>NC_143500.1:32105000-33415000 GCF_051622355.1 Phaseolus vulgaris | reverse complement strand
CTTTTTTTTCTTTTCCAAGGAGAAACTTTAATCCTCCTAACACTTCGTAATACCCTTCTCCTCATCTTGATGACTTTATTCTTTTATAAGAAAAAGCATGCACACAACTTTTTCAATTAACATTTTGCCATATCCATTAGGATAAAAAGACTTTCCCCACCAAAAAGACAAAAGAAATACTATTCCAAAACTGCTTGAGCTTGGAGACTTTCCAAATCAAATAAAGAGATCCGGTGTATTTAGGGTAAATTGACAAATAAAAAGAGAAACATAAACAAATGGAAGTAAAAGAAAAAAAAAACAAGAGGACGTTTTCCTTTCATTTAGACAATTGGGCCAATGGCCCTTCAGAGTAAAAAAAAAAGGATAATTCTGATAAATAAGATATGCATTATGCTGTCCCAGAGGTTGGGGGATATGCATTTCCAATCCATTATTGTGAGTGAAATAAAAGTTTGAATGTTTATCATGAGACCTTTTTTCATGCTAAATAATTTATATTATTACTCCACGTAACTTTTGTAAGACTACGCTCTCAGCCTCTCTATTTTGTAATGGTCTTTGGAAAAGGGTTTTCCCTGTTAAAAATATGTTGAGGGAAGGATTGGGTAACTTTTTTCATTGATGTGTTCTATTTTCTCTCCCTCTACCTTCCCTTTTTTTTCTTTTCCAAGGAGAAACTTTAATCCTCCTAACACTTCGTAATACCCTTCTCCTCATCTTGATGACTTTATTCTTTTATAAGAAAAAGCATGCACACAACTTTTTCAATTAACATTTTGCCATATCCATTAGGATAAAAAGACTTTCCCCACCAAAAAGACAAAAGAAATACTATTCCAAAACTGCTTGAGCTTGGAGACTTTCCAAATCAAATAAAGAGATCCGGTGTATTTAGGGTAAATTGACAAATAAAAAGAGAAACATAAACAAATGGAAGTAAAAGAAAAAAAAAACAAGAGGACGTTTTCCTTTCATTTAGACAATTGGGCCAATGGCCCTTCAGAGTAAAAAAAAAAGGATAATTCTGATAAATAAGATATGCATTATGCTGTCCCAGAGGTTGGGGGATATGCATTTCCAATCCATTATTGTGAGTGAAATAAAAGTTTGAATGTTTATCATGAGACCTTTTTTCATGCTAAATAATTTATATTATTACTCCACGTAACTTTTGTAAGACTACGCTCTCAGCCTCTCTATTTTGTAATGGTCTTTGGAAAAGGGTTTTCCCTGTTAAAAATATGTTGAGGGAAGGATTGGGTAACTTTTTTCATTGATGTGTTCTATTTTCTCTCCCTCTACCTTCCCTTTTTTTTCTTTTCCAAGGAGAAACTTTAATCCTCCTAACACTTCGTAATACCCTTCTCCTCATCTTGATGACTTTATTCTTTTATAAGAAAAAGCATGCACACAACTTTTTCAATTAACATTTTGCCATATCCATTAGGATAAAAAGACTTTCCCCACCAAAAAGACAAAAGAAATACTATTCCAAAACTGCTTGAGCTTGGAGACTTTCCAAATCAAATAAAGAGATCCGGTGTATTTAGGGTAAATTGACAAATAAAAAGAGAAACATAAACAAATGGAAGTAAAAGAAAAAAAAAACAAGAGGACGTTTTCCTTTCATTTAGACAATTGGGCCAATGGCCCTTCAGAGTAAAAAAAAAAGGATAATTCTGATAAATAAGATATGCATTATGCTGTCCCAGAGGTTGGGGGATATGCATTTCCAATCCATTATTGTGAGTGAAATAAAAGTTTGAATGTTTATCATGAGACCTTTTTTCATGCTAAATAATTTATATTATTACTCCACGTAACTTTTGTAAGACTACGCTCTCAGCCTCTCTATTTTGTAATGGTCTTTGGAAAAGGGTTTTCCCTGTTAAAAATATGTTGAGGGAAGGATTGGGTAACTTTTTTCATTGATGTGTTCTATTTTCTCTCCCTCTACCTTCCCTTTTTTTTCTTTTCCAAGGAGAAACTTTAATCCTCCTAACACTTCGTAATACCCTTCTCCTCATCTTGATGACTTTATTCTTTTATAAGAAAAAGCATGCACACAACTTTTTCAATTAACATTTTGCCATATCCATTAGGATAAAAAGACTTTCCCCACCAAAAAGACAAAAGAAATACTATTCCAAAACTGCTTGAGCTTGGAGACTTTCCAAATCAAATAAAGAGATCCGGTGTATTTAGGGTAAATTGACAAATAAAAAGAGAAACATAAACAAATGGAAGTAAAAGAAAAAAAAAACAAGAGGACGTTTTCCTTTCATTTAGACAATTGGGCCAATGGCCCTTCAGAGTAAAAAAAAAAGGATAATTCTGATAAATAAGATATGCATTATGCTGTCCCAGAGGTTGGGGGATATGCATTTCCAATCCATTATTGTGAGTGAAATAAAAGTTTGAATGTTTATCATGAGACCTTTTTTCATGCTAAATAATTTATATTATTACTCCACGTAACTTTTGTAAGACTACGCTCTCAGCCTCTCTATTTTGTAATGGTCTTTGGAAAAGGGTTTTCCCTGTTAAAAATATGTTGAGGGAAGGATTGGGTAACTTTTTTCATTGATGTGTTCTATTTTCTCTCCCTCTACCTTCCCTTTTTTTTCTTTTCCAAGGAGAAACTTTAATCCTCCTAACACTTCGTAATACCCTTCTCCTCATCTTGATGACTTTATTCTTTTATAAGAAAAAGCATGCACACAACTTTTTCAATTAACATTTTGCCATATCCATTAGGATAAAAAGACTTTCCCCACCAAAAAGACAAAAGAAATACTATTCCAAAACTGCTTGAGCTTGGAGACTTTCCAAATCAAATAAAGAGATCCGGTGTATTTAGGGTAAATTGACAAATAAAAAGAGAAACATAAACAAATGGAAGTAAAAGAAAAAAAAAACAAGAGGACGTTTTCCTTTCATTTAGACAATTGGGCCAATGGCCCTTCAGAGTAAAAAAAAAAGGATAATTCTGATAAATAAGATATGCATTATGCTGTCCCAGAGGTTGGGGGATATGCATTTCCAATCCATTATTGTGAGTGAAATAAAAGTTTGAATGTTTATCATGAGACCTTTTTTCATGCTAAATAATTTATATTATTACTCCACGTAACTTTTGTAAGACTACGCTCTCAGCCTCTCTATTTTGTAATGGTCTTTGGAAAAGGGTTTTCCCTGTTAAAAATATGTTGAGGGAAGGATTGGGTAACTTTTTTCATTGATGTGTTCTATTTTCTCTCCCTCTACCTTCCCTTTTTTTTCTTTTCCAAGGAGAAACTTTAATCCTCCTAACACTTCGTAATACCCTTCTCCTCATCTTGATGACTTTATTCTTTTATAAGAAAAAGCATGCACACAACTTTTTCAATTAACATTTTGCCATATCCATTAGGATAAAAAGACTTTCCCCACCAAAAAGACAAAAGAAATACTATTCCAAAACTGCTTGAGCTTGGAGACTTTCCAAATCAAATAAAGAGATCCGGTGTATTTAGGGTAAATTGACAAATAAAAAGAGAAACATAAACAAATGGAAGTAAAAGAAAAAAAAAACAAGAGGACGTTTTCCTTTCATTTAGACAATTGGGCCAATGGCCCTTCAGAGTAAAAAAAAAAGGATAATTCTGATAAATAAGATATGCATTATGCTGTCCCAGAGGTTGGGGGATATGCATTTCCAATCCATTATTGTGAGTGAAATAAAAGTTTGAATGTTTATCATGAGACCTTTTTTCATGCTAAATAATTTATATTATTACTCCACGTAACTTTTGTAAGACTACGCTCTCAGCCTCTCTATTTTGTAATGGTCTTTGGAAAAGGGTTTTCCCTGTTAAAAATATGTTGAGGGAAGGATTGGGTAACTTTTTTCATTGATGTGTTCTATTTTCTCTCCCTCTACCTTCCCTTTTTTTTCTTTTCCAAGGAGAAACTTTAATCCTCCTAACACTTCGTAATACCCTTCTCCTCATCTTGATGACTTTATTCTTTTATAAGAAAAAGCATGCACACAACTTTTTCAATTAACATTTTGCCATATCCATTAGGATAAAAAGACTTTCCCCACCAAAAAGACAAAAGAAATACTATTCCAAAACTGCTTGAGCTTGGAGACTTTCCAAATCAAATAAAGAGATCCGGTGTATTTAGGGTAAATTGACAAATAAAAAGAGAAACATAAACAAATGGAAGTAAAAGAAAAAAAAAACAAGAGGACGTTTTCCTTTCATTTAGACAATTGGGCCAATGGCCCTTCAGAGTAAAAAAAAAAGGATAATTCTGATAAATAAGATATGCATTATGCTGTCCCAGAGGTTGGGGGATATGCATTTCCAATCCATTATTGTGAGTGAAATAAAAGTTTGAATGTTTATCATGAGACCTTTTTTCATGCTAAATAATTTATATTATTACTCCACGTAACTTTTGTAAGACTACGCTCTCAGCCTCTCTATTTTGTAATGGTCTTTGGAAAAGGGTTTTCCCTGTTAAAAATATGTTGAGGGAAGGATTGGGTAACTTTTTTCATTGATGTGTTCTATTTTCTCTCCCTCTACCTTCCCTTTTTTTTCTTTTCCAAGGAGAAACTTTAATCCTCCTAACACTTCGTAATACCCTTCTCCTCATCTTGATGACTTTATTCTTTTATAAGAAAAAGCATGCACACAACTTTTTCAATTAACATTTTGCCATATCCATTAGGATAAAAAGACTTTCCCCACCAAAAAGACAAAAGAAATACTATTCCAAAACTGCTTGAGCTTGGAGACTTTCCAAATCAAATAAAGAGATCCGGTGTATTTAGGGTAAATTGACAAATAAAAAGAGAAACATAAACAAATGGAAGTAAAAGAAAAAAAAAACAAGAGGACGTTTTCCTTTCATTTAGACAATTGGGCCAATGGCCCTTCAGAGTAAAAAAAAAAGGATAATTCTGATAAATAAGATATGCATTATGCTGTCCCAGAGGTTGGGGGATATGCATTTCCAATCCATTATTGTGAGTGAAATAAAAGTTTGAATGTTTATCATGAGACCTTTTTTCATGCTAAATAATTTATATTATTACTCCACGTAACTTTTGTAAGACTACGCTCTCAGCCTCTCTATTTTGTAATGGTCTTTGGAAAAGGGTTTTCCCTGTTAAAAATATGTTGAGGGAAGGATTGGGTAACTTTTTTCATTGATGTGTTCTATTTTCTCTCCCTCTACCTTCCCTTTTTTTTCTTTTCCAAGGAGAAACTTTAATCCTCCTAACACTTCGTAATACCCTTCTCCTCATCTTGATGACTTTATTCTTTTATAAGAAAAAGCATGCACACAACTTTTTCAATTAACATTTTGCCATATCCATTAGGATAAAAAGACTTTCCCCACCAAAAAGACAAAAGAAATACTATTCCAAAACTGCTTGAGCTTGGAGACTTTCCAAATCAAATAAAGAGATCCGGTGTATTTAGGGTAAATTGACAAATAAAAAGAGAAACATAAACAAATGGAAGTAAAAGAAAAAAAAAACAAGAGGACGTTTTCCTTTCATTTAGACAATTGGGCCAATGGCCCTTCAGAGTAAAAAAAAAAGGATAATTCTGATAAATAAGATATGCATTATGCTGTCCCAGAGGTTGGGGGATATGCATTTCCAATCCATTATTGTGAGTGAAATAAAAGTTTGAATGTTTATCATGAGACCTTTTTTCATGCTAAATAATTTATATTATTACTCCACGTAACTTTTGTAAGACTACGCTCTCAGCCTCTCTATTTTGTAATGGTCTTTGGAAAAGGGTTTTCCCTGTTAAAAATATGTTGAGGGAAGGATTGGGTAACTTTTTTCATTGATGTGTTCTATTTTCTCTCCCTCTACCTTCCCTTTTTTTTCTTTTCCAAGGAGAAACTTTAATCCTCCTAACACTTCGTAATACCCTTCTCCTCATCTTGATGACTTTATTCTTTTATAAGAAAAAGCATGCACACAACTTTTTCAATTAACATTTTGCCATATCCATTAGGATAAAAAGACTTTCCCCACCAAAAAGACAAAAGAAATACTATTCCAAAACTGCTTGAGCTTGGAGACTTTCCAAATCAAATAAAGAGATCCGGTGTATTTAGGGTAAATAGCCTAGAAAAAACTTCAATAGTTAAGTCATGCATTTATGCTTAAACAGATCACAAGTTCAACTAAACAAGATGGAAAATAAATTAAATTTTGAGGTTACTCAAATGGTTCTTTTAAAATGCCATGAACCCAAATGATTATTGAAAAACAATAAAAAGCACATGCTATGAAGTTGTGAGAAAGTAATTTACCCTGAGTTGTTGAAACAATCAGCACATACTCGGACATTTGAGTAAATGCCAAATTGTGGTAAAGCCTAGAAAGAAGTATATCGTTACATGAAATTCATCAAGGATAACACTGGCATTAATATCCGAAGCATTATACACAAGCATACCATTTGATTTGATGAATGTTCACTGCACAATGTTCTCCCACAGGATCTACAGTGGTGCTGCATATATACATTATACACAAGTATACAGTATAGTCACTTTCCAATACTGGAAATTTTTCAGTGAACTGAATTTCACGTGAAATAGCAGAGTTTGGACTTGGTTTATATACACATAAGTATGGAATATTTTACAGAGACGTCCAAAAAATTTCCACTATTTTATTCTCACCACATTACCTTATTCATTGATATAACATGAGCATAAGATAAGTTCTTATCAAGTGTTTGTCTAGAACACTAAAAATATATATAAATTAAACTTCATGCCTACCCGACTCCATGCCTAACCAAAAAAAAGGTCGACGCATATATTGATTAACCAACTCCTACGCACCATGACCAATACGACGTTTAATATATAACCATGGCTCATTCTGTATGGAATCTTAAATCAGCAATAAGTAGCAAGCATTGTAAATTTGGGAGAACTTAAATCCCAAGGGTTGTGCACCTTCAATAAGCATTTAATAAAAATTACCATTCTTGATCTTACATTATTAACTAATAAACTTCGTTCTCATTCCTAAAATAAAAACACTAACCTATCCAACCGATTCAAACACCGACTATTTTGCATCAAGATGATCGCAAAATCGCTAACAAACAGCAGAGTGTTCGTAAAGTTTATTACACATCCAAAGAGTGGGCATAACATAATAGAATTAAAAAGCGGAAAATTCCGATCGAAATTGGGAACGAAGGTGAAGAAGATGAGAGATGTACCCTTCTTCTGAAGGTGTTGAAACCGCAATTGCAGACAACGCATCGCGCTGCTTCTTGGAATTGAGGAGGTTCTGCTGTTGACATGATCTTTCTCTTTCCGCTTCCAAATTTCAATCTCTCTCTCTCTCCCTCTCTGCTGATCAAATCACAGAGTCACGATTCATTTCTCCAAATGGAGGATCAGGAATAACAACAATAATTCTTTTTTGGTTGAATGAAGATTGTGATTTTTCTTGGACCTAATATTTTTTTAGGAAAAATAATACAAGAGGATCTTGCAAGGAAGAATTACATTCTGCACCCCCAATATTCTCCCATATGTACTGAAATTCCAATTTTATCCTTTCAAAATTCTTTCAAAATTGCATTTTAGATTGTGTTATCCAAAATTGAAAAAAAAAAACGAATTTCGACAGTTGATATTTTTTAATTCTTTTCTAATTATTTGTAAATTGTTTCATAAAAAATAAAATTACTTTAGACAAATATAAAATTCACACACACATTTGTTATAAAAAAATAGAATGTCATTATTAATGATTAGAAGTCCTATAATATATTTTTTAATTTTAAACTACAAAATCTATGTATATATGAAACTATCTAAGAACTATATGTGTCACATGTCTCGTACTTCATGTGGATATCTTATGTAAACGATTCCCCATCTATGACATCACGTGCTAACTATAATGCACTTTAGGTTTCATCATATGTTGGTGTGTCTTCTAATACATGTTCGTATTCAATCATGTGATGCAAATACCGATAATCTTCATAAATATACCTTGCATTCAATGAAATTATATTATGCACTTAAAATATTAAACACAAATAATTATACTAAAATATCAATAGACATAACAAGAGAAACTAATCACCGAAAAAGCATGCTCCTACTATGAGACCAATTGTGTCTCATCATCATTCAGATTATGTGAAAGACAATGTAGCAATATAGATGATTGATCTTCGTCTGCCCTGGTAAGTATGCACGGGTGTGATAATATATCCCTATATAGACTAATGGATGTGAAGCTAATGTTACACTAATAACAAGGTGGTCATTAGAGTGCGACCATCGATCATCAATAACAGTGACTACACCACCTTCAAATAGGGGGAAGTTGAGGATCCATATGCTTATACCCATATTGACACAGTACACACTCCAACAAATTATTTTGCGAGCAAGTCTCTCAAGGCAAATATATCCCAAGAACAAGGATATCACCTCAAACAACCTACTCGAATGATGGTCATCGTACGAAGTCTAGATCACCCCAACATAGGTGACATCATCTATTTGGCACGCACAATGTCAACTGTGCCCGAGGGAGAATCTCCTCATATATGGGATTCATATCCCTCATTCTCATCCATAAGAAGTGCTCAAATATTCACGCATGTGCCATTAGGAACAAATCATTATTGATATCTTCAAATGAAAAAAAATATAAATTTTCAAATTATGTATATTATTTACTTATAAAAGCATGACATAATCTCTCATATACTTTTTTCTAGGCAAAGGAAGCATCCCCAGTTGGTCAAACATGTCGGTGAGTTCGACTGCTCCCATGCATACCCACCACACATCCTTAGATTATTAAAAAGAGACAAGTACAACAAATTAACAAATGTCACACTTTTATCAGCAAAAATAATGCATCTAACAAGGTACAACAAATAAGCCTAAGTTGCATAGTCCCATCTGTGATGGACGATGCACTCCTCATACACTTTGTGCAACCAACTAAATTTAATATGAGCGTCATGACATTGCCTTAACTCTATCGTGGAATCATCGAATTTCACTCCAATGAGCTCAACCAACATTAACAATGTTGATGTGAAATTCAATGTCACATAAGAACATATTTGTCCCACTATAAGGGAATGCAACAAAGAAAATATAACATCCAACGTGATAGTCATCTTACCAATAGGGAGGTCAAAAGTGTTGGTGTGGCAGTGCCACCTTTCTACAAAGGCCGAAATAAGTGGTCTCATAAATAATGTTGCATAGTGGCAACAACCTGGTGTTAAGCATCACAGACTCAATTTTGGGACGAGGGATCCCAAAACTTACCTAACTTATGTCTGTGCCAGACCAACTTCAATTTGTCTTGATCCTTACCCTCCCAAAGTTGTAAAGTGACATGGTTAGTGTAACTGACTAACAATGACGTATCATAAAGGTTGTTAACAAATCATAAATGTTACTTGGTCCTCTTGGAGTTGTTGGCAATACATCCACATCGGAATGTCGGGGAAAATTGTTCCCTATCTCTTCTACGAATCATCGCCATTAGTATCTATTTTGCTTCGGCCTGAGATGACCCACCTATGGTCCTAATCCTATCTCTGCCAAACGCCAAATCATTCCATTAATGATATTCGATCTTTTTTTGAAAAATTATAGTCTAAGATATCTATGCCTTCACTAAGTTCTATGACTCCAATTCAAATGTGTTATGAATTGTATAATCTCAATACGTTCCAAGTCAACCATTCCAAAGAAATGTAACACCAACAAAAACAAAGAGAAAAACACAAAAACAAACTTGTTCTATTTTGACAACGGTGCAATAAAGTCGGTAACGATTCTTCGAAGGAAAATACTAATATGGGCAAGGATTCTCACACACAATCACAACAAATGAAAGGGTATTCTGACGACTAAGGAAGAAGAAAGGTGGTAGAGAAATTAAAACAGGGACTATATATAAATTGACCTGAAGATATTATGGCCATTTCACAATCCCTTGGGTGCACATTCAAGTAATTAGGGTGCAGAATGAAAAGTGTCTTACAAGACTCTATGCAAGTGGATTGCATCTTCGTGCACCTTCATACGTTCTTGTGTCATCCCATAAATTTTTGTATTAAAAAATACTTTTTTTAAAAAAAGTTAAAGTGTAGTTTATATTTTGGATTATATAATGCATAAGTCTTTTTTCAAATTTATATTTAACTTCCGGATTATATAATCAGATTATAAAAAATTGAAATTTTAAAAGTTAATTTATTTTTTTACAGAAGAACAAAAATGCATTTTTACATTTAGTATGGGATATCTCATAAATGTATATGGAGATGTGGGAAGAAACAAATATTCCTACTTAATTTGAATGTTTAAAATCGGCAACGTTATGTTATACCTTGTAGGGTTCAGAGTTTACGTTACATTTCAACAAACATAATTGGTAAAAATGATTTTATTACGACTATTTTTTACACATTTCTTCAACTCTGTGAAAAAACTAAGGTGGGTGTCATTATTTTAAAAATATTCTTACATCTTTACTCATTCAAATGACCAACTTTTACCACTCTCCTTTTTTCTCCTTTTGTCTACGCTATGAAAAGAAAAATAAAGAAATAAAAAATAAGATGCAAATAAAGATTGAAAAATTGAAAAAACTATTTTTATTATTACTTTTTTCTAATATTATTTTTATTAATATTTTACTATTAATAAAGAATTAGATGTATAATAAATTATGTAGTTGTACGGGTTATGACATTTTTTCAATTGCAATATTTTCTTTTAATTTTATATAACTGAAAAAAATTATTAAATACAAATCAAATTATTTTTAGAAAAAAAATAATTATTTGATATATTGATTAAATTATATACTATTTTAGAGATTAAAAAAATTATTGGTATTTAAATTAATTTATATTATTGATAAATAGTTTCTAAAGTAGTATATAAATAGTTACCAAAAGTTTTGACTACCAATTTTAGAATCTAAATAATTGGTAGTTAAAATCTTGATAGCTAATTAAATATCAATTTAGAAATTATTTATTAATAATAGAAACTAATTTAGACACAAATACTTTTTTTTAATATCTAAAATAGTATTTAATTTAGTCCATATAAAAATTAATTATTTTTGTTTCTAAAATTAATTTTTATTTAATAATTTTCTAGTAGCGTATTTTTTTTCCAATACATCTAATAACAAAATGATTTTTTCAAATACATGAGGTTATATAGTCGCTAAACACATATTTGATGGAAGGTATGAAAATTGAGACACAAAAGTGACTTATCATTTTGACTAAAAATAAAACATGCACACAATTAAACTATCACTCTTAAAACATATGTCTTACCAATATAAATATTATAATAAAAAGTCATTTGACAATTACCAAGAAAAGTACATTTAGCTGCAAAAGAAAGTGACGTGGCACTTGTGGACACTAAATAGTGTCAGCTAAGCCTTCACAATTAAAGAAAATAAAATAAAGTGTGGGAAAGCATGAGTTATACTCACGCAAACTTAAAAAAAATTAAAAAATAATAATAATAAATTTTAATTTTTTTAAGGTTAAGCCCACGCTATGTCTACTTAAATTTGAAGGTTAAGTCCACACTATGCCTACTTTAAATTTTGAAGGTTTAACCCCTGCTATGCATTTTAAAATTAAATTTAAATAAACAATAAAATTGTGAAAGTCAAAAGTATGTTCCATTTTTGGGAGTAAACTCATTTTGAATGTGAGCTTGAGCATTTGAGCGACTGAGCAGTGGACGTGATCGTGAGCAGTGGAGCATTTGAGCGATTGAGCACTGAGATATTGAGCGATTGAGCAGTGAGATATTGAGCGATTGAGCTTGAACGATTGAGAACATTTAAGCAGTGGAATGTGATTGAGTAGTGGAGCATTTGAGCGATTGAGCAGTGGAACGTGACCATGAGCATTTGAGCGATTGAGCAGTGGAACGTGACCATGACCATTTGAGCGATTGAGCTTGAGCGATTGACCGTTTCGTACTCACGGTGAGTTTCCCTTCTTCTTTCTTAATCTTTATGTGTTCTCAACCTTAGCTTCTCGATTTCGGATTGCGTGTTGCTGATAGTTCTTTCGATAGTTTCTGTTGATTATATCCTTATTCTCTAATACTCCAATGATGGTTATCAGATAGCAGATGCAGTGATTGTTGCTAGAAGTTTGGGGGCAACACTTGTGATTCCTCCAACCTGGTGACAGAAGGTTAGTGCTGATTTTATTCTGTAAAAGAGGCGGAGGTCTCTATGGATGAGAGCATTTATTTTAATCCTGTGTCCATATTTTAACCTCTGCTTTTCTTTCCTGTGTCCATATTTTAACCTCTGCTTTTCTTAGTCTATATAGGGTTCCCTCCAACTTCAGTAATTTGACAATATTGTTTTCAAATGAGTCTGCGATGTTGCATCCTGTGTTTGATGTTGATCATATTTTTTGTAGACTAAAAAGTAAAATAGAAAATGGCTTGTGAGTATTTAATAACATGAGGTATCTGAACAAGATTAGGTATGGTTAATTCATTGACAGAGACCGAATAAAGAAGTAGTCCAAGTTGTGTAGCATCGTGACTTGTGAGTGGCTTGTTATTTTAAGACAAGGGTGAATTGGATCTTAGTTCGTGCTCATGTCTAGCACTTAACTCTGTTCAAGTGGTTAGGTGACGAGGAGGGAGCTCTAAAGTTGGAATCCAGTGGTGTTTCCTATATACAGTTGAGCGTATGAAAGCTAGGAAATATATTAGCATAGTTTGAGGTCTGGTGGGGGAGCTGGTTTGATGTGTTGATGTGGGAACTGGTGAAGGAAGCTAAACACTGATCAAATCTTTATGTAATAGAGGCTTTGAGTTATTCCACTCAGGGGATTGTTCTGATTCTGAAAAGACCAACACATTTATTTGGATGATGTCTTGCGCAAAGAAAAATCAGCTCAGCTTCGCTTTGTTATTTAAACTGGAGACTAAAAGATTGAGCTCGGTGATGAGCAACCAGGGCACTTACTCTTTTTCATATGGAGCTGTCATGGAAGAAATGGAAAATGGCTAACTTATATGAATACATCTACGGTCCCACCACTTTTTGGCAAGCAAGGTCTGTTGATTGAACCAAGTAAGTGCTAATTGGATGTTTCTTGAAATTTAGGTGGACCTCATCGGTGGCTAACATAATGACAAGATAGCATTAGTTTGAGTGAGGTGTCACACGTTGGTATCTACGTGCTAGTCAGTCCCTAATTTGTTCAATTTCAAATGCAGATTCTAGCACCTACCATAATAAAAAAGTAAAGAATGATGGTTCACTGGAATATTTTAAAGTTGGTCTTAAGCTTGGAGATGCTTGGGGATGAAATATTGTGGTTGTGGAGTGGTGGTTTGATGCATGGCTAGCTTAATGTATGAGGTGTGCGTAGCATACCCTTCGGTTATTACTGCATTTTGACATTTATGCTATTAGCTAAACACTGATAGGCATGCATGGATGACCATCATTAGTGGACTACACATACATTGACAAATAAAAATAAAAGAACCTTGGCTTCTCCAAAAGCGTATTCTTCATGATGGAAAATAAAATAGAAGAAATAGTAGAAAAAAAAGGAACAGAAAGTTCAGAGAAGTAAAATTAGAATAATTTAAAAGGAAGAAAAAGTACAAACCTTGAGTTTGGTGAAGCTAGCAGAAACTAGTAGTCGGTGAAGGAAAAAGCAGAGAGAATGGAGAAGAGAAAAAACCGACTGGGAATACTATGATTATGGGATGAGTGAAGGAAATTATGAGAATAAAATAAAAAAAAAAACAAAGAGAAACTGAGTGGCAGCTATAGAAAGTGTCAGACTTTTGAAGTGAAGAATATAAGAAAAAAAAATATGAAGAGAGAAAAGGTAAAATCAAATTTGGTAACGTGGTGGAAGAAAAGGAGAAGAAAAATTTGTGGTTCTTGGGCGAAAACAGAGGTTTCACCAGTATTTACTATTGTCTCTACATTAGTCAAATTTATTGTGTTGTACAGTTTTAGTAAAGTACAGGAATTAATAAATGAAAATATTGAACCATAGAGTCTGTGTTGTTGCTCTTCATGATAGATGAAATGCGTTCATTCTTACAATGTATATCTTAAAAATCTAATTATCACATTTGAGATGGTAAAATTTGCATATGTTGTTGATGGTAGGTACTATGTGTTGTATTTTCAATATTTGTCATTTGCTTTCAAATGGTGAAGTGCATGCAGTAACCAAACTAATAATTCAAGAAAAATTTCATTCTTATTATTCTCATTCATACCCTTTTACAATAGTTTCTTAATTTTCTTGAGTGGATATAGTTGAGGGCCTAGAAGACGAGACTTTGCTTGTTGCAACTGGACCAGAAAGATTAGAGTAAATAAGGATTAAGGCAACAATATCTTGATGAGAGAAGTTCCATCACTTCAGAAAATTGAGCACTCTATGACTTACAATCTTTTTTTGTGAAGATCTTGAAGGGATTCATTATGGTGACTAAGGCTTTGTTTGAGCCTAGCCCTGTCCCTCATGTGCACATTCATGTGTCCCCCTAGAGCCTATTACAATATTTTTTTTTTATCAACAATAAAATCGAGACACAATAGCATTTGATAGTTGTATCATCTATTTAGTTCAGTAAATGACCCTAAGAAATGCAGCCAATAGAAACTTTTAGCATATTATTGTATTATAATTGCTTTATCATAACACAAAGGAGGTTTCACGATCTATGTAGAGTATAGTTAGGTGGTGCAAGTGAAAGGGTTTTACGAAAACTTATAACTCTAAAAGCCTTACAATTTGTCCAAATATGTTTTCAATTCATTCAACCAAGCAAATTCTTCGTGCTCTTTATCCTTCTCTTTCACCCATTTGGCAGAATGTGAACACGATGCTGGTGTAAATTAGCAATGAAAATGAAGGTAAAAAAAATATTACAACATGAAAGAGAAGTCTGTTAAATCTCATGTTATCTAGATACACAAGTATAAAATTGCAAATTAATTGTTAAAGTTGACCTTGTTTTGATGTATCAGGTTGATAAAAATTGATATATAGGGATAACAATAGTTCATGAAGTAATATTTTTATTGTGGTCAGTATCAATTATCCATGTTTTATATTACTATTCAGGGTACTAGTATACCTACACACTATCAATATATGGGAACCCATCCTTAGTCATCCATTAAGGAAATAAGGTAAAGGTCATGCTGCAGATTTTCATCACTGTCAAAAGATGGCTTCAGAGTCAGCAGTTTGCTTAATAAACCATCTCTATCATATGAATTACTCATTCACTTGAAACAAAAATTGAATCAACATGTACTATTACAGGATTTCCAAAGAAATTTCTAATGTTCATTAGCTAGCTCTCCCAAGTTCAAACACCAAAACTCAGTTCCACTGTTTTTTATAATCATGCAAAACATGTCTCCAAGTAACATTATTTTAAAAATTTTGTTTTATTTTTAATGATATTTATACTTTGTTTCAGATCCAGAACAACCTATTTGCTCGATTACTGGTTTTCCTACCAAGTAAGATCTCATTTACCAACTTGCATTTTCCTTTTCTAATGTTGCAGTTCTTGATTAAAATTGTCTTTGCTTGTATTCTTGTTATTTATGTTATTAGGACCTGGGTATTTTTTTGGGATGGGAAGTTTGGACATGCTTTCCTTGCATGGAACAATCAGTTTTATGAATTATACGTTAAATTGGTTCCACTTTCTTTTTTGTGATCAACTTAGGTCAGATTATTATGCTTTCTTGTTTTATGATGCCATTTTTTTCTAGGAATAATGCCTAGGACTAGGATAATAGTAGATATTGATTTGTTGTAAGCAGGGTAGGCTTTAATAGCTGAACTTATGATTATTATTATGCAGGGGGAGTTAGATATCACAAAGTAGCTGCTAGGATTATGATTTATCAATTCCTGTCTTAGAATAATTGATAATTCTATGCAGATTGTAGCACAAAAATGATTTTATGCTTAGCATGGTAGTGAATATACAAATATCTCCCTAGTAGGTACTTTTTATGAAAAAAAAAGCATTTAAATAATTTGGTCACCTTGGCTTGTGGTAAGGGACCATTGTATCTCTCTATTTGTTTTTGTTATTGTGGGACTAATATATGAGATTGGCCACTTAAAAGTTCAGAAAATGGCTTGTTTGCTTAAAAAAAAATCTTAAGCACACCTATGAGGAATGATTATTGTGGAAGCCATCTTTTGAACTTTTTTGAATTTTTTGTTTTCTTTGCATCTCCAAATCTTATCATTTATTAAACTAAATGCAGGTTTCAAAGGAAATTAAGTATGCTGACAAGCAACCAATTCTACCTTGGGGACCAAGGTTTGGTGTTGCTTCTTATGATTAGTGACAATGCAGTTTTGTTGTTGTATATTGTTATGGCTACTGTTAGTTTACTAAATTTAAGATTTAACTTCTCTAGGTTAACATGTTTCCTGTCTAGTAATAAAAACTTTTATTTAAGATTTAACTTCTCTAGGTTGACATGATTAGAAAGTAGAAGTTTTTGCTAGTTGGAACCTTATATAGCTCAACTTCTGTTTGTCATCAAGTTACTATTTTTTAAAGCGTGTTTCTTGTTTTTCTTGGTATTTTGAAGAGTGTGAAGGTAAGCTTGTCTAGGTATCTACCAGCTCAACCTTAGTTAATTAAAGTAACTTTAGTTCAATTTCAATCAAAATATCTTCAATAAAAAACCACCGATATGACGTTTCTACCTTTATATTTTTGGGCAAAATTCTAAGTTTATTATCGTGGGCCTTGTATTAGAAAATACTAAGTTCAAAGTGCAAACAAAGCAAAATAATTTTTCTTGTTCTTTTCCTTGTTCCTATTAAAAAAATATTTTTTCTTGCTCATAGAAAAAACAACATTGAATTTTCAAGACAAGTAAAAAGTATAAAGAAAAAGTTATAAATAAAAAAAAATTAGTAAGAAAAACATTTCTTCATATTAGATTGCTCCCTAAAATAATTGTATCTTCAATAATTATATTGAAAAAAATGAAATAGGTAAAAAATAAGATAAATGCAATAAGAAAGAGAGAAATAGAGTAATTTTAAAATTGATTTATTTCAATAAAAAATATTTTTCTTTTTAAAATTGATTTATTTCAATAAAAATATATTTCAAACTGGAAACTAGAAACTGTAGTTATTTGAAATTCTTTGTGTGCCAAACTTGTAGGCTAAGCCTACACTTCTTCAAATAAATAATATAAAAAATTATTTTGAAGGCTAAGCCCACGCTAATTTGTGACCAACATGAAGGTTTAGCCTACGCTTATGTGTGGCCAACAAAAGGCTTAGCCCACGCTTATTTAAAGATTGTGTGGCACTATCGTGGGCTAAACTCACTCTACTTAAAAAAGTGTGGACATCTTGAAGGCTAAGTCCACGCTAATATAATTTTGTGTGGGCTAAGTGTGGGTCAAACCCACAGTTTTTTATAAATTTCTAAACTCCTTATAGGGGCTTGACCTACGCAAAAAACACCCGCCATGTGTTGCTCACACCTGCCAATATCTTTACGTCGAGTACATTAGCTTCAACATTCTTATTAACGTTATGCCCACGATAATGACCCTTTTGCGTAGGTTTTTCATACTTAGGGTCCATTTTGGCCCACGATAATAAACCTTTTTTTTGTAGTGTACCATTATAAATATAATAAAAGATCAATTCTTACTTGTTAATATGAGTTTTTGTCTTTTCACCCTTTTTGGCTTATAAAGTTTTTGCGAAATTTAATTTGTGAAATTATGCCTATTTCATATCATTTTATCATTAAATGAGACGGGAAATGACTAATCATAACAAGTGAGGTCACATATCATTTCACATTTCATCTATGAAATTGTGAAAGATGATTTATTGACATTAATCTCTACCATCATTATTCGTATAATGTCATTGAAGGGATACATAGTGACCTATAGAAAAACATATTTGAAAAATAGATTGCCATTAAAAATGTCAACAATAATTGGGAGATTTATATCACAAAATTTCATGTCTATTAAGAGCCACAAACTTACATGTTTAAAGGTTCATTTGGAAGATCAATACACAACTCGAGTATCAAGGACCACTAGTACAAAATATCCCAATGACGATCCCAAATAACGACACTTATTAGAAAATCGTCGTAAAAAAGACCAGTGAAAATTTTGTAATTATTAAGGATTTTTAACGATGGTTGTGGCTAGAATTGTCGTTAAAAGGGGTTCATGAAGGGAAATAACGATGGTTCCTATGAAGAACCATCGTTAAAAGTCACATTTTAGAATTGAAGTTCTCGTGCCCTCTCACCCCCACTGTCGCACTCTCTCACCCTTCTCTCACTATCACTCCTCAATGTGACGCACTCGCATCCACTACCGCCCTTCTCACTGTTCAGGCCATCACCACTCCTACTTTGTTTTGCCACCAGCATCACACTCCACCGCGAACCACGCGCCATTGTGCTTGCTCTATGCTACTCACGACGCGAACCGTCGTCCCTGCTCATCTCGCGCCTAAGCTTAGTTCTGAAACACTGCTTTGCTCATTGTTTGTGTCGCTCCGAACCCCTACTCTGAACAACGCGCTAGCCGTTGCTCCAAACCGCATGTTGTCGCTACACCTTCGAACCCTGCTCTCCATCACCGCTAATCACTTTGCACCGCTTACAGAACTGATATTTGAGGTTAATGTTTTATTTGTTATTTATGTGTTTAATATGTGTGTGTGTATGTTTTGAACGTGTTCGACTTTCGTCAATTTTGATTTAGTTTTTAATGAATTAGATAATATTTGTATAAGTGATGCATACGAAAGATGGGTGAAAAAATTCAGACAATTTTGCTCCTTGTATAAAAAATCTTCTAACTATTTTAAACACATTATAGATAGGTTAGACAATTTCATTTAACATCTATTATTACTTATACATTACATAATGTTATGTGTTATAACATGAAATGTTTTTATTTTAGTGCTTATTTTGGATATAACATGTTAAGTGAGAGAGTAGTGCAAACGCAAAAAAGCTTACTTGGATGCACCTTAAGGTATTTAAAGTATATTTGTTCACTCACTTTAATGTGTGTCATTCAATCATTTAGTAACATTTTTTTTTACTTGTAGTGCAATAAACAATTTTGAAATTATGAGTGTGGTTACTATGTCATGTAATGGATGCCACTATTGTGCGAGCTAGAATTATAGAGGTTGGGATCAGGTAATATACCTCAATACACAAAGACATTAAATTTAGTGTTTATTATTTATGGATTAATTTAAATAAATTTCAAATGTCACAATTTTTCAATGACTCACAACCGCTAGATTCAGAAGCATTGGAGGTTGTCAAAACAACATGGTCAAAATATTTTGTAACTACATATAACACCTTAGGATAGATGAATGATTAAAATGACATTATAATTTTTTTTGTTGAATTTTTTCATATATAATAACTTGTGTTGAATGTTTTGTTATACTTATATTTAAATTATGATGTTATATGTAACTATAATTTCTTTATAATGCATGCACTAGTGCAAAAATAAGAATCAATTACAGCTTACTATGACGGGTGTAGTCTACCTGTCATAAAAAATAGTTAGGTGAAATTTTTGTAATTATTATGAAATTTATTATGACGGTTAAAATTAAAACTAACATAGTAAGTATTTACTATGTTTGTTCAAAGTAGAACCGTCATAATAAATTTTTACTATGTTATATTTTATTACACTTGACATAATAAGTATTTAACCTAAAACAATAAACAAAATTTAACCCTTAACCCTCTATGTGCGTCAGCTTCTCCTTCCTCAACTTTTTTTGAACTTTACGGTAACCCTTCTCCACGCATACTGAAGCTTCTCCTTCCTCAACGTTTTTTGAAACCCTACAGTGGTACCCCTTCCGCGGCTGAAGCACTTCTCCTTCCTCAACATTTTTTGAACCCTACGGTAACCCTTCTCCACAAACACTGAAGCTTCTCCTTCCTCAACGTTTTTTTGAGACCCTACGATGGTACCCCTTTTGCGGTTGAAGCTTCTCCTTCCACCATCTTCACTTTCTCCTCTCAAACAAAACCCTTCCGCGTCGAAGCTTCTCCTTCCACCACTGAGGTATGTCAATCGAAACTTATAAACACAAATTTGATGCGTTTTCCATTTTTCCGAATCTTGTTTGGTTCCCAAACTTGAGTTTCCCATTTTCTCCCCTTCATGGAATGTTCATGGTGCGTTTATATTAGCTATTTCTCCTTCTCCTTGCAGCTTTGCGCGGTGGTTTCAGGTTTGATGAGCTTTTCTTATGTTACAAATACATTTGCAATTTTTTGAAACTGAGAATGTGCTTTGTTGGTTTGCATGTGAAATTTTCGAATTGATACTTTAATTGCATATGAAAATAGATTTAGAAGTGAATAGTTTTCCATTGTCATATTTTACAGCAAAAAATATGTTGTTATTTGATTCATGTAGTCAATGTACTTAATAAAAAAACAATTGTTGTTATTGTTGTATTAAGCTATTATTTTTCATCATAAAATTGACTTATCATAAAAAATGCATGGAAAATCATAGTGTAGTTTGTTGCAAACCATTTTTTGTTTTGGTTATGGTTTGAACATTTGAAGTAATTTCTTAGGTAAACTTTTGCTAACAATCCTAACATGATGTACTTGCAAAAATTAAGAATTTTCTTATAGCTACAAATCTGTAGGCTGCAATAAGTGGGAAGATATGTGTGGGAAGCCTTTTCCAATGTGTAATCACAGGAAATGCACAAGCATAGGTTCTGAACCAACTTCTTTAAGAACATATGTGGAGAAGGGTCCAATACAAAAATCTGGGAGCAGAGTAGGACGGTTGTGTAGAGGCAGTGCAGTAGTGGTCTTTGTAGCAAACTCGATTGGAGCGAGGAACGAATCATAAGAATGCTCAAATCTTGGGTGATCTAGAAGAAACCGAAAGGTTTGTAAGTATGTGATGGCCTTGGTGAGATTGTTGTTGGGAATTAATTGATAATTGGAATTGAAACTGAAATCTCTTTATTAGAAAAACTGTACTGATACAATACAAGCAATGCTATTTATAGCTGTTAAGAAACAAAATGAATTAAAACATTCTGATAACAGAAATATCTAGCTTTAAGTTTTGAGTAGTTAGAGTTAACAACCTAACTCTTTTATTTAGCTTATTCCAACACTCTTCCTTAAGCTAAATTCTGCAACACTTCTAACTCCATACCACTCTCTTAGTTCTTCAAATATGTCTAGTCTAAGTGGTTTGGTGAAAATATCAGCCACTTGCTCCTTGGTGTTGCAATGCTTCACTTCTAGCTTTCCTTTTCCAACTTATTCCCTTAAGAAATGGAACTTGGTCTCTATGTGTTTACTCCTCCCATGTGAGATTGGATTCTTTGCAAGGTTGATGGCTGATTGGTTGTCCACACAAAGTTGCACAGGCTTCAAATGATCCAGCTTCAAATCATCAAGCATAGACTCAAGCCAAACACATTGACAAGCTGCCTCTGCTGCAGCTATATACTCTGCCTCACAAGATGAGAGAGCAACTATAGTTTGCTTCTTAGAACACCAAGAATTTGGAGCTTTCAAATATTTGAAAAAATATCCATAGGTGCTCTTCCTTCCCACTTTATCACCACACCAATCTGAATCACTCCAAGCCTCCAAACAGTCTTCAGATTCATTCAAGCTTACTGAAAACAGTAAGCCATACCCTGCTGTCTCCTTAAGATACCTCAATATGTGCTTTGCTGCTGCCATATGAGAGGTTGTTGGATTACACATGAATCTACTTATTAGTCCAACTGCATAACTTATGTCAGGCCTACTGTTGCAGATGAACCTCAAACTTCCAACAATCTATTTAAACAAAGTACTATCTACTGCAATCTCCTCCAAGGCTTCTATCAGTTTCAAATTTCCAGCAGCAGGCACCTTAGTTCCATTACATTGATCCATATTGAATATGTTGAGCACTTCATTAATGTATTTCCTTTGATGCAGGATAATACTTTGATTTGTGTATACAAATTCCATTCCCAGAAAATAGCTAAGCATTCCCAAATCTGTCATTTCAAAAATAGTCTTCAATCTATTTTTTGAATTGCTCAATCTCTGTCATTGAGCTCCCTGTATTTAACAAATCATCCACATATAAACATACATAATAAAGCTTTGACTTTGTGCCTCTCTTACATACACAACATATTCTAATGAACACTTTGTGAAGCCTAGCTTGAACAAAACGAATCTATCAGTTTATTCCACACTCTAGGAGCTTGTTTGAGTCCATGGAGTGCTTTCTTGAGTTTGAACACTTTGTGGCTGGCATCCTTTGCTTCAAAACCTGGTGGCTGAGTTACATAAACCTCCTCTTCTAAAATTCCATTCAAGAATGCAGATTTAACATCCATTTGATAGATTTTCCAGTTTCTAGAACTGGCCACAGCAATCACCAATCTAATGGTTTCCAAACTGGCCACTAGTGCATAGACTTCAGTGTAGTCTATTCCATGTTTCTGAAGAAAACCCTTAACAACTAATCTTGCTTGATGCTTGGGTATGCTGCCATTAGACTTGAGTTTTATCTTGAAAACCCATTTGACATCAATTGGTCTTTTTCCCTTTGACAAAGCCTCTAATTCCCAAGTTTCATTTCTCTCCAGTGATTCCAGCTCTTCAACCATTGCACTCTTCCACTTTCTATCAACTATTGCCTCCTTCCAAGTGATTGACTCAATGTCTGCCACAAATGCTAAGTGAACCAAGTCTCCTTCATCAGTGATCAAATTATCACTATAAACTTCATGACCTGTTAATCTAGAATAAGGAAATCTTTGCCTTTTTGATCTTCTAGATTCTGGCTCAACTGTATTTTCATGTTCTTCATCTTGTTGTTGTCCACTGTCTTCTAAAACACAATGAATCTGTTTTACAAATTTACACCAATTCCAGGATGCATTCTCATCTACAACAACATCTCTACTGATGAGAATTTGCTAGTTTACTGGGTTGAACAACCTGTAAGCACCTGTTGGATGATATCCAATTAAGATAAGAGCTTCACTCTTATCTTCCAAATTCTTCCTCTTCTCATCTGGAATATGCCCATAGCACAAGGAACCAAATATTTTCAAATGACTAACAGTTGGTTTAAGTCCAAACCAAATTGTTTCTGGTACAGCTACCTCCAATTTTTTTTGTAGGAAACCTATTGAGAATATAGGTTGTAGTGGTGACAGCCTCTCCCCAAAAGCTATGAGGAAGCCCCTTGCCTTTGATCATGCACCTTGCCATATCAAGCAAAGTTCTATTTCTTCTCTCTACAATTCCATTATGTTGTGGAGTGTAAGGAGTTGTAACTTCATGTTCAATTCAAGCACAAAATTCTTCCATTTCTTTGGAATTGAATTCTCCACCTCCATCAGTTCTGAAAATGGTTAAGGCATAGCCTGATTGCATTTCAACCTTAGCACAAAATTTTACAAATCTTCCAAACACCTCACCTTTTCCTTTAATAGGTAAATCCAGTTTTTTCTGGTGAATTCATCCACAAAAGTAAGAAAATATCTATTACCTCCAAGTGAATTCCTATCAAGAGGGCCACATACATCTGAATATACAACCTCCAAAGGATTCTTTGCTCTTTGCAGTACTGAGTCTTTGAAATTCTTTCTTGATTGCTTCCCAAATAGGTAACCTTCACAAGTCTTATGAGATAGGATGATTGGTGGCAACCCTGTGACAATTTGTTTACTGCTCAGTTGGTTCAAACTCTTGAAATTCAAATGACCAAATCTGTAGTGCCACACCAAATTTGTTTCCTCCTTATCCCCAATTGAAGACAAGCATTGTGCAATTGATGTATTAAGGTTAGTCTTAAAAGTCCTATTTTTAGACAAAGGTGCCTTAAGAACTAACCTTGATTTCTGATCATAGATATTGATAGAATTTTGCTCCATTGACATTTTGAATCCCTTTTCCAGTTAAGCTAAGAAGATTATTCTTCATTGATGGCACATATAGGACATCTTTGATACAACCAACTCTTCCATCTTTATAAGTGAATCTGACAAGTGGTGTTCAATGTTTGGAAGAATCCAAATCCTTTGAAGGATGTTGAAGCCTCTGCTTTGCTTGATGTTGCTGTGCTGGTTTAAGCTTTGTTCTCGGGTAGTTTAATGTTGTAATCCACCCTTAGATTAAATCTCAAGCAATTAGCATCTCAATCTTTATCAAAGTAAAATGTTTTTCAAACTAAGTTGAAATAACCGATTGTTTTGTCGAAACAACCGATTGTTTACACTTAGGTGTTTTGAGAAAGTTTGAAAACTGTTTTTGAATGGTGAAAACTGTTAAGTACCAAAACAATCGATTGATTCGAGGAAACAACCGATTGTTTGTTTTGGAACCATAACAAAAAAACTGTTTTCTTTGACTGAGCTTTAAATGCTTTAACTGAATACGCTCTAGTCATTAAATACTTTGACCAATCTATTTTAAATGCAATTAAGAGTTTGTTAAGATTTGATAACAAACTATATCTTTGTATAATTTCAGAAAAACTGTTTTTAAGAAATAAGAATCTTGAGACAAAGTTTTTCACTAAGAGTTTTTCAAAGAGTTCTGAGATTGCTTAAGAGTTTAGAGATTGATCAAGGTGTTGGAATAGGATTCTACTTGTATTGATTTTAGATATTCATCTGTAACAAGTGTAATCTTTGTAATCTGCTGAACAATTCGTTTGTGTGTTTTGCTGAGATTGGTTGTGTGTTCTTGAGGTGTTCAAGATCAGCAATCTTAGTGTTGGCCAAGGAGAATGTGTTTCTTGAGGTTTTCAAGGTCATTCTCTTGGTTGTGGTGTAAGTGATCAAGTGGTGATTGCTTAGTGATTATCCTGAGGGTTTCTGAGAAGACTGGATGTAGCTCTTGTTTGGAGTGAATTTGTATAAACAACTGTGTACAATTTCTCTATCCCTATCTCTTTAATTTCAGTTTGTTTTTGTTTGCTGGTATAAACAACCGATTGTTTCGAAGAAACAACCGATTGTTTTTTCTAGTACTACCGTTTTTGCTTGCTGTTTTGGCTAACTGAATTGCTGAATCAATTGGTTTCTGAAATAAATTCATTCTAGCTTTGAAAAGTTTGCGAAAACCCCTTTAAACAATTCACCCCTCCTCTAGTTTAAAGCCATATTTTCTAACAATTGGCATCAAGAGCTTGGTTCTTGAAAGTCATTCAAGTTGATCCTAAAATATTTTTAAAATGGCTGACAAACTACCGTTTGGGGAAGGTGCCTCAATAAACAGACCACCCTTGTTTTGTGGTTTGAATTACCAGTTTTGGAAAGTTAGAATGAAAATATTTATGGAATCTCTTGACAAAGGAATTTGGGATGCAATTGAAAATGATCCTTTTATCTCAAAGTTTGAAAAAGATGGTTCTGTCATTGAGAAGCCATGGTCTCAATGGACTGATGCAGAAAGTAAAAAGGCCAAATTCGATTGCATTGCCAAAAATATTATAACCTCTGCTTTAAATTCTGATGAGTTTTTCAGGGTCTCACAATGCAAATCATCAAAAGAAATGTGGGATACTTTGGAAGTCACTCATGAAGGAACAAATGAGGTGAAAAGAGCTAGAAAGCATGCTCTCATCCAAGAGTATGAGATGTTTAGAATGCTTAAAAGTGAAACAATAGCTGAGGTGCAGAAAAGGTTTACACACATCATCAATCACCTTATGAGCCTAGACAAGACGTTTGACAAAGAAGAGTTGAACATCAAGATCTTGAAATGTCTTGATAGAGCATGGCAAATTTAAAGATCTAACATCATTAAGTGTTGCTTCTTTGTTTGGAAAGCTTAGGGAACATGAGCTAGAGATGAATAGACTCAATGTTCAAGAGAGTGAAGATAAGCACACAAGGAGCATAGCCTTGAAAGCATCCAAACATAAGGGAAAGCAAGATTCAAGTGATGATAGTGATGAGGAAAATCTTAGTTTGCTGTCAAGAAAATTTAGCAAATTTCTAAAGAGAAACCGCAACAAAGACAACAACAAGGATAGGTATGGAAACAAGAAACCCAATGAATTTAATTCAAATAACTATACTTGTTTTGGTTGTGGTGAGCAAGGTCACATAAAGGCAGATTGTCCCAACAAGAGCAAAGAGAAAAAGACAAGCTACAAGGAGAAGAAAGGCAAGACAAAAAGAGCCTACATTGCTTGGGATGAAAATGAGGTGTCATCATCAAGTTTTTCATCAAGTGAAGATGAAAAAGCCAATATATGCTTAGTAGCTGAGGATGATGATGATTCTTGCAGTTCAAGTGAGGAAAAATGAAGAGAAAAAGAAGAACTGAGCCATCTGATCAAGCTGTTGAAGAAAAAGGCAGTCATTGAAGCTGTATCAATGCTATGCCAAAGGTCAAAATAGTGAAAAGAAGTTTTCTTGATCAACAAGCAATTGGCTCATTGAAGAAACAACACAAGGATAAGACCTTCCTTTATTCGTTCTCAATTTATGTTTCAAAGTTCTTTCTTGTGATTAATTTTCTTTTAATCAATGTCATGAGCTTTAATCTGTTTCTGTTTATGGTTAAAAATTTCAAAATCAAGTTTTTAACTGCTGCAGAAAAACAACCGATTGTTTCTTTGAAACAACCGATTGTTTTGAGTCTGACAGCACTGTGAAGAAATTGATTTAATTGCTTTTTGAAATTCTATCCGTTGCAGATCAATTTCAAAGGGAGAATCTTGGTCAAAAGATCTGTGTTGAAAGCTGAGCATGTTCAGAAAGAAGTTACAACAGTCATAAAGGAATATATTCCAAAATCTGGGAAATTCAAGAGCCTTAATGACTAGTCAAAGATCACATGTGAAGACCATGTGATTTTCAGCTTTTTCTGACATTTTCTGTACAGAACAGAGTCAAGTCCTCTCTCTGAAAATCAGGTACCCACTGAATGAAATTAAATTCAAATTGATTCTCTTACTGCTATAAAATCAGGTGCAGATTTCTTCCAACAAGAATAACCAATTGCAACATCTCTTGCAATATCTCTTGCACCATCTCTTGCAAAAAATTCTGTGAAGTGAGTTTTCGTCTTTGCTGTCATGGAATCAACCCCTCCCACCTCTAAGAGAGTCAAAACCAGAGCTGTAAGGTTTGGAGGAAGGCTTGAAAGCTGGTTTTCTGGTGACACCGATCTCATTGAGAAGTATAGGTATGAAACAAGTGTCAAGAAGATAAACAACCCCAAGGTTGTGTGCTTTGATTGGCTGAAAAGTCAAAAGCTTGACAATGTGAGGAGGCTTCTCAAGGACCAATCACTCAGAAAATTTCTGGAGCTAAAAGGGAACATCTATCCAGATTTGGTGAGGGTATTCTACACCAACTTGAAGTTTGAGGGAAACAATCTAGTTTCTCATGTGAAAGGTGTGGAAATGGAGATAACTCATGAGGTTTGGGCTGCTGTTGCTGGGCTTAAGTTCTCTGGTCTAAGAATCAACAAGGGAAACCTTGGTGTGGTAGAAGATTTTAACAAAATCCAGTTCTACAAAAGTTGCTTGAAGAACAATCAATCTCAAGTTAGCACATGCTCGGTTGGAGGTTTGAAGCTTGATGAGAGGTTGCTTGCTCTCATTGTAACTTGGATTCTAACTCCAAGGGGGAGTAATCACTCTGTGTTGACTGAAGAAGATCTGGTTTACATCTTCTGCATCACCAAGAAAGTGAAGATCAATTGGATTCACATAGTCAAAGAACATATGCAAAAAGCCATGAGGTTAGGCGATTACCACTATCCCTATGCTGTTTTAATATCTAAGTTTCTACTCTATTTTGAAGTTAATCTTGAAGATGAAACTTCTGAGCTTGTCAAGTCAACTCAAGAGTTGAACAATGGATCACTCAGTAAGATGGGCTTTACAAAAGTAGGTGGAAAGTGGATAAGTAAGGATGGTGATCATGGTGCCTCATCTAGTGGTGCTGCTCATCTTGAACAAGATGAACCTGCTGATATGGATGTTCAACATGAAGATCCAACTGGAGATTTTCAAGATGCAGGGCCTAGTGCTGCTGATGGATATCAAAGAGAAAGAATGTCCACCATGTCATCTTTTGAAAGACAAATGATGGATAGGCTTGATAACTTTGCTGAAAATCAAAGGAGCCTCCATGATCTCTGTGTTAGTAATTTCCAGAGGATTGACACAAGGTTTGACAACATGGATACAAGGTTTATGACTCTGGATGAACATATTGAAGCTGTCCAGAATCAAATCTTTGATCTTTAGTTTGTTGATGAAGAAGAATGAAAGAAAAACAACCGATTGGTCATCGAAACAATCGATTGTTTTTGGCTGTTCTTTTCTGGTTTTAAAATTTCTTTTCTTCTGCTGTTGCTGGTTTATTCTGATGTAATGGAAACAATATCTTGTTTTATCTCTTATCTTTGTCTATTTGTGAAGACAAATAGGGGGAGATATATGTTGTGTTTCCAGTTTGTTTAAAAATTCTGTTTTTCAAGTTGTTAAAAACAGTTTGGGTAATATGTATTTTGGTTCTGATATTAGATGTTTTAAGCTTTAAATGTTTTTCTGTATTCTAACAGAATATCAGAAGTTCAATGTATTGCTCAAAGTTCTATTGCAGGAATTGCTTCAGATTTAATCAGGTACAACACAAACATCAGGGATTTGTCTTCATCAAATAGGGGGAGATTGTTGAACCAAGTGGTGTTCAATGTTTTGAAGAATCCAAATCCTTTGAAGGATGTTGAAGCCTCTGCTTTGCTTGATGTTGTTGTTCTGGTTTAAGCTTCGTTCTGGGGTAGTTTAATGTTGTAATCCACCCTTAGATTAAATCTCAAGCAATTAGCATCTCAATCTTTATCAAAGTAAAATGTTTTTCAAACTAAGTTGAAACAACCGATTGTTTTGTCGAAACAATCGATTGTTTACACTTAGGTGTTTTGAGAAAGTTTGAAAACTGTTTTTGAATGGTGAAAACTATTTTTGAATGGTGAAAACTGTTAAGTACCAAAACAACCGATTGATTTGAGGAAACAACCGATTGTTTGTTTTGGAACCATAACAGAAAAACTGTTTTCTTTGACTGAGCTTTAAATGCTTTAACTGAATACGCTCCAGTCATTAAATGCTTTGACCAATCTATTTTAAATGCAATTAAGAGTTTGTTAAGATTTGATAACAAACTATATTTTTGTATAATTTCAGAAAAACTGTTTTTAAGAAATAAGAATCTTGAGACAAAGTTTTTCACTAAGAGTTTTTCAAAGAGTTCTGAGATTGCTTAAGAGTTTAGAGATTGATCAAGGTGCTGGAATAGGATTCTACTTGTATTGATTTCAGATATTCATCTGTAACAAGTGTAATCTTTGTAATCTGTTGAACAATTCGTTTGTGTGTTTTGCTGAGATTGGATGTGTGTTCTTGAGGTGTTCAAGATCAGCAATCTTAGTGTTGGCTAAGGAGAGTGTGTTTCTTGAGGTGTTCAAGGTCATTCTCTTGGTTGTGGTGTAAGTGATCAAGTGGTGATTGCTTAGTGGTTATCCTCAGGGTTTCTGAGAAGACTGGATGTAGCTCTTGTTTGGAGTGAACCAGTATAAACAACTGTGTACAATTTCTCTATCCCTATCTCTTTAATTTCAATTTGTTTTTGTTTGCTGGTATAAACAACCGATTGTTTCGAAGAAACAATCGATTGTTTTTTCTAGTACTACAGTTTTTGCTTGCTGTTTTGGCTAACTGAATTGCTGAATCAATTGGTTTCTGAAATAAATTCATTCTAGCTTTGAAAAGTTTGCGAAAACCCCTTTAAACAATTCACCCCCCTCTAGTTTAAAGTCATCTTTTCTAACAGAGATCATACTATTATCTGCAAATCTCACACTGTTTTTGACATTAGAATCAAAATCAATAATCCACTCTCGGTTGCCAATCATATGATTGGAACAGCCTGTGTCTAAGTACCAACTTGAAGCATCTTTATCTTGATTTGTAGTGACCATCAATAACACTTGATCTAAATCAGAATCTTCATCTTCTTGAGCTGGATGTGCTTCATCTTTCTTGGAAAATTTTCCAGTGTTGTTACTGTTATCAACTCCCCAACATTCAGCTGCAAAATGACCATACTTTCCACAATTATAACACTGCAGTTTTCTTTTATCATGGAATATCTTGGATCCATGATCTTGACTTCCTCTACTAGCAGCCAATTTCTGCTTCTGCACACTATTTTGACTCTGGTTCTGACTGCTTGAAGTAGGCCAGTCACTTGATTGACCTCCTCTTGCAATTGCTTGGATTTTACCGAAGTGACTGGATGTCCTATGCAACTCTTTTCCTTGCCTATTATATACATTACACATATAAAGAATTAATAAAAATATATATAACAAAACAATTGAAAAAATACATCTGAAATGTAAAATTTAATTTACTTGAAAGGCAGGGTCTAATCATCTCTCCCGAAAAGTTTGCCACATCTCCTCATCGAGAAATTGGTATATCTCACAAGGGTTATTGTTACTCAACTGACCATAAATATATCGACTAGTAAGGTCGCTCTTAAAACCCCTCCATCGCTGCCCAACATATGAAATCCATTTTTTCCTCAACAGACTATTATTTTGGACATCATATGTGAGCTGCATAATAAATACAAATTATAAATATGCTTCTTTTTTAGTTTGTCTATGATTGAATTAGTTTGATAGTATGCCATATTTGATTCTTCACTGTCTTTAGAACATGGTCTCAATCATCAATAAGAATACTAACCTTACTTATACCAAGCAAGGCCACATAGCTAGTGAATTTTGTGCTATGCTCTCCCAAAACTTTTCCCGTGTTCATATCGAACTCGATGGGCAATCTTTGATCAACACTACGACTAACAATCAAGTCTCTTAGTCTAGTCGCACGTCTACCCTTCTTTTGGTAGGTAGTTGAGTTTGGAACCCACCTTGTAAGGGAGGAGGTGCATCATTTGAATCAATCATATCTTTGTTCAAGCAAACATTAAATGCTACATTAACCACATCACATAGTAACCTTGTATTTTATTTATATCCAAAATGCTCCTTTACATCCAACATTTGGAAGCTTTAATCAAATAGGCAAAAACTAATGTCTCATAAAATATAGATATAGAATGAGATTAAGAGAGAGAGAAAAAATCATGGATGTGATGAAGCTTGTGGGGAATGCCAAAGGCTAAGAGTAGGCTTCATAGTGTAATGAGGCCAAAATTGCACGTCCATCCTCCTTGAAACGCGCATAGAACATTTCTTTCTCTATTTTTTTTTTCAGTTGCAGAATTATTGGACACAAAAAAGAAACAGAAGAAGAAAAAATAAGAATAAGAAAACTAGCCAAGATTCTGAAACATTCTCTCTCATTTTCTCCATGGAATAAGATGGAGAGAAAAAGAAATCACTCGTCAACCTGCAAGAAAACTGACTATTCATAGTGAGCCAGACATGGTAATCATTTACCAATGCAAATCTGAACTATTTATGAAGAAAAGGAAGAATTTATGAGGGCCAAACATGTATAGTTGACCAAACTTAAGAAGATCTGGTAGGCCATGTTAACTTAGTATTTTACAAGAATAAATCATTCCCATAATCTATTTTATTAAAAGAAGTTTGAACATGTAAAGATACAACGAAAACTAAATAAAACAAAAAGTTGTGTTGGAGAACTATAAAATTCCAAATTGAACAGAGAAAAAGTGTACATAAACATAAAAGGGTTGAGTTCAATTGATTTTAATTTTTTGGACAATTATTTGATATAAATCCAACCTAGTCCACACTCTCCTATTTGGCCATCTTAACTTAGTATTTTACATGAACAAATCATTCCCATAATCTATTTTATTAAAGCAAGTCTGAACTTGTAAACTTTCAACCCAAATTAAATAAAAAAAAGTGGGCACAAGATCACAATCTATTATTTGGAGAATATGAATCCATTTTTTTTTTGTCTCCATATGCAATCTAAAGCATAATCATATGTCTACTACGCAGCTACTCCATAAGACTAAAATTTTTGCTATATATAAATTTTTTTGACTTGCCCTTCTTACGCTATGCAGCAATGCATTAATCAATTTGCCACATTCAAGTGACACAACACTCACCTTTTTGTGAAAGAAATAAAAGAAATCATAGATTACTAGCTACTATAAATAGTATGAAAGACATTGAATAGGTGTGTTCCCTATCATATAGAATGAACAGACATAATTGACAGCCATCAATTAATGTAGGTAGCTATAAGTAGGAGCCACAACTCTTATATCTATCAAATTTAAATCTAATTAGAGAAACAACAATTTCTTTATCTTCTCTGGTTTTTATAGAGTGCTTGGTCTTAACATTGCAAGCAAGTTTTTAATAAACCCATACTCCAATACCTAGGCCCCACAATCATACTACCTTTATACAACAATTAGAAGCATTTATGCAATACTTATGCAACATTGATAGCAGCTCTGTTGCCTATGTGCTTACACACCTTCAAGTACTGTTCCATGAGATCCACGAAATCTTCAATGGTCACAATCTAATAACTCAGTGTTTTACACATGAAAAATTCAGAACCTTCTTGATGTTGCTATAGGCGCATAATTAATTCTGCATCAGCTGCAGAATTCATGGTTGCTCACAGTGACCTTGTACAGTATATCCAATAGCAAAACAACACCAAAAAAACCAAACAATATCGCATCATACCATGCTCCTTAATCCTTGACCGTGTGCATTGACCTTCCAAAGGCCAAGGCATCTAAAACACCCTCCCCCACATTCAAAATAACTTGTACTGGCTCCATTGATGAAACAGAACAACTCTTGGAATTCTTTTGGATTTCTTTTGGCAACACCAACAACAATAGAAACCTGTTCCTCAATTTTCTTTTGACAGCAACACCAACAACAAGATTATCTACTCCAATCAAATGAAGTTTCCAACCCGTATGGAAGTTTACCACGGTTCTTTTCCGTTACAATTGTTGGAATAAGCTAAAAAAAAAAGTTAGGTTGTTATAAGTAAGCTAAAAAGAGTAAGACTATTGCTGGAACTTTGAGCAGAGGAGGATCTGTTGTTTTGCAAGCCAAGAATTGGAGGTTGACTGTTGTAGGTGATAGCTGTTATGGCTGCATTTGGTGTGGTTTCACGGAGTCTTCCGATGTTTGATGGGAAGGATTATGATGATTGGATTGTGAAGATGGAAGCCATTCTTGGTTTTCAAGAATTAGAAGAAGCTGTCAAGATTGGGTTTCAAGATTCAACCAAGCTTGAAACAGAGGAGCAGAAGAAAAAGTCTAAGAAGCAGTCAAAAGAAAATAAAAAGATTGATTGCAAGGCACAAATGTTATTGCATCAATGTTTCTCAGTTGCCATTTTCCAGAAAATCTCAAAAGCTGAATTTGCCAAGCATATTTGGGATATATTGGAACAGACCTATGGAAATACTGGTAGGGTTAAGAAGGTGAGGTTGCAATCACTCAGAAGACAATTTGAATTGTTGTCCATGACTGATCAAGAATCAGTGTGTGATTACTTTGGTAAAATCCAAGCAATTGCAAGTGATATCTTCCTAGTAACCCTAATTTCACTAGAAGAAAAGTTCTAGTGGGATAGGGAAGTTGACCTAAAAACAACCTATAAAAGGGAGTTGAGATCCCTGGTAAAGGTACACCGTTTTCTAAGACTGAAATTGTTTTACTTACTTATTGTTTCTTAGCCTAGTACTGACTTGATCGTAGGAGTGCAATCCACAGGTAGGGCCCCCTCTGTTTCAACGGAGCCACTCTCTATCATCTAAAGGGAGCACAGAAACCACCAGAAATAGGAGGAGCCACCGCCTGTCTCTGAAGTCAATGACGACTGAGTCAACCGGCGAGAACAAGAATCATTATAGTAAGTTGTATTTTCTATGACGGTTCTAGAAATACCAGTCATAGAAAGTTTTATATGAACATATTATGATAGGAATTTGTACATTTCATGACAGTTCACAGACAACAGTCATAGTAAGTTTTTCAACTGACATAGAAAGTGCAGAGTTTTTATAACTCCTAATTGTATGTCGCCATCAGAACCATCATAACTTCTGTAGAACCGTCATAAAAAGTATTTTTTGCACTAGTGATAATTTTTCTGGAAATTTGATACATTATATCAGACGAAAGCATATATAGCAATATTTAAAAATTTATAAAATAGAAGTCACTTTTAAAGAAATCGTCTTAAAAAAAACCCCAATCAGACACTTATAACTACGATTCCTGAACAAAATCGTCTTTATAATCGCTTTACAGTGGCTTACAGTTCCTGGGTAGAATCACCGTTAAAAATAACTTCAACATGACTTTTTTTTCCTATAATAACGACAATTTTTAGTTAAGCATCATAATTTTTTTATAACAATGATTATATAACCCTTGTTAAAAGTCATTGATTTATAACAACAGTCTCATTAACGACAATTATAAAACCGTTTTTAAATGTTGTTTTTAACCGTCGTTAAAAGTGGTTATGCAATAGTGGACACCAATTAATTTATAACCACATTTTCTTTATGAGAGTCTTATGGAATTTTAAATCATGAAGTGATGGGTTTTAGTACTCTAAGTCACTTGTCAAAGTGCACAAAACGTTTATGTATGGAAGATAAAGAGAGACTTTATTGGTAGTTGCTACAAAATGGACGCAACAATGTATTTCCTACCATCTTTGTTGTAGTTGAAGGTATGGTGGTTGATGCATGCCTCTTTTTGAGGAATTTGTGCATGCACGTCACATCACATGATGACTTGTGCCTTATTTTGGATCGCTATGAGTGTATACAATGATTTGTTTATTCATCAGAGTACATTGATTGGACTGGATAATATGATACATGAGTACTACATTTAACATATTGCACAAAACTTCACAAGGTGTTTTAGAAATTTACAACTAAAAAATAATGTAATCAATATGGATAAGTATCCTATTTTTTCAACAAATTATGTAAAAAAAGTTATGTTATTCATGGCATTAATATTTTTTACACAACATATAAAATTAATGTGATCATATTTAATTACTATTAGAACACCTTAAGATAGCCAAAAAAAGGAGAAGCAACACAATTGTTGAATGAGCTTCCAAGGAATGCATGGACACTTGTGTGAAACAACAAATGACATTGTGGACATATGATAAACTACCTAATAAAATTAATTAATTTAATGCTATAAATGATCATGAACTTTCTAATTTATTTCCTAGTGATGGCTACATACATACACTGTAATAGTTTTTTCATTGATAAAAGGAGAAATGTGGTCACAATATTTACAATTCATTATCTATTTTGAATTAGATTGGTGGATGCACAATCAAAGCAAAACGTTTGTCAGATGTTTGACTTTGATGGTCCAACACAAGATTTTTAGTAAATGAGACTATAAATCTTACAAAAGTGCAACTAGTAAAAAGATTACCATTTAGGCTTAAATTTGGGTATGATTGTAGAAATTTTTTTAACTTCCCATGCTTACACGTATTTGTTACACGCAAAAATTGCAAATCATTATTCAAACACTTAGGGTGTGTTTGGATTGGGGAGGGGATTTGAGGGAGTGGATTTGAAATGATTTGAGAGGAAAGTGAAGTTGTTTGGATTGGAGTATGTTAGAGTAGATTTGTGAGGAAAGTTTATTGAAGTTTGTAATTGATGTGATATTGTGAAAGATTTTTAAATGTATAAAATATAAGTTTACAAATTTGATAAATAATAAATTTTTAAAAAATTATAAAATAATTTAATATAAAAGAATTTAGAAATATATATTAGAATTAAAATAAATTAAAAAAATACGTATTAATAATTAAAATTAATCTTTTATTTATTATTTATTTTATTATAATATACAAATTAATTTTAATAATTAATATAAAAATTATAAATGTAATATATATATTAAAATATAATTTACATATATATAATCAGTATGTAATTTATTAATTTTTTAAAACAAAATTAATATAAATCCAACTTTCCCTGCAAATCTCTTCACAAAGGAAGAGAAAGTTTCAAAGGAAAAAATTGTCTCGTTTTTCGTGTTTTCATACATCTATTTTTTCGTTTTTCCAACTTTCCCTGCACTTTAATTTTCTTCGTCATTCTCCGCCTAGAAACGAACAGAGCGTTAGGGTGTGTTTGGATTAGGTAAGGGATATTTGGAGATTTGAGGGAGTGAATGTATGACAATGTGAGAGGAAAGTGTGAAGAAAGTGATAGTGTTTGGATTAGGATATGTTAGAGTAGATGTGTGAGGAAAGTTTATGAGAGTTTGTGAGTGATGTGATGATTGTGAGGGAGTTTTGATTTTTTTTAAAGATGTAAAATGTTACTTTACAAATTTACAATTATCTATTAAAAACATTTAATAATGAAATGAGTTTTTTTGTTTAAAACATGTTCATAAATTTAAAAATTATAATTAGAAAAAATAAATGTGTATTAAATGTAAATATGTATTCATCAAATTAAATAAAAACAGGAACTTCACGTAATTTTTTAAAATATTAAACATGTACTGTAAAATTCGAAAATAAATCAAAATATTATATAAATAAATTAAAATATTATTTTTTATATTAAAAACCTTGTAATAATGAAAAATAAAAAATACTACAAAAAATATATAAAGTAATTAACAATAGAAAAGAATTTCATAAAAAGTTATAATTAAATAAATTATAACTCATAAACATAATAATTATACAAAAATATATATTAATATAGTAACTTATTAAAATATTAAACATATATTATAAAATTAGAGAATAAATCACATCTTATATAAATAAAAAATACTATTTTTTAATATTAAAAACCTTGCAGTAATGGAAAATAAAAAAATATTATAAAAGTAGAATAAATAAGGATAAATTCATAAATAATACATCACGACTTCACAAGTATATCACCTCCTTCTCTTTCACACAAAACCTTATTCAAATAGTTTATATCCCCTCACTTTTTTGTCTGTGAACAGTACGCAAAAAGACTCTTACATCAATCAAATCTTTATACATAGCATTAATATTTTCTCAAAATCTTAAAATGCAATGAACTTTTAAAGCGTGGGAAAAATAAAACAAAATAAGAAAGAAGATAAACATTAAAAAATAAAGTCGTACAAAGAATTATTATTAAGTAATATTAAAAATAATTATCCCAAAAATGTTTGGATACCAAGTTCAAATCATTAAACAAGTATTAAAGTAATATCTATGTATTATGATTTGAATTATCTAAACAATAAAATTTATATTTTTTTATTTTTTATACTATATTTTTAATATTCATAATATTGACTATTAACCCTTAAATGGTACTATTACACTAAATGAAATAAAGATTTCATAAAAAGGGAAAAGTCACCTTAGCATAGTTGGGTTTTTTTTTTTAAAAGTGACTTTTAAAAGTTTATATTAAAAAATGCTACATGGTAATCTTTTAAAATTTTATATTAAAATTAAAACTAATTAATAATAAATAGTTAAATTTAAATTAAAAGTTGCATAGCCAAATTTTCGTATTAATATTTCTTTCTTCTAATATAACTATTGTAAGGATCGAAAAAAATAGTCTTAGAGTAGAAGTGGTATAATTAAAATAGCACATGAATATTTTATTATTAAAATTAAAATAGTAAATAAATAGAAATCTAGTTATTCAAGTTTTATTTTAAAAGAATCATCATCTCTTTAAAAAAATATTTTTTCCTTTCCTCTGCCTTCTTTCTAAGATTGAGATCTCCTCGCTCATCAATTTGACGTTTAGAGTCCGCCACCAGACTCCTGACAGTGAATATTATAAGACTGCCCGATCAGAATCTTTAATAGAGTAAGTTCATTTTTGTTCTTTTCTCTAAGTCAAAATTTGAACCTTTTAGGTTTGTCTCTGCATAGACTTTGCATGTGACTCTTTTAGCTTCAGGGTTAATCTCTGTTAGTTCGGGGTCCTAATGATATAGTTAGCTTTTTTTTTATCAAGACTTTGTGATGCAGGTTAAGCTACCCTTGAGCTTTTGGTAGGTTTGAAGCTCTTAGGGAGCATCTGCTCAAGTTTAGGTAAGGAAAACTAGTTTAAATTTTCAATAGAACCCCAGGCTAAAAGATCTGGATGTGGGGGTAATGTGGTCACCAGGTCCAAATTTTGTTTGCAGGAATGATTGTTTATGAGTAATGCATAATATTGTTTAAAATAAAATGTGAATAAGTTGATTTGATATGGATGATTTATGGTAGATGCTTTTGTTTGAATATAGAAAATTGGTTGATTTGTATAGTTGATATAGTGTAAGTTACTTTTAAAGTGAAATGAGTTATTGGAATTGTTTTTGTTTAATTATTAATGATGAAAATAGGTATAATTATGCAAATTTCTTTGCATATATTGCTCAGGCGAGTTAATTCTCGCTCAAACAAGAATATAACAGAAAGATGGGGTGCTCTCAGGTCCATTCTTGCTAAAGAGAGAAGGAATCTGGCTCAGGCGAAAATGGAATAAATTCTGGAGGTGCTATCGGGTTTACTCTCGCTCAAGCAAGAAGATTTTTGCTCAAGCTAGACTTTGTAAAAAACAAAAATTTTAAATTTTATTTTTGCTTTTGAAAGTCTAGTTTATTATTGCTTATTGTTTTTAAGTGACAATTCTAAATTTTATATGAAAATATGATTAAAGAAACTTAGTTATGTGTTTAAGTGAAGTTTAAGATATATTTGGATTGTTTAGAAAGTTTAAAATATGATGTGATTGAGTGGTGTATTGATGTGTTAAATGAAGTATGCAATGAGATGAAAGTGCGATCAAGATATAGTATTTTCAAGAAAAGAAATATCGCGTTGAGATTGTTATTAGGGTGTATTGATTTGTGATTGTCCTGTGAATGAGACTATCTTGACTCTATTGATATAATGAAATTACATAGATAAAGTTATTTAGTTGGTGAGAGTCGAAGGAGGTCCATTTGGTTGAGTCAGAGGTTTGAAAGAACTGATCAGAGCAGATCAAATGGATTTACCCAGTCATATGAGATGATGAGATATTGAGATATTGAGATATTGAGATGATTATGCGCATGACTGTGTGGATTTCACAACAAGTAGTATGACAGGTGCATGTCTTTGGATGCTAATTTAAATACATGAGTCTTCCAGAGGTAGAGTCAATGTTTATATGTTGTAGTCACTAGAAGTCTGACATGAGAAAGATGAATTGTGAATTTTGATAGACACTGTAGTTAAGTGGAAATGCATGAGAATTTATGGCTTTATGTGGATATTTAAAGTTATATTTATATTAGAAGTTTTAAAAATAACTATGTTACCCTTTACTTTTGTTTTGTGGTTGTTTTCCTTAATCTGGGATGATCGTGTATTTATACGGGAACAGATGATGTTATAGGTGTTAGAGTTCCTCAGTGAGAAGCTGAATGATGAAATTTTTTATTTTCTTTTTAAGTTTTTGTTTTAACTTTGTGTATATATTAAAATCCCTATAAAGAGAAATATATTTTAAAACCCTATATGAAAGAGTTGTAAACATATTTGTATTATGTTTATATATTTATTTTGATATATCATACGTATTATGGTTATTAAATATTGAGAAAATATAGGCATGTTACAACTATCACTATGTTTATAATGTTCATAATTTTCTTAACAGATTTTAATTAATAACAATATTACTAATTTAATAAATTACACACACCATTACAAAATTTATTTAAAATGTTATTAATATTAAATTATTACATTATAAAATTTAGTATTTTTTTAATAAAACTATATTTAAATTACTAAAATTAATTATTAATATTAATAATATTCAAATTTGCTTAAAAATATTTGTATTCACTAATTTATTATTTTACATTCAAATTAATTTTATATTAACATTAATTATAAATTTTTTAAAATCTTAAAAATATATTAATTGAGTAAATAAATTTAATTTTAAATATTATTGATTTAAAATACATTTTAAAAAATAAAATAAAACCTAGCCATAAATCGAGTTAACAGATTCCCAATAGGAAAAGAAAAAAAAAAACTACCAATCCACCTGGATCTCCATCACTAACCTAATGTATTTATATTACCGGACAAAATCATTATTAGACTTAATTAGATGCATCACGCCACCGGGGTTCTCGGACCGCTTGAGAAAAGAACAGGGGTTCCTGCTCGGTGTGTAAAGAGGCAAGAAAACTTTGATGATGTTTAGAAAAGGAATCACAATTCACAAAATCATGTATAGGATACGAAACACCTAAGGATTCTGTTGAAGGAGGTGACGGAACAGAGGGGCTTGACGGTATCGTGGTGGCTGCGACAAAATCGCGTAACCGTACGGAAGGCAGCTTCGCGCGATGCCCTCGCCCAAGGGGAACCGCGGCCGTCAGCGGTGGTGAAGAAACCGACGGCGCCGTCTCCGTCGGACGCAGCGGTGGATCCGCGGGTAGCGTCGAGGCTTCTATACACGGATCAGAGTCGTTGATAGTGTGGCGAAGTCATCTGTGAGGGTAGCATCCTCCTTGGCTGGGATGGGAGATGCAATGGGTTGGTTGACGATGCATTCATCTAGGTTTGAGGAGGCAACTTCATGAAGAAAATGTGGGTCCGTTCCAGTTTCTAAAGAGTTGGCAATAATTGGGTTTTGCAATGGTGGTGCAGTGTCCATCTTTTTGGCTTCAAAATATGGAAATTTATTTTCGAAAAAATGTACATCACGAGAGACAAAGAAAGTTTCTGTTTCCAAATCAAATAATTTCCATCCTTTTTGTCCATATGGATACCCGACAAACACACATTTTCGGCTACGACTATCAAATTTATCCCGCCGTCTATTTTGATTATGAGCATAACATAATGAACCAAATACTCGTAAGTGCGCGTAACTGGGTACACATCCATGGATCACTTCATAAGGGGTTTTTCCTTTTAGAATGGAGGATGGTGTGAGATTGATTAAGTAGCCTGCAGTCAAAACGCATTCCCCCCAAAATTTAATGGGAAGATTGCCTTGAAACCGTAATGACCGAGCAACATTCAGAATATGCCGATGCTTGCGTTCGACGCGTCCATTTTGTTGCGGGGTCCCGACATAGGAAGTTTGGTGAAAGATACCTTGTTGAATGAAATATTGTTTTAGACACATGAATTCGGTTCCATTGTCAGAGCGAACCATTTTAACACATTTGTTGTATTGCCTCTCAACGAGTGTGAAATTTTTTTTCAAAGTCACTAATACCTCTGTTTTTTCTTTTAACAAATAGATCCAAACTGCCCGTGAACAATCATCCACAATTGTCAAAAAATATGAAGCACCACAAGATGAAGGAGTTTTATAAGGACCCCATAAGTCACAATGAATTAAATCAAAAATATTCAAAGCTTGATGCGCACTTAAGAAAAACTTATCTCTCATTTGTTTCGATTTTTCACAAACTTCACAAACTTTATTCAACTCATCACGAGTACATTTCCCACTTATATCAGGAAGCATTTGCACAATCTTAAATGACGGATGTCCTAATCTTTGGTGCCAAAGTGCTAGTTGATTTTCCATCTTGACATGACATGCTTGAGTCTTCCGTACCCCACGATACCAATAAAGCCCATCTTTCCATTCACATGCTCCAATCAGCGTCCTCGAAGTGCGGTCCTGTATAATACACAATTTATCAGTGAATGTTACAACACAATTTTCTTCATCCGTCAATTGAGGTACTGAAAGTAAATTGCATTTTAATTTGGGAACATAAAGGACATTTTTCAATTCAAGTCCTTCTTCAAGAGTCACTGTTCCCTGTTCGCAAGCTAGAACACGTTCACCATCGGGTAACCCTACGGGGCACCCTTGTATAGTTTCCTTTTCACTCAAATTTTCCAGTGACCCGGTCATATGGCTTGATGCCCCACTGTCAATAATCCACAAATCCCAAATGCTCTTACCAGTCATTTTCTCTGATTCATTTGATTTTTGTTTGCTGATCATATCAACCAGTACCTTTGTTCATTGGTCAAACCTGCCATCTCAAGTTTCTTGTCGTCATTGTTGGCTTGACTGTTGCTTCCACTAGCGTGTGCCACATTTGCACGTGTTGGGTTACCTTTGTTTCACATCCCTTGGCGTCCCCTGCCGTTCCATTTGCCTTCACTTTTTGGTCTGTCACCCACCATTCGGGATATCCGATCAATTGGAAGCATCCCTTCATGTCGTGACCATTTTTACCGCAATGACTGCACGTCATTAATTTTTCTACCATATCTCCACGCCCTTTTTCTTTGTAGTTGGCCTGCATCGCGAGACCCACGACCAACCCCCTTTCTTCCGTTGATTTGGCCATCATTCTCACTCTTTCTTCTTGTACCAACATAGCATATACGCGGTTCAGAGACGGCAATGGGTCTGAGGCCAGAATCTCCTCCCTTCGTTTTTCCAACTGAGCACCAATCCCACACTTGTTTCCACCACACGTACAAGATGGAATTTTGTCACTGTTAGCAAGCTCATCCCAAAGGACCTTCAATTTTCCAAAGTAAGTTGCCACCACCATTCCCTCCTGCTTGCATCTTGACAAGTTCGACCTTGTTGAATTCTAGGTCCATTCACGACCGAGAATCTTTTCTTTAATGTCTTCCCAAGTTATGTGCAGTCTCAGCATATGCTACTGTGGATCGTAAGCTTGGTTCAATGGTGTTTAGAATCCAAGAGACAATCATGGACTGCACGGTCCACCAATCTTCAAGGTCGGGTGTCTCATCCTCTGGTTGGATATGTGTTCCATCAATGAAGCCCCATTTTCTCCGGGCACGAAGCGAGATCTTTACTGCTCTTGCCCATTCGTCGTAATTTTCTCCGCGCATTGGACTTGCGTGATTATGTTTCCGGGATTGTCACTCGCGTTGAGATCATATAGCGAGTAGGTCTTCTTAGCACCTCCTCCGTGCTCTGCTTTGTTGGCATTATTCTTTTCTGGTGCATCTGCCATGGTTGTGCACCGTTGCCTTTGCTTTGTGTTTGTCGGGTATCAGTTTTGTGCTCTGATACCATGAAAGAATATTTTCTGTTTTATTCAATTTGTCTTTCATCTAAAGCAATGATATATATATATATATATATATAACCATAGCATTAGAACCGTACAGATTCTTTTTCTTTTTCTAACATAACATCTGTAATTAAGACTAATTATAGACCCATTAATAGTGATTATATTTCCTGTAATTAAGTCTAATAATGATTTTGTCCGGTAATAATTTATTTTCGTAAATAAATTGTTTAGGAGTCTATTCGAGATTTTTCTAAGGGTTGTTGAAGAAAAATATTCTTTAATTTTACTCTTTTAAATAAAATTAAAATAAAATAATCAATCAATAGAGAAATTTAATTTAAAAATTGAAATATTAATTTTCATAAGTTTTTTGCAAAAATTAAATAATGGAAGATATATATTTTTAAATGTAAAAAAATAATCATTTTTAAATGTAAAAAATAAAATAAATTTATCGATTCAAATAAGTATTAAAATAGTATAATAACTGTAACTTAATTTTTTTAATTTAACATTTTTGTTAAAAAAATAATATAAATATTTGTTAAATACAACGAGTTTATTAACTGATTGAATTGGGATGAAATGTTTTGTTAAGAAAAGTTTGAAATTTATTGTTATATGTTGATTATTGTTTATATAATTTCACTTGTATTTAGATTTAAATTAATTTTATATTATTATTATATTTGGATTGCTTTGTTGACGTGAAAAATGTTTAACCAAAAAATATGAAATTGAATATAATAAATTGAATGAGTTATATAAATTTATGTAAAAAGAAAATAATTAATATTGGTTGTGATGATGATATGTCTCTATTGAATGAATCTTTGTACACTTTTATCACCGGAAAATGAAGGACAGATGGCCTAATTACTAGGATAGGTGAGAGGACATAACTTCTCATACAAAATTAAGAAGAATATATTGATAATTAAAAATCAAGGTAAGTATATATTTTTATTAAGCTTAGTCAACGCGTTAAATTTATTAATTTAAATAAATGTATTAAGTTAATTTAAAATATTATTAAGATTTCCACGTCTATATTGTATAAATATCTTAATACATTTTCTTAATTATATTTATTTTTAATTTAATTTGAGGTTTTTTTTTAAAAAAATTCTACAATCTTTAAATAGAATTTTTTTATACACGCTATCATCAAATCACTATGAAGTCAGTTTCCAACACCAAATTAGTGCAAGTTGGCTTCTGTCAACATCACTTCATTAAAGTTTGTTCGTAGTGTGTTTGAATTAGGGGTCCATTGTTCACTCAGGAGAATGTGAAGGTACATTCTCTCTCTTTGTATAGGCAGAAGTATGAGGAAGAGGAGGGGTACACAGAAAGATGAGTAATTTTGTGTGCATAACTGAAGGAAGAGAAAGCACGTAGACTCTTCAAACCTACAAATTTACATTTTACCTTTAATATATCTTCTCGACCAGGGTTTGAGATCTAGAGAACGATTGCTTCAGCTTTTACTTTCGGTCGGTCTACAATGTTTCAAGTTTTGTTACACCTTTCTCCTCTTGGTCGTTTGGTTCCACAGACGAGATGATACCTACAGAAAACACTTCAACGCTCAAGTCAGTCGGAGTGTTTACACTCGGGTGTCAGAGTACTGTAGAGAATGATGTACCTTTCTCTTTTGAATGCGTGTTATTTATATTACCTTAATGGGCATTCGTTGATGGGCCAGATTAGAGATTTGATTCGTGTTAAGGTAAATTTATAAACTTACATTTTACATATTTTTTTAAAAAAAAATCTTCAAAACTATCACATCATTTAGAAACTTCAATAACCTTTCCTAATACATTGATTCTAACATACCCGAATCAAAACATATCAAACTTTTTTCACAATTTCTTTTCAAATTTTCACAATTTCACCCCACATCCTCAACTTTACACCCTAATCCAAATAAAAAATTAATGTTTTTCATAAATCACTATCATAGTGAAGTTTTTATATTTCACAGAGTTAAATATTTTTTTTTCTAGTCTACTATAATATATATTTTTTTCTTAATTTTTTTAATATTTATAATAAAATAATTATTGACATAAGTATTTATTAATATTTTTTTCTTCTTATATAACAAATGAATTTTAAACATTTACTATATTATAATATTCATATCCGTTATAAGTGTATAACATATTTTAACGTATTATAAATTTATTTACCAACTAAAAAAATTAACAAAAACTCATCATAATAATTTCTTATTACAAGAATCCACGATTTTTGAAGTTTGAAAGAAACCAAAATTAATTTCACATTAAAATAGAAGGATGAAAATAATATTTAACTATATTATATATTTATTATTTTCAAATATCTTTAATATGAAAAAATAAATAAGTAAATAGTAAATAATAATATTTTAGAATAAATATATTTTTAGTATAATAAGTATTAATATACTTTATTTTTAGTTTAATAAAAAAAATTAATATAATAATTTTAATTTTGTAAATTTTATTAAACTATTAATGATTAAGATAATTCTGATCTATATTAATTTATCCATATTTTTCTTAGAAGTATTAATTACATATTAATATTAGTTTTTACATGTAATAATATTAGCGATTAAATATGCTTTTATTTATTAATAAAATTAAAATTTATATATTATTTTTTTATCATATTAAAAATAAAATATTAATACTTACTACAGTAAAGCCGCTATTTAATTTCTTATTTGACAGAAAACGTAAAAGGTATTTTTTGGAATTGGAAAGGTTGCAGTTGCCGGAGACAAGGAATAAGGCTTCAAACAGTGGTAGAAGAATTTGGTTAGCGTGTAAATTATTGTGGAAAACTAATTGCAAATGATCACTGGAAAATGGTTATTTTTATAAACTTGTCTTAGCTATCATTATTGATCCGAAAATAAAAGTTTTATAATTATCTATATATATAGATATATAGTATTGAATGATAATTATTTTGCTCTCTTAGAAAAATAATTTAAATTATAAATTATAAATATTTATGTGGGACAAAATATACTATGTAAAATTAAGTCAAACTTGTGGTAAGTTCAATGTAAATTTTTTTGTGTTTATTTTTTAAAATTATTTGGTTTTGGCTTAAAACCAAAACCTGAAATATAAAAAAAAAAATACTAATTCTAAGGACATTGTTTTGCATATATTAAACACAAAATGACAATAAGCAAAGTGAATTTTTTTGAACATGAAAGTATGAAATATATAAGATGTAAAAGTGTGATAAATCCCTATTCAATACAAGGAGGCACAACAAAAAATTTCTAAAAGGATAAATATGTAAACTAAATGCCTAAGATTTAAAAAAATAGCTCAATATATAGAATAAAAAAATTTGTAGTATATGGAGGGATTTTAGAGATTTTGCCCCTAATTTCCTTTGTGATGATTGACAGATTTTTGTTCTCATCTCGAACAACTTTAATTTGCATTGACGTGATTAAGATCCCCAAAAACAACTATTGAAATATAGAACACTTACCTGAATGACACACTTAAACTCACAAAAACTTCAATGTAATAAGAGAAACACACTCATTATCGTGAAACACCCACAATCATCAATTCAAATCACAAAAATGGTCTCCAAAATGTCCATGAAAAAAAAGAGAAGGGAAGAAATTGTATAAGATTCGTAAAGAAGAAGAAGTTAAAAGCCTAAATTTAAACAATTTTACGTCAGACTGTTAGGAATCTGATGTAAGACTCGATATTTACATTAAATTAATATACGGTCCAATGTAAATATCAAGTTTTACATCCAGAAAAATATTAGAAGAATAACAAAAGAAGAAAAGTGAAAGAAAGTGCAAAAATTGAAGATCTCAAAACTTAAAAAAGAGATAAAAATAAAATAATTTTAATTTGCAACTAAATGATACCAAAAAAAATTGATTATTGTTGTTTCAAAATATAATTATTAATAATATTTATAATCTTCTATTATATTAAAATCATAATAAATAAATTAAATTATTTTAAAATTTATCCTGTTACATCAATTAAATAATTTACAATTTATATTAATTTTTTCTACCTATTCAAACACTTAATTTATATGAGAAGTAAAAAATATTTTTAATTTTTTTTCCTTCAAGATTAATACGGAAAACTAAACCTAGATTAAAAAAGATTTTAAATCAAATAGATAATTTGAAGAAACATATTTAAACTAAACCAATCAAAACATTGTTTAATCATTGTAGATAACATTAAAAGCGCCTGAATTTTAAGACTTTGAAGTGACCTGCAAAAATGACTGTGACAGGCATATATATCTGTATTTGTTATTTATTTGATTAAATATTAAATATTAAAAAAATCCATATAATAGAATAGAGGTGAAAAGTAGCACTAAAAACTCGTTTTTCTTATGAAGGAAGGGCATGAGAAAATGGTGCAGTTGGAGCAGTGTGGGACCACCACATCAAATGGAATCAATTGGAGCCTCTTCTTCTTCTTGCGCTGTTCCCAATAACAACAATTAGCATCCTCCTTTTAACAGACACCCTCACTTCCTCCTAAACCATACATTACAACGCATCACAAGTTGCTTTTTTCAACCATGGCTGGTGTGAACCCCGTGGGAGCAGAAGGGTGGAAGCTTTATCCTACTTCTGCTATGGAGATTGCCCTTGATAGTGTTGATGGAAGGAGTGAGAACATGGAGGTCCGCAACACATTAACTGATGATGGCTCCACGCATTTCTCTGCTACCAGGTGTGTCCTCTCTTAACTAAAACATGTTTGTTCTTCTTTTTCCATGTATATTATTATATTACCACACACACAACCTCATGCTTTCCTTATTTGGTAGTTGATTTCTTGTGTTTTCTTTTTACCCCACGGTCTCCATGTGCATCAGTCACCCTACTGGGGGACACCTTGTTTGGTTCATGGTTTCAAATTTCTGTGGATGCTGAACTTGGTGTGAGTGAGATCAAGACCTGTGTATTATGGGGATTTAGATCATGAAAAGAACACATCATATCTCAAAATGGATTTTGGACTAATTTGGACGAACCTTTTAATAAGTATTTATCTAAGAAAATAATAGGTAAAAAAATGAATATTTTTTGTAAATTAAAATTAATTTACGTATCTCACACTCCTTGGAAAATTTAGAAAAAGTACTTTTCAATAAATAAATAAATATATCTATAGAGTGATTTTAACATTAGGTAGATGGATTTTTCCTTCTTATTTTCTTTTTGTTCAAGTACTTGTTTAAAGGTAAAGTATATGATTAGGCCAGGAGTTATAGATTAGACTTGGTTAACACAATTTTCTGAACTTACAGAACCATAGTTAGAATTATGCCAATTTTGAACCTAAAAAATCCATTAGCTTATGAGATTGAAATGAGTCCAAAAAAGAATCAGAATTTGGGGATATACTATGGTGTGCTTGTTGGTCTTCAGTGAGTACCTCAGGTTTTCTTTATTTATGTAAAAAAAGAAGCTTCTGTGCATTTGTTCACCTGGATAAAGGGTAGAGATAAGCCTCCTTCAGAGGGAATTACATGCAAAAATTTTCTGGGTTTTGAACCTTTGATTTTTTCACTTCTTATTTAATTAACCTTCCCAAGTCTAATATCTTCATATATTTTGGTCTCACATCAAAACAAACTATTTATACAAAGTTGTTGAGACTTCAAGTCTCACATCACAAACAAACTACTTATACAAAGTTGTTGAGACTTCGCAATCATTTCTTGAATACAGTGTTTAGAAAAATATAGGAAAGCTATGAAATGTAAAGCATATATAATTCTTGAAAATCGTGCTGCATAGTACAACACAGTCTCTATCATGTCAAACTTATGGATAATTTTTATACTATGTGCTTCCACCCTTCCCTCTCAGGCCTGTGGCAGTGCCATCATCTGGACAGATTAAAGCGATTCCTAGTCCAACCACGTTTAGCATCCTCTATAAGGGGAATATGTGTATTTACGAAGGAATTCCCGCAGAAAAGGTAAGTCCTTGTGAAAGATGATGCGATAAATTAAATTAGAACAAATAGCCATTTTGGTCCTTGAAAGGTTATAGTGTTTTTGTATTAATCTTTGAAACTACAAAAAAGTTTAATTAAGTAGCTGAAAATGTAATTCATTACAAAATTTAAAAAAGTGTAGCTTAGATTTTGTAAAGTTTCTTTATTTTTAAGAACTAGTGTGACAACGTTTTACATTTTCAATTACCAAAATAACTTCTCCTCTCTTAATATTGCAAAAGTTGTGTATATGATGGAATGCCTGTTATGATTTTGGCACAACTCATATTTATTCACTAACAGGTGCGTGAAATAATGTTGATTGCTTCTGTCTCTGCTAAGTCTGCTGAAATGAAGAGTGGGGTCCCTTGGGCTTCACACATTTCCAAAAGTCCTTCTCTACTGGGAAACTCTACTAATTGTGCAAAGAAGAGTTCCATTCTAAGGCTGCAAGAGGGTAACTCTCTTGTTATTACTCTACTAGATTTAGATGATTGATTATCAAACAAATTTCCTGTGTGGCATTCTGTGTTCACTTTTCAGGAAATCTCTTGTATGTTAATCCACTAATAGTATAAGTCTTTTGTGGCCTTTGTTTGATGCCCCTCTTCAGAATTTCCATTATCACGCAGACAATCACTTCAAAGGTTTCTCGAGAAGCGAAGTAACAGGTACTGGCAACGTGTCATTGTTTAGTGCTGTCTCTTATCAGTTTTGAATTTTCAATTTTGTATATTATGAAACACACTCCCTTTAACACATTATTTATTATATTTGTCAAAAATTTATTGAAAGTAAAAATCATGTATAGAATTCATATATTCAGGAGTCAGACTAACATAACTATATGATTTTCAACAAATTTCAACCAATAATGGAATGTCTGTGAGAAAGAGTGTTAACATTTTTCATGATATTACATATGCTGGTTCTGGTATTGACTTTGTTTTTGTTTCTTCAATAAAGATTGGCTAACAAAGCCCCTTACGCCTCAACGAAAAACATGGCTCACAACATAGAGAACAACTTCTGCTCTGACATGTCACATTTTGGTTCCTTGGACTGTCAGAAGAGCAATTTCAGCCCAGTTTTGTCGCCTCTTTAAGGCAACTGGTGTTGGTTCTGCTCTATGCAGGTAGAAACAAAGAAACTAATGTAACTATGTTACTTTCTCGAGACCATATTCTATGCCTGATTAATGAACTTGAACGTGTGAAGTATGACTTGAAAAGTTGGATCAGTTTGGTTGATAATGCGTAGAAAATATTCATTATGCAAAGAAAACCTGCATTTTAAATGTTACTGGTGGACCTTATAATGTGTGTGGACAATTGATTATTGGCTGTGTTGTAACATCGTATGTAGCTTGCTTTGTATTTTTTGCTGTTCTACCTTGTGCAATTTTATTTTATCTTTTCAAGAAAACGAAAACAAGCTATCAGTTTTCATGTGGATCTTGATTATAGATGTATAATTTTAGTATTTACATGGTTATTTTCAAAAAGAAAATAGAAGAGAAAAAACCAGCATGTTTCAATAAGATAACTAAAACACTTATTTTATTAATAAAGCACTCATATTATCTTGCCTTAGACAAGTTTCATGTTTGAGTTTTAACCTCTGAATGTTTTTCTTTTTAGTTTGAAGACTTTCTATATCTTAGAGGCACCATGCACTCTTTCAAAAATTTCGTCTACCAAACAAATACATAAAACTTGTAACTTTTTAAATGATGCATGAATCTTCATTCGATCCTCTAAATCATATTTAAAGTTCTAATGAGACGTGTTCTGATACACCAGATTCGCTGAACCATTCATCCATCCTGTCACAAATCTTACGCACAACTTTATTTGTGGGTTTGTTCATCCTATGAATTCCATTTTTATATTATTATGACATAAAATTAAAATACTGCTACTGTATTCATGATGGAAACTAGGAAAAATTGTAAAAAATAGTATTTTTTTTACAAATTACCAAAATAGTCAGATTTTAAAAGACGTATCTATGAGTAAGTGGTACTAGACACAACTTTATTGTAAAGAAATCATAAATACATTATACAATACTGAATTTGTCAAAATGAGATGGTATATAACTCGATGTGAGAAGAATTAAAGTTTATATTGGTAAAATGGTTATGGAGAATGGGATCTCCTGAGTCTGGATTGTGGAAGGATGTTTTAGAGTCCAAATATGGATCCTGGAAGATGATAAACTCAAGTACACTGGTTTGAAAAAAGTATAGATCTAGATGGTGAAATGATTTATCCAAAGTTAGCCTCTCAAATCAGGGAAGCAGATGGTTCAAATCAAATTTGGTTTAACAAGTAGGGTCCGGGGAAAAGTTCAAATTCTGGGAAGATGAGTGGTTAGCAAATTCCCAACTCAAAGAGAGATACCCCAGAATCTACAATAATTCCTTGCTTAAAGATAACCCTATTGGTTGCTTCGGAAGGTGGTCTAACGAGAGGTGGGAGTGGGATTTTTGTTGGAGAAGGGAGTGGTTCGTGTGTGAAAAACCTATGGTAGAAGATTTTATGTCATGCTTGTCACATGTTTCCTTACTCCCAAAGAAGGAGGATTTATGGTTATGAAACGACCCTCCGTCCTACAGTTTCTCGGTAAAATTTGCTTATAAAAAGTTAGCAAACCATGGAATTGAGGGTGTAACTGAGTCCTTTGCACATCTTTGGAATCTAAAGGTTATTCCATCGACTCAGTTTTATGTGTGGAGGGCCTTATCGAATATCTTTCAATTGATTGACCAATCCAAATTATATCAAATTCTAGGATAACAACTAAGTTGAATCTGCACAAAAAGGGTTTGACGTTGAGGGATACATTATGTGTGTTATGTGAAAGGGAAGAGGAGTCGACTTCACACATTCTTGTCTCATGTAAGGTATCAACTACAATCTGGAATTTGTGCAATAATTGGCTTGGAATTAGCTCGGTGAACCACAATGAGTTGGTTAATCATTTTGAACATTTCTCATGTATCTGCTTTAATAAAGAAGGAAATAAATTGTGTAAAAGCCTATGGGTATTTGTGATATGGTGTATCTGGAAGCATAGAAATAGGGTTATCTTCAATCAAGCAAAGATAGGTGCAGTGGAAATCCTTACCATGGCACAAGTTTAATCATGGGCATGGATGAGACATAAAGTAAGGAAAGTCAAGTTCTCTTTTTCTGATTGGATCTTATGCCTCTTAATCTGCATTAACATGGTAACAAAATAATTTGTTTGTATTAAAAGCTTTATTTGCTTCATATTTGATTGTTTTTTCCTGTTCGGTGTTAATGGTTTTGAATGAGATTTTTGTTGCATATATCATTATTGTGAAATAGTTCTGGTTATGCTTTGGTACCTTTGAACTGGCTGAAAGGTGTGGAAGGTTGAGTTTTATTGTGCAGAGTATGCTATGAATGAGAAGTGCTTTTATGCACAGAAGTCATCCGAATGTGGCTTTGGAACCAAAATGTTAAAATTCGTCATAAAAAGGAACATTATGGCAAGGTGAGGTTATAACTGTTTATTTGTGAAAAAGTGGTGGCAATGCAGGTTAGTTTAAAACAAAACTATAAAACAACTTCAATATGCTCTCAATAATGATGCAAAATTGGGGTGAGAGGAACGATATGTAAAGATGGAGAAGCTATCTTATTGCATATTATTAGCAAGACGATCTTGTTTTTATCCTTTAGCTGTATAGAATGAAGGAATGTTAAAGAGCATGTTGCAGGTTTATTGAGAAGTGATGTTAGTGTTGAGCAAATGATAAGAGATGGATCACCAAATTTTATAGATAAAAGGAGCAAGCACACATATTTGGATTTATGAGCGGTTGAATTTTTGCTTATTTTGTTTGTTAGATCTGTTTAGTAAGCATGTATCTAGCTGTGATGACTTTCTTAACAACAAAATTAATGTGTAATATATCCTGCATTTATATGTACATTAGTTAGGATATGTAAATAATTTTGCTAGGTTTGGTTCTTGCATAAGGGTTGGGACACCCTTGAAGTGTTCCTTTTTTTTTATTAGCAAAGAATTAATTTAATATTAAGTGAACACTTTAGGGGAGGGGTGTCCAAAACCCATATACAAAAGATACATTAACATAATCCTACAAAGGGGCATTGCACATCTAAATGACATGCTTACATTACTATTGAACTACCATAATTCCCATCCCCCAAAACATGTTCTGCATAAAAGCCATCACACCTAGTGAATCAAATGGCTACAAGCTTCCAGCACAAAAAATTCCACATTATTAGCTCAGAACCACCTACTGCAACTTTAGGAAATATTTACCACGCTACCTTATGACACACCACCCTTCCCATACGTGTTCCTTCACACTTCCTGCCACGTCTAGATTGCTAAGAAACATGGTCTATTTAGAATTTCTCTTAATTTGGACTTTTGACTTAATACAACCACCATCTCATTGTTATCTGATCGAAATCAATCGTCCATATTTTAGAGTATCTAATTATCACCTTTCTTCACAATGGCTGAATAGTTGTTTTTCACTTGTCTGAATTAACAACAACTGAATCTGTTATAGACAACTTGGTCCACAACCGAGCCACAACAACCTGCATTAGAAATTTTCTAGCGCTCCTGCTGCTGGTCACTTTACCTACACTACGGCCTATTTCATCTTGCCCTGCAATTTGGTTGATACCAGCCTAAAAAACCAGCTCTGCATAACACAAACAGAGCATCACAACATTTACCTTGACTGTGTTGCCATTGACTCCAACACAACCCCACTTCTTGCTCCTTACTAGCCCAACACTCAGCTATAAAAAGTGCAACTTTCCCTGACTTACACACTGCCTCCTCTCATTTGCTATCTCAAGACAAATCCTTCTGTTGGATCCAATGTGTCAGCATCATACTGCCCCAAACATAAAACTGCTCTGACTTCCCTTACACCTTTGCAATCTACTACACTCGAGACATCTAACTTTTTAGACATTGGATTGGATTTAGGTGTCAATCCGCTAGTGAGTAGTTAAAGGAGCATGGTCTATGTTTCATCCACGACCACACTTTGATTTGGGCCAAATGGAAAATTTCTTCCTCATCAACTACTCCTTTATGGAACACTATTAAATTCCTTTGTTCACATATACACCTTTCTACCGCCACCCACATACCTTTCCAAACCAAATTTTGTTTGTGGTTGATATGGAATAAGCATAATTCTTCAAAGTGACTTTGCAGATCCCTATGTTGGACAGACAGGATTCCCACCATCTAAGACATCGGTCTCATACACGTTGGGCCACTATACATGCCACAAAGAGATGTTGTGCTGATTCGTTCACATTGCAGCACATCACGCATAATGGTGAGGTGACCATTACTCCTCTAGTTAGTAGACATGTTTTTGTTGGTAGTTTATCTAATAAGACTCTCAACGCTGTTGTCAGCACATTGGGGAAAGCTTTGACTTGCCACAGTTGCTTAAACACCCAATTTGGGCTACTTATAGAGACACTCGTACGCTGATTTCACCGAGAACAAATCTGACTTGTCACCCTCCCGTGTTTGAGAATCCTTAGTTACCCTGCACAGGCGGACTCTGTCAACTAATCTTAGCATGTCACCTTCTTGTTTGGATTCCCACTAGAACCTCGCCCTTCTCCACTGCAACCTCCAATTCCAAACATCTTCCTCTCAAACTCCTACCTCACTCACCTTCCTTCCCTGATCCAAGGATATATAGAAAAGAGCCTAGGATATTTTACTTTTAGGGGATTACTACCCATCCTAGCATCCTCCCAGAACCTCGCCTTGTCGCCTTTTCCCACCTTCCATCCAATTGCATCGTGAAACCAACTTACTTCTCCACCCTCTCCGCAACTCATACATAGGTCTTTCCACCACCAAGAATGGAACTTCTCATTTTTGCGATTACGTTCTATGTCCATTCCATACTTAGAGACCAAGATTTCCTTCCACATCCCCTTTTCTTCACCCATAAGCCTCCACTTCCACTTAGCTAGGAGGGTCCCGTTGAAGTTCCTGACGTTTTTTATCCCCAACCCACCCTCCTCCATGGGCTTACACAAATTCTCCCAACTCACCCACGGTATCGACCTTTTCTCCCTCCCCCAACCCCATAAGAATCTTCTTTGGATACTGATAATTTTATCACATACCACTTGAGGAGCCTTAAAGAAGGATAGATAGAAGAGCAGTAGAAATGTGAAGACCAACTTAACTAAGTATACTCTTCCGGCCAGCGACAGAGATCTCCCCTTCCAGACATTAAGCGTTGTGCTTAGTCCTTCGATGATAGGTTCCCAGAACAGTTTCTTTCTAGGGTTGGTAACCAACTTCAAGTCCTAAATACTTAAACGGTATCCTCATTAGGGTACAATGTAGGGTTTTCGCATACACATCCAACACCTCTCTTCCAACATTAACTCTTGCAAGCTTCGATTTGTGGAAGTTAATATTCAACTCCGAAGCTAGTTCATAGCACCTGAGGATGGCCTTTATGCTGAATACATTATAATATGAATCTTCACATAGGAATAATGTATCATCTGCAAATTGTAGGACATTAGCCTCAACCTCCTTCCTACTCACCTTGATGCCCGCAAGCAGATTGGCTTTGATCGCTTGCCTTTCTGGGTCAGACAAACCTTCCGCAACCATAATAAACAGAAAAGGTGTCAAGGGGTCACCTTGTCTCAGCCCTCTTGTGACATTGAACTCCAAGGTGGGGCTACCATTAACCAATACTGAGATCGATGCAGACTCCAGACAACCTTTAATCCACATGATCCATCTCCTGTGGAACCCTAGCCTCTGTAGCATATCTAGGAGGAAAACCCAACTGACCGAATCATACGCTTTCTCATAGTCTACTTTCAAGCACAAGCCCCTCCTTTCGCCCCTCTTTAACTCCTCAATAACCTCATTGGCCACTACTACACTATCAAGTAACCCTCTATCCTTTAGAAAAGTTGATTGACACTCATCAATAACCGCAGGTAACACTTTCTTCATACGACAGGAGAGCACTTTTGATATGATTTTATATAGGGACCCCACTAGTGATATAGGTCTATACTCATCTAGATTTGTTGGATCCCTTAATTTGGGACAAGTTCTGTGAACGATGCGTTACATCCCTTCGGTATGTTTCCAGATTCTTGAAAGGAGTGTACTACAACAATGACATCGTGCTTGAGAACCTCCTAATTATGCTTAATGAAATTAAAATTGAACCCATCTGAGCCTGGGCTTTTGGACCCCTCGCACATCCATACCGCTTCCTTCATCTCCTCTTCTGTGATATTAGACACTATGCTCACACTCTCCTCCTCAGACAACTTCTAGAACTGTATGTTGTCTAGTCTAACCCCAAAGTCATGTTGAGACACAAATCTTTCTTCAAACATAGCTCTAGCAATGAAACCTGTACCCATCACATGACTTTCACAATGAAATATTTGCTTATGCCACATTACAAGCAAGCTCCCAACACCTCTTAGGCCTTCATTATGGATCCAACCCACATCATTACTCCCCCATAGTGAAAAGCACCTAGCATCGGAAAACTCAACAGATTTGGTTTCTTGTAGGCACACCACCTCCACATACTCATTAGCTATAATGTTCCTCAAGTATTTAGCTTTACTCCCCCCCTAGACCTCTTATATTTAGGTTCATGATAATCATAAAAAACTCCCCTTATTCCCCTCCTCATACTTCTTCATAACCTCAAGGTCTCTGGTTTCCATTCTCTCTAATTCCTTGATGACATCACTCTCAACCCTTTGACAAGCAACCCCAAGTTGTTTTCCTACCTCCCACACTACACTTGGTTCCTTGGCATTTCCATCTTTATGGCATCTACTTTTACATTTAGCTATATCCCCGTCAGACAAAGAATATGATTTTTTACTAACCCTTGATTCTGTACAGCTTCCACTGTAAATACTTCCTGCTCCTATTCGGGTCTTCCTTTGCGGCAATGTGCTGGATTCGGCAAGCTCCTAAAGTCCCTTCCGATGCCTGTGCCGCAAGATTTTTTCAGTGTTGGTTCCCCCACCGGTTTCTTCACAGCCACTCTCCACTTGTACGCTATTCACCCTGCTACAACACCCATCATTGTTGGAGTGTGAATACCATTTATCTCCCTTCTCATTATCGCTACCGCTTTGCCCAATCAGACATTCTCCCCTCACTTTGTAATTATTTTTTACACCGACATTTTCCGAATTTTTATGGTCACCGCTATTGTCCCTCCCCGAGCTCCCTTCATCATACGCACGGTTACATCTTGCGTTAGTGGACATTTCGCTCCCCCTAACCCCTACGGGCTCCACCCGAGTTGGGCCTAGTGTTGTCACCAAGTGGCCATTCCATACATTTCACAACCCATCATTCCTGCCTTGGCCTTGTACCCCTTTCTCCTGTTGGGCTTCTTCACCACACCCCTCATGGCCCATGTTGTTGTTGGGCTTGATACCATTTGATGCTTCCATTGCAACAAGGAAATTGGTTAGAGCTGCTTGGACAGAGTTGCTTTTGCATGCAACGTTGACCATATGGGCTACAGAAAAAGCTTACTCCCATGCCTGCTCTTCCAGCTTTTCTTTTTCCTCATTTGTGTAACCACATCCACTTTTCTCCTGGCCAGAGGCAACATGCACAAACCATTCCTCAACATTCAGCATTTTTGTCTTATGTGGTTTGTCATCTTTTCTTCCCCCAACTACTTCCTCTGACCACCACACCTCCCTTGCACCTTGCCCGCCCTCCTCCTCCTCACTTTTCTCCGACAACTGAGTTTCCTCGACAAACGATTCTGACAAAGTGACACTGTTTGAAGATGCATAGTGATTATACGTGCACCTGCACTTTCCTTCAAAGAAATTAGGTTGTTCCTCTTCAATGCAAATATTATAGACATGACCATTGATCATCATCCATTTGGCTAATATGACGCAACGCGTCTTAAGAAGTCTCACTTAGAGTCTAGCATATTCCAAGTTCTCCCATGCTTTTATTGCCTTATCAATATCCACCAATGTAGCAACTTCACCGATAACCTTTGAAAAACAGTCTCTGTTCCACAACGATATAGGTAGCCCATAGCATCTAACCCAGATTATTTTATGACCTGCAACAAGTGCATCTGGCCATGGCTCAATAGTCTCAAAGACGCTCTCGAACCATTTCGTCCAACCTTTCCCCTTATCTAGGAGTTAACAGAGCCAAATTATCACCCAAGTACCTCACCTTAACCATATCCATCCCTCCCACTATGAACTCTTCGCATAGCTGATTATAGCTTAGATATGCTACAATGAACCCCATTGCACTGTTGCACATCCAAGGTAGTATTATTTGCTTAGTCTCAATCATGGTACCCTTCCATGCACCTTGTGAAGATTTTTTCACCGCACCCTCGTATTTTTGCTTTACGTTTAACTCTCTCCCTTCAATCTTCTCCTTCCCCATCTTAACCTTCCATTCCTTTTTATTATTTTTCCCCCTTTGTTCATATGTGTGGCGGGTCCTTTCTACATTGACCTTACCCACCGATTGCACCCCCTTAGTTCTGGACTGGTACTCTGGTCACTCCTGCTCTGCCCTTCTGTACCGCAAAATATTGACATAAAGTTTCACCCTACCCACCCACGCTTGGTCAATCTCCCTCTCCAACCTACTCGCATTTTCCACATCAAACAACCTTACAAAACCAAATCTCCTCCCCCACCTGTTAAGTCTACGAGAAATGAAGACTTCCTATACTCTAGCCCATCGCTGGAAGACCTTTAACATATCGAGTTCACCATAATCATATGGGACATTTGAAAAGAATAAGGTTGTTACGCTGCTTGATGAGGGATGTGGCCTGCGAGCCTTACCAGAGCCGAAGACCGCCATATCCAGCTTTGTTTTTACTTTTCTTGAAGTGTTCCTTTTAATTTTAATTTTATTTTCCTTTTAATTTTAATTTTATTTATTCTTCGTTGAAAAAAACAATTATTTTATTTTAATTTAAATTAGATTATACTGAAATTATGTCAATAATTTATTTTAATATATTTTTTTAAAATAAAAGCTTTCATGTTAGGCATCACTATGCAACTTGACATCTCAACTATGATGACACCTCAAATAACAACAATAATTTGCCATCACATGAAAAAAAAAATTATTAAAAAAGAAAAAAAAATACAAAAAAATATGGAGGGACTAGACCAAAACTCATATGTTAACAAAAACGATACATAGGTAGACTATACCTATTCATAAAAAATCATAAGAACAGACTAGATGGTAGCCTATTATACTAATGAAAAGATTCTCTATGAATAAATCCTAAATTAGTCAACTTATCAGCACACACATTCCCTTCACGAAAAATATGAGTAACCATAAACCTGATTTTCCCACAGTAATTAAGACAAGTATTTCATCAATTACGAAACATTAAAGGAACATTGGTCCTAGCAGTAAACGCAACACAAACCAAAGCAGAATCACATTCCAGCTAGACATTAGTAAGCCCCATCTTTTGAGTTTCCTCCATAGCATGTATAACCCTATAAAACTCAGCAACCAGAGCAGTCTGAACTTCAAGAAATGCAGAAAAAGCTCCAATAAATTCCACCATACTCCCACGAAAAATACCTCCCTAAGTAGCAAGACCAGGATATCCCCTAGCAGACCCATCAGTGTTAATTTTAACCCAACCTGGTGAAGGAAACTCCCATCTAATAGGAAAAGGACGAAGAACTTTACTAGTACGAGTATTAATACCAAAAAACTTGATCATGTTGAAATACAACATATCATTCTTCATTGAAGTTTTAGACGAATTACCCACTAGACGAGTTAAATCATTAATAATCGAAATAGCCCTATAAACCTCAATCTTATCTCGAAAACGAGCATAATTCCTCATACGCCATATCATCCAAATATAAAAAGTTATCACAACAAGCTTAATCAGTTTAACCAAAAGACTACCATCACTCTTAATAAAAGAGAGAAGATCATCCTTATTAGGGAAATGAGAAGTAGGAAAAATATGTCGAACCCAACTCCAAATACGCAAAGCATTAGAACATTCAAAAAAATAAATGCTAAATAGATTGCTCGTGCTTTTCACAAAGCGTACACATAGAACAAATATGCAGACCTTTATTTTGAATATGTTGATCTGTAGGAAGCCACCCATGAAAAGTTTCCAAAGGACAAGAGTTTTGGAAGGCAGAAGATATGAAGACCAAATAAATTTACCCCAACCATAGGGAACTCCTGGATCCAAGAAAAAAGTCCTAACTAATTTAAGAGTGAAACGACTAAACTCATTTAGAATCCAATTAAGAATATCTTGTTCCGCCCTAACCATGATATGACTAAAAAGATGAGGCATTTGTTGTAAAGACAATGGAATATTCCAATCACCACCTGTCCAAAACTGAGAGGTTGTATCCGGAATGCTAACACCATCAGATAATCCTAAAAATTTGTGTATTCTTTCATACTAACATATTTATTTAAATAAAGATTTTAAAAATATCTTAATTTTGATATTTTTTTTATAAAAATCGCATCCTTTTTAAAAAGAATTCTAGAAAGTAACGTTTAAGATCATACATCTTTAAATTTCTAGGAAATAACGTTTGAGATAATACTTGTTTAAGGATGACAACTAACCTTCTCAATATAGTTTGTATATATCCATGCCAAAAGTAATATTATGCCACTTAACACGAGATATTTAAGTATATGATATGCCCTAAAACATTTTTCCTAGATGTGTTCTTCAAGATATGTAAGATACGTAGAGTGAAAATTGATATTATATCAGGTTAAAGAAATTATTACCTCGATTGAATCAGATATTGGTTATTTATTTTAGTTTTCTATTTTAGAAAATAAAATTAGTATTATTATATTATATACACGTATTAATATATATATATATTAAATTAATATATTTAAAATTAAAATTAACTTTATTAATATGATTTAATTTTAATTTTTTTATTTAAAATTATTTTTTCAAAACAAGTAAAATGATCTCTTGACTTATCATAAGTTCGAGTTGAACTTAAAAAGTATATTGCAATTTGAGATAAGTTATTCTAACAGTTCTCTCTCTTTCTGCATATACTTTTTCTGTTAACCAATAAGAATTAAATCTAAATTATGTTGCTTAAAATTAAATTGAACCAAAATAAAAAATTTAATATTATATTAATTGTATCGGTACGGGTGGACCAATCTCGATTCCTATGATTGATCGCCCGAGTCAAAGGATATAAATATGGTAAGTAACAACGGTTACGATGTCGTTGTATGAGTCAACCCACACTCCGAAATATATGGAAAATATCTTTAACATAACAGATAAAACTGATTAAACTGAAAGATACACCTCGTATATTAAGGAACCGCTATACACATCAGTTAACAACTGGTATTTGGCCCATAAACCAAGCACTATTGCATTCTGAGAAGAAGCAAGGTACGTTTTTGACATTCTATAAAAATACACCCAAATCAAAACACTGACTTGAGCCTCAGAGTGCAATCGCAGGTACCCTCGACCGACCGAACATCAACAGGGAAGGAAGAAGACTTGAAGGAATTTGCATATCACCGACACGTCAACAATTGTGCAACTAGTTCAGGTATTGTCTAGGCCCCTCTTTGTCCATACTGGTACAATTGGCGCCCACCGTAGGGCTTAGGTAGTATTGGATCTTCGGCAACAAGTCACGACCGACTACAATGGTGTCAACAAGGAATAACGTCAACAATGATTGTATGATAGATGAGCAGATAACTATGATCCAGACCCTTCAAGCACAAATGGAGGAGATACGAAAAAAAAACATTGTGGATCAATTGAAGAACGACGAGGATCGACGTTAACAAAAGGAGGAGATGTCCCTTCTTAAGAAACAAAATACAAATCTTCATTAGCGACATGAGGGGCCTAAACTAGAAGAACAATCGCGAACAGCTCTACCAACCCCTCAAACTCATCAATCTAGGGTACCACCTTCGCCAACCCATCAAACACCTCACACCCTTCAAACACATCACACTCACCAAAGCTCCAAAAACAATCCCGCCCTAGATGATGAGGAGGACACGAGAGGACACCCATTCACATACGAGATAATTGACATACCACTTCCCCTCAAGTGGAAAGGGTTAACTATCAAATTGTATGATGGTTCTACCGATCCAGACGAACACCTAAATGTATTTAAAGCACAGATGACCTTATATACAACCAACAAATCAGTATGGTGTAAGGTCTTCCCTACCTCTCTCCAAGAGGGACCACTAGGTTGGCTCACTGGTCTCCCTCCCAACACCGTGGGGAATTTAAAAGTCTTCACAACAAAGTTCATCATACAGTATGCAACAAGCCGACCACATCACACGTCATTTATGTCTCTTCTTAATGTGAAACAAGAAAAGGGAGAGTCCTTACGAGCATTTATAGACAGATTCAACAAAGTATGCATGGGTATCAGAAATTGAATGCTCGAGATAGCCATGCATCATCTAGTTGGGGCAATCCGTCCTGGCCGATTCACCGAAAGTTTAATCAAGAGACCAACCAAAAATATGAAAGAATTGAGCAACCACACCACCAAATTCATTCAGATAGAGGAACACATCAACTACCATTGAAGTCATCAATTTGAGGTTATCGAAAAGGGGAAGGAGAAAGAAAAAAGCAGAGGAAATTGGCCTCTACCAGGTCGATCTGACCGAATCAAAGAAACTCGAGGACCCCAATTTTTAAATTACACACCACTAACTGTTTCAAGGGGACGACTTTTGGATAAGGCATTGCAAGTTGAGTTAATCCTGGCTTTGAAGCAATAACAAATTCCAAGAAATGTATATACTTCTAAACACTGTCAATATCATCGCAATTACGACCATACGACCGAAGGATACCAAGCATTGGAAGATAAAATAGAAGAACTTATTCAAGCATGTCACTTCCACAAATTCATTAAGACTGATACCAATACATATCGATCCCTACAGAGGGATCGGTACCCATCTAGAGGGCAAAAAGAATACAAAGATCGGTCAGGACGGGGAGATTCACGTCGATGTGATGACAACCAACATTCGACGAGACAAAGACGAAGTGAAAGCCCAGTAAGAAGCACTCGACCACGAAGCAAAAGTCCCGAGAGGAACAATCGGGCGAGACGTAAGGTCCAAAAAGTTATTAACACTATTGTCGGGTCGGTGTCACTCGGCACGCCTGAACGAGAAATCAACACCATAGATGGAGGCTTTGCGAGAGGTGGATGTTCCAATTCGGTCAGGAAAAAGAATCTTCGAGCCATCCAGTTGGTTCATTCCACATCCACTCGGAATTGACCAAGGATGCCCCCAATCACTTTCACTAAAGATGATTTTACTGCAATAAATCCAGCGCAAGACGACCCCATGGTAATAGATAAATTTGTAATCACCAAAGTTTTGGTGGATTAAGACAGCTCAGTCGACATCCTTTACTGGAAGACCTTCAGGAAAATGAGGATTCCAGAATCAGAAATCCAACCACATGAAGAACAGATTGTCAGATTCTCAGGCGAATGAGTAGACACAAAGATTTATTGATTTATACACTACGTTTGGAGAAGAGGGGTGTCTGAGTAAAACAAAAAAGATAAGGTATTTATTGGTTAATGCAAATACATCCTATAATATATTGTTCGGACGGTCTTCCATAAACCGTCTCTAGGCAATAATATCCACCCCTCACCTAGCCATAAAGTTTCCATCAACGACCGGAGATATTGCTACGATTCATGTAGATCAGAAAGTTGCTCGCGAATGCTACGTTGCAAGCCTAAAAGTCGAACCTACCAGACATATAGAGCATTGCCACGCGGCCGGTCCCGTGAAAGAGTAGCACGGTCAGCTAAGAAGCACCCTCATGAAGAAACATAATGGTCAACCGAGAGACGTTCTAGTGACAGAATAAGAGAACACATGGTCGCACTTGTAGATTTAGACCCTCGACTTGATGAAGCTCGTATGGAACCAGGCGAGGATCTTCGTCTGTTGCCTCTGCGTGACGCTGAACACAAGACCTACATTGGAACATCCTTGAAACCGAACGATAGTAAGCTGTTGAGTCAAACTCTAATTAACGATACCGATTTGTTCGCATGGACAATCATCGACGTGCCTGGGGTGAGTCCTAACATAATTACACATCATCTCTCTGTTTACAAAGAAGCAAGACCCATAACTCAGAAAAAAAGAAAAATGGGTAAGAAAAATGTGATGTTGCACGAGAAGAAATCGAGAAATTGATGAAGGTCGGCTTCATAAAAAAAGCACGTTACACAACATGGTTGGCCAACATAGTCATGGTCAAGAAATCGAATGGTAAGTGGAGGATGTATGTAGACTACACTGATCTTAACAAAGCATGCCCTAAAGACTCCTACCCCTTATTGAGCATCAATCGACTCGTAGACGGCGCAACAGGTCATATTATTCTAAGTTTCTTAGATGCATATTTAGGATACAATCAAATCCAAATGCACCCAAATGACAAAGAGAAAACAACTTTTATGACCGACTCCAACAACTTTTATTATGAGGTCATTCCATTCGGTCTCAAAAATGTGATGTTGCACGAGAAGAAATCGAGAAATTGATGAAGGTCGGCTTCATAAAAAAAGCACGTTACACAACATGGTTGGCCAACATGGTCATGGTCAAGAAATCGAATGGTAAGTGGAGGATGTATGTAGGCTACACCGATCTTAACAAAGCATGCCCTAAAGACTCCTACCCCTTATTGAGCATCGATCGGCTCGTAGACGGCGCAACAGGTCATATTATTCTAAGTTTCTTAGATGCATATTTGGGATACAATCAAATCCAAATGCACCCAAATGATAAAGAGAAAACAACTTTTATGACCGACTCCAACAACTTTTATTATGAGGTCATTCCATTCGGTCTCAAAAATGTGATGTTGCACGAGAAGAAATCGAGAAATTGATGAAGGTCGGCTTCATAAAAAAAGCACGTTACACAACATGGTTGGCCAACATGGTCATGGTCAAGAAATCGAATGGTAAGTGGAGGATGTATGTAGACTACACCGATCTTAACAAAGCATGCCCTAAAGACTCCTACCCCTTATTGAGCATCGATCGGCTCGTAGACGGCGCAACAGGTCATATTATTCTAAGTTTCTTAGATGCATATTTGGGATACAATCAAATCCAAATGCACCCAAATGACAAAGAGAAAACAACTTTTATGACCGACTCCAACAACTTTTATTATGAGGTCATTCCATTCGGTCTCAAAAATGTGATGTTGCACGAGAAGAAATCGAGAAATTGATGAAGGTCGGCTTCATAAAAAAAGCACGTTACACAACATGGTTGGCCAACATGGTCATGGTCAAGAAATCGAATGGTAAGTGGAGGATGTATGTAGACTACACCGATCTTAACAAAGCATGCCCTAAAGACTCCTACCCCTTATTGAGCATCGATCGGCTCGTAGACGGCGCAACAGGTCATATTATTCTAAGTTTCTTAGATGCATATTTGGGATACAATCAAATCCAAATGCACCCAAATGACAAAGAGAAAACAACTTTTATGACCGACTCCAACAACTTTTATTATGAGATCATTCCATTCGGTCTCAAAAATGTTGGGGCCACTTATCAAAGATTGATGGACTACATCTTCATAGACATGATCGACCGAAGTGTTGAAGTCTATGTAGACGACACTATCGTTAAATCCAACTCATGCGAACAATGCATCAAGGATCTACAAGAAGTCTTTCAAGCCTTCGTCACCATGGAATGAGACTGAATCCTCACAAGTGCGCGTTCGGGGTCGAAGGCGAAAAAATCTTAGGTTTTAGGCTCACTCATCGTGGCATAGAAGCAAACCCTGAAAAATGTAAAGCAATCACTGAGATGCGAAGCCATGAGAATGTCAAGGAAATTCAAAGGTTGATCGGACGACTTACAACACTTTCGAGGTTTGTCCCAAAACTTGTACAAAAGACTAAGCCTCTTGTACAACTATTATGAAAAGCTTCCAAGTTCCAATGGATCGACGAATGTGAAGGAATATTCCTTCAATTAAAAGCTTTCTTATCGTCTCCTCCGGTCATTCAGAAACCGGACGCCAAGGAACCTATGATTGTATATCTTGTTGTGTTAGAGGATGCAGTATGCGCAGTATTGGTTCAAGAGGTGGAGGTAGAAGAACGACCAGTCTATTTCGTCAGTCAAATACTTCATGGCGCCAAAATCTGGTAACAATTGATCGAAAAGGCCGCCTTGGCCTTAGTCATAATTGCACGAAAAATGCGTATACACTTTCATAATCATTGCATAATAGTAAGAACTGACTACCCCATTATGAACATTTTAGCGAAACTAGATTTGGCCGAACAAATGATAGGATGGGCAGTGGAATTATCGGAATTTTAAATTCAATATCATCCCGAAGGGGCAATTAAATTAAATCACAAGCTCTGGTAGATTTTACAACTGAGCTTAGTCCTCAGCCGGTCGAGGAGGGTGATGACTTTTTACGGCAAGTGCACCGCGTTTGTCAGAAGTAATAATTGTCCCTAAGGACGGATATCGATCCCACAAAGAACAGTGAATCATCGAGTACAATATTCGCTAAATATAACAACAGAACAATAAAAAAGAGTGTGAAGTGATTATGTTGGCACTGATTAATAAGAAAACAAACAAAGAATTAGTTGCTTCAATTGGAAAAATTGGGATTAAGTTTCAACTCTCTCACTCTCATGTATTTTGATTAGCATGTTAATATTAAGTTCTTTAATTGAAATTGATGCCCGTATAAAAATCATTTATATCGATTCCTCGCATATAAAATCCTTAAGAATGTTCCCTAACTATCGATCCCTCGCATACTTATAAGAAAAACTTAGAACGAAGCTCAGACGTTTAATAGCAATTAACATTTCAAGTCTATTCCTAGCACTCAAATATGTTAAGTATTGTTGTTTAGGTCCGAACCCTAAAAATACCTCCCGGTCAGATTTAAGATTCTCAATTTGTCACGGAGAATTAAAAGTAAAACAACAATACCAATAATCAATCAAGAACTGAATATTAATATATAAAATATCACCTCAATACATAAGAGTTTGAGCAGATTACTCCCAATCCCAAAGGGTAGAATTAGCCACGCATACTTCTATCACCTTCCATTCTCCCAATTGGGTTACAATTCACTCTATGGTGTTTTCCTCTCAATCTGGCACCCTAAGGTTGAGCCTCTAGCCCTCTATTTATCCTAGTTTTCTAGGGTTAGGCTAAATGATAAAACATAAAAAAGCCCAATCTTCATTTGTATCTTTTTCCATTCTGTGACCTTCTATCTTTATCTTTTTAGCTCAAATCATTCATCTTTAATCCAAATCTCCAATCTTCCTTAGAAATATGCAATTAACACCAAATTTGGGAATAAAATACTCTTATTCAAATAAAGATCATAAAAAGTGTAAAAAGGTATAAATTAATAAATTAGGGATTATTTTTTATGTAAATTAGCAATAAATCCTCATAAGTGTCTATATTTTAATATGAAATATTACTGAAATTAGACACTTATCAGAGGGGAATGCCCAATGGACTCTACACAATTATGGTTCCTCTAATAGTAGATCATGTGGTGCAGGGGTAGTACTCGAAGGACCATGAGATATCCTCATCGAGCAAACTTTGAAGTTTGAATTTAAAACATCAAACAATCATGCCGAGTATGAGGCTATTATAGTCGGTCTCAATCTCGCCCTTGATTTGGAAGTGAAAAAGCTCATATGCAAAACTGACTCTCAGCTGGTGCTCGGACTACTCAAAAAAGAATTTGAAGTTAAAGAGACGTTATTACAACAATATTATCATTTTGTGCAGGGTTTAATCGCAAAATTTACTGAGGTGGAAATCCAACATATCTTCCAGAAACATAATACCCAAGCTTATATGCTTTCCCGCCTCGCAACAACCAAGAAGAAATGACTCCACCGGTCGATCTCTGTGATCTTGAGCAATCATAGCGTTAGTTCAGAAGAATACATGATGATTGATAAAGAACCAACCTGGATGACACCCATCAAACAAAATTTGATAGATGGGAATTGCGAGGCGTCTTCAAAAAAAGGTCACGAAATAGTAGGTCGCCCGTTTTATACTCATTGATCAAGACCTTTATCGGGGAGATTACAATCAAAATCTCTTAAAATGTATTACCCTTGAGCAAGCCACCTATGTTATGTGGGAGATACACGAGGGGGTATGTGGTACTCATTCGGGAGCTCAAACAATGGCAACCAAAGTCCTGCGGGCCTGTTATTACTGGTTGACTGTCTAGGGTGATTGTACAAAATTCGTACGGAAGCGTGTTAAGTGTTAGGAGTACGGTAGTCTATCTCACAAAAAACCTAAGAATCTTCATTACATTCTCTTCCCGTGGTCGTTCGTGAAGTGGGGGATGGACATCATCGGACCTTTTACCCCAGGTAAGGGGCAATGTAAATTCCTACTGGTCAACGTAGATTATTTCACTAAATGGATAGAGGTCAAACCCTTGGCGGCCATCACTGCACAGAATGTCCAATATTTTGTTTGAAAAAACATTGTGTGCAGGTTTGGGATATTGCATGTCATCATCACGGAGAACGGTCGAAAATTTATCGACCGAGGGTTGACTGAGTTTTACGAGAAGCTTGACATCAAACACATCACGAGCTCAGTAGAACATCCGCAAACCAACGGTCAAGCCGATGTCGCTAATAAAGGAATTCTTAATGAGTTGAAAAAGAGACTCGGCCCGACCAAAGGTAAGTGGACTGAGGAACTTCTCGAAGTCTTATGAGTTTACCGATGCACACCCCAGTCCACCACACAAGAAACCCCATATAGTTTGACCTATGTGACCGAAGCAATGATTCCTGTTGAAGTAGGAGAACCCTCCTTACGACGACAAACTCTGGATTCGGATTTGAATAAATAAAGTTTGTTGGTTGGCCTACACCTTATCAACGAACTTAGAGACAAGAGCAGAATAAGAGAAGAAGCATGCAAGATACGTGCAATGATAAGATATAATTCAAAAGTAAAGCCAAGAAACTTCCACAATGGAGACTTAGTCTGGCGAATGTGCAATGACGCTCGGAAGGACGACAACAAATTCTCGAGCAACTGGGAAGGACCATTCTGCATTGTAGATACAACGAAGGGCGATGCTTGTCATTTAGAATATTTATCAGGAAGAAATATATTGAGAACGTGGAATGCCACACATCTCAAATTTTATTATAGTTTATGAGAATTCAATAAAATAATGTACTCTTTCCTCGCTTAGTTGTTTTATCCCTAAGGAAGATTTTTGACCAAGAAGTTTTTAACGAGGCACTTTAAAATTCTTGTTTCTTGCCCACATAATTATCGTATCAACCAGTTAGTAATACTAATCGGTCTGTCAGCATAAAATTAAGGAGTAAACACAACTCACCTTTATTGGGAATCCGATCTCGACCTGTATATTGTTATCTAGAATAACTCTGAATAGGTCATCGTCAAGCGCGACTAGTGCCGACCGAATCAAATAAAAATATCGCACTGAGCGATTAGAATAAAATAAAAATATTGCATTGGGCGATCAGAATAAAATAAAATTATCACATCAAGCGATCAAAATATAAGAAAAATATCGCATCAACGTGGAGGGTTGTCGAGAGGAAGATGACCTTGCCTCTCCACCCACTTGAGCTGTCTTGGTCGGTCGACCCCTCTTCCGAATAACTGGGGGGCAACAGGAGCACTAGCGGGAATTACATCCATAGGAACAACTGGGTTGCCCTTCCCAATCGCCTCAAAGCTTCCTATCTTCCTGTTGACCACCTGATGCCTCACATTATTCATAAAGCTTCCCAACGATGGATCCATCCGAGTATTGATAGCAGCAAGACACAAAAGAAATTAAACAGCATCAACATAACAAATAAAAACTCAAGCATAAGAAATCTACATACCATTAATATTCACCCACTTCTTGGACGACCCGTATAATGTTATCACCTCCCGAGTAGGTAACTTATACTAAAGCTAATCAAATACAACCAGGATCGATTGGTCCAACGGTTATATGCATGACCACGGTCAGGTACCAAGCTGGGTCGAATTTTGGGTCCAATGAAAAGGGAATTTTGTTCACCCTTTTGTATTATAAAAGTAATCACAGTCTTCCGGCTCTACGAAGATTTTGAAGTATTTTTCTTTGAATTTTTTGTATGAAGTAGTGAAAGCTGCAAAACGAACATTCCTCAGTCGGCTCGATAAGGACAACCAACTTTCAAGAGTGCTTGGATGAGCACTGTAATAAAAAAAAATGACTACGGTGTGGGAATAAACTTGAAAATGTCACAAAGAACTCAGAACGCTTGAAGGGCCGCCCACGAGTTGGGGTGTAGTTGGGTAGGAGCAACACTAAGGATCCGAAGGACCCCCATGGTAAAATCATCAAAAGATAGGCTCATATGCAGGTATGAAAAGAAGGTATTATAAATAGAAAAAGAAGTCTTGGGGTAGGTTTTCCCGACCGTGACAGACCCGGTCGGTGTGACCACAAATATCAGCCATCACCGAATCGAAAGGAAAATAAGGTTTTATGAAGAAATTTTGGATACAAATTTATCTAAACTATTGAAATCCCTAAAGCTAGTAGGGAGTTTTAAAACAGAAGAGTCGCCCCACTCATAAGTTGGACCCTCGGATGACCGATCAATTGAGTGGTTTGAACCACTCACTTCTCTTGCACTGCCAGATGCAGTGCGAGTGACAGAAGACTCGACATTAACAACACTATCAGAGGAATCGGAAGAAGAAGAAGACATTACTAACTTGAGTAAAGTACGAAGAGTGAAAGAGAGATTGGAAAGGTCGGTACTCAGAGCACTCAGTAAATCCTTTTGAAAGCAAAGCGTACACCCTACTATGTTCAAATGCACTAATATTTATAGGAAACTATGGAGGAGATAAGTAAGTGTGTCCTCCATTCAAAACTGTTAGATTCATATTCGTCCAATGGTTAACATTACTCGGCATATGAAACGACACTGCATCTCAACCGTCCAAGATATTTGATTGTATAGTGCCCATTCACGCGATGACTCTTTCTTAAAAAGTAAACGTCACATCCCTTCCAAACATTTATTGCACCTCATCATCACATCCCACCTCAACGACTCTTCAAAAATTAATTTCTTCCAGCCTAAGGGCAAGTGTACCGATCAATACCGGACGAACCAATCTCGGTCCCTATGACCGACCGCCCAAGTCAAAGGATATAAATATGGTAAGTAAAAACAATTACAATGGCATTGAATGAGTCAACCCACACTCCGAAATATATGAAAAATATCTCTAACATAACAGATAAAACCGATTAAACTGAAAGATACATCCCATATATTAAGGAACTGTATACACATTCGTTAACAACTAATATTCAACCCATAAGGGTCAATGCCCATAAACCAAGCACTATAAATAGAGCTTTCTGAGAAGAAGCAATATACATTTTTGACATTTGTACCGTCCGGATCCCAGCTAGGAATCCGACCGACCATCTAGGAGTCTGGATCTCAAGAGCTTCTGGGTCGATCGAGCACGACCAAAAAAGGGAAGGTCAAACCCAACCTCCAAGACCCATCAAGCCCGATACGCTAGCTTTTTTATGACCCACGTGATGCCCTTGATTACTGTGTAATATCCCCGCATAAATGCATTGATTATATTACTTAAATGTTATGATTCTATTACCCAAATACGCGGATTTATAAGCATGATATTCATATTCTATGCCAGGATACTGGAAAATGTCACATTAAAACCTGGGGAGACCTGTGTAAAAGATCCAAGCCCAAAAGGCTCATAAATAAATGACCACTGACAGAGAGTACTCTCAACTTGCATCTTTGCAATATATTCTCTATATGCACAATATTTTATGCTCTTACTGACTTGAGCGTCAGAGTGCAATCGCAGGTGGAACCCCCCTTTTTTTCTTGAAGGACAACTTTGTAGAACTTGGAGGGAGATAACAAGGAGCTCATCCAGATTCTGACCGACCTCGAGTCGGCAAGAACAACATTTTATAAAAATACACCTAATTCAAAGCATTGACTTAAGCGTTGGAGTGCAATGACAAGTAGTCCCGACCGACTAAACATCAACAGGAAAAGAAAGAAACTTGAAAGAATTTGTAAATCACCGACACATCAACAATTGTGCAACCAAGTACTATTTGGGCCTCTCTTTATCCATATTGATACTCATTAAAATAGAAATAAAAAATAAAAATTGACTTTGACTAGTGTCACATGTATTGTTTTAGAATAAATTATTTAATAGCATAATATAGCTGGTTCGGTCCCCATGGTCCCATAATCATTGAACCACCAATAATACCTTGTCCTTTCTCCGATTTAGAATTTGTATTCAGTATTGTTCCTCTCTTTTCAAAGCATTTACGTGGATACAACTTTGTGCTTCTCTTCCATTTGTTTATCTAGCTATTGCTTTCGGAAACCTATAATTTTTTGATTTTCTTATACTTCATCTCATCAATTTTGTCCATACGTTATGCAGCGTGTCTTCTCAAGTTTGGAAAGGGTGACTTCAAATCAAATCTCAAATCTGCCACGTGTAAAGGTTACCAATGTATCATACAAATTTAGGCAAAGTCTAAAAGAGCCAATTGGTTCCTCTACCCCATCAATTCGAATCTGCACCCATCATTTTCTGAAATTTCTAAAGTTCTCCTTCAGCATTTTATTTCAAACAGAGTGCTTCCATGACAGCACGTTCTATTGTTGGTGACTTCTCCAGGCAAGGTTGAGCCTAGGTGAAGTGGTTTGAGGTAAGCATATGTTGTTTTGTTGCGATTGTAGATGAAATGGTGAAAGTTATATTTCCAAAGTTCAGAGTTTGGAAAACCTAGATAAAAAGAAAAGAAAAAATTATTTTTACAATAATATAGTAAAATACGGCGTGACAAAATATAATTTTAAAATTGTTTCATCTTTTTAAGTGAAATACATTCTACTAGTTATTTTTTCAGGTTATAGTTATAAAATTGTTTCATCTTTTTAAGTGAAATACACTAGATATTTATTATAAAATTGTTTCATCTTTTTAAGTGAAATACACTAGTTATTTTTTAAAGTTATAATGGTTAAACATTCCTCATGACTAGCGATTAAGACATTTTATAGTATACAAGTGAATTCAAACCTTACTGATTTTATTAAATCAAATTAAACTTAAAATTCACTTATTAATATGATATCAGAACCATTTAAAATTTATATATAATCTCACGCAACTTATTATTAGTTATTAGTTATGTTCTTAATAGTAATATGATGCAAAGTTGTCAACGAATTAACACTAATCCCAAATGTATTTGAGGTGTTGTGTTTGTGTTTTAGAATTGAATTTCCACAAGTGATTGTTAGGTTCCAAAATAGGGAATCCTAAAGCTTTATTACGTATACGAATTGTATTTCGGATTACAAATTCTAGAATATCTAAATGTACGAACATTTTAAAGTTATAATGTTAATTACTTCATAAAAAAATTCCATATGCAGTCATAATTGTTTCACAAATTAAGAAGCATGCACAATAATAGACCTTAACAAACTTTATAAAGAAAATAGGTTGAAATGAAGATAAAGATAAACACGTAATATTTCAAAAAAACAACAAATAATCGTGTTTGATATAGGATTTTTTTTTTTTGAAAAGCACAAAATAATATAAAAGAAATTAACAGAATAAATTCCACATAAGTTATGTGATCATACTGATATAGATAAGAATAATGGAGTCTTTTTTGTAGGATTTAAAATGTGACTCTAAATCTTACATTTAATATATATAGAAAAGTTGAACAACATACAACAACAAAAACTCACATCTATTGTCTTAAGGTAGGTTTAAGATTGGAAGTAATATTAATCATAATTCATTAGTGTCAAATTTGGTGATAGAGATAGGAAAGAATGTACAATAAAAAAAAAAAAAAAAAACTTGGCACTTGTCACTTTCAAGTAAGTCCAAACTAAGGCATCTTAAAATTTTATCTTAACCTATTTCCATCCCTATGTGTAAGCCTATGCTTAACAAGATTTCATGTATAAGCATGTGAAGGTAAATTAGTATATTTATCAGTAAAATTAAGGAAATGGTTATTTTTACTCCAAAAGAAGAAAAACAGTTAAAAACATCATTGGACATCTTACCATTGGCAAATTCATTCTCATGTGATAAGAGAACCTCAGTCACTATATTAAGTTACCAACTCTTCATTATCAATAATCACAAGGCAATAATTCTTTTCCATCCCTGGAATTCAGATGCAAATTCTAACGGACTGTTCCTTATCAGAAGTAAGTACCACCCTTTGAATGTGCACCGCCAACAGCTATAATGCAATACAAATGCCCAGGATGGAAGAGGGAGAAGCAATGACCGAAGCATTTGAACAATCTATTACTTTTATTAAGAATCTTTTTATGCTGTGCCGCAATGGGAGCTTCAAATGCTTTGACTGAAACCATTCCCAGATAAAAGAGATAAGCATTAGCAACTGATAGTAATCAATTATTGCTCTTTGATGCCTTTTGTTCCACTTAATGATTACAGTATTTTCAGATATAATAGCCACAACACAATGGGCAAGAACCCAAGATCATAAACATGTACAGAGTTCAAATATACAAGGATAAAGAACCATGGCCCAAGAGTATTTTGGAGGGAATACACAATTCAAAAGACGGTATATCTATTTACAATTCCATGGCACATTTACAGCCCACAATAGGAATAGCAATTCAAAGAGCACTCTGTAGATTAAGAACCAAAAAGCCAACATTGTTCCTGTAGATTAAGAACCAAAATTGGACGGAAAATAAAAATGAGAAATAGATAAATGCCATAAGATGTAATTAATTTTGAATGATTTCAGGGTTACAAGTGTGACATTTTCTTGCCTCCCCTCCCCTTTTCTTTTAGTTCACATATTTTTTCCTTTCAAGGATGGTATTTCTGTTATAGTACTTACATTTTAGGATGAAGGTACTGTTCCACTGTGAGTGGTTTTGGACCACCAAACCAGTCGATTAGAAATATATTTTCAATTTCTAATTTGAAGAATTGAAAGTTGTGATTCTTCGGCCAGTCTGTCAGCGATATGTAAAACATAAGTTCAGAATCAATTTTTATCACCATAATGTATATAACAAGGAGAAAGGCGGCATTGAAATTTAGCAACATGTCACATAAAAACAGAAAGAATGAATGCTTCTAATTCATGGATCATCAGCCAATTACCTTTCATCTCTGGATGCTTGGAGAACAAGGCTTTTCTAGCAAATTCGGCTTCCTTGGACTGTTGATCAACCAATTTCAGCTGAAACACAAAGAAAGAGTTAACAACTTCCCAAGGCCTACTTGATATTAGAGAAAACTTGAGAGTAGTTTCTTTAAGATTTTTCACAAAGTCACGTAGATATTGTTAAAAACATCTATGCCAATGCAAAAAATTGTATAAACTAGAGTACAAATACAATGAGTACAGAAATATAAAAATATAAATTAACTAACTCTAAGATAAATGTATTTTTCATAATCTTCTAACTCAAGCATGAAAGAGCATTCAAAGAAGGCAGTGTTTGAAAGGAGAAAAGTAAGAGTACAATTCACTTAGTCACAAACCAAACCATTTTAACGAAACTTAAGTGTTTTACACTGACTGATTTGTATGCCAGTGATGCGTCTGAGAACAAATTCATGTACAAAAAGTACCGGTACTGGATATGTGTACCCAGTATGGATACACCAACCATCTAGGAGTACCCATATATCATAGGTTAAGATGGCATAGTTTTAAGAAAGACATTCTTATCACCCAAAGAATGCTTTTGACTTTTTGTAAAAAATCGTGAGGCTGGGGTTTGAAATACTGAAGAGTATGGACACTTTTAGTTGGGGTGTTGGAGTGTCAGAAATGCTTCCAACACTAACACTAGCAATATATGTCGTGCCAAACTGCTCACTATAGGCATCCAATGAAAAAAAAATATTGGTATGAACATGGAAAATAGCAAACGAGCAAAATTTACAGATTTTTTTTAAAAAAAAAAACAAAGGAAAAACACTATGTTCACACATCCACATGATCATATTGGATAAACTTCAATTCTTCACAGACCTTTCCAGTTAGGGAAATTTTTGAGCAAGTAGGGTTCATCGGGTCTTTCGTGCCACAAGTCCCAAGAGGGTATTCACTGACTGTAAGTGAAGCTTTATCATTTTCCAGTGCATTTCTTGCTGTTGGATCTAGACTTGTCAAGTAGAAGTAAGGGATTCCAGTGCCGGCACCAGTCAGTCCATCACTGTATGACACCACATTCCTGCATGTTAGACAACATAACAATAACTTTTCAGCATTCAAAATTAACAAATTCCAGTGCATAACCCAGTGGTTAATTCTGTAGAAGGCACCACAAACCATGAACAGAAAATTTTAGCAGAGTAAATAAACGGTTTACCCAAAGGGAGCTCCACCCAAATCAGCTGATATAGTGCTGAAAAGAAAGGGGGAAAAGGCAAATAGTTTTAGTTCCATAAGCAGATAAATAACTGAAAGAGGGGTGGGCCAAAACCCAATAATTTGATCATGCAACTTCAGGAATCAGAACGGAAGAGGTGAAGATAGAAAGAGAGAGTACTTCAAGACTCCCCAGAAATTGAGAGAGACGAGCCAACGAGCAGAGGCAGCAGCATCATTTGGGTCGGGTTTTGATGGGATGAACAGTAATCGGCCTTTGGATTGAGAGACCCACATCAACAACCACATCAGACATATGAAAGCTTTCATTCCCATAATATACAATTTCAAACACAACACTGTGTTTTGCCCTCGATCTCTCCCACTGCCTCTTTATCCTTGCAGTGTAGCTCTCTTGGAGCATCTTGCAGAGTTTTTTAATAAAGAATTCAAGTCAAAGTAGTTAATGCCGGTAAATTCCCAAGCCCCATTTACACTTTCCTATAGCATTAGATTTTTATTTCCCATAGCACTTTTTTATTTTAATTTTAAATACATTAAAAATAAATACTTTTAATATTTAAAATAGTTAGAAATATAATTAATGAATAAAAAAAAAGATTTTACAAAATAGAAATAAATAAAAAAATTTAAAATGTTTAGTTTAAAAATTATTTTTCTAAGAATGAAGAAAATAAAAAATTAAACTATACAACAACATAAAAGTTGAATCTATAAACATAAATTAATATTATTATTATTGATGATGTAATCACGTTAATTTCAAGTAAAAAATACAGGTTATAATTATAAAAAGAAAACAAGTTGAATAAGGACGGATATGGACATAAGAGAACAACATGATCGAACAAAAAAATATTCATATAGTCAAACACCAGGACACACATAAATAACTTGTCCCAACATTATGGATTGTGCACTTCTCGTCATTAATTATGTTTCATTTCGCACAAACTATTTAATGTATCATTGAAGAAAATATTAAATGAATGATCATCTTTCATTTATTTTTCTTTTTATGATCAACATATACTTATTTAGTATCGTCTTATATCTCTTATATTTATCTTATTTGGATTTTTTATATCTTTTATCTTTATCTTATTTTGTTTTGCCTTTATTTTATATTTTTTATGTTTTTATTTATTATTTTTTTCTGTCATTCTTTATTTATTTATTTATTTTTGTTTTTATTTTATTGTTGTTGTTTTTTATTTTCTAAACTTATTTATTTTTGCATTTTTTTCTTCTCATTTTTAAGCATTGAGGGTAACATTTGCATATTTTTTTTAGGATTTTGCATTTAAGGTAAACACTTCAATATTATTTGTGTGTCCACTATTAATTAATACTAATTGACTTTGTTTTTTTTTATAATTATGTCCTGTATTTTTTACTTGAAATTAACATGATTACATCATTAATAATAATAAAAATAAATACTAATTTATGTTTATAGATTCAACTTGTTGTTATAGGGTTTAATTTTTTATTTTCTTCATTCTTAAAAAAAAATTAAACTAAACATTTTAAATTTATTATTTTTTTTATTTTTTATTTTGTAAAAACTCATTTATTTATTCATTAATTATATTTCTAACTATTTTAAACATTAAAAATATTTATTTTTTAATGCATTCAGAATTAAAATTATAAAAAAAATAAAATTATTATTTATTTATATATTTTTGAAATGGTGCTAGATATGAAAATAAAAAATAAAAGGGTGCTAGATAGAAAAATAAAAAATAAAAGGGTGCTAGATAGGGAAATAAAAACAAAAAGGTATTAGATAGGAAATAAAAACAAAAAGGGTGCTAAATAGGAAAATAAAAGTGTAAATGATGCTAGATAGGAAAGAGAGCCTAGTTAATACATTAAAATAACTATAGACATGTTTTATTAGATAAATACTCATTTAACTATATATTTCAGTTTTAATATAAAAAATAAAATTTTAATATTTAAAAAAAAAATAGTTAATAATTAAGATAATCAAACAAGTATTTTGATCTTTAATAATTCTTACATGTGGTTATTAAATAACATTAATATATAATTAACCTTTAAAATAATATTAATGTTATTTTATTTATGTTGGATAGATCTTGAGTAGAAAATGGAGTGTTTATGTATCACCACCTCATTAATTATACATAGTATGAAAATTATATCTGGTATGAAAATAGTAATCTCTATGATGAAATAGGTTTTTAATTATTGCAATTATCACTCCTCTTTATTAATATATTAAAAACAAAGATTGAAAGTAAAATAAAATAAAATAATTGAATTTGTGTATGTATTATTTTTTATTCTCTTTTACTAGGGATAAATTTGATATTTGAAATATTGTAATTATTAAATATAATTAAATATAAATATGAATGTAGCGAATATACACAAAATGAGAAAATGTTCATTATATATTATTTAAGTAAGTTATAATTTAAAATTATTTTTTTGAAATATCTTTTTCTTTTGTTTAGTATCTATGGTGTTGGATAACATAATATTTTTTATTTAGTTTTTCTTTTGGAAAAAAAAATGATTTGTTTTGATAAATATTAAAAGTGGTAGTAAGATATCACGTATACTTATGCCAGTAATAAATTATATTATGTGGAAAAAAAGTCACATTTGAGTGTAATTTCTAAGAATTTAATGTGTACATCAATTAAAATATTTCTCTTTATTATTATAATAATAATAATTATTACTATAGTTATTATGTATTATAATTATTATTTTAATAACTATTATACATTGATGACCAGAAAAAGAGATAATAGCTTTCGTATATATATATATATATATATATATATATATATATATATATATATATATATATATATATATATATATATATATATATTCACCTTGAAAAGAAAAAGTAAAAATGATAAGAGAAGATTAAAAAGGAAAAATAATATAAAAATTCTTTAATGTTTCCTAATTATAAGTTTATTTCTTAAATAATAAATATATGGTTAATCCATTTATTTATTTTTATTTAAAATACATTTTAAATTCATATTTATAATTATATATTTGAGAAGGATAATAAATTTAAGTGATATTATTAATGATTCCAGTTAATATATTAATTAACTATCATGCATACCTCAGTTAGTCATTATCCATTTATTTATATTTTATGAAATTTATTACTTTTATTTTAAAACAGTGTAATTTTTAAAAAAAATCATCAATTTTATTTATAGACGCCTAATTGGAGATATTCTCAGGTTAAGTTTTCTATATCATAAAAAGAAGTTAATATTCTAACCCAACTCATTTTAGTTAAGTATGCTTTCTTTGTCATTCCTATTAACATAACTTAGTTTAGAGTTGGTTAGTACTAGTCCCTTCTTTTTTTAATCTAAGGTTGTTTTGCAATAATAAATCAATATAATAAATTATCTTTTCTAATTTTAACAAAATAATTATGTAATTCCCCCCTTTTCTCTCTCTACTTCTACGTATGATTATTTTAAAAATAGAATACATATAAAAGCACAATTGATAAAAAAAAAAATAATATGGTTTTTAACTTTACAAACGACAAATAATTGTTTTAATGCCTTTTTGTTTTGTTTTATAAGTTCATTATGGTAAATTATTCAGTACATGGGAGATAGGGTTATGACTTCAGGTTTTCTTGTTTGAGTAGTTGAGCAAGGGAAATTTTTTATTCTACAGTTGTTGTTCCTGGTTTTTTTTGCAGTAAAAGTAGTAGTAACCTTGTACCTCATATATAGGATCTATTACTGAAAAGAAAAAAAAATATCATAACTCTTACCATCAAATCTTACTAATGTTTGGTTGGAATGTGACTCTGTCTTGGTTTGTGTTGCGTTTACCGTTAGGACAAATGTTCCTTGGATAGAAAGATTAGTAAGACAAGTATTCTATCAATCATTACTGTTAAGACAATCATTACTGTGAAAAAATCAGGTTTAGGGTTACTCATATTTTTGGTGAAGGGAATGCGTGTGCCGATAAGTTGGTTAATTTAGGATTTATTAATAAAGAATAATTTCATTAGTATAATAGACTTCCATATAGTCTGTTCTTAGAATTCTTTATTAATAGGTATAGTCTACCTATGTATCGTTTTTGTTAACATATGGATTTTGGTATAGTCTCCCCATATTTTTGTATTTTTTTTAATAATACTTTTTTCATGCGATGACAAATGATTGTTATTACTTGAGGTGTCAACCTAGCTGAGATGTTAAGTAACATAGTGAGACATAACATGAATGATACTTAATTAAAATACAAAAATGTGCAGAATTATTTCTTCACTTACATCAATGATACTTAATTAAAAAATTACTAGTAGAAATACAAGTGCAATAACACTATGTCCATATTTTTTTTTTATAATAAAAGGCAATGAATATAATTAATATTATAATAAAAAATAAATATTCAAACATAAAATTATAATAAAAATATAAAAAATAGATGCAGAAATAGTTATATAGTAATAATATTTTTAACCTTTCATCACATCTGTTCCTCATGGTAGATTTTTTTTTTATCAGCAAATAATTAAATTAAATAAGAGGGATACTTCAGGGGTATCCCCACCCGTGTACAATGATCAGGAAAGAGACCTCTCAAAATCTACAACGGACCCCTCTTCCCTTCTAACAAACTTCCAATAGGGGACTATAAACAAAATGCACCAAGATCAGGTACCAGAACCTAGAGGGTAAAACCAGCTAATCCTAACAATCATCCAACATAGCACAAACCATAGATCCCCAGGGATCATCCATACCATCCAACAAAGACACTGCACCATACAACTATTAGTTGTAATTCTATACCTTCATATATTTACCAACCATAGCGAGCCTAAACCAGATTGGCAGCAACACCTCATTAGCTGCAACACACATCCAATAACATTCTATGATTGATGCAAGCCTTGATTTAGCTTTGGTTATCAACTGTCTGGATTTGGCCGAGCAGAACCACTGATAGTGTCCCACATCCCTTCACTTGGGTTAACTTTTCCATGCATAACTCTTTGATGGACAACCTTCAAAATCCATCTACGTGTTGTCAATAAGAGCGTGGATCCCCTCAACCAATTTTTCCAAACCAGCATATTAAAACCGATGGAGCAGCATAGCATCAAAGGTGATACCAATAGCTTCATGTTTGAGATCACACCTCACACCAATGCATCCACACATAGATGAGTACTTGCAACACTTTAATACCTCACTGCGGAACCATCATCCAGCAACTGTCGTGATTTGGCGTGATTAGGCCAAGGATAGCTGCTGCCAAATCCACCAGCAGAACAATTAATAGCATCCTACATCCCTTCACTTGGGTTAAGTTTTCCTTGCATAACTCTTTCATGGACCACCTTCAAAATCCATCTTCGTGTTGTCAATAGCAGCGTGGATCCCCTCATCCAAGTTTTCCAAACCAGCATATTAAAACCGATGAAGCAGCATAGCATCAAAGTGATACCAGCAGTTTCATGTTTGAGATCACACCTCACACCAATGCAACCACTCATAGATAAGTACTTGCAACACTTTAATACCTCATGGTAGATTTGTTTTTGTAGATAATGAAAAGTAGATAGTTGGTTAATAAATATTAGGATAAAATGGTAAATGTGTTCAATAAAAATCAGTTGATTATAGAGATTATAAAAAATAATTATTATAATTACCGTCCAACTTAAAATGTTTTTTTACATTTCACTGAAAACAAAAAAACTAGTATATATATATATATATATATATATATATATATATATATAAATTCAAATAACTTCAACACGGTGTCTTTAGTATTTACGATTTTGTTTTGTTCAAAAGAAATAAATAAAATAAAATTAAATAAAAGAATACAATAAAATTATTAATAAAATACGATTTAAATTTGTATAATAATTTAATAAATGCTATTTTTTCATCTTTTATTTAAGTTTGGTAGAAGTGCTATGTTTATTTGCACCAATGCATTCACTATCATTTTTAAATTTTTATTTAATCGAAATAATATAATAAGTTGTATATTTAAAAAGTGAAGATTTCCAGCAACATTTTACATAATTTTTAAATTATATTACTCACAAATTTTCATAATTTTTTTTTTACATTTTTTTCTTTATTTACCTTAATCTAAACACTCTAACTTTCTTCGTACTTTTCCTTCAAATCATCTCAAATCCACTCTTTTAATTCTCCTCCTTAATAAAAAAAAAAACATAATAGAAATTTATTGTAAATGGTGGCATGCTCGTGCATGTCCCATTTCGTGCTTTCTTTTTCCTCCAATTGTGCCTCTTGGTTATGTTTATGATTTTACCAACAAACGATCAAGATAAGTTGGTTCAAAGTTGTGACTCAAATAGTCATAATGAAAATATCCACATGAGGGACTCTAATAGTAATAAATACATTTTTATTTTTAGTGATATTTAATGTAGGGACGGAAAGTGCCACTGATGAATTTTTGTAGCTAAGTTTTGATTGTTAAATTGATCGTCATAAATTAAGATAAAGGTGTTGATTTTACTATCCAATTAGTAGTGACCAATTCAAACTTATTTACCTTGTGTTTATATTATAATTAACTTGTTTACCTTTGTGTTTATATTATAATTAATGGGACATGATTCTCAAGTTTATGTCACTAGAAAAGTGTTACAAATTAATTGAAAATGAGATTTTATATATATATATTTTAATCACTACAAGAAAAAGTTATATTGGTAAAAAATGGACATGAAGTAAGTCGATGATAAAATGTCATTAATGCATGGGCCAAATAGTGGACGAAAAAGTTATGGAAGCAAAGTGATTTTTTGGTCGGTCAGTGAGAGGATACAATTGGCGTGGCTAAGCTGACATAAAATGGACGCAAATTGCATGGACCAAACTGATGCAAAATGAATGTAATTTGTGTGGGTCAAGCTGACGCAAAAATAATGACAAAAAACATTGTGTGAGCTAAGCTGACGCCTAAGAGCTTGGAAAAAATTTGTTGTGAGCACATGACACTCTTCGACTGAGTGAGAATAATTTTATGAACTAGATAACTAAGTCAATAATTAACTTCTTCTCTCACACTCATAATAAAAGAAATAATCAACATATTTCACTAACAAAATTTATATCAAGTCGCCCAATTTTAAACTAATCAAGTTCAAACTATGATTTTAACATTTTTATCTAGAAAAATGATCAAACCAAACCAACTCATTCAACAATCCAAACTGAAACTCAATTTAAATTTACCTTTCAACAATCCAAAATCAAACTATATATAAATCGAAGAGGGAGCTTCGCCAGAACAATAAATGGAGCTGAAATAAAAATAAATAAATAAGTTTTTTGTTTATTGTTGCGAATTCAAGAGAAGAAAAAGATGGATAGCCTTCATTATCAATTTCAACTTATCCCCTGATCCTCCTGGATAGCCTTCATCGTCAATTTCAACTTCTTCTTGTTCAATATAATCTTCAAAGTCCTCATTTGGAACTAAAGTACTAGGACCACCACACCTTCTTATCACAAATGCAGTTGGTCGCACACGGTCTGAATTAGAAAACCATCCTCCTCTAGTCCTCACCATCATACTATTCATACAAATATCATCAAATAAAAAATAAAATTGGTCCTCCAAAAAACAGATAACTTATTAAAGATAATTTGAAGAACTAATGGTTCCGAACTAATGACCTAATAAAACAATTGTTCAATCATAAATAGCTAAGTGCACTAATATTATAAGGCCAACAGATAGTAGGAACATCATTGAAGGACATACAAAAAAAACGCACCTAATTAATACATTCAAATCAAAATATCCAGAACCCACAAAACACTTTCGGATAAAAATATACAGAACCCACCACACACTTCCAAATAAAAATATTCAGAACCCACAAGCAATGCGGAAACTCACCATTTTACAACGCGTCTCCTTCTCCGGTATCTTCGCTCTCTGTCACTGCCTTAGTCCCTCAAAACACACACCCTAGAATTGCTAGACACTCATCTAAACTGTCTATCATATTTCCTAGATGCTATCCCAGAATTGATAGATACTTCACAAAGTTGCTACACACCCGCTAGAATTGCTAGACACTCATTGAGAGTTGCTTGACGCTACCCTGAACTGCTACACAATACCCCAGACTTGATAGACACTTCCGATAATTGATAAATTCCAATGGCATGAATCTGACGAGAAACCTTCCATAATTACCATGGGTATACAAGTTGGACTGAATGTTCAACTGATATGAAATCAATTCAAAACTTTAATCAGAAAGTAAAAACCACATAACATTGATCTTCAGTCTAACAAACCATTTCCCCCCACATGATCACATGACATATTCGTAGAAGGGGTGATTATGAATTAAAACACAAAACAGAAGTTAATCATCAAGTAAGCCCAAAAGCAGGTGTAACATAATACACCATCTCTTGAAGACAGTTTGTGACAAAACTTCCCAAATTAGAAGAGAAGCCAAATCAAAGTTTTCCTTTGTCTTCCTCCTTCATCTTCTTCTGCCACCTTCTCTTCTTGTAATCCAGTAACATCTGGGGCATCTTCTCCATCAACTTTTTGGTGTTTTCCCGTTTCTCGGCGGATACCCTATCACATTTGTGCCCTTTCCTCCTGGTCTTCATCTCCTTTCTTTCAGGATCATAGGGCCAATCTTCCCCAGCAAGGAGCACTTCCTTTCGAAGTCTGGCACGTCGCCGAGCACTGATACTCAGTGGCTTCCATGCCCCCAGGTCCCAGTATCCCCATACTCCCTTGGCAAGTTCGTCCTTGTATTTTACTAGCTTCTCACGCCAAGGATACTGATATTCTGCCACTGCCTTTACCATCGAACCAACACCTTTGCCCGCCATACAGTAACAACAGACTCTTTTTCTCTACACATGACAACAACCACTCAATCAGGCATATTCACAAACAACTTCAAGGCCAACATTTTATCCCTTTTACACCAAATTATTACACACTACATTTATCACGTTTATTATCTGAAAATAACATAAATAACGAGAGAAACAATAAAATTCCAGAGAGATAAAAGAGACTGTGAATAAATAAAGTGAAGAAGCAAATAAAATCCAATTTAGGTGATGATTTCCGAACAGAAGCAGAAGCGAATATCGGATCTAATTCATAATTGAAGAAATTAAATGTTTGTTTGTTCAATGCTGGCACAGAGGAATGACAACAAACTGAATCGGCTATTAACATCAAACAAGAAAGAGAAAGAAGCAGACATGCAAATCTTTGATGCGAGACAAAACCCTGCAAGGTTAGGGTTCAACCTTGCTATGCGAGTGGGGTGGGGCCCAAAATGACTAAAGGAGGGATTTTTTATTGCTTACATGTTTCGGTTCAGTGATTTCTTCTTCTTCCCGTTTTCTCACCCTCCTCCTTGCGCAGACGGAAACAAAAACCAGTGTTTGAGTGAGACTTTTAAGATTCAATGTGATGTTTCATAATATAATTATTAATAGATAAAATTTTAAAATTTATTAAAATAAATTTTAAAATTTTATTTATTTTATTAATTAATAAGTGAAACTGAAATCAACAGAATCGTGTTTGTGTTCGTATAATTTGCAAATAGGAAAGAAAAACGTTTGTTTTATGTAGTCTAAAATGTATAATGGTACTTTTTTCAGCTTACTTGGGTTCAATTAACCAAACAGTAGGTATAGAGTTATATTTAATCCATGATACTTCCAAATGGTTTCTTAGATTAATTCCTGCACAGGAATGCCATGATCTCTCAAAATGCACAAATTTGTCTGCATGCCATGCCCAAATTTGACTTCATGGAATGCTATACTCTCAGTCTATAATCAGAATGCAGACCATAGAGAGGCAATTAAACTGTTTAGAAAAATGCAGTTTCAATGCCAACATCCTGATCCAACTACTTTGGGCCTTATTCTCAGTTCATGTATGAATTGGGACTTCTCGAGGCTGGAAAAGAGGTTCATGCCTGGAGTAGATATTGTATGTTGGAACTCAATGTTAGCAGGGTTCTCAATTAATGCTCTTGAACAAGATGCCTTGTCTTTCTTCAAACAGATGCCAAGACTTGACTTCCTCCCATCTGACATAGGTGGTGCTGATGCAGTTTTGTGAAGAAATAAGGCAATGGAGTCCTTATTCAATAGTAGTGGAGGCTCAGTTTCTCAACACAGAGAACCATTTTTACACATTATGTTTTACCAAATCATTTTCTAAATATATTTTATCCTATTTTTCTGTAAATAATTATAGTTTGTGTAATACATGAAATAAACGTTTATCCTATATAATTAAGATTTACAACAAACAAATATTTTAAAGTGTATATATTAAAATATCTACTGAATGGATAAATAATTTTGATTATATAAATTAATTTTTATTTATAATAAATAATTAATATTCAAAATTATTGTTAATGAATAATTATTCTTTTAAAATCACTCAAATTTATCTTAGAAAAAATAGATTGCAGGTGGTTAAGAAAACATTTCTTAAAACGTTCTATTTAAAGAAAAAAAATTCCAATCCTCCCAAAGAGTTAGAAAAAGGGCACAGCTCACTTGCATAAAATAAATTAGAAAAATCGATTTCCATTTTATCTATTTATAACAACACATTATAACCCTATATGATAAAAATTGCATACATTACTTTCTATCTTATCCTTAATTTTATATTAAAATCAAAACACCTTTAATTATTTGGCTTTGTTATATGTCCTATCATCCGAATTGTTTATGATAAAGAAACCACCCCCATAGAAATACTCATAATACTCATTAACGTATCCACCAATGTATATAAAGAAGGAAGTATGTTAAAATGATAACTAAAACCTGATAGAGAAATAACAGACCAATCATGTATTTCATTTAAGAAATATATAAAGTTAAAATTAATATAAACTTTACATTTTAACTCATTAAGATAATAAAATAAAAATATATAAACACACAGACGACATTTCACGTGTTTCCACTATTATTTAATAGTAACAACACTAGTATTAATAATAACATTTAATTAAGGTTGCAAGAATGCAATGAGATAAATAAACCAGAAAGTCAAAAAAAAAAAAAAGAACGGGTAGTTAGAACAATTTTAAAATTTTGGGTTCGGGTTTTCTTATATATTTTTCTTTCACTGCATTATGCATTAACTACTGAAGAGTTAAGAACGACTAAAACTAAAAACTAAATACGCAAAGGGTGAAATAGAACTGTGACAGACGGTGCACACTATAAAAGTCGATAAGAAAAATATCAATGATGGCCGTAAACAGAGGCCAAACATCCTTATTTAACAACAAAAGTTTCTACATAGCGGGACTACAGGACAAAACGCAAACTTCGTAACATTGAGAAAGTTCACAAGGTATCCTACAACCTCACCTTCGTTACTTGTGTTGTATCTAGTGGGCAGTACGCATAATTCCATGCAAGTAACCACCAGTCATTATAAGCGACACAAGTGACACAACACCTGCTGGAAAGACCTTCCCTGATTTCTTGAAACGAGAACCCATCACCCCAAGAAGTGCAGCAGATATCCCTACATGTGAGAGGTAAAGCAAACGAAATCAGATATGAGAGCAGAAGATAGTGACTCAAACTTCACTCTAATATCAAAGTGCATGTCGTAAATATGTAGAAGTAATACAGAAGCAATGTAATCTAAACACATAAGCTCAACTCGGGAAACTAATAATCACGTCTACTTCCAAATTGATATTTCAGAAACAGACTCGGGTAAGAACTTTGAACCAGGTATTAAAATTGTCCGGCTTATCAAACATTTTTAGGTGACCATCTACATAAAAGCATAGCATAGATTCTTCTGTGCAAACCATAATATGTGACTAAAATTATATAAAAGTACATCATGTAGCCTCTTTCCATAGTCAGTTGGACAACTTTCAATATTATTTCTTTTTGGTAGGTTGTGTACAATCTTATAGGCTTGAATAAGATATTTATTTAGTTTTAAATTCTTAAGAAACTTCTGAATTCTGGGATAACCAGACGATAGAGCCTTCACAATTCATATTAGTTAGTCTCAATTTGCATTTTGACATATCATATCAAATTAATAAACACAAATGATGTGTGTTCATGATTTGCATGATTTATTTATATAATTTTTTTTTCAACTTCAAAAGTTTCATCTCTTAATAAAAAATGAAGATGTTGTACATCCCACACCAACGAAAGATATGGCCAAATTCCAATATATACGTAAATGCAAATCTAAGCTTACTTGTAAGTCGGTTTTGTAAAATTGAGTTAGATCTAAACTAACTTTCTGTTATGGTATCAGAATCTATTTCATCAAGGTTTGTCGAACATTATTAGACATCTACTACTGACTAATCATTAATCTCTAGATTCAAGCTCAAGATGTCCGAACATTGACATGAAAAGGGTCTGTTGTAAATTGCAAATGAACTAAAATATAATCAAATTATGATATATAAATTGGTGCAAGCTATACCTTACAAACTGATTTTGTAGGTTCGTCGAGTTAAATCTAAATTCACTTTCTATCTCTTAAACTAAATTATTTAACTATTTATTTAACAACTGCCATTCTTTAATTTTTGCTTTTGAATGCTAGCTAAATTAAAAATACTAATGTACTGTACAGGAAACTGTAGGACTTTAAGATGGACATTCAAAAAAACTCCAATTTAGACATAAAGATTACCTTTAATTCAAAAGTACTAATGCATGTACTCAAAATTTATACGTGAGAAGACACTTATTTTTATTCAAAATTACTAATGCATCTTCTTAAAGAAATTACCTTTTCTGCTTTCTGAAACAGGCAAATTCCTTGGTATTACAAAAATAAAACGCTGAGATGAATGCATCTTATCTAATAACAGTTTACTAAGATATGCTTTAAGCAATGAGTAAGTCAGAAATGTGGAGAAAATAGCCACTTACCAAGGCCCACAGATGACGCAAAAACAGGCCTTCCAGGTAGCTCAGTAAAAACATAATATAGCAGTGATGCAGACAAACCCCCGGCCAAAAGTGACTTCTGACTGCCGCTCTTGAGAAAACCCATTACACCACCCACTGCCAAAAACCATAAAAAACATCATTATATATATGTCACCGGGAAAGGGCAAAACATAAAGCAGATAATGCGAAATTATGGTATGCCCCAATCCGTTGGACATATTATATTGTGAACAACCTAAACACATGACAGACTCTAAAAACCAGTTTTAATACAGGAGCAGTGTAGGACCATATAACTAGAAAGCACAGATATAGGATCAAAACATAGCAGTAAAAAAATAACTATTGTTTCAGACACATTCATTGATTTTGGAGTGTGCTCCCTACCCCGCAATTTGTGAAAAACTGCGGCTAAATATGACTCTCAAATAACACCTTAATTAACATCTGAAATTCCAATGAATCGAACACCTTGTTCTAGAAAACTTACATCAAGCACATTCCAATATCCTTTTGGTTGAATTGAAAAAGTACGAAGTTAACTAAGTCAGCCCCCTTAGATAATTAAACAAAACATACAATAGAGACATCATTCTCTAGGGTTCAGTGACAGTTATGTTGTTTTAGTAACTAAGTGAGTGAGAGAAATCCGAGAGAGAGAGAGAGAGTGAGAAGTACCTCCGACGAGTGCAGCATAAGCTAGAGTGAATTTCTGGGACATTAACATAGCCATTTTCTTCTTGTCACTATCCGATCCTTCCTCGCCCTTGTTGTTATCAGCTCCTTCTCCTCCTCCGCTCCCTCCGCCGCCACCGCCACCAGAGCCGTTACCGTTTCCTTTACCGTCGGAACCGCCGCCGGTATGATCGAGATCGGGCTGAGTTAGGTCAAGCGAAGTGGCCTTGGAGTCGGAAGTGACAGCGGCGTAGAGGTGGGGATTGTAACGCGTGAAGTAACGGAAAGCAGGGAAATGAGATTGAGAGCGAAAGAATAAGGAGATGTTGGGAGTGGATGTGTGATGTCTAGTAAGAGAGAATGAGGGAAGAGTTGAACCTGTAACACCCAATCCACCTACACCTACACTCTCTGCCATTGACCTTCTCCTTTCTTTCGATTTTGATTTCGTTTCAGTTTTGTTTTCGCCCCCTTCCACCACCTTCTTCTCGCCTCCGGCCCATCTTAATCCACCTATGCAAAGCCCAAGCCCATCTCATGCCCTTCCATATGTTCAAAAATTTAATTAGTTATTAACTGATTTTCTTTTAATTCATAAATTTTACTATTGTAAAATGTTATGTACGATGTTGAAGTTATGCTTTCATCGTAATAAAAGGGTAAACACATAAGTAAAAAACTATGCCATACTTTTCATATAAAAAATCACTTTTCAAGTTAGAAAAAATGAGAATCAAAATTTTTGTTTCAGCTCTTTCTTTCATCAAAGAGGAAAAATCAATTACGTGCCATGGCTAGATAAAAGTCAATTAAAAAAAATTAAAACTGTGTGGTGTAAATATTTTGTTAAGGTTAATTCGAGTAATAATCTTCCTTCTCATCTGGATCACTTTAACTCACATTGTTCTTATTTGGTGTTTGTTCCTTTTAGGGAGATGAAACCTAGAGAACTATTGAAGTCTTCGTCTTCCTCCTTTGGTCGGACAGGTTGTTGGGGCTTCATTGGGATCCTTCTCGTCTTCGTGCTACTCCTTCGACTCTCGGTCTCGGGTGAATGCCAAATGGGGGAGGTACCTGCAGAAGACACTCCGATGATCAAGTCAGTAAAGTAGGTGACCAACACTCGGGTAGGTGCACAATAATAAATGACGTACCTTGTTCCTTGGAATGTGTGCTATTTATATTATTTTAATGGGCTTACCTCATTGGGCCTGATTAGTGGAATGGATTACATTTAGGGTTGCATAACCTAATTCTTAATGATAGTTTAGCTTCACTGACATTGGTTTGAGCGTTAATGGTTATATGTGTCGGTCGGCTTGGCCATGCGTGGTGTCTCGGCCATCTCGGTCAGGTAGACCGAGCCACGTCAGTGTGTGTCTCGGTCAGCTCAGTCAGGGAGACCGAGCCATGTCATATGTGTCGGTCGGCCATACCAATACAGTTACCCCCCAGGTTCGAGGATGGACATATCTGATGAGTCTTTAATGGTAGGTGTCGGTCGGTCTCCCCTTAGGTGAGTGACTATTGGGCTTCCCGAGGTGTGAAGTGACCTTAGGCGGCGTAACGTGACCTGCATTAATGGGGTTTTTTTTTGGGCGGGAGTCATTGTGGATCATTGGATCTGGGAGATCTAACGGTTGAGATCATTTTGACGTTTCGCGTTTCGAGGTCCTTGGGCCCTATAAATAGTGGTCCCAACAGTGTCGAGACACTGTGTTTTCTTTGTGTGAGTTGTTTGATAACCGAGCGATATCTTGCCCAATGCTCTGATAACCGAGTGACCTATCACCCTCCTGCTTTTCTTCAGTCTTCAACTTAACATAAGGTTAGTCATGTCAACTATTTCTCGGCCTACATCATTTTCTGATCAGCCTTCCCCTCCTCTCGGTCGCCCCTCTTCTCCCCTTGGACATTCTTCTTCTTTTTCTTCTTCTTCATCTACCACTGACTCCTTGTCGTTCGAGGTGGCCGAGGTGCCACCCGAGGTAGAGGTAGTCAGGGGGGATGATCTGACCAATGTTGTTGATCAGTCGGACTCCCCCTCGATGGGCGTTCCTTTGGTGGACCTTAACTGGGTGGACCCTAAGGTGATTGGGATCTCGTCCAACTATAAGATCGAGGCTTTTGTGTCCAAATTTTTGGAAAAGTGCCCAGTTTTAAAGGCAGGCGGGCATTCCAGCTTCTTTAGCGTTTTGCCCTGCTCGTCCACTGAGAGTGTCTGCCTGGGAAGGTCAAGTATCGGTCCCCCTTTCTTCTACATGTCACTTGTCTCTTTGAAGACTTACATGTGTCTCTCCCTTTCGATAGGTTCACAATGGGTGTCCTTTGAGCGCTCAATGTGGCGCCCACCCAAATTCACCCAAACACATGGGCGTCCATCCAGGCCTTTCGCCTGCTGTGTGACATCCTTCGACTTCATCCCACTCCCTCTTCCTTTCTTTCTTATTATACTTTTCACCCCGCCCAACTTGTGTCATGGCACTCCTTGATCGGTCGGTCAGGAAGTGTCCTCTTCAACTTCTTCGTTGTCTCTTACAAGAGATTCAAGGAGAGATTTGTGAAGGTTATTATTCGACCAGAGGCGACAACCTATTTTTTTGACGAGGCTGGTCGGTCTCGGTTTCCCCTGTACTGGACTACCTAGCCTCGTGACTTTAAAGAGTGGCCGAGGCTGACGAGAGGTGCTGACGAGCTGGAGATTCTCTCGCTCTTTGATGCACTCCGGAGGAAGCTTCCCACTAGGAGGTTGATTAATGCCTATGCCGAGTCGGCACGGTGGGCATTCGTTAAGGGTATGAGTCTCGTCTATTGTTACCGGTCGGTCTTATTTCTTATCTTTCTAACACTTGTGATTTTTTTGTAGAGATCATGGTGCAAGAATAACTTGCTGGTGTTGACGTCCTCGATGCCTACAGGAAACGGGCGGCCGAACGCAAGGGGCATAAGAGCATTGATGCTCTGCCAACCACAGAGGGCTCGGATTCCCTGCCAACCATCGATGTCACCCCTGGGGGGTGACTTGCAGTTTGCGCAAAGGGTTTGCGTAGCTCTTCCCGAGGACACTCGGGAGGTGATCTGAGGCGTCCCTTCCTCGGAGTAGTTGAGAGGCGGCCTTGAGATGTTGTGCCGCTCAGTCGTGCTGATCCAACTGGGCGTTTAGGAGAGGGAGCACCATGCCGAGGAGATATCTCGGTTGGACCATGAACTGGCCGAGACGACCGACCAACTGCAGCAGTCTTTGACTGCCAACTCCGATCTCTCCAAGAGGTTGGATTCTGAGGTGGCCTAGAGGGAGAAGGCTCGGGAGGAGGCTGCTGAGGCCGAATGCCTCTTGGGGGGGGAGGCGAGGGTCGAGATGACTAGGGTGGCAGCTGAGAACGCTAGGCTAAAGAGGATGGTCGAGGAGAGAGATGAGAAACTCTCGTCCTCGGCCACTGAGTTGGCCACCCTCAAAGCTGCCAAGAACGAGGCCGAGGAAGAGCTCGATCGCAACTTCGAAAAAACCAAGGAGCTGCTGAAGCAGAGCTTCCTTTAGGCTGTTCACCAGGCCCACGTGTTCTATGGGGGTCGCCGGCCTATGGTGCTTCAATAATATCAAACCTAGTTGATCGGTCTTGGCAGGGTATGCCGGTTAAGGCTTCATCCATACCAAACCTAGTTGATCGGTCTCGTCAGGGTATGCCGGTTAAGGCTGCATCCAGACCGAACCGAGGATTTGAGGGAGAACAATGCTAGTACTCTGAGAAAAACGCCTCGTCAAAACCTCCCCGGTGGGGTGAGGAAAGAGTGCGTGACTTACTTATTCAGCTGTAATAAAATTTGAGGTGCGTGGCATTCCACGTCCTTAGTACAATTTTACCCGAGAGCCATTCTAGGTGATAAGCACCCCCTTTTGCGACTTCTCGGACTCGGAAAGGCCTCTCCCAGTTGAACGAGAACTTCCCTTCATTTTTTCTCGCATCACTGCGCATCCTCCAGACGAGGTCTCCCTTCTGGAAGCTCCTCGGTCAAACTTTTGTGTTGTACCTCCTTGATGACTAAAGCTTGCACGCGGTCTCCCGAATCTTGCTTTTGTCGCGAAGCTCACTTACTAAATCGAGGTTGACCGCTAGGCTTTCCTCGTTTAGGGTGAGGTCGAACATTTGCCTTCGTATGGTGAGCTCGCCCACTTCGACTAGGATCATCGTCTCGATCCCGTACGTCAGGCTATATAAAGTTTCCTGCGTGGTTGTCTGGGGGTGCACCTGTACTCCCAGAGTACTTCTATTAGCTCATCGGTCCATCGGCCTTTTGCCTTGCCCAGGCGTTTCTTCAGCTCGTTCAGTATGACCCTGTTAGCGGCCTCGACCTACCCATTGGTTTGTGGGTGCTCGACCGAGATCGTGATTGACTTGATACCGAGGTCGTCGCAAAAGGACTGAAGTCTTCGGTCAATGAATTGTCGGCCATTGTCAGTTATGATTGTGTTCGGAATGCCGAATCGACAAACGATGTTTCTCCAGACAAAATTTTGAACATTTTTGGCTGAGATGGAAGCAAGTGGCTCGACCTCGATCTATTTGGTAAAGTAGTCGACTCCGACTAGGAGAAACTTGGTTTGCCCTTTTCTCAATGCGAAAGGACCAATAATGTCCATCTCCCAGATGGCGAACGACCATGAGGAGATGAGGCTGTGCAGCTCTTCTGGCTTAACATGGTAGAGGGGGCCGAACTCTTGACACTTGGAACATTTTTTCACATACTCGACATAGTCCCCTTAGACAGTCGACCAGTAGTAGCATGCTCTCAGGACTTTAGAGGCCATAGTTCGTGCCCCCGAGTGATTTCCACAGACTCCTTCGTGGATCTTGATCAGGACATACTCAGCTTACTTGCTGGTGATGACTTCAACAAGGGGGCCAAGTAGCCTCTTTGGTATAAATCATTGTTGATCATGTTGTACCGGACACACTGTTGCTTCATGGTTTTTTCTTGTTCTGGCCTGCATGTGCCATCCTCTAGGTACTGGATGATGGGTGTCATCCAGTTATCAATTTCGGCCTCGGCTATTGTAAGACATTCGGTCTCAAACACACTAAGGTGCCTCAACCATATCAGTATGACTAATCTCTGGTGGCTCTTCTTCTTGGTGACCGACAACCTAGACAAGGCGTCGACCTTTTGTTTTCCTCCCTCGATATGTGCTCTAAGGGTGCTTTGTTGAACCAGACGATGCTGTTTTGCGCAACATGGTAGTAACGTTGTAGTAGAGGCTCCTTCACTTTGAACTCTCCCTTGACTTGGCCGACCATATCCTGTGAGTCACTTTTGCACACGAACTCGCGTGCTCCCATGTCATAGGCTAGGTTTAGCTCAGCGAGCAAGGCCTCATACTCGGCCTGCTTGTTGGTCACCCTAAATCTGAATTGGAGTGCTTGTCCCAGGAGGAGATCACCCAACCCTTCCAGGACGACTCCTGCTCAACAGGTTGTTTTGTTGGATGAGCCATCCGCATAGAATGTCCACCCGGCCGACAGGGTGGGTAGTGGTGTCAGCTCGACCGAGAAGTCGGCCAAACACTAGGACTTGATAGCCCCCCGTTGCTGATAACGAATGTCGAACTCGGACAACTCGACCCAGCATCCTATCATCCTCCCTGCAAGGTTCGGTTTAGACAAAATTTTAAAGATTGGGTAGTTTGTCCTTACAGTGATTGAGTGGTTTTGGAAATAGGGGCGCATCCGCCTCGCCGTGAGGACCAAGACGAGCGCCACATTCTCGATCATCTGGTATCTCTTCTCGGCCACGTGGAGCGTCCGATTGACGATGTATATTGGTCGTTCCTCACCCTCGACTTCCTAAACTAATGCAGCGCTGACTGCTTCCTCCGAGATCGCTAGGTAGATCAAGATGGGTTGGTTGGGTCTCGACTTTTGTATGACTGATGGAAATGTTAGGAAATCCTTCAACTGCTTGAAGATTTCCTCGCATTTGTTGTCATAGCTAAACTTGGAGGCCTTTCGAAGTATCTGGACCATCGGTCTCGTCCTCTCGGCTAGTCGGGGGACGAATCTTGAGAGGGCTGTTAAGCACCCTAGGATTTGTTGCACCTCCTTGATGTTTTTCGGACTTCTCATGCGGACTATGGCTTGACATTTGTCGGGGTTGGCCTCTATCCTCCTATTGGTGAGCATGAAGCCGAGGAAGTTCCCTCCTTTAACCACAAACATGCACTTCTCGGGGTTGAGCTTCATGTTGGCCCCCTTGAGGGCCTTGAACATCTCCTGAAAGTCCTCCACGTGTTGGTCGAAAGAGTTGGACTTCATTACTATGTCGTCCACATAAGCCTCTACACATCGGCCGATTAGCCCTTTGAAGATCTTATTCATGAAGCGCTGATAGGTCGCCCATGCGTTCTTGAGGCCGAACGACAAGACCTCATAGTAGCAGTTGGCGTCGGCCGTCATGAAAGTCGTCTTCTCTTTATCTTTAAGGTGCATGCTTATCTGGTTATAGCTAGAATAAGCGTCCAGGAAGCTCAAGATTTTATGGCGGAACGCCCTGTCCACCAGGCGGTCGATGTTGGGTAGGGGGTATGAATTTTTCAGACATGCACTGTTGAGGTTTCTATAGTTGATGCACATTGTCTAGTTGTCGTTCGGCTTGGTGACCATGACGACGTTGGCTAGCCAAGTCGTGTACCAGGCCTCCCATATGAACCCGGTCGACAGAAGCTTATTGGCCTTTGCCTTTGCCGTTAGGCGTTTTTCATCGCCTAGATCCCTTTTTTCTGGAAGATCGGTCGGGCTTCTTTAAATATTGACAGCTTATGAGTGATGATGTCCGGGCTCACTCCTGGCATGTCGACTGGTGTCCACGCAAAAAAAATATACGTTCTTTTTTAGCGCGGAGTGCATTATCTCGGCCTCGGCTGCTGCCATGGCCGTCCCCACAACAATATTGTGTTCTTCATCCAGCAACGGTACTCGCCTCAGCTCTTCCTCTTCATCTCGGCCATCACTCTCTGCAGAGACAACAACAACGTTGCTTGGTCGGCATCAGTCATCCTTTCCATGCTTCTGGTTGAGACCATCTACTTTCTTTCTTCAGCTAGTTTCTCTCGGCCCATGGATTTGTCTCAATCCATTATACCAACACTTCAACTACAAATTTATTGTTTTGTTTCTTCATTCTACGAGCTAGAATCGCTAATGATTGTGGAAGAAAATGACCATCACTGTCAGCAAAAGGTAAAGTTGTAGATATTGGTTTATGTCATGTGATGGTTTAAGTAAGGAAACATGGAAAACATTATGAATCTTAGAGTCAGTAGGTAATTCTAATTTATAAGCCACATTGCCAATGCTTTCTAAAACTTTGTAAGGACCATAATATCAGACATCTAACTTGTGAAAATGTGTATTGGATAAATTTGTCTGTCTGTATGGTTGAATCTTTAAAATAAACTCAATCTCCAACCTTGTACTGCTTGTCAGTCCTTTTTAAATCAACATAAAACTTCATACGTTGTTGTGCCCAACTAGATTTGCTTGTAATAGCTTATTAATTTCATCTTGTGTCTTTATAGTACAGGCTACCGCTTCTATTAAAGATTTTTTTTTTTATCTTGTATAACGGTGGGAATAAAAGGAGGATAACCATAAAAAGCTTCAAATGCAGTCAATTGTATAACTGTATGAAATTTGGTGTTGTACCATAATTCCGAGAGAGCTAAGTACTCAGTCCACTTGGAAGGAGTGTCCCCGAAAACACAACAGAGATAAGCCTAGATGGATTTGTTTACAACCTTTGTTTGACCATCTGTCTATGGATAAAAATTCGTTCAGTGCAGTAGCTTGACACCATTCTTGTGCATCAACTCAGTCCAAAAATGACTCATGAAATGGAGTCCTTATCTGATATAATGTCCTGTGGCCAACCATGAAGCTTAATAATATTGTCCATGAAAAGGGTTGCCACCTTAGCCGCTCCAAAAGGATTTGCAAGCAACAAAAAATGAGCATACTTAGTTAAACGGTCCGTAACAACAAAAGTCACAGTCATAGATCAAGATTTAGGGAGAACAACAATAAAGTCCATGGATATAGATTTCCAAGGTCTATTAGGAATAAATAATGGTTGTAACATACCTGCAGGAAATTGAAGTAAAGGCTTACATTTTTTATAATTATGAACCCACTTTTTGACCTCTTTTTTGCATACCCTTCCAATAGAAGTGATATTTAATTCTTATATAAGCCATCTTATATCTTGAATAACCTCTGATTACTGAATCATGAAAGTGTTGGAGAATCTGTTTTCACAATTTTGCATTGTCTCCAACCACTAACTTACCTTTTCCCCTCAATAAATCATTCTCAGAAGTATGTTTATGGGGATTTTGAGTCAAACGAATACTATCAATAAATTTTTGTAATTTATGATCTACTGTCCAAGAATCCTTAACTCTCTAAATTAATTCAGAAGTTATTACAAACATTGAAGCTAACTTACCTTGGGTAGGGTTTCGTGATAGCACATCTGCTACTACATTGTCCTTACCTTTTTTATATTCAATGCAGAAAACCAAACCCATGAGCTTTTCCAAACCCCAATTCTGTAACATTGTTGTAGGTGGTTGCTCCAGCAAATGCTTCAAAACCTTTTGATATGTTTTTCTTACCACATATTATTCTAAAAAATAATGGTGTCACTTTTTTTTATTGCAAATAGAATAGCAAAAAATTCTTTCTCATATGTAGATAACAATTGATATTTAGGTCTCATTGACTTAATTATGTAGGTAATAGGGTGATTAGATTGCATGAGCACCGCTCCAATCCCTATTCCTGAAGCATCAATTTCAATAGTAAAAGATTGGGAAAAATCTAGTAATATTAAACACCCCACACATAAGGAATATTTTTCTGCAGTAAAGTTGTCAAAGGTGTTGCAATCTCACCATCACCCTGAATAAAATTTCTATAGTAGCCAGACAGTCCCAAGAATCCACGCAGTTCCTTTAAATTGGTAGGTTGTGGGCATTCTTGAACAACCAAAATATTTTCTGGATCAGGTTGTCCTTGCATAGAAATTTGATGTCCTAAATAATTTACCTGTCTTTCCAAAGCTACATTTCTTTTTATTAAAAAGTAAAACATGATTGCATAATATGGTCAAGGTTATGTCAATACATCTAATATGGTTTGCCCAAGTCTTAGTATAAATTAATATATAATAAAAGAAAACCAATATGAACTTCCTTAAATAAGGTCGAAAAATATCATTCATAAGATTTTTAAATGTTGCAGAGGCATTACTAATACAACCCAATTAGCCAAGCAAATGACCAAGGACACAAGAGGTACTTCACACTTTGATCAGTCATCTCAACTTACAAGACAAGGCCCCACCAAATATTGGAAGGACCTCAGCAGAAGAAGAACAGGGCATAGACCAGAGCATCAAATGTTCTTTCTTCTGGTCTTCTTACAAGACAAAAATGTTTGTAAATAAATTAGGCTCAGTTTGGGAGTTCCAAATAGAAGAATAAACTAGAGTAGGGTGTGCTTAGTAATTTGGGCTTGTGCCAAACCCATCTTTCATGACAAGTGCTTCTAGATTTAGGATTTATTTGACCCACCTTCTAGAAACTTCTCACAAATGACACCCCTACCCCTCTATCTTGTTCTCCAAGACACTCTCTCCTATAAATAAGTGTCTTGCCTCATGTATTGGACACATTGAATTTGAATAGTAAAGAAACTCTGCGGGAGTGTTTTTATGAGACTTGAGAGTTCTCATAATGGGTTTTATCTTGAGTGTGTGAGCACTTCAAGTGACAACTCTTTCACCACTCATCTTGGAGTATCTCATCCTCCAAGTGACATGATTCTTGTCCATTACTCCATAAGATTTCTCATCCTTTCATCTTTTTCTCTTTCGTTCTTTCCTTTTGCGCCACCTTCCATGTCTTCTTTATTTTATTATGTTCTTTAATTTTGGTATTCATTTTGTCATCATCATCATCATCATTGTGTTCTCTTGATTTTTGCAATCATCGCATCATACTCACCATATTGTGTTTTTTTCTTTGCCATCTAGAAGTGAACCTTCACACTTACTTAACCACTTGATTAAGTTCGTGTTCAGTGGGGATCTTCTTTGGATTCTCACCTTAAATTATTAATCTCAAAAGGCTAATTAAAAGAGTAATCTCTACAATGTGCCAATCTAAAATCAACTCACATAAATTACTAAGACCAAAAGGTAAAACTACCCACTCATACATACCACTATGAGTCCTAAAAGTTGTTTTATAAATATCTTATGGATGCATTCTAACCTGATTATAACCACTTCTTAGGTCTACTTTTGAAAAATAAGTAGCCCCATACAATTCATCCAAAAGATACTCAATCAAGGGTATAAGAAATTTATTTTTAATAGTCATAGCATTCAGTTTTCTGAAATAAGTGCAACAACGCCAAAAACCATCTTTCTTTTTAACCAAAACCAAGGGATAAGTGTAACAACTAGAACTTTCCCTAATAAATCCAGATGATAACAATTGTTTTATTTGTCTTTCAATTTTAGTTTTTTAATTATGAGGATACCCATAAGGTTTCAAATAAACAGGGATGTCACTATTTAAAATGATTCTATGGTCATACCTTCTAGGTTGTGGAAGTTGCGTAGGTTCTTGAAAAATATATTTAAACTGATTTAAAAATTTATCTAGTTGTTGTTGTTGTGCACTCAAACAAAGAAACTGAGAATGTGATGCAATTTGAAAAGTAGTTGCTTTGAAAAGTAGATGCACCTTGTATGGCTAATAAAATAGGTTGACCCTCTGCAGGCTTAACTTTACTGAAAATCTGAAAATTATCATTTTGTTGTTTTTCTCCTACTAAAGTCACCTTATCTCCTTTATGATTGAAGCTCATAGTTAGTTGTGCACAATTCCATACAATCTCCCCTAATGTTTGATACCAATGCATGCCCAAAATAACTCCAAAATTAACACTAGGTAATACCAAAAAGTCAGTCTGGAAAGTCTGATTACGAAACTTCCATTCAACCCCAAGTCACTGTTTAGTGATTCCAAGTTGTCTATCCGAAGCCATAATTACTGAAAAATAATTGATGAAAATTGTCTTTAAACCCAATGATTTCATCCACTTCTCACTAATAAAATTGTGGGTGCTACCTGTGTCCATTAAAAATGAAATCCTTTGTTTTTTAATCATACCAGTTAGCTATAAAGTACTCCTACCAGTCACTCCTTGAAGTGCATGTAAAGAAACATGTATTAGCGACTCAGGAAACAATTCCAGACTGTGTGTAATTAAATCCATCCTGTCATATTTGTCTAAATCATCCTTCTCCTCCATATGATCCTAGGAAACAAAAATAGCATTTAATTTGCCCCAAACCTTACATTTATTTATATGGTTCTTATCCCATTTTTCACCACATAATCTGTACAACCCCTTAGAGATACGTTCACTAACCTCTTTTCTTGAAATAAAACCTGCAGTATTAGTCTTGTTGTCCAATCCTAATATTGGCTTAAAGGAACTTGGTGCAACTTGAGTTTCTAATGTAGTAATAGGTGTGGATTTATAGTAAAGTTGGGACTGATTCCCTGTCTTAAAATTCCTGTGTTGCTCCTCTGAACTTCCCATTGAAATCCCATGAATTTCCTTAGTCAATTCCTGTAATTCATCTACCTGGAGACGGGCTAACTGCACTACTTCTTAAAGTGTAGAAGGTTTGTGTAAACAAATTGATTTCTCTAATCTCACAGTTAAACCTGACAAGAAAAAACTCAAAGCAATTTCTTCCAAAAGCATAACTCTGGCCAACAGATTATCAAAATTTTCCAAATAATCAACGAAAGAACTTCCTTTTTTTAAATGAGCCAAATCAGCCACAAGATCATCAAAGGCACCATCATAAAATATTTGAGCCGCATCCTTTAAGATTTATGTCCAAGATTGATGTTGGAAATCAAAATTCTTAATGTAATGATGTTGCCATGCAAAAGCCTTGCCTTCCATCGGAAGCAACAATAATCTTGCTCTTTGTTGTATTGGGATGTCCTCAAATTCCAAAAATTGCTCCACTTTGAACCTTCAATCCCGAAAATTGGATCCATCAAATGATGGAAAATGCAACTGGGTTCTATCAAGCACCGAAGAAGAATTCATGACAAGTTCTTGATTTGTGCAAGAAGAATACAAAAACTGTTGTAAAATGCCCCTAGCAGACATGGAAGAAATTAAACCTTTAACAACTGTTGTAAACCTTGTAATGGTTTGCTTCTTGGAAATTTGCCACCAGTTTCTCCAAAGAGTCCACCCTTGATTCTAATTCTTTATTGGACACCATCTCACCTAACAAACTGATACCACTGTTAAGGTTGATTCCAGTAATAATCTCCATTTTTTCGCTGGATCACTCTAACTCACAATGTTCTCACTTGGTGTTCACTCACACACACAAAGGTATGCTTTCACAACACAAATGTTGGCAGGATAGAACTAAAACTGTTATATTTCATTCAAAGCACCCTTAAAAGGCTTATAGACTCACTTTCTGTTACAATACAACTATTTTGTTTTGAAAACAAAACCAAAACTAACTACTAACTCTGTTTTAAAAGAGTTATATAACATATTTACATAATGATTTCATCACAAATTTGTAAAATGATAACTTAAAACTTAATCATTTTTTAATAACTACATGCTATTAAAACTTATATAGTTTTATCTTTTCTGTTTTAGTTTATTGTTTCAAATAGGTTTGTGAAGCGTAGAATTTATTTTTTCTACTTCTGTGTAATGGCTATTAATAGACAACAAGTCTATTCAATTCAGTGCATCCTTTCTTTGTTCAGTTTTCTAAAATTTCTAAAGTTCTGATTACCAACATTTTGTATCTGAGCTAGGAAAGGGACCTGACTAAAATATGAGTGTGAGGGTGAGTGAAGCATGACAACCTCAGATAAATTTGTGACCCCAAAGTTTGACAGTTACTACGACCATTGGTAAATGTTGATGGAGAATTTCTTAAGGAGCACGGAGATGTGGAATCAGGTGAGTGAAGGGATTTCGTCATCAGCGATAGGAACTTCATCAGCAAGTGAAACGCAGAGGAAGGGCGTCGAGGAAGCTAAGCTCAAGGATATAAAGGTCAAGAATTTATTGTTCCAAGCAATTGATAGGGAGATCATGGAAACTATTCTTGATAAAAGTACGTCAAAGGCGATCTGGGATTCGATGAAGCAGAAATACCAGGGATCCACCAAGGTGAAGAAAACACAACTACAAGCTTTGAGAAAGGAGTTTGAAATGTTGAATATAAATGAAGGAGAGAGGATTGATAGCTTTATTGCACGAACCCTAACAATGGTGAACAAGATGAAGGTAAATGGTGAAAATATGCAATCAAGCACAGTGGTAAGAAAGGTTTTAAGATCTTTGACTCCCAAATTCAATTATGTTGTATGTTCAATTGAGGAGTCAAATGATTTAGATGCCATGACTATTGATGAGCTCCATGGAAGTCTGCTTGTTCAAAAATAGAGAATGCTAGAGTGTCAGGAGGAAGAACAAGCCTTAAGGGTATCTTATGATAAGTCAGGAAGAGGAAGGGGAAGAGGCTCATTCCGAGGAGGTCGAGGTAGAGGAAAATGGAGGTTATCTCAAAACAAAGCCACAATAGAATGTTTTTAAATGTCATCAATTGGGACACTATCAATATGAGTGTCTTGATTGGGAGAAACAAGTAAACTATGATGAACAAGAAAAAGAATAAGAGCTTTTGTTGATGTCATATGTCGACTTTGATCAAACCAAAAGTGAAGAAATTTGGTTCCTTGATTCTGGGTGCTCCAATCACATGACTGGTAACAAAGAATAGTGCTCAGAGCTGGAGGAAGGATTTATACAAACTATAAAGCATGGTAATGACACCAGAATGGCAGTGGTTGCTAAGGGAAGCGTACGTTTTCAAGTGAATGGCCTCACTCAGGTAATTTAAAATGTTTTTTACATACTTGAATTGAAGAGCAATTTATTAAGCATGGGACAACTTCAGGAGAAGGCTTTAGCCATCTTAATTAAGCAAGGCACTAGTAAAATCTATCATCCTCAAAGATGGTTAATTATGCATACTAACATGAGTGGAAATGGAATGTTTTATCTATTAGCATTTATGGGATCAACAAAGAATTCTATTTGTCTTTAAGATAAAGTTTTTTCTAAAAAAGAATCACATTTGTGGCATCGCCGCTTTGGCCATTTGAGTTATACGGGATTGAGAACGCTTGCATACAACAATATGGTAAATGGCGTGCCTCTGCTCAAAATTCCAAAGAGATTATGTGAAGTTTGCTTGGTTGGAAAACAACATAGAGAATCTATACCAAGGCATAATTCATGAAGAGCATTGAAGCAACTTCAACTTGTGCATTCTGATCTATGTGGACCAATCAAACCAACGTCCAATAGTGATAAAAGGTACATCATAAGTTTTATTGATGATTTTTCATGAAAAACTTGGGTTTATTTCTTACATGAGAAATCAGAAGCTTTTGTTGCATTTAAGAAATTCAAAAGCAGGTGTTGAAAAGGAAATTGAAGCACATATAATTTGTTTGAGAACAGATAGAGGAGGTGAGTTCAACTTAAATGAATTATAGGAAAATATTGAGAATGCTTCAGATGGTAGTAACAACTTAGATACCTTATCTTCAAATGAAGTAAACACTGAAGAAGTGGTAGTTGAAGGGAGGGTGAAATAATAAGAAAAGAATCGGTCTAGATGGAGGATTATGAAATAGGGGAAGGTCTTTCAGAAGAGGAAGATATGCATGCAATGTTGATAGCCACATCAGATGATCCATTCCCATTTGAAGATGCAGTCAAGAGTAGGAAGTGGAGAAAGGCTATGGCAGTAGAAATTGAAGCTATAAAGAAGAACAAGACTTGGGAACTAGTGGATTTGCCTAAAGGTGTTAAACCCATTGGAGTTAAATGGGTTTTTAAGACCAAACTTATTGAAAATGGGGATGTGGAGAAATATATAAGGCAAGATTGGTAGCCAAGGGTTATGCACAACGTTATGGAGTAGATTATACTGAAGTATTCACACTAGTAGCAAAACATGACATCATTAGAGTAATACTTGCAGTAGCAACACAATGTGGATGAAAAGTTTTTCAGCTTGATGTCAAGAGTGCCTTCCTTCACAGTGATCTCAAGGAGGAAGTTTTTGTGCAACATCCAGAAGGATTTATTAAAGAAGGAAAAGAAGAAAAGTTCTACAAAAAAAGAAAGCATTATATGGCCTCAAGCAAGCACCAAAGGTGTGGTACAACAAAATTGAAGCTCATTTTTTACGTGAAGTCTTTGAGAAATGTTCCAATGAACATACTTTGTTCACCAAGTCAAAAGAGGGTAATATTTTGATAGTAAGCCTTTATGAAGATGATTTAATTTTCGCTAGAAGTGATATGAGCATGTGCAATGAATTTAAAAAATCAATGATGATGGAATTTGATATGTTTGATATGGGAAGAATGAAGCACTTTCTTGGAGTCCAAGTGTTGCAAAATTTAAATGGGATTTTTATTTGTCAAAGAAGATATGAACAAGAGGTGTTAGCAAGGTTTGTAATGGCAAGTAGCAATGATGTAAAATCCAAATGTACCCGGTACAAAGCTAACAAAAGATGAAGGAGGAACTAAAGTTGATACAACTTTATTCAAGCAAGTAGTTGGAAGTCTCATGTATCTAACTGTGACTCGTCCCGACTTAATCTATGTTGTAATTCTCATTAGCAGGTACATCTCTAGGCCAACCATGTCACACTGGTTGGCAGTCAAAACGATTATGAGGTATGTGAAGCGAACAACTGAGCTAGGCATTCTCTATAAGAAGAAAGAAAGCAATGTAAAACTCTTGACATTTACAGATAGTGGATATGTTAGTGATCTTGATGATAGAAGGAGTACTTCTGGATATGTGTTCATGATAGGGTCTGAAGCTGTATCATGGTCTTCAAGAAAACAACCAGTGGTGACTTTGTCTACCACTGAGGTTGAATATATTGCAGCAATTCTCTGTGCATGTCAGTGTATATGGCTCAAGAGGATTATGGAGGAAGATGAATGGACTATAATTCATTGTGATAGAGCTCTAGCTTTCAGTTGGTTAGGAATCCAGTTTTTCATGGAAAAAGTAAGCATATTCATGTGAGATTTCATTTCCTGAGAGACTTGGTGAATGGTGTTCTGGAACTAAAGTATTGCAATACTCAAGAACAAATTGCAAATTTGATGACAAAGCCACTTATGTTGGAGCAGTTTAAAAAACTGCTTGGTATGCTTGGAATGATTAATGCATCAGAAATAAACTAAATACATATGTTTTAGTTTAAGGGAGGGAATGTTAGCTATAGTTTTGTCTTTTATGTTTTAGTTTATTGTTTCAAATAAGTCTGTTACAATAAAGACCTATTCTTTAGGAGAGATTCTAGCAACTACGTTGTACGTTTGTAAAGCGTAGAATTTATTTTTTCTGCTTCTGTGTAATGGCTATTAATAGCCAACATATATGTTCAATTCAGTGCACCCTTTCTTTGTTCAGTTTTCTAAATTTCTAAAGTTTTGATTTTCAACAGTTAAGGTTTCAATTTTTTGATATTTATTTTTCAGTGAAATCAAGTTTTCTCTCTTGCATCTTTTTCCTCTTGGTCCTCTTTTTTGCTTATGGTCTTTTTGAATTATAGCTTTAATAATTTTTTATGGTACCAAAATCATTTAGAGCTTATCCTAGCGAAATTTTGTTAGGTTGATTAGGCCACCCTCTATCGGACCACCTATTATATAGTCTCATGCACGAGTTAGAGGGTCTTTCGTGAGGAGGGTAGTTAGCTTAAATATGTAGATGATCATTCTTCAAATTTTCGTTATCATTTGAGAATTGAGTATTAGCACTACTATCAAAAGTGTAGCCCTACATGAAGGAGACATACTTGATTGGAGAATTCTCCCTCATAAGGGTTCTTTCCCGGTAATTCAATAAACTATAAACTATGCTAAAACATCCACTTTCCTTTTCCTTTCTCTATTTCTCAACTATTTTACGAAAACTCAACCAATTTTTGGGTTTCTAACATTTCTTCTTACAACTATCTCCTTACAAATCAATGATTCAAAAGTCATGTCCATGTGATAACTAATACAACATGAAGCGCTTTCTCTTGCCTAATTCTTGATATGAAGATTAATGTCGTAATTAAAAAAGGAATACAAAATATTTGGAGGTCACAACAAAGGCTCACCATGTAACTTTCAACTGATAGTCTTGAAACATAATTCAACAATTATATGCATTAAAGGGGAAACTGATTCTTAGTATCCAAAAAAGCAATAATACATATGCCACACATCTAGAAAACATCATTTCCGACATTATGAAGTGCACAAAGTTCCAAATGCATGGACAATAAGAAGAAACACTACTCGACGAATTTCCAATAAATATTTTTTCTCTCCAGTTCTTAGTTCAATCCCTAATTCCCATCCATGGACAATCTCGAAGAAAACTACTCACCAAATTCGATTGGGGTTTGATCATCGAATAAGTATTGGAAATCAACAACCATGACCTTTTTTGAAAGATGACACTGCTCCTGTTAGCATCAGTAGTGTCAACCTTCGAGCGATTCTGTTTTGTCTCAAATAGAGAAATTTTGCTCTATACCATAATATCAATATTAGGGATGGCAAAGCAGGACAGGTTGTTCTGTCCGACATGCGGTTAGATGAGAAAAAATGTGAGGCGGACTGTCTATTCCAACTTGCTGGCCTGTTTAGGCCTGCCCCTCATAACATGCAATCCACGCGGGCCAAGTGCGGGGAAGGGCGGGCTAGCCCACATAACTCTCTTAATTTAAAAATCTAGAAATTTCTTTCTGCATCTCCCATATTTTCTTCATGCAACCTCATATTCTAAAAAAATTCTAAAATTATCCATTCCAAATTCTATAATCTAAAATACAAATTTGTATTCTAGATTGTGTAATTTGGAATATTATACAATTTGAAACACAAATTTTTAACTTCCAGATTCTATAATCTCGGAAATCTCTGAATTTTACATTTCAAAATTTGTAGTCATATATTATGCGGACCAACACTTATGCGGGGTACGCTAGTAAAATCATCCCACATATTCTACGTGAGGTGAGCTAAATGCGGGACGGGTCATCCCGCATTGTCATCCCTAATCAATATCATATCTTCAAAAAATATTCTTCATAAAAGAGGCTATTGAATTTAATAAATATACTCATATTTTAAAATAAATCAAAGCCATTCAATATTTTAATTTCAACAACAATAATAATATCATAACAAGAACAACAATAATAATATGATAATAAATGAAATTGAGAGAAAGAAACAAGTGAGGTTGAACTGGTCTAGATCTTAAACTCAAGTAAGAGAAGGATTCATGGATGGATGAATTATTGTGTAAACAAGGAAAAAGTCTTTAGTTGACGAATCTAAAAGCTTTGGGGTCGCCGTGGCCATCATAGACTATAACGTAGGTAAAGGAGGGGGAGGTAAAGACTTGGCTCTGATCTTCGAGACTATAATTGGCTTGTGTGACGACGATGAAGAAGTCGCCAGAGGTATGGGGCTTCAAGTCAGTGTGACGGGCGACGAGGCAACCATGATGTAAGCAGCAATCGAGAGCACCGTAGCACAATCACAACATGATTTATCTAAATCCTAGTGCGTGCGAGACCACAATTATATTTGATAGTTTCAGAAAATTGAGTTTCGAATATGCAAAAGAGCAAAAATGAACGAGAAGAGAGAAAGAAATGAGAATGGTATTGTCTTCCCCCAAGCGTCATTGTTTGAGTCGTCTAAGCTCGATGAGGGACTAAAAGGGAGCGTTCCAAGACAGACTCCCAAAACAATTCAAACAAAAATGAATTGGACAAAAATAATGCCTTTGTTGGAAGAATGTGAGCGCCTATGGTTGAAATTATACGGTAGAGAATGAAAGAGAAGTAACACTTAGGTTGTCAAGAAAGGAGAAGTTGAGATGAAGGAGAAAGGATTAACTAACTTTTTATTTAAAAAAGACTTCTTAATGATGGTCAAAACTAGAACTCACACATTAGGTTTCATTCATATTTACAAATATATCACTTTATTAGGTTTCATTCATATATATCACTTTATGACGAGTAAATATATAACCATAATAATAATATATTATATTAGTTGAATCTATAATTGACATAGTAATTTCTTTATATTTACAATAGTGTCACTACACAACATACCATGACATGTGCATTAGAACTATTATAATAAGTCATCAATAAATGTCATTTTTTTCATTAGTGCTTATACCCTATTATGGGACTTTTATGATTTTATTCCACTTATAGACAATGATTATGTTAATAATCGTCGTTTATAGTTGTGTTCTATACTACGATTGTTTAGTCGTCGTCTATAATTCAAAATTATAGACAACAAAATTATAAACAACATGGTTTCATTCATAGTTACAAATATATCACTACGTGATTTATTATGATGGGTAAATATATAATCATAAACTAACATAATAAATTTCTTTATATTTACAATATTACCACTACATGACATACTATGATATATGTGGATTATAATTCTCCTAATAAGTCATCATTAAATATCATTTTTTCATTAATGCTATATCCTTCTGGGACTTATATGATTTTATTTTACTTATAATATAAGCAGCGATTTTGTTAATAACCACTTCTACCTTATAGACTACGATTGTTTAACTATCATCTATAATTTAAAATTATAAACGACACAAAACTGCGGTTCTGGAATTGCTGCCTAAAGACTTTTAAAACTATTGTCTAAATTTATTTTTTGTCTAAATGTATTTTTGCAGTAATGTTGCCGAATAATCCAAAACGATTTTGTTAGTTTTGCTATAGTAAACATCCAAAAAAAAAAAAATACATTAATCTAAAAGGATAAACACTTTATGAAAACATTTATGGTCATAAGTGCTGAGTTACGAGCATCTAACTCGTTTGTAATATGTAACAAGTTCACAAGTATAACTTTAATACCGTATTAACTAGTTGGTGTATCTGACATATCTGGGAAATCAGGTTCCTCCATCACCAAGGGATGAATATCAGTTGAGGGATTGTATTGCTGAATTACCATAACTGACGTAACAGTGGAGAAATCTGAAGAAGCAACAAAGCTTCCAACAGGTCCAAGCTCTGGACAGTCACTTTGGCTACCCAAAGGTGCCACTGATGGCATTCTACCAACCAATATTAGGTTGCATCTATTCATTTCCTTCAATGCTGTCTCAATATCTCCTTTGCTTGCCACTACCTTTTGCTCATACTTCATTGACTCTTGAGTGTTGTTGTTGCATGCACTTAAAAACTCACTCCACAATTGATCATCTTGTCCTTTATCTTCATAATTATTGCCATCAACCACATCCATTGTTTTCCTATCTTTGTTTGATGACACCTCAACCAATTTAGCACCAAAGGGCAATGATGTCCCTGGTGCAGTAACAAACTTATACACATTGAGAAAAATTCCAGGGTGTTCAGCAATTCTCATTCCATAACAAAGTGCTTCACGATCATCACGCCCTCCAAAAAAGGGTACCACTACCTTATAAGAAACATCACTAGCTCGCACTTGGCTTGTCCCTCCAAGACCTCGATCAACAAAAATTCCCACTGAGCAAGGAGCATGGCGTAGCACTAGTTGATTCATCACATGGAATGAATGTCCTAGTGACTCCATTGATCCATCCACACGTTGGTGTTTGTGGAATGGAAGGATGATCATTGCTGCACGCTTTCTGTGAGCAGTAGTACAAATATCCTCATGGATGTTATTGAGAGCAGAAATGGCTGTCATTGGGCGCACACTGACACTGCTTAGTTTCTCATAAGCCTGAAAAGCTATGATCATTTGATCTTTGCCATCCCGCTTCTTGTTCCAAAAGGGCATGCCATTCTTGTTTGCCTTGTGAACCATTGTGATTGCTGAAGATCGCTCCGAGAGCACCATCAAATGCATTGCATATATACAAAGCTTTCCTTTCCTTTGGGTTCCACGGGAACACTCTATTAGATTGATTAGCGAAGGAATGTTACGGGTGCTGTGGAAGCAAGCTAGCATTCGAAGCTCAGTGTCAGGATCTCGTTGAACTGTTTTGTGCTTGTAAGGTGCTCCTTTGCGAGCTGGTTTATATACAACCATCACTATTGGGGTGGAGATGAAGGTGGTAAATAGTGCCATGACAACACAAATGGCAAATGCTTGGTCATTCAACACCTGCATTGTATACAAAATGATTCATAAAAAATATAAGAACAAAGGAGAACACTCACAAATTCTTTTATAAGAACAATTAAAAACATGTAACAGGAACTAGGCTAGCATGGATGTTTCAGCTGTTTGGTTATTTTCTTGTTTTTTTTAAGAGGGGTCGTTTTATTCCCTTTTTTATTATTCCCTTTTTATATTGAAATGGAGTTATTTTTTTAAAAATTACACATTAAAGTTAATTGTTTAGGAATAATTTAGAAAAAATTATCGCAAATACAATAAAACTTTATACATTGAACTTGAGACTTAACCAAATATATATATTATTGGAATTGTTTTACTAATGAATTCTTTATATATTAAAATTTATGATATCCCTTCAATTTGAAATATGACTAGTTTTTTTTATGAAGGTATCATTTTTATTTAGAAGTTTGTTGATAATGTTCATGATAATTGTAGATAAATTTTAAATTCTAGTATATATTATAAGTGTTTAAATTAATAATTTCAATTTCTTAATACATTTCTTTTATTTAATATCTTTAAAAAATATCTATTAATATATGATAAAATAGGGTCACCTAAATGTATAAATAAAATTTAAAATAATGTTAGAAATGCTGTAATAATATTCCTTTTTTCACAATTACATTTTCATGTATAAAATTAGTATTACTCATATATAAAACAATATAATGTTAAACAACATTTTTTTCTAAAATAAAATTCCTACATAAAATTTATTTTTAAATCAAAATACTACATAATTGGTTATTCTTCAATAAATACTTTTAATTTATTTAAATTATAATTAAATAAATATTATTATTTACATCAAATTTATTTAATATTTACATTGACTAATATCATATATATAAATAACTTTTTTTTCAAAACACGTATATAAATAAAATAAATAGTAACTTACATATAAGTCATATTTTAGTTCTAATCTAATTATACATAAGTCATACCATGATATGACTTCCAGTTTAAATCTATTTTTTCATTAATTAATATTAATTAATATTGTATTAAATAATATTGTGTCAGATTACTACAAGTTCGTCTTTAATACTAAAATCATGTCATTTTGACACGACTTCATTAGGATATGACATAAAAACTTGTCTAACAGTAAGTGACTTTTTCATATTAACTTCCTTTTTCATAATCTCATTTTTACTATTTCATTTACTTTTTTCTTATTGTTTTTTTTAGGGTGAGTTTCCAACTAGCTGGGTATTTATAAACATGTATGAACCAAAAAAATTCTTTTAAAAACAATTAGTGTTATTGTTATCATGAATTAACAAAATGATATCTTTGACAATCAACTTTTGATTTTAAATATTAAGATAAATTGTTATTGTTTAGAATTAAATAACAATATATTTGTCGCAAATAATTGTAAAATGATGGTATAATTAAATTGGTATGGGTTTAAACATAATACCTTACGATCCTTCCCAATGTTGAGAACAATGAGCTCTACCAAGCCCTTTGTGTTCATGAGAAATCCAAGAGCCAGGGCTTCTCTGGAAGGCACCTTATACAGTAATGAAACAACAGTAGTGCCAATAATCTTCCCAAAGCAAGCATTGAATATAACAAGCATTAGCATTGCCCAAGAAAGTCCTCCCTTAATTGTTGCCACATTAGTTTTCAAGCCACTGGACACAAAATAAAGTGGCAAGAAAAGACCAGACACCAGGTCTTCTATCCTCTCAGTCAACACTCCAGAAAAGGAACCTTCTTTGGGCATAACAGTACCAACCACAAAAGCCCCAAAGAGGGAATGAATTCCAATAATATCTGTGATAAAACTGCAAGCCAAAACCAGAGTCAGTGTGATGCATATGTACACCTCCTTCACTGGCTCACCCTCCAGGGAACTGTTAGCCATAGCCACAAGCAATGGCCTAATGGCAAACACAACAAAGATGACAAAAGCAGCACCACAGAGTAATACCCAGATAGGAACAAAGGGGGATGCGTCAGAACCAGAAAGGGCTATGGCAAGAGCAAGAAGAATCCAAGCTGCAACATCATTGACAGCAGCAGCAGACATTGCAATGCGACCAACATCAGTGGTGAGGAGTTTAAGCTCAGCCAGGATCCTAGCAAGGACAGGGAAGGCGGTGATTGAGAGAGCAACACCCATGAAGACTAGAAAAGGCAACAGCTCAGCATCTTTGGATACAGTGGCTCGAAGGGCAATGGAAGTGCCAATGCCAAGAACAAAAGGCACAGTGATCCCACAGAGGGCAATTCCTAAGGCCTTGTGACCCGTACGTCGAATCGCACGCATGTCAAGCTCTAGCCCCACGAGAAACAAAAAAAACAAAAGTCCTATGTTGGCCACTGTGTCAAGAACTGTTATGCTTTTCTCTGGGAAAACCGCATTCTTAAACTTCTCGCTTCGCCCAATAGCAGATGGACCTAGAAGTATTCCTCCCTACAATTTTAACAACAACATTATTGGTATATACTCAACATTTTTATCCACTTTCTACAACAACAAAAAATCCCCTTTCTTTATACGTCACAAGTTTCTTTTATACAATATAGTCTTTTTAACGCATTTACATAGTTAAACTTTAACAAGATTGACCCAAGTGTTGGGTCATTAGTTACTTCTATTAAGTGTATATTTTTTCTTTTTCTATATCTCTCTTCTTTTTAAAAAGGACATGCAAAGTGAACATTTTTCAATAAACAACTTCAACCGAATTCTGCAGTTAAAATAATAGTAAAAAAAAAAAAAAGAAAACATGGGCGTGCCCATGAGTACCTAAATACATGATCATTGGAAGGGGAACCCCGTTTTCTAACAATCACGAGAACACACTTGTTTTTGATAAAAGGAAGCAAAAATCATTTGGATGGTGGGGAAAGAAAAACTTACGATGATCTCAGCAATGACTCTGGGTTGTCTGAGGGGTCTGAAGAGGAATGCAAGAAATCTAGTAAAAACAACGACCAAACAAATTTGTAGAATTAACAGAGGAAGCGCATAATCGAGAGGGTTTTCATGTTGGAACGCTCCGTTGGACGTGGCCTTCATGGGTGCAGGGCATGACATGTTATTACCCGTGGCCATAGCAGCACCGAGAATCATTAAACAATGTCGGTTTTCACAAGAAAAACAAACTCACAAGAACAACTACTACCTGTGTTGTACTGTGTTGTTCATGAGTCTTGAATTGGGTCGATATATATAGAGAGAGAGCGGGTTTAAACAGTGTATAACTCTATGCAACGAAATCACAGCTAAATGGGGTGCACTTGTTTGTGGTAGGACCAGTTGAAATGAGGTTGGTTAACTCTCTTATGCTAACATCTTTCATGAACCATAAATTTAATTTCAAATCGTAATCATTTGTTAAATTTGTTTTTAAAATTAATAAAATATAAAGGGGTGGTGAGATGTTACCACACAAAATATTTTAAATTAAAAAATAAATTAAATATAACTAAAAAAAATTTGTGAAGTAAATGTTTTCTAAACATGTCACCACCCAAATATAAATACTCTCCACACTTATATATCACCAATTAATTAAATGCTTGAAACTATAATGAATTATAGATTTTATAAATAAATAAATTCACAGTTATTTTTAAATTATAAATTATCAATAAGTCGGTCATTTTAAGAATAATGAAAATATAAATTAATACTTGATTATGTTTATTAGTCAGATACTATTATATAAAGCAAATTTATTTATTTTTAACTTTTTAGTGTAGTTTTTGTTTGATAAATTTATCTTCAATACAGAAGGGTTGTATTTCTTTTAGCTACTTTTATTGTAATTTTAATTAAAATATTTTTTTAATAAGTAAAAAAAAAATTTATTTGATAAAATACTAACGCCATAATTACTTTTTCTATTATAATTATCTAAATTTCTTATTCAAAATAACTAACAAATATTTTTTGTTTTTAATTCTTTTTATAATTATATATATATATATATATATATATATATATATTCACATGAAAATTATAAAATTTATTGTCTAGATGCTCCTTCACCTATATTTCTGTATATGCTCCTAAAATCATTGCACTTTACAAAATAAGCCAGCCATTTACGACTATTGAAATAAATTTTAATGATAAGAAGAAGTATACATATAAAAAAAACATTTCAATTAATAAATCATAATCATTCAATCTTCTTCCAATACCATATAACATAAATATAGATCACATAGGAATCTATATATTCAACAAGTGGAATATTGTTTGACGTCTTCTGGAACGTATCAAGTATGCCTTATTAGATACTTACATCAACAATACATAAGACTTTTTTTTTCTTTTATCAGTCCAATACCTAAGACTTAGATTTACAAATAAACCTAAGAGAAGAAATTATGATAAGTTCATTACAACCCAAGTTGTGTATCTACATGTGGTTAAAGTGTGTAAGAACTCTCTCATCAACTTCTCACCACTTAATATTTTAGTCTATGTGACTTGGACCAAGCTATAGATGATCTCTATTACAACACAGGTGTTCATACTTAATATACAAACAACGACTCACATTATCCCAAATGTATGATCTTAATTTCACACAATTTCATTTTCAGTAACAATTTTCATCCAATACATAACATTTAAAAAAAATCACAAATCAATTGAATATATAAACCAATATTTATTTTACATTTTCTGATTTACTTGTTTTAGACACCTAAGTTGTATGAATTTAATCAAATATTAATGTTAAAAAGTTGTACTCATTTACACTTTGCAAAATGATTAATTTTCATAAGAGTCAATTGAATTTATGACCTATAGAAAAGAAGCAAGAGCTTAGCAAAATTGATCGGTGCAGAGAGTTTCGCTTGAGCACAGGGAACTAATGTTGAGCAAAATTGAGGTAGAAAGCACCCAAAACTGAATCTCCTTCGGCTTGAGCGTAGGGAGTTGGCATTGAGCGAATTTGAAGTAAAGATCAATAAAAATTAGCTTAAATCTATAATGCCTTGATTTATACATACAAGTATATCTCATTCAAATCACAATTTGACAAATATTTCCAAGACTTAAATTTTGAAATACATCTCACAATCGATCTAAATAATTAACCACTTTTCAAATTGTTTAAATTCAAAAAGTTTTCATCAAATAACATTTATTTCATTTAACAAAGTAAACCTCTTAAGAGAAGCTTAGAACTTGTGACCACATAATGTTCATACTCAAATCCTTTAACTTAGGATTTTATTGAAAGATAAAATTAGTTTTTCTTACTCAAAATATTTTACTTCAAAGCCACCTCCCAGTATCAATTAGTAATGCCACATAAAATTTGGGGACTTGGAACAAGTTATTCAAACATAGCCAAATTTTAGTATTATGTGTTAATCAAGTTGAGATGATTAATTTTCTTAACTGACTCCACCAACATTGATAGAAAAATCATAAAAAAACAAGTGGAAAATATTTAGAGTAAACATGACTCTGTTTGAAAATTTGAACGGGTAGAAATTATCCCTAATTTACCAATTACTGCAAAATGTGATCATATTTTAAAATAGATAAGATATGAAAAAAAAAGTATAGAGAGAAGGGACTAGAGGTGAACTTTACAAATTTAAACATATTTTTTAAGAGTAAAAAGTTATATAATTAGATATTAATTTCTCTTCTTAAACTAAGTTAATTGATACTTTTTAATTTGTAAATACTAATTTAACACATGATTAATTTTAGGGAGTAATTTAATCGTTTATACAATTTTAAGAACCAAATCAATTAATAACATATAATTTTGCAGACAAATTTATTAACTTATTAATTTCAAACAGAATTTGCACTACAAGAAAATCATTAAATAAAAACTAATTTTAGAGATAAAAATTAATTAGTTGCTATAGTGCTCAAATTAGAGACCATTTTGGAGACTAAAAATAATTTTGGTTTCTAATTTAGTTTCTATTGTTGTTAAGTGGTTTCAAAATTGGTATCTAATTAGCTACCAAGGTTTTAACTACCAATTATTTAGATTCTAAATTTGGTAGCAAAAACCTTGGTAGCTAATTAGATACCAATTTAGAAACCATTTAACAATAATAGAAACTAATTTAGAAACCAAAAATTTTTTAGTCTCCAAAATGGTCTCTAATTTAGTCACTGTAGCAACTAATTATTTTGGCCTCTAAAATTGGTTTTTAATTAATGATTTTCTTGTTGTGTTAAACAATATTACAAATTCAAATACCGATTATTAGGTTACCAAAAAAAGTACTGACGATTTACTCCTTCTTTAGCACTTTCTAACAAAATTCCCATATTTGTATAGATCTTTTTATTTCCATTACATTATTAACGCAAAATGTAAGTCATTATTCAACAACGTGCCAATTATACTATCGCATACATCTTTTTCCACATGCATTACATCTATGCAATGTCTAACATCTAACTTTGACCAATATGGAAGTTCAAAGAATATGAATTTCTTCTTCTAGATGTTTTTCACAATGTTTTTCTTCTGTGTTTTTTCAAAAGTCAAATTCACATTACAAACTCGGTTGTACACTTCCTCGCCAGTTAAGGGTGAAGGTGCAATTTTGTCCTCCTAAGATCCATTAAAAGCTTTCTTTAACCTACAATAAGGGTGATTACGTTTTTCAGAAACCTTCGATGCCCAATGTAAGAAGTTTTCCTCCCATGTTTTAGTTGATGATAACTTGTGTTCTCTTCACATATCGGGCAAACAATGTGTCCTTTAACATTGTAACTGCTCAAATTCCAATATGCTAGAAAATCGTTAATGGTGCAAAATAACAATGCCCGCAAATTGAAATTTACCTTCTCATATATATCAAATACTTCAACTCCTTGATCCCATAAAAACTTCAAGTCTTCGATCAATGGACTTAAGTAAGCATCTATGTCATTTCGTCTTGGTCCTGATATCATCATATATTTTCTCTTCATACACAACCAATACAACAAATTATAAATAATGACTAAAACTGACCACAAACTATGTTTGCTACTTAAATTACTATAAGGATTCATACCATCTGTTGTAAGACCAAGTCTAAGATTTCTTGGATCACTCCCATACTTAGGAAACAAAGAATCAATTTTCTTCCATTGCGGTGAATCGACATCATGTCGTAACAATCCATCATATTTTTTTCCATTTGCATGCCACTTGAGGTTTTTTTGCATCATTAACATTGGTAAACAAATGTTTAAATTAAGGAATGATTGGAAGATACCATAATGCTTTTGCAAGAGGACCCTTTTTCACATAATCTTCCTCACTCTCATCATCATTCACTTTGTATTGTGATACCCCGCATCTTGGACACTTGTGCAATGATTCAAACTCTTTTCTATACAACATGCAATCATTAGGACATGCATGCATTTTCTTGTACTCCATACCTATCAGACACAATATCTTCTTTGCCTCATAATGACGAGTGAGAAATGTATTATCTTTTGGAAGCATTTCATGCAACAACTCGAGCAACTCAGTGAAACTTTTATGGGTCCACCCATTTCTTGCCTTAATATTAAATAATTTTAATATTGCTGAAAAACGTGTGAAACTTGAACAACCAGGATAAAAAGGTGTTTCATACTCATCTTTCAATGAATCACACATGTGTGCTTGCTGGAAACTATCTTGTCCAATATCTTGAATCATGTCCTCCTTCAAAATGTATGTATATTAGAATATTGACCGTCAGATCTCTACAAATTCCCCATGCTATATCCACTTTATATAATTTTTCAAGAAACCATCACAGAGAACATGTTCTCTTATCAACCTAACTTCTAATTGTCCCCCATTCACACAATTCACATGGACAAAAGTACTTCCATTTGCAACTTCTACATTCCATTGAGCAAATTTTAGAAATTCTTCGACGCCATATTCATAAACATCACTAATACGAATCTCATTTATCCAACTCTGATTCATGACTATGTAATAGAAAAACTAATCTATCAATATCAACTAATTTTTAGTTGATATAAACACAATACAAGTTGTTCAGGGTCAATCACCCCCAAACTCAATACCGAAGCGTTCAACGTATAAACATTAAAACAACAATATATTTCAAACATAATACATTAAAAAACACATTACAAATTGCCGAGGATCGATCATCTCCGAACCCAATACCAAGACGTTCAACATAATACAATATATTTCAAATACAAATAAAACTAATCATCTATATAAATAATTGTGAACTTAATGAATAATTAAATTTAAAATTAACATGTTTGAAAATTAAAAAATTAACCTGGAGCGTGAACTAATAAGTTGTGGTGGTGGTAGTGAAAGTAATGTGGTAGCAACAAAATTATCTATATAAATAATTAAAACTAAATTAATAATTAAAATTAAAACTAAAACTAAAATTAAATTTAAAATTAAAACTAAAGTTAAAATTAAAAATTAAAAATAAAATTACAATATTTGATAATAAAAAAACTCACCTTGGTCGCGAGTGCAATGTGGTGCAACTATGGAGGCGAAGCAGCGGAAGGATTGGTGGCAAAGAAGAGGAAGAACGGTGACACCGAAGAGGAAGAGTGGTGGCCGCAAAGGAAATGAAGGACCAGTGGCTACGAAGAAGAAGGAAATTTTTGAAGGGGTGGTGGTAACGAAGTGGAGATAAACGAAGTTGAGGGCAGCGGTGGAGGAAGAAAAATGGAGGCACAAAAAAAAATGGAGGTTGAGTGAAAATGAAGGCAAATAGTAGTGCGAATGAACAACAACGGTGTAAGATAAAGCAGCAGAATGGAGCCAAAAGAGTAGAGTATCGCGAATGAATAGTGAGGCGCGAGCTTAAAAATAGGGTAAAAAAATTATATTACACTGGTTCTTAGTAATAACCGATGTAATATATATATATATATATATATATGTATATATGTATATATATTTTACTAAGAATGGTATATAACACCGTTTGTACCCCTCAACCAGTGTTATATACCTTTTTTAAAAAAAAATTCCCTTTGAGGCACTACATATTACACCGGTTGGGTCATCCAACTAGTGTAATATATGTTGCCTAGAGTTAAAATTTTTAATTTTATTTTTTTTGCTCTAGGTAGTATATATTACACTGGTTGGATGGTCCCATCGGTGTAGTATACAATTGTTAAAATAAAAGAAAAAAATATTTTAAATTTTGAAGTGTTGGGAACAGGTGTAATATCCATGCTAACAGCAACAAAAAAGTTTTAAAAAAATTTAAGTATTACACCAGTTCCGCTATCCAACCGGTGTAATATGTACAGAATATTTGCAAAAATGCCACCACCGGTTCTCATTTAACCAGCCTAATATATTGTTGTAGAAAGCGTTTTCTACACTAGTGCATCTTTCTTCAATCAATTCTATACACTAAAAACCATTCAAATTCAGTTTAAATAATTATATACTTAAACATACATAATATAGTTTTCATATTAACTTATTATCTAAATCAATTACCTTGACATGAGGTTCTATTCAAACACAAATAGCTTCTCTTACCTTAAATTCTTTATACCGGTGGATATTTCAGCTCCAAAAGGAAACCACTTCAAATCCAAATTTCAGTATGTCGTAAAACAAGTTGAGAGAAACATTTTAATTTTTTGCTCAATGATTGATGACCAAATCCTAAGAAAATGTACCATGATTCCTCACCTACTACATTATGCGATTAGATTTTGGAACAGGTGGAAATTAGAAAAAAAAATGAAGAGAGAAGGGAGAGGGAAATATATATATATATATATATATATATATATATATATGTTGGGAATCCCTCCTTAATTACTAGGAGACCATGACCAATTAATATTGATCCATTGAGTATATTCATTGATGGACATTCCAAAGTCTTGGAATTATATCTCTATTGAAGACTTTGAAGTTCAACCTAGAAAGTTGAAGATAGTATTTCAAGGTATCTTGAAAATGTGACAAAACATTACTTATCCATTATCTCTTTATGAAGAAGTCTTCCTCTCATTCTTTATATAAAAGGAACTTGTGAGGAAGAGATGCAAGCAAAGGATGATAGCAACATAGAGAGTAAATGATAAAATAGATATCCACCATAATGTCAAATTAGAAATCCTAGTGAGATGCTAGAGAGACTTTGTATTCCATTATTTCTAGGTAAGATTAAGTGTTATCCTCATAGAGTGGGAGAAAAAAATATTGTAATCCTACTTTCATAATGAAGGTTTTCCCACGTTAAAGGTGTCATTATTCTATTTAGCTCTATTTTCTTTTGTCTCCTTATTGCTTCCACAAGTGTCTATTTTGTATCTACATAAAATAGGGAGAATTATTTCTAAAAGAAATTAAGGAGGAGAGGTGCTTAGGGTATTACATTAAACGTAGTATTAAAGTTTTACATAAACAAATTATATATTTATTTAAGTATAAATAGAGAAATTTCTTTAGTGTGGTTAACAATTTTTTCTTGCAAAATAGTAAAAGAGATTGCGAAGATATCCAGACAGGAAAGACAATAAAGCATGAGGGAGAGAACCAAAAAACCAAGTGAAAAATTAAAAAGGAAAAAAATAAAAGACGAAGAGAGAGTAGTAAGAAAGAGAGAAAAAGTAACCAAAAGAAAACAAGAAAACCACAGAAAAAGAGATTAATAACTTAAGTGAAATGAGATTAATCTTGTTTATTTTCTTTGAAATTAAAGTGATATATAGGAAAATTGACTAAAGTGGTGCAATTTACTTTCAATATTACACAAATGGGTAAATGGAGAAAAAATTACATAAATTGACATTTGAGTCAATCTTGTTATTAGTAATTAAATCTACCAATATGTCACTTTTTTAATTAAAGTTGTCAACCGAATTGACAACTTCAGTTTAAAAAAATTGTGAAGAAATTGGACACGGGATTAACAACTTCAGTGTATTCTATCTAAATTAAAGTTGACAATTCGGTTGACAAGTTCAGGGCAATATTTTTACATTACATTATATATAAATATTTTTATATATTTCTATTACTTATAAATATTCTATATTGTATTATATATGAATAATTTTTTAAGATGTTATAAATATTTTTCTATTATATTTTTTTAATAAGGATCAACCTCACATGTCATTTCTATTGTCATTCCATCAACCATCTTTCAACTACTTAACATTTTCATCTCAACAACAATTTTTTGTTGGTCCAACAAATCTCTTTACAACCTTTACCATGACCCCCGCACCATCTGCTTACAATTTAATGTTATCCATGCAGTATTATCGACCAACAATGTCTTCACAGGTGTTCGGAAATTAGAGTGAGGATAGTAAAGTAGAAGACATTGACGATGATATTCCACTCCACCCCCTCCTACTATTCCATCTGAACAACAACCACAAGGACGACCACAAAGAAGACCACCTTGTGGTAGAGTTTCTCATAGATGACAACTTTTCCTACACTTCTATTTTCTAGTCATGTATAAATTGTACTTATTTATCATTTTATAAATATTAACGCTACCCCTTTTATTTAAAATTGTATCAACTATAAACACTACTTCACAAACATAATTTCAATTTTTTAAAACAAAAATATTTTTAATTTTAACAATATTTAAAAAGTACTAAATATTTTATATTTATTACACAACCTATTTTTAATTCAACTTAATTTAAGGTAACTTTATTTTTTTTCAAAATAAAATTTAGTTTTAATTTTTAATATTATTTATCTATAAAATATAAATTTTCACAATATTACTATTCACTTCATGTAATTTTAAAGAAATTTTAAATTATTATTATATAAAGTTTTAAATTTAAAACTGAATTTGCCAATTGAATTTGTAACTTTAATTTAGATAAAATACGTTAAAGTAATCAATCTCGTGTTCAATTTCTTCACAAATTATTTAAACTGAAGTTGTTAATCTGATTGTAAACTTTAATTAAAAAAAGTGACACATTAGTATATTTAATTGATGTTGTCTACAACTTTAACTCATAAATGTCCATTTTTATAATTTTTTATGCATTTGTCCATTTGTGTAATATTGAAAGTAAATTGCACCATTTTGGTCACTTTTGGTGATATATCATGTATGTACTTTATGAGTGGGAAAAAAACAATTAAAAGAGTATGAAAAATGTAATCGTTTGAATTAAAAAAATTGAAAGTAAAAAAATTAGAAAGAAATTTTAAGTTAGGTGGAAAGTTAGGAGAAAATGAAATAAAAGTAAATACATTTCTAGAATTTTAGAAGGCCTAATGTAAGAAAAAGGTGAAAACTGTTTGTTGAATTGTTTGGTTAAATATTAAATAGAGAAAATTTGAAATTTTCATATAACAGTGTTTTCTATTTTTGTATAGAATATTCGTATCTTATTTGCACTGGGAGCAATAAGAAGTGGTAAAGTCATTGGAAGTTTTGCTAGCCACAAACTTAGCCTGATTTATATCGTCAAAAGTTTAAATTGGACAAGAAAAGCAAGTGTAGTTTTTTCTTTTTAAAATAGGTTTGGACTAATTTTAAACACTTATTCAGGAAATATTTCCAAACAAATTTGAAATAAAAATTCATGTTAATCCTTATTGAATAATGAATACACTTCTATCCATTTTTTTATTGTTATAAATGTTAGTTACATAATTTTTATAAAAAAAAAATAGAATATTATTAAAAATACTTTTTTAATGTTAAGAAAGAATTTACAACTACATAAATATCAAATCAGATTTTGAATTAACAATTAGAGAAAAATTAAATAATTATATAAAAGAATAAAAGAATAAAAATAGCTAAATATGTATTATAAAAGTAAGTTACCAAAGAACTAAATCAAAGTTCATAAAAAAAAATTATATAAGAAATTAAAGATATTTAAGTTATTTTTATAGTTATTTAAAATGAAAACAAATATTAAAACAATAGTAAATGTGAAAAGAAAGACAGAATAAATAGATTTCCATATATAGTTAAAAAGAATATTATTTATATTTATACTTATGCTTAGTCGATGCGAAAATTTAATATCAAAATCAAGCCAATCTCAATAATATTCAATCAATACGAGAATTCAATATTACAATCAAGATAATTTGAATAATATTCAGTGAAAGAGATTTAATTTGTCATTCCTGAATTTATTAAAATAATTAGATAATATATATATATATATATTAAAAAGACATTCTACTATCAACCAATTAAAAAAAAAAAAAAATATATATATATATATATATATAAAATATTATATATATATATATATATATATTATTGAACAACACTATAAAAAATATTATCAGTGTTAATGTAAGACTATTTAATCTTTTGATAATAATTAAAATAAATTTATTAGGCCTGACAACAAAATTATTAGATTTAAAGGCTTTTAATTTGAACAACCTTAAAAAGGTATTATTAGGGTAGCTCACTTTTTAGGGAACATATTTAACTATCAAACTTTACACTTTCCAATGTGTCAAATAATAGTATTTTAAAAAGTTTATCTATATAAAAACTAAAAAATATTTGTTTTAAATATAGACATTAAAATAGGAAAAAAAAGTTATGAAACTCCGATGACCAATTAAATAATTTTATATTAATAGTACACATTTATAAAATAGTATTTATAACATCCAATGAATGTGTAGTGAGGTTCATCGAAGAGGGACACTCCCAACTTGTTAGTGGATTGCCAACTGGTAGTGTGATTTGGACTCCCAATATTTTTCCATTTTTATAAGCTTAATCTTAAATTTTTAGTTTTGTAAATTTTAACATCTCAAATTTAAAATTATACATATTATTATTAAATTCTAAATTATTAGCAACGTGGTTGCTGGAATTTAATTAGTCAAATATGTATTAAATTTCAAATTATATATGAAGATAAGATCTAATAAATTTATATTAAGAAATATGATTTAAAGTAATTAATGACAGAAGATGGAAGACTGTATATTGCGGAAGTAGTAAGAACAATAAGTAATTCATTCTTTTATCCAAATCTAAATTTGATCTCTTTATAAATATAAGTTAATATATATATGTATTGAAAGGAATGTGAGAGCTGAATCGACGGAGAACACTAGGAATGGTGATGATGATTATCGACAGCAATACACATGGCACGGGTCATAGAAATGATGGCAAAACATTCCAGAATTAAATCTCACCATGATAACACAACATCAACCTACGTTACATCAAATAGAGTTTACTAGAATGGTAACTAAGATAACATCACCACCACATCATTCCACATTTAATAGCTTAGACGAATTTCAGGCATATACATAGTTAAGATCTAAATGGATCCCTTAGTAGTACTAGACAAACTTTGTGTTCAATTTTTTTATGATGATAAATATAATCAAAAATTAAAATGGTTATTTCTTATTATAATATCGTGTTAAAGATATGTAGTATTCATATTACGAAGTAGACTTTAAGCCTAATTCAATCCCGTAAAATCGGCTCATAGGGTTAAGGTTTGCACTCACTTATATATAATGAAAGGTTATAATCTCTAGTCGATGTGGGATCTCCAACACACCCCCCTCACACTGAGATTACCAACTCGTGTGTGGGACTATATATTATGGGTGGTCCGATAGCGGCCCGATAGCGGGTGGCACAATAGGCCCAACACAAACATTCGCTAGGATAGGCTCGAAAATGACTCTGATACCATATTACGAAGTGGACTTTAAGCCTAACTCAACCCCATAAAATCGGCTCATACGGTTGAGGTTTGCACCCACTTATATACAATGAAAGCTCTAATCTCTAGTTAATGTGGGATCTCCAACAATTCGTACACATCTTAACACACAAATACAATTCTACTCTCTTAAAAAAACCAATACACTTATATTTTCTTTAGTCTTGGTATGTCAGGGAGAAAAATCTTGTAATCTTTTACTTCATGAAGTTACACTTATACAAGAAGGTTTTCATTATATATTATTTTTTCGAGAATTATTTATTATATTCACTTTGTTTATTAATATTCATTGTCAAAAGTAACAATTATGAATACTTGTATTTGATATTACATTCATTAAAAGTTATAACCGATAGTTATGGACGACTCCTTATACTTAGTATCTTGTCTCGCTCTTATGAGTTGTTATAGTTATGAATGATTCCTTATACTTAGTATCTTGTCTCGCTCTTATGAGTTGTTTAACATGAAAGATGACAAAAACATTGAAACCATATCCATTCCATTACAAACTCTCCTAAATGAGTTACACTATTAGGGAGGAACTATGAGAGTTATGATTATGTTAACAAAATCCTTAGAAGCTTGTCTAAACAATGGAGGTCACATGTTATTACTCTTTGTGCCTTAAAAAATATTGATAATATTTTCTTGGAGGAACTTCTGAATATCTCAAAGTATATGAAGTTGTGTTGCAACAAAATATCTAAGAAAAAAACATGTGTAACTCTAAACCCTAAACACCTAACAATAAACCCTAAACCCTACATTTGTAGTCTTATTTAACGTTGAACACTCAACAATAAAAGAGGATATCATATACTAAAACTTTCAACATAAAAGAAGCATCAAACAACTCCTCAAATGAAGTTGAATTAGATAAGGAAGATGAATTCTCTTTTCTCAAGAAGAAGTTAAACAAGATGTGGAGAAAGAAATGAGACTACAAATGTAGAATGATGCATCAAAGTATAAATAAAATTTTTTAAAAGAAAGAAACCAGCGATGTGCTATGAGTACAAAGAAAATAAAACATATATAAGGTAAAAGTGTTCAAACTAAGAGAACAAGAGATTAAAAGATGAAGAGAAATTTCATATCAACTTGGGAAGATCTTGATTTGTTAGAATCTAAGAAAGAAAAATAAAAAAAACACATATATGACATAGATAACACAACAACATGTAAACAATCATATGAAGAAAATAGAGAAAAGATATATGAAGAATATAGAGAAAAGATATATTTTATCTTTGCAGCTTTTGATTTTCAAAATTTTATAAAACTATTAAAGAAAAGTTTGAAAATTGTGACTAACAAAGTCAAGGTTTTGAAAATCAAGTATATTTGGACAGTTAGACAATCTTATAAAGAAAACATCAAATTAAAACACAAACATGAATGAAGAAATCAAAAGTCTGAAACAAAATCTTACAAATTAAGGCACGAATTTTAAAAAAGTTAAAGAGAAAATATTTTCAAAAATTGAAAGTTTAGAAACAAAATAATATTCGATCTACTAGTAAAAAACACAACACTCAAAAAAGTCATCTCCTAAATGCTATAAGAGATAAAGGACTTATCTTATAATAAAAATGTTAAGAAAACTACACAATAAAATAATATTTGACTATAAAGAAGAGAAACCTGGTTAAAAAGTCATGCATATAATTCTATGATTTAGTGTCATTCCTAAATAACAACCAAACACTGATCATAGTATCTGAACTATAGATTTTCATGATAAAAGAAAGATTTAAACACCTAAAAAACAAGAAAGGAAAAACAATCACTTTTAAAGAAAAAGATAGAATAATTGAAATTGATCAAATATGTATATAAAACCTTTACTTTTCTATTGAAAAACATTATTTAATAAATAGTCTGAAATATTATCGGTTTAATATAACTTGATTATGTAACAAATATAATATGTTTAACAAAGACTAATAATAAAATGTTGTAATGAAATTATGTTATTTAGTGTGAATCAACAACGTGATGGTTATGTTATCAACAAAGTGATGACACATGGTAAGTGGAAAAAGTTGTATTCACTCCCAAATCAAAGCACTATTTTTTACCCCAAGACAAACTAGTTTAAAATATGAGTGGACATTAAGCATGTATATCTAAAACGAAGGAAAAAAAAGGGCGAAAATTAAAAATTGAATTAGAAAAAAAATAAAAAGTAAATAGATTTTTTCATCTAGAAAATATTTTTCTATTTCCTTTTTTTTTCTTACAAAAAAAAAACATGTCGTTATTATTTATTTTTTCTCTTAACCAAGTATATATAATATAAAAACTCACTACAACTCTGTAAACAAAACACTAATATCATTTTATTTATTTCTTTTGATTTAAACTTTTTTTTATCAGCAATAAATTAATAAAAATAAAAGAGACAGTTTCTTGATGTAAACTATATTTCTTTAAATTTGTTTCTTACCTCTTTCTCTCTTTTTTCTTTTTATTTTCATTTGATCAACTTTCATTATACAATTCAAATAAAGCTTTATTTTTCACATTTAAAAAACTAACATTTTGTGAGAACCAATTCCAAAAGAAAATGATTAACGAAAGATGACTGTTACTGTGAGTGAGACAATAATGAGTGTAGCTGCGACTGATTTGTGAGAAGAAAACTTGCTTTTCTTGCGTCAAAAAACTCATTTATAATCATGCTGAATAGATAATTCCACTAGATAAACCTTTTTTACGTATTTATGTGCTATTTTTAATCAAAAATTAATATATTTTTTATTGTTATTGAAATATAAATTTTTTTTAGTTAAAAAATATTCAAGATATTATACGTAAATTATGTCTTTAGTAAATAGCTATTTTGTTTGCACGAAAAATATTTAATTTTCAAATATTATAATATTTTTTCACTGTAAAATTATATATAAATTATGCTAAGTATGATTTTTTTAAATGATCTATTATTTATATTATTGCGGATTGGTAAATTAATTATTTAATTAAATTTTATAGAACAGGATTGGTAAAAAATTTATCCTATCTCTTATAACTCAAAATAAAATTTATTTAATTAATATTTCTGTTACCTCTATGTATTATAACCACAGAGATTTAACAAAATCAATTTATTGTTCTTATCAATGGTCTTGCCTAAATCTTTGAAAAATAAAATTGAAGGATATTGAAGACATATTAAGAAAGATAGACTGTGACCTCCTAAGTTGGGTTTAATGTAACGAATATGAGTTTATTAAGAAGTACTCTTCAATCTATTATAAAACAGAAAAAAAAAATGTGAATTTACTTAAATCATTAATAATTTTAAAATTAACTTTCATTTATTGCGAGAGTAACAAATTATTTTATGTGATGGATGCTTTTACAAAATATTCTTACACAAATATTTATTGCGAGAGTAACAAATTATTTTATGTGATGGATGCTTTTACAAAATATTTATTGTTATTTTTTATGATATTTGATCTTGTTCTTTTGATTTTCTTGAAAAGAGTACATGTAATAATATTTCAACTCTCAAGTCAATTTTAAGAGAATGAGTGCTATGAGTTAAGATTCATTACCTTCTTTACTAAAGAGTTGTCTATTTATAGCTATAGTTTTGGATCTTTGGGACTATGGGCTAACATGGTCCAATAAGATCTAATTTTTTATTCATTGTGATTTTCATATAATTATCGTGTAATACTTATTTAATGATGTTGTTAATTAATTTGAGGAATGTGAAATGGGACAACTAAGAAGTCGATTAGTTGGGTGCTTATGTGTATGTAAGTGTTTCGAACTCCAGATAATATAACAAGAAACTAAAATTTATAAAAAAATAAATACTAAATACATTAATTATAAAAGAAAGTATATTAAAATTTTTGACTAAAAGTACAAAATCCCAATCATATTCTAATTTCCTTTTTCAGTAACATATTTAACCTATCAAGCTATATAGGTTTGCCAAAAATGATGTTCTATAAATGACACCTGTAAGAACAAAAAAATATAGTTTTTTAAATAAATAAAAAGATAACAATTTTTAGAATTATAAAAAGACAAATAAAATGTAAAGTTGTTAAAAAATATGTACTAATTTGTAGAATTTAATTGTGGTAAAGAATATATGAAGCACGATGTATTGATTGTTACGTAAAGATGTTTGTGGAAGAGAAGGGTGGTGGGTTGGTAGTGGGATTTTTGCAATTGACGACGACCACAGACAAAATGTTGAGGAAATTTATTCTTGTGATGTCGATACTTCTGCTGACTTTGGATTCATAAATAGTAAACAATCAAAACTTATATACCAACCACAACCAATTATTATATTCTTCTTGTCAGATTTGGTTATATATTGTATATAAGGAATGTTTGAAAAATATATAAAGATATAATTATTATAAGTCAAATTAGAACATCGAGGGTCTCACATAATTTTCTTAAAAATGTCATCATATGTATTCCTATTATCTCCATTTGTAGCTTTAATTGTTTTCGTATTATTAGATTATAGCAATTCAGAATATACAATAATGAATTAATTTAATAAAATATCCAATGCATCACAAAAAAAAAATTAAAAATATATATATATATATATATATATATATATTATTCCTAGTACCAACTATCTACATTCTAAATATAAATTATTAATAAAATGAAGGTATTTTTTAAAAATATTTTTAATAAACAATATCACTTACAATATTGTCAAAAATCCTTATTTAAATCCAATTGTATAATGTAATAGTTCAAACTTAATATATAAAATTTTTTATCACCTCATTTTACTTTAGGTGATTGAGTAAAGTCAAAATATATTTTTTTATTTAATGAGCTGACATGTGAATACATGGTCACCCACGTACTTACCATCTACGATCCATATGTATGCATAATGTGTGTATATGTATGTGTGTATATACATCGTCATCATAAACTATCGTTGTTTGAGCAAACTTTTCTCGTTTGAATGACATAACTTTTCTTATTTGGGAAAATTTTCATCGTTATTGCTTGAGCAAAATATCACTTGAGAGTAACACTAATTTGTCTCCTCCTTACTTGAGCACCTAATTTCTTGAGAACTGATATTTTTCGTTTTACTATCACATTAAAATTAATTCATAGAGATGATAGTATAATTATGGTTAGATGATCCGAAGTCATCTCCAATGAATTTGATAGTGAAATCAATGTTTATAATTTATATGCAAGCAAGAAAAGTTAGCAATAACAACAAAGATAAAAGGGATTGAGATTTTTTAACATAAATATAAAAGAGATTAAAACAACAATTAAAAAGCGGTTGATCCCCAAGTTCTTTCACCATTAAATTCTTCACAGATTCTATAAATATTAGTCATTTCTCAATTCTCATCACTAAAGCATGTGTCTACTGGTTTAATCAATATCCACTTTGTTCCATGTGTATACTTGATGACTACTTTACGACAAGTGCAACGTGCTGTCAGAAGTAATAATTTGTCCCTGAGGACGGATATTGAACCCACAAGAAACAGTTGAATAATCAAGTATAAGATTTACTAAATAGAAAACAAAATAATAAAGTTGATTGAGAGTTTGGTGGTTCAATTGGAAAAATTGGGATTGGGGTTCATCCTTCTTACTCTTTTGTATTTTGATTAGCATGGTAATATTCTATCTTTTGATTGATATTGATGCCCATATAAAAGTCATTTATATTGATTCCTCTCATATAAAATTATTAAGAGAGTTTCCTAAATATCGATTCTTCACATATTTATAAAAACTTTTTATCATTACGATTAGATTAGTTGTTGATAGCAATTAATATTTCAAATCTATTCCTAACATTCAAATATGTAAAGCATTATCATTTGTGTCACAAACTTAGAAGTACTTTCCAGTCAAATCTAAGAATCTAGATCATATAAACAAGCATTACAAATGAAATGACAATACCAATCATCAATCAAGAACAAAATATTATATTTAAATATCACCTCAATACATAAGAGTTTGAACAAATTACTCCCAATCTCAAAGGCTAGAATTAGTCACTCATGTTGGCTATTACAAGCATGGAGAGCAGGAAAAGAAGATTTAAGATGTTTCTCCTTGACGATTGCCTCCTCTAGGGTTTCTAACACCTTTTATTCTCCTAATTGGATTCCAATACGCTCAATGATGTTTAGGGTTGTGCCTCAAGCCTCATATTTAACGTAGTTGGGTTTGGACTAAGTGACTTTTCGCTTGGGCGTTATTGGGCTCGTCTAGGCGAGTTGCACAAAAAAAGGCCTAATGTCACTAGAATGATCTCGTCTAGGCGAGATTGGGCTCGCTTGGGCGAGATCCTCTGGGAGCTTCTGGCTTGGGCGAGTGCTAGTGTGTTCCAGCTTTCCCTTTTTAGCTTTATATATTCTCCTTTTGTCCTTTCCTCTCCATTCCTCCCTAGAATCCTGAAATTAACACAAATTTGGGAATAAATCATTCTTATTCAAATTAAAATCACAAAATATGTAAAAGGGTTTAAATTCATAAATTATGGGTTATTTTATAGTTATTTTATCAATTAATATCCATAAGTGTTTGTATTTTAATATGAAATATTACTTAAATCTCGCACTTATCAATACTCCATGGAAATGTTTATCTCCTCTCTCTTGGATCATGCACCTAAGAAATTAATTAGAACAATACGAACTAACTAAGAAACCAAATTTTAAGTTAATGAAGACTCTCAATCATGCGTTCAAGTACAACCTCACCCAAAAACCAATTTTTCAGGAGATTAGAATATTGATGACTCTTTTGCGACAAGTGTACTGAGTCAGAAGTAATAATTTGTCCCTAAAGACAGATAAAGGAACAATTATTTAAAAGCCTAATAGTAGCATTCACTAAGTATAAGAATATGTACAATAATTTGATTTGAAATATATTGACATAAGTTTGCATGAAAATTAATTAAAAGCAAAGTAAATGATTTGGATGACTCAATTGGGAAAATTGCGAATAAGGTTAATCATTTTTACTCGTCTGTAGTTTCAATGAATAAAACATATGACATCTCATCTTGATTGACATTGATGCACATATAAAAATTAAGATAGTCTCCTAAATATCGATTCCTCGCATATTTATAAAAATTCTTTATCATTACGAACAAATGTTATAAAGCAATTGACATTTCAAATCTATTCCTAACATTCAAATATGTTAAGCATTATCATTTAGGTCAGATACTCATAATTACTTTCCAATCAGATCTAAGAATCAAAATCATGAATAGTTTCAACCTTTAAGAATAAAATGATAATATCAATCATCAATTAAGAACTGAATATTATAAATAAATATCACCTCAATACATAAGAGTTTGAACAAATTAATCACAATCCCAAAGGAAAGAATTAGCCATTCATATTGGCCATTACAAGCATGGAAGCAAGAAAAGAATATCTAGGGTGTTTCTCCTTCACGGTTGCCTCCTCTACAGTTTTCTATCTTTCCATATACCCTCTCAATGATGTTTAGGGTTATACTTCACGCCTTTTATTTAACCTAATTGGGCTTAGGTAAAGTGACATCTCGCTTAAGCGACATATTACTTGCTTAAGTGAGTTTTACCAGAAAAAGTCAAACCTCACTAGAGTGAACTCGCTTAAGTGAGCCTTGGGCGAGTTTCCAATGCTCCACTTTTTCTTTTTTTCTTGTCTTTAATTTGTTCATTCTTCTATAGCTCTTTTATCTCCATTTTCCCCTAGAATCATGAAATTAATACAAATTTGGGAATAAATCATTCACATTCATCTTATAATCCAAAAATATATAGAAAGGTTCAAATTCCTAAATTAGGGGTTAAATTGTAACTATTTTATCAAATAAAGTCCATAAGTGTCTATCTTTTGGTATGAATATCACTGAATTATGGCACTTATCAAATATTAAAACAATTGTTATAGAGAATTGAAAAACGAAATTTTATTGATCAAAACCTCAAAACTCAATGGAGAATTACAAAGGAATCAACAAAAGGTTTATTCTTCCATGCGAGGAAAAAATACAAAAAAAAATAAACAAAGAAATTCATTTTGCACTCAGAGATATTAGTGCCATCTGTGTGCTTCTGATAAGTGTCATATTTCGGTAATATTTCATATTAAAAGACAAACACTTATGGATATTTATTGACAAAATAATGATAATTGAACCCCTAATTTATGAACTTGAACATTTTTACATATTTTGTGATTATAAGATGAATAAAACGATCTATTCCCAAATTTGTGTTAATTTCAGGATTCTAGGAAAAAAATGGAGACGAAAGGGTTAAATGAGAATAGACAAGATAAAAAGGAAAAGCTAGAACACTTAAAACTCACTCAAAAACTCGGCTAAGCAAAATCACTCCAAAGGAACTTGTCCAAGCGAGCCCAATCACGCCTAGGCGAGATCACTCCAAAGAAGTTGGGGTTTTCTCGTCTAATTCGCCCAAACGAGCCCAATCACGCCTTGGGGGAGAAGTCACTTAGTCCAAGCCCAACTAGATTAAATATGAGGCGTGAGATATAACCCTAAACATTATTGGGAGAATAGAAGGTCATAGAAAATCCTAGAGGAGACAACTCTCAAGGAGAAACATCATGAATCTTCTTTTCTTTCTTTCCATGCTTGTAATGGCCAACATGAGTGGCTAATTCTACCCTTTGGGATTGAGAGTAATTTTTTCAAACTCTTATGTATTGATGTGATATTTAAATATAATATTTTTTTCTTGATTGATGATTGATATTGTCATTTTATTCTTAACGCTTGTTTTATCATGATTTTGATCCTTAAATTTGACAGTTTCTAACCTAACTGATCATGCTTAACATATTTCAATTCTAGGAATATAGTTGAAATGTTAATTGCTTTTAACACTTGCTCGTAACAATAAGGAGCTTTATAAATGCAAGGAATCAATATTTAGGAGACTATCTTAATAGTTTTATGTGTAAAAAATTGATATAAATGAATTTTATATGAGTATCAATATCAATCAAAGATAGAATATTATTATGCTTTTCAAAGTACAAATGAGTGAGAATGATGAACCCCAATCCCAATTTTCCCAATTCAATCAACCAACTATTTACTTTGCTTTATTTACAATTCTTGTATATTCGCCATCATCCTTAAAATAGAAGGAGATGGGAGGGTCGTTCGGCTACGGGAGGTTACGAAGGCCGCAACAATCATTCAACAATGTCACAACTTTCTTTTTCTCGAACTTCCCAGACAACTATGGCGAATATGATATGGTAAAAGTGTTCTAACGCTGGGCAAGGGTGAAAGAGGTTTTTATTTCTCGTAGAATGAATAGGTGGGGGAGAAGATATGGGTTCGTTAGGCTGTTCAACGTGGTGAATGTTCGTGGGCTCGAAAGGGAAATGGACCAAGCGTGGGTTGGCAATATGAAGCTATACGTTAACATTCCGCGTTACAGAAGATCTGAACTGGTGCACACAGAGGTTCCACTCAGAGGAAAGGGGGTGCAATCTGAACGCAATAACGTGGAAGAAAGGAACGGTCACAGGTTCAAACTCAGAGAAGGGAACAAGAAGGAGGAGGGAAGGCATTATAAGGGAAAGAAAAGAAAGGAGTGGAGAGAGGTTAACAAAAATCAATCTTATGCGGACGTCGTGAAAAAAGATCCACTAAACGTATGGAAGGGCCCTATCTTTGAAACAAAGCATCAAACTCTTCCTTGGTTGAACAATAGTGCAGTAGGTTTCTTCTCTGGAGAGCTGAGCTACAATCAGGTGTGCGAGGAGTTTATCTTGGGAGGGATGAACATGGTAAAAGTGAGATATCTGGGGGACAACATGGCTCTCATAACACCCAACCAGGGAGTGAGAGTAGAGGATATCATTCGAACCAATAAGCAATGGTTTGAGAGTGTGTTTGAGGCGGTAGAACCATGGACCGATGCACATGTAGCAGGTCATAAAATTATCTGGGTTAGGTGTTACGGGCTCCCTATTTCCTTGTGGAATAAGGACTGCTTTTCGAAAGTTGTTGGTGAAGTAGCATCCTTGGTGGAGGTTGACAAAGCAACGGAAACTTGGGAGAACTTGGAGTATGCCAGACTTCAGGTTCGTATTCCAAAATCGTGTAGTGTGAAACTAGCGAAGGAAATGAAGATTAATGGTCAAATCCTAAACATTTACATGGAGGAAGAGCAATCAGTTTTCTTCGAAGGCAAATGTAAGTGTAAGTACAATCTCTACGAATCCTCAGATAGCATCACTTCTTCGGATTCGTTCGTGGAGGGAACAATCTGGTCGGAAAAGAGTGTTGAAGAAGAGGGCAGGCCAGGAGAGGCGGCGCTGCGGTGGTCGGAGAAGCTAGCGCAAGGAAATATCCCTAATAAGACAAAAGAACAGTTTGAAGAGGAAGGGGAAATGCTACAAAATCTGGAGCAGGTAGAAGGTAACAGTGCTTACACGAATAAGGCAAAAGCGATGCAGGCAGAATTTGTAGAGGCAGAGGTAGGGGAGTCAGCTTTTTCGGTTTCCCACATGGTTAACATTGCATGTAAAAGCAATTCTGTCCAAGTAGCACTGACCAACTTTCTTGTAGCTCTAGAGGCCTCAAATTGTAGTAAAACAAATATGTATGTAAATCATGAGGAGTGCAGGGATGAGGCCCAACAAGAAAGTCAAACCGAGCCCAAGTGGAATGAAGCTGGTCAGGAATTGGTTGTTGCTACTTCAGCCCAATCAAAATCAGGCCCACTTCGTGTGAAGACTGAAAGGACGCGATTGGATGACATGCACTCATCATTAGTTACCAAAGGTGATAGAAGCGTAAAAAGCAAAGGGTCAAGGGGGAGAGAGGGTGACGTTGAACGACCAGGAAAGGAGTTTGTGCAGGGGGGGGTGTGTTGTGAACAATCAATTTGCGGTGAAGGTTCTAATCAAAAGGGCAACGATAATCACGGTGTTCAGCTTGCGAATTTGGGCGAAGAATTGGGAGCAGAGGTGTCCAATAAAGCATCCTCATTTATTCAGAGAAAGAGCAGAGGATTGTGGGAATTGGGAGAAACAAGTAGGCTAATGCAAGGAAGAACAAACCACCAAGCAGAAGGCACATTGGAGGGCAGTTCCTCAAATTCAAAGGTCAGTAAAATTCCAAATGTAGTTTTTTGCAACAGTAGATGTAGGGAGGAAGACAAAGAGGAAGAAACATCTGACTTGTGGGAGGTAGGCAAAAATCTAGGGGTTGCCTGTCGTAAGGATGAGGTTAATGTCGTAGAGGAAATTGAAAGAATGGAGTCAAGAGATCTTGAGACAATGAAGAAACATCATGAGGGGAACACAGGGGGTTACATATGATCATTGTAAATCTGAATATAAGAGGGGTAGGAGGAGGAATCAAGGCTAAATACTTGAAAAATTTGATATTGAAGGAGGGGGTGAAAATGACATGCCTACAAGAAACCAAAACAACTTTGTTTTCGGATGCTCGTTGCTTTGCTTTGTGGGGAAATAATGAAGTGGGTTGGATACACAACGATGGAGTAGGAGGGGCGGGAAGTCTACTAGTAATGTGGTATAAACAGTTCTTTGTATATGAAAGGCATGTGGAGGGAAGCGGATTTATTGCGATCTTTGGCCAACATGTGAATTCCAAACTAAAATGTGCGGTGGTCAATGTATATGCGTCATGCAACATGAGTGACAAGAAGAAGTTATGGGAGGATTTATCAAGCGTGAAAAACACTAACCCGGGTTGGGCTTGGTGTTTCTGTGGGGACTTCAATGCGGTCAGGTCTGCAGGTGAAAGGAAAGGTGTTGGGGAAAGGGGAAGCCAAAAGAGTGAGATCAAAGGATTCAATAGTTTTATAGAAAGTAATCTTCTAGTGGAACTACCGTTAGTGGGAAAGAAGTATACATGGTTCAAAGCTAATGGCACATCAAAAAGCAGGTTAGATAGAGTATTGGTGTCGGACGAATGGCTACAAAAATGGCCTATGGGAAAGCAATACATCCAGCCGAGAGAAGTGTCAGACCACTGTGCAATAGTGGTGAAATGTGTCTCAAAAGATTGGGGACCTAGACCATTTAGATCGTTGGATGCTTGGCTCATGGACCCAGGATTCAAAGATTTAGTTAAAGCTATGTGGAACTCATATACGGTTCAAGGTGATCATATAACAGTGCTAAAAGACAAGCTGAAAATCCTCAAGTGCGACCTCAAAGAGTGGAATAGAGATGTATTCGGTCACTTGATCACAGAGAGAAAAAGGGTATTGTTTGAAATTGATAACCTTGATAATCAAGACGATGGCACTGAATTTGATGATCAGGGAAGGGTAAAGAGACTGGATCTAATAGGACAGTTAAATGTATTAAATAAGAAGACTGAATCTTTGTATAGGCAGAAAGCTAGGACAAGCTGGTCCAAATATGGGGATGCCAACACCAAATTTTATCATGCCACATTAAGATGGAGACGTATGAAGAATGAGGTGAAAGGAGTACATGTGGGGGATCAGTGGTGCGAAGAACCCGAGGTTGTAAGGAGGGAAGCAAAAAGATTGTTTGAAGAAAGATTTGCAGCCAAACATGACTTCGGGGTCAGGTTAGACAATGTACAGTTTAAAAAGTTATCTGTGGAAGAAAGTGTGAGTATCATATCCATAGCTACGGAAGAAGAGATTAAGGAAGCCGTGTGGTCATGTGAGGGATCCAAAAGCCCAGGCCCGGACGGGTACAACTTTAATTTTGTTAAACATAATTGGGAGGTTCTTAAACAAGATATTATTGCAGCAGTGCACCTTTTCCAAGCTTCCGGACGCCTCCCCAAGGGAAGCAATGCATCATTCATAGCACTTGTGCCCAAAGTGAGGGATCCGACATCCCTTGAGCAATTTAGACCTATATCTCTTGTGGGAATGCTTTACAAAATCATTGCTAAAGTTCTGTCATGTCGAATGAAGAAGGTGTTACCTTTGGTCGTTGATGAATGCCAAGCTGCCTTCCTGAGAGATAGAGGGCTACTCGATAGTGTATTAGTAGCTAATGAGGTCATTGAGGAATTGAGGAGGGGTAGGAGGAGGGGCTTGTGCTTCAAAATAGATTATGAGAAGGCGTTTGATTCAGTAAGTTGGGCGTTTCTTTTTGACATGCTTCAAAAGTTGGGTTTCCATAGAAGATGGATTATGTGGATGAGAGGTTGTTTGGAATCTGCAACAGTATCAGTGTTGGTTAATGGTAGTCCTACTGAGGAGTTCAAAGTTTCAAGAGGTCTAAGGCAAGGAGATCCCCTAGCACCCTTTTTGTTTATTGTGGCTGCTGAAGGGTTATCTGGGTTGGTTAGGCAGGCGCTCAGAGTCAATTTGCTTACAGGAATAAAGGTTGGCAGAGAGAAGGTCGAGACATGTATGCTACAATTCGCGGATGACACAATTTTCTTTTGCGAAGACCTATATTTCAATGTCATTACCATAAAAGCAATTCTCAGATGCTTTGAACTAGCGTCGGGATTGAAAGTAAATTTTCACAAGTCAAAGTTGACTGGAATTAATGTCGGAGAGCAGACTCTTGAAGTCTATGCAAAGAGCCTACATTGCACTCTTATGAAGATACCCTTTAAATACCTGGGGTTGGAGATAGGAGGAAATCCAAGGAGGAAGAAGTACTGGGAGATGATAATAGAAAAGTTAAACACAAAACTTAGTGCTTGGAAAGGGAGGTTTCTATCTATGGCTGGCAGAATTTGCTTAATTAAATCGGTCTTTACGTCATTACCGTTGTACTATCTATCTTTTTTCAAGGCACCAGAAATGGTTTGTGAGAGTATTATACGAATCCAAAGAAGATTTCTCTGGGGATGGGGAAGGGAGAATAGGCCAATACCGTGGGTGAGTTGGGACAAAATTTGTAGACCACTGGAGGAAGGAGGGCTGGGAATCAAAGACATCAGGAAATTCAACGCAGCATTTTTAGCAAAATGGAAATGGAGACTTATGAGTGAAGAAAAAGGCGTGTGGAAAGATATTTTGTTGTCTAAGTATGGTATGGATTCAAATCAAAGCCGTAACAACTAGAAGAATTCCTCTTGGTGGTGGAAAGACCTGTGCAAGAGCTGTGGTGAGGAAGAAGAAGTAAGTTGGTTTCATAGTGCCACTAGCTGGAAATTGGGGAATGGGGATAGGGTACGTTTCTGGAAGGACGCATGGACTGGCAGCAGGACTTTACGGGATTCCTTTCCGAGACTGTTTTCTATATCGCTGAATCAGGAATCAAAGGTGTCTGAGATGGGAATATGGGAGGACAATGAGTGGACATGGACGCTGGGTTGGAGAAGGTATAGGTTTCAGTGGGAGTCTGAACTAGTAGATGAGCTGCTAAGAGTGATAAGCAGAACCAAACTCATCAGGGAAGAGATGGATTCCCAGAAGTGGGAAGGGGACACATCTGGAGTTTTTTCGGTGAAGACGGCATATGAACGACTTACTAAATCTTCTACAGGTGGCCCAAATGCAATCTTTAACTTGCTCTGGCAGGTTAAAGCGTATCCTAATGTGCTGGTAACCGCGTGGAGGGCCCTTCTAGACAAACTTCCAACAAAGACAAACTTAATGAGGAGAGGGGTGATGATAAACAACCAATTATGTGTATTGTGTGGGGGTGGCAACGAAACAGTACAACATCTATTTGTGGAGTGTTCGGTAGCTCAACGTGTGTGGAATAGATGCTTTAGATGGATGGGAATTGTCTTTGCTCAACATAGGGAGCTGACATGTCATTTGGAGCAGTTCAGCTTTCAAGCTTTCAATTACAAGCAGAATATGGTGTGGAAAGGCATATGGGTAGCGGTGGTGAGATGTCTTTGGGAGCAGCGGAACACTATAATCTTCAAAAATGGTGTAGTGGATGATGATGAAATTTTTCATCTAGCACAAGTTAGAGCCTGGTCATGGATGAAACATAGGATGCGGTCTTTTAATTACTCTCTTGCGGAGTGGCATCTAAACCCTGTCCAATGTATAAAATGCTAATTCTATTTTCTTTGTAGGGGAGCCAGAGACCATGTGATGGCAATCATATCTCCATGGCAGAACCTAGCAAGATGTTTCCAATACAAAAGTGTGACAAATCTAGTATTTTTTGAGTCTGATTCAGGGCACAGGGGGTTGCTTCTAAACCATAGCAGATGAGTTAAGCAGGGCGAAAGATGTGAGGGAGGAACTTTTGAAGTCATGATGGTGCCTAAACGGAGGGGAATTAGAGTTGCTGATGTTTTTGTCTTTTGAATGTAAGGGGGTAGGTTGTAAAGGGGTAGGGGCAGTGGACTATGAGATGCCACCCTGATATGCTTTTTGGAGTCGATGAAAGGGGGAAGTGAGTAGATAATATTCAATAGGGTAGGAGAAGTTTTGTTTTCGGTGGCTTCTGCAACATAGGTATTCTTAAAAGCTGCAGATTGGGCTTACTGTGACAGCACATGCTGTTTTTTATCCAGGTGTAGGTATCTCTGTTTTTCTAGGATACATGCGATGCTTCAAGTTGATGTTTTTCTAGCTAAACTTTGTATTGTTTTTTCTATTGTTTTTATGCATTGTATCTTAGGTGACTTTCTTTGTATATGGGTTGGGACACCCCTGAAGTGTCCCTTTTATTCCATTTATTTGTTGCTGATAAAAAAAAACAATTCTTGTAATATCACATACAACAAACATCCATTAAACTTAATTATTGTTTTCTATGTAGTGAATATTTTACTTAAAAATTCAATGGTTCCATGTGAGTTTGATATTTGTCATTAAGGACAAATTATTACTTCTGACACAGTACACTTGTTGTAAAATAGTCATAAGTTTCCCTGACTCTCCTTAAATAGGCATGCTCCATGCAACCTCCTCCACAGTCCATGTTGGAGGCACCACTTTTGGTGGAGAAGATAATGAAGAAACTGATGGAGAAAATAGTGGAGAAAATAGTAAAGAAGATCCAACTCCTACTTAGGTGAAGAAAATTTCTCCTACTTTGCATAAAATCTTCTCAAATATTTTTTTCTATTTTGATTCAAGGAAGCAACTTAGACTTTTGCATATTTGACTCATTCACAAAGGTAAAACCATTTACTCTAAAAGCACAAAATTAACAAAAAATAATAGTTAAGGTCCAAATAAACTCAATTATATGAATCTTAATTAAAACAATGAATTTATTTATTATAATATTTAAATAATTTATGATTAAAGCTCTTGAGTGTGAATAAAATTATGCTCATCAAGAACACAAACATGTATGGTATGTCTTGACATCTTCAACATCTTTTTATTTATTTGAAATTATTTTTATTTTTATTATATTTTTTATAGTTTGACAATGGTTGATAAAGAATTATCGTTAAAAGTGTCCTTATTTTAAAATTGTCATTGTTCCTTTTCAAAGACGATTATTCTCAATTCGTCATTAAAAGGACATCGTAAATGATTGTATTTACATTAGTGAATCATTATTTAAATCCAAATATACAATGTAACCAACACATAATGCCTTATAGTATTAAGCATATCCCACTAGAGAACCACATTTGGTCCAGTTTAGGGGAGTTTGTGCACATACTAGTTCAAACCTGATACACAAACTTTCTTCAATTTCTTACCATCTCATCGATAAAGTAAAAAAAAATTACTTAATAAGCTAACATGTTAACATCTCACTACACACGATGATATCATACATATCCATATAGATATCATCGTGTACATATATGTGTGTGTATTCATGTCACCAATGATCTCACCTTACCATGTTCATCATACACATATTATCTTTAGTCATATATCGTCATTCTATGTATAATTAATCATATAAATCACACATCATCACAATATTTTATCGCTTGAATGACCTTATTTTTCTTAACTGGGAAAACTTTCATAGCTTTAATCGTATCAAGTCGCTTGTGCGAGATAACACACCTGAGAACAATACTAATTTGTTCTTTTGACATCACGAACACAAATATGTTGGATATCTCTGACATCTCCAAGATATATTTATTTGAATTCATTTTTATTTTTAACATTATTTTCATTTATTGTAATTCAAAAAAATTTATTTATGAATTTTTTCTTATTTTCAAAATTTGAATTTATCTATTTTCTTTATAATCAAATAATTATATAAGAAATTTACGTAAATTTGATACTTGGGAATTTATCCATTTTCACACAATAAACTATTTTTTCCCTTATATTATATGATAAATTTATTTTGGCACTGAGAACAAAAAAAAGATTTGCTTGCAAGATGAAAAATATTTCCGTGTTGTATTTTACCCATTCTTATAAATTCCAACAATATGGTTAGCTACTCATCATTCTCTATATTTTCTTATGTATTTCTTTGTCGGGTTTGAGTACTAAAAGGAACATTTACTCCACACAATTAAATTCAGTCAACATTCATTATTCAAATTATGATTGATTTTTATTGATGAGATTTTATTTTTTATGCAAACACTTTAAATTTAGAATTATAAAACTTGTGACAAAATTGTACTCCCTCCTGCGTTCATTTTTAAGTGTAGCACTCTTGAAATACTTCTGTTCCTATTTAATTTTTATTTTTAGAATTTAAGATAAAATTAATTACTTTTTTTTGTCTTTTATACTTCTTTTTTCACTTAATATTTAATTAGTTTATATATATATATATATATATATATATTATGATATAGAACTGAAGAGAAAAAAAAATCTATAAAAATTATTACATTTCTTGATATATCTAAAAAAAATCTAAAACAAAACACTTAAGAAAACAAGTAAGTAATAAAAAAAAATTGACAATTATTTTATATTATACAATTAAAATTTTAACTAATTTAAGTATCTTTGACTTTTGTTTTATTTTTAATGGTAAAAGTTGACATCCTCCCCGTTTTAATTAGGTCGTTTAATCTGTTTTGATAAACTATAATAAAGTAAATGATTAATGTAAAAGTAATTGATTAAATTTGCTTTTAGTATGTTCTGGTTGGAGGAATCCCTCGTTAAGTAAAAAAAATACGATTTAAAATTTTTTCCACGTAAATTAAATATAACAATAAATTAAACACCTCAACATTTCATATTACCTCAATTATAAATATACATACAACAAATTTTTTACTATTTCATATATGCATACAAAGTCCAATCATACGCTCCCGACAAAGGTTTTGACATACAAGAAGCAAACATAAGAAGAAAAATTAGTCAAATTCAAATATATTAATCAATCTAACATAGTCTATGATCCATTTCAAAATTTTATTGATTTAAAAAATTTTATTCTAATGGATACAAGATGAAATATAACATAAGTATTCTTAAAAATTTGTATTAAATATTTTTCACAGAAACTAACACCTAACTCATTTTAAGAACTTTTGATACATATAAGGACTTCAATTTCATATGTGAGGATAAAATATAATAACAACCTTCCTTCAAAATTTCTTTATCTGATATCTTAATTTAGATGATTTAAATTATAAATGAAACGATAATATTTTTTTTATAATTAGCAATTTATTTTGCTTAATAATATATTACATATCATCCTATATGACTTTAATAAACTAATATAATATTACAAAAAAATCATTAAATTTTTTAAAAACAAAAAATAATTAGTTGTTTATTTACACTACAAGAAAATCATGTAATAAAAACTAATTTAAAAAAAAAAAATTAGTTGATATAGTGACTAAATTAGAAACCATTTTAGAGACTAAATAAATTTTTGGTTTCTAAATTAGTTTATATTATTATTATATGGTTTCCAAATTGGTATCTAATTAGCTACCAAAGTGTTTTTGCTACCAAATTTAGAATCTAAATAATCGGTAGTTAAAACATTGATAGTTAATTAGATACGAATTTAGAAACTATTTATCAATAATATTAACTAATTTAGAAATCAATACTTTTTTAGTCTCTAAAATAATTTCTAATTTAGTCATTATAACAACTATTTATTTTTGTTTTAAAACTAATTTTTATTTAGTGATTTTCTTGTAGTGTAAAATACACCATTCAATAAAAATAACATATTTCATTTTAATACTTATCTCCAATTAATCTACCTAAACATTTTTTATCATTTGAAATCATATAACTTAATCAAACATATAATCTTAAAACAAACCAATTTGAAGGGTGAGTTATGTATAAAAAACAAAAATAACAATTTTACAAAACCACATAAACAACAACAATTTAAAATTTAAAATTTTCAAAATTTTGAATTAATTAAAACATTCTACAAACAACATGACAATATTAATTTTAAACAATTTATTAAAAGTCGAATTGACGGTCTCAACTAAACGTATAAATTAATATGCATAAAATAAATTGTATCTATAGTTAAGTTCTAAAAGTTCATCTTGATTTTATTTATTTTATATTAACACAGGGGTTACAGATTCAATGTTTAAAGAAAAAAGTTAAAAGAACACAACAATGTATTTTTATTATTCAATACTTAATTAAATTCTTCTTCCACACACACATATTACAAAGTTTGTAACACCCCGAAAAATAACCTCTAACTATTACAATGCAGGTTGTACATATTTCTATACAAGCATAAATTTTTTCAGAACATTCATAATACATGATTAGGACATATAGAAATACAAATATTTACAATATAAGTTTCAAAATCAACACCCTAAAGCTCTTCAGATCCTCAAACACCTGTAAGATCATCTGCTCATGTACGTAGTACAATCATCGCAATTCAAACACAACAAGAAAAACAAGGGTAAGCTAGTGAAAATAGAATTTTATAATATACACAATTAAATCAAAAGAGAAAACCAAGTTACATGATCAATTTCTCAAATTATTCAATCTTCTTCAAATCTCAACAATAAAACAATCACATAGATCTCACATAGATCTACACATTCAGAATATTCAACAAACAACATCTTCCGGAAGACCCATATTAAGTAAGTTCTACCAGAGACTAACACCTGATCCAAAGATTACCAGCGAATCCAACAGAAAGGATCAAGGTAAGTTCAATACAACCCAAGTCGTGCATCTCATATGTCACGGTGTGCATGAACTCCCCCATCAGCTTCTCACCACCTGATATCTTAGTCTATGTGACTTAAATCATCAGTGAAGCTCGGAGATCTCTGTTACCACATAGGCATCAATACTTAATACACAACAAACATCAGTTCATACATTATCCCAAATGTATGAATTCAATTTCATACCATCTTGTCATACAATATCATTCAAAAAGTGATCCACAATATTCAAAAGCGTAATTAACATAAAAAAACACTTAAATATTAAACCATCAAAATATAATATTTTTACAAATTTAAATAATATATAAACAAACAACCCAACATATAAACACACAACATCCCTGCAAGAGAAATTGAATATTGGAACCACGTCCCTTCTGATGGCAAATTCATAGAGCTCTTCTCGGAATCATGTGAAAATGGGTGCGGAAGCTATGGATTGTAATGTGCAAGATCCTCCTAGGAGCTATGGTGATCTTGAAGGTGCATGATGTGTATGGAAAGAGGGAGGTTCGGCCAGCCCGATGGTAGGTGATGAAGATGAAGATTAGATCCTAGAAACTAGGGAAAAGCAAAGTATGGCACAATGTTGGCAGCATAACTTTACTCTCATTAATCTTGAAAATACAAGAGCTAGGCATCTCCTTTTATAGGCTAAGGAGGCCGTAAATCCTAAGCTAATTACACATGAAATGTGAGAAAAATGAAATGGAAATGAGAAGGCACATGGCACATGGACCACATGGCCGGTCATGTGTGCTAAAGTTCTAGAATGTGCACAAAATCTAGGGTAAATCACATATAAGACAAGTTTGTGCTTTCTAACACTACACTAATTACTAAGCCACCCCTAATGGGCCTCCATGTAACATATACAAGGTCTTCTCTCTTCCATCCGTGGCTAGATCCATTTGGGCGTGAATGTACTTAGCCATTGACCTTGTAATAGGTCCTAGACGGTCTAGGCCTCCTCCTAGACGCTCCATGTGTAGCCTCCCTTCATCATGTCCTAGACGCTCCCTTCTTGAGTCTAGACGCTCATCACGGTCTAGTCTTGGGTCTTGGCTTCCATGGTGAGGTGTGCTTGGCCCTCCTCCATCATCCCCTCCCCCTTGGAAAGGATTTGTCCTCAAATCCAGCTCGTCCTCGTCGTCATTGGTACCTACAAATGGAGAAAGATCAATTACATTAAAAGTGTCATGTACTCCATATTCAAGAGGTAGGTCCAATTTATATGCATTGTTATTGACTCGCTTGAGGACTTGAAAGGGTCCATCACCTCGGGGACTTAGTTTGGACTTCCTTTGAGTTGGAAATCTATCTTTGCGAAGGTGAAGCCAAACTAAGTCTCCTTCCTCAAAAATTATTTCTTTCTTCCCTTTATTGTTGTATTTTGTGTACTTCTCATTTTGTTGTTGTTTTTGGAGTTTAATCTTCTCATGCATTTTCTTCACAAAGTCGGCTTTGATTACTCCTTCCTTATGCACAAATTCTTGTGGATTAGGAAGAGGCAACAAATCCATGGGTGTGAGAGGATTAAAACCATATACTACTTCAAAAGGAGAAGCATTAGTAGTCTTGTGAACTACTCGATTGTAAGCAAACTCAATGTGGGGAAGATACTCATCCCAAGATTTATGGTTGCCCTTCATGATAGCCCTAAGCATAGTCCCAAGAGATCTATTGACTACTTCGGTTTGGCCATCCGTTTGAGGATGACAAGAAGTTGAAAATTGTAGTCTTGTTCCAAGTTTGCCCCAAAGAGTTTTCCAAAAGTGGCTTATAAACTTGGGATCTCTATCGGATACTATACTTCTAAGGAGACCATGAAGTCTCACCACTTCTCTAAAGAAGAGTCTAGAAATATTTTGAGCATCATCTACCTTGTGGCAAGGAATAAAATGGGACATTTTGCTAAAACGGTCCACTACCACAAAGATAGAGTCATGGCCTCTTGCAGTCCTATGAAGTCCTAAAATGAAATCCATGCTAATATCTTCCCAAGGAGCGTTTGCAATCGGCAAAGGGGTGTAGATTCCATGAGGCATTGTTCTAGAATTTTCTTTTAAACATGATATGCATCTAGAACAATGTCTTTGGACATCTTTCCTCATGTGTGGCCAACAAAATTTTGCTTTTAAAAGGTCTAGAGTCTTATCAACTCCAAAATGGTCCATGAGTCCCCCCTCATGTGATTCCTTGACAAGGAGTTTCCTATGTGTGCCTTGGGGAATGCAAAGTTTTCCCTCTTTAAAAAGATATCCCTCGAACACATAGTAACCTCCTTGCGCTCTATGTTGACATTGGGCATAGATAGATGAAAGTTCTTGATCTTCTTGGTAAAGTTCTCTTAGGTGATCAAATCCAAGAATTTGGGCACCCAATTTTGAAAAGAGTGTATGCCGCCTCGAAAGAGCATCGGCCACTATATTGGTGCTTCCTTTCTTGTATTTGATTACATAAGGAAATTGTTCAAGAAATTCCATCCATTTAGCATGTCTCTTGTTGAGCTTGTGTTGGCCCTTTAAATATTTTAAAGACTCGTGATCACTATGGATGACAAATTCTTTGGACACAAGGTAGTGTTCCCAAGTCTTTAGGGCTCGCACAAGAGCATAGAGCTCTTTGTCATAGGTGGGATAGTTGAGGGTGGCACCATGGAGTTTTTCACTAAAATATGCAATGGGGTGTCCACCTTGCAACAATACCGCACCTATGCCTACCCCCGATGCATCACATTCTATCTCAAAAGTTTTGGAAAAATTTGGATGAGATAGAATTGGTGCATTGGTGAGTTGAACTTTTAGCCTTTGGAAGGCTTGCTCATGCTTTTCATTCCAACAAAATGCAACATCTTTTTTAACAAGTTCATTCAAAGGAGAAGCTAGGCTTGAAAAATTAGGCACAAACCTTCTATAGAAGCTAGCTAACCCATGAAAACTCCTTACATCACTTACATTTTGTGGAGTGGGCCACTCTCGGATGGCTTTGATTTTCTCGGGGTCTACATGCACCCCCCTTTTGTTGACTATGAAACCTAAGAAAACTACACTATCTACACAAAAGGTACACTTATCCCTATTGGCGAAAAGACTATTTTTCCTAAGCACTAGAAGAACTTCCCTAAGGTGACTTAGATGGTCTTCTAGGGTTTTACTATACACTAGGATATCATCAAAATAAACTATTACATATTTACCTATGCAATCTCTCAAGGTGTGATTCATGAGCCTCATGAATGTACTTGGGGCATTAGTGAGCCCAAAGGGCATCACCAACCAGTCATATAATCCAAATTTGGTCTTAAAAGCGGTTTTCCACTCATCACCCTCTTTGATTTGAATTTGGTGATATCCACTTTTAAGGTCAATTTTGGAGAATATGGTTGACCCATGTAATTCATCAAGCATATCATCAAGCCTTGGGATTGGATGCCTATACTTGATGGTGATGTTGTTGATTGCTCGACAATCACAACACATGCGCCATTTTCCATCCTTTTTGGGCACCAACAAGACAGGTACAACACAAGGGCTTAGGCTCTTTTGAACCCAACCCTTCTCCAACAAGTCTTGAACTTGTGATTCTATCTCCTTGGTTTCCTCGGGGTTTGTTCTATAAGCGGGCCTATTTGGTAGGCTTGCCCCCGAAATGAAGTCAATTTGATGTTCTATACCTCTGATGGGAGGGAGTCCAATGGGCCCCTCATTAGAGAATATATCTTCAAATTCACTTAAAAGTTTTTCTATTGGAGGAGGTAGATTCATAAGTTCACTACTTGTGGCAGTGCATGTAAGTGTTCCTTTACAAAAGACAAGGCTTGGTTGTTCAACAAGAAGCAAATTTTCCAAAACGTTTTCAAAAGGCTTTTCTTGTTGAGCAACCTTGTGAGAAGGAACACTCTTCTCCCACGCCTTCCTATCCCTAAGGATTTTCTCTTTTTCTAGCGCTTTTTTTTTATTTTCCTCATCCCTCTTATGTTTCATTTGTATTTGGTCTTTCACCACTTGAGAATGTGGTAAAGGACTAAGTACAAATTTCTTAAGCTTGTGGGTGAAGGAAATCTCGTTAGTGAGACCATCATGCAAGGTTTTCTTGTCAAATTGCCATGGTCTCCCTAATAAGATGTGGCAAGCTTCCATAGGCACTACATCACATAAAACTTTGTCCTTGTAGTTCCCTATGGAAAACTTGATTTCCACTTGCTTGTCTACACTTAGTTCCCCATTTTCATTAAGCCATTGAAGTTTGTAAGGTTTTGGGTGAGGAACTACTTGTAGATTAAGCTTTTCCACCATTCTAGCACTACAACAATTACAACTAGATCCACTATCCACAATGAGGGAACATATGTTTTCTAAAACATTGCATCTTGTATGGAATATGTTCTCTTTTTGTGTTTCGATGGATTTGCTAGGGTGATTGTTGAGGGTTCTCCTAATCATAAGCAATTCTCCCTCTAGTGGAGCTACCCTCTCATCCTCTCCCCCCTCCTCTCTCTCACTAGGCTCATCCTCGCCACTAGTGTATTCATCTACACCCTTGAGAAACAAAGTCCTTTGGTTGGGGCATTGTGCTTGCACATGCCCTCTACCATAGCACTTGAAACACTTAACATCTCTATCTCGGATGGGTGGGGTGGAGGTTTCTTTGGTTAAGGGTTTGGTAGGTTCTTTTTGTTTTTCTTTTGATGTACTACCCTCCCTTCTAAACTCTTTCTTGGGATAAAAGCTAGAGTAGGAACTCACCCTTTGACTTGAAGTTTTGCGCAAGATTTGTTGTTAAACTTTAATGCAAAGTTGAACCAAGTCATTCAAGTCTTGGTAAGGTAGGAGTTCTACCCTATCTCTTATCTCAAGTGATAGGCCACTAAGGAACCTAGCTATGGTGGTGTCCTCCTCTTCCCTAACGGATGCTCTCATCATGTAGAGCTCCATTTTCTGCCTATACTCTTCCACGCTCATGTTCTTTTGTTGGAGTCTTTGGAGCTTGTCCATCAACTCCCTGTGGTAGTAGGAAGGTATGTGGCGACGTCTTAGGGCTCCCCTAAGGTCATTCCAATATGCTATGGGAGGTTCCCTATGAAGACGTCTTTCTCTTTCGAGAGAGGTCCACCAATACATGGCGTTCCCTTGGAAACTAAGGGCGGCTAGGGGTACCTTACGTTCTTCACTCACCCTATGGCAAGCAAAGAGTTGCTCTACTTTCATCTCCCAATCTAGGTAGATTTCTACATTTTCTTTACCATGGAAGTGAGGTAGGTCTACTCTAACCTCCCTTGGCCCCTCTTGTTCCCTTTGCCTATTTCTTCTAGGGGGTGGTTGGTAATAGTCATTGATTATAAGGCTCCCCTCCCCTAGAGACTCATTACTCTTAGATGCATGAGTATGAGATTTCTTTGATTTTTGTGATTTCTCTTCTTGGGCTTTAGCCAACTCATTAATTTTAGTCTCATTCTCCAATTGTCTAAAAGAAATCATTTGCACAACTTGTGAAACTTCTTTCAAAAGAGTTTTTATAGATTTTACTTCACTTTCAATAGACTTTGGAGAGTGAGGAGAAGAAGACATGGCTAAAGTTTTGTGTATACGAGTATTTTACCTTGAGAAAATTTAGGAAAGCCAAAGAAGGTAGTTTTCCAAGTAAGGGAGGTGAGTCACAGAGGACTACTTCAATACCAAGCCTTTGCCTTAGCCAAAAACTATCCCTCAATGTCTTCACACAAAGCTTTCTCTTAGTAAACCACTTAGAACACAATTAAGTTGAGAAATCATATTTTAATGCAAGTTAACTAATTAACCAGGCAAGACTAATTAACAAAGCTTAAACAAGGTAACACACATGAAAAGCGTAGCTAATTAAGCAAGGAAATGTAGTTAAAACAATTAACAATTTGCTAATTAGTAAACTCTGTACTAGTCGGCCCTAGGTGAGGCTTCTTGGACACTTGGAGCCCTTGAAGACACACTCACCGTCTAATCACGTAATTAAAGAAGTAATTAACACAAGTTAAGTTGCAAAGAAAATTAAGAAAACTCCCTTTGTTGATCCTTTTTTTGCTATTGGCACTTCCTTGGTTGTCTTTTCTTGTTGGACCCTCCAAGTGTTTGTGGTATTTTGAGAAGTATTTGTTTCTGCCTTTGCTCTTGTTCCCCTTAGAATTAAGGACTTAATTCTCCAATTCCAGCACCTATCAAGAAGACTAGACCTTACTCAAGTCAAATTTCCACTCAAATAAGCACCAATTGAGAATTAATTCCAACACCAAATTTAGAGGTCAAAGAATGAAAGCAAGAAACAATTTAATTGGAAAAACAGTACCACACAAATGGAGTTAGATTGTGACAACTAGAAAGAGTTCCAAGAATATTAGACAAGCAAATAAAGGTACTCAAATAAAGGTAGACACACAAAATGAATCCTAAGAATAGCACTAGAATAGATTTCAAAATCAAAAAAACAGCACCACTGAAAAATTGTTGTGGGCTAGAGAATGTGATTTTCCCCGATTTATGCTGAGCTGCCCCCTTAAGATTTGATTCTGAAAATTTATATGCCAAATATTCAAGATCTTAACTAAAATCTGGCGTTGGTTTCACTCCAAACGCATGAACCATTTTTTTTTAATAAATTTTTCAAATTCAGTGTTCAGTTACGCCAACTATAGCGCCCAGATTTGCACACTGTTTTTAAAATATTTATCATTTTTTTTTTCTATTGACTCTTTTGAGATGATTCTTTTTTTGTCTTTTCTGTAACACCTCAATCTTGCATAATCCAGAGAATAAAAAATTTCCTATGTAGGGAAATAATTTTCTGAAACAAAACAGCCAGCACAGAGTATGTAAAACAAGGGATTCTGTAAAAACTGGAAAAAAAACAGCAAGAGACCAAAAGATAAACACAATGGAATTAATGAAAAGGAATTTGTGTAGATCTAAACACAAATATGAACTCAAACTAAAAAAATAAAAGGTACCAAAAGATCAAAACACAGCAGATTCAAAACAAGTATTTAGACCAAAATCAAGAAACAATTAAGCCAAACAAAGTACTACTTATGATTTGATGACATTTTGGAAAAACATGACTAGACAAAACACATATGGATTCAGAAATTAAAAGACTCAAAGAGCATAAAATAAAACAAATAAACTTGCAATAAAGACTCAAATACCTAAAATAAAAACAGCCACTCAAAGGTGTATGGAATCCTACCAAAAATTGTACAAGGATTGCTCAAGATCAATTAAGCAAAGTGCACCGATTGGATTTTCCAATAGCACACCAAAACAAAGTAAAAATTAAAAACAGCAAGACAAGTATGAAAACAAGATGAACAACATGAAATAAAGAAGAACTCAAAATGAAAAAGACCAAGAACTACTCATCTTTGAAGAACCTATGCTCATGATACCAAATGATGGCAAATTCATGGAGCTCTTCTCGGAATCATGTGAAAATGGGTGCGGAAGCTATGGATTGTAATGTGCAAGATCCTCCTAGGAGCTATGGTGATCTTGAAGGTGCATGATGTGTATGGAAAGAGGGAGGTTCGGCCAGCCCTATGGTAGGTGATGAAGATGAAGATTAGATCCTAGAAACTAGGGAAAAGCAAAGTATGGCACAATGTTGGCAGCATAACTTTACTCTCATTAATCTTGAAAATACAAGAGCTAGGCATCTCCTTTTATAGGCTAAGGAGGCCGTAAATCCTAAGCTAATTACACATGAAATGTGAGAAAAATGAAATGGAAATGAGAAGGCACATGGCACATGGACCACATGGCCGTTCATGTGAGCTAAAGTTCTAGAATGTGCACAAAATCTAGGGTAAATCACATATAAGACAAGTTTGTGCTTTCTAACACTACACTAATTACTAAGCGACCCCTAATGGGCCTCCATGTAACATATACAAGGTCTTCTCTCTTCCATCCGTGGCTAGATCCATTTGGGCGTGAATGTGCTTAGCCATTGACCTTGTAATAGGTCCTAGACGGTCTAGGCCTCCTCCTAGACGCTCCATGTGTAGCCTCTCTTCATCATGTCCTAGACGCTCCCTTCTTGAGTCTAGACGCTCATCACGGTCTAGTCTTGGGTCTTGGCTTCCATGGTGAGGTGTGCTTGGCCCTCCTCCATCACCTTCCGCATTCAGATCTTCTATCCTAGGGTGCTATTAAAAATTAAATTTAGCTTCCCTTACATCAATTGCTTGCTTTCCAAGCAAATTTTAGAATTTTATTCCCCACAGTCTGGATAAGCTTCAAGATTTACGGGCCTAATGCAAGTTATACAAATTGAACAAAAATTCAATATATAGTAGAGTAAGTTGAGAGGATTAAACTTCTCAACTGACCCCACCAAGATTGATGACTAAATCCTAAGGAAAAATAGAGAACAAAGGAACTTTATAGCAAAAATGAACTTACTCGGTTTGAAAATATGATCGGGTAGAAATGTTCCTTAACTCCTCTGCTACAATGTGGTATTATCAGATTCTAAAATAGATGAGGTATGAAGTGAGAAATTAAGAGAGAAGGGAGAGGAGAGAAGTTGGTAGAGAGAGAAAGTGATTTGGAAGAAAGAAGAAGAAAGAGATTAGGGTATGATGCTCGTATCACCTCTTCAATTTCCCAAGTGGAATCTCCAAAGATGAGATCCCACAATACTCTCACCATGGGAATACTTCTTCCACGAAGTTGTTTCACTTGTGAATCTAAAATTTTGATTGGCTTCACTTCAAACGACAAATTTTCTTTGACCTGGATGGAATCAGACTCTAGAATGTGGCTAGGATCAGACACATACTTTCTTAGTTGGGATACATGGAAAATATTGTGAATGTTAGCTAAAGGAGGAGGCAAAGCAATTTCGTAAGTCACAGGACCTATTCTCCTGAGAATTTGATAAGGTTCTATGAACTTAGGAGTCAATTTCTTGGATTTGAGTGCTCTTCCTACACCAGTGAACGGTGTAACTCTAAAAAAGACATGCTCACCCGCAAAGAATTCTAAAGATCTTCTTCTTTGATCTGCATAAGATTTTTGTCTGCTGAGAGATGTTTTCAATCTTTCCTGAATCATTTTTACTTTCTCATTGGTTTGTTGTATTAATTTTGGTCCAATTAACACACAGAGGTGTCCTGCACTTTCTTCCGTACAATGCCTCAAATGGAGCCATTCATCTGCTTGCTTGGTAACTATTGTTGTAAGTGAACTCTACCAGTGGTAGAATTTCATCCCAACTGCCCAAATGATCTAACACACAAGTCCTAAGAAAATCCTCTAAGGACTGGATAGTTCTCTCTGATTGTCCATCAGTCTGAGGATGATATGTTGAACTAAGTCTGAGTTTAGTCCCCAAAGTTTCTTGAAGTGTTTGCCAAAATCTGGAGGTGAATCTGAGATCTCTATTTGAAACTATGCTGGAGGGTACACCATGCAATCTGACTATTTCATCTATGTAAATCTGGGCCAACTTCCGCATAGAGATTCTCAAGTCTATAGGTAGGAAGTGTGTCGTCTTTGTCATCCTGTCCACTATGACCCAAATAGAGTCATGCTTCCTCAAAGTACGTGGTAAGTGGGTAAAAAAATCCATTGAGATACTATCCCACTTCCACACTAGAATGTCTAACTGAGTTAACATGCCTCCAGGTCGTTGATGTTCAATCTTTGATTTCTGACAAGTCAAGCAAACAACTACAAACTTAGCTACATCATTCTTCATGCCATGCCACCGATAAGACTTCTTGAGATCTTGATACATCTTGGTCATTCCTGGATGTAAACTGAGTTTGCTTTTATGACCTTCAGATAACACTGTTTCCTTTAGTTCATTATCCTCTGGTATGCATATTCTATTTTTGAATCTCAAAATACCATCCACTCCTAATGAGAAGTCTTTAGCTTTGTCAGTATTTAATAAGCCCATGAAGTTCTTCAATTTTGAATCTTCCAATTGTTTCTCCTTCACCTTCTCCAGAAATTCATTAGTTATAACAAGTGTATTACAACTAATGCAATGTGAAGACATGGAAACCTGCAAAGTCATACTCCTGAAATCTTCAATCAATGCTAGCTCTCTAATCTTAAGCGACGACATTTGTATCTTTTTACGACTCAACACGTCTGCAACAACATTTGCCTTCCCGGGATGGTATATTAGCTTAAAATCATAGTCCTTTAAAAATTCAATCCACCTCCTCTACCTCATACTAAGCTCCTTCTGATCAAACAAATACCTCAAGCTTTTATGATCACTAAACACATCAAAACTAACTCCATAAAGAAAATGTCTCCATATTTTTAAAGCAAAGACAACTGCTGCCAATTCTAGATCATGAGTTGGATAATTTCTTTCATGCACCTTTAACTGACGAGAAGCGTAGGCAACAACTTTCTTATTCTGCATTAGAACACAACCCAATCCCTGATAGGAAGCATCACAGAAAACTTCAAAAAGACTTATTGGTATCAGGGATTGTCAATACAGGAGCATTAGTCAACCTTGTTTTCAACTCTTCAAAGCTTCTCTCACATTGTTCAGTCCATGCAAAAGGATGATCCTTTCTAGTGTATTGGGTCAAATGAGCCACTATTTTAGAAAAGCCTTCTATAAATCTCCTGTAATATCCAACTAACCCAACAAAGCTTTTGATTTTTGTAACTGTTTTAGGACGTTCCCACTGAAGTACAACCTCCACTTTAGAAGGATCTACTGATATTCCCTATGCAGAGATGACATGTCCTAAAAATTGTATTTCTGACATCCAGAAGTCACATTTTGAAAGTTTAGCATATAACTGTTTTCCTCTCAAAATGTTCAGGACGGTTCTAAGATGTTCTGCATGTTCTTCCCTTGTACGAGAATAGATCAAGATGTCATTTATGAACACTACCACAAACTTATCAAGAAAAGGTCTGAATATCCGATTCATATAATCCATGAAAATAGTTGGAGCATTAGTCACCCCAAATGGCATAACTAGAAATTCATAGTGACCATACCTTGATCTAAAAGCAGTCTTTTGAACATCTTCCACTTTCACTAAAATTTGGTGATAACCTGAGCGCAGATCTATTTTAGAAAAGACAAATGCTTCATGCAACTGATCCATCAGATCGTCAATTCTAGGAAGAGGATATTTATTCTTTATTGTTAACTTGTTTAATTGTCTGTAATCTATGCATAGACGTCATGAACCATCTTTCTTCTTCACTAATAACACTGAAGCTCCCCATGGAGAAACACTAGGTCGAATGAATTGTTTCTCTAATAAGTCTTCTAGTTGTTTCTTCAATTCAGCTAACTCTACTGGTGCCATTCGGTATGGAGAAATTGACACAGGGCCTGCTCCGGGAATCAAGTCTATTGCAAACTCTATCTCTCTTTTAGGTGGAAGTCCAGGAATCTCGTTAGGAAATACATCCATAAACTCCTGAACTACAAACATATCTTTTTGTACTTTATTAGTAACTATAGAACAAGACAAGAGCATAAAACATTTTTCACCTTCTTATATCTCTCTTTCAAGTTGTTGAGCTGAGATAACCTGCATTCCTTCTAATCCAGGAAAAATTAACTTCTTTCGACCACAATCTATAAGGATATGATTAGCAGACAACCAATCCACTCCCAATATAACCTCCAAATCTTTTAGAGGTATACAAATCATGTTGATTTTGTATCTCCGCCCATCTATAATTACTGGACACTCAGCACACATGGAAGAAGTTACTATAATACCTTATGTTGGTGTAGATACCACCAACTCAAATTCTAACTCTCGGACTAGCAACTTAAGCTTCTTAGCACAATCAAAAGATATAAAAGAACGGGTTGCCCCATAATCAAATAATACAGATGACTGTGTTCCAAGGATAGAACAAATACCTCTAACAAGGCTATCAGACTGTGAAGCTTCAGCTCCACTAATAGCAAAAACTCTGCCAGCAGCTTTGGGTTTTTTATTACTATTTTGTTGTACTTGTTGCACTCTGCCAGAATTTGGAGCTCCCAATTGGACACGACAGTCTTTTGTTTCATGACCATACCTGTGACATCTATCACATGTCACATTTGACACTGGATGAGGGCAAAATCTAACAACATGTGGCCCACCGCATCTAAAACATCTGAAACTAGGTGGTGATTGAGAACTGGGTCTTCCACTGCTATAAGATTGATGTTTGAAATAAGGTTTCTTTCTATCTTCATATTTAGGCATGCTTTTAGAAGGTCCTCCCACTAGAGGCTTAGCAAGTCTGCTACTATTTTTCAAACTCTCCACTAGTTTTGCTTTCTCCACTAGAGCAGGGAAATCTCTAATGGACATAGGAATCACCACTTCTTTAAGCTCTTGCTTCAACCCAAACTCAAATTTTCTACATCTCCAAGCCTCAGTCATGGTCTGGGTGTAAAATCTAGCTAGGTGTTTGAACCTAGTAGCATATTCAGTGACTGAAAGATTTCCTTGTTCCAGCTGCATGAATTCAATTTATTTTGCATACCTGACACTATCAGGAAAATACTCCTCCAGGAATCTTACTTTGAAGTTCTCCCAAGTGACATCTTCTCCTTTGTCTTCCATCATTTGCTTCATGCCTATCCACCAGAATTCAGCTTCTTCAGTTAGTATATAAATGGCATAGGATAACTTTCTCTCTTCAGGGCATTGAGTAGCTTCAAAGATTCTTTCTATGTCTCTCACCCACTGGTCTGCTCCATCTGGATTTACCTTGCCATTAAATCTGGGTGGATTGTGTCTCAGAAAATCCTCCAGACTAAAAGTATGGGGTTGTTGATGAAGCTGAGATGCTTCTGTTACTAATCTAGCTAATTCTAATTGATGAAGGGCGTCCTGATGCTGTTGTGCCATAGTAGCACTCTGTAGTTGCAAGGATGTTGCCATCATCTCTATTGCCCGAGCTAGGTTGGGCATATCTACTGGTGGAGGAGGAGTAGGTGGTCTACGTGCCATCTACTAAGCACATAAAGAATTGGGTTCGAAATTACTAAAATTTCCAACTACATCTTTAAGACAAATTAATTTCAAAGAAATTAATCATACGAAACAGGTAAAAACCAATCAAAACTTATCTCTAAAATGTACTTTAGCTATTTAGAATTAAGATAGAAAATAATCTTGATCCATTCATGAGTGTGCACCCTCACCACTCTATCAAGATTCTTTTCATTCTTAATACTTTCATCTATATTCATAACAATTAAATTTATTTGACTCGAACACAAAAAAGATTTCAAGAAAAAAAAAACTTTGTCAAACATCTTATTATAAACTTTTAACTAAGTCTGGAGGCTAAACTTAAACATAAATCTACATGCAGGAGAAACATAATAAACCCACTATCCTCAGGTTATCCTAAGGATGAACCGCTCTGATACCATTAAATGTAACACTCTGGAAAATAACATCTAACTATTACAATGCAAGTTCTACATATTTCTATACAAGCATAAAGTTTTTCAAAACATTCATAATACATGATGAGGACATATAGAAATACAAATATTTACAATATAAGTTTCAAAATCAACACCCTAAAGCTCTTCAAATCCTCAAACACCTGTAAGATCATCTGCTCATGTACGTAGTACAGTCATCGCGGTTCAAACACAACAAGAAAAACAAGGGTAAGCTAGTGAAAATAGAATTTTATAATATACACAATTAAATCAAAAGAGAAAACCAAGTTACATTATCAATTTCTCAAATTATTCTATCTTCTCCAAATCTCAACAATAAAACAATCACATAGATCTCACATGGATCTACACATTCACAATATTCAACAAACAACATCTTCCGGAAGACCCGTATTAAGTAAGTCCTACTAGAGACTAACACCTGATCCAAAAATTACCAATGAATCCAACAGAAAGGATCAAGGTAAGTTCAATACAACCCAAGTCGTGCATCTCATATGTCACGGTGTGCATGAACTCCCCCATCAACTTCTCACCACCTGATATCTTAGTCAATGTGACTTAGATCATCAGTGAAGCTCAGAGATCTTTGTTACCACATAGGCATTAATACTTAAGACACAACAAACATCCGTCCATACATTATCCCAAATGTGTGAATTCAATTCCATACCATTTTGTCATACAATATCATTCAAAAAGTGATCCACAATATTCAAAAGCGTAATTAATATAAAAAAAAACATTTAAATATTAAACCATCAAAATATAATATTTTTACAAATTTAAATAATATATAAACATACAACCCAACATATAAACACACAACATCCCTGCAAGAGAAATTGAATATGGGGACCACGTCCCTTCCACATTCAGATCTTCTATCCTAGGGTGCTATTAAAAATTAAATTTAGCTTCCCTTACCTCAATTGCTTGCTTTCCAAGCAAATTTTAAAATTTTATTCCCCACCATCTGGATAAGCTTCAAGATTTACGGGCCTAATGCAAGTTATCCAAATTGAACAAAAATTCAGTATATAGTAGAATAAGTTGAGAGGATTAAACTTCTCAACTGACCCCACCAAGATTGATGACTAAATCCTAAGGAAAAATAGAGAACAAAGGAACTTTAGAGCAAAAATGAACTTACTCGGTTTAAAAATATGATCGGGTAGAAATGTTCCTTAACTCCTCTGTTACAATATGATATGATCAGATTCTAAAATAAATGAGATATGAAGTGAGAAATTAAGAGAGAAGGAAGAGGAGAGAAGTTGGTAGAGAGAGAAAGTGATTTGGAAGAAAGAAGAAGAAAGTGATCGTGTGGGATGGGGGAAGTGTGGGGTGGGGGGAAACCTTCTGCTTTTAAAAAAAAAGTGTTGTTACAAAGTTATATATAAATATACAAATTAAAAAGATTTCAATATCAATAAGATTGAATAATTATTTCATATAATTAAAACCATATTCATTTTTATAATTCAAAATATTTTTTCTTTAATCGCGTGTATTACAAGTAATAAACAAAAGATAAAGAAAGCTATGAAACACTACGTACATATACTTAGAAGAATGTTACCAAAATAAAAAATAATTATTAAAGAAAGAATTAGTTTAAAAAATAAAATTTCTTAACTGACGATTAGTAAAATCTCAAAAAACTCACTGACAAAAAAAAAGTTAAGAGTAGGAAAATTTAGAACAAAAATAGACATTTTAAATTAAATTTTGATAACCGGAACTGTTTTTAAATTTTACTACCTTCCAGTCGATAAGATTTATTTGCGAAGAAAAAAAGAGTAACAAATTCCTTAACAAAGAGACAAATTAAAGATGAGTTGAAAAGGGAATTGGTGATAAAAGAAAATAATTTGGAAGAAGACGAAGAAAGGGTGTTTTATCCACCACCCCATCATTTATAAAAAAAAAAAAAAAAATCTTATTTAATTATTTATCATTATGGAAAGCTTTTTCCGAAATATAATTTGAAAATATTATTTCACAAAACATATTTTAGAACATGTATAATGTTCAAAAAAATAATTTTTCAGAAATATATTTTATAAATTCTAAAAAATATGTTTCGGAAACATTTTAGAAAAAATAATTTAGAAGTCCTTTTAAAAAGGTTTAAAATAATTTTTGCCAGAATATATGGGGTTGAGAGAGAAATTTGTTGGGTGCACAAAGAAACACCCAAGAAAAAATAGAAGATAAAAAAAACTGGAACTAGGCCCAATTCTTGTGATAAATTTATTACATTTAAATATTTTCTCTAAAGTAATTTATTTTCTCAATAAATACATTACATTTTATACTATAAATATTTACATCGACATAATTTATTCAAAACAAAAAATAAAAAAAATCTTTACAAATTTAGAATATGAGTCAACCACGATGTTTACAAGAAAAACATTAAAGGATCCATTTTCTACTGAAATATGGTAGAAATTAAATTAATTTTAGAGATCTTAGATGTTAATGTTATGCAATGAATGACTCCGATGTTTAAAACATAAAAACAAATAATAGCGGGTGACAGCTAACAAAGGAAAATAATAAAAAAAGAATGAGAAAAAGAAGTTTCCTTCGAAATTAACGAACATGAACACCAAAACCAATGTCTATATATGTTCCTCTTGTTCAAGTGCTTTGAAATCCTGTTAATATATATATACATATATGGGTGGCTTAGCTAAGATAAGAAGACACCATGTTGTGAGCCTGGTGGTGGCAATAGGATTGTGCATCACTGCTGTTGAATGCACCAAACATGTGAGCATCAAGAACAGTCTAGGATCTGGAAAAAACATGAGTTTGCATTGCCAGTCCAAGGACAATGATCTGGGACAGCAAAACATAGAAAATGGGAATGAGTTTGGGTGGGACTTCTCTGACAATGTTTTTGGAAGCACTCTGTTTTTCTGTGATCTGGGGTGGCAAAATGTTGAGCACTACCATTTTGATGCTTATTCCTTCGGCAGGGACAGGGTACGATGTGATGGTGCAGGATGTTCATGGCTAGTATCTGCTGAAGGCATTTATGGCTTCAATGGACAAACGGGCTTCTGGGAATTCATGTTCCAATGGCCAAATTAATTCATCATTTCATGAAATTCAACCTAAATCACACATCTATTTTCTGAGAATGATTATAATAATAAACACCTACTTTCAGTCTCCTATGTTCTTTTGCTTCTTGTCACTCTTCTTAAGTCTGGGGTGATTATTATCACCTTTATTCTATTAGTGTTAGTTTAATATCGATAAGTATTTATCCTTACGTTCAATTTACGTTTAATATTTTGTTTAGAGGTTAAGGTTAAAGACCATTTAAATACAATTTCATTTATTAATTTTTTAGAATATTTTTTTAAAGATAAAATGATGACGAAATCTTAATATAAATTGCAATGATTATCTTCATAAATCTATCTGAACGGATTCGAGTGCAACCATTGATATTCTCTATCCCTTCCTATGCAATGATGGAAGTAAAACATTAAGAAGGTGAGTAATAAAAAAAAATATCACATCGGTGATAATATCTCTTGCGTTAAAATATGTAAAGAAAAAAAAATAAAAGATGTAGAACACAATAAAAGAAAAGAAAACATTAATATAGAGATGTTATATTTAATCAAGGTATGCAATATTCAAATGTGTAAGTTGTGGTTTTTATTTATTTTAGAATATTATATTATTTATTCTAAAATATACTTTTGTTGCTAAAGAAACAAATTAATATATTTATTAATATCATAATATATGATTATTCATTCATATGTATAAATATTTAATGTTAGCATTATTATATATTTATTAGCATTTAATATATACTAATAAATATAAATTAATATGTTAATAAATATGAAGTATTATATTTATCTTAAACCTTCTTTATTAATGAGAGATAGTAGGAAGATTTTTAAGATATTTCCACAATTCATCTAGACGAATTATTTTCTTTCTCTACAGTTCATTTTCTTGAAATATAGTAATTAAGATTAATTATTTATTAAAACCATTAAATTTTAAGAAAGTAAATTATGAAAATGAGAAATATTTTCCTCAAAGTTTTTTTAAGAATAACTTAATATCCTTTCTCTATCTGTAATATGTCCAATATAGTTTTGATTCATGTGTTAAACCAAAATTTTAACTGCGGTAATTTAGAGGTGAAGGTGTGTGAGCTTCCAACCCTACTATCATTTTTCAAATTTCTTCATTTTTTTTAAGTAATCATGTCACTCCAATTTTTGTTTAGCTCTTTTAATTTTATTAAAAATATTTTAACTCTCACTGGGAAAAAGAAAATTTTGGTCCCTTTATATGTAAACCTCTACCTCACTGCTTGGATTGTTATGTTCATCATTATATCATTTGTAAAATTACTTCTTAACATCATATAAGTAAAATATGTTAAATATTCTTTAAAAGATAATGAATTCAACCACAAAAACATCACAAATCTAAAACTTGCACAACTTAAACTAAAATGAAAAATAATCACATCATTATAATATTTGAAAGATTTTTATGTTATACCTTTTTTCAATTTTTAAAAAATAAAAAATATTTCTTGATTCATGATGGAACCAATTTCATGCCTGAGATGGATATGGAAATCATCTCATGGCTTTTTTAAGTACAAGACCTTTTACACAGAGATGAAAATATTTTTTTTTTTATCTTCAATTTATAAAACTAATAAACATTTTAAAATTTGGAAATTAAGATTTAGACCTGTGTTGGGGAGATTAATAAAGCCCTGGATTCTATTACTATGGTCTTTCGATATTCTTTTTATTGATACTAGGCGAATCCATCTTTTTTATTTTTATTATTTATTTATAATTATATTTAATATTAAAAATAAAATAAAATATTTTATTATTTATATATTATATTATCAGTATAAATTAATAACTCATTTTAATAGATATAAATACACATTAGAAAACACATTTTTTTATTGTATCTGTGATTGAAAACATAACTAAAATAGTTGTTATATATAACAATAATTTAATTATGATTAGATATATTTAAAATCTTAGTTTATATCTTAATTTATAATATTGGTTGATTTATTATAATAAATATATTTATCATATAATATTTATAATTGTTTATTAAAATTTCAAAATTTCAAAATAATTAAAATAAAATAAAATAAAATATTAATAGAAAAATAAAATAGAATAAAAATTGTAAAAAAACGATTTTAAAGAGAAATTTTTTATATAAATATTATGTTATTTTTACTCAAATTAATCCTATTTTAATTATTAAACTTTGTTTTAAACTCTTTTAGAGTCTGTTTGGATGTACTGTTCACAGACAAAGAAGTGAGGAGATATCCGCTATTTAGATTTCGGGTTTTGTGGGGAAGAGAATGTTAGGATATATATGTGAATAGTAAATATTTTCTCCCCTCAAAATGAAGAGAGGTAGAAGGAAAGTGACATCAACATATAATTTACCCTCATTTATTTTTTTATTTTCCATCACTACAAGATTTTTAATATTAAAAAAATAGTATTTTGTTTATTTATACGAGATGTAATTTATTTTATAATTTTATAATATGTATTTAATATTTTAATAAATTATTTGAGTTTTTGTTTTTATTTAATTTATTATTGTGTTTATATTAATATATTTTTGTGTATAATTATTATGTTTATGAATTATAATTTATTTCATTATAATTTTTTATGAAATTATTTTTATTATTAATTACCTTAATTTTTGTTTAGTATTTTTTATTTTTCATTAGTACAGGGTTTTTAATATTAAAAAATAATACTTTATTTATTTATATAATATCTGATTTATTTTTTGATTTATTTTTTAATTTTATAATACATGTTTAATATTTTAAGAAATTATGTGAAGTCCTATTTTTATTTAATTTTTTGAATACATATTTTTTTTAATTATAGTTTTTAAATTATATCTATTTATATTTAATACATATTTATTTTTTCTAATTATAATTTTTAAATTTATGATTATGTATTTTTAAAAAAACTCATTTTATTATTAAATTTTTTAATAAGTAAGGATAAATTTGTAAAGTAATATTTAACACCTTTAAAAAAATTTCAAAATTCTTTCAGAATTATTACATCACTCACAAACTTCCATTAATTTTTCTCACACATCTACAATCCATCACGTTAAACTCAACCGTAGTTATTTCTTGTTTTCTTTTCTTTCTTCTTTATTATATCTTTTGATAAAGTTTAACGTTTTGCCTTTATTTTCTTTGTGTCGCGTTTGTTTAAGTTTGTAAATCCAATTCTCATAAATTTTAATATTATATCTTACCTTAAAACAGTTAGTGAGTCAATGGTCCTAAATAATTAGAATAATTTTTAATTTAGATAAGTGCATTTTTATTCTATAAATATTTAATTCTTTTTTCTACTAATAAATTTGAGTTTAATATTGGTTTATTTAGTTAAGTATATAGCCTTTGATCAAAGTTTGATTTTATTTTATATTGTTTTAGGTTTCTAGAGTTTTTGTGTTCTCTAACCTACCTTTAGTTATTGCTTAGAATACAAGTTTCTTTCAAATAAAGATAAGTTATATTTGACAAACTCTTATTAATGACTTACATTGTAGAATTTAATTAATGAGTTACATTGTAAAATTTAAATGAATCTAAATCTAGGATGACTTTATGTATGTTATGAAAGGCATGAAAGTGACTTTGTCTTGATTGAATGACAAAATGTGATTTGACTTAAGTTAGGTGCATTTTGGATAAGAAATGTCTTTTGGTTGAGTTGTAAATGACTAGATTATTGTATTGAAGCATGAATTTAATAAAAGTGAATCTAATTTGAACTTTGAATGATAATTTTGAGTTGTAATATGTATTTGAGCATTTTGAACTTGTTAAGTAAATTTAAATGTTAGTATAATTTTTATTAGTTTTGGAAAAGTATATTTTTGTTCTTTAACTTTTATTCAATGGAGATTACGTCCATCACTTCAACATTTTCTTCTTTGTCTTTTATTATTTAGATTCCATATTATCCAATTCCATAAAGAACTAAATCCTCTTTTGTTGAAATTAAACATAATTACCAAACTCTCTTGTATTTTTTTATTATATTTATATACAATGTTATATTATTTTTTTTTATTTGTGTTTAATTTTTATGTTTATTGTTCATTGTGATCTAATCAATAATTAATTAGTTGAAGTTATAAGAGATTAAAACAAATTTAGTTATTCGACTAAGATAAGACAACAAATAAATCATTCATCAGGATATCATAAAATGACTTATTAATCATCTTTAAATCTCTTAATGCAAATTCATTTTATTGAGTTGACATTTATGGTTTCTTTTAAGAGATTCGAAAATAATTTTTCATGATAAAGATTGATGACAATAAAGAAGATAAAAGTCTTTATTTTTAAGCTTAATAATACAAGAGAACAAGATGGTGAAGTCTGATCCCAACAATATCCATGTCAATGTCTCACTAGCTTTCTTTCAAAAATACCAAAAATATTATGATGTTTAATTTTAATTTTTCTTTTAAGTTCTTGTCATTTGATTTTACTTCATGTTTTATCATTTATTTTATACATAGTATAATTATTAGTATTACACCAAATCTTATGAATTTGATATTCTTACTTATTTTTTAAACTACTAAGAATAATGATGCACTTGACAAAAAATCAACTATTTCACTAAATATTTAAATCATCTATATTAAAATCTCAAGTTCTGAGAAATTCAAAGATTTTATATACATTTAGAATATACAAAAGTTTGGATATTGACTATTTTAAATTATTTGTGTAGAGTTAAACCTAAAAGAAGATAGTATTAGAAGTTTATTTTCATACATTAACATTCTCACACATATGCTATATTTATTATCTTTCTAAAATAATTTTAATTTTATAAAAAATCGTTCTTAAATATTAGTGTAGGTCTTCCTTTTATGTATGAATATTTGATCATGTAACAAAAATTTATAGTTATTTAACTGATTTTAAGAGTACTAAGATTTTATTTAAATTATTGAAACTACAATGATTTAAACAATTTATTTGTTATTTAATAATAATATATTTTTAACTATAAATACATTTTAATTATTTTGACTTTATTTAATGAAATTTGTTCTAAACTACATAATCCCTCTTTTTATAAAAATTGAAATAAGTACACTAAACGATAATCTACTTATATTATTTTGACTATAAATACATTTGAATTATTTTGACTTTATTTAATGAATTTTTTTCTAAAACACCCAACTTTAATTAGTGCCTAACATTTGGTTAAATTATTACAATACGCGTATTTCGTTTAATGAGAAAACATTTTAGAAACAAAGTAACTGTTGGTAAAATTGAATAAAGTCATTTTTTCTATTACTAGTTAGATGATTATTCCTATTAGAAGTAAATATTTTGTCTTCGTTTGATCATAACTCATTTTTCTTAAGTAATAAATACCTCATTTTTTATTTATTTATCAATCATAATTAAAATATGCATTTTTCATAGAGTTTGTAAATATTAAAATAGACCATAGCCACCAAATATAGCTTAAGCATTAATTATTAATATGCTTTACAAATATTCTAAATTTTAATTTCCTCCGAAATTTTCAAAATTAAACTACATAATCCCTATTCTATAAAAATTTAAATAAGCACATTACGACAATGCGTTTTGTAACAGCGTGTTGTTTTTAAAAAAACAGACCCCTGCACACATTATTCTTCCTTATCTCCATTCTCTCTCTACAATTCTCTTCTCTCCCTCTCTCTTAATTTCTCTCCCAATCTTCATCTATTTTAGAATCTGATCATATCACGCTGTAGCTGAGGAGTTCAGGAACATTTCTACCCAATCATATTTTCAAACAGAGTAAGTTCATTTTTACTCTAAATATTCTTTGTTCTCTGTTTTTTCTTAGGATTTAGTTATCAATCTTGGTAGGGTCAGTTGAGAAGTTTAATCCTCTCAACTTATTCTATTATATACTGAAATTTTGTTCTATTTGTATAATTTACATTAGGCCCGTAAATCTTGAAGCTTATCCAAACGGTGAGGAATAAAATTCTAAAAGTTGCTTGGAAAGCAAGCAATTGAGGTAAGGGAAGCTAAATTTTTTTTTTTTAATAGCACCCTAGGATAGAAGATCTGGATGTGGAAGGGACGTGGTCCCAATATGCAATTTCTCTTGCAGGGATGTTGTGTGTTTATATATATTGGATTGTTTGTTTATATATTATTTAAATTTGTGGAAATATTCGGTTTTGATAATTTAGTATTAAAGTGTTATTTTTTATGTCAAATAAAATTTTGAATATTGTGGATCGTATTTGGAATGATATTGTATGATGAAATGGTGTGGAATTGAATTCATACATTTGGGATAATGTATGGACTGATGTTTGATGTGTATTAAGTATTGATGCATATGTGGTAACAGAGATTTCACTGATGATCTAAGTTACATAGACTAAGATATCAGGTGGTGAGAAGCTGATGGGGGAGTTCATGCACACCGTGACATATGACATGCACGGCTTGGGTGTATTGAACTTACCCTGATCCTTTCTGTTGGATTCGCTGGTAATCTTTGGATCAGGTGTTAATCTCTGGTAGGACTTACTTAATACGGGTCTTCCGGAAGACGTTGTTTGTTGAATATCTTGGATGTGTAGATCCATGTGAGATTTATGTGATTGTTTTAATGTTAGGATTTGAAGAAGATTGTATAATTTGAGAAATTGATCATGTAACTTGATTTTTCTCTTTTGATTTAATTGGATATATTATAAAATTCTATTTTCACTAGCTTACCCTTGCTTTTCTTGCTGTGCTTGAACTGCGATGACTGTACTACGTACACGAGCAGATGATCTTACAGGTATCTAAGGTGTCTGAGGATCAGAAGAGTTTTAAGGCGTTGATTTTGAAACTTATATTGTAAATATTTGTATTTTCATATGGAGCGTTTTGAAAAACTGTAAGCTTGTATGAAAATATGTAGAACCCTGTAATAGCTATATGTAAATTATGGGGTGTTACACTTTTAACTACCATTATTAAACAAGAGCGTCTTTAAAAACGTTTCTTCAATACAAATGTTTTACCGATTTTTTTCTCAATTTTTATAATTTTCAATATCTTTAATCGTAGCTTGAATTCAACTTTTTAAAAGAAATGGCATAACATTAAATACGATAATTTAATAAACAATATTATAACGGTAGAATATTGAAATAAGCTTTAAATAAAGCTATAATAATTTTAATAAAGTATTGGAACTTTTAATTAATTTAAAAATCAGAATGTACTACAAATAATAGTAGGGATAATCGCGCTTCACTTTAGTTCAAATCTTTTTATAACAAATCCTTCCATACATAAGACTTAAAATATTATCCAAAGTTAAATGCGATTCAAAATTTATTTGAATTTGAATTTAATATAAAATTTGAGTTAGATTAAACAAATATTTTAAGTGAACTTGTCAAGTAAATAGATATGTTGTAAAAAAATTACATAATTATTATAACATCAATATTTTGAACTTGTACTTACATCTATAAACAAGTTACAGTTAGAAATTACAGTAGAAACAGATCATTTGAAAAAAAAAAATCAAAATATTCCCCTTTGATCGATTTGTGATTTTTTTTTCCGATTTGTAGTTAATTTTTTTATTTTGACGGATCTGTTTTGAACACCTACCTCTAAATAATAATAATCCTAACGTCTGAACTGCCTGTTATGAATACTTCTGCTTTGTTGAAGCTGAGGTAAGTGTGAGCGTGTTGATGTCGTCAATCATATCTAAAATAAATTCTAACAAGGATCAGCATCAACCATCAATATGACTAACACAAAACACTGAAAGCTCCAAACAATGTTATTATGCCACCAATGTCAGCAACAAAAGAAACAACATAAAACATGAAAATGCAAAACCAGCATTTGAACGGTATTATGGAAGCAAATTAAAACTAAGCATGAAAAATCAAAATCAACATACAAAGATTTGAAAGACCAACAGTGGCGGTAAGAGCAAAAGAGCCAAAATCACAAGCAAAATAAAGGCTAGGTCAACTAGTATGTGACATACAAACATCATGAAGCTACGAGGTGTGTCACCAAGAGGCAAGCCAAACTGAAGAAGCAGGCATTGGTTTACTCTACCATCAACTTATCCTCCTACTTTCTTCTTTCTCAATGGATTCACAGTAAAGTACTTCAAATGAAGAGGAAATAACGTGGTATGGATAATCGGCCCAATCCAAACCACGAAGTATAACTAAGTCTCATTATTTGCTTTCATTTTAATACTCATTATAGCTTGATAATTATTGATCTTAATGTCCCCTCCCCACCCATTGATTGATTATTTGTAAGGCTCAAAAGTTCTTTTAAGTTGCCACGATTGGTGTTAAATAGGATTACAAAGTCTCCAACTCCAGTAACTGGCACAAATATGTAACCAACTTACCGGTTCGATTGAAGGATAGCTAAGTAAGGGTCAGACAGTTCCAATTCTCATTCTCATTCAAATACAGGTACAACAGGTATTATGGGATTTGAATTCAAAATTGCACTCTCAAACAGCCAATTCCCCTCTATGTCATCCATCACTAAGGATCAGCTATGACCATGATTACACCACAGAAACCACCAGTATTTTAATCAGTACTATAAAATGGCTGATGGTTTAGGACATTCTCCCTCTTTTACGAAAGAAAATCTTCTCTTAACGGAGTGAGAACCCTAAAATGTGAAAGCATTAGAGAATGCCTCTGCATCGTCGAGTCTCCTTGGAGTAGTCTATGGCAGTAACTTCGGTTACCTGGGCTGGGCAACATGAGTTCCAACCTAAACCTTGAAAGTAAGTGTTTTTTCGGTCCAATTTTTCTTTTTGTTCCTTCTATTTGTTTGTCTAGTACAAATATAAATTGATCTTTGAGTGCATTGACTCACGGTTTCCCGATTAAAGTTTTCACATAAATGACTCTAGTCTTTTATAAGTATTTGAAATGAACACATATTTTTCTTTATATTTTATATGAAAAGACTTATATAAAAAGCAATGAAAATTTTAATCCCCCAGAAACATTCTTCTTTCAAGGATCAATTTGGGTATTTAGTATTTTTTTTCCATTTCTTCATCCACTTTCTCATGTGTTTTTGCTCGTGTAGTTGCTGCTCTGTTTATATCATTCTCGTTACTTTATTTGTTCAAAATATCAAAACCTATTATTTGTTTGTTGTTCTTATGTTTGCTTATAAAACACCATTCCCAATTATAGGATAATGTCAAGCACCCGAAAGAAACCAAAGCAATGCATCCTCACATTACTAAATGAAATATTAGTGTTTTTATGAATTATGTTCAAGACTTTATATGATGACAATCATAAGTATTTTATAAATGTGTTCAATTTTTGTCAAGAAAATTCTGCCAAATCACTCTAGCATGAACAAATTCATTGCTCAATGTAATTGCTAAGCTGACATAACCTGTCATCATAATTCTATAACAAACATATGTTTAAACAAAATGTGACATATGTGAAATCTCTATATCCAAATGTACTATTTACCAGAACCTGTAGTGAACTAAAATCACCTACCTCGCAAATCTGTCGAGTCTCCGGCGGCGCAACTCATCCAAAGGAAGGCCGTCAGAACGGGAACTCCTCTGAAAAGAAGAGAACCCATCGACACCGTTACTCGTCCCACACATCTCACACACACTCCGCAACCCAGAATTGTTCTCATACGTACACGTCTGGCATCTCCACGCCCTGTTAGTTCCCACAGTCCCCCTTCCAGTGATCCTTCCCCGCCGTGGCAAGAACTTGAAAGGCCACTTCAAAAAATCAGTTACCCCTCTAACGAGCAACGTTATGGGATTAGAACCCGAATAAGTGTTCCTCAACTTGACATAAAGAAGCCCTGCGAGAATGCCACCGAGATGCCCAATAAACGAGACACCCGGCACGAGGAGCTGAACGAGAATCAATTCAGCCCAAGCGGCATAACGAGAGGGAACGATAACTCCATGGACGTAGGAGTAATCGCTGGATTGGGAATTGAGAACGACTTTCAAGGCGAAGAGGACGCCGGAGAAGCCAACGGCGTATTCGTTGTAGTAGGGTTTGTCGTAGTCGAAGAAGAGAAGCAGGGATTTGGATAAGATTAGGGTAACGCCCTGGGAGAGGAGAAGCACGGAAGCAACCATGGAAGCGAAATCGACGCTTCCCATTGACGTCTCCAACTGAAATCCTTTCCAGAGAAGCGATAGCATGTTGTAGACAAGGTGCGGTTCACCGATGTGGTAAAACGGCGACAGCAAGAAGCGTTTCAAGTCCTTGTTCTGTTGAAAGAATTAGAATTAGAATCTAGAAGCTTCAAATGAAACTATGATAGCAATAAGAAGAGGAATTGAGAAGCGACCTTGAGAATGAGGTGAGGGTTGAACCAGACTTGCTGGATCGGAGGAATGAGGGACTCGAAGAGGGAGGGGCGGAGATAGATGATAGTGTTGGCCGCGATGAGGGCGGCGGTCACCGGAGGTTTGTGCTCCGACCGGTAATACTCGCTGAAGGTGTGGAGAGCGAGGAGAGGGAGCATTCCCCGAGAAACCCTTTGCCCAATTCTCACTTCCATTTCCGTAAACTCTGAAATTCCAATTCCACACACACAAGAAAATTGAATTGAAGCCCAATATTTGACAGGGAAAACAAATAGTTAGGCCTTAGAGACCAAGGAACCTCAACCCTTCTAGAAGAATCCAGAGGTTTCCTTCAACTCTGAGACAACTTCTTCCACTGTTATTTATTTTTATAAAAAATATTCTAATTATAGTTTAATATTATTAACTACATTAATTGGTTATTTAACAATATTATAAATTATAAATTACATTTGAAAAAGGATCGATAGTTTATTTATTTTTACAGTCTTATACCTTGCTCACTATTCCTATTTTAGATTTTAAAGGTGTTTAAGTTTGTAACTGTTGTAATATGAGTTTAGGGTTTAGGAATATGATTTCAGAATAAAAGAAAAAGTAAGTTTCATAATTTATTTGAGTTTATTTTTCAAAAAATTGGGTACTACTATTAATTGATTAGAAACTATAATTGGTTTAATTTTTAAAGGAAGTACTTAAAAGTAAAAGAAAAAAACTTAGCTAACATTTAAGTCAGTTTATTTTTATAAATTATTTTTTCTTTATTCTAGATTTGTGAAAACAAATGTGTTTATTTTCTTACCTAATAAAAAATTTAAAAAATTAGTTATTATAATAAACATAAAAATAAAAATTTACTAAAATTTATATTAAAATTATTAAAAATGTGTCCATAAAAAATATTTATAACTTTTTTTATAAATTTTTTATCATTTTACTATGGATACAATTTAAAAAAAAAGTTAATAAAGTACAGCTAATTAAGTTTAAAATAATAATAAAATAAAAAAATTGTATATAAAAATAGTTATGAAATAAAAGGTAATATTGTTCCACAAAGCACAAAAGCACAAGCATTCTTATGCTGGAAAATGTAATGTTGTTACTTAAATTTGCTTTTTCTTACAAAATTAATCTAACCAGGTGATTTGGGTTCTACGTTGTGTTTGTTAGGTGGATCAAAATTGCAAAGTGAATGAGTGACACAAAAGAAGAAATAGAATGGAAAATAGATAAGTAAAAAAATTGTAATCCTGATATGAAAGATTAAAGAACATATAGTAATTAGATAATTTAAGTAATTATATGCTATTGATTAAATCTATTCTTTCTTCTTCAACCATATGTTTGTTGGAAGCAAACAAAGAATAAAGGTTGAAAAATCATCCCAAAGTATAATGTTGTCGGGAAATTTCCTATTATTCCATTAGTTTCAACAATGAAAGGTGTTTTCAAGTCATAACTTAAGTAAAATTGAAAAAGAAAAAAAAAAGAATTATTTATTAGTTTTCAACCTGACAAATACTATCCAGTGTCATTACTAATAGTTTTGGGTAATATATTTTTATTTCAATTTATAGTTAAATTTACACATTTAGTTAAGTAACTAATTTTAACCTTTTAATAAGAATTTGGACAAATTTATTATTCAAATCACTAAAAAAATATTGGATGGGATTGAATTTTTATATTAAATCTAATTTAACTTATTGGTTGGATTGGATTGAGTTAAAATTTTATTTTTTTAAATTTTTAATTTTCAAATATTAACTAAATTAAAAACTAACACAATATTTATAAAAAATAATTGAAAGGTTGAAATAAGTTAATAAATCAAGTCATAACATATTTGTTTAAACTAATTTAAACATGATACAATTTGTTCATAACATGGGTGTTAATTTGTTTTTGAGTGAGTTGGTTTAGGGAGAGTAAGTTTTAACCTAATCATAAACTAAACATAACACAATATAATTGGATTGTATTAGGTCTAAGTCTAGATAGATTATCAAATAACTATATCTAATGAGCATCTTTACAACTAAGCTCATCTTAAGATCCATTATAAGCAGGTGTAATATTTTAAATAACAATAAATTTGAAAATGTTATATAATTAATAAACTTAATGTTACAACTAATAAGTGGTTGGGTGGAGTGATATTGGATATGTTCTTCTAGAATATATAAAGAAACTTAACTCCTCAAATTTATAGGCTATATTAATACCAAAGATATGGAAAATAAACAAACAGCATCAGTGGTTTTGTGGAAGAATGGTACCCTCCTATAGCATTGCTCTGAGTTTGATTCCAGGCTAATGCATTTGTTTTTATTTTTCATCACGGTTACAATGTTAACAAAATTTTATTCATGAAGTATACCAAATTACTAGTCAACATTTACAAGGGACCCTGCAGAACTGAAATTCCGAGGGTCTGCAGTTTTTAAATGCTGCAAAATTCTATAAACCTTTATTTCTTTCTTTTTGCTTTTTCCTACAAACAATTTGACATAGTAATAACACCAAATCATGGCTAAGCAACTTCAGCAAATCCGATACGGAGATTGCCATGGTCAAACACTGTGTGATATGCCCCCAAGAAAAGATCTCCAAGAACCCTGCAACCATACTTCAACTGTCATATACTATTTCAACTACTAACAATAATATGCTGCAGGAATTTCATTCGAATATTATTCATTACCAGAGGGGACCTTGTGGTGGTGGCACATCTAGAGGAACAAAACCACCATAGCAGACAGTGGAGCAACCTTCTTCAATTCTTAGCATATACTGAGAACAAAAAAGGAATATTAAATGTGTAAACTGTTAATATTAGTGGCCAAATATGGAGTCTAGCAACCAACAAAGCTTTGCTATATTTATTCAAGGAAAAATGAAAAGAGCCAAAGCAACTTGAACTAGGTAGCTAACAAACATAGTGCCTTATCCATGCTCATTTTTCTAGACCAATTGACCATAGAATTCAGACCTGTTTTGGAGAGAGGGGAAATGATTTGTTTCCAATAGTGAATGTAATTTGTGGCATGGTGTCAATACGGTTGCAGTCTATAAATGTTTGTCCCACAGGATTGGGAAGCTTCTCACACAGCTTTTACAGAAAAAAACAAAGAGCTTGTAAGTGCAAAATTGGAAAAAGTAGAGCTATTGAATACTCAATTCAAAAGTAAAATCGATCAATCTGAGATTTAACCATTGTGCAACAATTACCTCATCAACATATTTTAATATTTTTTCCTTTGTATTCTTTTGCTTAAGCTGAACTTGAATCCAAAAAACTATCATGTCACAAAAAGTACACAAGGGGCTCTCCTTTGTTCTTGACTCACCCCAACTTTCATTATGTGCAGCTGTTTCAATAACATCACTGCAGGTTAAAGGTAGACTTTGGTTAAGAGAATCGAAATAAAGGAACGAGTCTCAAAAGAAACAAGAGGAGGAAAGTGAGAGGTAGTGTACTTCTTTATATATGTTCTATTACGTGAGCAGAGTCCAATGTCAACGCATATAATTTCAGGCTTTAACTGAAGACATATAAAATATACAAAGAATAGTTAAATTCCCGTTGAGCTTGGATAATCACTGAGTATAAGGAGATAGGTATAGAGAACAAACCCCAGAAATTATATATTCCCATATGGAATCGCCATAGTTATGGACGATGTTTTTACATTCATAACTCACATATCCTTCTGCTCCAATGGCATGGTTAATTTGAGTCACAATTTTCTGCAAACAAAAACTTGTGAGAGAAGAGACACCAAACAAAAGTGAAGAACCAAAAAAAGTACCAAGACAATGTTTGAGATCATACAGTTGGACCGGCTATCAGAGATGTTCCTGAGTCAATAATAGCTGCACAACCACCCGCACATAGCCCTGCAAAATTCAAATTTTATTTTGTGAGTCAAGTCTATGAAATATTGTGAAGAAATGAATTAGAATCAGTTGTATAAGTTGGCAGTTAAAAACACACTGATACTGTGAGAATGAACCTATAGGAGAAATTCAATGAAAAATTAACACCCTGAACATTGTATGTAGCAACTTGTAACTGATATAGAATCTTGAGCAATTTCAATCTTTTCATACATTTTTTTATCAATATCTTTCATAACTATAAGCAACAATGAAAAAACAAGGCATGTAGATTAACATCAAGCGGAGTAGAAAATGAAAGGGAGAGAACCTGTTGGATTGTTTGCAAGTAGAATATCTCCCACGTCAATCTGGAGATGAAAGCACAAAATGTCAATATCCACATGGTTGATGCTAAGAGCCACACAGAAATAAATAAAGCTATAAATATAGTAGACCTGCCAATAATCTTTATGAGTAAGTGGAACATAAGTATGGTCACCCTTAAAGTGTTTCCAGTCAATACCACCAAAGACAATCTCACCCCCTATCTTTGACATTGGGTCTGGGTTTAGCCAGAGGGAGAAAATCTTTTGAGTCACGTGCCCTTGTTCTATCATGTTGTACCTGCATTCACGGAACTAATCACTGTATTTAAGGCATCAAAAGCTATGAGGGGATACTTTGATTTTTCTTCTATCCTTGTCACCAAAGACAATCACAGCACTAAGCATGTGCTCTTCTTCACTCATTATTGAAAGGGAAAAATTAAAGATCAAATATTGCAAGGAATAATTACCACACTGGTGTGACTTGTCCCACTGAGTTATTCAGGAATCCAAGTCCAAGTATCCCATCAAAATGATGTGCTAAAAACGCTAGAGGTCCTTCCTTTGTAATCTCAGCAAATTGCTGGATGGAAAGGAACTAACCATCAGAACAACCAACAGTACAAATATATTTGAAGCGCATGAAACCCATTGAATGAAAATACTAATTAGAGTCATAATACTGACCTGATCTTTGACGATGAGTTCCCCTACTCTTAAATTATCTTGGCTGAAGAAACCAGGAATGTGTCCACGGCCATAAGGGATCCTACAAGATGTTCCTGGAGTTTCCAAACAAAAACTTTAGTATAAGCATATCATGTACTATAACAAGTTAAATGCTAACAAAATATTATCTAATACACTCATTTATCTAGTGAAGTTCATGTAGGTCTCACTAAATATAAGTTTCATTTCCCATTTGGTAAGTCATGTTCTTGATTAGTAGGATTAACGTGAATTTCAACTAGTAAGACATAGTGTGTTGGTGCTGGCTATATCTCCTCAGTACAACAAATACAAGCTTTGAACATGTAAAACCAAATGGAATAACTTCATGGTCAATGTCATGCTAATTCAGACTTACCTATTTTCGTGTAGGTGTTAGATAGCTTGGATCTATACTTGGAATGAAAATAGCAAGCAATCTGCAGGTAGTCGTATATATCTTGTTTTAAAAATAAACTCAGTCAAAGAAAAAAAAAACAAAACTGAAAGAGTATTCAATTGCATCAGATCATAGGGTAGCTAACTTACAGACAAGATACATTTGGAAGAAGGAACCCAGAGATTCGAGCTTCCAGTATCAAACACAACTCTGAAGGTTTGAGGAGGTGACCCAATACCAATTTCTCCAAAATACTGTGCATCAAGATAATTCTTCAGATACACTGCATCTGGTTTTAAATGATGAACAGCCTCTCTGATCCTTGCAGAACTAAAACTGTTAACGTCCAAACTCCTCTTTTTTAGACCAACTCTTAATAACTCCTTATCAGAAGTTGTAACAACAGCCAAGGATCCAAGCCAAGCACACGCACACGTTACAACCAGCAAAAACTTGAAAGCCATGTTCTCAACTCATCTGTTAATTGGTAATTCAACACTTTAAAGGCATTTTCAGCTGTTCAATAGAATTCATAGCGCATGTATGTGTAGTTCTATAGTATAATATCTAATGATAAACTTGAAAAAGAAAAAGAAATACCTATTCTTAAAGCAAGGCCAATTGAGAAAGAGTTACGTTATAGTGCAGGGACGGAACTACAACACAGGTGTAACATGGCATTCATATATAAATCTAAGCATGATACGGTTGCTTGGTAGCTATTAATAAGTAGTGAGTAAGAAGGAAGTGTTAACATTTTGCTAGCCTTTCACCTAAAAAGACCAAAGTATGGCTCCTTCGAATTTTCACTTTGGTACTCCGAAGAGCACTTGGATTAACCGTGCATGGAAACCACAGCGTAGTTTCGCGTAGGATAATGCATTTTTTGGTACGGTAAACGAAGTAGCTGCAGCACTTGGCAACATACAATACAAGAATGGAGAGGTTCGATTAAGTGGACTATTAGGTATGTTATTCCACTTAAGTACGTGTAATACCGTTAAAAATTGTTGTCGCAAGGTTACTTATTCGGAACTTTTTAATGTTTTTATCTAATCCCATGCTCCTAATTAAAAAAGTTCCTACTTTCTATTCTGCACTGGGATTATTAATTATTATTTTTTCCCATAGGTTTCTGTTCTTGTTCAAAGTATATTGCTCCTTAAATATGAGCATTTCTCATCTCATTTCTCAAATCCTTATTTGTTCATGATAGGTATTTCATAAATGATTAATGTTTATTTGACATGCTCCGTATACTACACCCAATAAATAAATATTAGTATTTTAATTATTTTAAAAATTTATAATTTTGAAAAAAAATAACTTTTTTATATTTTGTATGTACTTTTATTAAGAGATTTTTTATTGTTATAAATATTAATCTTTAGTGTGATTGTAAGGTGGAATATGTTGTGAAAATATCAAAACTCTTCATAAATTATGTCAACATCTGCATGTTCCGTGATTCATATATTAATTTATTATATTTAATATTTAAATATAATTTATAATTTATTTGTCCCTTGAATTTATTTGTTTTTATTTAAAATTATCATTTATTTATTTTCAAACGAGATTTATATTTTATATATAAAAATATATGTTATAATTTTGTCTTTATAAATTTATTATATATATAAGTTTATAATAAACATAAAATTTATAATAGTATTTAAAAATGAAGATACATATAATAAATTAAAAATATTATGATATAAATTTATAATTGTTTTAATAAACATAAATATATATATATATAATAATAAAAATAAAAAATACCTACTTACAGTTTTAAATTTTACACTATATAAATATAATTCAATAAAAACACCCAAATGTTAAACTTTTAGGGAATTGCTTCTTGCACCATATCACTGCACCCGATCACGGGGGAAAACCCAAAAATACCCTTAAAAAATGGGATACATATAAAATTACATTCTAGACCCCTTTTCCCAGAATATAATAATCTCTTCCAGATAATTTTTTCTGGAATGTATTATTTTCAGTCCAGGGTTTTTTATCCGAAATGGAATTTTGTTTTCTTTTTCCAGATTTTTATATCCGAAATACAAAAATCTCTTCTGGATTTATTTTTCTGGAATGCATTATTTTCACTTTCAAATTTTTATTTTCGGAATAAAAGGTATTTTTGGAACTTTTATGTTGGGTGTAGGTTAAAAAGTATTGGGTGGAGATCATTTGCCAACTTTTATCTCCCTCTCATGTAGAAAAGAAAAGAAAACTATTCTAAAATAATGGTAACATCTAAAACCCAAAAAACAATCAATTTTGAATTTATTAATTACTGAAGATGAATTTAGGAATAGTTTGACGCAAACACGAAGCAAGTTAGATGAATCGATGAACTGAACAGAGCAGCAAGCGAAGACGGAAGCGGGGTGTAGTGAAATGAAGCAAACGGAAACTACGTCTTCGTCGGTGGCGGCGGAAGGACGGAAGCGTGGGAAGTGGGGATACATATGGCCGCTGTGGACGACGTTGTTGCTCCACCTCCTCGCCATTCTCCTTTTCACCGCCGGTTTTCTCCTCACCCGAACCGAGCTTCCATACCACAGTCAATGCTCCGACGTGTCACTCTCCCCTTGCTTCTCTTCCAACAACGGATCTTGCTGGACCAAACCCGCAGTTAACCGTGTCGTCCTCATCGTTCTCGATGCTCTCAGGTACACTACCATGTGTGGATGATGTTCACAATTATCACCATTCATTAATGGCGTTATGTTCTGTGATTTGCGTTTCAGGTTTGATTTCGTTGCTCCCAGTACCTTCTTCGCAGGTTACCTATCTCACTTATTCTTCACTTGCTAAACGATTTTTCTTCTTCTTTTTCTCACAAGTTTGTTATGTTGTGTGACAGAGTCGAAACCGTGGATGGATAAACTGCCAGTTTTGAAGAATGCGGCGTCGACGCGACCGTTGTCCGCAAGGATTTTCAAAGCCATTGCTGATCCGCCTACCACTAGTTTGCAGCGCTTGAAGGTCTAATCAATTTCTTTTTCATGAATTCAACGTGTTACGATAATGAATTAGTATGATAACATTCCCCGTTGCTAGATTGTGTTGAATGTCTATGAATTCGGGATTTGATGTTTAGTATCTTGAACTGATGAAGGGCTTGACAACTGGTGGACTTCCGACTTTCGTTGATGTTGGTAACAGCTTTGGTGCACCGGCAATTGTGGAAGATAACTTCATAAATCAGGTAGGTATTCTCTCTAGCTTCTTGCTTGTAATCTAGGTTTTATATTAGAGTTGTAGTAGCGATTGGGGTTTCGTTGCGATCCTTGATATTGTGGGTAAATGAGGCCCTGTGGCCACAATTGAGGTTGCGATGCACTCATAGTGAGTAGAGAGTCCTGGACATTGTGGTCGATTTTTAAACCTTGTCTGTAATGTTTGTCATCCAAATATTGCTTCACTACTTTGATCCCAGATTTGAAGCAGATTCTTGTTAAATTTCTGCTAATTTATGTGCTCACTTGCAGTTGGTTCAAAATGGAAAGAAAGTTGTTATGATGGGGGATGATACGTGGACTCAGTTATTTCCTCATCATTTTGAAAGATCTTATCCATACCCGTCTTTTAATGTCAAAGATCTTCATACAGTAGGCCTTCTTTCGTGTTAAACCTGACTTTTGATTAGACTTCTAATCCCTCCAGTATATGTGAATTGAGCATGGGTGGCTTTAGTCTTTTTGTTTGATCCATCATTTCAATGAATATTAAATATTGTTGTTTATTTTCTAGGTTGACAATGGATGCATTGATCACCTATTACCATCCTTATATGAAGAAGATTGGGATGTTCTTATTGCACATTTTCTTGGAGTGGTAGGTTTGATATTATTTCATGCTATTCACCTAATAATCCTAATATCCTCATTCTATACTTGTTATTCCTGTTCTCGTTCTCCTTACCAGTGTGTAAGCAATTTTCACGAGGTTGTGTATTGTATTCTGCTTGGTTCAGGATCATGCAGGACATATATTTGGTGTTGACTCAACCCCAATGATAGAAAAGTTGGAGCAATACAATACCATCTTAGAGGTATGTTTTTTGCAATCCTTGATTTACAATATTTGTGGAAATCTTGTATTCATGCTTTATCAAAATATGTTGGTTTAGTATTGCTGATTTCCATGGGTTAAACAAACTAATGTAAGTTGTTTTAGAAAGTTATTGAAGTTCTGGAAAATCAGTCTGGACCTGGGAGCTCACATGAAAATACTTTGCTTGTGGTCATGGGTGACCATGGACAAACATTAAATGGTGATCATGGTGGTGGGAGTGCTGAAGAGGTGTGTACAGCACTTATAGTGTCTTTTCATATGCTTTGTTTTTTCATTTATAAATTTTTCCAAATTTGACTTAGGATACTGGTGATGAAATCATGCAGGTTGAAACTGCCCTTTTTGCCATGAGTTTTAAGAAGCCTCTTTCGTCTGTACCTGCAGAATTTGATTCTTGTTCTATTCAACAGGATCTGGTATTTACTATTCCTTTTAAAGTTTAAACATAGACAATAAAAATGCTGGTGTCTTTTTTCTCTTTCCAAATTTCAACAATCTTTTGCTTCCTCTTGCACATGCTCATTACCTTTAGTGCAAGAAAAATCAAGAAATGGAGAGCATAATTGGGAGTGGAAAATGGTTATGCATAAATAAGTTATTGAGGAGACCACTGGTAAACTATAACACTAAGTTCATGCATATCTAACTTAAAGGATACACTTGGATAAATATTCATTCTACTCATAGGTAGTGCTATTGCACGAAGCTGACATTGATCTTTATATTTCTGTGCTTGGATTTTAATATTTTTATGGGTAAATTACATTTCAGGATGGGAAGAATGTTTGTATCAGCTCCATGCAGCAGGTTAGCAAAGTTTTTCCCTTTGTAATAATGGCATTTGAACACCTCAGATATAATTTAATATATTGATATCTGTATTCATCCAATTGCCTATCATCCTTTACAGCTAGACTTTGCAGTAACAATCTCAGCTTTGCTTGGCATACCTTTCCCATATGGAAGGTGCAGTGTAAGCAACCTGTCTATATTACTACTATCTTCCTTTGTCTTGCACTAGTATAGCTATATAATTAGCCTGATGTATTGACTCAATTGACTTTCTATATTTCTTTGTAACATTTTGTTTTCCTGTATGAGCTGTGGGTTAAATGGAAGGTTATTTTGGTCTCAATCTTGATTCAGTATTTCATGTTTTAAGGTGGTTTGCAAAGGCCTAGGATACTTTTTGCTTGAAAGTATTGGTTTTATGTGTTATTTGGTGTTGAGAATTTACAAAAATATTGGGAGTTGAAGGGGATTGAAATTTATTTTTCTTAAAATTTTTAAGAGGATAGATGAATATATAAGGAAATTTTGGAGCCATTGTGCCTAAGTAGATGTCTATCCTATCATTCAGCATTTAGATTTTCCAGAGGGCTTCATAAATTCTTGCTACATAGGCTTGATAGAAACACATATATATAAATGAAGATTATGAAATGAAGCACCTGTGCAATTCTTTCAGTCGAGTCCAACAAATATATCGTGCATCAGAACATTAATCTTGTGCATATAAGCCTCCATATTTATTGAGTTAAGCCTTGTCAATTCATCACTTTGCTGTCCCTATCTATATGTCCCGAATCCTATTCTCCATTAATTTCTTCAATCTGGAAGCTTCTATTTTGATGTCTGGTTTTTCATTTTCTTATTGAAGCACATTTTAAAAATTTATTGATGACTGTTGATACTCACAACGTCTTTTTCTTGGTCATCAGCATTGGTCATATCAATCCTGAATTATATGCTTTGGGAGCAGATAGTTGGAATTCGGATGCCTCTCAAAAGCTGTCAGAATCAGATGTCTGGATGCAGAATTATGCTAATGCATTGTGCATAAATTCTTGGCAGGTACTTGCTGAATCTTATATTCTTAATTACAAGTTACTCTTTCTACAACTTTTCTGCTGAAATTTGGCTATACAGTTGTGAAACGGACCTTGATGGTGCAATTCGAAAGTTAGAATACCTCCCTTTCCTGGATGCAGCATTTACTCTTTTCTCCTCAGGATATTTGTTGACTTGAAAAACACAGCATTCTTTCTTCTTCTTGTCTCATTTAACATAATTCTTGTTTGGACTTTTGAGAACCCCATGCTTACTTTATAAGAAACGGTTTTCTGTTGGAGTTTGTTAGTTGATACCACAATGTTGCTCAAGCACCAAGATAGACAAGTGAACTGTTTAATATGTTAATATTTTTTAGACTTAAACAAACATATCCCATGTTTTCTTTCCCGATTGAACATATGAGGACTAACAAATGCACACACAAATATGTATGCACACATGCATGTATGTACGTATATGCATTGACATTTTTGTATTGTGAGTAAACTGTGTCTCATATCCAATACACTTGCGTTATTTTTTCATAAACAATAAATGCAGGACATTTTTGTTATGCTAGTAAATTTTGATGGTTTGCACTGTGGTGCTGCATGTAAAAATATTATTGACAAGCTTACCATTCATGTGTTATTTAATCAGAAAAAACACGAGTCTTTTATGCTTTCAAAATAGCTTAATTATACTTTAAGGAAATCTTGGGTTTTACTACAATTTTGATATTTAATTACGGCAACCAATAATGATATAAGCATTTAGGAGAGTGTGTGTGTGTGAGATATCATTTAGTCATTAGAATAATGATTTTCTCCTTGTCTAGGTGAAGAGATATGTAGATGCTTACTCAGCATCATCAGCCGTTGGATTCTCTCATGATGAATTTTCACGAATAGCAAGCATCTATGCTCAAGCAGAGAATCATTGGTCACATTCCACCAAAAAGATTCTGCTTGATAGACAAAATAACAGCGATATATCAGTGTCAGCACTGAAGAAGCAAATTGATGAATACTTCAAATTCCTAACAGCGGTCACTGAGTTAGCTCGGTCTAAATGGACTGAATTTGATTTGAACATGATGGGAATTGGCATTGGAATCATGTTAATATCACTTATATTTCAAGTTTTTACTGTTTTAAGGACAACCAAGGAGCATGATGTGACACTGTCATCATCTGGAGGTTCTTGGATTGTCAATGGCTCAATTCTTACAATCTTTTTACTGGCCATCCGTGCATTCAGTTTCCTTTCAAACAGTTATATCCGTAAGTGTGAAGTTTTTATCAACATACATTCCACTTTGTTTATCCAGAATGTTTAAAATAGTTATTGTATTTTTCACTCTATCTTTTTGTCAGTGGAGGAAGGGAAAGTAGCAAATTTTCTTTTGAGCACATCTGGAGTTGTGACATTACGCCAATCTGTTATCAAGGGGAAGCTGTTAATAGAAGTATGTGTTTTGTTTAGTTTTTTTTTTCTGTCCTCTGTCTAAAAGCTTAATTTATTTCTGAACTTCCTTACATTCTAACGCATGTGTGCCTATAGAAGTCTTCTTGGAATTCTAATTAAATGGCTCTTTAACTTATTTATCTTTTCTGCAGAGCATTGGGTTTCTTATTTTGAGCACTTTTTGCCGATTTGCAATTGAAGTTGGGCTGTCCAAGCAGGCTGCCACATCTGCTTTCATGAAAGACTATACCTCATGGATCATCAACATAGCCTCAGGTTTACCTGTTTGGGACTATGCAGCTGAAGTTGTCCCAATCGCAGTTCTGATTCTGTTGGCAGCTTGGTTGTACAAGGCCACCCGTGGCAGCTTCTTTGATTGGCCATGGAAGTATTTCATACTGGGCACTATCTTGAGTTATATGCTAATAATTGCTCATTGGATCACAGACAGTAATAGATTTGATGGCGCATTGATACCTCAAAGTGTTGGAAGAACTTATATTCCTAGAATCATTTATGCTATTGCTCTGGGGCAGTTGTTATTTCTGACATTTGGTCAATTATTTAAGAAAAGCAATTTAGACTGCAAAACAAATTTAGTTGCAAAAACAACATCCATGTTATCTGCGTGGAGTTCAACTGTCATTCTTCTCTCAGGAAAACAGGGTCCCATGGTTGCTTTTGCGTCCATATTTGGAGGTGCTCTTTCTTTTTGTGCTCTTATGTTGTATAAATGGCCTATATCTTGCTGCATAATTCTCGAATACATTTCTTTCATGGCTTTGGTTATACCTTTGTAGATAAGGAATGGGTATTGCGGTTTAGTAGTCAGTTTCATGTGCTCAAAGCTGCATGCTCTTTAGTGAAGAAATGTTTGATTTTCAATGTATTCCAGGTTGTTTTATTATGAAGTTTGTTAACATAGAAGGTAAGGATGGACCTCATAGAAGTTTTTCTATCATGCAATGGAGCCTCTTTGCGACATGTCTCTTCTTCTGTAGTGGTCACTGGTATGCTCTTCAAGGTTTAATTTTGGAGTTATAATTATCATTTTTAATAGGTGTATAGATTTGCAACTCTCTGTCCTTCATTCCCATTGTCTTGTAATAATTTTGAAAACTATGGTTTCAGGTGTGCATTTGATGGTCTCCGCTACGGTGCTGCATTTATAGGGTAAATAATTATTAGCAATCTTGATACAAACATTTGAGTTATTATAAGATCCGCTATTGGACTTTTTTCCTTTGGCAATATATTGGGACTCGAAACAAATGTAACCATTACAATCAACCCTATTTTTTCCGTTCGAATAATCAGTTATTGGCATCTCTGTCGTTACTATTTCTATACAATTGGTAAATTAAATAATTGAGACACTGATTAATTTTCAGGTTTGAAGAATTTGTGCTAGTTCGCCAAGCAATCCTCCTTACTATTGATACATTTGGCTTTTCTATCATTCTTCCAGTTTTTGGACTCCCGTTTCTTGTAGCAAGCAAGTACCAGGCTAATCATGGAAAGCATTTTATTTTCACACAATTATCTCAAGTGAGTTTTCTTCATTTATTAGTATATCCATTAGTTGATCATTGCATGCATTACTTGTTCAATGCAATAACCACTCAATGTTTTGTATAGATGTATACAACATATGGGCTCATAACAGCAATTACAACCACTTTCACGATACTATGTGTCACAATTCAAAGGCGGCACCTGATGGTAACTTTTATATTTTTTACCTGAAATATATTTCATTTACCCTGATGTTACATATTTGATGCTTTTACAGTTTACTCAATGCTTAATCGTTTTTGCAGGTTTGGGGTTTGTTTGCTCCGAAGTTTGTTTTCGATGTGTTTAATCTTATTCTTACGGATGTCTTTATTTGTTTGGCCTCAATTTACTATTTTGATCAAGGGAGGGATGATCCAGAAGTGAAATCACCAGGTGGCTGAATAAACATACATATACTATGATCAATTTAAATTTTTTTGTTTTAAGTTTCTCACGATTTGAGCTTTTATCTTTTAGTGTTTAAAATAGTGAAACTGAGGGCATAGGGGGCATAGGGAACTTGCAGTCCTCCCCCTCTCGCTGTTGGGAATTTTGTCCGCTAATTATGTAATATAGAAATATTTATAGCTCATTGAACCGAATCAATCAATGCTTTGTTTTTGGTGATGCTAGCTAGTAAAATAATTACATGAACCTGATTATTTCTACGGACTTTTACTATCTATATCTTGGCAAGTGGTTGCTTGAGTCGGGGTTAATTTAATTTTCCATCTTTTGGTGTTGCTTGTCAAGTATGCCACGCTCATTCATATTCAGTAATCATTGTGGATCTTGTCAGTTAGCAAGATATGCAAAAACCAAGTTATTTCTACGTCTACCAATCTACTATTAAAACTGCAAGAAAGCTACACTGACAATGAAAATAAGACTCAATATTTCTTCTTTGTTACCTCAAAATATAAAGTAACCCTAACCTCTCTTCATTCGTTTTACCTATCAATTTCTTTTAAAGATTTTTTGTTTTTATTTATTTGTTGTTTCCCAATTTTGAAATATTAATTACTTTTTTTTGTTAATTATATCTTTATTTTTTGCCTAATTTTTAATTTATTTATGTATGTACATTTATTGAGGTAAAAAATTAAAAAAGTTAAAATAACAAACTTCATAACATTAGACAAAAGAATAATTACATATTTTTTAGTTTCGAAATTAAACCTTAAGTAAAAAGGATAGTAAAGAGTATTATGTATATTATCTATAACTATTCTAAATGTGAGCTACATCTTTAAATGTGTCGCTTTATTGGTACGGGTGTGCAAAATCCAAATTCAAATAAGTGGGTTGGATTTAAAATCCATATCTACTTTAACTAAATCAAATATATTTGGATTTTTTTAAAATTCATTTAAAGTGGATTGAATCCAAATTAAATTCACTTTGTTAATTATATTAAATCCTCTTTGTCAATTACATTAAATCCATTTTGATAGGGATAAAGACTAACTTGGCTCAAACTAGGCCTAAGCCGACTCAACCTAAACACAGACCAATTCAGCTCTACATCGGCCCCGACCCAGATGACTCGACATCGGTCCGGGCCCGGACGACTCGACATCGGCTTGGGCCCAGACAACTCAACAGCGGCCCCGACCCGGACGACTCGACATCGGTCCGGGACCGAACGACTATACATCGACTCGGCCCGAACGACTCGACATCAGCCTAGGCCCGAACAACTCGACATCAGCCTCGGCCGAACGAATCGACATTAGCCCAGGCCCGTCGACATCGGCTCGACATCAGCTTAAGCCCGCTCGGCTCGACATCGGCCCGGGCCCCCTCGACTCGACATCGGCCCTAGCCCACACAACTCGACATTGGCCCAGGCACACTCGGCTCGACAACGACCCGAACCCCCTCGACTCGACATCGGACCAGGCCCACTCGACTCGACATTGGCCTGAGTCCGATCGGCTCGACAACGGCCCGAGCCCGGTTGGCTCGACAACGGCCCGGGCCCGGTCGGCTCGACAACGGTTCGGGTTCGGTCGGCTCAACAATTGCCCCGCCCCGGTCGGCTCGACATCAGCCTGGGCCCGCTTGGCTCAACATCTGTCCGGGCCCAGTTTGCTTAACATCGGCCCGGCCCCGGTCGGCTCGACATCTGCCCGGGCCCGCTCGCCTCGACATTGGCCCGGGCCCACTCGCCTCGACATCGGCCCAGGCCCGCTCAACTCGACAATGGCACGGGCTCGCTCGACTCGACATCTGACCGAACCCAGTTTGCTTGACATCGGCCCGGGCCCGGTCGGCTCGACATCGGCCCAGGCCCAGTCGTCTCGACATCTGCCCGGGCCCACTTGCATCGAAATCGGTCCAGTCTCGCTCGCCTCGAAATCGGCCTGGGCCCGCTCGAGTCGACATCGGCCCGGGCCCGCTCGACTTGACATCGACCCGGGCCCAGTTGCTCGACATCGGCCCGGGTCCAGTCAGCTTGAAATCGGCCCGGCCCGACCGACTCGACAATGGCTCGGGCCCGCTCGACTCGACATCTACCCGGGCCCAGTTTGCTTGACATCTGCCCGGGCCCGGTCGGTCGGCTCGGGCCCGTCCGCTCGACATCTTCCCAGGCCCGCTCGCCTCGAAATCGGCCTGGGCCCGCTCGCCTCGACATCGATCTGATCCCGATCGTCTCGACATCGACCAGACCCGCTCACTTCGACATCGATTTGGATTCGCTCGGCTCGACATCGGCCTAGGCCTGAATGACTCAAAATCGGCCCGAGCCCGCACGACTAGACTTCGGCCCGGGCTCGCACGACTCAACATTGGCCCAAGCTCGAATGACTAGATATCGGCCCTGGCCCCCTCGTCTCGACATCGGCTTGGACTCGCTTGGCTTGACATCGGTCCGGGCCCATTCAGCTCGACGTGGACTTGGATCAACTTTGCTCAACCTGCGCCTGAATTGTCTTGGCTCAACCTGGATCGGGCCAAGTCAAAATCCAACCCAAAATACAAATTGGATAATCCAAAAATGTATCCAATCCATATCTAATCCATATCCAATTAAATGGATTGGATTTAAAATCCAAAAATATGGATTTAGATTTGAAATAAATCCATTTAAATGGATCAAAACTAATATGGATTTGGATAATTATGGATTGGATTTTGTAATTTGGATTTTTTCCCACTTACTTACTTATTGGTATGATTCAAGAAGTGAATGTATTATGTGTAAATTCTAATAATATCTATTATTATTTTCTCTTTCACGTCAAAATTTAACTTTTCTGTATTCCTAGGTAGTGTATTATTTTCTCTATCACGTCATTTGAATGGATGAAAGATGAAAACAAAAAAGGAAAAACAAAACAAAAGAGGGTTCTGAACGAAGAACCTTTCCTTTGAAGTAGTAGTAGATGCCCTATGATATACCAACACCATTATCATTCTTATAATTACAGTTACTGTTTTAGCATATACATAATTTGCCAACATAACACTCAATGGAGACTTGCCTTCTTACCATGCACATATGATTAATCATTACCATGTTTTCCGCGTCATCTTAACTGATGTCGGCAAAAAATAATCTAACCAATATTTATGAGAAAAACTCATTAATATTGATATAATAACTTTGGTCTACATTGAAAAAAAAACTCCAATTAAATCAACTGAAAAACTATTTATTCATATTAACTTAAAATAAACTATTTAATATAAGTCAAAAAACAATAATGTTGAAAAAAATCCCCATCAAAATACTCAAATAGTGTACACTTTACCCCCAATTCATGTGGTATGGGACAAGTAATACAAATTATTCAAAATGATTATGCATGCCCATTGTTTGACAAAAAGTAACTCATCTGCTAAACAATTTGCAAGAAAAGTCTTCTAACCCTGTCCAATCCCCTTCCTAGTTAATCTATTATTTCAAATTACCCTTTAAATCATCATGAATCTTTTAACGTGTTTTCTTTTATATCTTAGAATTCATGCAACAAAGTTCTATAATATTCTTATCGTGTATTTTGTATTTATAAGTAGAAAAAACGTTTTATTTATAATATGTTATTATGAAATACATGTGTTATATTTTAAAATATTTACATTATTTATTTAATTCTTATTTTCTTCCTGTGGTATATGAACATTATGTTGTGACTTGTTCTTGAAGCTCTAGGTAACATTTATATATAGGTGGGGTTGCAGATACTTGTAGAGTCTTCAAGTAGGTATTTTATTAAAAAATATTAAAGTTAACCATTTCACTATTTTTACTTGATGCAAAACATAGAGGATAATAATTTCACGTGATAGTCAATTGAATTATTTTAGTTTATTCTTCTATGAATTGAATTTTTATTGTGATATTGGATTTGTAATTTAACTAGCTATATAGACCTAGGTATAAAGTAAATTGCAGAGTTTTATTTTATATTTCTTGTGTATTTAAATCTGGTTAAATGGATTTTAGAATATACATTATTTAGATGCTTGATAATATATCATTGTACTTTAAATATATAATTTTCAAACATGTAATACACTTGAGAAAAAAATAAGACAAGCTATAATTAGAAGACATAAATTAAGATTTTTGAAGTACATTATTGTAATACACATGAATAAAATAAAACAAATAATACTGTAATTACAAGTCATAAATTAAAACTTTGAAATACCTTAGTTAGCATAGTCATTGTCACTGTAGGTCTCGTAAATTGGAGATTAAGAACTGAAGTAAATGCACTGACCCTTATTGAATAATTTTTTTTTATAATTTAAATCAATAAAAATCTCGTTCTTTGATTAAAGTTGCAAAGATGAACTCTTTTTTATCTTTCTCACTAATATAAGTGCATTTCATGTTTAAAAAGATTTTAACTCTTTTACTTCAAATTAGAAAAGTATCCCTTTTGGTTAAACAATTTTTTTTCATTATAAACCAAAGGTTGAAGCTCTAATAACATACTTGGGATAAACTCTTGAAACCCATTTCAATGTATGCATTATATTTATAAGGTAAGAAAGTAGGCAACCTAGGGTTTGAGCAATTAATTATATTAACTTGAATTTTGTTGCTTGACCTTAAAAGAGTTTAATTTAGTTTGAGTTTGGAATTGCCTTCTTCTTTATTTATTTAGTTGGTTAAATTAAGAATCCCCTCTTCTCAATTTTGCGTGGACGTAAATATCACTCCACCAATACAAAAAAGTGTAATTTGATTTTCTGTTAAGTTTCGTTAGCATGTTTGGAAACTTGTGTAAGATTTTATCTGTAAAAAAATATGGCTAATATACAATATCACTAATGGAAAAACAGTATTCCGTAACAAGGGTGTAGTAAACAATGAGATGATATGCTGATTTTAGTTATTATCGACATAGTAACTTTATTTAGTAAGTGTTCTATTTCTATTACATGCCATTATTTATTTAGGAACTTTTCTTTAGGAGAAGAGACATTAATTCTTCAACGATTTTTCCCATTTTTTCTTCTGTTTTTGGTCTTTGGCAGAGGAATCAGGTGCACCTACAAAAGTTTTTCTAATGTTTAAAGAACTTATCAATATTTTGATATAATAACTATCGTAGTAATATCTTATTTTTATCTAGGTTGTACATATTTATAAAGTTTTATTTTATGGTTGAATCGAGATTAAATTATATATCACGATTAATATTTGTATTATCTTGTTATATCTTAAATATTAAGTTGCATAATAATATTTAACATCAAATTTTTTATTAAAAAAATTTATATTAATTTATATTTATTTTAATATATTTTTCTTGTAATAACCAGCTGGTACCGGATACCACCAGTAGATTTAGGACCATTCGGCCTTTTAACGGTTAGAAAGTATTTTTTGTATACTACAGAATTTATATATGTGGATAAATTTTATTTAAGTTTGATGCAATAGTTGTTATTAGAGCTGTAAATATCACGGTGCATGAAAGTTAAGAGAAGAGATAAAAGATGCAGTGTTGCAGAATAACTCGGATATTAACGAAGTTTGGTGCAGTTCATGGGCGGACAATGTTTTCAATCATATCAAACCTCACAAAATTCCAAAACTACTCTTAATATATGTTTGCCTTTAACAAAGTCAATAGTAGGTTTTGTCCAAGTAATCCATAATCACCATCATCATCTTTCTCATAATTAAATTTCATAGACACTTTTTTATTTTTACTATAATTTTTGCAGCCGGTTTCAGCATACCAATTTCCCAACACTATCAGCCAATGGAGATTTCCCTTCTTACAATGCATTCTATCATTACTCATTACCATGTTTTCCGTGTCATCCTTGTCATGAAAGCAACTGGGTGATCATTATAAATAAAGTACACTTTTCACACGGATTTCATCACAACCAAACTTTCCTTCCTATTTCTCTCACTGGTCGCTGCTTTCTGGCTGTGACATTCCATTCCAGAGTCATGGTAACTATCTGCACATTGCCTGAAATATGCAGTTTTAGACTTTGCCTGTATAAGGGTTCACAATTTTCTACTTCATGTTTTTCTTTAGCTAATCAACTCTCCATATATTATCCACTTACCTTCTATTATCTGTTTATCTTTGGCACATTCAAATGGTTCAAAAATGATTCTGCATGCTCATTGTTAACAAATCAGATCACTTTTAGATGTTCATTCATTTGCTTAATTAAATGTGATGTTTTACACTGAAGGATTTGAAAGCTGAGGATTACGTTGGAGATGTTGAGTATAAAGCAGATAAGACTCCGAGACAAGGAGGATATAGAGCCACATATTTCATCTTTGGTGGGTAGACCATGTTCCCCTCATTCACATTTTCTTTTTAACATTCTTCAGGTAAAATGGAATAATCTGTTTAACAAAGGCAAATTCTTTGGCTTTTTACTGCAGCAATGATGTTGCTAGATAACGTAGGATTTGTGGCCAACATGGTAAGCTTGGTTTTATATTTCATGAATGTCATGCATTTTGACTACTCTGGCTCTGCAACCACCACAACAAACTTGTTGGGTACTGCTTTCTTGCTGACGATCGTTGGAGGGTTCGTCTCTGATACCTATATGAATCGCCTCAACACCTGCATCCTCTTTGGCATAATTCAATTGTTGGTAAAGTATAAACAACTGAGCTGCTTAATTTTAATTTTTGAGGGTCAAAACATAGATAATTGAAATACAAAAATGCTAGAAATATATTTTCTCATGTATTTTTTCAACACACATACCATTATGTTGGTTGAACTTTGTGGGAGATTACTAAATGATGTTGGTCTCAGTAAAAGAAAACGTAGGCTTGAATCAATAAGAAAAATGTGTTAGAAAGAGGTGTCACAAATCGTTGCTAACACTTATAATTGAAATAACTAGCATACAAAAAAGAATCACTGCTATCTGTTGATACATAGTTGCACACAGACACAAAAGTGAAAGGAATTTTTTCTCACTGTCTTAATCTTGATATGTTTGAATTGCAGGGATACTCCCTACTTGTGATTCAATCTCACGACCATAAACTTCAGCCTGATCCATGTTTAACATCAAAATGTGTACATGGCACAAAGGCTTTTCTCTTTTATGCCTCAATATACTTGCTGGCACTTGGTGGTGGTGGAATCAGGGGCTGTGTACCTGCTCTTGGAGCTGATCAATTTGACGAGAAGAAACCAAAAGAACGCATACAACTAGCCAGTTTCTTCAATTGGTTTTTATTTAGCATCACAGTTGGGGCCAGCATAGGAGTCATTTTTGTAGTTTATGTGAGCACAGAGTATCAATGGTACTTGGGTTTTATCATGTCTCTGACATGTTCTGCCGCTGGTCTTCTTTGCATTTTCTCGGGAAAGAGATTCTATCGTACCAGGGTGTCGGGAGAGAGTCCATTGTTAAGTGTTTTACAGGTCTCTTCATTTCCCCTCAATGTTTCATTGCTACTCAACTTCATTCTAGTTTCATTTGAGATTGTTCTTGCAGGTGCTCGTGGTCACCATAAAGAATTGGAGGGTGAAAGTACCCGTGTATTCTGATGAGTTGTATGAAATACAAAGTCACGAGTCTAATTTTATGAAAAAAACCATCCCTCACACTAACCAATTCAGGTTGGTCTTTCTACTAGACCATTATTTTGTTCAGATTTTTAGTTGTCTTGTTTTCAAGTTATACCTTATTTTAATACTTGTTTTGTTCACGAACAGTGTTCTAGACAAAGCTGCTGTTCTACCTGAAGGCATTGAGGCAAGGAAATGGAAAGTCTGCACAGTGACACAAGTTGAGGAGGTGAAGATTCTGACAAGGATGATGCCTATTCTTCTAAGTACCATCATCATGAATACATGTTTAGCCCAATTGCAAACCTTCTCCATCCAACAAGGAACCTTAATGAACACATACATCGGCAAACTTAACATCCCAGCAGCTTCCATTCCCATAATACCATTAGTATTCATGACCCTTTTGATACCAGTCTACGAATTTGTTTTTGTACCTTTTGTCAGGAGAATCACTGGCCACCCCAATGGAATCACAGAGCTACAAAGAGTTGGGGTTGGCCTTGTTTTGTCAGCAATCTCAATGGTGATAGCAGGGATGATAGAAGTGAAGAGGAAGCACGAATTCAATGATCACAATCAGCATCGTATCAGCCTCTTCTGGCTCTCTTTCCACTATGCAATCTTTGGTATAGCTGACATGTTCACACTGGTGGGGCTGCTGGAGTTTTTCTACAAAGAAGCTCCTCAAGGCATGCGTTCTCTTTCCACTTCATTTTCTTTTCTTTCCTTGTCCATTGGTTACTACTTGAGCACAGCTTTTGTTGAGCTCATCAACTTGGTAACTAGAATCGGAAAGAGCAAGAAAGGGTGGCTAGAGGGACGTGATTTGAACCAAAACCATGTTGAATTATTCTACTGGTTCTTGGCTATACTCAGCATGCTTAACTTTCTCCTTTATCTGTTGTGTGCAAAGTGGTACAAATACCAAACTAGTGTACCATTTGAGAACAGGGGAATGTTGCACAAAGATCCACCACCTCGTAACGATGAAAACATGTCTACTATCCAAAACATTGCCTCCAATGAAGAACATAGACCAGAAATCTCCCACTGATCAGAAATTCTTGTATAGTTTTAACTCTATGGATTTACGTTCTAATCACGTGATCCCGATTAATTTATTCATGAGACAATTATGTTTTTAAAATTGATTAAATAAACAATAATGTGCCATGTAAAGAATGTTCAAGATCACATGGTGTAGACTATACAATATTGTTGTGACCATTATGTGTTTTGCAATACCAAAATGATAATTTAGGTCATTTCCCCTTCATATCACAAATGATTTCACTATGTAAATTTTATTTCCGCAAATTCTTCCTATAACTTCATACCTTCTTTTTTTCACCTCTATTTTTTTAATTTCAACAATATCCTTCTAACTATGGTGAAAAGTATTGTGTCTTCTTCTTCATTTTCAAGTGTTAGTGATTTTTTGTGGTGGTTGACGGTGAACATTAGTGGTTGAAGTAGTATTTTTACTAGTAGTGATTGTTTTCATTTGTTTATTGTACAATCTGAAAGCCACAAAATCTATAAAAAAAACCTTGGAGTACAAACCTAAAAAAAATCACACTGTAGAATAAAATTTTGGTTCCAAAGGTCCACAATTCGCTTCAAATTGCAATAACAGTTAATTTTATGAAATCATTGCAAGGTGCAACAATAATTATTTTTTATAGGATTTTTGTGTTGTTGTTTGAGTAAAACTTCTAACTACAAGAGACTCAAAGTTTTCCGATAGATGTGAATTTATCTTATGAAATTAATTAAAACATGTCAAATGATGAAATTGCTCTTTTGAACATTATGGTTGAATAATGATAAAAGTGTTGCGGTTGAAAGGGATGTATAAGTTTCATTTAGAGTTATTTAATTTTTTAAAAATGTTAAAATCGAATTTCACAAATAATATGAAAATGAAGGAAGTATTTGTCTTTTATTTTTTTATTTTAAAATAGAATTTATAGAAATATATTTGATCAAATTACTTTACGGGCTTTGTAGTGGACCTACCTTCATTTTCCTTTTGGGCTTTGTAATTCAGATGGGGAAATATGTGGGCCCATCTTATTTATTATGTAATTGTTGTACCGCATTTATCGCCGATTGATTCATTAATTAATTCTAAGACGGTCTGGCTAATGCTATTCACGTGACTTCAAATTAAAGCTGACAGCAAAATTTAATAAGAAAAAGTTCGTGTTTTCTAAAAATGCATTTTTGAACTTATTAGAAAAAAGAAGTTTTATAATCGAGTAGAATATAATAATCTTTTAAGCTAATAAAACAGAGTCTTGCGTTTAACTAGTTGTAAACTTCGATATATTCTTACAATTTGAGAAAAAAAAAAAATAACAGAACAAATATAAACTTCAATATAAACTAAGCTAACAACATAACATATGGTCTTATTTTTTCATATTAATCAGCTTTGCATTATTTAACAGAGTTTGTATATTGTTATTATAATAACTTTATATTTTAAATACACTCTAATTTTAAATTACGAGAATATTCCAAGAAATTCTCAGCATAATTATTTAAATAGACAATTGACACAGTGATAAATTAATTCCTGAATGAAAATTTTGAAGAGTTTTGTTATAATTAAAAAGGAATTCTCACAAAAAAAAGTCAAAATCAATCCAAATATTTATTTTTGTTGTCATCTTCTTCATCTAAAAAGACTTAAAATGCATTAAACACGACCCGTTATAGGATATTGTTGGATTCACCATCTTTGATAACAAAATGAAGTAAAAAAAAAAAAAATAGTGTACCGGTATGGCCGAGAGGCCGAAACCTGAGAAGACTTGGTCGAGGGGCCGAGACCTTAGAAGGCTTGGCCGAGAGGCCGAGACCTTGGAAGGCTTGGCCGAGACGGCCGAGGGGCCGAGACCTTAGCAGACTTGCCCGAGAGGCCGAGACGACCGAGACCACTGGAACATGGCCGATGGCCGACCCATGCCATGATGATTTGGCCGATGGCCGACCCCTATTACAGTTAACGCTCAAACCAAGATCAGTGAAGTTAATCTATCATTAAGAATTAGGTAATGCAAACCTAAGAGGTGTCCACCTCGATAAATGGGCCCAACAAGGTAGGCCCACTAGAATAATATAAATAGTACGCATCCCAAGGAGTAAGGTATGTCATTTATCACTCTGAGAGCTGACCACCCGCTTTACTGACTTGAGCGTCGGAGTGCCTTCGCAGGTACCCCACCATCCGATGTTCAGCCGAGGCCGAGGGCCGAAGGAGAAGCAGGAGGACGAAGAGAACCTCAGTTCACTACCCAGTCACCTGACCGACCGAAGGAAGGAGAAGAAGACTTCAACAGTTTTCTAGGTCCCATCTCCCTAGCAGGAACAAATAGTATTAATTTAAGTAAAAGTGTAAAAATCCCATATAAATCTTTTAAAAATGACAGGACATAATGAAGACTAAAAAAATACAATAAATATAGTTGAAGAAACTAGTGTAACTGTTATTGAAAATGACTTTATCATGAATTGTTTCTATCTGTTCTTATTTTTTTCCCTCTCTTATTTAGATACTAATCTATTTGCAATAATGCATGTATTATTTGTTTACAAAACAGTGTTATAACTGCACTATGTATCAATTGTATATAAATACTCATAACAATACATAAAAAAATATTTTTTTATAAAATTAGGCAAACGTAATTTATTTTTATAGTTATATGTATTTAGTATTTTCATTCTTATTTTGTGACAGTCCTTTTGTGAAATGATAAACTATAGTTCGCACTGAAAAAAATATAACTTGAAAAGTCTAAAACTCTCACTATTTTTCTCAAATCATAGGTTTACTCACCTTCGCATACAATAGACATTAAATTAACCTTCACATATATTATAATATAGACTGTTATTAAAAAAAAAAAAGTAAATCTAAAAGATACTAAAAGACACAGAGAGAACCCTTTAAATATTTTTTTAAATTACAAATATTTAATTGATAAAAATTGTTATCATGTAAATTCAAGAGAATAAATAAATTGTCATTTATTTTTTAAAGGTATGAACTACATTTTTTAAAATACACGATAATTTAAACAGAACTTTATCAAAGTTATTGCGGTTAACAATTTAAATGATTAATATTGTGAGAATAGAAAAATATACACACATGTCTACAACTTAAAATCCAGTAACTCTCCTAATTCAATGAGGCAAATAAATAAAATTAAATCTTTAAAAAGCTAATTTCAATAGTTATATTGTGTTCAAATAGCATTAAGATTACAATTATAGAATTTTTAAATATCACTTTATAAATATTTTTATAAGTTTGAATTAGATTTAGAATTATTTTTTTAATATTTTTCTAAATAAAATGAAACATTAATTATAATGTTATCTTCTATATTATATTTTTCTTATTTGGTGGTAGGGTATCTTTTATGTCACTAATCAAATTATGGTGTTTAAGATATTAATATCTAATGATTACGGCACATTATATTTAATCATGTGGTTAAATATAAATTTATTTAAATTGATATATATAATAATAAGACATTGGCATTATCATAATGTAATATAATAATATGATATTTTGTTATTTTTATTAGCTTACTCTTAAATACTTGTGTGTACTCTTTGATGAATGTACTTAGTATCTGTATAATATACCTACATAAAGATTGTAATAATATAGTATTACTAGTATTATTTTTCGCTTAGTTTTCAGAGTTGTGCCTTTATAAGATTTTGGTTACTAAATCAATAAATGCAAATAACAATAAAGAACACAGATACGATATGACATAAGTATCATTGATTCATAAATTATTGAAAATGTTTTCTATCTTTAATGAAAGACGTTCAAAATCCTCTAACCACTATTTAGCTTCAGAGAGGAATGATTTAAAAAACAAAAGCGGATCCTTGAAGTTAAGAATGTTTTTATTAATTAAAAATGGCTACATTGGAAGAAAGAATGTACTTTTTAAAGGTGATATTTTTATTTAGACAGAAACATCTTGAATCTGGGTTCCTGAAATACTAACGTGTTAAAGATTTGAAAAAGAACATAATTGTTATTAAATGTTCTGAAGAAATGTGGTCCTAAAAAAAAATCTTAAATTGTATGTGGTGCCACCAAAATAACAGGAACAGAACAAGCTGATAGCTACACTGGGACACACACACACACACATATATATATGAATTGCTATGCTAATGCAATCTTAAATTGACTCTTGAGCACTACTTAATTCATTGTAAAGTTGCATGTAATCTTCCCTTCTTTCTTCACCACTATATGTTGCTAAAGTTGGAAAATGGCTTGCTCTGTTAATAAATATACAATGTATTTAGATGTCAAGATCCTCAGTGGTGTTTGGTTTATGACATGCAATTTTTGTATCCTTTCTATACCTTTTGCTGCAAGTAAATTATGCACCGATTGACAACCCACCTGGAAATCAATGCACAGGCAATACAGATTACCTTTCTAAATATGTTGGATGATGTCTTTGTGAATGTATTAGATATGATTATGACACTATACCAAACATAATTTTGTAGTTGGAATGAGAAATTTCAACCAATACTTCTTCCAACGTACAAGGCTGTGTAAGGATCTTCCATATAGCATGTGGAGTTATGGAATTTAGCATTTTGCTGTGATGACAATGGCACTTGTATTGGCAGTCATGAGAAATTTTGTTGATACCATTTTTTCCGGATCTTCATTGGCCTAATTCTCATGCTCTTTCCTTAGTCATATCCTGAACATTAGAATAGGGAAATTAAAATTTGGTAATGCATGATGGTACCATTAGCATCTGCTGTGCTGCTGAAAATTTTGGTTTATTTTTTATGTTGAGACTGAGCAGTAAATATTGGACTAAATGGTCTATTGATGTAAAATATAGGAAAATTATAAGGTATATAACATTCCTATATTGACTGGATGGGCCTGATATATTTGAAACACTTACAAAATGTCAAAAAGAGAATATTGCCCTGGGCATTGAATTTCTGACTTTCTTGTAACATCCTGCTGATCTGTTTAGTCATAATAATTTCACTAAACCTTTTGGTGACAGGGAGGAGGCTGGTGTGGAACTATAAAAAATTGTCTTTACAGTAAGAAAACACGCCATGGTTCTTCATATTTTATGGAAAAGCAAATACCATTTATTGGGATATTGAGCAACAAAGCTCAGGAAAATCCAGGTTACAATTCTCAGACTCAACAGCATTTCTATTTCTTTTTTCCATTTAGCACATACACACATAACATGCGTTTATACCAGGTCATGCTTATTACTCTTCATTTCTAAGTATAAATTAGCTTCATCTTTCTTTTGATGATTATATTTTCAGATTTTTTCAATTGGAATAGAATAAAAGTCCGATATTGTGATGGGGCATCATTTAGTGGGGACAGTCAAAATGCGGTAAGAGTGCCATCTCTTTTTCAACTTTAAGTTCCTCCTGAAGTCATACACTTTGCTATGTAGGATAAAACAAAATGCATGTTGCTTATTTTAATTGAAAAGAAAAAATATAGTTGTCAATGAGCTATAACTGTACTTTGATTCCCTATTCTCTTATCATATTTATTTTATGAGTCATCCCGTATGTTGTGCTATTTTTTTTATTTTATTTCACACATTGTTTTGCACTTTCAAGTTATTCCTTTATTTCAATACTAGAGTTGTGTCAATTTATTTGATGTGAAATTAAATTGTTATCAAATCAAGACAACTACTTCATTCAAGTGTTTATCTAAGAGTCTTGTCTGTTTAACACTGTTTATTTGGGCTGATGGTGAATGCGGTTGAATTAATACTGAGTTCATCTTTGCTCCACAGGGAGCAGGATTGTATTTCAGAGGGCAACGCATTTGGCAAGCTGCTATGGAAGATCTAATGTCAAAAGGAATGCGCTATGCCAAACAGGTTTCCCTCTAGCCTCTGATAATTTCAGGAAAAAGAAAATTGTTGCCTGATTTCCTTTTGATATTATCTATGTTTTTTTCTTTTTCAGGCTCTTCTATCTGGATGTTCTGCTGGAGGTTTAGCTACTATTATACATTGTGATGAATTTCGGGAATTGTTTCCTAGGACCACAAGAGTAAAATGCTTGAGTGATGCTGGATTGTTCCTTGATTCGTAAACATCATCCAATGAACTTTCAATTCTAATATATTATTTATTGGATCTGGTCATAAATCTTAGTTCTGATCAGTCCATGTACTTTAAGAGATGAATAATCATCTTGAGTTGTATTGTTGCAGTGTTGATGTATCTGGCCGTCGCAGCTTAAGGAATTTGTTTGGAAGTGTGGTCACCTTACAGGTTTTTCTCATTTGAATATTTAATGTTGTTGTATTTTGTTTCTATTCCGTTATAGATGATATAGTAAAATATGGTGAATCAAATAACTTTATAGCAGAAAACAAAATGTCATGAGCTAGACCCAAACAATCATTTGCCTCAAGCCTGAACCACGAATAATCACAAATTAGAGACTTTCTTGGAGAACATTTTATATTGCCTTAATACACCAGAGCAATAATGACAACAGCGTTTGGTCAGTCTGAAATATGAGTTTCTTCATTGCTAAATAAGTACAATCAACAATAATATCATGACTCTAAGAAGATTCATACTCACTGTACAATCTGAAACTTCAGCTCTGATCCTCCAGTAAGAGGAAGGAAAAGAATAAAGATGTAATAATGCCTTAAAATTGATAATCACCTTATTGTGGAAATTTATTTCAATTTCCTGGTAGGAGGCTTTCAGTAACTTCTGATTACTTGATTATTAGCAATGCAATCATGTTCAACAACAAAAGTTAATTGGTGCATCTTTATGTCAGGGAGTGCGAAAGAGCCTTCCAAGAAGTTGTACCAGTCGCCTCAATCCAATTTTGGTAACTACTATTACTGTCATTCAAGATTGTAAAATTACACAACTAGTCTAATCAAGTTCTGATTATGGTACTCGAGATGAGATATATTTTATTGACATGGAATACTAGTATTGTTATCATCACTGTTCTTTTCAATACAGAGGCATCTCGTAATTATTTTTACTCTTTTCTGTATTTTATTTTTCAGTGCTATTTCCCTCAGCACTTAATTGCCAGTGTTAGAACACCACTGTTTCTTCTCAATGCAGCTTATGATACTTGGCAGGTAAGTTCCTTTCCCATATGAAATTTTTCCCATGACAAAAATTCTTGTTTACATTGGGAGCAAGATCTCATGAGCTAGTTTCTTATCACTTGTGGAGTATGGTTTGTGAATGACTTTGGAGCATGGAATTTCATGTTTTATGTTTTTGACTTATGTGCCATGAAGATGCATCAGATCACTGGCCTGAAAGGCTAATAGATGATTATTTCCACTTTTTTCAGATTCAAGCCAGTCTTGCTCCACCATCTGCTGACTACCGATGGAACTGGTATGAATGCAGAAAAGATTATGCACGTTGCAGTGCACCACAGATACAGTATCTTCAAGGTAATTAATTAGAAGCTTCAAGAGTTGTTTTCAGTTTTTTTTACGCATTTTAAATTTGTGCCTCTGGAGTAGGATTTCCGTGACATCAATTGTTCTCAGTATGGTTACTAATTAGTGTCAACATCATGAACTTTGAATAAAGCAGGTTTTCGAAATCAGATGCTTAGATCTACAAGAGCCTTCTCACGGTCTTATAAAAATGGTTTATTCATAAATTCATGTTTCGCTCATTGTCAATCAGAAAGACAGGATACGTGGTTTGCTCATGATTCTCCTCGTATTGGAAATAGAGTACGTCTTTCCTAACTAACTTTTTATGTTGCTTTTATCAAATTTTAAGGAAGACTTACACTAAGATTAGTTCATTGGAGTGTGACAAAACAATTACAAGATTTTAACTTCTCCATATCATTTTATGTCCTACACTGTCCATGATCATTGCTCTCACTTTATATTGTAAAACATAGATTTGAAATTTGTTTTAATTGTTCATATGCATCAAATAAAGGAACAAAACTCATTGTTTTTGTAAGGTTTCATCTCACCCATCTAATGTTTGTCTGAAAACACAATCAGGGAATCGCAGAGTCTGTTGGGAACTGGTTTTTTGACAGAGTTAGTGTCCAGGCTATTGGTTGTCCTTACCCTTGTGACAAAACCTGCCATAATTTGGTATTTAAGTGATCACTGCTCAAGTTTCATTCTTTCAATAGTCTTTTTCTGCTCCTACATTGCACAAGCTATTGGGATCTGAAAAAGAAAGACATTGCTAGAATCATTCTTGTTGCCATAAATTATAATATTCATTCTTGTAAAACATTGGCTGAGCTTATTAAGTTTTCATCTAATTTTTTTCAAGTAGATATTCAGGTTCCGCTCTCTGGAACATTTTGTTGGGATTTTGGGGTTTTGAAAATATAAGATATATTATATGAGAAGCTTGTGATTTATTTTATTTATGTACTGTGTATACAAAGCAAAATGTAACAGAATATCAAATATTAATATCTTAATCTTTATTTTTTAAATCTAAATAATAAATGGTTTATTTTTACGTAAAAGATATTTAAACTGCAGTAAACGGACCTCCTAAGTGTCAAATTATCATAAAGTTTAAATCTTATGCCTATTTATTTTTATTTTTTAAAATGATAAAAAGATAGGAAAGCAAATTTGTCAAATTTTCTAATTTTCATAATTATTTCATTCCATATTTGCCTTATAGTACGTGACTGACTGTGCAGGTTTTCACATACATGTTGGGATGTGTTTTTTTCTTTCTTTTATATAATAAATGATTGGTTAACTATTATTAATGAATGAGTTCGTTTGCATTTAATTTTTTTAAAGAAACACTTATCGCAAGAGTAAGCATTTTTTTTTATTTTGGTAAGCAAATATCATCTATTTCTTAAATAAATAGTTATTTTAAAAAATATTTATTTTAAGTTCAAAAAAACTGATCCAATATCTTCCATTGGTTAAGAGGCATAATTGGACATATGAGCTGGGCCTTGTGAGTTTCCGTTTAACTTTTCAAACTATTCAAAGGAAAAAAAAAATATTTATAGAGTTGTGAATTCTTCACAAATGAGCTTTAACGAATAAATTTAAGCTTCAGTTAGAGGTTTACTTACATAAAACTCTCAGGCCTCTAAATAATAAAAGAACAAAATAATAATTATATGAAAATGATTAAATGAATATTTTTTTGGGTAAATGTGTGTATTTATAGATATTTGAACCTCCTAAAATAGGGTAAAATAAAAAGAAAATAACTTAGAGAGAAATTATATTCATCTCGTGTTCTGTTTGAAAAATAATTTAAATGATAAAAATGTTAATTTTTTCATTGATTGAAAAGAAAGACGTAACTGCTTTTATTGTATTGTACTGTAGATGTACGAAGATACAGAGAAGGTGTACAGGAGGGTGGTACATCGTTTTCTTTTGAAAGGAACATTAGAAAAGGAAAGTGTCTATTCCTGCTATCATCGAAATGCAAATGGAACTGCTAATTATGTTGTAAGGTAAACCATAAATGGTTATGTAGCGAAAAACAAATAGCTAGGATAAGAATAATAGTGCTGATAAGAACAAGACAACTAAATTATAGTAATAAGCCACAACAGCTGTAAGGAAAATGAAGTGCACAATTCTACAATCACTAACTAGGGAATTACTTTTAGATGTTCTCTTCACTTTTCTAAATTATAGTTTATAAAAATATCACTTAGCTCAAACCACTCTGCACCAATGAAATGTTGACATTAACTCCACCAATTTCCATAAAATCACTCCATGTTTCCCACCACACCAAAAGTAATTCTTCCATATTGACAAGTTCATCTGACAAAACTTGTGATGAGACAAGCTAACATTGGTTGAATCAAATGTTTAATCTCCCACCAGAAACATAGGAAAAAAAAATGTTTATTGTATAGTTGAAACCGGACTAGTGTTAGAAATTTCGATACCTAAATTGATGGATATTTTAAAATATAGTAAGAAAGTCTTTTACAAACATATAAATAATAACAACCTTCCAGAAAAAAATATCTCATTATTATATATTTATTATATCGAATACTGAACATTTGCTTAAATGTAGGAACATCTTTTGTAAATGTTCTTCCGATCGAAGGCAAACAAAAAGAAGAACTTGATTGAAGTGCAAAGAGAGTTGAGAAACCGACCTAATCTAAAGAGTAAAAGAAAAAGTGTATATCAATTGAAACAAAGAAGTTAATTGTTCGACCAAGAAGAATTATCTGAGACTATTTTGTAAAGTTGCATTTCATGAATTAAAGTTGGTATATATGTAAGGTTCTTTAGCACTAACAAATATACAACATGGTAAAAGTTGTATTTTCTGAATTAAAGTTGGTATATATGTAAGGTTGTTTAGCATTAACAAATATAAAACATGGTAATGGTAAGAAGCAAGATTTATTGGCATATGGTGGTAAGATAAAGTGCAGAAAGTGAGAGAAAGATGTTTGAGGAAGGGAACTTTATTGGGTTTGATAAAGTGGCAAGGTTGGAAACCAGTTTGGTATGGAAAGAAGGCCATGTTGGTGATTAAGGGGAAGAATGAAATTAGATGTTAAGTAGGTTGGTGTTTAGGGCCAACAGAAAGGTGCAGCAATTGGGGCTCAATGCACGAGGCCCACCTCTTATTCCCACAGTGTGTCTTGTTGTGTTTTATGTGACTTTTGAAAGTAAAGAGAAGAAAGGGGAAGATGAAATCTACATGCTTAAGCCACACACAAAGTGCAATGTGACAAAAAAATGATGAAATAAACAAATACTATATAGAGCATTAAAGAAAAGAAGGAGATGTCCAACTAAAGCAACATTGGGGGAACAACCGTTTCTTTTACCCTTGTTTTTAACAAACCGAATCTTAAACCTCACTATCCCTCCTTTCTTCACCAATAATTCTGCTCCCTTCTTGCTATTTCATATGCAATTATGGTGGTGCCAGTACAAAACTACTCCAAACTCATGCTATGGTTCCATAGGTGTAATAAAAAAGAAGCAAAAGGGGAAAGTGAAAAATGAAAGAAGAAAGTGTTATTCTCTCTAGCTCTACCTATACTTAGCTACTGTTTATTCTGCATGCTAACTAACAAATGGGTTATTCACAAGTTTTTTTACTGGTATGAAATTATGTAAATAATGGTTGTGGTTAAAGAAGAAATGAGGTTTGCACATGGGTAGGCACATGGTTGTATATATGGAAAGAGAGTGCATGTTTGTTAAAGTTGGGGTCATGTAATGGCTTTTGTAATAAGAATTGCTTAGTTGAATTAAGAAAAAGATGTGTAAAGAATCGAACGTATCAAAACTTGCCCAAATGAGATGAAAGACTATTTCTTGCTTCCAAGTTTCAAATTTTGTGTCTTCACTTTCTTTTCCTCTTTCCCTAATCATCGCTGCCTCCTACTCTTTTCTAAAATTTAAATAATCACCTTTGCTAACCACTTCCACACGCCTACACCTAATATATCTATTACATTTATTTTCGTTCAAATACCATTTTTTTAAACATCTATTCTCTCTTTCAAACCTACGTTTTTAACTTTTTGAGAATGCTTCAACTCAGGATTCTTGATTCTTGAGCTCACACAATAATTATAATAATAATAATTATTATTATTATTATTGTTATTATTGATCAATAACATTCTTTCTTTCAATATAATTATTATTCTGCAATTTCCTCGATCAGTTTCATTTTATAATGTCAAAACAATATTTGTGACTTATTTTTTCTAATTCCAAATATTTCTCTTACATCAAAACTCTGTTCGTCAGAGAGAAAAAATTAGTAAAAAAGAAAAAAACCGAAAAATATAATAAAAATAAATGTTATTTAATTAAAAAAATTTAAATAAGAAAAAGATGCTATTATAATAATAATTTTATTATTTTTATTTTTAATAATAGTTTATTTTATTTTATAGTTCACTGCAAGAAATTTATTAAATAACAATGAAAATTAGATAAAAAAATAATTAGTCATTATCTTAACTAAATTAAATACTATTTTAGAGAATAAAAATTATTTGTATCTAAAGTGATTTTTATTATTAATTAAAATTTATAAAATAATTTTTAAATTGGTATCTAAATTAGCTAATAGTTTTAATTACTAATATTTTAGATTCTAAATTAGTCGTCTCAATTAGTCTTTTAGAGACTAATTTAGAATCTAAAATATTAGTAGATAAAACCTTGGTAACTAATAGTTAGATACCAATTTAAAAACTATTTATAAATTTTTATTAATAATAGAAACTACTTTAGATATCAATAATTTTTTACTCTCTAAAATGATCTTTACTTTAGTCCAATAGTAACTAATTATTTTAGTCTCCAAAATTAGTTGTAATTTGATGATTTTCTTGTAGTGGTTATAATGTGTATTAAAAAACAATTAATTAACTATTAAATAATTTAAATAATAATAATTTGATACTTTTTACTTTATTTTTTATAATTATTGTGAATTTAAATAAATAATGACTAAGTTTTTTAATAAGTATATCTAGGATACATCTTTATCAAATATATGAAACATATTAAAAATTGTTATGTAATATAATTTATTTATATCATGATTACTAAATAGTACCTATTTTGGTCTCGTAAGATGATTATTTTTATTCTCCTATATGTATTTATTTTTAACACTACAAGAAAATCATGAAATAGAAATTAATTTTAGAAATAAAAAATAATTAGTTGCTAGAGTGACTGAATTAGAGACCATTTTAGGGACTAAATAAATTTTTTGTTTCTAAATTAGTTTCTATTATTGTTAGATGATTTCTAAATTGGTATCTAATTAACAATCAAGATTTTTGCTACCAAATTTAGAAACTAAATAATTGATAGTTAAAACCTTGGTTGCTAATTAGATAAACTATTTAACAATAATATAAATTAATTTAGAATTTTTTTTTTTAGTTTATAAAATGGTCTCTAATTTAATTACTATTGTAACTAATTTTGATTTCTATTTGATGATTTTCTTATAGTAATATATGACTCGATGTAAGGAGAGTGAGTTAGAAATTTCATATAAACTATTAAAATAATTTATAATATATAAATAAAAATAAATATCACATTAATTATACATTACTAAGATTTGAGTCCAAATTTGGATTATATATTATTAAAAAAAATATCTCATTTTAATGAAAAATTTTATTCTTCTTAAAATTTAGTCTTAAATAATATAAACCAACATTAAAAACATTCACACATAAATTTTAATTAAACAATTATACAGTGTTTTTTATATTAATATATAAGCTTGAATCATTTAAAATATAACTTTAAGTCAAACATAATATTTATTTATATAACGAATTTATTATATTATTTGTATAATAAATATGTCATGTACGTAGTGTGAGACATGTTGGGTAGTAACTAGAGTATTTGTACCGTATCCATTAAGTTTTGCATGTAATACTCATCCCATCCCCCCAAATAAGTAGATACTTACCTTATGTTATAAATACTTTTGCAGGTGTTCATAAGATTCTATATACTTTCTCATCATTAATTTGTGGTCAACGATTAAATAATTTAGATTACTGTGATTTTTTTTTTTTGGATAATATTAAAATTTAACTATTGCGTTAAAAGAAGTAAATCACAGCCAACTTGAAAAGTCATAAAAAATTGTGAACCCAATGAATATGTGTATTTTTTTTGTTACATAATAACAACTTATTTAATATAATATTTAAAACAATACATAATTAATAACTACTTATTTAATATAATATTTAAGTAGATATATAAGACCATAATTTTTCCGTTTAATATTATATTTAAGACACATAAATTAGACCATAAATTATTAGCGGTTATAGTTACTATTATAAAATTCATTTATATCTCATGATAATCATTCATTACTTAATTGTCTGAATCCAACAAGACCTATAAACCGGTGATGACTTTCTCAGTAAGAAAACACACTAAACTTTATCATGTCCTCTTACTCTTAACTCTTTATTAAGAAGAATTTATCATCATTTTTGTTCTTCTACTGACTTAAGCATCAGAGAGTCTTTTGCAAGTGGACATCTCTCTCATCGGAGACCAACTGAAAGTTCGTTCCCCGACGAACACGCAGTCCTCATCGAGGTACCCACCAAGTCAATTTTTTTGGTAGGAACATTTGGCACCCACCGTGGGGCCTGGTAAAACTTTTCCCAGGACCACTACAGAAATTCGGACATACACTCTCAATGTGAGTATCCAACAGGAAAACGCAAATCAATTGATAGGGGACCCAGAACAAACGAGGAAGACCTACCTAGAACTGTGAGAGACGCCTTACGCCAAATGCGGGAAAAAATGGAACGAAATTTGGCATCCCTAAGGCTCTGGTTGCTTCCATGGATGTACTGTTCACAAGGAAAGAAGTGAGAGGATATCAATGTTATATAAGATGTGTTTTATTTTCTAATTTTATAGTATATATTTAATATTTAAAAAATTACCTGAAGTTTTCTTTTTATTTATTTTGTTGCTGTGTTTATATTAATATATTTTTTTATAATTATTATGTTTATGAGTTAGTAATTTATTTGATAATAGTTTTTTATGAAATTATTTTCTATTGTTAATTACGTTATATTTTTTTTAATATTTTTTTCATTATTATATAGTTTTTAATAATAAAAAAATATTGTCTTATATTTATATAAGATCTGATTTATTTTATAATTTATTTTCTGATTTATTTTTCAATTTTATAATGCATGTTTAATATTTTAATAAATTATTTGAAGTTTTTTTTTATTTAATTTTTTGAATACATTTTTTTGTAATTATAATTTTTAAATTATATCTATTTATATTTATTATATATTTATTTTCTAATTTTAATTTTTAAATCTACAAAATATGTGAAAGTTGTTTATTTTAAACAAAAATAACTCAATTCATGGTTAAAAGAATTTAATAGGCAAGGATAAATTTGTAAAATAACATTTAACAATTTAAAAAATAAAAATAAAACTCCCTCACAACCATCATATCACTCACAAACTCCCATAAACTTTCCTCACACATCCACTCTAACATACCCCAATCCAAACAATCTTACTTTCTTCTCACATCCACTCCCTAATCCAAACATACAATAAGAGAGCAACTCAGGACAAAATTACTGGTAATGCATGATCATATAACTCGTAGGGACAACAACAACACTCGGAGCATACCGCCGAATCCTAGAGGGTCCCTCGAGAAAACTCGAATCAGCAGGAAAGGTCGATATCTCACACTCCCACCAGAAAATCATCTTGAGGGGAACCCCATCGAGCTCCACACAATGTAGGACAGGGCAAAGGAGCCATGGGCACGAGCATTAGCCCTTCAAGGCACTTCCTGACTTGTTGATCAACCGCACAATGAAGACCAACCTAAGGGGTTTTCATCCCTTCAAGGAAGAGGTTATGAGAGTCCAATTGCCCCAAAGATGGAGTTGGCCTAATATGGAGAAATACTCGGGGACTTCAGATCTTGAGGCAAATGTTAAGGTATATGACCCAGGCTCAGCTATTCTCAAAGGATATGGACATGAACTGTAGGTTGTTTCCCACCACTCTAGTCGGGGTGGCCTTGGAATGGTACTACTCTCTGCCCAAAAACTCGGTAGACTCATTTGGCACGTTCTGTGGCAGGTTCCTCGCCAGGTTCGCAGATTGCAAGCTCGTGGTCGCCACCTTAGCATCCTTGCACAATGTCGTGCAAGGGGAGATAGAAGGCTTGAGACATTTCATGACCCGGTTTGCCTGAGCTACTCTGAACATACTCGACCTGCACCCGATGTCTCCATGCACGCCCTATTGGTGGGGCTACGTCCAAAGAAATTCTTGGACACCCTATATGCGAAACCCCCCAAGGACATGGATCAACTACGGGCTAGGGTAACAAGATATATAAGCATTGAGGAGAACATGGATGCCTGGAGAAGGGCAATGAAAGCATTATGAATTCATTACCATTTTTATGCTCCTATTGACTTAGCATTGGAGAGTATTTTGCAGATGGACCTTCCTTTCTCATCAAAGATCAACTAAAAGCTCGTTACCCTACGAACACGCAATTCTCGTCGAAGTACCTCCAAGTACATTTTTAGGAGGGAACAATCTGCATGTTATGATATATAACTAACCGAAAGTATACACGATTTCATTTTATACCTTTTTTTCTTTCACTTTTTTATCAACTCAATGGTACATATATCATTTTTACCTTTTCAAAGCTACTGTTTGAGAAAGCTTTCAATTTAGGATTTTTAAGCCGACATATTAACGGTAATTGAAGATTCTTCCTTTCAAAATAAAAATTATTTGCAATATTCCTATACTATTTTAATTTTATAATTTCAAAAAATAAATTACTTATATTTTACTTCCAATTTTCTCTTTTACAATTAAAGCTCTGTTTGTTTGTGATAGAGGAAAAAATACTAAAAAAAGAAAGAAAAAAACGAGAAATGTAATAAAAATAAATATTATTTAGTAAAAATAAAAAATAAGAAAAAAATTGTATAACAAAAGTATTTATTTGATTTTAATCTTTTATGATAAAAAGTTAAAATTTTAAAAAAAAATTACACACCCTTTAATTGGTATTATTGTTTGGAACTATAGTGAATATTGACCAATTTTAGAACACCAAAATAATATATTAAAATTAAATATAATTTTAGGATCTAATTTTCATACGCATGGTGTAATGTAGTGTTGACAAACTTATCTTTCTCTCATACGTATTGCAACACATTTATATTGTGCATGAATAAAGTATACAAAATAACTGCTTAATCACTAATGACATTAACCTTTCTTTGCTTTAAGGTTGAGGTTCCTCACTTTTGTTAAGATCCACCTTTGTTTTTTAGTTTTGTTTTCTTAATTGATTAAGATAAAAGTCATCTAACTATTGTTATAGGTTAACTGATACAATTTATAATATTTCTCTCTTAATAATTATTTTATTAAAAATCAAATTCTTAACATTCACTCTAATACTAATACTAATACTATGTGTGAACAATATAGTTGATTTTTCTATCTCGTATTACAATAACACCAATGATCTATGAGGGTACTGAAGGATTGAACATGTATATCTACTTTCAATGAACATTGTAGACAAGAATATATTTACATGATCTATTGTAGTCATCTTTACATGTTTGGCTGTACATAGTATTTGTTTAACTATAACAAAGACTTTATATTATTGGTGAGACAAAATCAATATTCGATTCTTTTATCCATTGGTATATTAATTGTCAAATATTTATTTAAGAACCAAGAGCACTTCTATCCAAAATTTGATCTATATTGTGTTAAAAAACATATTTTATTAAAATAGTTTTTAAAAACTTGAAATTTCATTCTTAAATAATCCAAAACAGCATTAAAAATATTCAAATATAACATAAAAAAAAAATTCAAAAATATGGTCAAGCAATTTTGTAATCTTTCCTTATATTAAAAATATATAAATAGTGATTTACATTATTATTATCATATATAACCCTTAAATCATGTAATGTATAATTTTAAGTAAACATAGCATTAAAAAAAATACTGAAACATAATATTAAAAGAATATCTTAAATTATACTCACTCCATTAAATTTTGCGAGTAAATACTCAATGTATACCTTTCTCTAACTAAATAAGAAGATACTTATTCTATCTATTGTGGATATTTATTTTGGAGATAATTAAAAGGGTACTTATCCCATCTATTGCGGATGTTTTTGTAAGTGCTCATAAAAATTGGGTATATTTTATCATTTCTAATACTCTTTCTACCAAATTAGTATGTGATTAACAATGACATAATTTAGACTATTGTGAATATTTGCTATAAAAATATTATTAAATAATAAATAATTTTTAAAAAAATAGTTATTATATTTATTAAGTTAGATATTATTTTATAAATTAAAAAATTATTGATATTTAAAATAATTTTTATTAGTAATAAAAATTTATAAAATAGTTTATAAATTTATATTTATTATGATATAAACTGATATATGTATTACATTTTAACGAGTAATGGAGAAAAGAAACACTAAAAAGAGGTATAGACATTACCAAAATCCTTATTAAATCAACGCGTCATGTTTTATTATACTTTGCTAACAAGATTAAACACAATGAGTTAAACTCCTTTAAAATGTGTGATATTTATTAGAGTTAATACAATTTTATTATATTTTTAATAACTTTGTTAACAACTTTTATCCTTAATGAAATCGTTAACAGAACCAGTATTAGTTGCTAGTAGATTTATTAATTGGATCTAATATATTTGAGAATGAAATCCTATTTTTTTAATAAAAAATGGATCTCGTTATTAATATAAAAACTAAAACCGTAAAAGAACCCACAGAATTACAGTGAGTTAATGATAATTAATTAAGAATGAATTGATTGATTAGATAAAAGATCCGTGTTAGTTGATTCTGTGAGATAGGTAATGGAAAAACAGTGGATATAAATAAGTTTTTGATTGTATATTAAAAAAATATAAAAATAGTAAAGGATTTGTGGTGGTCCCGTTGTATTGAATAAAGAATATGTTAGTGGGAGGAGTGATCTTAAGATGGCCACGTAGGCATAATTTGTCGGATCAATTAAGGTTTGTTGATAGATCCATAAATGGGTCCGTGGGGTTTGTTTGGTAGAACCATATTTAGATTGGAATTAGTATTTAATTTTTGCGATAAAACGTAATTATGATGCAATTGCAAAGCTTGATTAAGGGCTTGCATGGTCCATTTGGTTATATTTTTGTTAATATGTGTGTTGAAAAGGAAAAAAGGTGAAAGGGTGGAAGTGTATAGTTTTTTACGAATAGGAATAATGATAATTAAAGGCAGAAAACGAAGAAACATGTAACAGAGAGAATGAAGTGTGTCTAGTCTGCAAATTCCAAAGAGGAGACTGTGACTTTAAATCATGTTTCTTTGTCTCACCATTTCTTTATTTCTCTTTATTCCATCTTCGATCCTCATAGCCCCACCCCACACGTTCCCTCTATTCAATAATAAACCATTAATTTCACCTCTACTCTATTCTATTGCCATTATTATTATTATACTCCATCATTTATCATATCAAAAACTACTTTAGTTTCATTCACTTCAAATATACATGCATATGCCTCCCTCGCCATTGCTTTCAAAATTTTAAATCATTCTCACAACTTTGAGGAAGATTATATATAGAAATTTTCATTCTTATATTCTTACTTACTTATAGTCTCACATCAATTAAAAATAAAAATACATTTTATATTATATATGTGAAAATAAACATTTGATAAATCTGTTCTATAAAATTAAATTAAGTAGTAATTGTTCTGATATTCAAGTCAGTATTTGATATTAGCGTTAAACTTGATAATTAGATAGATATCCTTTTAAAAAGTTGAGACGTGTTTAGCTGTGTAAACGTCTTATATCTTGATATATCTCAAATACATACGAAATCATTACTTCAATTTCAACTTTTAAATAATAATTTTGCAACCTTACCAAACTTAATCAATTTAAAATACACATAATATATCACATATAAAATGCTAATATTTTCAACTTTTCCTTTCTTCTCTTTTATGTTTAACATTTTTTTCTCTCAAATACTTGACATTACAACATTAACATCTTATGTAGAGATTAAAAAGTGATTCTAAATTTTACCTTTTTTTTCTTAATTCTCAAAAATTTGTTTAGGTTTAATAGTATTACATTACTTAAAAGTTAAAATAAAAAATAATTTGAATACATTTGTTCTTTTAGCCTTTTGAAGAATTATTTAAAAATAAAATCATGAGTTCCTAAACTAACAACACACCATTGAGTTAAATTAACCTTTTCTATTTTGTAATATAAAAGCTAAAAAATATGCTCATATTCAAATTCATACACCATTATTGACTTGTAGAGCTGATCAAAAGAGAAACATTATTATAACACCAAAAATAGCCGAATACAAAGATAATTTATTCCAGCGTTTGGCAATAAAATACGCATGCAAAATGAGATAAATATTCAAATTCATGATTACATCCACCTAGTTTACACCCATGTTATAATTTTATACTATTTCTTAATATGTTTTTGGTTTGACTAATTTTTTTTTATAAAAATAAAGAAGCTTAGGAAATGAATTTCTTTTGGTTCAATTTGAATTGCATACCATACAGTCAACAAAAAAAAGATTCTTTTTTATTTTAAAACATTTTTCATTATTATTTAATATGAATAATTTAAGGCATGCAATCAATTCAGTACAAGTTTAGCTTACAATTCTTTGAATAACATTTTTAATTTAGTATTGTAATAAAACGATAATTTATGCTTTAAAATTTTAATTGCAGAAGATAACGTTCCAAAATTTTAAACCAGTCTAAATGTGCATTTAAAAACTACACTATACGGTGCTTTAAATAGGTCAGAAATTCCAAAAATTTATAACTACCAAATAATTTTAACTCTTGATAAAATGGCTATGTCTTATATATAATTAATAAATTACGTAAGTCAACTTCATTTTAACATATAGTTGGTTCAAAGGTAGGTGCGTGCTTGTTTAGTGAATCGAAATTCAGTAAAAGTAAACATGTATGCAATCAAAAGACAAAAGAAGAAGAAAAAGGAAAAGACCTAAGCAAAACTTCCTTTAATCTAAACACATATTTTTGTTTCATGATTCCAAATAGATCAGTCCTTTTGAAATGAAGTTTACCAAATCTTCTTAAATACCTAGAAAAATATATATTAAATCATCATTTTCTGTCTTTTTGTACTTTTGATGCGAAAAATTAGAAATACACGTGTTTTCAATAAAGTGACCAAACACACACTAAGATATACACTTTCAAATTAACACTCATAATTGTTATATAAATAAATACAAACTTAATTTTATAAATCAATCTTAAAAAATTGAGTTAACTCGTATTATACAGCCTAATAAATGGAAGAGAAAAGAAGATAAAGAAGATTGAAAGGCAAAAAGAAGTGGTAACTGGAATGTGATGGTGAAAGTGAAGAACTAAGCTTTGAACAAGAATGACAACTCTTGTACTGGTGTCCAATGTTTGAAATGCATGAGTGTTTAGCTACAATTAATGCGTCTGAGTTTACTACATATGGCTGAACATCATAGTTACTCCAAGTTGCCTATCTGGGGTTGGTGATGCTGTGGATCAAGCTGTCAATTTAATTCTTTTCTACTTGTAATGCCTTGGGGAGTTGCTATGGGGTGCTTAGTCCAAGACTCAATTCAATGGCCCTTCTACATTGTCTCCATCATTCTCTTCCAACACTTACGCACTGCCATCACTTTGGTTTAACTTTACTTCAATTTACCACAACCATTTCGGCAATCCCACTTTTCCTATTAGCAAACAAGGATACATCCAAAAGGGGCACAAAAACACTGTAATTAGATACTTCAACTCTTTCTATATTCAAATCTCCTTTTCTCAGAAATTGCTTCACACCATAATTGTTAAGCCTACAAAGCCCTTCAAAGTGGATTGGTTTTTGAGATTTTCACCAGATCAACGGTACAAATTATAAAACTTTTCACCCTTTCATTCGTTTAGATCATATAAAAAAAACAAAGATAAATCATAAAGCTCCCACTCAACAAAGAAAACAGTGTTCTGTAGTCCAATATTTTAGAGAATCCTTAACTAAACATCAAAACCCACTAAATTCTCCGATGGATTATTATAATATATATACACACACATACATACATTAGTATATCAGTATTGAAAAGACAAGATATATATATTTATCCAGAAATTACTTTTCCATTGTTTGTTATTTTATTAATCATATGGTACATGGTGTGCATGACCATAGAGGCAAACCATTCACCTTTTTTCCAATTTAATAATAGCAGACCTGATGTCCTCCCATAATGATGTGAAGACATCTTCCATGGAAGGCAAAGTTGATTAAAATAATATAAAAAGCTTCCAAAGCTAAAATAAACAGGAAGAGGGGTGGAATATGATTAAGAGCTGATTAAAATAAACAAGTTTTGTTGGTTCCAACCAACCAAAACTTCAAAATAAGTAATTAATTAAAGACCGTGTAACTTAGGCCTTGTGGACATGTCGCCCACCCTCATGGCAAATCAAAACCAAAGAGAGTCTGCTCAATGTCTGACTTGGCTTTGCTTTTGCTTATCATTCTCTCTCTCTCTCTCATTCTTTCTTTTTGGTTTAAAGTAGCTTCTGTTGTGAGTGTGTATATATATATATATATATATATATATATATATAAAAGGACCCTAAGGTGGCGGCTTTTCTTTTCAGTCTTGATCAGTTTCATTCATTGGAAGATATGGGAACATTAGAACAAATCGATGTTCCTCATACCCAGTCATCATCATCTTCATCTTCTTCCATTGATAGCAACAACCACCCTTCTAGGACTCCACCACCCTCTTCCCCTTCATCAAGTGTCTGCAGAAAAAGAACTGATTTGAGCACTGACCTCAGACTTGGTCTTAGCATATCTCCTTCATCTCAATCTCAACCACCTTTCAATTCAACACCAAGGTAAATACACTCCTATCTGTTTCTCCACACCAATGCTAAGCCTAATAGCTTGGATTCTTTTATGTTCCTTGATCCTATTGTTTGGGTTGGATATGGTGATGCATGTATGATGAATTGCATTAACATGATAATCTATTATCTACCTCTCAGGGAGGAAAGTTTCAACTGGCCACCAATTAAGTCCATATTGAGGAGCACCCTAGTGGGGAAACAAAGCCATCTGAGCCAAAGACCCTCTTTATTTGTCAAAGTCTACATGGAAGGCATCCCCATCGGAAGAAAATTAAACCTTATGGCACATTATAGCTATGATGGACTTGTGAAAACTCTTGGCCACATGTTTAGGACCACCATTCTGTGTAAGCATTTCAAACCCTCGTAAAAGAATTTCCTTTTGCACCTTCTTTTGGACCATCATATTTACAGATCAAATTTGTTTTTTCAGGTCCAAACTCTCAACCACTCAATTCTGGGAATTTTCACGTGCTAACTTATGAGGATCAAGAAGGGGACTGGATGATGGTTGGAGATGTGCCGTGGGAGTAAGTGATGCATATGTTGTCTCAAAATTCAACTCTTGAATCTTACTACTAGCTCCGTTTTTCAGTGTATTTTGTTTGACCCTTTTTTGTATTTGATATATTAATGCAGGATGTTCTTGAACAGTGTGAAGAGGCTGAAGATCACGAGAGCTGACAGATGCTAGTTAATTTAATAATGTATCCAATCTCTCACAACACAACACAACACAAGCTCCTCCTCAATTTTCATTGTTCATAAATTTTTGTTGTAGATCTAGTTAGTTAATTATAGGTGGGTGAAAGGCGTTTGAAATATTTCACCAAAAAGAATGGATATGGATCCCGTGATTGTCATATCTAATAGCTTTATACACCAAAAAATATAGATGTATAGCTCTTCTTACCTAATAGTCAATTCAGTGCATATTTCTTAGTCTCTGTTTGATAATAGAGTCGTCTGATTTTGGGTTGGACCTATTGCTTCTCCCTTATATCTTCTTACCTATAATGCATGATGTTTCTAGGTGTATTGCACCTTGAAGAATAGTGATTTGGTGTATTGCAGCTTCCTTGTATGAAGTTGAAATACGAAATACTGAAAAGCGTGTGTTGCTTAAAATGTGTGAAAGCTAATAGTGGAACTATAAAAAGCAGGTATGATTTTCCTAATTTCCCTACATGGGCCTTTTTTCTGCTGTCTCTGCTTTGATGTGTTTGGCTTTGTTGGGTACAACGTAATGATGCTTATGGTGTCCACACCCCTCGTGTCAAGAACAGTGGTTTTGCTTTCATTGTCATGATTTGAGGAAGATTCTAAACATGAATTAAACAATCCACATTCAGACACCTGTCTGCCGGAGAACTGTACTCATTTTGATTCTTCATCAAACATTCACCTACTGACATTGATATTTCATCTTCACAATCATTGATAGCCCTTCAGTTTCAACTTTCAACTCCATCACAACCCCAAAACATTAAGTTTAAGGTATACATTCTTCGTAAACATGCACTATACAATATATTGTACATGAAACAACTGAGAATTAGAAAAAATAATTAATATTAGTTTGTTTTTAGATATTAGCTTACTTCTAGATACGATAAAATAAATTATATTAATTTCTTTCTAGATATTAGCTTCCTTCTAAATATGATGGATGAGCTCACGAAACAATTAAAAGTTAAAAAAAAAAAATTGATATTAGTTTCCTTTAGAAGTTTGTATTTTTTTTTTTACACTTCTATCCACAATCCATTGAATATTCGTATATATTACCACTCTAACTCTTTTACAATATTAATTAATTAAAACCGTTATTCATTATACCACTTAATTAATATGTATGAATTATAAATTTAGTAAAAAAATTAATTATGACATTTAATTAATATACCTCGAAGTTTTTTATTGGGTGACTCACATATATTCACTACTCTCTATATATTTGAATAAAAATAATCATAAGAAAATAGATTTTGTACTAATCAAAATTAGTTTATATATTAGAAATTAAATTAAAAAAAAGTCTTTATAAGCTATCTTATAGAGAAGCTGTTGTAGTGTTTTAGGTATTTCAAAGATTCTCATTATTTTTTTAACACGGAATTTTTTCAGGAATTTACTTCACAATTTATTTTATTTTACTTATTTATTCCTTTGTAATAGTCTTTTGAAATATCTTCACTCAAATAAAACAACACATTTTACTTTTCTTCTTTTTAAGAGAGTTAGCTTTTAAGAGAGTTGACTATCATTACAACACAATCATGAAATAAAAATTAATTTTAGAAACAAAAAATAATTAGATGATATAATAATTAAATTAGAGACCATTTTAGAAACTAACAAAAATTTAAGTTTCTAAATTAGTTTTTATTATTGTTAGATGGTTTCTAAATTTGTATCTAATTAGCTACCAAGATTTTTGTTACCAAATTTAGAATCTATATAACTGATAGTTAAAACCTGGTAGCTAATTAGATACCAATTTAGAAACTATTTAACAATTTAAAAATTATTTAAAAATAATAGAAACTAATTTAGAAATTAAAAATTTGTTTAGTCTCTAAAATGGTTTATAATTTAGTCATTATAGAAACTAATTATTTTAGTTTCTAAAAATTGGTTTCTATTTCATGATTTTCTGTGTAGTAGTGTGTGTAGTAGTGTATTATGCCCTTTCAATTTTCTTATTTTAATCAAAGTTTGTGTGTCATTATATTTTTTCTCCACATGATCACATCTACTTTTCCTCCCTTCATATTAATTAAATTAAAGATATAACTGAAAAAAATGTTATCTTAGAAATTTAAAAATGAAAAATAAAAAGACAGTTTTTGTTTTTTTTAAAAAGCAATAAAAAATAACAGAGAATATTATTTAATCATTTTTTAAATTCGATTTTAGTAAATTTTCTATCATTATAAAAATGGGTAGAAACACGTGCTCATTTTTAAATTTAAATAATACAGGTTAAAAAAATATGTCTTAATTATTTTAAGTAGAAAATAGATATTTATATTTGAGGAATACTTATGTAGTTACGTATTTTTATTAAAAAATATTTTTATTTCTTAAAAATAAAATTATTTATTACAATAGAGATGGTTAAAAATATATCTTTTTTATTTAAAGATAAAATAGTTAAATAAAAAATACACTAAAGATGATTAAAAAAATGTATTATATAATGATGTAGATTAATTTACTTTTTTTTTATGTAATCATGCTTATAAAGTTAGAATTTTCTTTTCCTAAAAGAGATATTTTATTTATTAGATTGATTGTAATAAAACTTATTCCTGTCATTCATCCAGTTGAAACACTAAATTAATGATCACGGATTGACTCTGCATATTAAAAAAGTAAAATTTATATTATATATGTTTAATATAATTTGATAAATATAAAAATTTTATCATTATAAAATACTAATATATAAAATGACAACCACAATTTAAAATAATGTGATTTCATAGTTTTATATATATATATATATATATATATATATATATATATATATAAAATTGTGTGCGAAATGAAATTTTAGCAGGCTAATAGTGTAATTTACATCCTTTATTTATGAATATGAGCACAAAAATATTTAAAATGATATATAACTTTTATTTAGAACGTGGTCAATTTTGAAGTTGTGTTAAAATTTCATTAGTTTAATTAATTTTATACATAAATTATGTGGTGATTGGATAACTTTAATTAAGTTTGAGATTATGTTTAATTGAAATCATGTCATGAATTTAAATTCAAATAATACAATTAAATTCATGTCATTTATGCACAACTTCAATTATATTAGTCTTACACTTAAAAATCGTACCACCAATATTGGTAAGTGGAAAAATAAAATTAAAACTTGAGAGTTGGAAGCCTATGGTTTAATGAGGAGTGAGAAGAAAAAATAGTGAGGGTTAACGGTGTAGTTGTTGGGGTTTAAGTGTAGGATTTTTTTGGGTTAAATGGTTGTAGGGATATAGGTTTAGATTTAGTGTCAAGGTGTAGGATAAAAATGTAGTGTTTAAATTAGTTGAATGAGATGTAAGTATGGTAAATAAATAATATAAAAAATTAGAAGGTATTATTTATAATATAGAGGTTTATTTATAAATGGATATGGGTAATTGTTCCTATTGTGACATTCATTCTTATAGTAAGAACATTTGTTTGATTTGTTTCAATCCAACTCATCCATTTCATTATGGATGTGTACCATGACACCTCCATCAACATTTTGTCCACTTTCATTATCGTATTGTTATCGACCTTCGCTACCTTCACATGGATTTAATAATCCACTACTTGACTATAACCAATAGGAACACACTAACAACAATCCAGAACAGACTAAATTTGTACCTCTATAATGACCACAAAGACAAAGAAGGAGAGACTGCCATGTGACACTCTTTCCCGTAAATAGTTCATTTCATTTATGTAATCAAAATAATTTCATTAATTTTGTGAAAGTAATTTATTTTATGTTATTTTATTATTCTTATTTTCCAATTCAAACGATAAAAAGGACAAGATAATTAAAAAATAATAAACTTCAGATAATATACTTGAAAAAAATCTAAACACTTGGTTTCATCAAATCCTTTAACCTTAAACTCTAAAAACTAATAACCATTAAAATTTTCACCATAAACATAATCACAACTTCCACAAAGAAATCTCTTTATTTTTTTAATTTTTTTAATCATAAAAACAAGCTGGGTCATGACACAACTTTAATTAGACACGTAATCCCAAATTTAATAAAATTCATCCATCATCATCGTATGATTTTTTTTTAATAAAATAAATTCAACTAAACTTATAGAGTTGGGACACGAATTTAACGTTCACTCTCCGAAATCGTGCCCCTAATATTCATACTGAAAGATATTAAATTACACCATTGACATAAAAATAGAATAAAGAAATCATTAAAATATTTTCAAAAGCAAAAAGAATTATATATATATATATATTATGGAAATATATATTAATTTTATTATATTATTCTTCCAAACTAATAAGAATTACTACTGTACAAAAACTAATAATATTCTCTCCATCTAGGAGATACAAAAGACAGCCAAAAAATGTAATTAATGTTTTCTTCACTTTCTAAAGAGTAAGATAATTTAAAACTATTATCGAAAGTGAAAATCTTGGTGTGAAATATGAATCCAATACTCCAATGGCAAAATCAACTTCCCCTTATTGTTTTTTTCTCAATGGATTATTAATACCAGATTTAATTATGTTTTAAGCTTTTGATAAATTTAAATATTTTAATTAAATTTTTTTGTTATATTAAGTACTAAAAATTTCTATACTTTTTAATTATGTTTTCGTCATTTGATTATGTCATTGGCAGACCGTCAAATCGTCATTCCTTACATCTCAAAAGTTAATTACAATTTTAACAACAATATAATATAATTTTAAGAATAAAAACTATATAATTTAAAATTATATAAAAATTATATTGACTGTTATTCCGTGTCTGAATCCGTTTATCACTATATTTGAGAAAAGTTAAAATATTAATATAGCAGAATATACATCCAAAGTAAACGTTTCACCGAAAAATGACTAGAAAACTATTAATGCCGTGCTCCTACACTATAATTTCATTATTTTAAAAACATAACTTTGTTCATTTTCTCAAATTAAAATTTACGTTTATTTTCTAAAGAAATGAGTTGAACACGGTTTCACCAATACAAGTGTATTTGAACAAATTAATAAATTGCCTTATTCATAATGTGGTTTAATCTTTCGTAATCTTATCAAATTTCCAAACCATCTTCTTAGTAATTTCTATGTCTTGATTTAAGTTTACACTATATATATATATATATATATATATATTATCAATGATTTTATATAAAAGCAAATGTGATTTATTTAACAATTGAATTATAATTTTATATTATTAAAATTAAAAAATAATAATAAAATATGAAATGATTTATATTTTAATATATTTTAAAACATATATACTTATATTTTGTCAATTTTAGTATATATTACTTTGTTTTGTAATGAGTCCAATTTCGAAAAATGGACCAATCAATGATTCCACTTAACATTTAGCTATGAGCAGTCCTTTGAAATTGGATTTGTTTCTAATTAATCCTATTATAGTTCTACCCACTCACTCTAATGTAATGGTATTATGGAAAAATTCAATAAAGTAGGTGTTGTGTGAATTGGACATACTCTATTTAGATATGGCAAAATAGTGGGTTTCAAGCTAAACAGGAGGCCTATACTGGGCCTGGTCCCTGGCCTGGGTCCGGGCTCAAACGAAACAAGTCGATTCACTAGAGTATGTTTCTTGCTCTACCTCCAGAGTTTCTCCCTGCACCTCTTGAAATCTTTAAATTCCAAAACTACCCTTAGACAAAATGTGCAGGATTTTTTTTTAATTTTCGATTTTTTTTTTTAATTTTTTAACTTTTTAAAATCTAGAATTTAGAATATAAATAGTATAAAATCCAGAAAATACAATTGATTTCCAAATCCTAATGCTTGAAAGGTATTTTATAAGTCTGAAAATACATTTTAAACTCTAAAATTTGAAATGTAAATTCAAAAGATATTTTCGAACTAAAAAAATACATTTTAAATATATTTTAAATTTTAGAATTCAAAGTATTTTCAAATATAAAAAATATATTTTAAATTCTAAAATTCGAAATATAATTTTTTTATTTTGAATTTTAGAAGAAAAAGGAAAAAGGAAGTGTTAATAAAAAAATGAAGAAAAGGACAAGATTGTCATTTTAGGTGTTTTATGGAGTTGGAGGAAAAAAACGGGTGGGAAGAATTGCAAGTCCTAGAATCTTAGAACCGAAATTTGTAAAAACTGACAAAAGAAAAAAAATAAAAATTAGACGCAGAAACTGCGGGGTGGTAAGTGTGGGAAGAGGATAATTTTCAAGTGTTTATGATTTTGGTTTTGGGGCGCAGAGCAAGTTGGTTTGTGAACCTGTTGCATCAAAACGACGTCGTAATCATCCATTCGTTCTTTCGTATTGGGAGAGCATGAAAACCCCGATTTCGGGTTTCTACCGAAACCCTGTTAAGTTCAGAATGTAAGTTTAAAAATTGAAACTGTTTGGTTTTGTTTGTGTTTGCAATGCGTAATGAATGATTAATGCACAGGCCAACTGCAGAGAATTTGGTTCCCATTCGATTGGATATCGAAATCGAAGGGCAGAGATACAAAGACGCATTCACTTGGAACCCTTCTGGTAATTTCACACAAAACCTGTTCATCTTGCTGTTCTTGCTTATCCATATGCGTTTATTGAATTACAACATTATAGATCCCGACTCCGAGGTTGTGGTCTTCGCAAAAAGGACTGTTAGAGACTTGAAGCTCCCTCCGGCTTTTGTAACACAAATTGCTCAATCTATTCAAGTACACACACCGCCATTTTTGTATCCTTTTTCTTTATATTTGGTTTAATTTCTCTTTTACAATATTTTAGACAAACTAGTTGTTTTAGACCCTTTACATGCACTTTTTTTTTAAAAGACTCATTTTGGTTCCTATACATTCCTTTTAACTGATCCTTACGATTTTGAACGGTAGGGACTAAAATGGATTTAAAAGTAGGGGTTAAAACTTGTAGTTTTTAAGTATAGAGTCTGAGACGTAAAAAAGTATACAGACATATGACCTGTTTGAAGAATTTTTCTTATAAACATTTCTATAAGAAAAAAGTAAGAAAGAAACATGAAATTTGTTTCTCCATGATTTAAAATTAGTTTATCAATAAGTTAATTTGGAGAAGTTATTTCCCATTAACCCTTTTAAAGATTGATTCATAACTTGTACATAGACTAATTTTAGCTTACAGGAAAACTAATTGCCTTTTTATTTTTATTTTTTTCCTTCAAGAAATCTAGTAGAGATGTTTCATCCAAATAAATCAGTGTCCAAATGAGTAGTTAAAGCTTTATTGCTATTATTATTATTGTGCATTTAGCCTAATTTATGTTATCTTGTGCTATCAGTCACAGCTTGTGGAGTTTAAATCCTATGAAGGCCAGGATATGTATGCTGGGGAGAAGATTGTTCCGATCAAGGTCTCTTGGTTGCCTTTTTGTGTTTCTCTTGTTTCATTCAGTGTTTGCTTTGCATTTTAACAAATTAACGTTATTTCTGTTTTGCAGCTCGATCTTCGTGTTAATCATACGCTCGTGAAGGACCAGTTTTTATGGGTAATGTTGGAGTGTAAGATTGCCGTGCTTGTTTGGGTTTGTTTCGGTTTTATGTGTCTAAAATTATTGAATTCTAGGACTTGAACAACTTTGAGAGTGATCCTGAAGAGTTTGCTAGAGTCTTCTGCAAGGACATGGGCATTGAAGATCCTGAGGTTGGAGTAAGTATATCCAATTTTCATTTGTAATAAGTTAAAATAATTTGTTGGAGAGACCCTGGGAGTATAATAGAATTTTTTTAGATAGGCAAAATTATGTTATAAGTAAGAAACAATTTGTTGTAATGTAGACTTGTTTTTATCAATGGAAATTTCTTTTTCTTTCTTGCTTTCTTTTTAACATGCACAAGCACACGGACATTCTTGAAAAATTAAACATGCCAAACAGTAAAATGCTTCTTCTGCTTTGCAGCCAGCTATTGCCTTTGCTATCAGAGAGCAACTTTTTGAGGTAAGGTTTTATTGGTTTATTGATGTATCATTTTCAGCAATTATATATGGTTTAGTTACCACAGTCGTTATGTTTCCATTTTTAGATTGCAATTCAAAGTGTGGTCTCAGCAAGAGAAAGCAGAATGAGCAAGAAGGGTCGTCGAGGGGCTGAATATACTCAGATCAGGTCTTCTATCATACACCTGTGTCAAGTTTGCGTGGTGTCATAAATGCAATTTTATTACAATTCTAAGTGAATATGTATTTCCTAACTAATGTCTTTTTTCATCAATGATCCTTTGACAGTAAAGGAGGCGCTGTAGCAGTGGACTTGGTCAAGTTATTTGGTCCGAAATCTAGTGTAGTCCGGTAAGTCTTTGTAATAAATTGAAACCTATGATGCATCGGATACTATGCATATCTGAATCAACGATACACTTATTTTGAAAATAACAGGATATACAGTACATGACATATACCTATTGAAAAATGTATAATTTTAAAAAAAATATAATAATAAATATATAATTGCAATTGTGTACGTAAATCCAAATTAAAATCTCATTATTAAACATTGTCAAAATAAAAAGTTATAAATTATTGTCATCATGAAAAATGTTAGTGCTTTATAGATTAGATACTTCATCGTTAAGTATTGGTAAAATATCTTAGAGTATTGAATATGTCGGATATGGATACATGATCCAGATTGAAGTATCAATTCATCATAGATTGGAACACTATTTTTGCTGAAATTTATTGATTGACTACTGAAGATTTATATCATGGTGTAATGGTGTATGTTGGAACAATTGGTTCTAGAAGGAGGGTTGAATAGAGCTTGGACTCTTCTATCAGAGAACTATACTAGACCGTCTAGTGAACAAACAACACACCAAATTTTACACTGGTTCACCCAAACTCACAGGCCACGTCCAATTCTCCCTTAAGCAGACTGCTTAAGAGGTCCACCAACAATTAATTGATTACAAACCGAGTACACAAATTATTCCTGGTTTCAAACGAGCACCAAAATCACTCCTGTGAGGTTAGGAACTCTCAAAAGATATGAACACTCTTAGAGAGAGCACAATTCAAGCTCACTAGGTATACTTCACATTGTGAAGAATTACAAAGGTTATCGCTCACTCACAAAGAACACTATAATATCCTTGTATGATTGAAAGAATTGTAGATTGCAGTTGTGTGTTCTTCATCTTCAACAAGAACTCTTTATATAGGCTTGGAAGAGGATCATTGCAACTTTGATTTAGCTAACACTTGATCTTTGTTGATCTTCAACAGAATCTTCATCTTTCTTTGGCTTAGATGCTTGATAAGAAATGTTCTGATTTGAATCTTCAAAGTGCTTCTACCTTTGTTTTGTTTATAGAAACAATTTGAACAAGATATGCATATATCACAATTATTCATAAACGCTTAGATTTGTTTGTTTCCTTAAGTAGCTGATTATAAGACTGGTTGGTTAAACATTTTCAAACATGGATATTATTGATGTTAAGAATAAAGATTTAGACACTTAATTTTATCCAGAATACATTTGATTGTTACAACTTGTTTATAAGTTAAATACAAGTTAAGAACTCATGGTTTATTAGACCGTCTATTGTGAGACTTGCAATACTCATTGGATGCGAATGTATCCTTCAACTGTCACAAAACATATGTTAGAATGTGCAGATACTACATTTATATTCAAGCAGATAAGACACTTGGAATGGAAGGTTTGTTATCACTAAAACTCATAGATGGTCTACTGGTACTAGACTGTGTGGTGGGGCTTGTATAGTTAGACAGACTGTCATTCATATGGGGCTTGTATAGTTAGACTGTCAAGCATATGGAGCTTATATGGTTGCCGTCTAAAGTCTCAACCATGTGTATGTTATGTCGTTAAAATAGTTGTTGAAATGACAATGTGTGTTATTAGAGCACAATGAAATTAAGTAATTCATAAGCCTCAGAACCAGGCTCGGAAATCAGTGGCATAGTATGGCTATTGACATTTGTTTGTGGCTTGTGCATTTACGAATAAGAGAAAGGTACAGATATCAAAAAGAAAAAAAGATTGGAAATGACGGTGGAATAGAAAGACAAACGCGAGATTGAAACTGGAGTTAAATTACAAGGAAATATTTATTTTTCTTAAATTATTTCAATTTGTAAATCTATTGTTTGTTTTTTCTTTATTGAACAAATTTCCTGACTGAGATGAGGACTCTTTGGAGCTTTTTAGATAAAATGGAATATCTTTGTTAATTGATCGTGTGTGTTTTAGTTTATTATAAAGAATTCCTTTTACACTTCATTATCTATTTATCTGTTTATAATATATAAATCCTAAAGCCCAAACTATGACATGGACAACTAAGCTTACCATTTATTGCCATGTCGGCATTTTGATTAGTGTTTTGCTGAATGGTTCAATACTTCAATACCTTACTTTCTCCTAATCAGATGACACAACAACAATAACTCCTATTCCTTTAGGCTAGGGTTCTCCCTTCACAAAGGGGTTCCTTTTTCTTCTGCAGAGCTATGCCCAATTCTCAGCTTACAATATAAATCTTTTCCCTTGTGTCCTACCTACTATTTAAAGCTTAAAATAATTGCCCCTCCAACTAAAACAACTTCGTAACTAATTCTATAATTTTAAACTTCGCGAGTCCTATCACATAATGCATGCAAGGGTTCTTTGCGCCAGGAATTAATATATCTCTCTATCTATAGTCTTGCATATGAAATTCAGTATGAGAAGTTGATAGGTTTGGGCATTTATGCTTGAATGCAAACAGGAAAAGAAAGGAGTGGGATGTATATGAACCTATCGTGGACTTACTATCCAATGAGGAAGTTGATGCCCTGGAAGCAAAGGAAGAGAGAAATTTCAGGTGAATTGGCCCCGTGGTCAGCTACACCATATCAGAAGGGTATAATAGTACTATGATAGCATATGTCGGAGGGTTAGAGTTTGAAGTTTTTTAATCATATGCAAGCTGCAATTTTAGTACCAGGAATCATTGATTCAGAATATTGTTATCATTTGATTTCTTTGGATGTAATCTTGTAGTTTCTTATTTATTCTCTGTATACAAAGCGAAGGAAAAAAAAAGTTAGCATCCTCTTTGCAGAATATTTTCTGGTTAACGTAGCATCAACAGTGATTAAGCCATTTTCCATTAGGTAAGAGGTCTCCTAAAATTGTTGGATATTTCTTATTGCATCCCTACATTTAGACAATTTTGGATGGTTCCGGAATAAAGGGTGTTCCATATGCAAAAGGTAAATCAAGAATAGGAAATTCAGAAGACAAAAAAAATATTTTAAAATATCATTTCTGGAACATATTTTTTTACTTTCAGAATTTATAAAATATGTTCTGGAAATATTATTTTGAAATGATTATGGACTGTTTTTTTCGTGAATAGGTTACAAATTGTCCTTTCTGAAATGTAATATGGATGTACTTATTTCATTTCGTATTGTCATTTACACCAATGGATTTTCTATATATCACACAATGAAGTACAACACAAGTGGGTATATAAGAATCCAAATTTGCTGCTGATGTTATGATCTTTTATATGCATATTACACATGGTAAGGGTAACATAGGAGACATTTAGGAGGAATCCTAGAATTACCACAACTTAACTTTCAATTCGTCTCATGGATTATCAATTCTGAAAGAAATAAATGGCCTTGCTCGAAATAGGGACAATGAAAATGGCTGAATGAAAAGATGTTAGAATTTATGGCCTTAAATAAGGGAAGAGTTTATAAATAATTTTTTGCAAACTTTGGAGTTATAATGAAATCTAATGATGAATCACAGAAAAAGAAATCAAGGAAGCCAAAGAACAAAACTAATTAAGTTGATTTCCAGAAAATCAACCGGTTGTATTTGCGATTCAATAGATTATTTTTATCAGTAGTGAATAAAAATAACTTAAAACAGATATTAAAGAGTTCAGGGAAAGAGATAAACACACAAACAAATTTATACTGGTTCACTCTTATTCCAAGAGCTACATCCAGTTTTCAAAAACCACTGGGTATCCATCAATCACAAATTACAAACACACAACCACCAAAGAAGTGATCTTGATCCCTTCAAGAACACACACTTCCTTTGGCACACCACAATCACACCACAAATCAGAACACCCTCTGACTATGTGAACACCAGTACTTACAAAATTACAAATGAAGAAAGAAATAAGATTGATTACACCTGGTACAAATCAAATATCAAAGTACACAACAAGTCCTACTTCACTCTTAGAGAAATATCGAAAGCCTTAAGCAATCTTGGAGAAAACTTGATTTCACAAACTGATCTTGTAAAGTTAATGTTAGGAGTGTAAAACATTACATTTATACTCCAATTAGCAGTTGAAAACATTTATTATAAAAGGCAAATCAGTTTCAAATCATTTAAAGCAGATTTAACTAACTTAAAAGAATTATGTTAAGATAATTAAAAAAAACAATCGGTTGTTTTGTCGAAATAACCGATTGAATTGGTTTGACAGCAAAGTCAACCAAATTCAAATCTGCTAAAACTAGTTTCAAAAACCTTAAGTATGAAACAACCGATTGAAACAATAAAACAATTGGTTGTTTTTTTGCTTATTCATAAAACACTCTTTCTGCTAAAACCAGTTTCAAAAACCTTAAGTATGAAACAACCGATTGAAATGATAAAACAACTCGTTGTTTTTTTTGCTTCTTCATAAAACACTCTTTTAAAAAAGATTTGAACTAAACCGGCTTTAGATTCAAACTAAGAGTGAATTAACAAATGCAAACTATCCCAAAGCACACCCAACTAAGCTACAATCAAGCAACCCATGGATATTTGGAGTCATCAAAGTTCTTCTTCAACAATCTTTCCCTATTTGATGAAGACAAATCCTTGGTTTGCTTTGTTGAGTTCTGTTTGAATTTGAAGGTACCTGCCAAACAATCAACACAACAATACTAGAGCGTAATTCCATCTCGAATCTCTTACAATACTGAACCAGTTTTCACTATGTGATTTCCACAAAGAAAATCAACAAAATCAGTGTGAAAAACCAGTGCAAGTGAGTGTGAAAATCAAAGTTTCATGCATAGCTATATATCAATACTAAAACCAGTTACAAACAACAATAAACCAGCAACCAAACCAACAACCGAACAAACATATTCTCCCCCTATTTGTCTTCACAAATAGAGTAAGAGACTATAAAAACAGTTTGACAAGACAAAATTAAGAAAGCTTTTGATAATCAACAATTCCCAACTCATTTCTTAAGAGAAAGAACTTGTCCTTTGGTAAGGGCTTGGTGAAAATGTCTGTCAGTTGCTTTTCTGTTTCAATGAATTTCACTTCACAATCTCCATTACTGACATGATCCTGGATAAAGTGATGCTGAATCTTAATGTGCTTTGTTCTGGAGTGCTGAATCTGATTTTTGGTAAGATTTATAGCACTTGTATTATCACACAGCAAAGACACCTTGCTAACTTGCAATCCAAAATCTTCCACTGTTGTTTGATCCAAAGGATCTGTGCACAACAGCTTCTAGCAACAATGTACTCAGCTTCTGTAGTTGACAAGGCTACATAAGCTTGCTTTTTTGTTGTGCCAAGATATAAGACTTGAGCCAAGTAGATGACAAGTCCCACTTGTGCTCTTTCTGTCCAATTTACATCCTGCAAAATCAGAATCAGAATATCCAACTAAATGTATAGGAGAGTATGAAGGATACCATAAACCCACAAATGTTGTTCCTTTTAGATATTTTAGGATTCTCTTGGCAACTTTAAAATGAGATTCCCTTGAACTAGATTGAAATCTTGCACAAAAACAAATCGCAAACATGATATCAGGCATGCTTGTAGTAGTTTGAGACAATTCTTCTGATAGACACACCTTTCTGAATCTGTCCAATAATGTTTTTTTCACAAAAAGATTCCTAGGAGTTCTCCATTCTTGGCGTAATTCATCATGTTGCAGAAATTCAACCGATTGCTTCGCAGAAACAATCAGATGTTTTTCTAGACAATTCTCCAGATTCTTCAAGGTAGTATATGCTCATCTTCCTCTGCAAGATTTCTTTGAGATTCCTTTTCTGCATGGCTAGTTTCATAAAAAATAACATGTATAGACTCTTCTACAGTCATGAGCCTTTTATTATATATTCTATAAGCATGACTAGATAAGGAATAACCAAGAAAAATACCAACATCAACTTTCCGATCAATCTTTTCAAGACTTTCCTTACCATTATTCAAGACATAGCATTTGCATTCGAATACCTTTAGATGACCAATATTTGGTTTCCTGCCATTGAATAACTCATATGGAGTCTTTTTCAAGATAGGCCTTATGAGAACCCTGTTCATAACGTAACAAGCAATGCTGACAACATCCTCCCAAAAATACTCGGGTAAGGAGGATTCACTCAACATAGCCCTTGCAAGCTGTTCTAGTGACCTACTCTTCCTTTCAGAGCGAAATCAGACCCATGATAAATGCGATTTGAATTGTAACAGCTTGGAGAAAGAATCTGCAACATAAACAATGCATAGAGAAAAGAATCCAGTTTAATGCAATGCTGTTTGAGGGGGAAATAATCGGTTGTTTTGTGAAAACAATCAATTGTTTTTTGTGACAGTAATTAAGACAATTAACAAACCAAGGATTATTGGCAAAGAAGAATCGAAATGGAAATGCTTCACATAACGTTTACAAAGATGAAATATTTTACATATTAAGACATCAATTAAGATCTTTCATAATTCAAGTGTAAAGGAAACTCAAGAAAAGAAAATTAAAAAAAAAGTCTTATCCTTTAGACATTGTTGTTCTCTTAATGAGCCATAGTGCATGATTAAAGAAATCCACTTTGACTTTCAAGATAACTGAGTGAAGTAGAGATCTGCAATAGAATGTCCAAATAGAATCTTTTCCCTCCTTAAGCTTGGTCCTTTAGCTCAAAAGTTCTTGATCCTTTAGAATTCCTGCAAAAAGATGAAATCAAGCAACAAAAAAAAAATTTGGGTCCTTTGGCATTAGTTTGATCATTAAGAACCTTGGAAATCTTAGGAACCCGCTTCATAACACCTTTAGGAACAAAAAATTTCCTAATTTTGCAGAACCTAACAGAATGATCCATTTTCATACAATAGAAGCATGTAACAACCAGTTGTTTCAATTTTTTAATCGATTGTTTTTCTGGCACAGTTGAAAAAGGCTTTGAAATTCCATTATTCTTACTCTGTGGATTAAATCCTTAACCAGATTTTCCAAAAACACAATTTTGAGTTGCCACGACAGTCTCAAAGTTGGATTTTACTTTTGAAAGCTTGTCCACAATTTTCACAAGATAATGAATCTTCTTTTCAAGAGATTCACAATTTTCACAAACAATTGAGTCTCACTTGCAAGAAGAGTTCTTGTAAATCAAATCCAGATTTTCAAAAGCAATTTTAGATTTTTCCAACTCTTCTTCTAGTGCTTTGACTATATTTTCAAGCTAATTATTCAAACCTTTCAACTGGTTATTTGGAAGAGCCAGTTTGTTAGCTTCTTCATGTTTTTGTTTAAAAACATTAAGAAGTTGACTATAATTTTCACTATCAATATTGCTTGTGTCACTTTCTTGCTTTGTCATAAAACACAAATTTGCTTATTCTTCTTCACTTGAAGAGGAGCTTGAGGAGTCATCATTCTAAGCTTTTCTTGATTTCCTTTCTTTTCATGCTTCTTGTAGTCTTTCCTCTCTTTGTTGGGACATTCAATTTTTATATGACCCTGTTCACCACAATCATAACTTATGTATATTTGTTAGCATTGAAATGAAATCACTAGGTTTTTTGCTATCATACCTGTCATGAGTGTGATCTTTGGTGCAGTTCTTCAAGAACATGTTGATTTTTCTTGGACAACAAGCTAAGAATCTCTCCCTCACTTTTATCACTTGAATCTTGGTTGTTCTTGTGTCTAAGAGTCTTCAAAGTGATGTTTCTCACATGTTTGTCCTCATTTTCTTAAACATTGAGCCTATTCATTTCCAACTCATGCTCTCTAAGCTTCCTAAACAATCAAGTTGTAGTCAAAGATGTCAAATCTTTGGATTCTGAGATGGTCGTGACCTTTGGTTGCCATGTTCTATCAAGACACTTGAGGATTTTGATGTTTAGATCTTATTTGTCAAATATCTTTCCAAGACTCATAAGGTGATTAACAATATGAGTGAATCGCTTTTGCACATCTACAATTGATTATCCTTTCTGCATCCTGAACATTTCATACTCTTGGATGAGAGTATGTTTCCTTGCCCTCTTTACATCATTTGTGCCTTCATGAGTTACTTCTATAGTATCCCACATCTCCTTTGCAGATGCACATTGTGGCACCCTGAAAAACTCGTCAGAATTTAATGCAGAGGTGATAATATTTTTAGCAATAAAATCAAATTTGGCTATTTTATTTTTAACTTCAGTCCATTGGGACCAAGGTTTTTCAATAAAAACATCATCTTTTTCAAACTTAGGAATAAAATGACCATTTTCAATTGCATCCCAAATTCCTCTATCTAATAGATTTCATTCGTACCTTCCAAAACTGGTAATTCAAACCACAGAACAGAGGTGACCTGTTTATTGAGGCCCCCTCCCCAAAAGGTAACTTTTCAACCATAAAATTGTTTTTAGGATCACAACTTGAATAACTTTGAAGAACCTAGTTTTCATACCAATTGTTAGAATTTATGGTCTTAAACTAGAGGGGGGGAGAGGATTGTTTATAAACGATTTTTGCAAACTTTGAAGGTATAATGAAATCCAATGATGAATCACAGAGAAAGAAATCAAGGAAGACAAACAACAAAATTGATTAAGTTGATTTCCAGAAAATCAACCGATTGTTTTTGTGTTTCAACCGGTTGTTTTTAACAACAATGAATAAAAACAACTTAAAACATATATTATAGAGTTCAGGGAAAGAGATAAGCACACAAATAGATTTATATTGGTTCACTCTTATCCCAAGAGCTACATCCAGTTCCCAAAAACCACTAGGTATCCATCAATCACATATTACAAACACACAACCACCAAAGAAGTGATCTTGATCCCCTCAAGAACTCACACTTTGAAGGTATAATGAAATCCAATGATGAATCACAGAGAAAGAAATCAAGGAAGGCAAAGAACAAAATTGATTAAGTTGATTTCCAGAAAATCAACCGATTGTTTTTGTGATTCAACCGGTTGTTTTTAACAACAGTGAATAAAAACAACTTAAAACAGATATTAAAGAGTTCAGGGAAAAAGATAAGCACACAAACAAATTTATATTGGTTCACTCTTATCCCAAGAGCTACATCAGTTCCCAAAAACCACTAGGTATCCATCAATCACATATTACAAACACACAACCACCAAAGAAGTGATTTTGATCCCCTCAAGAACACACATTTTGAAAGTATAATGAAATCCAATGATGAATAACAGAGAAAGAAATCAAGGAAGGCAAAGAACAAAATTGATTAAGTTGATTTCTAGAAAATCAACCGATTGTTTTTGTGATTCAACCGGTTGTTTTTAACAACAGTGAATAAAAACAACTTAAAACAGATATTAAAGAGTTCAGGGAAAGAGATAAGCACACAAACAAATTTATATTGGTTCACTCTTATCCCAAGAGCTACATCAGTTCCCAAAAACCACTAGGTATCCATCAATCACAGATTACAAACACACAACCACCAAAGAAGTGATCTTGATCCCCTCAAGAACACACACTTTGAAGGTATAATGAAATCCAATGATGAATCACAGAGAAAGAAATCAAGGAAGGCAAAGAACAAAATTGATTAAGTTGATTTCCAGAAAATCAACCGATTGTTTTTGTGATTCAACCGGTTGTTTTTAAAAACAGTGAATAAAAACAACTTAAAACAGATATTAAAGAGTTTAGGGAAAGAGATAAGCACACAAACAAATTTATATTGGTTCACTCTTATCCCAAGAGCTACATCAGTTCCCAAAAACCACTGGGTATCCATCAATCACAGATTGCACACACTCAACCACCAAAGAAGTGATCTTGATGCCTTCAAGAACACAAACTTTGATGATATAATGAAATCCAATGATGAATCACAGAGAAAGAAATCAAGGAAGGCAAAGAACAAAATTGATTAAGTTGATTTCTAGAAAATCAACCGATTGTTTTTGTGATTCAACCGGTTGTTTTTAACAACAGTGAATAAAAACAACTTAAAACAGATATTAAAGAGTTCAGGGAAAGAGATAAGCACACAAACAAATTTATATTGGTTCACTCTTATCCCAAGAGCTACATCAGTTCCCAAAAACCACTGGGTATCCATCAATCACAGATTGCACACACTCAACCACCAAAGAAGTGATCTTGATGCCTTCAAGAACACAAACTTTGAAGATATAATGAAATCCAATGATGAATCACAGAGAAAGAAATCAAGGAAGGCAAAGAACAAAATTGATTAAGTTGATTTCTAGAAAATCAACCGATTGTTTTTGTGATTCAACCGGTTGTTTTTAACAACAGTGAATAAAAACAACTTAAAACAGATATTAAAGAGTTCAGGGAAAGAAATAAGCACATAAACAGATTTATACTGGTTCACTCTTATCCCAAGAGCTACATCCAGTTCCCAAAAACCACTGGGTATCCATCAATCACAGATTACAAACACACAACCACCAAAGAAGTGATCTTGATCCCTTCAAGAACACACACTTCCTTTGGCACACCACAAATCAAAACACCTGCTGACTCTGTGAAGACTAGTACTTACAAAATTACAAATGAAGAAAGAAATAGGATTGATTACACCTGGTACAAATCAAATCAAAGTACACAGCAAGTCCTACTTCACTCTTAGAGAAATATCCAAAGCCGTAATCAATCTTGGAGAAAACTTGATTTCACAAACTGATATTATAAAGTTAATGTTAGGAGCGTAAAACAGAACATTTATACTTCAATTAGCAGTTGAAAACATTTATTATAAAAACCAAATCAGTTTCAAATCATTTAAAGCTGATTTAACTAACTTAACATAATTTTGTTAAGACAATTAAAAAAACAGTTAGTTGTTTTGTCGAAATAACTGATTGAATTGGCTTGACAGCAAAATCAACCAAATTCAAATATGCTAAAACCAGTTTAAAAAACCTTAAGTATGAAACAACTGATTAAAATGATAAAACAATTGGTTGTTTTTCTGCTTATTCATAAAATCACTTTTTATGCTAAAACCAGTTTAAAAAACCTTAAGTATGAAACAACTGATTAAAACGATAAAACAACTGGTTGTTTTTCTGCTTCTTCATAAAAACACTCTTTCTGCTAAAACCAGTTTCAAAAACATTAAGTATGAAAGAACCGATTGAAACGATAAAACAACTGGTTGTTTTTCTGCTTCTTCATAAAACACTCTGTTAAGAAAGATTTGAATTAAACCAGTTTTGGATTCAAACTAAGAGTGGATTAACAAATGCAAATTATCCCAAAGCACATCCAACTAAGCTACAATAAGCCATCAAGCAATCTATGGAGATTTGGAGTCATCAAAGCTCTTCTTCAACATACGTGTGCTTGGGTTCTTAAAAGCTTCTAGATTAATTTTGTCAATGAGCTTTGAATCAATGAGCTTTGAATGCTTGATCTAAACCGGTTAATCTGATGAACATATTTGAAGTTAAAAGTAATTTTTAGAGTGTTTCTTATAATCTAGAAAATCTCTATCGAATCTACTATATAAAAATTCAATGAGGAGTACGAGTCTCATTTTCTTAATTTTGCTCAATTAGATATTTTCAATATCTTTTCTCCACCTTTGGATTACATTTTATAATTCTACAATTGGTTTTTTCTTTTTCCCCACCATCTCGAAACACCCTTATTTTATCCTTCATTGAATGTTCTTAATTGGTTATCCTTTTCAATCAAACACATTTTAATTTCTATGATCTAAAATTTATATATTTTCTAAAAAATATTTATAGTTAAAAATTACTTTATGGTACAATTTAAATTATTCATTTTAAATCTTTTTTTTTATCTTTTAAAGATATTTATTATGAATTTTGATTATTGCACCAAGAAGTCCAAATCCAAGGTCCTTCGAAACACAAGGAATTAAATGAACTATCATAACTTCCAGAAAATGTCACCAGCATCAATTGACAACTCAAAAGAAAGCAATAAGTGCAAGCACAAAAACATGTACAATGTATGAGTATCTCTACTATTTTTCCTGTCTTTCTTTCACAACTTTACCTTTTACTCTTTTTTTTTTCTCTAATTTAGAGCAATTATAATTATGTTAAGAAAATAAACTGTTTTCCAGAGTCAAATTGCATTTCAAATATTTCTACATTATTAGATCTTTCTCTCAAGGGTGAATTCAGATTTGAAAAATGTTACGGCAGCATGTTTGTCATCCCTGAATTCCTTGCATCCATAGAAACACACAAACTTTTAGATATTTTTGTCCTTCAAATATAGAATAACTCTTAAAATATGACAATATCCAAATTTGAAATAAAGAAGAAAAAAAGGCACGTGGCTTCATTAGAGAGAAGAAAAAAGTGTGGTGGATTGGAAGTTTTCGTCTTCCCGGTCTGAAATTTCGTGGTCCTCAAATTGGGCAATTTAAGTTCACACAAAGTCCATGGAAATTCCAAATTGTTTACTTCCACCAATCACAGGTGAGAAAAAGGAAAAAGAATGTTTCAGTGAAGATTTATTTTTATTATTTTAAGAACTTATTTGATGATAATTGGCATCTATTCTATTTATTTTTGGTAGCATGAATGAGTGAGATGTTGTAGAGAATCAAATCCAAGTCTTTTCTTCGTGGTGGAATGTCACTCAACTTTTGTTAGGAATCAAATAATATACGAATCTGATTTGGATGATTATGACTTACCATCATAATCATTGTTAGTAATCTTTGCTTTTGATTCTTCCTGATTACACAGAAGAATTTATTTCCTAACATAAATAAAAATCTTATAAATCTTTTCAAATGCGAATCACTTTGTTGTCATAATCTTTTTATTTAAAATATGTGTACGGATTGATAACAATCCGTTATTAAAAATACGAGATAAAGTACACATAATAATACAAAAATATGATTATTTTTTTTAATTAAAGTTAATGTTCAATTTACTAAAATAATTATTAAAAAATTTAATTTGATTCTATTATTTTTTAAAATGTATTTAAGTTAGTTCTTTTTAATTTTAGACTAAAAATGTTAAGAGTGTATCTGATTTGACACAAACAACTGCAAACCTGAACTCTAATTTGTTGAAAGTGCAACAACCCCATTCTCAATTTTGCAAATCTCTTCCTCCACTGCACCTCAATATCTCACTCTCAACGCCATGCACCTTCAAGTTGCTTGCACCTTTTCCTCTTAACCCTTCTTCATCATTCATTTTACTTCTACTGCTATCAAATTTGAATCACTCATATTCCCACAAAGGCAAAGCCACCACAAAATCAAACAATTTTATACAGTAAAAAATGAACTAGCTTTTGAAAACAGTTTAATTTTCACGGTTATATATTACAGTTTAATGCTGCAAAACAATGAAAAGAAAGGTTCAAAGTTGAATAAAATGTGAGTTTCTTTGAGCAAAAGAAACCAGCTAAAGTGCGGCTTCATAATAAGTATGTTACCCTATCATTCTCAAATAACATGGGAGAATGGATGTGTTTAGAGAGAAAGCCAATGAGGTTGGTGCGGGAAATGGTGAGGGTTTGGAGGTTGGAGGTGTGAGAGAGGAGAACGTTGGGAGTGGAGGCTTTGATGGTGAGGTTGGAGAGGGTGAGGTGGGTGAGGTTCTAAAGGTGGGAGAGGGAGACGACAGAGATGTTGCGGAGGCTCTTGACGGGAGTGAGGAAATAGAACGTGGAGGTGAGTTAGGAGGGAAGCACTTGGAGGAGGTGGTGGGGCGAAGGGGCATTTGAAGGAGGAGGGCTATCAAAGCCCGTTTGCAGTTGTGCCACATTAGAAACATTTAACGATGTCAGTTCAAAGTTAACAGAAGGAACCAACTTAAATACATATTAAAAAACGTTAGTATCAAATTGATTTTTTTAATAATCACGATAATAAATTGAATATTGGTATTAAATGTAGGGACGAAAAAGGTAATTATATCTAAAAAAAATATTTTTGTGCTCCATTAAATTTTTTCTTGTACCCCATTAATTTCAGAGATCGAATTTCGAAAGTCAAATTCCAAAAGGTAAAAAGTTGTTCCATAAAGGTTATTTCGAATATATATATTTTTTATCTTCTGAATTTCTATTTATGAAATTCACTTTTATGTTATTGAAATTTAAATTATGAAATTGATGAGGTGTAAGAAGAAATTTGATAGAGTGCAGGAAGAAACACCCTAATAAAAAATATAAAACTGTCTCTTCTAACTTTTGGTTCTCCTCAATGTCATGTTTCTAATCACTCGACGTGTTTCAATTCATAGTGTGGTAGAGATATTAGAGAAATCTAAAACCATTGTAGACATTATTAAAATGAAAACAAATTAAAAGATGTAAAATGTGGTTCCTAAAGAAACAAATTAAAATATTGTCACGCCAATACTACCATCATACAGTTTGCAGACAAGATAATGAATGTTATATATATATATATATATATATATATTAATTAAAATATATTTTTATCAATATTTTTTTAATAATTTTTTTTATGCTAGCTGACCCACAAATCATTTCTTATGCTGGACGGAACAATAGAATTAACTCACTTTAATTAAACGGGACGGATCAACCTGATCGCAAGTAGACCAACACGTATGTCACCGTAATTATTGTATCTTAATTGTGAAAATCAATTTAATTTTTTAATTTTTTTTATCTCTTTTCTCTAAACTATCCCTTTATGTTATTTTTTACTTTTCAAAATTTATATTCTTTGTCTCTCTCTTTGTATATGTTTCTTCGAATAAAAGATGTGAGGAGAGAAGATATAATGAGAGAAATAAAAGATGTCTTAGAAAAATTGAAGATAACTAAGAGAAAGAGAAAGTATAATTGTAACTCATTTTGAAATATTATATTCGAGATAATATATGTACTTTTTTTAATAAATTTCTTTTTATTTCCGTTTCTTATAGATTTTTTTATGCTCTTTGTAATTTATTAGTTTTTTTAAAATGAGAATTGTCTGTTAAATAATCATGTCAACAGCGAAGTAGAACACACATTTTTTTAAGATTATATTTTCAAAGAAAAATTATTCAAAATGATGGAAATAATGTGTTTCCCTAATTAATTTGCATCTCTTATTTATTTTTCAATAATTTTATTCTATGGTGAAACCCAAATCGATGGTGAAACCCATAGGAATAAAGATCAACAAAAATATTATTTTTATATTCTTAATTTTGTTGAAGTTTAATTGTCAAATAAGGAAGAATGAAAGAAATAAAGGATGGAAGATAATTTAAATGAAGAAAATGACAGCGTTATTTATTTTCTTTTAAACAAAACTATTTTTAGAAAAGTACAAATGTCAGTCCACTTAGCCACTATCATCATTATATAACACAAATAACTTATATAAGTAACTTATCACTCAAGAAAGTCAATAAGCAAGAGGCCAAAATGAAAAAAAAAAGTGTTTTCCAGAAGAAAAAAACTTATTAAATAAAAATTCATGTGTTAATCATACTCAATTACTAAGGTGTTTTTTTTAATAATGTTATTTTCTTTTAGGTATTATTATGAAACTTTCACATTTTTAGTGTGTTGATGTCTAAAAAGGTGATATTATTAAAAAAACAAAAACAGTTACAAAATGTGGGATTAAATCAAACAAATCCATAATATAATCGTGAAATCTAAACTTCAAAAGTTGAAATCGATTTTTAAAGAAAACTTGTTTAATACAAGTGAACAAGTTTCAAATAAATTAAATAAAATATTTTTTAGAATTAATTCTTAAATTTGATAATTTTTCAACATACTTTTTTTTACAAAAGTTCTCGTGTTAGGCATCATTATGAAACTTGACATCTTAGTTAGGCTGACACCTCAAGTAATAATAATCATCTGTCACCACATTAAAAAATATTATTAAAAGAAAAAAAGAAAGAAAATACAAGAAAATATGGGAAGACTAGACTAAAATCCATATATTAACAAAAATGGTACATATGTAATCTATATTTATTAATAAAGAACTTTTAAGAAAAGACTAGATGAAAACCTATTATACCAATGAAAATATTTTATATGAATAAAGCCTAAGTTAGCAAGTTTATAAGCACATGCATTCCCTTCATGAAAAATGTGAGAAAACCTAAACCTGATTTTCCCACATTAGTTAAGACAAGTTTTTCACCTATTACAAAGCATCCAAGAAACATTAGTCCTAGCAATAAATGCAGCACAAACCAAGGCAGAATCACATTCAAGCTATAAACTAGTAAGACCCATCTTTTGAGCTTGTTCAATAGCATGTATAAATCCATAAAACTCAACAGTCAAAGTAGTCTTAACATCAACAAAAGCAGAGAAACCACCAATAAATCCCCCCATACTCCCATGGAAAATACCTCCACCAATAGCAAGACCAGGAGAACCCCTAACAACATCAACAATGTTTATTTTAACCCAACCTAGGGAAGGAAACTCCCATCAAATAGGAAGAGAAGATAAAATTTTACCACTACGAGTATTAATACAAAAAACTTAAGCACATTGAAATCAAACATATCATTTCACATAGAACTTTTAGACGAATTACCCACTAGACAAGTGAAATCTTTAATGACCGAAATGACCATAAAAACATCAATTTTAAGCCGAAATCTAGCATAATTCCTCATACGCCATATCATCCAAATAGAAAAAGTGAAGCGGCGCACAACAAATAATCCGGAAAGAATCAATTTGTGATAGAGAGAATAATCAGGATACAATCATTATTAATGAGTAATATATATAATGTATATTAGCATATTCTGTAATATCAATTTTGTCTATAATTAGGAACGTAATTATAGGATACTAGGTTAGGAAAGAATGTGTATGATTCTACTGATATGGTGTATATATGGATCTCTACTATGGAGGAATAAAACAGGTTGAATAATATATTCCTTTATGGTATCAGAGCAGAAAACTCTGATACCCGACAACCACAAAACAAAGGCAACGGTGCACAACCATGGCAGCCGAACCAGAGCACGAAAAAAAGGTGCTAAGAAGACCTACTCACCATATGATCTCAATGCGAGTGACAATCCTGGAAACATAATCACGTAAGTCCAATTGCGCGGTGAAAATTACAATGAATGGGCAAGAGCAGTGAAGATCTTGCTTCGTGTGGTGGATGCAAGTGTGGGATTGGTGCTCAGTTGGAAAAACGAAGAGAGGAGGAGAAGGTTCATCAACTCCTTATGGGGTTGGACGATGCAAGTTACGGGACAGTGAAATCAAACATTCTGGCCTCAGACCCATTGCTGTCTTTGAACCTTGTGTACACAATGTTGATACAAGAAGAAAAAGTGAGAATGATGACCAAATCCAAAGAAGAAAGGGGGTTGGTCGTGGGTCTCGCGTTGCTGGCCAACTACAAAGAAAAAGGGTGTAGAGATGCTGTAGAAAAATCAATGACGTGCACTCATTGCGGTAAAAATGATCACGACATGAAATGATGCTTCAAACTGATCGGATATCCCGAATGGTGGGGTGACAAACCAAAAAGTGAAGGAAAATGGAACGAAAAAGGACGTTAAGGGATGAGGAATAGAGGTAATCCAGCATGTGCAAATGTGGCACATGCTACTGGAAGCAACAACCAAGCCAACAATGAAAACAAGAAACTTGAGATGGCAGGTTTAACCAATGAACAATGGAAGGTACTGGTTGATATGATCAGCAAGCAAAAATCAAATGAATCAGAGAAAATGACTGGTAAGAGCATTTGGGATTTGTGGATTATCGACAGTGGGGCATCCAATCATATGACCGAATCTCTGGAAAATTTGTGTGAAAAAGAAACTATACAAGGGTACCCCGTGGGGTTGCCTGATGGTGAACGTGTTCTAGCTTGCAAGCAGGGAACGGTGTCTTGAAGAAGGACTTGAATTGAAAAATGTCCTTTATGTTCCCAAATTAAAATGCAATTTACTTTCAGTACCTCAATTGACGAATGAAGAAAATTGTGTTGTAACATTCACCGAAAAATTGTGTATTATGCAAGACCGCACTTTGAGGACGCTGATTGGAGTAGGTGAACAAAAAGATGGGCTCTATTGGTATTGCGGGATATGCAAGGCTTATGCATGTCATGTCAAGATGGAAAATCAACTAGCACTTTGGCACCAGAGATTAGGACATTTGTCATTTAAAATTGTGTGAATGCTTCTTGTTATAAGTGGGAAATGTACTCGTGATGAGTTGAATAAAGTTTGTGAAATTTGTGAAAAATCGAAACAAACAAGAGACAAGTTTTTCTTGAGTGATCATCAAACTTTGAATATTTTTGATTTAATCCATTGTGACTGGTGGGGTCCATATAAAACTCCATCTTCCTGTGGTGCTTCATATTTTTTGACAATTGTGGATGGATTTCTTACAGACAGTTTGGATTTATTTGTTAAAGGAAAAACCAGAGGTATCAGTGACTTTGAAAAAAAAAACCACACTCGTTGAGTGACAATACAACAAGTGTGTTAAAATGGTCCACTCTGACAATGGAATCGAATTCATGTGTCTAAAACAATATTTCATTTAGCAAGGTATACTTCACCAAACTTCTTGCGTTGGGACCCCGCAACAAAATGGGCGCGTAGAACGCAAGCATCGACATATTCTAAATGTTGCTCGATCATTATAGTTTCAAGGCAATCTTCCTATTAAATTTTGGGGGGAATGTGTTTTGACTGCGGGCTACTTAATCAATATCACACCATCCTCCATTCTCAAAGGAAAATCATCCTTTGAAGTGAGGCATGGATGTGTACCCAGTTACGTGCACTTACGGGTATTTGGCTCATTATGTTATGGTCACAATCAAAATAGACAGCGAGATAAATTTGATAGTCGTAGCCGAAAATGTGTGTTTGTCGGGTATCCATTCGGGCAAAAAGGATGGAATTTATTTGATTTGGAAACAAAAAATTTCTTTGTCTCTCGTGATGTACGTTTTATAGAAAATGAATTTCCATATTTTAAAGCCCAAAAGAAGGTCACTGCACCTCTTGACCCACCATTGCAAGATATAATTGTTGAAGAGCCTTTAGAAAATGAAGCTAGCTCACACCTCCATCATGAAGTTGCCTCCTCAAACCCAGCTGAGTGCACAGTCAACCAACCTATTGCATCTCCCATCCAAGACAGGGGGTACTGCCTTCACAGACGACTTTGACCCCACTGTTAGCATCTCTGATCTGCGCGTAGAAGACTCGGTGCTACCCGCAGACCCATCGCCGTGTATGGAGGAAACAACGCCATCTGCTTCTTCACCACCAACAATGGTCGCTGTTCCCCTTGGGCAAGGGCACTGTACGAAGACGCCTTCAGTTTGGTTACGCGATTTTTTTGCAGCCACCACGATACCATCGAGCCCCTCTGTCCAGTCACCTCCTCTAACAAAATCCTTAAGTGTGTCGTATCCTATACATGATTTTGTGAATTGTGATTCCTTTTCTAACCACCATCAAAGTTTTCTTGCCTTTTTGCACACAAAACAGGAACCCCTAGTTCTTTGCTCAAGCGGTCCGAGACGCCCGGTGGCGTGAAGCTATGGCACAAGAAATTCATGCTTTAGAACTCAATTAAACCTGTAAACTCACCCCTCTCCCTCCAGGAAAGAAGGCACTTGGGTGTAAGTGGATCTACAAAATCAAATACAACTCTGATGGAACAATTGAAAGATTCAAGGCTTGAGTGGTAATTCTTGGCAATCATCAAGTGGAGGGTTTGGATTACAACGAGACGTTTTCTCCCATTGCAAAGATGATAACCATTCGCACAACTCTAGTTGTGGTAGCCGCAAAAGATTGGGAGCTTCATTAGATGGACGTTCACAATGTGTTTCTCCATGACAATCTTGACGATAAGGTTTATATGAAACACAACGGAGGAGAAAGGTAAATCTCGCCCTTCGGGCAACACCAAGGCAAGATCGATTCAAGTCAAGTTCCAAGAATCTCAACTAAGGGCAGTGTGCAAGCTTCAATAGTCTCTCTTTGGCCTCCGACAGGCCCCCAGGTATTGGTTTGCTAAACTATCTTCTACTCTAACTCGTTACGGGTTTCAACAATCACAGAAGGATCATTCTCTGTTTACTCTCAATAATAATGACATACAATTGGTTGTGCTGGTATACGTTGATGATCTGGTGATTGTAGGGAATCATGGCACTACCATCCAATGTTTTAAAGGCTACTTAAATCAATGCTTTCATATGAAAGATTTAGACCGCCTCAAGTACTTTCTGGGGTTGAAGTTGCTCGCTCCCCCAACAGAATCTTCCTTTGCCAGAGGAAATATGCCTTAGATATAATTACTGAAGTCAGATTGTTGGGTGCGAAGCCCGCCACCACACCATGTGAAGAAAATCACAAATTGGGATCTACTACTAGTTCTTTTCCTTTTGACCCTGCTACTTATCACAGACTTGTTGGGAGGTTAATTTATCTATGTTTCACTTAACTTGACCTTGCCTACAATGTCCAAGTTTTATCTCAATTTATGCAAAATCCACGCTCCGAGCATTGGCAAGCTGCTCTTCTTGTTGTTCGATATTTAAAGGGGCATCTTGGACAAAGAATACTCCTACCTCAAGAGAACAACTTACAACTTTCCGGGTGGTGTGATTCTGATTGGGCGAGTTGTCCTCTGATACGAAAATCTCTCACGGGGGTGGTTTATTCAACTAGACACTTCCCTAATCTCTTGGAAAATCCAGAAACAACAAACGGCCTCTGCCTCTTTTGCTGAGGCTGAATATCGTTCAATGGCTAAGACCACTCAAGAATTAAAGTCGATTAAAGACATTCTCGCTTCTCTTCATGTCCCTCATCTTGACCCAATTCGTCTTTACTGCGATAGTCAAGCGACGCTTCACATTGCTAAAAACTTGGTCTTCCACAAACGCACCAAACACATTGAAGTTGACTGCACCTTGTTCAGGATGAAATCATTCACAAGCATCTTCTTCCATCATATGTGCCCACACATACACAACTAGTTGGTATCTTTACCAAAACTCTTGGTGCTAAAAAGTTTGGGGCCATCCTGGTCAAGTCGGGCATTCAAGACTTACATGCTCCAACTTGAGGGGTATTAACGGATATAATCAATTTGTGAAAGAGAGAATAACCAGGATAAAATCAATTTGTGATAGAGAGAATAATCAGGATACAATCACTATTAATGGGTAATATATATCATGTATATTAGCATATTCTGTAATATCAATTTTGTCTATAATTAGGAATGTAATTATAAGATGCTAAGTTAGGAAAGAATGTGTATGATTCTACTGATATGGTGTATATATGGATCTCTGCTATGGAGGAATAAAACAGGTTAAATAATATATTCCTTTATATCACAATAAGTTTAATCAAATTAACCAAAGGACTACTATCACTCTTAATAAAAGAAAGGAGATCATCTATATTAGAGAAATGAGAAGTAAGGAAAATTTGTGGAACCCAACTCCAAATATGCATAGCATTAGGACATTCAAAACATAAATGGTGAATAAATTCCTCCTGCTTTTCACAAAGTGTACACATAGAACATATATGCAAACCTTTATGTTGAATGTGTTGATATGTAGATAGTCGCCCATGAAAAACTTTTCAGAGAACTAGAGTTTTGAAAGGAGGTATATATGAAGACCAAATGAGTTTACCTCAGCCACAGAAATTCCTGGATCAAAGAAAAAGTAATTTTTCAACATACTTATTACCTTCTTCTCTAGATACATGAGATACAAAAAAATTTAAAATACTACAAATAGTTAAACAACAATTCCTTGAAGACTTCGACTGTTAACATAGAATCATTTTTCAATAAATGGATAATCTCTTTTTTCCAAAGCAAAAGCATTGTCAAATGAAAGAAAGATATGTAACTTCCCAAATATTCCTCATTTCTACCTCTTAAACTACCTTCAACAATCACTAAACTAGGATTGTCACAAATAGCCCATCAATATTGCATTAACAATGTCTAACACTAGAAGATTCCGTTGTATTATGAATACTTTAAGAACCTTCATAGAAGTTCTTGTAATATTAAAGGTACTTAAAAATAACAAGGTCCTCAATCCAATTGTTCATCATCCATTTGAACCTATTACATCCAATAGATCAAACAATTAATGCTTTATTAGAAAATAAGGAAAGATGTTTTATTAGAAAATAAGGAAAGAGACTTATTAAACTTATGGACATTCTTCATGTGTCATATGACCCACATAATAAATTTGTGAGTTGTTGGAGTATGATGATAGTCTTGAGAGCATAATCAAAGGATGAGAGGTTCATATTGCATTTAAATAAATCTTGCACCCAAAACCAAAATTATTTAGCAATTTTATAATTAAAAAACAAGTGTTACATAGATTCAATATATGGATAACAAAGACTGCAAACTTGTTCGTAATGCATATATATGATGTACTTGTTCGTAATTTAGGAGTGATGAAAGGTGAGGGAGTTGTTATTGATATTGATACCCATGTTAAAGTTGTTATTGAACAAGTGGAGAGTGAATCTTTTGTTGGTTAAAAGTTTAGAAAATCGACTAATGATATAGGGGCTGATTCACAATCTTATGATGATATTTTTGTTGATATGCCCTCTTTTGAAAATGTCCATGAATGTGATGATTTGCTACAAAAAAAAAATACTCACTGTCTCTTGAAAATTTTGGTCTTTTAGAAGAATTCTCTCATTTCAAATATTCAACTATTGCAACAAGTCCTAAATTCGTTGTTGGCAAACAAATTTCTTCTAAGTTTGTTTCTAAACATTTAGTCTTACAAAATTGTTTTAAATCTCTTTCAGGTGATGACCAAAATACTTAAGAGTCATGTTTAACCATTTTGCTAGCGGATGAATCTACCCTGACTGATATTTTCTTAGAAGAAGTCAATTTGGTCTTTAAGTTCTGGACTGAAAAGATGAAAAAGAAGGAACTATTAAGTGAAGATGATAGATTAGTTTAAACCTCCAAAAGACCGAGATTTCCTCTTCAAGCTGGAGTGAAAGCCAATAAAATGACCTTTAAAACAAGTCAATCTAAGAAAAAGTAATGGTAGTGATCTGCAACAACATCATAGAATTTTATTACCGTTATTGAACCCAAACAAGGATTCATCTTATTAGATTAAGGATTCATCTTATTAGATTTAGGATTCAATTTTTTCTCTTTATTTTCTTTGGGAGCTAAGCGTTAGAGAATGGTTTCTTGTTTGTCTTTTTTTTCTTTCAATTTTTTGGTTTAAATTCTCAATGTAGTTGATTAGGATATTCTTGAACTTTTATTATTATTTTGTTTTTTGTTTTTTTTTTCCATGAATTTCGTCTAATTTTTCATATTTTTTTTTAATTTTATGTTATTTTTCATGACACATGCTGACAAACATAAGTTTTTTTTTTAAATTTCCAACTTTCTTTACTATCAACTTTGTTTTTAAATTTTTTATTTATAAAAAAAACAAAGACTGGAAGACACAAAAATTTCACTTATTTCCAAATTTCACTTATTTCCAAACAACCAACAATCTAAAGGAGAAAATCTAAAACAATCGAAATAGAGGAATTAATGCATTATTTCCAAATATAGTTGTTCAAATAACCTAAATATGTTATTAATTTTATTGATTTTTCATAAAAATTTTAGCAGTTTAAAAAAAAAACTCTTATAAAACTTAAATAAGAATTATCCAATTATTATCCTAAACATATCAATTGTTAAAGTATTATTTAAAGGAACAATATATACACTACAACAAAAATCATGAAATAGAAACCAATCTTTAGAGACCAAAATAATTAGTTGCAATGGTAACTAAAATTAGAGATCATTTTAGAAACTAAAAAAAAATTGGTTTCTAAATTAGTTTATATTATTATTAAATAGTTTCTAAATTGATATCTAATTAACAACCAAGGTTTTAACTACCAATTATTTAGTTTCTAAATTTGGTAGCAAAAACCTTGGTCACTACAATTTAGAAACTATTTAATAATTCACTACAAGAAAAATCCAATTTATCTACGGATTACCCACGGAAAAAAATCTGTATGTAATGTTGGCGTCGGTAATTTACCTATGAATACTATGTCTGTGGGTAACGAAAACAGTTATTATTTGAATCTTTTTTTTTAATATTAATATTAATATTAATAATATGTATAAATTAGTTATGATTATTATTATTTATTGAATATGAATTATGATTTTTCATATTATATTAATATTTTTAATATTATATATATAATTATTATGATAATAGTTGGTAGGTAATAGAGATCCGTAGATAAAAGTTGGTAGGTAATAAGATCCGTAGGTAATAGTTTGTAGGTAATGTTGAATTTACCTACGGATTCAGATTTCGTGGGTAATAATTTGTAGGTAATGCTGAATTTACCTACGGATTCAAGAACCTGTGGGTAATGTCCGTAGGTAATGTTGTTCGTAGGTAATATCCGTAGGTAATGCTGAATTTACCTACGAATTCAAATCCGTGGGTAAAAATCCATAGATAATACTGATTTTTTTTGTAGTGATTTAACAAATATCATAAAACCAATCAAAAGAATAAATTATTATAAAAATAACTTTTTTATATTAATGATCATAAGTAAAATCTGCATCTTAAGAATAAAAAATTATATAAATATACTATTTACATACTTTAAAACGTTTGGTGTGACCAATTTAAGACTATTCATCGGCCTTTCTTACAATGTTAGGCATTTAAGACTATTCAACATACAACAATTTAAAAGACTATTTGATACAAACTTTTTGACCTTTCTTTTACAATTCATACCGTTTATAAAAAATAAGCTTGTTAAATCAATCTATTCCCCTGTTATGTAAATATATAAATCTCCGTTTGGAGTAAAACATACACACGTACTTGATTTTGCCCAAATTTCATACATGATATTTTCATTAAATATGTATTAAGAACATCTTTTGTTTCTAATTACTTATACTAAATAAATAATAACCACAATTACAAAAAAAAATATACGATTGTAAATAGTATTCAATGAAAATAATAAAAATATATATTAATATTTATTATTACTGATTTGATTCTTGCCCAACTAAGTTTAAAAATAAATATATTTAATTGATTTAATCCGTATTAAACTCGGTTAAACTAAAAAAAATCCAACTAGTCTATTTAATTTGATTTAAATTCTCATATTGAACTAATTTTTAAATCAATAAATATCTAAAACCAAACAACATAATAAATAATATAATTATTTTTTTATGAAAGATAATAATGATACAGACAGGGACATATATTTACTAATGATAATGACAAAAGTAAGTATTGTTGACAAATACGAAACCAATAATGACATATAATTGTCGGTGTGTTGAAATGGATGTGAAAGAGAAAAAATAAAAGTTCAAGTGACAAATACGATAAAATAAAAAGATTAAAATATTTAGATGAAATAAAAGAGATGAAAAACAAATAAACATTAAAATATAGTTTCTTTCTTGTATAAAATTGGTGGTAAAACATTTTTTTCTCAATCATCTTTTACTATTTCCAAATCTATTTCTCTAGAAAAAAAATAAATGAAAGAGTACAACATTTGTTTTATTATTTGTTAAGATGTGGTTTAATACTATAAATAAATTAAAATATATAGTTTGGAGAATGAGACTTCCTTGTTCACAGTCACACAAAATCATGAAATAGAAATCAATTTAAAAAAAAAATTAGTTGTTTTAGTGATTAAATTAGAGATCATACTAGAAACTAAAAAAAATTGGTTCATAAATTAGTTTGTATTATTGTTAAATAGTTTCTAAATTGGTATGTAATTAGCTACCAAGATTTTAACTACCAATTATTTAGATTATAAATTTGGTAGCAAAAAACCTTGGTTGCTAATTAGATACCAATTTAGAAATCATTTAACAATAATAAAAACTAAAAATATTTTTAATCACTATAACAACTAATTATTAGTCTCTAAAATTAGTTTCTATTTCATGATTTTTGTGTAGTGTGTCTTTTAGTTAACAAAAATGTTTTTTTTAATATTTTTATACTTATTTAAAGGTAAATTCACACATTATTATAGTAATCTCATATATATTTTTCACATGAGTCTTGTTGAATAACTTTATTGTATCTATTTTTAGTTTTTGGTGAATTTAAATAAAATAACTATTTAATCTAATTTTTTTTCCTTCTTTTTTAATTAAATCTAGAATTTATAAAGTTTGTATGCAATTAACTAGTTTTTTTAAAATTATTTAGAGACTATAAATTAATATTCATTCAAATATGTTTAATTTTCTTTGAAGTTATATGATAAATGAAATTTAATTTCAACATAACACATAATTTCAAGTGAGAAATTCTTGACGTAGGAAAAAAAAATAAAGATGAATAAAACGACATACTTTTTTATTCAAACAATACTCATGGATTTAATTTTTTTTAGTGTCACAACAATGGTTGTTTTCTCAAGTCTTTGGTTTGCAATTCAGTTCAATGTTCTATTATGAAAGTATAATAATCGTGAGCTATATTTTGCATTTAATTAAAGCTAGAAGATATTGGTGAAAAATGAAGTTTTGTTCATCATTGGTGTCATACTCTGAAATCAAATATAAAACTTTATAAATTTAGATATGCATGTAAAGAGAGAAATGCATCCATTGTAGTCTTAGCTAAACAGGGAATGTCTTTAAATCTTGTGATGGGAATTAAGATTGTTGAGGTTATCCCAAATTTTACCTATGTAGCTTCATGAAGTGGTGTGTTTAGAGATAACTTAATCTTTTGTTGGTGATAGAGTGGTGTTGTCGAAAAAATAAGATATTAAAATAGAATAAAATTTGATGTTATCCTGATTTTTGTTATCATCAATAATTGATAATAATTGATAGCGAACAAACGAACCATGACAGTCTAACACGCTGTCCCATGTTCAGTGTCCTCTCTAAGATATTTCTCTGTCTCGAAATTTGAACATTGACTATTGACTAAGACAGAGATAGAAAGAAGTTCAAAGAATCTAATCTACATTTCATCATAATAATCTCGCCATGATTTTCTCATCAATCATGGGGATTCCCTACAACACATCACATTTTGACTTCACACAATACAACACACCTACACTACACTACCCTACACTTCATTTTTTTTTTCTTCATTTTCTGGGATCAGAACTACATTCATCATGACCTTAACATTAGCATACAAAAACATTAGCTAATTGCTGCAGTGCCATTTTTGATTGATTGGTAGAACAAGGATAGGGTCAGCTTGAAGATGTTATATTGCAGTTTGTGGATTTGGACTTATCCAGAATAGACCACATGACTTGAACATCTTCGTACCCACATGCCATCACTTCCCCTTGCAGATCCATCACTCGCCTCTCTTGTTCTGCAAATTCATACCACACCAGCTCATCAATATATACATATTGCAATTCACAGTCCACAGATCCATCACAATTACAGCATATAACAGACAAAGTTCATGAAAAAAATGTAAGTTTTCAATTGAGAAAGTATCAATGCTTTAGTTTTGGCTTGTCTGAAACAGAAAGTAACCAAAGAGTAATTTGAAATTGGTCAAAGTTATTTGTGTTTTATTTGGATAATCTACAGAGCAAAGGCTTGCAACGAAAAGTGAAATTTAAATTCTGACAAGAAATGAACAGAAGCAAGAGAGTATTTGAAGTTTTTTCCTTTGGAGGCACACAGACCTGGTTGAGACTTCTTTTGATCCCTTGGTGGTTGGTTGTTGAAAAAAGTGCAAGCTTTTTTGAAGGGTGTTGTGATGGTCTTCTTCCAAGAGGCCATTAGGGTGACAGGGTTTGAATTGTGTGTTGTTTGCAGTGAAAGAGGTTATATAAAAGGGATGAAGAGAAAGAAGAGAAGAGAAGAGAAGAAGGAAAAGTTGGGGAGGAAGAGAGAGAGATAGGAGAAGAGAGGGGCAAGATCCGTGAGAGGAGGGATGGAAAATGAGTCCTTTTTATTCATCACTTTCCCTTATCTCATTCATCCATTCATTAAGCCAAAGAAGGGTCGGCTACTGCACCAAAGCACATGCTCACAAGACACACTCCTTCACTTACACGTGATTACTTTTCAACTTCATTCTACTATTATTTAATGCTAACTGGACCCCCCTACACTGTCAAATAAGTTAACCTATGCCCTTTTTTCCAACTTCACCACCTTCAACTAATCTCTTCTCTTCTTCTCACTCATCATTATTATTAACCTTTCTATTTTCATCACACCCTAAATCTTTTTCTCTTCAAATTTGAAACCTTCCTAGGTCTTATTCCTGCCTTCTCATATACCTTATTCCTATTCATGTTTCTGTAGTCTCACTGAGACCACCTCACCAATGTACACAAACTTTATCTTATACCATTTACCCACTTTTCTTCTTCTTTTTCTATCATTTTTAACATTTTCTTTCAGTATCAACTTATAAGTTTTTTATTTTTTTAACTTTTTTAACTAATGAAATTTATAAATACTTTTATTCCTACAATTTAAAATTCAACATTTTTCATCATATAAACAGCATTCATTCTATTTTACATTGGTTTTCTGTGTTTTTTTTTACTTGTGGAAGATTAATTTCTCTCTGTGGTGGTGGCTGAGGGACCCTGAAATGCAGGTCTGTAAATTCTGAGGCTTATGTAATGAAATAAAGCCATTGGACAAGCTCAGTTCCCACTTCATGGCATGTGATAATGATATGATATGGGGAATGGGAACGTGGAAGATTGGACAACACAGACCAACCAAAGGAACCCTAATCCCTGTGGGGTCTTCTTCCACGAGGCCCTTCATTTTCAGCCCTATCTAGTACCCAATTTTCTCCCTAATGAAAAAAAAAATATTTTTTAAACATTGTATTAAATATTAATAAAACAAACTGTTCATCCACTTTATAACATCTAATATTAGTCAAAAAACAACAACTCTAGCTGTCTACCTTATGCTTTTGTTTTTTCACTGCCCTACTCGAATTTAAAGTTGTATTAACATAAACCCACTTTGATAGCACCGAGAAAATTAGAGTTTGTATTCATATTGAATGTGAACACATGAGTGACGGTGCCGTTGATTCTAATCATGAGTTGACAAAGAAATTTCCATTTATAAAGTAATTAATGACTAATCATATATTGTTAGCTTCCCAATGCATCTTAATTTGGTTTGTGAATCTCCCTTCCCGCAATACCTTCCTTGTAAAGTGTGTTTGGTCTACGTTTACAGCAACATAAATCTACAAATCAAACAAATAGATACTATGGTTGCATCGAAATTACTGAAAAAGATATTGAAAGTCAACATATATTGCCTCATCTTTGGGTGTCTGAAAACCCTAAACAATGAAATCTTATGATAATTCCTTTTTTTATGATCTAAGGTTTCTCTGTCGTAAAACCCATATTAATTTTTAAGGACATTGTATATGATGCAGATTAAATGCATAATACAGAGGAACGATAACGGTATTATGCTGCATGTCCTTTGATCTTATTACAAATAGATATTTATTTTGATTTTGAGTTTAGCAATTAGACTTTGTTTATTCCCTTTCACATGCAATGGACCAGTGAAGGACAAGTGAACAGTACAAATTATTGTTGCTCACGATTATTGTTATATAAATGACAACAAAACCTTATTGTCTTATGGGCTGAAAATAGCATATATGATTGAGGGTGAATATGGAGATGATTGGCACGTTTTTTTAATGGTTCATGTTTCACTACTTTCTAACATTTTTTTATCGGAGTAATTTAATTTGACTGAAAGATAAATAAAATATGATTAAAAATTGTTTTTGACAAACATTGAACTCAAATGTACTTGAACAATTCAATGTTAAATTCAACACATTCATTGTCTGTGTAACTCTATAATTGTTGACACATGTTTTTGACATGTTTTCTTTTCACATGTAAACATGCAGTAGGTAAACTCATTCAAATATGTACTTATTTTTCTTCTCTTATTACTAAGTTTAATTGAAATATTTTCTGATTGTTTTTATAATAATTACTTTCAAATTTATATTTACAATAATTTTAAATAGTTAATAAACTTCTACTATCAAAAATTAACTTTATTTATCTACTTTCATACTTCTCTCTTGCCTTCATTTTGTAAGTTCTCTTAGTAACTTTTTAGTTTTAAAATGGATAATCAATCTTATATTTATAACATGATAAACATAATTATAATATAACTAATTTTATAAGTACTTCCATAACTGCCAATAACATAGAGAAAATAGGTCTAACAAATATTGTTAAGATGTATTTTAATAATATATTAAAAAGTGAATCTTAATTAATTTATCTTCATAAAATCAACTGTTAAAATGAAAATTGTTCTCTCATATACTATAAATTGACCTTATCAACCTTGTTAAAATTAATCTTACATGCTTATATCATAATTAAAATGGTTTATTACAAATTTAAACTATAATTCATATACTTAAAAGATATTTATTTATTATAAATTTATTTTTAAGATGGTTCAGGTAATTTGTTTATCATAAATTGTTGGGAGATCGCAAATGATCTGATTTAGCAGGCTTGTATATAAAGAGGAGTGTTTCGAAGTGCGACATTGTCTATCTCAAGTCTTAGATTTTAAATAAATCTTAATTATAAAATAAATATATGTTGTTTATAATAATATTTAGATTAAATATTAAAATACTAATGATGGACAACCCAAAATTTAATGATGAATTATGATAGAAAATGTGGGTGGAGTGCATTTTATGGTCAATTAATTATTGTAAAGACAGTAATAAAAGAAGTTGAAAGTGGGAGTTGAAAGGTAGGGTTGACAAAGTGTGTAATCTATATAGTATCCTTGTATTTGCAGAGACAATTAATGAACAATGTGGCAATCACACAGAGCTGAGTATTAAGCAAGCAATGATTCAACAACCTAATAAAGATTTCTCTATATTTATTGCATGCTCCATTTTCTGTGATATGTTCTGACTCACAAGCCATCATTGTCTATATTGTCTCTTAAAGTAGAGGGACATCCACTTTTTTTCTTCTTCCATCATACAAGAACCTTCTTTAATCTTCTCATGGGACGATGAAGTTTTCTCTTATTTCTTGGTTACAGAGGAATGCTCTGCATTTCTGTATCTGTTTCTTCCATTTTCGTTTTTGCTTGTGATGAGATGAATTGTAGCAGAAATAAATCTCTGGGAGTGTACCATAACAACTTTGTTTTTACTTAAAATAATTATTTTAAAAACAAAATAAAATTTAATTTAAGATATAGTGAAATGTTATGTTCTTAAGATAATAATATAATTATGCCAATGGTATCTTAAATATAATAAAGATTTGTTAAAATGTTAAATAAAATAGGATTTAATTTGAATTTAAATATAACAACAACAATAACAATAATAATAATAATAATAATAATAATAATAATAATAATAATAATAATACTTAATTTAAATTAAACTAATTATTGTAATTTAAATTTGAAGTCATAATAGAGATAATTTAAATTTAAAAAGAATAGATTCAGTTTCACTGTTATGTGTAAATGTAATGTGGGAAGAGAAAAATATAAAAATAAGCAAATTAACAGGATAAAAGTCTTACTCTTGAAAATAAGTATTGAAATGTATTATATAAGAATATATTGAAAATGTTTAAATATATTTTTAATCTTCTAAAATATTTTTTTTTATATTTGTAAAAAATTTGGTTAAGGAAAAAATATTAATTTTTTATATCCAGTATAATGTGATACTAGTTAACTGCTTATATGTAAAAAAGAAAGGTCATATGACAAATTTAATTAATGTTTATTAGTATGTTTGATATTATTTTTAAGAAAATGTTCGCCCAGAGAACTATTGAGACTACTTCTCTCCTCCTTTGATCGGTTGAATGGATGACATTCACTTCCTCTTCAAGCAAACTCTTTCCTTCCCTCTACTTGTTCCATCTCCTAGTTTTCTTACAGTCCAGACTCAGATGGTACTTGCAGGAGACACTCCGACGCTCAAGTCAATTTTAATATTCGGCACTCGGTAGTTAGAGCACTGTATGATGACATACCTAGTTCTTGTAATATGTGCTATTTATATTATTTTAGTGGATCTTTCTCATTGGGTCAGATTAGAGGACTTGGGTCATGTTTAGGAATACATTACCTAACTCTTAACCATTGATTAACTTGATTAACTCTGCTTGAGCGTAATTGGATTCGTGGTGTCGGTTGGCCCATTGATGGGGAGACGTATGGTCAGTCGTATGGGTCACACTGGTACACTTGCCCCCAGACTCGAGGATGGTTAATCCGAAGAGTCTTTGTCTGAGACCGACGTGACGATCGGGCTTCCCAGGACTTGACATGACGATTGAGTTTGACAAGGTCTGACGTAATATTTGGTGATGTTTGTATGCGTGACCTGACATGCATTGATGAGGGGTTTTTTGGTGCCATTTGATGAGGGTTGTTGGATCTTGGGAGATCTAACGATTGAGATGGATGTGACGCTTCGTCTCCCGGGACTATAAATAGTGGTCACAACAGTGTCGAGGCACTGCTTTATTGCTATGATTTCCTGCTCCGACACCCGAACATTCTTCGTCCTACCGAGTTGATTCTTCGTCCTCCAAAAGGTTAGCCATGTATTCCCTGTCTCGTCCTACATCTTCTTCCTCAGTTCCCCCTTCTTCTATTCCTTTGCATCCTTCGTCTTCTACGTCTTCGTCTTCCTCATCTTCTTCGTCCTCTTCATCTTCTTCCTCCACGACCGAGCCCTTCTCTATCGGGACCATCCAAGTATTGCACCCTGTGGAGAGTGTATACAGGGGGGGACGACTCGGAAGATGCTACCGATCGGTCGGGCTCCCCTGAGCAGTCATCCCCCTCATAGGCTTGACTGGGTGGACCCTAAGGTGACCAAGATCACATCCGCCTTTTCGGCTAAGGCCTCCGTCTCTGTTTTTTGGGTAGGGTCCCGATTTTGAAGGGAGATGTCCGTTTTGATATTTTGACTATTGAACCTTGTGAACTGACCAATGCCATATGTCTAGGTCGGTCTCCTTCTGAACATCCCTTTTTCTTTATGTTTTCTTGCTTGTTTTCTGATTTACACGTCTCTCTTCCCTTTGACAACTTCATGATGAGCATCCTTCAGATGCTCAACGTGGCTCCTTCCCAACTTCACCCGAACACCTGGGGCGTCTATCCAAGCTTTCCGTGTCATATGTGACGTATTCCGTTTGTCTCTCACTCCTTCAACTTTTCTAAGCTACTACACCTCTCACCCGAACGAGCCTGTTATCTGGCATTCACTTATCAGTCGGTCGGGTAATGTTCTTTTCAATTCCTTCACCACCTCTTATAAGAAGTTCAAGGGTAAATTTTTCAAAATTTTCATCCAACTCGAAGGCACGAAGTTCTTTTTCTGATGAAGCTGGTCAGTCGAGGTTTCCTATGTTTTGGACTAGGAATCCTTCCAAGTTTAAGGAGTGGCCTCGTCCGACACTGCCGATGAGCGAGAGATTTACTCTCTTTTTGATAAGCTCCCGAGAAGACTCCCTACATGGAAGCTACTGGTCGTGTACACGTTGTCTGAACGTTGGATGACCTTTCAAGTTATGTTGGTTTTCTTTAGCTTCGATCAGACATTTAGTCTTTAATTGATATTCTTTTTATTGATAAAGACACCATGCAGAAAGAGGTCCCTCAAGCTAACAACCTACAAGGCCTTCCGCGAGAGGGTTGCTCAGCGGGGCAAAGGCCACCCCGACATGAAAACTGTGGTTGTTGGCAAGTAGTCTACTGCTGGTGCTGGTCCTTCGGCCCCCTCTGGCAAGAGCAGGAAAAAGCCATGGGAGGGGGGGAATATAGCTACAATGACCCGCTCCCTGGGCGCCATGCCAACACCCCCTCCTTCGCGTGCTTCTCCCATCGTCATTGATTCTCCCCTAACTGACGACTTCAAACATCCACTCACCGCTGTTGCCGTCGAGCCTACTCGTGAGGCTTCAAGGTCACCCTTATCCATACTGGGGTGACTTACAATTTTCCAGGGGGGTGAAGGTTGGCCTGAACGTCACCGTCCAGGATCTGGTTTGGGCCATTCCCAAGGAAGACTTGCTTTAGGGTGGTATCAAGCTATTATACCGGGGACCCACCTGGGTGTCGGTGAAGATAAAAATTCCTTCAGCTATTGGAATATTTCTTCACATTTCTTGTCCATGATGAACTTGACTGCCTTGCGGAGCAGTTGTACCGTCTGCCTTGTCCGCTCAACCAATCGAGGGACAAATTTGGAGAGGGCAGTGAGACACCCTATGAGTTGTTGCACCTCTTTCATATTTTGAGGGCTTCGCATCTCAACTATGGTCCGACATTTGTCCGGATTGGCCTCTATGGCTCGGTGGGTCAGCATGAAAGCCAAGAATTTTCCATCTTCAACGCCGAACGCACACTTCTCCGGGTTGAGCCTCATATTCGTCCGCCTCAGCGCTTCGAAGACCTCCTACAGGTCTTTGATGTGTTGGTCGTATGAGTTCGACTTCACCACTATGTCGTTCACATATACCTCTAGACACCGACCGATAAGTTCCTTAAAGACCTTATCCATGAGTCGCTGGTAGGTTGCTCCAACGTTTTTCAGGCCGAAAGACATTACTTTGTTGTAGTAATTGCCACCGTCCGTCATGAAGGCGGTTTTCTCCTTATCCCAAGGGTGCATGCTTATCTGGTTGTAGCCAGAGTAAGCGTCCAAGAAACTCAAGATCTTATGATCGGCTGCTCCTTCTACCAGTCGATCAATGTTAGAAAGTGGGTATGAATCCTTCGGACAAACCCTATTCAAATTCGTGTAATCGACGCACATCCTCCATTTACCATTAGGTTTGGTGACCATGACTACATTGACCAACCAAGTGGTATACTGGGCCTCTCGAATGAACCTGATTGATAGAAGCTTTTCAACTTCCTCCCTCGCTGCGAGCCTCTACTCCTCACCGGGATTTCTCTTCTTCTGCGCAACCAGGCACACTCCTTGTACATGGAGATTTGTGAGTGATGATATTTGGGCTTACCCCCAGCATATCGGATGTTGTCCACATGAAGAGATCAACGTTCTTCTTCAGCGCCTGGTGCACGAGCTCGACCTCGACCATTGCTATGGTCGTGCCCACGTAGGTGCTATGCTCATTGTTGAGAAGGGGAACTCGATGTAGCTCTTTTCTCTCTCTTCTAGCCTTTCTTTGGTCGTTATGGGATCCAGATTGACTAAAGCAACTGTGTGGTCCTTCGGTGCCGTTGAGCCTTTCTCCGAGGGGATTTTCGTTTGTGGGAGGATTTGCGCTTACGGGATCGGTCATGCTGCACAAGTTCCACCCTAAGGCTCTCTACGTAACATTCTCGTACAATCTTCTAATCCACATGCACTGTAAGAATGTTTCCCAACAACGACAAAAAATTTATTGTGAGGTGTTGTGTTGAGACGACCGCCCTCAGTCGGTTGATTGACGGTCGTCCCAACAGGATGTTTTGTGAGGTGTTGGCATCAATCACCAGGTATCAGATTTTTATCGTTTTGCTTGCCTTCCTCTTGTCGAAGGTGGTATAAAGGTCGATGTAGCCTTTGGTACCAACCTTCTCACCCGAGAAGTCGCCGACATCATCTCTGCCTCAAGTATCCTCATAGCTTTAAAAGTTTTCCAGTAAAGGATGTCTACGAAACTTCCCTGGTGTACCAACGTCTTCATGATGGTGAATTTTTTGATGTCGACTGATATCACCATGGGGTCATCTTGCGAGGGGTTGACCCCCTTGAATTCTTCGTCGGTGAAGGTGATAGGTGGTATACTTGGCTGGAATGACATCGCGTTCCCCTGATGCACCATCTTGAGGTGCTTCTTCCTAGCGCTGTTGGAGCTGCCTCCACTGGTGAATCCCTTAGCTATCGTATTGATGACCTCACGATCAGCCCTTATTTCTTTCCCTCTCGGGGGGTCTCCTCTTCTTGGACGATCATCTCTTCTCGACTGACGCTCAGGTCGGCGGTCATTCTCCTACACCCTCGGGGGTGTAGTCTCTTCTTCTTACTCGTTCTTCCTTTTGTGGGAACTGCTTTGCCCCTCGCCCCCCTGCACGATACAATTTTGATGCCCGACTTGGATAAGTTCCTCAATCTTATCCTTTAAGGCTTGACACTCCTAAGTGGTGTGCCCGCTATTATGATGATACCGACACCTACGGGTATGGTCAGCATTATCAGGGCTTGCAACCTTCCTTGGTGGCGGAATCAACTCGATGCTTAGGGCCTCGTCCAATATCCTCTCCCTGTCGGCAGTCAAGGGGGTATACCTTGTAAAACGGCTCCCTGGTTGTCTCTGTGTCTGTCCCCTCGACCAAAAGCTGGCCAGACTTAACACTCTTTCTCTTCCTTTCCTTTTTCTTCACTAGCCTCCGCTCGGGCTTGGTTACAGAACTCTCTCCGCTCCTCTAACTATATGAACTTGGAGGCTTTTCTCCTAAACTCGTCCAAGTTGGTGGCCGGCTGCATGCAGAGATTGTCGGCAAACGGTCTCGGTTGTAATGTCGTCAACATGTGGTGCACAACCACATCAGGGCTCAAGTTTCGGATGCTCATAACTACCTTTCTGAACCTATCAATGAACTTTCTTAGAGACTCTCCCTTCTCCTAGCGGATACCAACCAGGGTGATGGAGGTCAGGTGGTGCGGTCGATTGGTGGCAAAATGTGTCTCAAACATGAACACCAATGTTGCGAAGCTATCAATAGAATTGGGAGGGAGCTTCATGAACCAACTCAAGGCTCCTCTTTTCAACGAAGTAGGGAACAATTGACACCAGATCGCATCCTTCGAGGTGTAAAGACTCATGTGCGTGGTGTGCGCATCCATGTGCTTGTCCGGGTCGGTTGTGCCATCATAGCGCTCCCTATTGAAGCCCTTTCACTTGTCTGGCAGTGGTACCTCGATTATGGAGTCGATAAAAGGATGTCGACGGACCGAATCAAGGGTTTTGGTCACCAGGGTCAACGTGTTCAGGTAGGACTCACCATCCACCTCTTGAGTGTGGACCTTATCCTTTGGAGGTCGGTGAAAGACCTGCCGACAGGGTTGGTCGATTCAGCAGACGATTCCCTTTCCCTGAGCTTTTTCTTCATCTCTTCATTATCCTTTCAGAGAGTTAGGATCTCATCCTCATTCTTTCGTGTGATCTCCTCATTCCTCCTTTTCATCTCCGTCATCTCCCTTTGTAGAGACATTAGTAGTGTCATCTACTCAGCTTCAGACATTCTCTCACTTGCCATGCTTCGAGTTGATACCATCTACTTTCTTCTTAACAAGAATTCTCCCAACCCCATGGTGGACGCCAATTGTTCTCGAACGGGGTTGGGGCCCAGAGAACTATTGAGACTGCTCCTCCCTTGATCGGTCAGTTGGATGACACTTCATTTCCTCTCCAAGCAAGCTCTTTCCTCTCCTCTACTTGTTCCACCTCTCAGTCTTCTCGAAGCCTAGACTCGGATAGTACCTGTAGAAGACACTCCGACGTTCAAGTCAGTTTTAGTATTCGACACTCCGTAGTCAGAGCACTGTATGATGATGCACCTGGTTCTTGGAATCTATGCTATTTATGTTATTTTAGTGGGCCTTTCTCATTGGGTCAGATTAGAGGGCTTGGGTCATGCTTAGGAATACATTACCTAGCTCTTAACCATTGATTAGCTTGATTAACTCTGCTTGAGCGTAATTGGATTCGTGGTGTTGGTCGGCCCATTGATAAGGACCGAGACATGGTATCGGTCGGTCCATTGATGAGGACCGAGACATGGTATTGGTCGATAAGGTCCGTCGTACGAGTCTCACCGGTACAGAAAACAAAATTGATACAATAAATGCTATTTATTAAATGGTGATTTCAATTCTAGAAAGATGAAAAATAATTAAAGAAAAAAAAATTCACTTAGAACTAAGTTCGATTAATTCCACTTAAGTTTTGGCGATCGGTATTCCTCCGCTACTTTTGATCCACCTTTCTCGTTCTTATATAGTGTTCGGCCTCTATGTTTTTAGTTTTTCGACCAATACTTTCTTGGTCTTCTGGTTGCTATTTTCTCGTGTCCATATGAGATGGAAGTTACCAACAAATATGTTCAAATTAGTTTATAAGTATTTAGATGGTTTATAAATGTTATTTCACTTAACTTTTACATATCCTTTGAACTTCTATTTATACTCATTTATGGTGGGCTTTCTCAATAGATTATGAAAAGTGTTGGGTCTTCACTCAGGTCTGAGTGTTCTAGCCCATGTTATTATGTTACTATATTATTTGATTATTTTATTGAATATATGCATAGGTAATCGTATCCACAAAGTGTGTTTAGTGATGTTAATTTATAGGTCTATCCTAGTCGAGATGGTGATACACGTTTGGTTGGACAAATCATATGTTTGGGTATAAGGTTGAGTCAAGAAACCGATATGTCAAACAATACATCACTTATTTTGCAACTTATTAAAAAATAATTTCAAATTTTACAGAATAAATTTTTTAAAATTAATTTGAAGAAAAAAAAATCAATTCTTACTTATTCTAGACAGATTAAAAACATATTTAAATATAATTAATTCAAGTAATTCCTAAATTATTTAAATGTTGCATCAAAATCATTTACTTAGTTAAATCAACGAATTCGATCTTAAAGTTATGCCCACCTAATTTTATTTATGTTATTAACTTAATTTTAATTCTTAAAAATATTATTTGTAATAAGTTCCGGTTTCTTTAAAATATATATTATTTTTATCCTAAAGATTTCCTCTAGGAAAATTTAAACTATATAATGAGTATGAAAATTCTAGCACGATTATAACACAATTTTTAAAAAGATAAATATAATAATTTTTTAAAAATTTAAATTTATTGTATAAATTTTTATTATAATTATAAAAATAAGAAACAAATTCTTTTGAATCAATCATGATAAACATCTTTCTCCTTTCAAAAAAATCTGAAACATACTTGTGGTCATAAATATTTATTGTCAATTTATATAATTCATAATTATATAATATATAGATCCATCTCTCACATTTTAGATATTATACATGTATTTGTGTTCGTGTCAGTGTCCGTATTCGTGTCTGTTTTATATAGGACAGAAGTCAATTTTTTTTATTAAAAATTACATTTATTTTCATGTATATGTCTATTTTACATGTTTAAGAGACAGTATTGGTAATATTGCAAATTTTTTTTATAATCATGTGTCTTTATCTCTACGAGTGTTAAAGTGATTTTTGATTCATATTCATACCCAACCTACCCACGTTCCTGTAAGACTTAGACAATCCGACTTAATAAGGATACTGGATCCATTGGATGGGATGAGTTAATAATACTTAATCATATTGATTAGTATATATTTAGCAAATTGATTCCGCAGATGAATCCTAACGCACCCTTAAAATAAGTTTTCTTTTATTGATTTATTAAACAAGTGAGTTGAAAAAAATTCCAATCTTCAAAGTTCTCCCATAAAGTAAGTTTCATCTTCTATAAAACTTCAATTAACTCCTAAAATAAAGTATTGTATTATAATAAATCATAATATTTTTAGGTGTTAAGTGGATGAATCCTTAAATACCTTTTCAAATTGTATAAATTATTAAAATATTCTCAATCGTAAATTGATTCCTAAATATTGTATATTAACAATAAATTGATTTTAATTAATTTTTATTATTTGTAAGTTAATTATAAAGTTAAATTTGTACTCAACTTGCATAGGTTCTACTTGACCGAGCTTAACTTGACTCATCCTACCTTGCATGACTTAGATCCAATCTTGCTAGATTTTTCTAACTTCAATTAAATCTAATTGGGCTTGACACAACTGTTGACTTGGGGGCAACTTTATGGTTGTTTCTCCCTGCACCATATCATTTAAAACATGTACCCAACATAAATTTTAAAATTCAAAATTGCCTTTTTTTTTTAAAATGCTACAAATGAGTGTTGTGTTACTGTGGTGTGCATTTTGAAGCCCTTATCTTTTTTGAAATGCTACAGAGGAGTGTTGTGTTACTGTGGTGTGCGTTTTGAATGGAAGTGGTGGTGGTGTAGTGAGTTGCAACTGTGGCAATGGTGTAGTGATTTTTTTTTTTTTTTTTGCAACAGTGACAATGGTGCTCACTTCTCCTCCAGTGATGGGTCGTTCTCTCTACGTAGCCATCTTCCTCTTCGCTGCTGCTACCGTGCAACAAGCTCAGTGGTTCATATAGTGTTCAGTGCGCATGGGTTGGGTGCAAATGCAGTGTTGTTGGGTGCCTCAATGAAAGTAGGGTTTTATATCATTAAGGGCAAATAAGTCTTTTCAAATAATATTATTGGGTGCAGTCTTAATTGATATGGTGCAAGGAGAATCTGCCCAACTTTATTTGATCTAAGCTCGGATCGACTTGACCTTAACCCACTCCAACAAAGTCATACTTGAGCTTGATTCTATCTAACTAATCTTAACTTGGGCCAAGTCTTACCAGCCTAACATTTTGTTTGGGCTGGACCTAAACTGACTTGAGCTTAGCCCGACTCAATCCCATCTTTACCAAGACTTAACCTACGCTAGATCTAACTTAGTTCAACTTAACTTAGATCTAATCCAACCTACACGGGTCTACTACAAAAAATATTAAATTACCAGCAAAAATTTAACGACGAATTTATTATCGATGAATGACATTATCGACGGATTTACCAACAAATCTAAAAATTGAAAAAAATATAAACGCTAATCAATATCCGTCGGTAACTAAACGTCAAACTTATTAAAGATAAAAGTCCATTCTGCTACAAGATAGAGTTGAGCCCAATTCACAAAGTATAATAGTTGGTAACCACTAAATCAAGCTATTTACTAATTTTGTTATGATTCTTATTATATTATTATTATTATTAATATTATTGTAATTATTATTCTTACTAATAATATCAATATTATTATAATTATTGTAATTAAATTTTATTAATAATAACATTAGATTATTAATATTAATGTTATTACTGTAATTATTATTCATATTAAAAATATGATAATTATTAATATTACTATTATTATTATTATTATTATTGTAATTATTATCATTGATATTATTATTATTATTATTAATAAAATTCAGAATATGTCAACGAATGGATTTTGGTGTAGTGGTTAGAGACTCTTCTAGCTAGTGGTTCCAAATAACAATTATAAATAGTAATATAATTTTTTAATAATAAATAACATTTTTAAATATTAATAATAATAATTAATAATATTAATAATTATAAATGATCTAACTTGACCTCAATCCATTTTTTTGAATTCTCTCAGCCTAGTCTTACTTAACCCATGCTTCATCCAACCCTGCTTATATGGTCTTAAGTTCGAATTTTTATTTAGTAAATAATTTTATGCGTATATAGATTTTTCTAAAGTAAATATTTATTTTTTACTATTCATTTTTAAATAAGATTTTTTTACAAACGACCATAGATTGACCTTGATCCATAGAACTTTTGTGAACATTTTGGTACTATGAGTTTTTTCTTATGTAAGTTTTTTAGTCATATGGAAATTTTTGGTCACGACCCATGTGGTTCAAAGTCAAATTCTATGGGTTGGGCCAAATTGACAACGCCTACTCTCTCTCTACATATATTAAATTTTGTTAATGTTATTTTCATTATGTATAAACATAGATCTTGACTTTTTTGAATCATAAGGGTGTTATTTTTTTTGTTATGTTGGGTAATGGTAAGCGAAAGCAAACTTGGATCAACATAACATGAATGATAGTAAAAAAAATCATATTAGTAATACATTCTATTCTAACATAATAAAGCAAATGGCGAGAGTAATATTATTAAAAAAATCATTTTTGAAAGATTTTTTAAATACTTTATGAAATTTTACAACATTCATAATTTTTTTAGATTCTCCTAACAAATCCAATAAAAAAATCTATAAAAATATGAAAAAATTTAGTAGAGAAAACTTAAATTATAATTGTCAACATGTTATTTATGTTAGAGTACAAACAAGAGCTTCATAGTCTGTTTAGTCTATTTCCGTGAGACAGGCTTTAGACAAAGAATTTGTAGACTAAATTTTAAAATTCCCAATACATACATGCTTTCAAAAATTTCTCTAGTAGAAAATTTATGAACTTAGGGTGACAATAAGAATGGAAAGGTCCATTCAAGGAAAAACTTAAAAATCACCATTTCATGTGAGCCTTCACCTGGAAGAACCATGGGAGATCAAATATCACACAGAACCCTAGCTACGAAAAGAGAAGATTGTTTTACCAACATAAACAAATTACATAAAGAAAACAAATTACAACAAGCATTCCTCTGTTTCTTCCTCAATTATACAAAAAAACCTAGTTGCAACTCATTACATGTTAGCTAACACTCATCAACCCCTACATATTGCGTTTGCTTCATTATGCACAAAATTATTGATCATGTTCGTCCTCTGTAGCATTAATCTTCTCATATAAAAGTCTACACTCTGCTAAATATTGTATTATGCTTGTTGAAATATATTGAGTGATTTGGCAGAGATTCTGCACCCCTGTTTCAAGAACCCCTTCATTCAACAGGTGTAAAGCCAAATTGTGATGCTTTAGTAGAGACAAGCCAGTTACTGCAGGATCAATTTCGTCCTCCACACCGCTGAAGGCCCATATTCTGCTATTTTAAAATATTCGGAAACTAAAAATCACGAGTACACCAACTATGAAATAATCTCCAAGCAAAGTCACAAAATAATGCACCTTATTCAGAAAGCTTTCAATAAAACCACATGTCTCCAAAAACAAAAGCCATATCAACTAGTATCAAATTATTGGTGGAAAGAGCTAATATGTGTACTCTTCCAATAGGTACATCCACGAGATTCAATTGCTCCATGGAAGAGTAGTTTCCCTTCTCCCTAAACTCGTTTGTTGAATCAATGAGGTCCTTTATCTTCACAATAAAATAAAGAAACCTACACCACCACAACTAAAAGTAAATAACATTCAATTTAAGCATACACAAAAAAAACATTTGTGTTTAAATCAACACGAAGATTCCAATTACCTGAAGAATGAGCCACAAAAAGTGAGGAGAAAGCGTTTAGAGATTGTGACAGCCTGCAAGGGAAGTGTTCAGAAAAATTAAACAACATTAACAAATTGCAACAAAAGAAAGTAATAACCTGCTAACGTAACAATGATAATGATAATAATCTTCCACAAAAACCTATTTCATTCCGCTTAAATATCAAATAACCACTTTCATTTTTGTTGTAAGAAATATTGTGTACAATAACAAAACGAAAAAAAAAATCACAAATAAATTTAAACAAGAGATACCTCATATACCAAATTTGCAAAATGTATTGTAGTTCTAGGAAAAAAAAATGTATTGTTCCCAGAAAAAAAAAACACATCGTAGTTCTAGAACAGAAATGCATGCACGTGAGAACAATTTATTCATAAAAACAAATAACTTACTAAGAGTTAGGTAGAGAAGTGATCTAGGGCGTTAAAATGAGAAAAATGAAAATTAATTTTGAAAACCTTAATAAGACAAACGAAAAGTACAGGGAAAATATCTGTTGAGAGATGAAAATCAAAAGAGTTAAAAATAATTTGTAGTCCTCGTGCAAGCAACAAAAAGATTCCTCACGTTGGAGAAAGAGTGAAGTCTGTAAAAAAGATTTTCAAGAAATCATAATGTGTCATATAGAAGCTTTCTTGTGCATATGCTTTAGCATTCTTAAATATGGTACTATTTATGAGCTTCTAATTGTCGCAGATGATGATTGCAATCCACATACACTTCCAAATTAAATTATCCTTACTGCTAAGTTCTAAAGTCCTAAAATGTTGAAAATTATTCATGGCTTGGTCATGTTGGACTAACCATACTCCAATCCACCTACTACACATGTTCCAAAACCTTACATGTGAAGAATAAATGACTCAGTTTTCACCATCTCACCACACATAACCACTCCAAGAAAAACCATAACTACTGATAAGGAAATCAGTCAGTAGAAAAAATTAGTTTTATTGTTATTGACAATTTAAAAAATATTAAATATTATTTATATTTTTTAATTATTAACGCTATTAAAGTTATGTTGCAAAAATGAGTTGAACCTATATCCACTAAATACAAGGGCCTCTAACAGTAGACCAAAGCTATTTAGTCACCAAATTATGATTATTATTATTATTTTTATTTTTGATATTGATATTATTATTCTTCACAATATTATTATTTATAATATTAATAATATTAATAAGAGTTTCAATAATAATAATGTTATTATTAAAATTAAAATTAAAATTATTATTTTATTATTATTATATTTATTAATATTATTAATTCTAATATTTTTATTATTATACTTATTGATAATATTAATGTTGTTATTAATATTATTATTATTATTAATTTTATTAATAACATTATTATTATTTTAATTATTAATATTATTAATGTTATTAATATTTTTATTATTAATATTATTATTATTATTAATATTAACATTATTTTTATTATTAATTATAATAATATTATTAATATTTTTATTATTAATACTATTATTAATATTCTTACTAACATTATTATTATTGATATTAATATTATTATTATTATTCTAATTATTATTAATGTTAACATTATTATTATTATTTGTATTATTATTAATGTTATTAGTATTTTTTACTAATATTATTATTAATATTATTAAAATTATTATTATTATTATTATTCTAGTTATTAAGATTATTATTATTATTATAATTATTAATATTGTCATTATTTTTGTAATAATTATTAATTTTATTAATATTAACATTATTCAACAATGTTAATGAGGTGAAAAAAGAAGAGCGAAATATACATAAATTGCTGGGAGAATAAAAATATAGAATAGTAGTCAATTGTGTGACTGACTTTCTAGGTCTGATTTTGTGACTGATTTAGTGACTGATTTTCTATGATTGATTGTGACTGGTTTTTTGTTATTGAGTTTTTGTGACCAATTTTGTGTGACTAAAAATGTATTCACTATTTCAGTTATGAAATCATAAAAATAACTTTTGGTAACTGATTTAGTCACTGATAGTGATCACATTTTTCGGTCATTAATTTGATCACTAATAGTGACCACATTTTTCGGTCGCTGATTTCAATTACTATTCAACAACTTTTTAATAGTGAACACAAGTGTCATCACCTAATACAAATCTTCTAAGACTTAGATTTTGTCTTATTTCCACTTTATTCAAGTACTCTCCATGCAAAATGTTGTGTTGATTGTAAGGTGTTCACTTTCCATAACATAATGTATAAGTTTTATGTTTTCCCTTACAATTTTTCATTAGTTAATTGAACTGTGTATTTGTCTACCCCTTCATCTCTCCACACCCATACATCCTCCAAATTCGTGCATAAAGTCTTTTATTCTACTTTTACCATGAGGTTTGCTATACGACCTTTTCCCACTCAAACCAACCTTCATCCATTCCAAACACCATTCTCTTATATTTGCTTCTAGACTCCTAACTTCGCTATTGTTGTCGTCATTTTTTTTTTGAATTTGCATACATTTTATGTAGTCTAGTCATGAGAGGAGAGTCACCTGGTCACCTATCCTCCCAAAAGTATATCTTATCACCTTTTCCAATTTTCCAAAGAATATTTTCATCAAAGTAATTTTCTCCTACTTCCTTTCCACATACTTCTCGTAAGTCTCTCCACCACCTTGATTCATGCACAAGCCTACCATTTTTGTTCGACTTTCTCCATGTCCCATATTTTGACTCAAATACTTCCTTCCACATTCTTTTTTTAATTGTTCGCAGCTACCATTTCTATTTGACTAAGAGTGCAATATTGAAAAATCTAGTATCCTTGATACTTAGTCCATCATGTTCCTTAGGTTTACACATATTTTTCCATTTTATCTAAACAATTTTCCTACCCTTTTCATTCCATCCCCACAAGAAATTTCTTTGTAGCCTTGTGATCTCCTGGAACACCCGAGGTTATGCTTTGAAGAAAGATAAATAATGCAAAGGGATAACTGTGAATACTAACTTAATAAAGCATACTCTACCATCAAAATATAGGTATCAACCATTCCATCTAGTCAACGTTTTTTTGATCTTATTGACCATACTTTCTCATAAGTTTTGCTTTCTCGGATTTCACCCCACAGGTAAGTAATCCTAAGTATATGAAGTGTACATTCATAACTTCATAGTTCTAGGATTTTAGAGTATTTGTGCAACTCTTAATCCTCAATCCCTATCTCAATAATTTTCCTTTTATGAAAGTTGACTTTAAACCTAAACACAATTTTAAAGCATCTCAAAATACTCTTTATAACAACAACATAACAACATTTTGAGGCTTTCATTACATAAAAATAAGATATCATTTACAAATTGGAATAAATTATTCTCAACTTTTATTTCCACTTGTATTCATCCTTTCTAGCATATTTTTCCATCTAGCCTTCCAAGTCCAAACAAACCTTCAGCTGCTATTAAAAATAAGAATGAAGTTAAATGGTTCCCTTGTCTAAGTTCTCTAGTAGGTGTAAACTCCAAAGTATGATTGTTATTTACTAAAATAGAAACAGTAAGTTATTCCAAACAACCTTTCATCCATCTAATTCATTTACTCGCGAACTTTTAATCGCTCTATCATATATATATATATAAATATATATATGATAATCGCATTTTACTGAATCATTAACTTTTTCATAATCTAACACATAGTAACATACATTTTATTTGTTTATTTGTGCACCTAACTTTTTCCACTACTTCATTTGCCACTAAAATACTTTATAAAAGCTTTAAACCCTTTTGAAAAGCTAGCTATGTATTATCCATGATATAGTGTAAAACCGCTTTTAGCTTATTGATTATTTTTTTGGAGATTATATTATATATGTTCCGTATCAATGAAATAAGTCTATACTCATGAAGATCTATTGGAATATCTTCTTTATCCACTAAGGTTATGAATGATAGATTTGACTTTCTTTAAGATTTTATCTCCTATATATTTAGAACACATTTAGGCACTGTTTGTTTCCGTGTGTGATCAAGGAGGAAGGAGGGGCGAACGAGTGGAATTCATGTTTGGATCCGTTTATTTGAAGGCGTGGGTGCGGATGGGAGAGCGAAGTGGGAAGCTTTTCTCCTCCTCACAAAAGTGAGAAGATTTGGGAGGATTATAGGTGGCAAAGACCATACAAATAGCATTTTACTTTTGTACCCTTTAAAAACTTTGTGCACATGTGAATGAGTTTACACTCTGGTGCAGTTATGAGCTAATGACTTTTCTTTTCATTAGACTGTCCAGTGCTATCAATTGTAGAAGAATCTTAACCAAAATGGTAGACCCCGTGAATGTGAAAGTGAAGTTGTGTTTGCTATAAATGAAATTAGGTTTGATTGTTGTGTTGTGCCCAGAACAAAGAACAAACGAGAGAGAAGTGGTTTGAGCAAGATAAAACTCACTGGTTTGCGCACTAGTTTGTCTCCATTTTTTCGAATTTTCCAAAATCGATTTTTATTACCGGACAAAATCATTATTAGACTTAATTACAGGACTTGGTATCAGAGCCACAAAACTCTGATACCCGACAAACACAAAGCAAAGGCAACGGTGCACAACCATGGCAGATGCACCAGAAAAGAATAATGCCAACAAAGCAGAGCACGAAGGAGGAGGTGCTAAGAAGACCTACTCGCCATATGATCTCAACGCGAGTGACAATCCCAGAAACATAATCACGCAAGTCCAATTGCGCGGAGAAAATTACGACGAATGGGCAAGAGCAGTAAAGATCTCGCTTCGTGCCCGGAGAAAATGGGGCTTCATTGATGGAACACATATCCAACCAGAGGATGAGGCACCCGACCTTGAAGATTGGTGGACCGTGCAGTCCATGATTGTCTCTTGGATTCTAAACACCATTGAACCAAGCTTACGATCCACAGTAGCATATGCTGAGACTGCACATAACTTGTGGGAAGACATTAAAGAAAGATTCTCGGTTGTGAATGGACCTAGAATTCAACAACTAAGGTCGGACTTGTCAAGATGCAAGCAGGAGGGAATGGTGGTGGCAACTTACTTTGGAAAATTGAAGGTCCTTTGGGATGAGCTTGCTAACAGTGACAAAATTCCATCTTGTACGTGTGGTGGATGCAAGTGTGGGATTGGTGCTCAGTTGGAAAAACGAAGGGAGGAGGAGAAGGTTCATCAACTCCTTATGGGGTTGGATGACGCAAGCTACGGGACAGTAAGATCAAACATTCTGGCCTCAGACCCATTGTCGTCTCTGAACCGCGTATATGCTATGTTGGTACAAGAAGAAAGAGTGAGAATGATGGCCAAATCTACGGAAGAAAGGGGGTTGGTCGTGGGTCTCGCGATGCAGGCCAACTACAAAGAAAAAGGGCGTGGAGATATGGTAGAAAAATTAATGACGTGCAGTCATTGCGGTAAAAATGGTCACGACATGAAGGGATGCTTCCAATTGATCGGATATCCCGAATGGTGGGGTGACAGACCAAAAAGTGAAGGCAAATGGAACGGCAGAGGACGCCAAGGGATGCGAAACAAAGGTAACCCGACACGTGCAAATGTGGCACACGCAAGTGGAAGCAACAGTCAAGCCAACAATGACGACAAGAAACTTGAGATGGCAGGTCTGACCAATGAACAATGGAAGGTACTGGTTGATATGATCAGTAAACAAAAATCAAATGAATCAGAGAAAATGACTGGTAAGAGCATTTGGGATTTGTGGATTATTGACAGTGGGGCATCAAACCATATGACCGGGTCACTGGAAAATTTGAGTGAAAAGGAAACTATACAAGGGTGCCGCGTAGGGTTACCCGATGGTGAACGTGTTCTAGCTTGCGAACAGGGAACAGTGACTCTTGAAGAAGGACTTGAATTGAAAAATGTCCTTTATGTTCCCAAATTAAAATGCAATTTACTTTCAGTACCTCAATTGACGGATGAAGAAAATTGTGTTGTAACATTCACTGATAAATTGTGTATTATACAGGACCGCACTTCGAGGACGCTGATTGGAGCAGGTGAACGGAAAGATGGGCTTTATTGGTATCGTGGGGTACGGAAGACTCAAGCATGTCATGTCAAGATGGAAAATCAACTAGCACTTTGGCACCAAAGATTAGGACATCCGTCATTTAAGATTGTGCAAATGCTTCCTGATATAAGTGGGAAATATACTCGTGATGAGTTGAATAAAGTTTGTGAAGTTTGTGAAAAATCGAAACAAACGAGAGATAAGTTTTTCTTAAGTGCGCATCAAGCTTTGAATATTTTTGATTTAATTCATTGTGACTTATGGGGTCCTTATAAAACTCCTTCATCCTGTGGTGCTTCATATTTTTTGACAATTGTGGATGATTGTTCACGGGCAGTTTGGATCTATTTGTTAAAAGAAAAAACAGAGGTATCAGTGACTTTGAAAAAAAATTTCACACTCGTTGAGAGGCAATACAACAAATGTGTTAAAATGGTTCGCTCTGACAATGGAACCGAATTCATGTGTCTAAAACAATATTTCATTCAACAAGGTATCCTTCACCAAACTCCCTGTGTCGGGACCCCGCAACAAAAAGGACGCGTCGAACGCAAGCATCGGCATATTCTGAATGTTGCTCGGTCATTACGGTTTCAAGGCAATCTTCCCATAAAATTTTGGGGGGAATGCGTTTTGACTGCAGGCTACTTAATCAATCTCACACCATCCTCCATTCTAAAAGGAAAAAACCCTTATGAAGTGATCCATGGATGTGTACCCAGTTACGCGCACTTACGAGTATTTGGTTCATTATGTTATGCTCATAATCAACATAGACAGCGGGATAAATTTGATAGTCGTAGCCGAAAATGTGTGTTTGTCGGGTATCCATATGGCCAAAAAGGATGGAAATTATTTGATTTAGAAACAGAAACTTTCTTTGTCTCTCGTGATGTACATTTTTTCGAAAATAAATTTCCATATTTTGAAGCCAAAAAGATGGACACTGCACCACCATTGCAAAACCCAATTATTGCCAACTCTTTAGAAACTGGAACGGACCCACATTTTCTTCATGAAGTTGCCTCCTCAAACCTAGATGAATGCATCGTCAACCAACCCATTGCATCTCCCATCCCAGCCAAGGAGGATGCTACCCTCACAGATGACTTCGACCACACTATCAACGACTCTGATCCGTGTATAGAAGCCTCGACGCTACCCGCGGATCCACCGCCGCGTCCGACGGAGACGGAGACGGCGCCGTCGGTTTCTTCACCACCGCTGACGGCCACGGTTCCCCTTGGGCGAGGGCATCGCGCGAAGCTGCCTTCCGTACGGTTACGCGATTTTGTCGCAGCCACCACGATACCGTCAAGCCCCTTTGTTCCGTCACCTTCTTCAACAGAATCCTCAGGTGTTTCGTATCCTATACATGATTTTGTGAATTGTGATTCCTTTTCTAAACATCATCAAAGTTTTCTTGCCTCTTTAGACACCGAGCAGGAACCCCTGTTCTTTTCTCAAGCGGTCCGAGAACCCCGGTAGCGTGATGCTATGGCACAGGAGATTCATGCTCTCGAACTCAATGACACCTGGAAACTCACCGCTCTCCCTCCTGGAAAGAAGGCACTTGGGTGTAAATGGATCTACGAAATCAAATACAACTCGGATGGAACAATTTAAAGATTCAAGGCTCGATTGGTAGTTCTTGGCAATCATCAAGTGAAGGGTTTGGATTACAACGAGACGTTTTCTCCTGTCGTAAAGACGGTAACCATTCGCACAACTCTAGCAGTAGCAGCCGCAAAAGATTGGGAGCTTCATCATATGGACGTTCACAATGCGTTTCTCCATGGTGATCTTGATGATGAGGTTTATATGAAACTCCCTCCTGGCTTCCAAGAATCTCAACCAGGGGCAGTGTGCAAGCTTCAAAAGTCTCTATATGGCCTCCGACAGGCCCCCAGGTGTTGGTTTGCTAAACTATCTTCTTCTCTCACTCGTTACGGCTTCCAACAATCCCCGAAGGATCATTCCCTGTTTACTCTCAATAATAATGACATACAGTTGGTTGTGCTAGTCTACGTTGATGATCTTGTGATTGCAGGGAATAATGGTACTGCCATCCAATGTTTTAAAGGCTACTTAAATCAATGCTTTCATATGAAAGATTTAGGTCGCCTCAAGTACTTCCTGGGGGTTGAAGTTGCTCGCTCCCCAACGGAATCTTCCTTTGTCAGAGGAAATATGCCTTAGATATCATTACTGAAGTCGGATTGTTGGGTGCGAAGCCCGCCACTACACCATGTGAAGAAAATCACAAATTGAGCTCCGCTACTGGTTCTTTTCTTTCTGACCCGGCTACTTATCGTAGACTTGTTGGGAGGTTAATTTATCTGTGTTTCACTCGACCTGACCTTGCCTACAGTGTCCAAGCTTTATCTCAATTTATGCAAAATCCACACTCCGAGCATTGGCAAGCTGCTCTTCGTGTTGTTCGATATTTAAAGGGGCATCCTGGACAAGGAATACTCCTACCTCGAGAGAACAACTTACAACTCTTTGGGTGGTGTGATTCTGATTGGGCAAGTTGTCCACTGACACGGAAATCTCTCACCGGATGGTTTATTCAACTCGGCACTTCCCCAATCTCTTGGAAAACCCAGAAACAACAAACGGTTTCTGCCTCCTCTGCTGAGGCTGAATATCGATCAATGGCTAAGACCACCCGAGAATTAAAGTGGATTCATGTTCCTCATCCTGACCCAATTCGTCTTTATTGTGATAGTCAAGCAGCACTTCACATTGCTAAAAACCCGGTCTTCCACGAACGCACCAAACACATTGAAGTTGACTGCCACCTTGTTCGAGACGAAATCATTCACAAGCGCCTTCTTCCATCCTATGTGCCCACACATACACAACTAGCTGACCTTTTCACCAAAGCTCTTGGTGCTAAAAAGTTTGGAGCCATCTTGGTCAAGTTGGGCATTCAAGACTTACATGCTCCAACTTGAGGGGATATTACCGGACAAAATCATTATTAGACTTAATTAGACTTAATTAGACTTAATTACAGGAATATAATCACTATTAATGAGTCTATAATTAGACTTAATTATAGGAATATAATCACTATTAATGGGTCTATAATTAGTCTTAATTACAGATGTTATGTTAGAAAAAGAATCTGTACGGTCCTGTACGGGTCTAATGCTATGGTTATATATATGTATCATTGCTATAGATGAAAGACAGATTGAATAAAACAGAAAATATTCTTTCAATTTTCCTATCATTGTACATGCTGTAGAATCGATTTTCTTATCTTTGTACATGCCGTAGAATCGATTTTCATATCTTTGTACATGCTGTAGAATCGATTTTCTTATCTTTGTACATGCTGTAGAATCGATTTTCTTATCTTTGTACATGCTGTAGAATCGATTTTCCTATCTTTGTACACATGCTGTAGAATCGATTTTCCATATCGTTGAATGGCGCAAAATCGATTTTACATTTTTCCAAAAGATATATAATCGATTTTCTATAGAAGTGATTTGAAAGAATCGATTCTGTGGCTTTTAAAGGTAGAAGGAGAATCGATTCTCCCTTGTGTGAGAAAAATGTCGAATTTTGTTATGTTTTTTTTTTTCAGATTCTCTTCATTACCTTGCTTCTTCTTCTTTTCAGTGCTCTCACCTTCCCTTCAAGTAAATTTTTAATTTATTTTTTAAATATATTTTCAATTTTTTTATTATATGCGGTTACTGTTTTTAATTTTTAAAAATATATTCACATTTATTTTCTATATATTTATTGTTTTTATATTTAATATATATATATATATATATATATATATATTCTTTTGTATGTGTTTATTATTTGGTTTATTTTCTTGTTTACAGTTTTTTATGAATGTAGTTATTTTTCATTATTACGTGGTTATGGTTTTTGATTTTTCTGGATGTATTTATTTTTCTTTATTATTATGTGTTTATTGATTTTACAGTTTTTATTATGTTTACTGTGTAGTTTTTTATTTTATGATTTTACTGTTTTTATTTTTTATATTATTAGGTGTTTAATTTTTTTAAATTTTTTATTATTACTTTTTTTATGTTGTGTGCTTTTTTATGTCTTTATTATTTTTAATTTTAATAATTGTTGTTTACAAATTATTTTTAGGTATTTACTGTTTTGTTTATTTTTTATGTATTTATCATTTTTAATTTATATAAATGTATTTAATTTTTTTATGTGTTTATTGTTTTTAAATTTTAAAAATTTATTTATATTTTCTTCTTCTTATTTTTTTACTTGTTTTATATTTTTTATTATTTTGTGTTTACTGTTTAGTTTTTTATTTTTATTGGTTTTAATTTTATAAATATTTATATATATATATATATATATATTGTTATTATGTCTTTATTGTTTTTATTTTTTTTATTAACAAGACTTTGTTTAATTTTTTTTATATGTTTACTGTTTTTAATCTTAATAATTGTATTTGCATTTTTTTAGATTTTTACTGTGTTGTTTATTTTTTTACCTACGTACTGTTTTTAATTTTTATAAATATATTTAGACTTTTATTTGTTTTTTAATTATGTGTTTACTGTATTTAATTTTTATAAATGGATCTACACTTTCTTTTTGTTTTATTTTATGTATTTACTATTTATTTTTATAAATATATATATATATATTTATTATGTGTTTTTTGTTTTTAATTTTTTTAAAAACAAGAAATTGTTTAGTTTTTTTTATGTGTTTACTGTTTTTAATTTTAGTAATTGTATTTAAAAAAAAAATTCTTAGGTTTTTAGTGTTTTGTTTACTTTTTTATGTGATAGTTGTTTCTAATTTTTATAAATATATTTACATTTTTTTTACTTTTTAATTATTTGTTTATTGTTTTTAATTTTTATAAATGTATTTATATTTTTTTATAATATGTGTTTACTGCTTTTATATTTTTTCTTATTTGTTTAATGTTTTTATATTGTTTATTATTATGTCTTTACTGTTTAATTTTTCATTTTATGTATTTACTGTTTTTAATTTTTACAATTATATTTATATTTTTTTGTTATTATGTGTTTGTTGTGTTTTCTGTTTTTATATGTTTTATTATTATATGGGTATTTTTTTACATTTTTTATTATTATGTATTTATTTCTTTTTATTATTAGTAGTGATATTAGTTATGTATAGATTTAATTATAAGGATTAAAGTACATCTTATCCCTATTAGTATTCTTCACATAACCCTAATCATAATCTTAATCTAAATTATAATGTTATTATAGTAAATCCAACTTAAAGTGGTTAGAGTTATTCGTAACATAAATTATTTCACTTGTATCCATAAACTATTTTATGGTTGTCAATAACAAGGTTAAGATTACATGAATAACGAGAACAATTGGAAACCACCTTGAGACGACGAAGACATGCAAGAATTTGAGGATACAATTGTAATTTATATTGATCTTACTCGTGCGAACATGAATCTAATTTAAAAAAATACAAGAACAATTGAAAAGAAATACTCAACTTGCATCAGTGATGATCCATTGGATAATTTCTTTTGGTTTGAATTTGTTGCGTTTGTTAAGTGATACAACGAACTCTATTACTGAGTTTGAACCAAGAAAAGAGCGTCGCAGACAAGAATTGATGGAGTATTTGGTGCACACCGAACGTTCTCGTGACATTATTCGCATTGGACCAGAAGCATTCATTCAATTATGTGAACAAATTAGGGCAACCAAAATTGTTAATGATGCATATCGTTCAACTTTTGAAGAACAAGTTGCTAAATTTCTTCATATTATTGGATATAACGTCAAGAATCGAAGTGTTTCATTTTTTTCCTTTCGTCTGGAGAAACAGTTTCTCGTCACTTTCACAACGTATTAAATGCAATTTTGATGTTGGAAGGACAATTCATAAAGCAAGCAGATGGTATTGATGTCCAACCCCAAATCTTACACAACAATCGATTTTTTTCCGTACTTTAAGGTTTGTTTATTATAAATTTCCTTTACAATTCTCATAATGTCTTTTGTATTTGTATTTTTTTAGACCTGAAATTTTGATTACCATTAGGATTGTTTAGGGGCCATTGATGGCACTCATGTACGAGTGAAGGTCCCACGTGCTGATGCACCTCATTTTCGAGGAAGAAAAGATTGACCAACTCAAAACGTATTCGCAGCTTGTGATTTGGATATGAAATTCACTATGTTCTAGCCGGGTGGGAAGGAACAACCTCATATTCGAGGATATTGAAGGAGGCTTTCATATGAGAGGATCCTTTGGTTATTTCAGAAGGCAAGTTTAAGGTGTTTGAGAATTCATAACAATAGATACAAAGGTGATAATATACATAACTAATAGATGTTTCCTTAGAATGTTTGTAGGAAAATACTATCTTGGCGATGCGGGTTTTATGTTAAAACCACAAATATTAACACCTTATCATGGGGTTAGATACCACTTGAAAGAGTATTCTCGAAGAGGACCACAAGATTCGAGATAATTGTTTAATCATCATCATTCGTTGCTTAGAAATGTAATTGAAAGGACATTTGGTGTCATGAAAAAACGTTTCCCAATTATAGCTAGTGGGACCGAGCCACGTTAAGATTTGCATACCATGACAAATATTATTTTAGCTTGTTGTATTTTGCATAACTTTCTTCGTGGGGTGGACAATGATGACTCTTTAATAGAAGAAGTGGATTGTGAATTGTTGCAACAAGATATACAAGTTTCACCTTCTTAAATCCGTGACGATGATCATAGACTAGGTTCACACATTATGGACACTATAGCAAATGAAATGTGGCAAGATTATGTAAACAATTGATACTGTAATAAATGTTGTTTTATATTATTCTTTCTCTATTTGGTCATAACTTTCATAATGCTTGTTTAGATGGATCGCAGTAAAAGTGTTCAACTAAGTTCATCCACTGGGTTCACACAAACAACAAAATGGACCACAAATATGGATTTTATTCTGCTTAATGCCATGGTGGACGAGGCACAAGGAGGGTCGAGAATCGATGGCAGTTGGACAACTCAGGGATATAATAACATTGTACTTGCATTACACGAGGTCGGACTTCCTGCCATTACAAAAAATAATGTAAAAAACCGACAAAAATGTTTGAATGACAGGTGGCGGGAGGTCCACGAGCTATTTAGTGGTCTTACTGGTTTTGGTTGGAACCAAGCCACAAAATGTTTCAAGGCTGAGGACGAAGTTTGGAAAAACATGATTTAGGTAAAGTAATTAAAGATGACAATATCCAATAATTAAAGATGACAATATCCCATAATTTGTTATTATAATAACACCCTACTTTTTGTAGGCGAAACCATCTGCTGATAAGTGGCGTGCCAAATCCATTCGACACTACAATCTTATGAAGGAGTTGTGGTCAAACGACAGGGCCAGTGGAAGTGGTCAAAGGACAACCCGATTAACATCTAGACAGGTGCACACAGAAAATTTAAGTGCGGACCTAGGCGATCATCACATGGACTACATACCTGAGCCGCCAGAGTTTAATGTTGCAGACCACAAACTTCCATGCTCACCTGTAGTGCATGTTCAATCAACATACAGTCCAAGTAATACTCCATCTGCGCCCTCTCAACCATCCGGTGGGACATCGTCATCTAGGGGATCAAAGAGAAAAGGCCCTATGGTGGATGTAATTGTGAATTAGTTCAATATGTTGAATACGAACCTGCAAAATTGTGTCGCTTCCATGAATCGTGGTAACGATGTTGTTGATGAGGTATTAACCATTGCTCGTGTTCAAGCCACTTACAAGAAATGACTATTATGGTGAACACGTACAAAATGATCGTTGTAAGAGTTCGTATCAATACTCGCCTTCGGATATTTGGTCCATGCTAATTGATCTAAATATTCAGGATGAAGCAATCATGGACCAATGCTATGACTTTCTCTGTGAAAATCCAGCTATTGCGATGCGAGTATTTGGCATGCCGAAAGAGCAAAGAATGGCAAAATTATTTAACATCATGACTTGGCATCAATAAATTATGTTTAATTATATTTTTATGTTCTTCAATTTGTAATTTAATTGCATTTACTTTTAATTTAAGACAAACATTGTACTTCTTATTTGACTTCTAATATTATTATTGTCGAACTGTTTTTCATTTGAAATTTATGTGTGAGGATATTTTCTAATATACAATTATTTTGTCATTGTTTCATAACATTTTCATCATAGGTTTTAATTTCTTTATTGATGGCATCTCCATCCACGAAGAGGCAAAAAATGCCTAAGGGCAAGGGTAAAAACGGACGAAATGATGAAGAAGTTCCTATGATCCCATTACAAAGGAGGGAGGGTGTTTTAGATTATTCCCGTATTTCCAAACGAAACGTCAAATGGTTGCATTTGAGGAAAATTTTCATGGAAGACCAGTCATACCTCCAAAAGTTTTAGATTTCCCATTTTTTGCCACATCTGGTTTTCAATTTCAAGAATATTTGACCTTCCAAGGATTGCAAAACTTTCTTAGTATAAGACTACCATATTATGAGGATATGGTTAGGGTTTTTTTATTCAAATCTCCATCTAATGACACAGGGTTACCTTGCTACTCAGATTGACACCCACAAGATTATAATTAGATATAGAGATTGGATGAACGTGGCGAATATGAAATATGATGGTCTCCTGTTAACCCCTAGTACCATCCGTGAGGACATACATTTTGATCGTCAACAAACCCTATTAACCATGACAAGAGAAGAGGTGCACGACCAAAATATAAGAAACGTAGGTAGTTTGACTATGAATGATAGACTACTTCATTACACATGGGTGCACATGTTGTGTCCTCGGGGGAGCAACTTCTCGCAGTTGGTTGATGAAGATGTTTTCATGTTATGGTGCCTAAAAAGTAATGTAATGATTAATTGGTCTCATTATATCATGCAACATATGATAAAATATCGCGACAATGATATGCCTCTTCCATATGGTTGTTTAATCACACACCTCATGTTGTTATATGGCAGGAACTTGATGGGAAAGTCATCAATTACGTTAGGGTGGAATAACTTCTTCGGGAAAAAAACCATGAAGAAAATGAATATCTTTGAGGTCAATTGTATGTTGCAACTTGGAATGCCTGACGATGAACACGAAGACATTCCACTGCCTCAAGAACATGTTGCAGGCGGTCATCCTCAACCCGAAATCCCCCATGATTCGGCGATGTTAATACAAATTTAGGGGGGAATTCAAAATATGCAGGAAAATATCAGCACTATCCACACACGTTTGGACCGAATCGAAGATACACTTCACCAGCTTAAACTCAATGAAGAACATTAATTTTATTTTTATTATGTTATTATTATTTTTTATGTTGATCTTATTTTGATTGTCAGTTAAATTTAATGCGTTATTGGACATTATTATGTTTGTAATTTTTTTAAATTTCCATGACACAACATCATTTAGGATTCTAATTTAATGACTTCATTTATTTATTGTAATCACCAACTATTTCATGTTAATCTAATGTTTTTTAATGATAAGCGAAAGTTGTTATTTTATTTTCTTTTTTTTATTGGATACAAATTGAAAGATTTTTTTTATTGGCAATAAACAATAAATAAATATGAATCACTTTAAGGTGATTTAACCCTTATACAAGAACTCACCCATAATCTTCATCACAAGACTTAGTCCAAAGTCTGTCAAAACAGAACTCTCCTAGGTAACCCAGAGGAAGACATAAAAGGGAAACAATCAAACAACTTGAATGAATACGTCATGAGACTTACTCTAAAGTCTGCCAAAACAAAACTCTCCTAGCTAACCCAAAGGAAGACATCAAGGGGAAACAATGAAACAGCTTGAATGAATACGTCATGAGATCATCCTCATACAAACCAACGGATCTATGCCCCAATCTGAAAAGGAAAAATTTGCAGACTGTGACTTGGATGTAACCCATGACCAAGCCTTTAATTGAACCAAAGCAAAAGCTTTCAAAACATCCACTACCCCCCCGTTAAAAATAACTTTGTTTCTATGCTTCCAAACCTCGTTGACTACTACGATCCAAACAACACTCCAAACCTCATTCACCGAGTCAGACGCATTGCTCAACCTAAATTGGGAAAAATTTAACAGTGGAACATTGTGAAACACACTCACCACGCCCAACTGATGGAGATCAAGCTCAAGTGGACATGGAGGCCAATCAACAAGATCAAGAAGAGATAGAGGCACAAATAGAGGACGCCCATGGAGGTCAAAACCCACCTCAAAGGCTTACAAGAAGCATGTTCAAAGCTTTAGGAGCTAGGGGACAATTATTTTCTCTTTTTGTAATTTCTTTGGTTGAAGGTGCTTAGAGGGAAACATTAGAAACCTCTTTTGTTATAGCATCTTGTAGGATTTAATTAGGAGCTTTAGGAGGGGGGGTGCGTTAGTAGATAGGTGTAGGAGTAGAATAGGAGGTGCCAAAGTGAAGGAAGAGGTCACACCTTCCTCATGCCTTGTAATTGGCGCCGGTTCTAGAACATGTTTAGGAGGGAAATTTGAATTTGTGTAGCTTGCATTTCAGCACCTTAGGCTATAAATAGAGGTGCTCCCTTTGTAAAATTCAGATTGGAATTGAGAGTAAAGAAACTATACTCAAATTTTGAGGGATCATTGGAGAGCTTTTGAGCCTTCTTCTCTAGTCTTATCTGGAAGGATTCATGGTGTCATCAAGTGGCGGCAGCACACTCATCTAGGAGCAACCATCCTTCTAGTGGCGTGATCATCCAACCATACTTCCATCTTCATGAGCATTCTCTTCTCCTTCCTTTCTTCTTTTGTTATTTCCTTGTCTTAGCTTGTTTCCTTGTTGTTTTTGATTCGGCATTTTCAGATTTTAATTGTGTTGCTTCGGTTCTTTTGTGTTCCTTGCTGTTCTTCATCTTTCTTTTTCATTTTCCAGCTTTTGGTTCGGTACATTTTATTTTCCAGCATTCTATTTCAGTTTGCTTAGCTTTTGTTCCTTTTTGTTCGGTTCAATTTGACTATAATTGGAACTTCCATATGAGTTTGTGTTTTGGCACTAGTTTTGGTGAGTTCTTGTTCATAGAACCTTGATCCAATTCTATGATAAAGTGCCTAGCTCATAACCAACTCAAGATGATTCCTAAGAATGTCAAGAATCACTCTAATTGTGCTAGTGGAATCACATCACCAACCATGCACAACAATGGTTCCACAATAACCAAGCAAATCTGCACTCAAAGAACAAATGGGTGTTAGTCTCCTCCTCAACCCCACAAAGACTACACGTGGAGCTTGCAACAATGATCCCGCTCCTTTCCAGGTTAGCCTTAGTGGATAACTTATTTTCCAACAGCCTACAAGTCGTAACCAAAGCAGTAGTGATATGATTCCAATAGCACAATATGAATGATTCTTGACATTCTTAGGAATCAACTTGAGTTGGATATGAGGTAGGCACTTTTTGATAGAATTGGATCAAGGTTCTATGTTCAAGAACTCACCAAGACTAGTACCAAAACCCAAACTCACATGGAAGATCCATTTATTGTCAATTGAATCAAAACAGCAACTAGAAATGAAGAAGAAGCAAAGAGGAACAACAAATGTAAAAGGAACCGAAGCAAAACAGCAAAGGAAACTAGAATACCGAACTGAAAATGCAAAGAACACAAGCTAAGACATGAATGTAAAAAGAGAAGGAAGGAAGGAGAAGAGAAAGCTCATGAAGATGGATGGATTGGTTAGATGATCACGCCACTTAGAGGATGAAGACTCCAAGATGAGTGTGCTATGCCGCCACTTGAGGTAACCAAGAACACTCAAGATAAGACTAAGTGAGGAAGACACAAAGCTCTCCAATTCTCTCTCAAATTGAGTAGAGTTTCTCTAATTCAAAATTCAAATCTGAAAAATACAAAGGAAGCACCTTAATTTATAGGCTAAGAGGTGCTGAAATGTAAAGCTAAAACAAATGCAAATTCCCCCCAAATGACATGAAAGTTGGCGCCAACTATAGCATGAGGAAGGTGTGACTTCCTCTCTTAGTTTGGCACCTCCCTATTACTTCTACACCTCTCTACTAAACGCACCCCCCCTAAGTTTCCTAAACTAAAGAACTATAGATGCTTTTACAAAAGAGGTTTCTTATGTTTCCCTCTAAGCACCTTCAAACAAAGAAATTACAAAAAGAGAAAACAAACGTCCATTGACTCCTAAAGCCTTGAACATGCTCCTTGTAAGCCTTTGAGGTGGGCTATTAACTCCATGAGCGTCCTCCATTTGAGCCTCAACCTCTTCTTGCTCTTGATGATTGGCCTCCATGTCCACTTGAGCTTAATCTCCATCATACTCCCCGAGTTGGAGAGAATTCGACCACGAATTCTGGAGACCTACAGAAAAAGGAGTTAGATCGCTGATATTAAAAGTATGACTACCAAGGAATGTATCAGGCATATCTAACTCATAAGCATTGTCATTAATCCTCTTTAGGACTTGGAAATGTCCATCCCCACGAGGCATTAGTTTGGACTTCCTTTGAGTAGGAAAACAATCCTTCCTCAAATGAAGCCAAACCCAATCACCCTCCTCAAACAACAATGCTTTTCTCCTTTTATTGGCAAGTTCAGCATACTTGCCAACCTTCTTCTCAATTCTCTTCTTGATGTCTTTATGCAAAGTTTTCACAAAAGAAGCCTTTTCATCCCCATCTTTGCACAAGACATCATCAAGAATGGGAATAGGAAGAAGATCAAGAGGTGTTAAGGGATTAAACCCTTAGACAACCTCAAAAGGAGAGTGAGAGGTGGTAGAATTTACTACACGATTATAAGCAAACTCAACATGGGGTAGTAAATTCTCCCACACTCTAGGATTCCCCGAAATGAAACATCTCTATAGTTGTCCCAAAGTTCTATTCACCACCTCGGTTTGACCATCAGTTTGTGGGTGGCCAGTGGTAGAAAATAAAAGTTTAGTTCCAAGCTTGCCCCACAAGGTCTTCCAAAAGTGACTTAAGAACTTGGGATCTCTATCGGACACAATAGATCTAGGGATCCCATGCAAGCAAACCACTTCTTGAAAGAAGAGGTTTGCAATATGACATGCATCATCCACTTTGTGGCAAGGAATAAAGTCAGCCATCTTTGAAAAACGATCCACTACCACAAAAATGGAGTCCTTTCCCTTTGATATCTTGGGTAATCCTAAGATGAAATCCATAGATATGTCAACCCAAGGAATTGAAGGGATAGGAAGAGGAGTATATAAACCATGGGGATGCATCTTAGATTTAGCTTTGCGACAAGCTATGCATTTATCACACAAACTATGAACATGTTTATGCATATGAGGCCAAAAGAAATGTTCATGCAATACATCCAAAGTTTTAGCAACCCCAAAGTGACCCATTAAACCCCCCTCATGGGCTTCTCTAACAAGAGATAATCTAATAGAGCTTTGAGGTACACAAAGACGTTTTCCTTTAAAAAGAAAGCCATCTTGTATAAAAAATCTTTGTGTCCTCCCTTAAGACACTTTTGATAGATGAGAGAAAAATCAAGGTCATCATGATAAAGTTCCTTAATGTGATCAAAGCCAAGATATTGAGAACTCAAAAGATTTAGCAAAGCATATCTTCTAGAAAGTGCATCCGCCACAATGTTTACTTTGCCTTGCTTATGTTTGATCACATAAGGAAATTGCTCAATGAATTCCACCCACTTAGCATGCCTCTTGTTAAGCTTGTTTTGGCTTTTCAAATACTTAAGAGATTCATGATCACTATGTATCACAAACTCTTTAGGAAAAAGATATTGTTGCCAAGTAAACAAAGCCCTAACAAGTGCATATAATTTTTTATCATAAGTGGAATAATTGAGATGACTTCCCTTCAATTTCTCACTAAAATAAGCTATGGGGTGGCCCTCTTGTAGGAGGACAGCCCCAATGCCTATACTTGAAGCATCACACTCAATCTCAAATGCTTTAGTGAAATTAGGAAGGGCTAAGATGGGAGCATTAGTCAATTTTTCTTTTAAAATCTCAAAAGCTTTTTGTTGTGCTTCTCCCCATTGAAAAACCACATCCTTTTTCACTATATCATTGAGAGGTGCAGCAATGGTACCAAAGTTTGGTACAAATCTTCTATAGAAAGAAGCAAGTCCATGGAAACTTCGGACTTCATTCAAAGTTTTCGGTGTAGGCCAATTTTGAATGGCTATCACTTTTGCTTTGTCCACATGGACCCCTTTGCTACTCACAACAAACCGTAGGAATTCTATATGATCAAGAGCAAACAAACATTTAGCAAGGTTAGCATACAAATGTTCCTTCCTAAGGGTTTCTAAGACTTGCCTAACATGCATCCTATGATCATTCAAAGATAAGCTATAAATGAGAATATCATCAAAGTAAACAACAACAAACTTACCAATGAAAGGTCTTAAAACATGATGCATGAGCGCATGAAAGTACTTGGTGCATTAGTTAAACCAAAGAGCATAACTAACCACTCATACAAACCAAAGTTGGTCTTAAAAGCTGTCTTCCATTCATCACCCGGTTTGATACGGATTTGATTGTTGCCGCTTTTAAGATCAATCTTTGTAAAGATTTTTTAACCATGCAATTCATCCAACAAATCATCAAGCCTAGGTATGGGATGCCTATACTTAATTGTAATGTTATTGATGGCCCTACAATCCGAACACATTCGCCATGTGCCATCTTTCTTAGGCACTAAGATGATAGGCATAGCACAAGTACTCATGCTATCTTGAACCCATCCTTTCTCAATCAAAGCCTCAACTTGTTGGCGAATTTCCTTGGTTTCACTTGGATTGGTCCTATAGGCTGGACGATTTGGTAAGGAAGAGCCCGGTATCAAATCAATTTGGTGCTCAATCCCTCTCAAAGATGGAAGTCCTTTTGGAGGATCTTGAAACTCTTCTACCAATTTTTCCAAGCAATGAGGACTATCAACAAGTGGTTCTAACTTAAGAGTTCTAGGGATGGCTAAGAAAAGAGGACGGTGAGCCACTATTTCCCTTTGAAGCTCATGCCTAGACACAAGAAGTGTAGGCTTAGAACTCTTATCTTTTTTATCTTTTTCACTCTCCCTCTTTTTTTTCATATGATTTGGTCCTCATGGACTTCTCTAGGAGAGAGATATTTTAAAGTAACCTTGTGGCCATGGAAATCAAAAGAAAGTTTGTTGGTAAAGCCATCATGAAAATCTTTTCTATCAAATTGCCAAGGCCTTCCCAAAAGAACATGTGTAGCTTCCATGGGTACAACATCACATAATACCTCATCTTTGTATTTTCCAATAGAGAAATGGATGAGGACTTGTTTATTCACAACAATTTCTCCTACTTCACTAAGCCATTGCAATTTGTAGGGCTTTGTATGAGAGATAGTAGGCAATCCAAGCCACATTAGCACAACTACCCCCATCCACTATTAAAGAACAAATGTTGTTTTGAATAAGACATCTTGTATGGAAAATATTTTCCCTTTGACTTTCATCAAAAGGTTGTGAAACTTGTCCAAGAAGTCTTCTCACAACTAACAAATCTCCTTCAAGTGGACTCTCACTCTCATTCTCACTAGACGCCCTAGAAGGTGAAGAATGCCTAGGTGAATCTGAATCATGCTCACTCATGACAATGCCATTATGCACAAACATATTCTTTTTAGAAGGACAATTAGCCGCAATGTGACCATAACCCCATACACTTAAAGCATTTCTTACTAGATGATTTAATTGGGGATTTAGGCCTAGAAGTAGAAGGCTTAGATTCCTTTAGTTTGAAAGAAGAATCTTTGGAAGGAAATTTAGAAAAAGACTTTTTGTTCCTCCAAGAATTGTTGTAGTAACCATCATTGGGAGCATTTTTGAAAGAATTTTTCTTAGCAAGTTGGGCTTCCACCTTCATTGCAAGATGAACTAAAGAACCCAATGATGAATACTCTTGTAACTCAACAACATCTTGAATATCCTTCCTTAGACCACTCACAAACCTAGCAATCATAGCTTCCTCACTTTCTTCTAATTCAACTTTAAGCAAAAGCGTTTCTAATTCTTTGTAATATTCATCCACACTTAGCGTGCCTTGTTGAAACCGTTGGAGTCTCAACATGAGGTCTTTCCTAAAGTGTGGTGGCACAAACCTAAGGCGCATTTGATCCTTTAAAGAGTTCCAAGAGTCCACGAGAGGACCCTTGTGATAGATAATGTCCTTTACAACACCATGCCACCATTTCATGGCATAATCACTAAACTCTAAGGTGGCTAGCTTAAGCTTGTGCTCATCTTGGATCTCATGGATCTCAAATATTTGTTCACACTTAGCCTCCCAATCTAAATACACATTAGGATCACTAGAGCCATTGAAACTAGGAAGCTTGACCGAAGGTAGCCTAGCCTTTGCATCTTGGTAGTATCCATCTCCACGGTGATGTTTCTCCCCTTGGTTGTGATATCTATGTCCATGGAATTGGGGTGGAGTTCGCCTTCTCCTATGGTCTTCTGCACGGCCAAAGTCATTTGAAGAACCTCTTGATGAGGTCTATGTGAATGATGTCCATCATTGATAGAGTGAGATGACCCAGCTTGTTGCACCTCCATCTTTTGCAATTTTTCTTCCAAACGCTGAATGGTGCGTTGAGCTTCATGCAATTCACCAAGGACTGAAGCTTTGGAAGGAGAGTGCTGCTTGTAAGATTCATCACTTGAATAGGCAGCCATTTGCAAATGAAAACAGCAAACACAAAAAAACAGCAAACAAGTTAAGAAACAAAGTTAGCAAAAATTAATTTGGCAACCAAATTGCCAAAGTGAAATTGGCCTGAAAAAAGCCACTCTCAAAGAAATAATGTCCCTGCACCAAGCTGATCTTGAGGCCTTAGGAATCCTCAAATGAAAGATTTCAAAGCAAGGCACACCAATCTCAAAGCCAATCACAACAAAACCAATGAAGCAATAAAGACAAACAAGAAAAGGTATAAGCAATAAAAGGCTATAACAAAAGGAATACTATATGTATGACAAACTCAAAGAATAATGAATAAAAGACAAGAAAGAAAATAAGGAACTCAATGAAAAAGTAGGCACACAAAAGAATACTTAAAGAAAAGCACTAGAGTAGATGAAGAAAACAAAAACAGAGCTACTGGAAAATATTTTTTTATGCAAACTGTGCTTGAGGTTCACTGATTTAACTGGAACGATATAAAGCGAATTGGATTATGAAATTTTAACCACAGAAACTTCAAGATCTTAGCTCAAAAATGGCACTGGAATTACTCAAAAATAGTAAACCAATTAATTGAGATAAATTTTTCAAAATCGTTGCCAGATTACCGTATTTTTTTCGGCAGACTTGTACACTTTTTGTATTTTATTTATCATTTTTTGTGTACTTTGAATTTTTGAGTACTTCTTTTTTCTAATCTTTTCTAACACTTTGAAGAACACAAATCCAGAATTTCAGAATTCACCAGTGAGTAAATCAATTGCAATAAGGAAAACAGTAAGCACGTTTTCAGAAAACAGAGGAATCCTAACAGGAATGAAAAACAAAATTAAGAACTAGCAAAGACATAATGGAAAATGATGTATAGGAACTTGTATAGATCTAAAATACAAGTATGAACTCAATACTAAAACAGAAAATGCACAAAGGATCAAGTATCAAACTCAGAAAACTGTATTACACCAAAGCAAGAAACAAAAAAATTCAAGAAAAGTACTACAAGAAGTGATGACAATTATGGAAAAACATGACTATGACAAAACTTGTATGGATTCAAAAAGGAAAATACACAAACACATGATAGGCACAATGAAGAAAACAGCAATAAAACTCAAAATAAGCCTAAAAACATAAATGTAAACAGCAAGAATTATAGAGCTCTTGAATTAAAGTGCAACACAACTCAAAATTAAACAAGAACAACCCTAAACTCTAGATACCACATGATAAGATTCCAATAGCACAATATGAATGATTCTTGACATTCTTAGGAATCAACTTGAGTTGGATATGAGGTAGGCACTTTTTGATAGAATTGGATCAAGGTTCTATGTTCAAGAACTCACCAAGACTAGTACCAAAACCCAAACTCACATGGAAGATCCATGTATTGTCAATTGAATCAAAACAGCAACTAGAAATGAAGAAGAAGCAAAGAGGAACAACAAATGTAAAAGGAACCGAAGCAAAACAGCAAAGGAAACTAGAATACCGAACTGAAAATGCAAAGAACACAAGCTAAGACATGAATGTGAAAAGAGAAGGAATGAAGGAGAAGAGAAAGCTCATGAAGATGGATGGATTGGTTGGATGATCACGCCACTTAGAGGATGAAGACTCCAAGATGAGTGTGCTATGCTGCCACTTGAGGTAACCAAGAACACTCAAGATAAGACTAAGTGAGGAAGACACAAAGCTCTCCAATTCTCTCTCAAATTGAGTAGAGTTTCTCTAATTCAAAATTCAAATCTGAAAAATACAAAGGAAGCACCTTAATTTATAGGCTAAGAGGTGCTGAAATGTAAAGCTAAAACAAATGCAAATTCCCCCCATATGACATGAAAGTTGGAGCCAACTATAGCATGAGGAAGGTGTGACTTCCTCTCTTAGTTTGGCACCTCCCTATTACTTTTACACCTCTCTACTAAACGCACACCCCCCTAAGTTTCCTAAACTAAAGACCTAAAGATGCTTTTACAAAAGAGGTTTCTTATGTTTCCCTCTAAGCACCTTCAAACAAAGAAATTACAAAAAGAGAAAACAAACGTCCATTGGCTCCTAAAGCCTTGAACATGCTCCTTGTAAGCCTTTGAGGTGGGCTATTAACTCCATGAGCGTCCTCCATTTGAGCCTCAACCTCTTCTTGCTCTTGATGATTGGCCTCCATGTCCACTTGAGCTTGATCTCCATCAAGTAGGTACAACTTTACTCTTCCAAAACTTTTTAAACACCGTCCCATTCTCCCCTACTCCATCCTCCCTTAGACGGATGTATGTCGATTTAACCGTGTACCCAAACTCCTCTCCTTCCTTCCAGACCCACATGTCCTCCTTATCCAAGTCGAAATTCACACCTTGGACTTCTTGAAAAGTCGTTCTACTAATTGCTTCTCTCATTCAAATAGATTCCTTCTCCAGACAAAATTCTAGACCCATTTTCGTTGAACAATCCCCCAAAAGCAGCCATCGCAGAAGCTTTTGTCACACTCAGGGAATACAACCTCGGGAAAACCGTCTTCAAGGCCCCTCTCCCACTCAATTATCTTCCCAAAACAAAACTTCCTTCCCAGTTCCCACCTTCCAGATTAATGCTTCTTTGAAATTTCGGCCCCAACCCTCCAAGCTTTAGACCTCCTTCAAGTCTTTCCACCAAACAGAGTCTTTACTATCTTTCTCTCCCCCTCTCAGACTTCTCCACCCTTCATACTTGGAAACAATAATCTCCTTCCACAAACCACCCTTGTCTGACCCCAACCGCCATACCCATTTACCAAGTAACGCCAAATTGAAAGTCCTTAAGTCAATAATCCCAAGACCCCCGTCCTCGTGAGCTGCACACATCTTTTCCCAAGAGGCCCAAACGACCTTCCTTCCATCCGATCCCCACCCCATAGGAAATCCCTTTGGATTTTCACAAGCTCGTTTGTCACCACAACCGACATTTTAAATAAAGATAGGCAAAACAATGGAATAGTAGACAATACTGACTTTATCAAACAAATCCTACCTGCCAAATACAAGAAACTGCCTTTCCACCTGTTTAATCTTTTCTTCATTCTAACAATCACTAAATCCCAATACGTACTTCTCTTATGGCACCCTCCTACTGCCAAACCCAAGTATAGAAAAGGGATTACCATCACTTCACAATTAAGAATCGCCGTGAAGCGCTACAACTTTATCTGCTCGACCCCCAAAGCACCTATCTTGCTCTTCATAAAGTTCACCTTGAGCTCGGAAGAGAGTTCAAAGCAATTCAGGGTCGCCTTTATATTGAAGACACTTTTGACATTTGCTTCACAGAAAAATAAAGTATCATCAACGTACTGCAACATGTTTACCTTCACTTTCTCCCTTCCAATCTCCAAACTATCAATTAGATTCTTCTCAACCGCCATCCTAGACACTCCCGCCAAACCGTCTACTACTATAAGAAACAAAAACAGAGCTAGAGGGTCTCCCTGTCAAAGTCCTTTCTTTGGAAGGAACTCCTTAGTCGGGCTACCATTCACAAGAACAGGCACGGAAGCTGACTCTAAACATCCCTTTATCTAGCGAATCCATTTACCGCAGAAGCCAACCTTTTATAACATATAATAAATGAACTCCCATCTTACAGAGTCATATGCCTTCTCAAAATCCACTTTGAAGAAAACACACTTTTTCTTTCTTCTTTCCATCTCATCCAAATTTCGTTGGCAACTAACACACTATCCAATAAACCCCTCCCCTCGAGAAAAGCAGATTGTCTGACGTCGATCACCTTACTAATCACCTTTTTCATACATAATGACAATGCCTTTGAGATAATTTTGTACAGGCATCCGACAAACAAAATAGGTCTAAACTCTCCGAGCTGTTGAGGATTTTGATTCTTTGGAATCATACATATAAACGATGCATTTGAACCCCGAGGCCATTTTCCAAAGAATTCGAAATCCTTCACCACCGCCATTATATCCACTGTAATGAAATCCCAGGTGAACTTTATAAAACCCATATTAAATCCGTCTGGGCCACAGCTCCACACTGCTTCCTTAATTTCCTCTTCTGAAAAAGCACCGACCAACATCTGATTATCCTCCCTGGAAATAGAGTTAAAGCGGACATTATCTAACTTACTATTCATTCTCGAAGAATCTGGCTTCAAAAAAGTCTCTGACCTTATCTTTAACTTCATCCTTATCCTCGCACCACCAACCATTCTCGAGCACCCCATGAATCTCATTTTTAGCCCTCCTCCATTTAACTAACGAATGGAAGAACTTCGTATTCAGATCTCCTTTCTTCAACCAATTTTGCCTGGCTTTTTGCTTCGCAATTGCCTCTTGGTTAAATAGATTTTTATTGAGCTCTATTAATAATGACCTTTTTTCCTCCCTCTCCTGCTCATTCAAATCAAATTCATCATCTTTTGCATCCAGCTCCCTTAGCCTTGTTTGCAATCCTACGCCCGCCTGATTCACATCCCCAAAAACCTTCTTATTCCATACATTTAAGTCAGCTTTGAGCTTCTTCAGTTTTTCTTTAAAGATAAATATCCCTCCACCTTGCACCTCGTAATTGAGCCATTTTTCTTTCAAAAAAACCTTAAATCTGCTATTGCTAATCTCCTCCCATACCGCCTTCTTGTCCCCTAATGAACCAGAACTATAAACATTCACAATAGTTACAAAGACATTCGTACCAGCCTTCCAAAGCCCTTGAATGATTGTAAAATTTCTACCATTACAAAAACTGGACAACTGAAAACAACTTTTTCTCCACATCGTAATGAGCCCCCTAGCACTATTATTTGCTCCATTCTCAACCCACTCTATTTCATTAGAACCCCACAACTGAAAAACACTCTCCTTATTAAGCTCTGAACACTTCGTCTCTTGTATGCACACCATATCCACCTGCTCGTTGCTAATCAACGTGCTTACATATCTTCTTTTAATTGAACCTTTTATCCCCCTTATATTCATACTAATTATCTTCATCAACAAACACACTGATCTCCCCCTCGTTATTCCTCAAATGACTATTGTCTCAAGCTTATTGGGATTGAAGCCTGCTGATAACTATATCTTCCAGACCTGAATGCGTGTAACCCATATCCTTCCCTACCCTCCAAACTCTGACTGCCTCACACTCTTCGTTTTTCATCTTGAAGATTTTATTACAATTCTGGTTGCACTATTTGACAAAAGAATAGGGATTGACCTCAACACCGGTTTCTGATCCAGATAATCCACCTGAACCAGCCTCACATCAACCAAATTGTTCTATTTAAACGGAGAAGATACTGCTCCCTCACCTACATCCTCCTCTTGTACCCCTCCTGCCCCCACCACAACCCCTCCAGATTGCTCCGCCTCTACAACTGTTAGGTCTGGCCCAACGGAACCTCCCACCTCATATTCATCGGGAAGCCCTACACGCCAATCATCAACCCACATCCCCACCTTACTATCGCTAACTATTCGTGCCACTCCTCTCTATCATCCACTAAGCCATCTTTAAAGTCATTAAGGCTATCTACGTGCACTCTTGATTGCTCCACATTAAATATATTGGCTTTATTCACTCCCCCAACCACCTTATGACAAACCAAGCCTTGCTCATCTTTGGATTTCGCTACTCCTCCATTACAACTATAAAAATAAGTTGCATGCGCCTCACTCCTACGTGGATTCTCGTTTGGGTGCTCCTCATTAATTAATATAGCTTCATTCACTCCCCCAACCACCTTATGACGCATCGTGCCATGCTTATCTTGGAGATTCTCTACTCTACCAATATTGCCATTAATGTGAGCTACACGCTTCTCTCTCCTACATTGACTCACGTTTGAGTGCTCCTTATTTATAATATTAGCTTCATTTGCTCCACCAATATTGTCATTAATGTGAGCTGCATACTTCTCACTCCTACATGGAATCACGTTTGAATGCTCCTCATTTATTAAATCAGCTTCAAATACTCCCCCAACCACCATATGCACTTCATTGAATGCTCCACCAGAATTGCCATAAATGTGAGCAGCATGCACCTCTTTCCTAACTGCATTCACGTTTGGGAACTCCACATTAAAAGCATTTATCTTGTTCTCTCCCCAACCACTTCTTGGCACGCGATTCCTTGCTCTTTGTGAACCTGCACATCACCAACCTTAACTTGGCTAGCTACATGCAGATTACTACACCCTAAATCCATGTGTAATTCCTCCTCTGTAAGCTCAGAACCGTTACTCTTTCCCCCAACCATCTCATGGCGAGCCCTACCATTCTCCTCTTGGACATTCTCTATTACCTCTTTAACACCACTAATGCAAGCCGCATTCTTCACTCTCCTACATTTAATCACACCCCCCACTACCTTTGAAGAGTCTGAAGACGTTTTTCCGCACTCCGCAATGCTCACCTCACCTTGTTTATCTAATATTTTACCATCCAAGATTCCCTCCCCTACACCCAAAGTAGCATTTACTACTGAATTAAAGGATCGTTTTTGTTGGGCCGCCCCAAGGATAGGTTCTACCTGCGCCGCCTTACACTGAACTGTTATCTCTTTGCCTTCCCTTCTTTTGTATTCTTCGTTGGAGTAAGAACCCACCGAGGCCAAACGTCCCCTTCCACCAACATCTTCTGAGCTGGCGACAGTCTCTGATTCTGACTGGTCTCCCCACTTACTGAAGAAGCTTCTAAGCTTAAGATCTGGAATACTCATCTCTTCTTCAAAAGAAACCCAACAAGAGAAGCCATTAATACTCACCTCCTTCTTCTCGCAAGGCGAAATACCTACCAGAATACTGATCCGTAACCGAACGTACTCCAGTACTTCCCTAGCCATAGTCGCCTGGTCCACCTCTACCACCTTCCCGACTAGTGCCCCAACACGTTCAAAACAGTGCCTACTCTATAGATGTAAAGGGATACCTCTACACCTTACCCATGCATACCTCTCATTTACTTTAAAGGAATCGTCTCAAGGCACGATCGAACTGAACAGACCAGCGAACCAGTCCTTACCTTCTTCTAAGAGTTTTCCAATAAGCCCTTCCTCGGCACAGGACAGTAACACAAACTTTTCCTCAAGGTACCTTAGACGCACGACATCAAAATCGTCGAGGATAAAGCTTTCTTTAACCAACTGCATATTTGGTACCTCTAAAAGGCGTCTGACATACCAATTGTCTAGCCAAGAAGATGACTCCACTCAACTCTTAACTGAGACACTATCCCCTCCAAACTTGACGTACTCGCGTTCTTTTGCGACATACATCAAAAATAAAATATAATTTTTTTTATGTTGGTAGTTAATATTTCATAATATTTATGAAAATATGTGAATTTTATCGTACTATGTTTAAATTTTACATTATTTTTAAAATATATAATTATTCAAAATATTAATAATATTATTTATTTTAGTACTATTATAATTATTAATATAATTATATACATACAATATACAAATTTAAATATTATATAAATTTATTTAATAATTTCAAATATATTTAATTATACTATTAATAATCACATATAATTATAAATAATAAAAACAATAAAATAAAATGATAATATCAACAAAACATATATAATTATATAAAATAACAAATGTATAAAACAATAAATATTATTTTCATAAATTTTAATATATTTAATAAATTTATTTAAATTTAACATAAAATTATTTTTTATTACAAAATAAGAGTAATTGTAAATATTATATATTAGAAAAAAATAATTAACTCAAACTTACAAAAAAAAAATAGACCATATCTCATTATTAAGATATTGTTTTAATGACAAGGATAAATTTGTAAATTTATATTTTACACCTTTAAAAATAATTTCTAAATTATCTTCTAACTATCACATCACTTACAAATTTCAATAAACCATCTTCACAAATCCACTTTATCATCCCTCAATTCAAACAATCTCACACATCCTCTCTAATCTACTCCCTCTCCTCTCCACAAATTTCCACCTCAATTTAAGTAAAGCTTTATAGTCTGTATTACTTCCCAAGAGAAAAGAAGATAGATGGTATCAATTTAGATGCCCCAAGTTTGTAGCTACTTAGGTAGAAAAATGCCCGTTTTATTGCTTCTAGGTTGTAGTGTGGCCTGCTGGCATGAATATTTTCAACTTGATAGATGAAAATAAGTGTAAAATTAAAACAATTCTGCATGTTACACCTAAAATTGCCACGTGGGATATGGACTGTCTTCTTCCTTCACGAGAACTATTCTTTCTACTTTTCTTCTTTCTTTTTCAGTTCTAACTTTTTGTTTTGTTTAGGCATGAAGTTATTTTTCTTGTTATTCTGTTTACACAAGTCATGAGTTGGAACCCATATAAGCATTTGTTTTCTTTATAATCACAACTGAGTTGCAATTATCCTTTTCAAAAGGACTATAAATAGTCTATATTCAAAATTCAGTTCAAGAAAAAGCTGTTTATCTAAAATGTCGTAACTAGTGCTTCTAATGTTATACAGTTCAGAAAGCTTTCTTCTGCTTTGAAATATGAAAATGTGTGATATAAGATGAAGTCACTGAGAAAGTGGCATGGGACACCGAGCCAAACTTTTCAGATGGCATTTACATTTTTTCATCTGTTGCTCTCTTTAATTTGACTCTTGGATAACCTAAGTCGTTCTAGAGTACCTAGCAAACAAATCAAAGATACTCTCTGCCCATATTTTGCATTACAGAATATAAACAAAATTAATGAATGCATGTGTCACACCCAATATTATTGTTGTCAATCTGTGCAAAGATAACTTCAAATCGGATTCCACAAGTTCATATAAAGGGGGCACGACTTTTGTAGTTTCAGACCAACAGAAGAAGCTAAGTTAGAATATCTAGGCCCTCTGATTAAGAGAATTAGTACCTCTCTAAAGTTTCCACCAAAAGTTGTAAAATTTCATGCCACATGGAAAAAAAAAGAGTGAAACTCGAGTTATGAGTTGATAGTTATCTGCACGAAGCATATAGTATATTTTTCTCTTATACACTAAATTAGTGAACCTACCATAAATACTGATGATATAGAAACACCATTTTAGTTTTTAAAATCAACATCGATTAGTTTAGCTCTTCGTTTTTACATTGTAACTGTGAAGAGTTAAATGGCAACATTTTTAGTAAAATTTCAAAGGGCTAAAGACATTTTATTGGAGTTAATGGTAGGTGTTAAGATTAAGAAGTGAAGATGTATATAATTGAGCAATATTCCCAACAGTGAAAGTAGGTTGTGTACTTAGTAACCGAAACCCAAGACCTCTCGATTCAAAGTAAAAGACACTGGTTGATGAAGAAGATGCTGGAATGATATTCCTAAGTACACTGATAATCTGGTATCTTGTTATTCTGATATGTCCATTTTTTGACGATTCCGTTTAACCTTTACCGATAGTTTTCCAAAGTAGTGAACCCCAGAATAAGAACAAGAGTACAGGCTTCTTTTGTGTTAGTAACATCAACCCTTTGCACTCACTGCACCACATTTTGTTTCTCCATCAGTAAGATTTCTGATTCTTCGTGTCAAGATCCCAATGGTGCCAATTCTTTTCAACTCACATTTCTAATCAGATCCAAAAGATTATTTCCTTTTCTGCTTTATATAATTATATTATTTTTCAAGTTTTTATACTTAAAACATCATTATGGATTTTACATATAACTTTTTTTAGTCTTTACATACATTATTTAAATATCTTTTTAGGGCGTATAACAAAAATATGTAAATATTAAAATCATATGTATTTAAGTATTAGTACCAAAAGAAAAAAAAGTTTTGAAGCTATGAAAATTTGAAAGGAAATGTATGCTAACTCATCCTTTCATTAGGTATTTGGATCTATACACTAATTATTATTATATATATATATATATAAATAAATAAAGTACATGTAGTTACCACTAAAACAGACACTGAAGTATAACTGTTTCCTTTTATACTAGTTTTTATAACATACCTGTTTTGTTATTATTGCACTGTGCTTAAATAGATTAGTAATTTATTCTTTTTATATAAGGATTGAAATATTTTAAATTAAATTTTTTTATAAATAAATTTATTACCATATCCCTATTAGAATTCCTAAGTTCATTTTAAAATGTGACCTTCTATGACCACTTTAAAATTGAAATAATTTTATAATAATGTTGTTTATATATATATATAAAAAAAGGGGGTAGAATGGAGATAGCAGGAACCTCTAACTAAAAAATGATGAAAGGAAATGTCACAGTAGTCAATGTGCGTCCATACTCAGAAGCTGTATTTTTTCAAGTTAATGGTTTTGAAGAGAAGAGACTACCTGAGACAATTTTCTTTGGCAATTGCTATATGTATCTTTAAATGGTGAAACATATTTTTATTTTTTATTATTCAATTGATATTTTTCTCAATTAAGGAAAGATTTGTTCTTACTATAATCAACATAATGATTGTATTTATAACATTGTATACTTTGAAGACTTTAAGGTATTTAACCTATACCCTTTATTCAAATGTATGTCTTTTTATTTTATTTTAATTTAATTGATATATAAGAAAAAGGTTAAAACTTAAAATAATAATTTTCCAAATAAAAAATACAAGATTTTAAAATTAGATAAAAATTTAAGTTATAAGTATCTCAAAATATATTTTATTAAAAATATAAAGTTAAAATTCATTTCTCCCTAATTTATTCTAAGTATTTTAATATATATGTAATTTTATTATACATTTATAATTGAATAAGTTAACTTAAGTAACCAATTGGTTTTTCAAGTTTCAATTAATTTTTAATTTAAAACTATGCTTTTAATTAACTCTTTCAATCACAACTTTATGTTACAAAAATCCATTGTAATAGAGGATGATACATTAAGACACAATGAGTCCAACAAAAAATCAACACATGTACATGCCATTCATTTTCAGAATCATGATACCCTCATTGTTACTTGCTCGTGAATACTCATAACAAATCCTCACACAGTGCGGTCACCACATTCTTCAGATTCTGAAAAACAATAAGCTAATGCTCACATCAAAGGTAATTTTGGATAAACGTGAACCTAATGACGGTTGTCCCAACGATTCATTCAAAGGAAGAGTATCTAGCTGGATCACATCTAGTTCAGAGGTTCAATCATATCACAATATTTACATCCAATTACAATGACAAATTACAACTATAAATTGATCTGAATGATAATCAAAATTATAAATTATTTAATCTCATATATCAATAAAAAAATTATTAAATAAAACTAATTTTAGTGATAAAAATTAATTGTAATGATAAAAATTAATTAATTATTATATTAATTAAATTAAATATTATTTTACAATTTAAAAAATTATTAGTATTTTTAGTTTTTATTATTGATAAATAATTTTTAAATTAGTATTTAACTAACTACCAATTTTATAATATATTAATAGATAGTTAAAATTTTGGTAGTTAATTATGTATTAAGTATTTAATGATTTTTTTAAATTTTTTATTAATTTTATGTTTTAATAGTTTTTATTTTCTGTAACAAAGTGTCTTTATGTATAAATCATCACTCTCCTAAGCTAGACACGTGTAAAATTATTGTAGGGCTTAAAGTTTAAACCATATTTGTGAAGTTTATTTAGATAAATTTCCAGGTAAATATTTCTGAAAATATTCTCTATAAATTAAAATTAATTCATAAATTCAAATCAAATTTTAAAAAATTGAAGTAGAAAAATTTGTTCCAATTAGTTATTGCATATGTTAATATTAGTTTATATATAAAATAATTGTAACTAATACATAAATTTATTTTATTTTTAATGTTTAATATAGTTTTACATTACTTAAAATTGATGTCAATGTTATTTATATACACTTTTTTTTCTCTGGACAAAATTATGACGGTCATCAATATGCGTTTAAAAAGCTAAAGAAACAACGTAAAAAGAGATGACTTGATGAGTGTTTGTTTGTAATTAATCCGGTTTAGTGAAGTGTGTACGAGGGTTTTTTCTCTAATACGGTCTTCACTACCATGGTAATAGATACTAAAGTACTAATCAATAGGATAATTAAAAACTCTTAAACGTAAGATAGTAGAACTTCAAGATTTCAACAAAATCTTTATATAACCTATATATTTAACTTTTTCAATTTATAAAAAATAAATAGTAAGACTTAATTATTAACTTATAAACTTGACCAGGTAGTAGATGGATTCTCTCCAACCGAATTTCGTCTAACCCTAAGTTGTTGAACTTGTCAGTCACTGCATACGCAATTAGAGATGAAAGAGAATGAAATACGTGGTCCAGAATATGTTTATGTTTATGTTTATGGAGTGTGGCGTTGAATATTTTCTTGGCAACTTTGCCCCCACACACTCGTTAAGACAAATTAGGTCAGCAATGTTGCAGAACTTATGGATATGCATTTTGCTAACCGAACTAACACGACACCTGTGCCGACATCAACTTTTTTTCAAATTACTCACTTAATCTGATCATGTGTACCAATTCTGGACAACCTCGACAAAGAACAACCATTGAAGGGCTATACAAATTAAAATTACTAATCACTACTGAGTCTAAATTTTTCGGGTAACAATGTTATAATTCACGCAGTTTGCTGCTAAATATTCTTCTTTTAGGATTTTAATCAAGAAATTTGAGATAATTATTAGCTGCAAATCAATGGCCAAAGCAGGAATGATGCAGTCTCGGATAAGGCCTTGATATTAGAATAGCATGCACATTTTGAAATCATATTAAATTGCGGAAAATTAAGCTCAGGTAGTATGATAAAGAAAGTTGTAACAAGAACGTTACTTTTCATTGAAGGCTTTTTTATTTTTAATAACAACGAATGGAGAGAAGACAAAACAAAAGTATAATTAGTTTTTACATTATTACTGACCACACACGTTATTTTAGCAGCTATCTAGTGAGTTTGGATCCACACCTCGAGTGAGAACCACCACACCCAGATGAAAGAGCGTGACATTACATTGGCAGGTAGAGAGAGGGAGGGATAGGAGAGAGGTATGAAGCAAGTGTAACTGGTCTGAGTTATTAAAGGAAGCTACTTTGATGAATGAAGAGCAAGAAAGAAAGGGTTTGTAATTTGTGTTTCAGGATGCAATTTGATGCTCAGAGTCACTGACTCGTGAGGCATAGAATCTAGCAATGAAAGCAGATGCTTTCCTGTCAATACCAGGCTCAGCAACCCAACGCCCTCTATCCTCATCACTTGCAAAGTGCCTTCTGCTATTATCATCGTAATTATAGTAGTAATCATCCTTGCTGTTTGAGAAACAAGACTTGAACATGCCACAAAAGGAGAAGGATGATGACTTCTTATTAGCCCCCATATATATTATGTCCCTTCTCTCTTCTTTCCTTCTTCTTCTTCTTCTTCTTCTTTCTGATTTGCAAGAGTAACTCACTTAACACTCACAAAACACACACACCCTATGCTTTTCAAGGAATCAACTTGAAGCACTTAGCAAAGTGTGATGTAGCTCTTGCTGATCTGTGTGTGCTGGTTGGTTTTGGCATGGAATATCAGTGGCCGTATTTATAGGGTACAGGAAAGTCACATGCAAGCACCAGATGCACATACAAGTTTTACTGCCAAAAGGGACGGTCAGGATTCCCTGAAATGACTAATAAGAATGGATATCATGGTTGTAAAAATTGAAAAAAAAAAGCATAAGCGTTCTTGTCCTCTCCCTTGCTGATATACACAGTGCTAACTTTGCTTTTCTAGCTATATCATAACTTTGTTTCCCCACACAAAAGATGCCTTCTCCTTTTTTTCTTATATAAATAATGCCTACGGAATTAGATTACTATGTCCACTCCCATTTCGGTTGAATGTATAGGTCACTTTACCTCTCTCTATACACGTCCTTATAATTTCCCTAGGTTTTACTTCCTTTCTGCTTAATTCTTCATTTTCTATGGATTAACTGAATAAGTACTTCAACTAGAAGGTAGGTAACGGATCACTTTGGTAATAGGAAGTTTGAACAATTCAATGGAATTTTCCACCTACTGTAGTTTGAATATGTATTAGTTAGACCCAATTATACCCACACTCAAATTTTATTAGATTCTTTTACTTTGTTGTAAAAAAATTGAGATCTCACTATTACATTCTTTTACTTTGTTGTAAAAAAATAGATATCTTGAGGATATTTTATTATATATAAATGAGGGTAAAAGATTTTATGATATTAAATTAGGTTTAAAGTATTTTTTCGTTTATTTGTTAGATTTATTAGACTAACGGTTATCACACTCTTTTTTTTCTATGCAATTGGCTCGCTCTATGAATCTCTATAAAATCAAGAAAAATGATGGCAGCAACCATTTTTAACACCCAGCGAGAAAATAAAGATAAGTGTATTTGATAAGTGATAAGGTGAAAGGAAAAATAGAGAATAAATGGTGATTGATAATAGAGAAGTGCATGTAAAATCAATATTACTAGTATTTCCGTGTTGCTCTCATTAGGTACTAAAACAATCTTAATTCATTTTATTAAAACAAAATTCTTTTGAATAAAAATAAAAGTGTCGATTAATGCAAATATATTATAAAATTACGGATCTCATATAGTGAGATTATTGGTTGTGATTGCAGTCAAAAGAAAGGAGAGTACAGCCCTCTATGAACTACCATTATTCTGTTCACACAAGATTTGTGGAATAGGGGGAATTTTTTTTCATCTTAAATTAGCTAGGAATGCAACTATGCCTAAGAAGTATTAAGTAATGGTTTATATAATAGTAGTTAAAGCAGTTGTTTAAGCATGCATGTAAAGTTGGACCGCGTACTTTGTACGTATATAGATGTATGATAAAGAAGAAAGGGAATTTAGAAGGAAAATTGGAAAGCAAGTTTTGTGTGCTTCCTTTGCAGCCTTACACAGTAAAATATATGTATTTTTGTGGTTAGTGCAAGTGTATTCTTGTTGATCTTTATGCAGAAGCATATGTAGGTAGCCATAACCGTGAGTGGTGAAGGGGAAGATAAAGGTCCCACCCTCTTCTATAGCTTCCTCTCCCAAGAGAGTGCCCTCAAGCTGTCTAACTTTATGAGATCTTAATTCTTAAGGGATCCTAGAACGAAGCCACACTTGTAGATCTCATACACCATTCAACTTCATCAAATACAATTTACTCCTTTCATTTCTGTTAATCATTGCTAAACATCTTGCTTTCTTGGATCTAATCATTTATCGTATCTGCTGTTGCATAATTTGATTGGGATAATAACAACTTTTGTAGTACTATTTTGTTGCATCATTCTATTCTCTTTTTTTTTCTCTGTTTATAATATATAAAGGTAATATGTGTTTTTACTCTCTTAGTTTTCTGTCTGTCGACATCAATCTTAATCCCTTTACTTTACATAAGCTGCTGGTCAACATAAGATTAAATTCAATATGCTGATAAAAAAAAATTAAATTCAATACAAGTACGTGTCGGTATTGCGATTGAAGAAAAGAAAATTATTATTACTTGAAAATAGCATTGTGGTAAGTTATTGTTCGAGGTGGTCGACCAAGAGGATAAATATTCAACATTAACGATATGTTTGTGAATATGTTTGTAATTTTATGTGAAATTATTTTTGTTTTTAAGTTAAATTTTAGAATTTTAGGTAGTAAGGAAATTATTTGAATGAGTTGTTGCCATTTTTTTTTTATGTGATAAATCAATTTTTCGCATGGATTAGATTGTTAAAGTATTTTATGTTGATTTATCACTAACGTGAATGTTATAATATTATTATACTTTACATTGTAAATTTGTTTTTCATGTGGAAAAAAATTTGATAATGATTCATTTCTGTTAGGTTATGGACCTTGAACTGACCTTTGGTTATTTAGGTTGGAGACCGATGTAAATGAATAATGTAAAGGAAATAACATAGAACAGATATTTGAATTAATTAGCATTAACCAGGCAGTAAAGAAATAATCATAACGACAGATACAGGATTAAGACGAACTCCATATATACTAGGTAAAACCTCACAGATAGAAAGATTACAAATTAGGTTAAGAGCAGACTTGTTCTAAACTACCTTGAATGTTTTGGGTTTAGGTCGCCTATTGACCTGTCTAAAATAATTTCAATAATTTTCTTATTACAAGTACTAAAAGTCTAAAATTTGAAATTGAAAAAAAAAATCAATTTCATGTGTTTGAAAAAACATAATTAACCCTATAAGAATGATAATTTTAGTTTTTATTCTTTTATTAATTAATAAATGTTGTTTCTATATGAAATTTAAGACGGCATAGAAGAGGGGAAATCTTATCACTTATTTAAATACGTGGACTAAATTCAACTTTTTTATTGCAGAAAATAATAATAGAATAGAAAAGTGCCTCTAATAAATTAGATAAAACGATAATCACATGGAATTTAAGTAGAATCTACTTAAAAGATTACTACACAAACCTAAATTACAATCGATTTTACTCGATCCCAACAACTATAGAATAACTATAAAATGATTGTTTAAAATTAAAGAATATGAAAAAAGACCTATTTTTAATCGAAAATTAAAGAATCTAGAATATATCTTATCCTAAATATAATTGATTTTTTTATGGTCATTTTCTTAATGTTTGCGTATGTACAAAGGGAAAAGTAGGATAGCATTAGCCGTACAAGTATATATAATAATCCTCGAAAAAAGGCACTTGCGATTTGGTAATCTCTGGGTATCGAAGCCGATTATGATCTCTTTTCGAGATTAGAGATACTTATTTAGATTATCATATTTAGATTAGTTTAATTTTTAAAAAATATTTATTCAAAAAATATGACAACCATGCTAATTGCTATGTAACGGAATATTCATCATATATTAAGTTTGGAACGTGCTCTGTAAATCTATAATATTAATATTAATTAATCAAATTTACAATTAAAATGTATATTTTTCTGTATTAATAACTACTTTCTATATTTAGAGATAAAAATATTCGTGATTTATTTTTTGAAAAATCCAGCATCGGTAACGAATTAACGATTTTTCTTAATATTTGGAATGACAATTACTTTTTGCAGTTTTTAAACTCTTGATATTTCTGACAGTTTTCAAATTCTTAGTATTTCCGTCTGTTTTCAAACTTCCGTTAGTGTCAATAATTTTCTAACAAAAAAATATTTTTTTTTTCATAAAATATGGTTTAATCCTACCATATTAAAATTAATATTTATTACTTTTAGTTGTTGAAAGAACATTGATATTTGATACATAGCTATATTTAATACCTGCGCTTCTATTTTTTTTTTATGTAGGGCTGCAAATAATATGAGAGTAATTTCTCGAAAAAACAAACTACTTAATTAAGAGGAACTTCCTCATTTCGTTGTTAATTTTTAAGTAATAACACTAAACTAAATTTCAATCACTACGTTAAATATAATATGAATATTTGTATATCATTATACTTTGAAAAAATAAAGTTAAATATAAACAATAGTTAAATATAGAGAGGTAATTGTATTTCTTTAAAATCTTAAGGACAGGTCTTCTCATCTTAGTAAAATAAAAAAAATTATTTAAAAAAAGATAAAATCTGGACGTAGAAGTAATAAAACCTTAATTAAATAAAAGAAAATAATATTTTCTAAAGATAATTATATAAAAAATAAAAGAAGAAGCTATGTATCTTAATTGCAGTAGAAGATGATTGTTAACATATTTAGCTTTTTTTTTTAAGTTATTGACTTTGTTTGTTTGACTCAACTTTCTTTTTCTGTTTCAGCTAGGTCTTAATCTTTTTCTTATATATACACCATGTATTTTATTCTCTAATATACGAGTAAATAATAATTTCTTTTGTATTTTCTTTTCTATGTTTTTCCCTCTTTTATGCTTAAGTCATTGTCTCTTTTTTATTTGCAATTAGGGTTCATCAAAACCTCCCTTTCTCCATTGCGATTTCGTGTGCTCCATTTGATGCACCACATCAGACAAGTAATATTCATCTTCATTAACGATAATATGGTATCAGAGCTCTTCGAATGAAGAGCTCTGTTGCGCTTCTCTCTAATCTTTATTTCTCCCTTTGTTGTTCTTGGTTATCTTTTTTGTTCTCTTTCAAAATCTTGATTGGGTTTAAAAATCTCTTAGACAATTTTTAATAAAAACCCCCTAGTCTTCATAGTCTTAATAATAGTCACACTATTACATGCAAATTTTGTGGTAAATATGGTCATACTGAGGCTGTTTGTTTTCGCAAAGTGGGTTTTCCTTCTGGTAATGTTAAAACCTCAAAGTTTTCTTCTACTAGAAAAGTCTGCACTTTTTGTAATCGTCTTGGCCACATTGTCGACACCTGTTATAAAAAGCATGAGTTCCCTCCTGGCTACAAATTCACCAATTGGACATCCCAAGTCAATAATATGATTATTACTGACACATTTTCTAAGCTTTTTCCTAAAGAACAAGATGCAAAGAGGATTCAACTTACATCACAACACTGTCAATTCCTTACCAACATTTTGCGTCAGCAAAACCTTGAGGATCTTGCCTCTCACACTCAAATTAATCAAGTCGGCACCTTCTCTGCGGATGAAATCCCCAATACTGAGCATTCTTCAACAGGTAAGTTTCTCTCTTCACTATCTGCTATAAAAGAATCTTGGATTATTGATTCTGGTGCCACGGATCATGTTTGTCACAATTTGAACGTTTTTACTACTTATACTAAAATTAAACCTGTCTTAATTAATCTTCCAAACACATACTCTGGTTTAGTACGTTTTTCTGATAAGTTTTATTTGTTTGATGTGTTATATGTGCCTCATTTTCAATTAAACTTAATATCTGTTTCTAAACTTACACACCAACTTAAATGCACTTTGACTTTCACTTCAACCCACTGCATTATACAGGACAATCTCACCCAAGAGAGGATTGGTACAGTTAAAGCCACCGCTGGCTTGTACCTTGTCACTACCTTGCCTACTTCTAGTCGTTCTAAACCGCATTGTTTTGCTCCTTTTATTAATTGTAATATCACAGACAGAACACTGTGACATTATAAACAAGGACACCATTCACTTGAAAGATTACATGTCTTAAGCAAACAATACTCTTTTATTACTGTTGATACTCATCATGTATATGATACTTGTAGTCGTGCAAAATAGAGAAAACTTCCTTTCACTATAAGTAATAATGTTACCTCTGCTATTTTTTATCTTGTACACTTTGATATTTGGGGACCATGTTCCATAATTTCTATGCAAGGTTTTCATTATTTCTTCACTATTGTTGATGATTACTCGTGTTATACTTGGGTTATTCTACTGCATAACAAATCTGAAGTGCGCCAGCACATCATTTAACTTCACTGTTTTTGTTCAAAATCATTTCAAAACTAATATCAAAACGATTCGTACTAACAATGGTGTTGAGTTTGCTATGTCAAATTTTTATGCTTCAAAGGGAATTATACATAAAAAATCTTGTGTTGAAACACCACAACAAAATGGCATTGTAGAACGTAAACATCAACACATACTAAATGTAACCCGTGCTTTACTTTTTCAAGCAAATCTTCCTCCTATTTTTTGGGAATTTGCTGTAAATCATGTTGTTTTCTTTCCTATTCCATTACTTAATAACATCACTCCTCATGAAAAGTTGTTTGGAAAACCATGACATTTTCTTTCTAAAAGTGTTTGGTTGTCTCTGTTATGCTAGTACCATTACTGCACATAGGAAAAAATTAGATGATAGATCTATCAAAGGTATTTTTCTTGGCTTCCCGCAAAATACAAACAGTTATATTATCTTAAATTTAAAGTTTCATAGCATAGAGATATCAAGACATGTAATCTTTCATGAAAACCACTTTCCATATAAATTGGATTGTGGCTTGCCTAAGGACCCTAACACTTTATCTCTCCCTATTTCTAACGCATATAATTCTGCTTTTGATTCTTTTTTTCTGATACTGCACCTCCTGCCGAGCCATGTGCTTCTACTCCTGCACCCAATATTGTCCCTCCACCAACCTCATTATCCTCTGATCTTCCAACAAATAGTGTCTCTGCTCCTACATCCAACATTGCACCTCCACCAGAATTATCACCGCATGCATCTCCAGGAAGCACCTCACCCCAATTTCCAAGAAGATCAGCTCGTCCTCACCGACAACCTGCCTATCTTGCGGATTTCCACACTGCAACCAACACTGTAAGTAGTAGATATCCTATTCATAATTACTTGTCTTACAATTCCTTATCTTCCAATTTTAGAAATGTTATTTCCTCTATCAATTCTCATCCTGAACCTCGGACATACAACGAAGCCTCCAAACATGCTTCTTGGCAATCTGCCATGCAAGATGAGCTTCAAGCTCTTGCTGCTAACAATACTTGGCAACTTACCCCTTTCCCTCCAGGAAAGAAAACTATTGGTTGTAAATGGGTATATAAAATCAAATACCATTATGATGGCACTGTTGAGCGCCACAAAGCTAGAGTTGTTGCCAAAGGGTTCACCCAACTTGAAGGACTTGATTTCTTAGACACTGTTGCACTTGTTGCTAAACTCACTACCCTCCGCCTTCTTCTTGCTATTGCCACTACCAAAAATTGGATTTTAAAACAACTTGATGTCAATAATGCCTTTTTTCTTCATGGTGATCTCCATGAACAGGTATACATGAACCCCCCACCTGACCTCTCTCTTCCTTCTCCCTCGCATGTTTGCAAGCTTCAACGGTCTTTGTATGGCCTTCGTCAAGCTGGTCGCCAATGGTACGCCAAACTTTCTACTTTTCTTTTATCAAATAATTACTCTATTTCTGCTGTTGATCATTCTCTTTTTCTTAAATATAATAATTGTTGAACCAAGTGGTGTTCAAGCTTTGAAGAATCCAAACCCTTTGAAGGATGTTGAAGCCTTGGCTGTGCTTGGTGTTGCTGTGCTGGTTTAGTATAGTTCTGAGGTAGTTTGAATATTGCAATCCACCCCTTGATCGAATCTAAAGCATAAGCATCTCAATATTTATGAAAGTAAAATGTTTCAAACTAAGTTAAAACAACCGATTGTTTTGTCGAAACAACCGATTGTTTGTACTTATATGTTTTGAGAAAAAGATTGAAAACTGTTTTTAAAATGGTTGAACTGTTAAGAACCAAAACAACCGACTGATTCGAAGAAACAACCGATTGTTTGTTTTGGGACCATAACAGAAAAACTGTTTTATCTTTGACTGAGCTTTAAATGATTTAACTGCTTACGCTCCAGTCATTAAATGCTTTGACCAATCTTTTAATGCAATTTAAGAGTTTGTTAAGATTTGATAAAAAAAACTACATCTTTGAATAAATTCAGAAAAACAGATTTGAGAATCAATCTTTGACAAGTTTTTGCTAAGAGTTTTTGAGTTTTTCAAAGAGCTAAGATTGCTGAAAGTTTGTGATTGATCAAAGTTGTGGAATAGGATTCTGCTTGTATTGATTTCAGATTATCTTCTGTAACAAGTTTAATCCTTGTTCTTTGTAAAACAAGTTTCGTTTCTGTGTTTGCTGAGATTGGCTGTGTGTTCTTGAGGGGATCAAGATCAACAATCTTGGTGTTGGTGTGTTGGCCAAGAAGAGTGTGTTTCTTGAGGTGTTCAAGGTCATTCTCTTGGTTGTTGTGTAAGTGATCAAGTTGTGATTGCTTAGTAGATTTCCTCAGGGTTTCTGAGAAGACTGGATGTAGCTTTGGGTTTGGAGTGAACCAGTATAAACATCTGTGTACAATTTCTCTATCCTTAACTCTTTAAATTCAGTTTTATTTGTTGTTTGCTGGTATAAACAACCGATTGTTTATGTGAAACAACCGATTGTTTTTCTGGTTGTACTTTTTTGTTTGCTGTTTTTGGTAAACTGAATTTCTTATCAATTGTTTCCTGAGATAAATTCATTCTTGTTTTAAAAGTTTGCAAAAATCTTCTTTAAACAATTCACCCGCCCCCCCTTAGTTTAAAGCCATCCATTCTAACAATAACGATAAACTCACTGTTATTCTTGTTTATGTTGATGATTTGCTCTTAAATGGCGATGACACGGAGGAAATCAATACAATTACTGCATCCCTTCACCTTCACTTCAAGATAAAAAATTTAGGTCATCTCACTTACTTTTTGGGATTGGAAATTGCTCGCAACAGTTATGGTCTTCATTTAAGTCAATGCAAGTATACTCTTGATCTTCTTCACGAAACTGGCATGCTTGACTCTGCACCTGTGGCCACTCCTATGACTCATACCTCCCGTCTCTCTCCCGATCAAGGCTCCCCTCTTGATGCTGATGCAACTTTCCAATACAGAAGACTCTTTGGACGTCTAATCTACTTAACCTACACGTGACCTGACATCGCCTTTGCTGTCCACAATTTAAGCCAATTCATATTTGCACCCACAACTCATCATCAACAAGCTGTCTCACGTCTTTTGCGTTACCTCAATGGCGCCTCTGGTGAAGGACTATATTTTTCTCATACTAGCTCACTTCACCTTTGTGGATTTAGTGACTCTGACTGGGCAACATGTCCTACCACACGCAAATCTGTCACTGGATATTCCATCTACTTAGGAGACTCCCTAATATCATGGAAATCAAAGAAGCAGCCAACTATCTCCCGCAGCTCCTTCGAAGCCGAGTATAGAGCCCTTGCCACCACCACATGTGAGCTACAATGGTTGTCTTACCTCCTTCAGGATTTACATCTTCCTCTCTCCCAGCCTGCAACCCTGTACTGTGACAACAAATCTGCCCTTCAAATAGCGCCAATCAAGTCTTTCATGAACGCACCAAGCACATCGAAATTGATTGTCACCTAGTTCGTGAAAAACTTAACTCTGGTCTCCTCTAACCGCTGCCCATTACTTCTGCCATGCAAGTTGCTGACATATTCACCAAGTCCCTTGCTTCCGCACAGTTCTCTACTCTCAAATCCAAGCTGGGCTTGACAAATATCTACTCCCCAGCTTGAGGGGGTGTTAACATATTTAGTTTTTCTGTTTTAAGTTATTGGGCTTTGTTTGTTTGGCCCAACTTTCCTTTTCTGTTTCAGCTAGGTCTTAATCTTTTTCTTATATATACACCATGTATTTTACTCTCTAATATACAAGTAAATAAGAATTTCTTTTGTATTTTCTTTTCTCTGTTTTTCCCTCTTTTATGCTTAAGTCATTGTCTATTTTTTATTTGCAATTAGGGTTCATCAGAACCTCCTTTTCTCCATTGCGATTTTGTGCGCTCCATTTGATGCACCACATCGACAAGGAATATTCATCTTCATTAACGGTAATAATGATCATGAGATTTCTTTTAGGTAAATTAATCATTGGCAAAATTGATTAGGATGTAAAACAATCCTTTTTCATTATACATTTTTTTTAGAAAAAAAAATGAAAGCAAAAAAGGAAAAGAAGATCATGATAAAGAAGGAAAATAGGTATAGGATTAAACGAAGGAGGACATACTAAGAAAGTATTACTTTATCTGAGCAAAATTAATTATATTTTTTTATCAGTAAAAAAGAATGAAAATAATAGAAGGCATAAAGGACATGTACAGATAAAGTTTCATACTTAATTATCCCAAACAATATAAATTCTGAAAAGACTCTACTACATCCATCATACATAAAAAAATATTTCAATTGTTTCAGCTAAATCCGACCATTCCTATTTAAAGTTTGGCATCCATAGCATATGGCTTCACTCCTCTTTTCCATGAAAAGAAAAATGTCATAGTAAAAATGAGTATTTGTTGTTGATTGCTTTTACAATCCAAACAATTTTTGTCAAAGGAAATTGAAGTTTGCAAAACAATAAGATGTATTTTAGGTTGACGAGCAGTTATGAATAAAGTAAACACCATCGTATAAATGATATTCTCGGACCAGACAAACACATAACTTGCATACTCATCATGCATTCATTCATTGTTGTGCCTACTACTTCGTCTATCCATGCCAATATAATTTAGTTGTCATTTTAATACAAATCATTGAACATAAACACTAATAAGAGAAAGAGCTGCCTTGTTATAATTGTAGTGCATCCATGTCCACATTTTCAAATGTATTTTGCAAAATACCACCTCAACATCCAAACATCATTTTTTAAAATAATTAACTTCCTTTGTTTCCAAATTCATTTTTAAAATAATTAACTTCCTTTGTTTCCAAATTCACCTAACTATAATTATCCACGTTCCTCTCCGGATCTTATTTCCTATCTCATTCAATTAGTTATATTAAAATGCATAAAATGTGAGTTGGGATCACATAAACTAAGACGAAATGTACAATTAAAAGTGTTGGGTTAAATAGACTTATAAGTTTACGTTTGTTCGGTCACACAAAACTAATAGGAACACGCATTTGTTTGTTAGGTTAAAAATAATACTTGCATCTATTAAGATATGTTGCTCATATAAACTATGTTTTACATGACTTTTGGCGCCACTACAAGAAATTTTCAAGTTCCCAACAGATAATTACCTACAAATTTTGATTCGTATAAATAATGACTTAAATACTACTTTTACCTAAAAATTCTTATCCTTACATAAAATTAAATTATCAACGAATTTTTTCCCATATAATAATGAAGTAGTTTGACATCAATAATTCGCAGATAAAATCTGTACATAATTTTGACGTGATAAGGTGGAAAAATTATCTACAGATTTTATCCATATGTATTTGAATCTACAAACAAGTAAAATCATGTGTTACCTACTGATTTTACATACAAATTATAAAAAATAAATTGTTAAAAAACTAAAATTGATACTAATTTATTAATATTCATAATAATAATATTAAAAAAATAATATAAATATTATTAATATTAATAGTACTAATAATAATATTAACATTAATGATAATAATAATATTAATAAAATTTAATAATATTAATAATTTTATTATTAAAAATAAAAATAATATTAAGAACATTTACAACATTAATAATAAAAGTTAATAATATTAACAATAGTAATAATAATAATATTAATTTTACTATTATTATTCCTACCATTATTACTATTCGTATTAATATTATTAATAATAATAATTTTATTAGTAATATTAATGTTATATTATTATTAATTTTATTAATATTTTAATTAATAATACTATTAAAAATATTAATATTAATAATACTATTACTAAAACTATTAATATCAATAATAATAATAATAATAATATTATTATTATTATTATTATTACCAATGTTACTAATGAAATTATTATTTATATTATTAATATAAATAATAATATTCTTAATATTGTTATTAATATTACTATTAACAATAATATTATTATTATTATTTTAGTAATAGTATTATTATTATTAATACCAATAATGCTAATAAATTACAACATAATACTTTTATTTATATTATTAATATAATTAATATAATTATTAATATTAAAAATATGATTATTAATATTAGTTTTAGTAATAATCATAATAATAATAACAATGATCATTGATCATTGATCTAAAATGACAAAATTTTGTGATGTAGTAGTTAAAAGTTTTATATTAATTCAGGTTATTTTTTTCTCAAACCAAATTCTAAACATTAATAATAATAGATGCTTTTATTTTGTGATGTTTATATATATATATATATATATATATATATATATATATATATATTTACAAGAATATATTTTTGGTTTTAATTATCCGACTAGTATGATAATATTTTCCGGGGTGTTACATTTGTTATATTGTTTTATAGAAACATTACGAAAAAATAATTCAAATATGAGAAAAATTTAAAATAATTTATAAGAACGTTTATTTGAAAATGGGGTCAATAATAGGAACCACGAATTATATATTTATTTAAATGTATGCGTTTTAATATTAATCTATACAATTTAAAATTTCTTTGTTAATGAACAATTTTATAAAATATAATACATAAATATAAATATGCCAATATACTAAAATATACAAAAAAAAAAAAAAATTATCGATAATAAAAAATAAATAAATATGGACCACTTGAGGGTGGTCAAACCCTTATACATAAACACAACAACAACCTTTAACCTACCATACTAGGCAAACTCACAAATAAGCCTAACAGAAAACACCTATCTAAATCTAGAGAGAATCACTTAGGCTTTGTTTGAATTAGAGGGTGAGGGGGAGTGGAAAGTTGAGGGTGTAAAAAAGTGAAAGTGTAAAGAAAGTGTGAAGAAAGTTGAAGTTGTTTGGATTGAGAGATGTTAAAGTGGATGTGTGAAGAAAGTTTATTGAAAAACGTGAATGATGTGATAGTTGTGAGAATATTTAAATATATTTTGAATAGTGTAAATTGTAAGATTACAAATTTACATTTGTATATAAAAAAAATATTTTTTTGTAAATTTTAGTTAATTAAAATAATGTAAAATTTTAATTATAAATAAAAGAATATAAAATTAAAATAATAATTATTAATAATATTATTATTTAGTACATTTATTTGATTATTATTATTAATTTATTTAATTTATATTTATTATCATTATTTTAAAAATTTATTTTAATTAACATTATTATTTTATAAATTAATTTTACATATTATTTTTATTTTAATATTTAAACATTTATATTATTAATATTAATAAAAATTTACTGTTATAAATATATAAATATTTATAATATTATTATTTATTTTATTATTATATTATATAATTATATTATATTATTATAAAGCTTAAAATTTCAAATTAATGTATTTTATTAATTCTGATTAATAAGGAAAAAATAGATATACAAGATTAATAAATACTTTTTTAGATATTTACAATTTATATGGAATAAAATCAAATAAAATTAAGTAATTTAAATTATTTTTTATTATATGTGAAGGGTAAAATTGTATTTGTAAGAATGCTTACGTGGCTTTCTCTCCTTCCTTGCTATTTCTCTTCAATTTTGCAAAGCCCTCAAAATCACTCCTCTCCCCCTTTCTGTGCCCCTCCTCCCTCATTGATCTCTAGATACAAACAAGGGGATGACTCTCACATCCGTCCGCGTGAGCAGTACATCCCCTAATCCAAACGGTGCCTTAAGGCGCTCAATCTTACATCTAAAAAGAGTACATCATGAGACCATCCTGATACAACCAAAGGGTCAAGACATCAATCAAAAAAGGAAAACAACGTAGAATGTGACTTGGATGTGACCCACGTCCAAGCCTTTAATTGAAGCAAAGTAAAAACTTCCACTACATCCACTATACCCCCTTTAAATATTACCATGTTTCTATGCTTCCAAACCTCGTTGACTACTGCGATCCAAATCACTCCCCAAACCTCATTTACTAAAGCAGACACATTACACATCCTAAACTGAGAGAAGTTTAGCAGTGGGACGTTGTGAAACGCACTCTGCACCCCTAGCCATACTTAGCAATGGTTCCACAACAACCATGCAAATCTGCACTCGAAAAACAAATGGGTACTAGTCTCCTACTCAACCCCACAAAGACTACACATAGAGCTTACTAGCTTGTCTAGATTAGCCTTAGTGGCTAACTTATCTTCCAACACTCTCCAATCCGTAACTAGTGTATAAGGTACAACTTTAACTTTCCAAAACTTCTTAAACATCGTAACATTCTCCCATGCGCTAACCTCCATTAGACGGTGATAAGCAGATTTGACCGTTTACCCAAAACCCTCCCATTCCTTCCACACCCACCTATATATCCTCCTTTTCCAAGTCAAGACTCTCAACTTGGACTTCTTGAGAAAGTAGACACGTTAGTTGATTCTCCCATTCAAATAAATTCCTTCTCTAGACAAACTTCCACTCCCACTTTCCGTTGTTCTAATCTGATGTGAGTTGATTTTAGGATTGTTCATTTGATTAGTGACATTTTACTTAGATTTAGATTTTAGGAAAAATATTGGTGTGAAGCCTAAGGAAAATTCCCACTGGACATTAACTTAACAAGTGTTAAGTAGATGTAAAGGTTCGTTTCCATAAGGCCAAAGGAAAAACACAATTAATGGTGAGAATGAATGACAAATATAGGTGAGGAATTTAAGCAAACACAAGGTGGGCAATACATGGACCGAATTGAATTAAAGGAAGCAAAAACAAGAACAAGACATATTTTGGAATTGAAAATAGGAATGGAAAAAGATGAGTGTAAGGAAACTTAGGAGATATGGAATTGTGAAAGGAGCACGCCACTTGGATGGTGAATTGAATCCTAGATAAGTGTAGATGCCGCCACTTGAGAGCTCACAACACTCATAAGATAAGACCAAGGTTTAGAGAGACAATGGTCACAAACTCTAACACAATTTGTGTATAGTAACTTTACTCTTCATTCAACATATCAATACATGAGATAGGCTTCCCTATGTATAGATTTAGGAGCTTTGGAAAATAAGAAGAGGATAGAATGGGAAAAGGGAAAAAAAAGTGGGCAGCCATAGGGTTTGACTAAGTCAATCCCGTATTCTAAGCTTATCCTTCTAGAAACTAGGTCAAAATGTCTTCAAATGGGCTAGGAACAAGCTAGAATGCTACCCACACCCCATACTATGCTAAAGATACTTTATTCTAGCTTATTTATACTATTTGGACCCCTCATTTGAGCCCAATTTATTTACAACATTCTAAATATTTAAGAAGACTAGTAGGAAGAACTTCAAGTGCTCTGGACCTTGTCCAATCCTCTTACTGATGAGGTCTTCCTTTGATTGTTGAGATGACCCTTCATAGTTGGTATCCTTGGTCATCTTCTTGTGGACTTGGTTTTGGGGTCTATGTGGGTTTGTATCACAATCCCCGAATTCAGCCACCATAGATGCTTTTGACGAACTTAGGGAAAACAACCTCGGAAAGGCATTCTTCAAAGCCCCATTCCCCATCCAATTATCTTTCTAGAACAAAACATTCGTCCCAGTACCCACCTTCCAATTGATAGCTTCTTCGAAATTTTGACCCCAACCTTCCAAATTCCATACCTCCCTCAAGTCTTTCCACCAAAGAGAATCTTTGCTATCTTTCTCTCCCTCTCTTAGACTTCTCCATCCCCCGTACTTGGAGTCAATAACCTTCTTCCACAAACCATCCTTATCCGACCTCAGACACCATATCCACTTACCTAGTAATGCCAAATTAAAGGTCCTTAAGTCTATAATCCCAACACCACCATCCTCACGAGCTCCGCATACCTTTTTCCAGGAAGCCCAAGCAACCTTTCTTCCATCAGAACCCCACCCCCATAAGAAATTCCTTTGGATACTCATGATCTCGTTTGCCATCGCAACATGCATTTTAAATGGAGATAGATAGAACAATGGGATAGAAGAAAATACTGACTTAATCAGAAAAATCCTCCCTGCCAAAGACAAGAATCTATCTTTCCACCTACTCAATCTTCTCTTCAGTCTATCAATCACTCCAGCCCCAAACGCCTTTCTCTTATGATACCCACCTACCGACAAACCCAAGTATATAAAAGGAGTTGTCATGACTTTGCAATTAAGAATCGTCGCAAAACGCTGAATCATTATTTGCTCAACCCCAAAACCACCTATCTTGCTCTTCATAAAGTTCACCTTAACTCCAGAAGATAGTTCAAAACAATTCAATGTCGCCTTTATATTGAAAACACTTTTAACATTTGCTTCACAAAAGAATATAGTGTCATCAGCGTACTGCAACATGTTTACCTTCACTTTCTCCTTACCAATCTCCAGGCTATCAATCAAATTTTTCTCGACAGCCATCCTAGACACTCTCGCCAAATCTTCCGCCGCGATAAGAAACAAAAAGGAGTTAGTGGATCTCTCTGTCGAAGTCCTTTCTTCGGAAAGAACTCCCTGGTCGGGCTACCGTTCACAAGAACTGACACAAAAGCTTACTCTAAACATCCATTTATCCATCAAATCCATTTTCTGCAAAATCCAACTCTTTCTAACATATAATAAATGAACTTCCATCTCACAGAATCGTACGCCTTCTCAAAGTCCATTTTAAAGAAGACACACCTTTTCTTCCTTATTTTCATCTCATCCAACACTTCATTGGCAACTAACATGTTGTCCAACAAACATCTCATCTAACACTTCATTCACCTTTTTCAGACGTAATGACAACACCTTCGAAATAATTTTACAGGCATCCGATCAACAAAATAGGTCTAAACTCTCGAAGCTGCTGCGAATTTTCATTCTTTGGAATCAGACATAAGAACGAGGCATTTGAACCTCAAGGCCACTTACCGCAGAACTCGAAATCCTTCACCGCCGCCATAATGTCCACTTTAATGAATTCCCAACAGAACTTTATAAAACCCAAATTAAAATCGTCTAGACCTGGACTCTTTGAGCTATCACAACATCACACTGCTTCCTTAATTTCCTCTTCTGAAAAAGCTCCAACTAACATCTGATTATCCACTCCAGAAATCGAGTTAAAACATACATTATCTAACTTAACCAACAACTCTTCGTTCCCGTCAAATCCAGCTTTAAAAAAATCTCTAACCATATCTTTAACTTCATCCTTATTCTCACACCACCGCCCGTGCTCTAGCACCCCATGCAACTCGTTCTTAGCCCTCTCCATTTAATAGACGAATGAACAAATTTTGTATTATTTTTTACTAAAATATACATTAAATTTACTAGCATTGTTATTTAAAATTAGTGAAATGAATGTATTTTAAATATAAAAAAAGAACATTATAAGGTTATAATGTAGAGAAATTAATATATTAATCACTGTCCTTAGTTATATGAAACTGAATCATGTATTGAAAAATCCTTATATTTAATTATTATTGTTTTAAAAACATATTTCAAAGAAGCCAAATTAGAAAATATTAATATAATTTCTAAATTATTTTAAAAAAATTATATGGTAAAATTTAATTAAATCCAAGAATGTTTTGAGTTATAATTTTATTTGATGAGTAAAGAATTAAAATTTAGGATATCAGTAATAATAAGGTTAAAATTTTAAAAGTACATTATACAATTTCTGTTAGTGTGCATTAAATGAATTCATAGTTTACATGGAATGATTAAAAAATGTAATCCCATGTGATACGTGATTAATTAGAGTTGTTTAAAACTTTGAAATTTTTTATTACTTAAATGCATGCATAGGATAAAGTCGTAAAACAACAACGGGAGTGTGACGAGTACGACAGAGATACATCAATCACATCACACGGTAATCATGCATCTTCTTCTTCCTTTTTCTTTTTTTTTTCAATATTTCATTATTAATTTCATGCCACCAAATCATGGTGCCTAGGGAATGTATTACTTAATCTATTTATTGTTATTTTAATCATAAGAGTTGCATAAGATTCACATGTCCTCTGTTTTATTTAAGGTACTCAGCATATTCTGTTTTCACGATTACCATTCTTCCTCCTCCTTTAGACAACAATTTTTTTCTTTCTCCGACAACTTCTTCATTAATCGAACGCTCCTGTCATGGAGGAAGTTAACGGTGTATACCTTGTTTCTTTATCGTACTCATTTTTATGTTAAGTACATGATTTAGTTTTTCCAGATTCCTATTTTTTTCGGGTGTGATTGTACGATTATGTGTTTTTCTTGCTTACCCTTTTCATGGTTTTGTGCTTTGCATTGATTTTTTTGAATCTTTTTGCAATATGTGCATGCTACATTTTGGTTGTGTTGATGATATTTGCAGAGCGTTGAATTCTTTTGGGACTTTGTATTAGAAGTAATGAAGTATATAAAGTCACCAGGGAAATATGAAGTTTCATAGGATTGATTACATGCATCCTTGAAAATTGAAATTCCCTACCTAATTGAACAACAGAACAAGTATTGGATATTTAGAATATAATGTTTCATTTACTTCGTTGTGTTTATTTATTTTTCTTTCTTTTCTTGATTCTTTCAGTTGTGGAAACTAAAGATGGGACTGTCTCAGTAGCTTCTGAGTTTGCTGGTCACCATGAAGGTAATTCTTTTGCATAGTTTAGATTTCTTGTTGCAGTTTTGCTCGATTAGTTATCCATGGCCGACTTCATTGATGCATTTACGTTTAATGCCTCATATTTCTTGATATTTTCCGTGGTCAATTTTTATATTTGTTTCAGATGTCAGAGTCCTGTGCATGTCTTATCATTTCATCAATAGAAAGAAACCTGAATTTAGTATTCATAGGGCAAACATTAGGCTTGAAAACAAATGATGTATTATATATCTAATCTTTCAAAGCCTGTTTATGTAAATCAACATGTAAAGCATCAGTTGGTGTTTTTGTTTGCTTGCTTGATATTTTGTACTAGTCTCTTAATTGCTTTTCTTTTGATGTGGTCGTTGTTTAATTAGTTGTGCAGGATACAGACCACAAATTTGTAACGAAAGCTGTTGAAGAAGCATATAATGGGGTAGATTGTAAAGATGGAGGCCCATTTGGTGCTGTTATAGTTTGTAAGGGTGAAATAGTTGCTAGTTGCCACAATATGGTTCTGAGAAACACAGACCCAACTGCTCATGCTGAGGTGACAGCAATAAGAGAGGTTGGATTTTGAATAGGCAAATGATGCCCTTGTACAACATGAAAAACATTTTCTTTTAGTAAATATTTGTGTTTTTCGGACTCAAACATATGTTTGTCTATTATTGGTTTATTTTTAAAGTGTCGATTTTGTTGTCTCTTATGTCCTGTGTTTTTTAAATGCAATGATACTGGTTTGTTGGTGGATATTCAAGATTTTTACCAAAGGGATCTACTGATTAAGAATTTACAATTTCTGATAGGAATGGTTGAAACTATAAAAGATGGATCATAATCATAACAGGCAAGATTTCATAGAAATATACCACTCAAACCTTAGACACATCCGTTGGTTTTAGCTCATTGGGGGCAATTATCAAGCACTCTTTGAGATTACTTTTAGGACAACATGTGCTCTAAACAACTAGTTTTGAGATCTGATACATGTAGAACAAAATCATGTTAGTATTTAAGACACATCACCATTTAACCTATGTTTCTTTGTTTCAGTGAACTCCTTCTGGAAAGTGGTTAAATTCTTGTTAGTATTTGTTTAAATTTTAGATAGGATGCCTAAAGATTTGACCAGATTATACTTTATGCAAATGGTATAAGGCTATGCACGCTTTAGGGGTACTGATTTCTGTTTAAATTTTAGTGCGCAGACTATGTCTTAGATGAAAATGTTGCTGCTTTGTGAAGAATTTAAATGTATACTTGAAAATGCTACTAGATTTGATACCTCGCTTTAAGAACAACAGGTTTATAATTAGACAAGTTGTTGGCTGGTGGTTAAGGCTTTAACTTCCAAAAGAACTGAAATGTGATTGAGTTACTCTGCATGTTTTGTTTTTTTATAATTTAGGTGTAAGAAACATTATGCAGTGAATGATAAACAAAAACTAACAAATGCAATGTTTTCTTTACAGGCATGTAAGAAGCTTAACCAAATAGAACTTACAGACTGTGAAATATTTACTTCCTGTGAACCTTGTCCCATGTGCTTTGGTGCAATCCACCTTTCTCGAATTAAGGTTGGAAATTGCAATGCCCTGATTTTCCTATGTGTTTCCTTTATACCACATTTATCATATTTAGAGCTAACTCATTATAGTATTCTTTTGTAACAGAGGTTAGTTTATGGAGCAAAGGCTGAGGCAGCAATTGCTATTGGGTTTGATGATTTCATTGCAGATGCACTGCGAGGTACTGGATTCTATCAGAAAGCAACACTGGAAATCAAAAGAGCAGATGGTAATGAAGCCATGATTGCTGAAGAGATCTTTGAGAAAACAAAGACAAAATTCCAAATGTATTAGACCTGTCATTTTTCACATTGGGCTAATCAGGATTCCTTCGTTTAAATCATTGAAAGTGGATTGAGCTCATTTGAATACACACGATACAATTTGAACTGTATTAGATGATGACTATATCATTGTCAAAGTATTATATGTTCACACCAGGGTATTATCTAATATTAATACACCCCTTTACTTATTTATCATGTTACTGTTGTTGATGACATCAAGCTTTTATATTTCCTGAAGCTACGTTTTCATGGACAAACATGCCTTGGTAACATAGGCTCAAGGGTTTATAAAAACAGAGAAGAGAAAATAGAAACAAATGTTTCTGTAGGGTGAGTTCTCTGTTAGGACTAGTAGAATAGAATAAAGTGGGTGGTTTGTGTACTTCCAAATTCTAATATAATCATTAGAATTGTGCTTACATATTGGGAGGAACTCTACACCTTTCAAAACTCTTAAAAACTGTGAGGAAGTCTACACCTTTCAAAACCTTGGTAGTACTATGGATACAGTGACACGATACGGATCCAGACATGAAGATACGTATAATCTTTAAAATGTAAGATAGGAGGACACACTGATCTATATATTATATAATTTTAAATTATATAAATTGAAAATAAATATTTATGTGCAAATGTATGTTCCAGATTCTTTTGGGAGCAGGAAGATTTTTTTATGATTGGTTCAAAAGAATTTGTTCTTATTTTTATAATCATAATAAAAATTGATTCAATAAATTTGAGTTTTTATAAAGTTATTGTATTTATACCTTTTAAAATTGTGTTAGAATCGTGCTATAATTTTCAAAAATTCAACAAATATTTTTTTGAATTGAACACTTATGAGCCGGTTTCATGAGGTTGAGTTAAACTTAAAGTTTATTTGGTAATATGGTATCAGAGTTATTTTGAACCTATCTTAGCGAGTGTTTGTTGGGTTTATCAGGTCACCCTCGGACCACCCAAATGTAAATGAGCCAGTTTTATAGGGTTGAAATTATTTTATTAGTTTTTGGTAGATTGTTTTATTAGGTAGTTCTTTTATCTTCTTCAACATAGTCTCAAAATTACTTTACTTTGTTTTCAATGGTTAACTATAATTTTTTTTTTTTACTTTTAAATTTAAGTATTTAAGTATTGAGTATATCAGAATAACATATCCAGTGGTTTCTAAATTATACTTGCACCCCTTTTTTAAAATAAAGGAAAAATTTGTATATAATTAAAAAAAATCTGAATGCTAGTGTAATTCGAGAAAGTTTTAGAGAACATCGGTGCCGTGTAAATTACTATATTTTTTTTATTAAACATCAATATACAATAAGTTAAATATTTTATCATTGATTTAAATTTATTTGATTAATTTATATATGATTTTCAAATCACCTAAAATTTTTTTTTAGAAAAATATATGATTTTAATATTTTCATTATCATTGAAATCATTTTACGCTATTTAAATTAATTTCACTAATGTTTATTTTTTAAAAAATATATGATTTTAATATTTTCATGATCATTGAAATCATTTTACGCAATTTAAATTTAATTTCACTAATGTTTCTACATAAATATAATTTTTTTTTTCATTGGACAAAAATAATACATTTAAACAAAATCAAAGTTTTTAAAAAGATTTATCAACTATTTTATATTATAAAAAGAGGTTTCAAACTTAAAAAATAAATAATGACGAACAATTTTTACTTTAAATTCTAAATTTTTATTTTTAACTTTTAATATGAAAGAAAAGTTGTGTGAAACATATCCCAACTCTAAGCACCTTTCAAAGGTTACTTCAAGGGTTACTCAAATATTTATTATTTTGTTCAATTAAGACTTATTATTAAGGTAAAAACTATAATTGATAATTAGGTACAAGTTGTTGTTATACTCATAACAATTCAAATGTTCTGATTGAATTGTGACTCGGGACTATCCACAGTGAGATATATGCCACGCTGAATGACTAGTTTTTTTTTTCTTGATGATCAACAATTTAATATCATTTTTTCTATGAGAGGAAAGGGGCTTAAATTTGTATTTTTTTATTTATATTTTTATATTAATCATGATGGTTATAAATAGGCAATTATTTATACTTTTATGCCATATTTTGTCTTTTTGGAGTAACTACAACAATCTTGGGATAATCTTATGCAGATAATTGTTTTCGTAAATACATATAAGAAACTTGGTGTGAACTTTCCAAGAGACTTCCTAAGTGTTGAACGCATAGATTTTGTCCCCTTGTTAGGCAGAGCACTGACCAAATGTTCAACAGTCAAACAGAAAGGTTGATAAAAAAGTGAAGGAAAAAGAATGAAATTTTATAGGAACGAGTTTTTCAAAGAAAGTTGAATCCAAATTAATGATGAATAGAGTTTGTAAGTTGATGGAAGGAAATGTTGAGCGGTTATTGCGGTGTTTGGCAGGTCAATGCAATGAAGAAAAATGCAAAAGCTTAACTAAATTAGCAACAATCATATGCACGAGTTTACCTCAAAACTTGTTGTGTTTGGGTATTTGCAGTCAAATATGTTTGGTTGAATTGGTCTTGTTTGAGTGTGAAGGTGGTGGCCAGCGCCGCTTTCCTTTACCACCTTATTCTTTTATTTTTCATGACTTTGAAGCAAAGTTCTTTTTGATCCTTTTCATTTTGAAGGAGTAAACCCAATGCCCCACACTACAAGCCAACCAACACAACCCAATTCTTCAATATTGGTCTGTGTGTCCTGTTGCCTCTTCTGTTTGCTTCTTTTTGGATTGCTGTCAGACAAAACAAAACAGACTTCACTTCTGAATAGAAAATAGAGAGGGAAGACTCTTCTTTTGTTCGTTGAATTCAGCCTCTCTTCTTGTTGGATCCAACTCTGACCAGTGAAAAAAGACGAAGCTAATCACAGATTCCAACCTTAGCGTCATTGTTGCTAATAATGATAATATTATTGAAATAATTGAACATATTGGTCGTTTGACCGAAAGCTATAAAAAAAGTATAATCATGTGAATGATATGAAGTTTTGCATTCCGTACCAGTTACGTTCGAGTGTCTACCGTTCCTTCCTGTCACTCTGATGATGATGTTTCCTCCAAGGTAAAATATTATTTATTGGAAAATTATTATTAAAATAAAACACATCCACATAGGTATGTTAATTAGAAAATATTGAAATTTGGATAATCCTGATTTAGGTGCATTGTGTTTATCTAGTGACGCGAGTACACAAGTTTTTCCCTTGGTGGTGATGCCCATCACTGGCAAAGTCAAAGTGATTCTAAATTTTCATCAAACACGCGCAAAGAATGATTTTTTTTCCAAGTCTTCTTGAGGATTCTGTCTATTATGTTGGAGCCCTTGTCATTTCACAACCCTAAATCACTAATTTTATATTTAAATATAGGTTGAAAATGACAAAATTAAAATAAAAACATTACCTTATATTTGAACTTTGAACAGTAGCATTTTCAGTGATATATACATACGTCGGATTATACGGTCAATTCTTTCTTTCTTTTTAAATAAATAAAACCCCAGAATGCCTGTTAGTAGGGATTTATTGAATTTCTTTTACATAATAAAATCTATTTAAGAGATTGATATATGATTGATAAAGATTTTCCATATATTTGAATGAAGCTGTTGATTTTCTTTGTCGATATGTTAGATAACATATATAAAATTAAATATTTCTTTTGGGAAAAACAAAGTTCGTTATTAGTATGAATTAAAGAAAATATTTTTAATAACATTGGAAGGTTATGTAGACATAGTCTAACGCAATATTGTGTAGTCTATATATACTACATAAGAGTCTATATATATGACCTAGATTAAAAAATTAATAAAAAAATCTACCAAATCTGCATTATGATATTTCTCACTATTATTAAATAATTTGTACTAGATAATCTCTAATCATTTTATTTAGCTCTTAAAGCAAATCATCTATTAAACATGATTTAGAGTTAATCAACACAATTTTCCATCTTAACTTCAAATCATGTAAGAGTTCTCTATATCATTTTTCTTTATCCTTAAACAAAAAATTAATATGCTCCAAGCACGGTTTGAATTTTGATCTTAATAAGAATTTTGTAAACATATATACGTGATTCTCCTGTGAGACTATCTTTCCGATTCTAACCTCTCTAAACTCAACAACATCTCTCATGAAGTGCAATATAATATCTATGTATTTGGTTCTCTCGTGGAAGATCTGATTATCAACTAGATGTATGACACTTTGACTATCACAATGAATAGTCACACAGTTTTGCATAATACCCAACTCTCCAATCATTCCATTCAACCACAGTGTCTCATTCATCCTCTCTGTGAACGCTATATACTCTCTCATGTAGTAAAAAAAGTCACCACTGATTGCAATTTGGATTTCTATCAACCTACAGTTTCAAACAATGTAAAAACATACCCAAAAAGTGACATTTTGGTATCAACATTCCTTGCAAAATTAGTGTCTACCAACCCCTGTATAGCAGTTTTGTTATGCGTAGGACCGTCTATATACTATACTAAAGGATATTGTTCCATTCAAATATCTTAACACCATGGAAAAGGCTCCCAATAAACACATTAAGGATCTACCATGAACTTGTTAACCACACTAACAACATGCACCAAATCTAGTCTGCTATAGACCATCTCATACATGATGCTCTTTACTCCATTAGCACAAAGTAGTCTTCATCTCTCTCATCCTCAAAATTAGGAGCTTGGGTAACTAAGAGCCTTGTGTGGTGTCGTAAAGGTGTTTATACAGGTTTAGATTCATGCATCCTAAAACTCTTTAATCATCTTCTGCAAGTATCCCTACTAAGATAGACACAATATCCCAACCGTGTGATCCTTTTGTATGTTCATCCCCATTATTTTCCTCGTGGGACCAAGATCTTTCGTTTCAAACTTTGAACTTAATTTTTCTTTGAGCTCCTCCAATTCATTTTTATATTGGTTGGCTATAAGGATATCATCTACATATAAGAGTAAAAACACCGTAGACTTTTCTTCTCTTTTGAGGATATAGACATAGATACCATAATTATTCCTTTGGAACGTTGAATACCTTAGGAAGTCATTAAATATCTTACATCACTTCCTTAGACTCTATTTCAATCCATAAAATGATTTCTTAAAAAAAAACACATCTTCCACTCATCTTTAACAAACCCTTCAAGTTGTTGCATGTATATAGTCTCTTCGAAGATTCCATTTAGAAAAGTTGTTTCACGTCTAACTGTTATAACATCAGATTATACTAGTTAATAATATACATCAAAATCTTTATGGAATAATATTTTACCATAGGTGAAAAGATCTCTCAATATAGTATACTCTATCCAATTGTGTAAAAAAATTTGCCACCAATCTAGCCTTCAACTTTTGTCCCTCCCCACTTGATATTTCCTCCTTCTTCTTAAACAATCATTTAGCTCTTACTACCTTATGGTTTCTTGGTAGATCAACAAACATCCATATGTGATTCTTCCTTAGAGATTTAATCTCCTCCTTCATGGTAACCTACCATTACTGATCTTTTATGCCTTTTATAGCATCCTAAAAGTTTATAGGCTCTGAACCTTATATCTCTTTAATTGTTGTCAATGCAAAACTGATAAGGTCAACATATCCAAACCTTTGTGTAGGTTTGATCATTCTTTTCTCCCTATCACATTTAAGTTGATAGTACAAGTTAACTTTTTCACGTATGGGCCTTCTTGAGTAAAAGCTAGAATGTTGGTTTACATCATCTAATGCATCATCTTGTAACACTTTCAAACGATCTAATCCATCATTAGAAGGCTCCATCTTAGCATTGACTTTCTCCTTCCATTTATCTAGATCCATACACATCATAGTCATTCAAGTTTCATCGAATGTGATGCCCTTGCTAACAAAACATCTAACCTCTTCAGGCTCCAACCTTCATAGGTTATACTGCTTTCCTCCTTTTATGTATCTAATGAAGATACAACTCTCAACCCATGTTTCAAGTTTGTCCTTCTTGACATCTACAAATGCCAAAGCATCAACACCTTCAAATTTTCATAATCTATTGGCCTTCCACTCCCTACTTCAATGGGAGTCTTGCAATTTAGAGTAGACAAAGGACTTTCGTTTATGAAGTAGACGATAGTGTTTCCAGCTTCTCCCCATAAGGACTTAGGCAATCCAATTCTTTACAACATATATTTCACCATCTCCAAAATGAGTTTGTTCATCTTCTCAGTCAACCCATTTTTTGTAATGTACTTACAACAGTTTTATGCCTTTTTATACCTTCTACCCTATAAAACTCCTTAAACAACTTCAATCCATTGTTTGTCCTAAGAACCTTAAACCCTAGTTTTACTTTTCAAGATATAGATCCACACCCTCCTTGAGTAATCATCTATGATACTGAGGAAAAAAAACCCTCTATCATAAGTCTGAGCTGGCATTGGAACCCATAGGTCTACATGAGCAAACTTAAAAAGGTTTTTTGGACACATGTTTACTAATCTCAAACTTCAATCTATATGATACTTTTTTCAGTACGTAGTGATCACAAAAACTCCAACCTCATCCTATCATCTCCTAATTGGTTATGCTTCTCTAACTCTACTAAATTCTTCTCACTTATGTGTCCCAACCTTAGATGCTAACTTCATCTTATCATGCATCGTCTTATTAGCCATAAATGATGTGCAATCACTATTGAATAGTTTAAGTTGTAAATGGCATTTTTTTCTCCCATTTAGCAATTGTAGATGCTCCCCTTAGAATCTTTATAATTTCTTGTACAATCTTGTTTGTTAAACCAATGTAATGAAACACACTAATTGAAAAAAGATTCATCATAAGCTCTAGAATATATCTCCCTTCTTGCAACAACATCTCCTAATTATCAAACATCTTTAATTTGATAGACCCCATGTCATGCACCTTACAAGATTTATTGTTTTTAAAAAGAACTATTCCACCCTTTTCCAGTTCAAAAGTCTCAAAGAACTCCTTCACATGGCACATGAGATAAGTGCATCCAAGTCCATGATCTAGCTCTTCTATCTATCAAACACAGATGCCACTAATAGCCCTGTAGACTCGTAGCTATCAGATTCTACAATGACATCAATAAATCTCTTCTTAAAATGAGATTTCTTGCATTTTTCATTTCTCTTCTTGATGTGAGTTGATTTTAGAATTGCACATTTTAGATGGTTTTTCTTAGATTATGATTTTAATTAGTAATGGTAGGTGAAACTCAATGAAGATTTCCACTGGACACAAACTTAACCAAGTGGTTAAGTAAGTGTGAAGGTTCTCTTCAAAAGAACAAAAGAAAAAACAATTACTAAGATGATGATTGCGGAAATTAAATCAAGACAAAGAAATGAAGATAGATAATGACCAAAAGAAATGAAGAGTAATGGCAAAATTGAAAAGAAAGGAGTAAGGAGTAGAGGAAGCTTGGTGAGTGGAAAGAAATGACGAGGAATCACAACACTTGGGGAAGGAAGCTCCAAAATGAGTGAGGATGGAGTTGCCACTTGCAGCTATCTCTGCCAAGATAAGACTAAGAGAAAATATAGGAACACTCTAGACTCACTCAAATAGAGTTTCTTTACTTCAAAATTCAATGTGATTTACAAGAGGGGAGACACCCTGTTTATATATATGAGCGCCTTGGAGAGGAAGGGTAGGGGTGGAAATGACTGCAAGCTTCTAGAAACTAGATCAAATGTGAGTACATGAGGGAGTCTTCTAGAATCTAGGTCAAAGGTGAACACATGGGTGACACATGCTTTCTAGAAGATAAGCTAGCTTATTCTTCTTCTAATTGGGCCAATGTGAGCCCAATTGATTACAAATTAAACTTGTCTTAAAAAGACTAGAAGGAAAAATAATTGATACTCTGTCCCATGCCCGATTGTTCTTCTCCTGAGGATCTTTTGATGGCTGGTGAGGCCCCGTGTCTCCACCTGAGATGTTTGACCTAGCCTTCAATAGTCCTTTGGGTTTGTGGTTAGCTTCTTGTAAAGTTGGTTCATATCACTTCTTTTGTGGAAAACTCAACTTGAAGTGACATTTCTTATGGTAGATGTAATATTCAACTATTGTCCAATCGTTTAACGAAAATTGCTTTGACTTCTTTCCCTTAAACTTTTTTCTTTCTTTCCATTCAATTTTGACACATTCAAACTTAACCCTTCATCCTCTCCCTTAGAATTTTGAAAGTTCTAAACCTTTGTAGCCCTTATGGATTTGCACCTCCTCAAGAGTAATGGTTTGCTCCTTCCTGAATAGCCAAGCATCTTTAAAATTTTCATATGTCTTAGGCAAGGCGTTAAGAAGAAGTAAATCTTTATCCTCATCATCAAGCTTCACCTCAATCTTCTCCAGGTCATCCAGAATCTTGTTGAAATCCGATAATTGTTCCACCCTATGAATTGGTGTTGTTTCAACACATAGTATGTGTGCTAAAGACTTAGTCATATACAATGACTCACGTTTCACCCAGATCGACATGGCAGTTTTCTTCGTAGCGACTTTCCTTTGTGCCTTATCAGCAAGACACAAAATTATGGAGCTCATGACTTTTTTGATCATGCCAAGCTTCTCCTTTCGAGATGTAGATGCTAACATGTTCGTCTCACCCTTCAAAGCATCAACACAACCTTATTGTATCAAGATTACCTCAATATTGATTCTCCACAATCCAAAGTTGTTCTCCCTAGAAAACTTCTCGATGTCAAATTTGGTGTCATGTCTTTAACTTCTTGATTTTCTTATTCTCGTAGACAACACCAATTATTGGATTCACAACCATAACAAACAAGAAAACATAATAACAAACAAGAAAACACAATAACGAGACTAGAATAAAGTACCTTTATGAAGACTAAAAGATTCTATACACAAAGTACAATGCAAAATGCAATACACTGTATAATCCATATACATAACAATCTCCACATAACACAATAATTTAGAGCCAATCATTTGATATTCCTTAATAAACAAAAATCAAATTAAAAGATTTATGTACATTAGTGAAATATCTATAGATAGAGTTAAATTAGATCATGTACAAATTTAATTTTATAAACTAAGTTAAACTAAAAATTCACCTTATAATATAATATTAAAATTTATCTTAATAAAATGTATTGATCTTATCGAATTATTTATTATTGGACTGATAAAGTATTCACAACATATCTAGTGCTACACTGATAAAAGATGTAGAGTTATAAATGAAAAGAAATCTCAAATTTTTTGAGACTGGTTTTATATTATTGACCGAGCCTTTAAAGTCCATTTCCTAGTGAAATTGTATTGTACGTGATCGACATTGAAATTGAATTTTACGACCAAATGGTGACCCCATACTCTAATAATTGATGGGCTCCATCCATGTCTTTGGTTGAATAAGCAAAGACAATGAAAAATGAAGCATGACTTCCTTAAAGCCACAAAGATGACATTACATGCACAAAATAATGGAATATATGATTAAGTTTTTCTTTTCTTGTGATTTTTTCTTTTTAATTCTTTTGAAGAATTTTCCATTTGAAAAAAATAAAATAAAAATTATATATTACTTCTCTTTCATTTCTTTAAACCACTTCTTTATTCAAACACCAGCACAACTACTAATAAGACAATACTTGATATACATGAAAGGTATATATACTTATTATTATTACTAAATATAAATAACTAGTATCATGTTTTAAAATCAAATAAACAATAATTTATAATTTTTTTATCACTGTATCTTATAACTTGATCCTTTATTTTAAATACTTTTTAATAATTCCTTTTATATTTTTTTGTTTGGATACTTTAGTGACTAAAAATATATCATGATTTTTATATTTTACTAAAATTTGCTAAATATAATCATACCCACATCTTTTATCTTAGAATTATATTATTTATGATAAAAATTATACATTTTTATATCATTTCTAATATATTTTTCATTCATTTGGGTCAAAGATTTATTTTTATATTCATGTTTTAGTACGAAAACTTAACTAGACTGGTATTGGTAAAAGAAATTTTAAAAATAGTTTTAAAATAATACCAACTTGTAAAATAAAATTTATTGAAACGTGATTTGAATTTTAATAAAAAAATAAAAATATTATATTATATGTTTAATTAACAAATGTATGCATTTCTTTTTGTGTGAATTAGAGATGGAAAATAAACTTCTACTAGTTTTTTTTATTTGAGAAACTCGTATCATGGAATTAAACAAATATGATATAAGTATATGTAATACCAAGACAAGATGACTAAATTGTATCATATTCTTCATTCACATACTCATCTTATTTTAAATTATTAATATAGATTGTACTATACTTAGATTCTCTTGGTCTAAACAATTGAACATCCATAGTTGAATATCATTTGGATGTAGTTGAAGGACCTAACAAGTGTTCATTGGTATGATATGATTAACATAATCATGGTACAAAATGTTACCATAATATCTAGATTAACTCAATAAATCATCCTCATCCGACCAGTATATGAGGTCCACTTAGATCATATAAATATGTACTCCAATCAAGATGAATGTACGCATTGATTAGTATTTATTACTCTCAACCATTATATTTCAAATACTATAAGAGTACATTTTGTAGACACACCACCTTCGCTCAAAACCAAAAATAAAAAACAATACAACTAAGACAAAGATACTGAAAAACATCAAGACCTTCCATACTCATAAAAAAATAGATCTTAAACACATAGAAGAATAGATCTTAAAATTTATTTAACCTTTATTTATGAATATAAGTGAAAATTTAAAAATATATATATGACAATTATAAAAAAATTCGTAAAAGTTAAGTAGACATTTAATTTTTACATCTTATTAATATGAGTTTTTAATAAAAAAAAACATATGCACTGAACCATTATCATCCTAATAAAAGTATTTCAGGCTAATTCAGCAGTACCCTCTTTCTACTTTCTTATTAATGTCATTCCCATGCAAGGGAAACCAACCATAGTTCCCTTTCATTTTGTCGTGATGGAGCGTTGACATACGTTATTATATACCTGCATTTCTACTTTCTACATAAATCTAAACACATTCAATGCATTTAATGCCTCAACCAACCAATCACATAAATATGGATCTTCTGACCAGCACAAATGAAGGGAACGCGTTTTAAGTACAGCACCATTTTCAGCTATTCTCACTCACCAATCTGAAACCAAAGAAAAAAACACACTGTTCACTACACTTTTAAAACAAATTTTTCATCTCCAACTTTTCTTTTAGGATTAATTATTTTATAAGTATTTTTAATTTAGTCTTTACTAAAAATATTATTCTATTAAATATTTTAAAAACTTATATTTTCACTTGGATCTCTATCGTTAGATTTGTCATTGTTTAGTGTAAAACATAGTTGTTATTTACGCGTCATTTTCATGAAAAAAATTATTTAATCAAGTTTTTAGTTTTTTATAAATTTAATTATTTTCAATTAATTTCTTATTAAAAATATTCACTCTTTACAAGTATCCAAAATATTTGTATTTTTTAATTGAGTAATTGTTGTGGTCAATTGAGATATTATAAAAAGTCATTAAATAAAAATTAATTCTTAGATATTAAAATAATTAATTATTATTTTATTAAATTAAAAATCATTTATAAACTAAAAAATTACTGATATCTAAGTTATATATAATCATTAATTACTAAGATTTTAGTTATTAACTACTTTATATTTTAAATTAGTCTCTAATAGTCTTTTAGAGACTAATTTAGAATCTAGAATATTAGTAGCTAATTTAAATACTAATATAGAAACTATTTTATAAATTTTTATTAATAATAGAAATCTCTTTAGATATCAATATTTTTTAATGTATAAGATAATATCTAGTCTAGTCAATATAGTGACTAGTTATTTTTCTTTATCTAAACTTAGTTGTTATTTAATGATTTTTTTTAATGAGAGTGACATAATCACGAAGTATCAATTAAAAAATACAAAAATTATAAATATTAAATATAAATGAATTTTTTTAAATGAACCCATTTAAAAATAAACAAATTTATAATAGATTTAAAAATTAATTAATAACAAAATTTAGTGATAGACACTCAATTAAAAAATATAAAATTTTTAATATTCAATAGAAAAAAAAATTATTGAAAATACTCAAATTACAAGTAACTTGAAACTTAATTAAGCTTTTATTTCATGCTAATTTAAGGTATAATTACAAGTCTTTCATTTTCAAAAATAATAATAAATTAAACAATACATGATATATAATTGAAATAACACTAATTTATCTTAAAATTTTGAATGAAAAGTAATTTTATGTTTTTCTATATTAATTTATGATTTATTGATGAATGTTATTCTAATTTTTTTCTCAAATCTCCCCATTATTTTCCAATAAAATGATAATCAAACCGCTTCCCAACTAAGAAATACAAAACAAAAAACAAAATAACTCGTATTTGGGAAGAAAAAACCTTAGCTAGAAGTCCATTGGCATACCAATAATTGTCTCCTAGTCTAGAGGCAATTCTAATTTTTCATAAAACAGTTGTTAATATCCGTAACCTAAGGAAATGTTTTAATTATTTTTTTTATAGAAAAGGTGTTAGCCAGAGAAACATCATCTGTATAATAAAATATACAACAAAATTAAAGTAAAATAAAGAAATAAGAATTAATTAATTTAATGATCATCGTAATATAAAAGACAGCTCTTTTGACTTTATCTCACATTTTCACATCAAGTTTTTAGCCGTCCTTTGTACAGTGGAAGGGTTTGCTTTAACCTTGTTATTTGAAAAAATCATAAATTTAATTTTCATTGTAAAAAATAAAAAAACCTTCTCAGATTTAACTTTTAAAACAGTTATTACAAAAGTTAATTTCATAAATTAAATTAAATTGAAAAAAAAATGTATTTGTTTAGTAGTCACTATCTTTTCTCCCCTCTACTTAGACAAGGTCACTTGTATATTTTATGTGGAAAAATTCTTTGATAAGAAGCAGACTTGATACTTAACAAAGACTATGGAGACCAGAAGAGAGAGTCTTAGTTATATATATAGCAGGTTGCATCCACTATATATGAATCTATATATATATGGTTTTGCTTCACAACTGAGATTCCAGTAGTGATATGAAGTCTGACCTGGAAGTGAAACCATACAACAACCCCAGAACAGCAGCTATATATATGCATATCTGATATCACACCATCTCAGTAACTGTGACTGTGCCATAAAATCTATATAAATGAAGGACAAAGTTGCATTCAAAAACTTGCTGGAAGTTCAGAAAAAGGCATCTGTTAGTAATACAGATGCACTGAACTGGACTCAGGAACCCTCCATTACAACTACTGTAAGTTAATTACATCCATGTTATGTGTATATACTACTTTCTAGCTAATTTTTCTTACGCTTCACCTTTATCTCTACCTATTAATCTTTACTTCTTCTTTTTGTTTTTGTTTATATACAATATAAATTAGAGTAGCTAATAATTTGTTTTGAAATCTAAATTATCATGTTCTATACATGTTTGTGAATTGTGCAGCTAGGATCTACTCTTCTTGGTTTGAGGCTTAATAACTTTGAGCTTCCCCAAAATCTTGAGCAACAGCCACTGAATCAAGTGGGTAATCTTTGACAAGTTAAATTGATCTAAAACTGGATGAATTTTTTGACTGATGCCCCTGTGTTGGGTCTTTTTTCTGTGACTGGATTTTAGTTGGGCTTGTTGCAAATTGAGCTAGAGGAGGTGAAGAAGGAGAATCAAAATTTAAGGTCAATGCTTAATAAGATCACTGAACACTACGCTGCTCTTCAGAATCAGTTATTGTTGGCGATGCGGCCAAAGAAACTATCTTCATCACCTCAGAATAATGAGGACATGCAGGCAAGTTTGACCAAGAATTTGTTTCATATATGCTTATTTGACTAATAGTTCGTTTTGTTGTATTGCACTTGCATATTGTTCCAGTAAGTTTTGGCAGAAATACAATTTTATTAATTAGAAATGTTTTGTATATGGATTGTTCACCCAAATAGTCAATTTAATTTATTTCATCCTTTTTGTTGATAAAAAAAGAGAGAATAAGTTTAGCAGCACAATGATACATAGGTAACAAAAATTTAGTTCTTTTTTCTAATTATTAACATCACATGTATTATTATCAGTAATCTACAATAATAGGAGACGTATGAATAGTTAATTAAAATTTATATACTCTTCTACCTTATTTTAAACGAAATGATCTAAATGCATAAACCATGTTTTGGTATGTCTGTAGAAGGATAGCAGGCAAGATAACGTGAAGAAGCCAGGTTTACCCTCGTGGCAGTTCTTACACAGTGGTAAGGCACCCTTCAGAAGTATTTTAGTTGTGTTGAACGTAGGCAGAAACCTGACATATATATATTTACAATGTTGAAGGTAAAATGAATAAGCAAGTAACACAACAAGAAGCAAAAATGATAGAAGAACAGGCATTTGAGGCTTCTTGCAAGAAAGCTAGAGTGTCCATAAGAGCACGATCAGAATCTTTGGTATGTGTGAATTTCTATCTTATTTTTGTAGAATTTTATTTTATAAATTGGATTGCTAATTCTTATAACATCTATCATTTTATATATGCATTAATTTAATTGATTTTTTACTCTGATATGAAAAGTTTGGTATCAATGATTAGAAAGAGTGTATTCACAAATGTAAATATTAAATTTAATCTATTTCTTTGTTTTGTTGGAAGGTGAAAATGGAGTGATCATAAAAAAAAAACTTTCGTTGTAACGGTATAATAAAATAATTAAATAAAAATGAGATAAAAATTACTTAGTTGTTATATGATCTAAATTGGATAACATTTAGATAATTAAAAATATTATTGATTTCTAAATTAATTTATATTATTAATAAATAATTTCTAAATTGGTATCTTTCTAGTTAGCTATTAGGTTTTAACTACCAATTATTTAAATTCTAAATTTGATAGAAAAATTTGAGTAACTAATTATATACTAATTTAGAAATTAATAATCTTTTTAAGTCTTTAAAATAGTTTTTAATTTAATCACTGTAACAACTAATTATTTTTTGTCTCTAAAATTGGTTTCTATTTATTGATGTTCTAGTGGAAGTAAAATTTCTTTAATATTCAATAGTATTTATATAATATAAAATACAAAATTATTTAAATGTTTTTTTTTCTAAAGACTATTATAGTAAGAAGTTTGATCTTTTTACATAATTGATTTATGCTTATTATTTTTTCACTCACATAAATATGTTAGAGAGGACTTTCTTTACACGTTCTCCTGTCTTTATATCTTTATTTTTTTTAAAAGTCCTATATATTAATTTTTTTTAAATAACTTTATACTGTTATTCAATAAAATCACCACCAATAATAAATTTATTAATTTTTATTTACTTAAAAATTATACTGTAATAATATACCGTGTAATTCTTATTCTTATTAGATCTCTTCTCATGTTTTTTCTATATAATTTTTTTTTCTTTTTAATTCATATCCTTTTACTTTAGACAGCCTAAATAATTCATTTATAATATATAAATTTGAAACATGGGATAATATTACAAGTTTTAAGGCAAAGATTAAATGTTATTGGAGAGAAAATTGCAGACAACAAACCACAATTAATGTTTCACTGTCTAGTTTAGTTAAATCCTTAATTCTTCATTTTCATAACATGTCCATTACTTTCTTTCAATGACATTAATTCAGTAGCATCGCCAGTAAATGATTATTCTGGAGTTTAATTAGTATAAGTGTTAAGCAACTTTTCATGGAGGGATATAAACTAATGTTGAAGTTATTTTTAAAAAATTAAAGTTGTTTTTTCTAAGCAAATGACATTTGTTTCAAGAAAAAAAAAAGGTTAAATAAAGCAAGCATTGATTTACTTTTAAAGCCGTGAAGTAAGTGTGATTTAATTATCAAAAACTGAACCCATAGAACTAAAATATAATTTTTATCTTAAGTTAGGTGGTTAATTGTATAATAAGTGGTAATACTTTAACACTTATACACTAACATACCTACACTCTCGACACACTAATAAATTATTATTTTAATTATATTTATTTTATTTTTTAATTAAAAATATTATTATATTATTATAATTGTTTGATGCAAGCCATAATGGTGCATATATATGTATATAAGTGTGCATTGGCATGTTATTGTTAGAAGGGTGATGGGTGTCTATGGAGAAAATATGGACAAAAGATATCAAAGGGTAACCCTTGTCCTCGAGCCTACTATCGTTGCAACATGGGAACAGCATGTCCAGTTCGCAAGCAGGTCTTTTCTCCTTCATATTACTTCACAAATACAAACACTTTTTCATTAACATAACATACATACTCGTTGAAGTTAATGTTGTTTAAGATTTTGGAACATTTCAAAAGTGTCTATGAAAGTGTCTTGCAGGTTTACTTAAAGATATGTTGTTATTTACTTGGAAACAGGTTCAGAGGTGTGCTACTGATGAAAGTGTTATGATCACAACCTATGAAGGGAACCATAATCATTCACTCCCTCAAGCAGCCAGATCCATGGCTTGCACAACATCAGCAGCACTCACCATGTTCCTTTCTGGCTCAACCACTAGTTCACATGCCACCACTTTTTCAAATCATGACCTTTTCTCTTCACTGTCTGCTTCTACCCACTATCCATCTGCATCATCTTCTTTAACTGTAACACTCGACTTAACCCAGCCCCCTAAGAACTACCCCAAATTCCTAACTGCAACTGCTCTTTCTTCAAGCCATTCTCAAACTTTCCCTCTTTCATTGAACGGTTACCCTCAACAGTGTGAGGGATTACCCTTGGAGAAAGAGCTTCCCTTGGTGGATGTTCTTAGTGCTGCCATCACCAGGGATCCTTCTCTTAGGGCAGCATTAGAAGCAGCCGTTTCCTCTTTGGTTGGAGATTCTCAGAACATCAGTAACCATGGCCAACTTAGTAGGAGTGATTATGACCCTTCTTCTAAGATGTCTGCTGAAGCTTCACGGATTTAGAGTTGATAATGATTGCCAAGAAATTAATAAATTAAGCAAGCGAGACAGCAATTGTGCCCATAAGGTTGAGAATAGGGTAGATTTTCAGTGATATGATGTTCTGTATCCTGTATTTTGTATTGCCTTTTTTCATAATACATTTCATCTCTCTACATTGGTTTTGTATAGTTGGGATTTGCTGAGATGTCAAAGTCAAAATTTACAGTAATGTCTAGCATGAACTGTCCAAAAAAGTTTGTCTTGGTCCCCTGCAAAGAGATGAACATATTTATATATAATAAGTATAATATATTGTATGATATTGCTAGCAAATAATCATATTTCTTAAGGATGTAGAGAAACTTTTAAATAGATCTTCGTTTCAATTTCTAGCATTGAATGTGAGAGGTGTAAGTTAATTCAGAAAATCAATGATGATAATATATGAATAGGTGGTTTTTCTGATAAAAAAATTTAATTACTTGTCTTTGAACCGATATTCTTCTTGAGTTTCAATATTTAGACATCCCAAATTGGATGAGCCAGGATACAATTCTCTATGTGACTAAAAATAATATTATTTTAATTATGTTGTAAGGTCCACAGGATGGGCTGAAATATTCTAAAAATATTTAAAATTTGGGTGTTTAGAATTATGTTCTGAATTTAAGTTAAAATATTTTGGAAATTACATTCTGAATTTAGTTTGTTCAGTTCTTCTCCACTTTTTTAGCTTCGGTGCCTTCTTCTCCTCCAGAGTATCTGTTAGGTCTTCTCCTCGAGCTTCTGTTCCAAGTTCTCTTCCAGCATCTGTTTCAAGGTTTGTCAATCCTCCACCTTTTCTTCCAGCTTTCTCGTTCGTCCTCGTCCACATCGGTATTTGCAAGCGGAACCTCTGCATCCCTTTTCATGATGTTTGGGTGGTGCTATTGCTAACCTTACATTGATGTGTTCTGTTTAATTTCAGCAAAGTGATACATTTTTTATTCATTGATTTATTTTTTTATCATTGGTTTATAAGTAAAAGATTGAATCTTGTTAATTTTTGTTAGGTGATAAATAATCTAAAGTGTGTCCATTTTATTTGCTCCGTGATGATACTTGTAACATTATATGGTGACTAAAGTCAATTTTTTGCTGACAGTATTTTTTTATTTTATGTTAGGAATTATTTGATGGATCTTTAATTCAGTAATATTTTATCTGATAATAGACACAGAAATAAGAGGAATTGGTTTGACAAAGACAAACGAGAAAGAGTGAAAGAGAAAGGCTACAAGAGAAAGTGAAGGTGAGACAAACCCTGAAACAATAATAGATGAGAACCCAGTATAAAAACTCAAGAAGACCGAACAAATAATGAAAGAAAATAGACGATACCAAAATAAATAAAAAAAGTGGAGGAAGTAAGTTTGCACCTCAAAATATTTAAACCTAAAATCAGAATCACCAAAAATTTTCAAAATTTTCCCCATTTTCAGCACATACCGTAGATTCTACAAATCAATTAAAATATTATTATCACATGGAAAGTTGTATCCCTACGCTACCAATTTCCGGTCGTTCAACTGCCATTTTTCTTCTTGATATAACTCTCCAAGAGCTTGTTGTGTTTGACAACATTACCTTCTCTTTTCTTTCTTGTGTTTGACAATACCTTCTCATTTTTTTATAAGAATTAGGTAGACACTTTCACATAAACTTTTAAAATATAATTGTAAACTAATTCTAACATTTAAAAAGTTGTTTTATTTTTATATTGTTATTTAAAATGTTAAAAAATTGAAAAATGTTAGATGTTGCTATATCTTTATTGATTATAATTTCAGAGTCATACAACCCAACAACTTCATGGATAAAATTCCTACAAGAACGAGTTTATTTAGAAGAGGAGTGTTAACCCCTTTAAATTGTGTGATGTGCCAAGACTCGGATGAATACTCACAACATCTTTTTCTTGGTTGTATTGTTGCTCAACAGGTTTAGGTTCAGTGTTTCAGATGGATTGAGATTACGTTTGTCCAACATAATGATTCGATGAGTCATTTTGAGAATTTTGTCTTACCTTATGGCTCTCTAAAACAAAACCTGGTGTGGAAAGGTATGTGGGCGGCAGTTGTGTGGTCTATATGGGATTAAAGGAACCATATTGTTTTTAGGCAAGAAAAGGTGAACGCGGAGGAGATTTTCCAAATGGCACAATTAAAAACATGGCTTTGGATGAAACACAGGGTGAATGGTTTTAACTACTCCTTTTCTGACTGACATTCGAATCCCCTAATTTGCATTAAGAGTGTCCTATAAAAGGAAGGATTAGCGTCAGTTTGTAGAGTACAAGTTTGATGGGCAAGGAAGACTTGATTTATGCTGCGGGAACTTGTTTTTCTTGAAGGAAAAACACAAGGGAGAGGCCCCATGGTGGTTTTGAATTATGCAATTTTTTGTTGTTTGATTTTTTTTCGGCCAAAGAAGATATGTTGATTTTTGTTGTATAGATGTTGGTTTTTTGTTGTAGTTTTGGTGATGGTTTTGCTGGTTTTATGTTGTACAAATGCTGGTTTGTTGCTGCAGTTTTGGTACTGTTTTTTGCTGGTTTTATGCTGTATAAATGTTAGTTTTCTGCTGCAGTTTTGGTATTGGTTTTATGATGTACAAATGTTGATTTTTTGTTACAGTTCTGGTACTGCTTTTTTGCTAGTTTTATGCTGTATAAATGTTGATTTTTGCTGCAGTTTTGGTGTTGTTTTGATGTTGTTTTTGCTGTAGTTAAAGTGCTTTTGATGTTCTTTTTGGAGCTTAGGCACTGATGTTTTCAGGTTTAGTAGGGTGTTAAACATAGTTTGTTTGAGTGCGTGTCCTTGTTCTTTGGAAATGTTTATAGTCATCTATTATGTAGATGATTTTAGACTCTTTCTTGTTATGTTAAAACAAGAACCAAAGAAACCTAGATCTTTATGTTTGTTATTTTGTAAATTTTTTTCATAAGGATTGAGACACCCCTAAATTGTTCACCTTTAATTTATTTATATATTGCTGATAAAAAAAATAAAAAACCCAACAATTTATTAACATTGAACAAATTTTAAAAATTGTAAAGTGATTATTTGATTATGTCGTTGTGAAAAGTAACATTTTTTATAATTTGATTAATGCATGATGGGTTAAGTGGTGGGTAGGAGTGAATATTTTGCCTATGATTCGGAAAGAAATAATAATGGTGGGATTCAGAACATGAAGGCAAATGAATGTAATCCATATATGATTATTTAAGAAAAAGAACTCATACTCATAGTTAGTTTACTTACCAGAAAAGAATTGGAAAGAATGAAAAAAGAAGTTGGTGAAAAGTGAAATAAATATAAATATAAATATAAATTCAATATTCAGTTGTTTAAATTCTTTAAAAAAACATTTTATAGAAATTATGGATCCAACGTATGGTGCGTTCCATCTAAACCTGTCTCCTTGCTAGTCGCACTACCTATTTAATATCCACATAAAAAAAACTCACAAATATTTTTTAATCTAATTTTTTTTTTGAATATATTGATTGTAAAAATAATTGAAATTAGATTGTATATTAATAGAAATATTTTTTCTAAAAAAATCAAATAAATTCAACGAATAAATTATCATTTTAAAAAAATAATCTCTTTAAAAATGTATTTAGTTTTTATAAATTTTAATTAAAACATAAATTTGTAAAATTAAATGCTAAAGAAATTCAATTGTTAATATTTTTCCATCGTTAAGCTTATTATAAATAACAAATAGAGGTACAAAATTAAAATTTAATTAATATTTACATAAAAATCATTGATCCTAACTAATAAACAAATTGATGAAATCAAATTCTAAACAAGTTACGCTAAAAATATTTCTCTCAGCCATCCTTTTCAAAAATTTCAAACAAATATTCAAATAAAAATTATTAATATGGCACGTATACCACATCACAATCAATGTCACTCTGTTTAACTCTCTCATTAAAATTGGAGTTGTTAGTTATGTGCCTAGTAGCCTAATAGACTGAGCAAAATATGAAAATCACCAAGGATAATTTAGCTATTGTAATTTACAAGTGGTGGTACTCAACCTCTAATGATGGTAGATTTTTTAGTGTTAATGCATGATGTCCAACTAGAATTATTAAAGCCTTTGAATCATGGATTTTGAAGGGGAGAAGATACTTGTGAAGGATTAGACTTCAACTATCTTAATACTCAAATACCCATTGAGATTCATCAAATAAATGGAACAAGGAGATGTAGATAATTTTGTATACTCGCCTTGAATATCAAATAGTGATTTAAGCTTATGAATGATAACTATGCTCATAAAACATGACAAACCTAAATATCAATACTTCTCTAATAAATATATCAAAAGTAATATAACCTTTTTTCCTAGTTTATATCCAAGAAAAATGCATTTTCTAACCCTCTGACCTATTATTTTCGATGATAAAAGTAAAACAAACAAAAATTCAGAAACCTTTAGATCAAGAAGAGTCTTACAAAAATTCAAAATCCATGAAGTATTTCAAAAGAGTCTTAAGATGCATGAGGCAAGCCTCTTAATCAAATAAAACTGCAGGAAAAACAAAACAGGACTAAAAGATGTTTGGTAGATTAAACTGGAAGAAAAGGTTGCAAGTATGTTAAGGATATGTTGTGTTTCCTTTCTACTACAAAGTTTTACTGAAGAGTTTTAACACAAGTGCTATGATGAATAATCTCATTCCAATTATAAAAGTCATCATAGGCAAACTCTTGAGCATTATTTGCTCTAATAATTTTAACATTATGACCAAATTGATTTTTAACAAAAAAAAAGAAGATAAAATCTATCAGTAAACATCTTGTTTTAATCTTAAACTTCATAAGAAATAACTTAGTGTATTTTATAAAATTGCCAACCATAGTAAAAAGATATCTATGTTCATAATACAAGAAGTTGCAAAAGAATCCATATGCAAACATGGTAAGAGATAAAAAAAAAAACATGAGAAAAATAGTATTTACATAAAAGGAAGTTTATGTTGTTTAACTAAACGAGCATCACAAATTTTTCAATATATTGATTATATAAGAAAAGTTTTACAAATATATATTTGAAGATGTTTCAATCTATAATGCCAAATATTAAAATCATCATTTGTGTAGTTATAATTATTAATGGAAATGTAATTAACAAAAGAAGAAATGTTTAAATTTTACAAGTAATAGGAACCACTCTAAATAAATTCCTGAATCTGACAAATGCTTTAAAAAAATATTCACAATTTAACAATAAATGAAATAATAAACCAAAATAAGATCAAATTTAGGTATGTATAGTACATTCAACATTGATAAAAGTTTCAGAAAAAGTAAACAGTTCCTAAAATTATGTGCAAAAGTAGAAAGCTCTGTTTGGAGTAACATTCATCTATGTTGTGTTATGATAATAACTGTACTATTTTGTATAAATTGAATTTCTTCCTCTTTCTTGAGTTCTCCAACTTTCAACTATTTCTACCATGTCCCTGTGATCTTTCCCTTCGGTTGCGTTTTGCCCACCCATAGCATTTATCAAGATTTTTACATCAATAAGACAGTGACTAATAACAATAACTGATAAGTTGTCTTTATTGCTAAAGAATTAAGAAGAAAATTCTACTATTCTTGGAACAGGTTCCATAAGAAATATATGCTTCTTGATTAGAATGGTGAATTTCTCCAAGTCCCTTAAAAAAACATACAAATGCTCTAAATTCATGTATCTAGCCACTATCTTCATCAAATTACGACTGCATGAACAATCTGGAACGAGTCTCAAGAATTCCAATTCTTCCCATTTAAAATCAATATATATGAGATACTCATTTCCTCTTGTTTAAGAAAATGTATTTCTTGAAGAGCTGAAATTTTAAAATGATCTACTTAGAAAAAATCTTCCCCAAAAAAACATTTAAATATGAGACACCCATTTCCTCTTGTTTAATAAAATGTATTCTTGAAGAGCTGAAATTTTAAAATGATCTACTTAGAAAAACTATTCCAATTATATCTCTTGCATTGTTGGTGTAAATAGTACTTTAGGCAATCCGAACATTTAAATAGTACTTTAGACAATTCGAACATTGAAAGATCATGTAATCACGGTCCATCTATCCCACGCATCAAAGAGGGGATAATCTTGTTGTCATTCCATCAAATTGTGAAATAACAAGAATCACCCAAGATGTGAAAGGGACTGGATAGAGATTGAAGGACTGGTCCATGATACTTCCATTTTTTAAGTAACACTAAAGAAAAGCAAAATTGTAGAATGAAGGAGGAAGAAAATGGCTACAGCGGAAACAGAACATACCATAATGCAACCATGCCATTTAAACTATGTATATGATATGTAGATGAATGAAAAGTCTGATCGTGAAAACATGCAAAGACCATGTCTTCATACACACTGATACAAGCAGAAGGCTACACACAGACCATACAAAGACAATGTTACCAAAAAACACGGCCTCAAGCGGAAGGCTATCATCGAGACAATAAAACAAAAAACGGCACAAGCTGATATACACAGGAGGCTTGTTCAAAGCAACAAATCAGATAGTATGAAACACATATATAGTATATTAAAAATATTACACACACATATACACATACATATATAAAGTAATCGTTTAAGAACAATAGAGAAATACAGAGATGGCACTAGTTTTTCATTCTTTTGCTGAATTACACACACATACTAGTCTTAAAAAACATAAGAAAAACACCCAATCAAGAGCAGCAACACACGAGTTCAATTGACATTGGACAAAAGAGACATGATACTTAGAAACCACCGCGAAGACGAAGGACAAGGTGCAGGGTAGATTCCTTCTGAATATTGTAGTCTGCCAAGGTACGACCATCCTCCAATTGCTTCCCAGCAAAAATAAGCCTCTGCTGATCTGGTGGGATGCCCTCCTTGTCCTGAATCTTGGCTTTCACATTATCAATTGTATCAGAGCTCTCCACCTCCAATGTAATGGTCTTCCCTGTCAGGGTCTTCACAAATATTTGCATACCACCACGAAGTCGCAACACCAAGTGAAGAGTGGATTCCTTCTGGATATTATAATCAGCAAGGGTACGCCCATCTTCCAGCTGCTTTCCGGCAAAGATAAGCCTCTGTTGATCTGGTGGTATGCCTTCCTTGTCCTGAATCTTTGCTTTCACATTGTCAATTGTATCAGAGCTTTCCACCTCCAAGGTAATGGTCTTTCCTGTCAGAGTCTTCACAAATATTTGCATTCCACCACGAAGCCTCAACACCAAATGAAGAGTGGATTCCTTCTGGATGTTATAATCAGCAAGGGTACGCCCATCTTCCAGCTGCTTCCCAGCAAAGATAAGCCTTTGCTGGTCTGGTGGAATCCCCTCTTTGTCCTGTATCTTTGCCTTTACATTATCAATGGTATCGGAACTTTCAACCTCCAAAGTAATGGTTTTTCCCGTCAAGGTCTTGACAAAAATTTGCATGCCACCACGAAGCCTCAAAACTAAGTGCAAAGTGGACTCCTTCTGAATATTATAATCCGCCAGGGTTCTTCCATCTTCAAGCTGTTTCCCAGCAAAGATAAGCCTCTGCTGGTCTGGGGGAATACCCTCCTTGTCCTGAATCTTGGCTTTCACATTATCAATGGTATCTGAACTCTCCACCTCCAAGGTAATGGTTTTCCCGGTCAAAGTCTTGACAAAGATTTGCATGCCACCCCTTAAACGAAGCACCAAGTGGAGGGTTGACTCCTTTTGAATATTGTAATCAGCAAGGGTTCTTCCGTCCTCAAGTTGCTTCCCAGCGAAAATCAGCCTCTGCTGGTCTGGAGGGATGCCCTCTTTGTCTTGGATCTTGGCCTTGACATTATCAATGGTGTCTGAACTCTCGACCTCAAGGGTAATGGTCTTCCCAGTCAAGGTCTTGACAAAGATTTGCATGCCACCCCTGAGGCGAAGCACGAGGTGGAGAGTGGATTCCTTTTGGATATTGTAATCGGCAAGAGTGCGACCATCCTCGAGTTGCTTACCAGCGAAAATCAGCCTCTGCTGATCCGGAGGGATACCTTCTTTGTCCTGGATCTTAGCCTTGACATTATCAATGGTGTCAGAGGATTCCACCTCGAGGGTGATAGTTTTGCCTGTCAAAGTTTTCACAAAGATCTGCATCTGTACAATCACAAACTAAATCATCAAAAACAGAAACATAAATAGGCACTTCAATCAAACCACAAACCTCAATTCCTCAAAATTAAGGTGTAAAAGAAACTATACAACTTCCAACTAAAAATCAGGATATATATTCCAACACATAAAAAAAATCGATAGCAATCCAAAAGACAGCTCTATCAACACAATCAAAAGAAACAGAAAGATCGGTACGAATACGTTATTATCGATGAGATAAGCTAAAACAAAAAACTGAACCTAAGATGAGAAAGGGAGAGAAGGCATACCTTGAAAGGGGAAAAAATGAATGATCAAGAAACTGCGAGATTGGGGAATTAGGGCTGAGAGATTGAGATTGCAATAAACGATGTATGAAGGAAGAGAATTCTGGGTGGTATTTATAGCTTGGATGCGATGATTCAATGACAAAAATATCCATAAACTAACGAATAAAGACTTGCCACGTGTATGGCGGTGTTCACATCACGATAAGCATTCCATACGCAATGGATTACGTTCTTTCTACACTGCTCTGGCAAATTCTATATTTTGCTTCTTCGTTAAGGACGAATGCTTCCCTCTTAAATTAGTATCTTCGTTGAAATTTCAAAGAAAAAATATGTTTTATTTATTTTTAATTAGAGTAATTATGTAATAGTTATTAAAATAACTGAGAGTTTAAATTATATTATAAATTTATATTATATTAAATATTCAGTAAAAATGTTATAAAACAACTTATAATCACCCTTTCTCTTTTTATTTATTTTTCATTCGTAGTTAGGCTATTTAAGAAATTGATGAGTCTATTATTTGAATACCAATCCAAAATTCAACTATTGTAGCTTGAAATCTAACTTATAGTTCGAAGAACTTAACATTATTATATTAGTTTAGAAATAAATTAAATAGTTTGTTATATAATAAGAATAATTTATAAATTAGATGAACTTCATCGTATCAGTAGTCAATGCAATTACCTGTGTGCAGCCTATATATATATATATATATATATATATATATATTACCTTAATTTAATTTCTATCACTGTCTCTTTTAAAATTAAATTGTATCATTACAATAATCTTTTTTAATCTGAAAAATAATTCAATTTTTAATAATTTTGTAAATTACTCTTTAATGTTATAATAACTAATCTTTATATTTCTTCCTCCAAATTTTAGATTTGTTGGATATTTATATTAATAAACAAATTTTTATTATAAATTTATTTTTTGTTATTATAAATATTTAGAAAGATCTAAATTTAAAATAAAAACGAAAATCAATTTCTCCAGAGTATGAAAAACATACTTAATTTTTAAATTTTTTATTACCAATTTTATATTTTGTGAAACAATATATCTACGTTTAAATTGCGCATGAAAAAAAAGATATTGTTACTTAATTAATAGCAAATTTGTCGTTAAAAAATTGGGTGGAAGCATTTTTTTTTATGCATTACTTCTAAATTTTTTTAACTATAAGCCTCTTGATACAATTGATGCAAGATACTCTATTTATACCGTTGAATGTGTACTAGTTAGTTGTTTTTTTATGAAGACAATAAATATACTGCAATAATACCCAGATTAAATATATATTTTTACGTGCTTTTTTTTATTTAAAATTTTTAGCTCAATTTTTATTTGTATATCTAATGAGCATCTTTATCAGTTTTATCAGTAAGAAAAGTTGAGTCAAATAACTCATCCTAAAATTTTTTTTGCTCATTTCATTTTTTTTCTCTCCACTTTCTCTTACGAGCTCTAGTTGTTTTTCAACTAATATGAAAAATAACATTCAATTTGGTCTAAATTTAACATCTCAAAGTAGCTTATCATTATCTCCCTAAATGACAATTTTCTTGAATTATTTTGGATGAGGATTAAATTATCAACATAAATACGTATTTACAATATGTCTTAAGGATATTTCTTCAAAATCATAGGATATAATTTTCTTATATTATGCTCTTAGTATTTCTTTCGGTTCATATAATTTTGTTAAATCTATAAACTTAATTTTTTTTTCTATAAACTTAATTTTTTTTTCTTTAAAATTACATATACCAAAAGTTGTTCAATAAGAGAAATAATCATGTGAATTGTGTCCAACCTTGGAAAAGGAACAAATATCTCAAAATAATCTATACATGTATATTTTCGGAACCTTTTTGTCACTAGTTGTCCTTTAAAGTAATTAATCTCTCTATTAAACTTGTATTTGGTCTTGATACTTATTTTACATAAATATGTCTTTTTGATTGTTGTCAACTATTTTAATAACCATGTTTCATTTTTTTATATTACACAATTTTTATTACGAAGGATTTTGTCTACTTTTCACACATGGCATAACAATTCTCTAATTTCTCTTATAATCGTACCTGACATTCTCTATTATCCTATCTAAATATTATATCAAGCAATTAAACATATATACATATAATTTATATGTCCATAATACAATATTGTAAAATAAATTTATTTTTATAGAAATTTTTAAATATATACATCATAAAATAAAATAAAAAATCCAAATTTATATACTACTTCCTCAGTTTCTTATTGCATGTAGTCTCTATTCTCGTGTAATATACAATTATTACAAATTATGAAAAAATAAACACAGACAAGAAAATAGGATAAGATAATATTTATAAAACTTTTAATATAATTCTATAGCAGGTAAATGTTCAACGATCATCTCATGTCTCATAATTAATAATACAACATATTAATCAACAACCAAATATATATTCTTAATTCTCACATAACATTCATTACTCGTGTCAGAAATCCACTAACATACAATAATAGACATTTAACTATACTTTTAGAAGATTCGTGCATTGAAATTAAATTTAGAGATATGCACATGTCATATCACTAAGTTGTCCCCACAACAAAGTCTCGTCATTAGGAAAACTCATCCTCACAAGGTAATTTTTTTATTACCTACATAATATAATTCTTTCTCAAACCACAGGATAGGACATGGAAATCTTCTTCGATTCTCAACACTTAAACACCTTAATCTATATTATGTTAGTGTATCAGGAGAGCCATGATAATCTATTTCACATAGTCCAAAAATTAATACATTCCCATGACATCTCAACATGATACTCTCTCCCTGTAAATAATTATGCTTACATAACAACACATGTTATATCACAATCAAACTATCAATGATTTTCATTCACACATATACGTCCAACTCAATTTAAATACTAACAAATTGAAATTTATCAATCATAACATAATTGAAATTTATCAATCATAACATCATGCAAATGTTCAAATACAATATATTAGCCAAAGATAACAATAGAATGAAAAATAAACACATTTCAACATTAAGAGACGTTTAAACATATATTTTTATCGAAATTCAAAAAACACACTCTCGCCCAGCAAACAATTGGCTCGTTCAGCGAGTTGAGCACATGTTACAATTTAACCAACTAATATTCTACCCACACAGCCAAAGGCATCAACAAAACCAACTATTTTTGGTCGTCCAACAAACAAAATGTTTGTCCAACGACTACTCCATTGGAAGTTTTCATAAAAACACTTCGTTCAACAAAAAGTGACTCGCCCAACGACCAAATCACTAGGAGATTTCATTTAAAAGGCTTGTCTAACGAACTTAGCTCACCCATCTACCAAATCTCTTGGATTTTTAAATAAAATAACACTATAATGACAAAGTGTCCGCTCACTGGCCCTTTGAATCCGGAGATGTAGTTGCGTGTACTGATTCTCATCGAGATTGGGTTGGTCAAATGAAAGTTCGGTTCGCCCAACGATATGCTCTCGTATTTTTAATTCTCTGGGTTTCACCCAATGAGAACATTGCTTGTCCAACAACCAAACCCGTGGGATTAAATTTACCCACGCCTAGTGACCAATGCTCTCAGGTATTTAAAAATATGAAATTCACCAGAAAGAATGGGCCTCACTCAACAAGTATACACAAATCTATAGAGTTATTAATGTTGAACCAAGTGGTGTTCAAACTTTGAAGAATCCAAACCCTTTGAAGGATGTTGAAGCCTTGGTTGTGCTTGGTGTTGCTGTGCTGGTTTAGTATAGTTCTGGGGTAGTTTGAGTATTGTAATCCACCCCTTGATCGAATCTAAAGCATAAGCATCTCAATCTTTGTGAAAGTAAAATGTTTTCAAACTAAGTTAAAACAACCGATTGTTTTGTCGAAACAACCGATTGTTTATACTTAGATGTTTTGAGAAAAAGATTGAAAACTGTTTTTCAAGTGGTTAAGCTGTTAAAACCAAAACAACCGATTGATTCAAGGAAACAACCGATTGTTTGTTTTGGAACCATAACAGAAAAACTGTTTTATCTTTAACTGAGCTTTAAATGATTTAACTGCTTACGCTCCAGTCATTAAATGCTTTGACTAATCTTTTAATGCAATTTAAGAGTTTGTTAAGATTTGATAACAAACTACATCTTTGAATAAATTCAGAAAAATAGTTTTGAGAATTAATCTTTGATAAGTTTTTGCTAAGAGTTTTTGAGTTTTTTCAAAGATCTGAGATTGCTGACAGTTTGTGATTGATCAAAGTCTGTGGAATAGGATTATGCTTGTATTGATTTCAGATTATCTTCTGTAACAAGTTTAATCCTTGTACTCTGTGAAACAAGTTTCGTTTCTGGGTTTACTGAGATTGGCTGTGTGTTCTTGAGAGGATCAAGATCAGCAATCTTAGTGTTGGTGTGTTGGCCAAGAAGAGTGTGTGTCTTGAGGTGTTCAAGGTCATTCTCTTGGTTGTGTTGTAAGTGATCTAGTTGTGATTGCTTAGTGGATTTCCTCAGGGTTTCTGAGAAGACTAGATGTAGCTCTGGGTTTGGAGTGAACCAGTATAAACATCTGTGTGCAATCTCTCTATCCTTAACTCTTTAAATTCAGTTTTGTTTGTTGTTTACCAGTATAAACAACCGATTGTTTCTGTGAAACAACCGATTGTTTTTTTGGTACTGCTGTTTTTAATTGCTATTTTGGCAAACTGAATTTCTTATCAATTGTTTCTTGTGATAATTTCATTCTTGTTTTAAAAGATTGCGAAAACTCTCTTTAAACAATTCACCCCCCTCTAGTTTAAAGCCATCCTTTCTAACAATTGGTATCAAGAGCTTGGTTCTTGAAAGTTATTCAAGTTGATCCTAAAACTGTTTTTAAAATGGCTGATAGACTACCTTTTGGGGAAGGTGATTTAATTAAGAGACCACCTTTGTTTTGTGGTTTGAACTACCAATTTTGGAAAGTAAGAATGAAAATATTTATGGAATCACTTGACAAAGGAATTTGGGATGCAATTGAAAATGGTCATTTTGTCGCAAAGTTTGAAAAAGATGGTTCTGTCATTGAGAAGCCATGGTCTCAATGGACTGATGCAGAAAGCAAAAAGGCCAAATTCGATTGCATTGCCAAAAATATTATAACCTCTGGTTTAAATTCTGATGAGTTTTTCAGGGTCTCTCAATGCAAATCATCAAAAGAAATGTGGGACACCTTGGAAGTCACTCATGAAGGAACAAATGAGGTGAAGAGAGCTAGGAAGCATGCTCTAATCCAAGAGTATGAGATGTTCAGAATGCTTAAAGGAGAAACAATTGCTGAGGTGCAGAAAAGATTCACGCACATCATCAATCATCTCATGAGTCTTGACAAGACCTTTGATAAAGAAGAGCTGAACATCAAGATCTTGGAATGTCTTGATAGAGCATGGCAACCCAAGGTAAATGCTATTTCCGAATCTAAAGATCTAACATCATTAAGTGTTGCTTCTTTGTTTGGAAAACTTAGGAAACATGAGTTAGAGATGAATAAACTCAATGTTAGTGAAGACAAGCACACAAGGAGCATAGCCTTAAAAGCTTCCAAGCACAAAGAAAAACAAGAATCCAGTGATGAGGAAACCTTAGCTTGTTGTCAAGAAAATTCAGCAAATTGCTAAAGAGAAACCGCAACAAAGACAACAACAAAGATAGGTATGGAAACAAGAAATCCAATGATTTTAATTCCAATAACTATACTTGTTTTGGTTGTGGTGAGCAAGGTCATATAAAGGCAGATTGTCCAAACAAGAGCAAGGAGAAAAAGTCTAGCTACAAAGAAAAGAAAAGCAAGACAAAAAGAGTCTACATAGCTTGGGATGAAAATGAGGTGTCATCATCAAGTTCTTCATCAAGTGAAGATGAGAAAGCAAACATCTGCTTGGTTGCTAAAGATGATGATGATTCTTGTAGCTCAAGTAAGGTAAGTTCATGTGCTTCCTTAAATGAACAAAACTACAGTGAATTACTTGAAGCTTTTCAAGAAACTCATGATGAATCTAATAGATTGGTTCTTTCAAACAACCGATTGAAAAATCTTAACAGTTGGCTTGAAAAGAGAGTTAAATCACTTGAATAAGATTTGGAAAAAGCAAAAAGTGATTTTAAAAATTAGAAATACATTTCAAAAACTCTTCTTGCAAGTGTGATACTCTTATTTATGAAAATTGTGAAAACCTTGAAAAGAAAGTGCACTATCTTGTAAGTACTGTGGATAAGCTTTCGAAAGGAAAATCTAACTTTGAGAATGTCTTGGCATCTCAAAACTGTGTTTTTGGAAGGGCTGGTTTAGGCTTTAATCCACAAAACAAACAAGATAAGTTTTCAAAAAGTTTTTCAAGAAAGCCAGAAAAACAACCGATTGTTAAGACGAAACAACCGGTTGTTACATGCTTTTACTGCATGAAGAAAGGCCACTCCGTTAGATTCTGCAAAATAAGGAAATATTCAGTTCCAAGAGGTTTTATGAAATGGATTCCTAAGGGATGTGAAGTTTCTAACTGCAAAGAAAAGCCAAAAGGACCCAAATTTGTAAGGGGACCAAATCTTGTTGCTTGAAATCTTTTTATGCAGGAAAACTAAAGAAAAAGGAGGGACTGAGTCATCTGATCAAGTTCTTGAAGAAAAAGACAGTCATTGAAGCTAAATCAATGCTATGCACAAGACCTCAACAGTGAAAAGAGGCTTCTTGATCATAAAGAACATGGCTCATTGAAGAATTAACATAAGGATAAGACTTTCCTTTATTTGTTCTTAATTTCTGTTTTAAAGTTCTTTCTCGTGGTTAAAAATCTTTTTAATATGCTAAATGTCATCTGCTTTGAACTCTTTCTGTTCATGGTTAAAATTCAAAATCAGTTTTAACTGCTGCAGAAAAACAACCGATTGTTTCTTCGAAACAACCGATTGTTTTAGGTCTGATAGCACTGTGAAGAAATCTTTTTAATTACTATTTTGAATTTCTATCCGTTGCAGATCAATTCAAAGATAGAATCTTGGTCAAAGAATCTATGTTGAAACTAATCACGTTCAGAGAGAAGTTACAACAGTCATAAAGGAATATATTCCAAAATCTAGGAAATTCAAGAGCCTTAATGACTAGTCAAAGATCACATGTGAAGACCATGTGATTTTCAAATTTTTCTGACGTTTTCTGTGCAGGACAGAGTCAAGTCCTCTCTCTCTGAAAATCAGGTACCCACACATATCATTGAATGTTAATTAATTCTTCTTCTGCTATAAAATTTGGTGCAGCTGATCTCTTCCACAAGAACAACCAATTGCAACATCTCTTGCAAAAATCTATGAAGTGAGCTCTTCTCTGTTTTCTTCTTTGCCATCATGGAATCAACTCCTCCCACCTCAAAGAGAGTCAAAACTAGAGCTGTAAGGTCTGGAGGAAGGCTAGAAGGCTGGTTTTCTGGAGACAATGATCTTATTGAGAAGTATAGGTATGAAACAAGTATCAAGAAGATAAACAACCCTAAGGTTATGTGCTTTGATTGGCTGAAAAGTCAAAAGCTTGATAATGTGAGAAGGCTGCTCAAGGATCAATCTCTCAGAAAGTTCCTGGAGATGAAGGGAAACATATATCCAGATTTGGTGAGGGTGATCTACACAAACCTAAAGTTTGAGGGAAACAATCTAGTTTCTCATGTGAAAGGTGTAGACATGGAGATAACTCATGAAGTATGGACTGCTGTTGCTAGTCTCAAGTTCTCTGGCCTTAGAATCAACAAAGGAAATCTTGGAGTAGTGGAGGATTTTAACAAAATCCAATACTACAAGAGTTGCTTGAAGAATCAACATACTCAAGTGAGAACATGCTCGGTTGGAGGTCTAAAACTTGATGAAAGATTGTTTGCTCTCATTGTGACTTGGATTCTAACTCCAAGGGGGAGTAATCATTTTGTTCTTACTGAGGAAGATATGGTATATATTTTCTGTATCATGAAGAAGATCAAAATCAATTGGATCCACATCATCAAAGAGCACATGCAAAAGGCTATGAGGTTAAGTGACTATCACTATCCATATGCTGTTTTAGTATCTAAATTTCTACTCTATTTTGAAGTGAACCTTGAAGATGAAACTTCTGAGTTGGTCAAGTCAACTCAAGAGTTGAACAATGGATCACTCAGCAAAATGGGTTTTACCAAAGTAGGTGGAAAATGGATTAGCAAAGATGGTGACCATGATGCCTCAACTAGTGTTGCTGCTGATCTTGAACAAGATGAACCTGCTGATATGGATGTTTAACATGAAGATCCACCTGAAGATTATCAAGATGCTGGACCTAGTGCTGATGCTGGAAATCAGGAAGATGGAATGCCAACCATGTCTTCTTTTGAAAGATACATGGTCAATAGGCTTGATAGTTTTGGGGAGAACCAAAGGAATCTTCATGATCTATGTGTAAGCAACTTCTAGAGCATTGATAACAGGTTCAACAGCATGGATGCACGCTTCGTGACTCTAGATGAACAAATTGAAGCTGTCCAGAACCAAATCTTTGATCTTCAGTTTGTTGATGATGATGAATGAAGAAAAACAACCGATTGTTTCTTCGAAACAACCGATTGTTTTTAGGTGTTATATCTGTTTTTCAATTTTTTCTTTTCTTTTGCTGTTGCTGCCTTAATTCTGATGTAATCAAAACAATATCTTGTTTTATTTCTTCTCTTTGTCTATTTGTGAAGACAAATAGGGGGAGATATATGTTGTGTTTAAGTTTAAGTTTCTGTTTTTTAGTTGTTAAAACAGTTTGGATGAGTAATATTTTTTTGATATTTAGCTCTGAAGTTTATTACTGTTTATCTGTGCTAACCAAATATCAGAAGTTCTATGCTTTGTTCAAAATTGTATCTTGCAGGAACTGCTTCAGATTCAATCAGGTACAACACAAGCATCAGGGATTTGTCTTCATCAAATAGGGGGAGATTGTTGAACCAAGTGGTGTTCAAGCTTTGAAGAATCCAAACCCTTTGAAGGATGTTGAAGCCTTGGTTGTGCTTGGTGTTGCTGTGCTGGTTTAGTATAGTTCTGGGGTAGTTTGAGTATTGTAATCCACCCCTTGATCGAATCTAAAGCATAAGCATCTCAATCTTTGTGAAAGTAAAATGTTTTCAAACTAAGTTAAAACAACCGATTGTTTTGTCGAAACAACCGATTGTTTATACTTAGATGTTTTGAGAAAAAGATTGAAAACTGTTTTTCAAATGGTTAAGTTGTTAAAACCAAAACAACCGATTGATTCGAGGAAACAACCGATTGTTTGTTTTGGGACCATAACAGAAAAACTATTTTATCTTTGACTGAGCTTTAAATGATTTAACTGCTTACGCTCCAGTCATTAAATGTTTTGACCAATATTTTAATGAAATTTAAGAGTTTTTTAAGATTTGATAACAAACTACATCTTTGAATAAATTCAGAAAAATAGTTTTGAGAATTAATCTTTGATAAGTTTTTGCTAAGAGTTTTTGAGTTTTTTCAAAGAGCTGAGATTGCTGACAGTTTGTGATTGATCAAAGTCTGTGGAATAGGATTATGCTTGTATTGATTTCAGATTATCTTCTGTAACAAGTTTAATCCTTGTACTCTGTGAAACAAGTTTCGTTTCTGTGTTTACTGAGATTGGTTGTGTGTTCTTGAGGGGATCAAGATCAGCAATCTTAGTGTTGGTGTGTTGGCCAAGAAGAGTGTGTGTCTTGAGGTGTTCAAGGTCATTCTCTTGATTGTGGTGTAAGTGATCTAGTTGTGATTGCTTAGTGGATTTCCTCAGGGTTTCTGAGAAGACTGGATGTAGCTCTGGGTTTGGAGTGAACCAGTATAAACATTTGTGTGCAATCTCTCTATCCTTAACTCTTTAAATTCAGTTTTGTTTGTTTTTTACTGGTATAAACAACCGATTGTTTTTCTGGTACTGCTGTTTTTAATTGTTGTTTTGGCAAACTAAATTTCTTATCAATTATTTCTTGTGATAATTTCATTCTTGTTTTAAAAAATTGCGAAAACTCTCTTTAAACAATTCACCCCCCTCTAGTTTAAAGCCATCCTTTCTAACAATTAATTTGATCCAAGTGACTCAAACTGGTCTTTTAGAGCATTATCTACTTGTCTTCGAAAACAATTACTCTAATTTGAATCACTTACTCCAAATTCAGAGTTTTACTATCTTACTCATATAAACATACATCTATAATTAAACAACCATCATTTTTTTAAATTAGTTCTAAACTTATACATCGTTTAGGAACAATTAACACTTCATTAATCATACAAGTTATACTTTAACATTCGCAACCATGCTCAACCATACAAGTTATACAAGATATACTAACACATGCTCAATCAGTTCTAAACACATAAATTTTGTTTCGTATCTAACTTAGGATGTTGTTGAAAGATAAAATTAGTATCGCATACCTAATTGGATATCCCAAAAAAGTTCCAACTTCAAAATACATAAAGATAACATAACCTACACTACAAAGTCTTCATTAATAATCAGATCACATCACTATAACTCTAAACTAGCATTTTACATCACGTTACATGAGTGAATATGGCGGCACATGGGGTGTATTTGGGTTTGGCACAAGCCCAAATTATACTACATACACCCTCATCTAGCTTATTCTTCTATTTGAACCCCCAAAGTGAGCTCAATTTATTTACTTAAACTATTCTTGTAAAAGGACTAGAAGGAAGAACAGGTTATATTTCAGTCCATGTTTGGTTATTCTGCTGAGGCTCTTCAAAGGTTTGGTGGGATCTTGTCTTTGTATGCTAGGTGTGAAGTGTTTGTGGTATCCTTGGTCATGTCCTTGTTGAGTGGGGTTGTATCATTTTGTTTTAATGAGTAATGATGTATTGGAGTACTTTTGATATTGATAAGATTTGTATGATTTGAGGTCACAAATTTAGGATTATATGTGAACCATTGTTTGATTTGTGTATTAATTTTTGACAACAACTACAAGAAAAAAAAGTTTTAACGAAGGTTAATATAACCCCAAGAATGGAATTAATTAACGGAGGTTCTTTTAACCTTCGTTAAGTTCTAAATGTTTATTCTAAAACCTCGTTAAAATAACGGACACTTTTTTATTTTCTAACCTTTGGTAAGTTCCAAAAGTTAATTCTAAAATCTCAGCAAAATAACGAAGATATTTTTAACCTTTATTAAGATCCAAAGGTTTATTCTAAAACTTTAGAAAAATAACTCATGGTATTTTATGGAGGCTTTGAAATCCATGATATTCTATGAAGGTTCTTAAACCCATGGTTTTAATGGGGGTTTTGAAAGACATTTCTTGTGCTTTAAAAAATCCTTGTGTAACATTTTTCCCAGAGATGGTTTAACGGAGGAAACTACAATCCTAGGTAAATGAATTAATGGAGATTTTAACCTTTGGTAATGTAAAATTAAACCCCATTAAAACCATTTTTTTCTTGTAGTGACCTATGTTGTATCAGAGATCTTTTTGTTTCACTAATGGTCTAAGTCATATAGATATTAGGTGGTGAGAGACTTAGGGGGGAAAGGGTCTTCCACATCATGACATATGTAAATACACAACTTGGATAGTATTAAAATTACCTTGATCCATTACTCTTGGGTTCACTTGTTAATCTAAGTTTTTTATTAAATTAAATGTCATTCTCTCGTGAGACATGTTTGATACGGTATTTCAGAATGCGTGAGTTCATATTCTACTTATTGAATATCCTTGATGTATAGATCCATAAGTGATTTATATGGTTGTTGGATTTTGATATTTGAATGAAATTGAATTATTGTAATTTCTTAATTAAAATATATCATTCAATATATAGTGTCTTTACACTTGAAAATTTATTTCAATAGAGAGAGAGAGAGAGAGAGAGAGAGAGAGAGAGAGAGAGAGAGAGAGAGAGAGAGAGAGAGAGAGAGAGAGAGAGAGAGAGAGAGAGAGAGAGAGAGAGAGAGAGAGAGAGAGAGAGAGAGAGAGAGAGAGAGAGAGAGAGAGAGAGAGAGAGAGAGAGAGAGAGAGAGAGAGAGAGAGAGAGAGAGAGAGAGAGAGAGAGAGAGAGAGAGAGAGAGAGAGAGAGAGAGAGAGAGAGAGAGAGAGAGAGAGAGAGAGAGAGAGAGAAACAATTATAGAAATCATGGTAATTTCAATACTACATAGATCGTGCATCTACATATATCACGGTGTGTAAGAACACTTGCTCAACTTTTCATCGTCATCACATGATATCTTAGTCTTTGTAACTTAAATCGTCAGTGTGAAGTAAAGAGATATATGCTAGAATAATGGTTTCAATACTTAATACATAATCAAAATAACAGTTCACAAATTAGCCCAATTGGATAACCTGATTTTCATACTATATACATCATTTAAGAATTTCACAAATTAATTTACTATACAAACTAATATTTACTTTATATTTATAAAAGTATTCATACATAATTCAATTCATTGAAGAGACAAAAAAAGTTCTCTTTTTAGCTTGAGTGAGAGTGATCTTACTTGAGCTCAAGAGCAAAAATTTAGCTGATAGTGGCTTTTTGGAGTTGTTTTCGGTTGAGCAAGAATCTATAAAAATAAGTTTAAATGCAAATTTATTTCACTTGAGCGATAATTATCTCACATTAGCAAAAATATTAGAAAATTAACCTCTACAAGAGCATAACCCATTTTTAAAGTTGTATCTGAAACCATTTTAACAAATACAAGTATCGAGTGTAGTAATCTAACACAAATACGTTAATACACAACAAATTTGATTCATTCAACTACACAAATTTCATTTCAAAACTCAAATACTAAAAACATATTAAAAAACACACAACCTCTCCTAGAACATCAAGAAATGTGACCATACACTTTCTAAAACCCAAATTCTTTGTGTTAAGTTCTACCAAAAACATAATTAGATTCAAAGCTAAAGTAAGGTACCCAAGCATAACATAATCTCAGTACATCATAAAAAAAAAATTGAGATCATCACTTTTATCAATTGACTCCACCAAGACTGATGAAAAACTCATACGAAAAAATAGAGAACAAGAAATCTTTAGAGTAAATCACAGTTTTATGTTTGAAAATCTGATCATATAAGATTGATTCCTAATTCCTCAACTACTCTAATAGGCGACCAAATTTTTGAAATATTAAAGGGAGAAAAAAATGGATAATCTTTTGGATGGAGGATTTTAAAATTGTAAAGGATTCTTATACAAGAAATTTCATGTTTATCTTGTGGATATTTATTTTACATGGATTAAAATTAAGAAATAAATTTTGAGTTACACATGAATTTTATTTACTATTTTTACATAAAGATTTTAGCTAATGTTATTATTAAAAAATTGAATATGAAAAATATGGCAATTGTTTTGGGGTTGCGAAAAGCCTAAGCTATTATTGAGTCCCCTTTGTCTCATTCGTCCACACACTGCAATTATAATTTATTTTGTCAATTGATGAATGTTATATTCATTTATTTGTTTTATTTATTGACAAAGTACTTTAGAAAACATTGATAAATAAATACAATAGATGTAAACAATTGTGGTTGAAAAAAATACATGAATGCTTAAATGATAAATGAGTAAAAAGTAAATGTTTATAGTTTTGAAACCTATGATATATTACGGAGGTTGTATAATGATGAAACCCTGAATGATTGAGCATCCACTAAGCTAGCCCAACCTTCTAGAAGGATGACCGGGAGCATGACACAGGACTCAGGGCTAAGTCAAACTCATTCCATAGCAAGTGACTCGGAGCCCATTATGCCTCAAAGGACTACCAAGAGCAGAGCACAAATTATTGGACCTGAGCACCAACTATTTTCTCTGTTTTGTATTTCTGTAGAATAGGATTTAAATAGCATAAATTGGGCTTATACCAGGCCCAAATTAAACCTAGCTTATAGAAAAAGTCCCCCATGTGTCGCCCAAGTCACACCTCTCACATTAAGCACATGCTTAAATGTGAGAAACATGACTCTCCTAGATCCACTATTAGTAGTGCCTAATTAGAGGCTTAGTTAAGCTTAATTTGAATTTTAATTTCCCTCCCTTTTCTAATTCACATGACACCTTAGGCTATAAATAAAGTGTCTTGCTTCATGTAATGGACACTAGAATTTGAGTAAAGAAACTTTGTTGGAGTGAATCTCTGAGTAGCTATTTTTCCTCTGAGTCTTATCTTGCCAAATAGTGCTTCGAGTGGCAACTTCCTTCATAACTCATCTTGGAGCTCTCCTCCCCCAAGTGGCATGAATCTACCACCCTTCCACCACCATGGATGTCTATAACAACATAAGTCTTCCATTCCTCTTATCTCTTTTCACTCTCTTCCAATTTCGTCAATTGTCTCTTATTTTGAATGTGTAATTTCCGTTTCAATTTTTTCATTGTGGGTGTCTTTTCCTTTTGCTAATTGAATTGAACCTTCACACTTACTTAAGCACTTGTTAAGTTCGTGTCTAGTGGCGGTCCTCCCTTAGTCTTCACCATATTTTGTAATCAAAATCCTAATCCAAGAGAAACCAAAAAATCGATGTTTGTGTTTACTAAATCATCTCACATCATGAAACTTATGGTGTTTTACAGAGGTTTTGAAACCTATGACATTTCACAGAAGTTTTGAAACCTATGATATTTTACGAAAGTTCAGAAACCTATGCTATTTTATGGAGGTCCTGAAACCCATGGTATTTTACAAATGTTTTGAAACGCATGATATTTTACGAAGGTTCTGAAACCTATGATACTTAACGGAGGTTTTGAAACCTATGGTATTTTACATATGTCTTAAAACCCATTGTATATTATGTGGGTTTAAAAAAACCCGGGGAACATGTTCCTTAGAGGTGGTTTAGCGGATGAAACTGCAACCCTGAGTAAATTACTTAATAGAGGGTTTTGTTAGAATTATAGGGCTAAAACAAGAGGGGGTGAATTGTTTTTGAAAGATTTTCGCAAGTAATGAAGGTAGAGTGAAAGGCTATGAAGAATTAATCAATGGAAAATTTGTTCAGCCAAATATAAAACTGCTTTTAAGCTTGATGCAGAAAATCAATCTATTGTTTTTAAGAAACAACCAGTTGTTTTTATCAGCAGTTTATAAAAACAAAGTTAAAGCAGTTTAAAGAGTGTAAGGATAGAGAGATTCACACAGAATGGTTATACTAGTTCACTCAACACCTCAGCTACATCCAGTTCTCAAAAGCCACTGACAATACACTATGTAATCAACCCTAGATTACAAGCTACACACACCATGAGTAATGATCTTTAACTGATGTGAGTTGAATCAAGCATAGACACTTTTCAGCATATGAACACAACAATATATGTGAAGAAAGACAACAGTTAAGAGTTAAAAAACAAGGACAAACAATTAGGAACAAGTGGAGGAACTTAAGGAATCATCATTGAAGTACAAAGCCTTCTAATAGATGAACCAAACTCAAGATTGAGTGCCATTCCACAATGAACCGAAACAACAAAAGGCACATGAGAAGTGTGACTTGCTTTCCTACTTTGGCACCTCCTAAAACTATATCTACACCTACTCTTTTATGTCACATGGAAGGTGTGACTTTGTTTTGTACATTAGCACCCTTTATTTAATATCTACACCTTCCTTTTAAAGTTCTACTAAAAACTACACAAAAGTAATTACAAAAAGAGACATCCATTGATGCTCATTTATTAATGCTTGGCCTTGCTCCTCATGTGTTGGGCTTGGGCTTCTTGGGCTTGAGCCTCATCTTTTGAAAAGACTAGTTAGAAGAACTTTAAATGTTTTGGCCCTTGTCCATTCCTCCTATTAATAGCATCTTTTTTATTCTCATCATGAACCCCTCAAGAACACACACCATCCTTGGCAAAAATTACACTAAGAATGTTAATCTTGATCCTCTCAAGATCACACAACACTTCTTGGCAACATCAGTACAGAAATACAAAGGGAATCCAAATTTTCATTGTTACTATTTTTAATTGATTCCATTCCGTAACCCTAAATTTCGCATTATACTCTTAGTTCTATTTGAAATCATATCAATATCTAAATTAGCTACCAAGATTTTAGCTACTAATATTTTTAATTGCTCCTCATGTGTTGGGCTTGGGCTTCTTGGGCTTGAGCCTCATCTTTTGAAAAGACTAATTAGAAGAACTTTAAATGTTTTGGCCCTTGTCCATTCCTCCTATTAATAGCATCTTTTTTATTCTCATCATGAACCCCTCAAGAACACACACCATTCCTTGACAAAAATCACACTAAGAATGTTAATCTTGATCCTCTCAAGATCACTCAACACTTCTTGGCAACATCAGTACAGAAATACAAAGGGAATCCAAATTTTCATTGTTACTATTTTTAATTGATTCCATTCCGTAACCCTAAATTTCACATTATACTCTTAGTTCTATTTGAAATCATATCAATATCTAAATTAGCTACCAAGATTTTAGCTACTAATATTTTAGATTCTAAATTAGTCTCTAATAGGGACTAATTTAGAATATAACTAATTAGTAGATAAAACCTTAATAGCTAATGATTAGATACCAATTTAGAAACTACTTTATAAATTTTTATTAATAATAGAAACTACTTTAGACACCAATAATTTTTTTAGTTTATAAAATGGTCTTTAATTTAGTAAATATAGTAACTAATTATTTTTGTCTCTTAAATTAGTTTATATTTCATATCTTTATTAATTAGGAAAAAAAATTATTTTTTAATTTTCCAAAATTTTATCAATAAATTTTGTTTTTATTTCTTTAGTTATTCATATATGTTTTGAAATCATCGCATGTAATGTAGTATCTTCCAATCATTCACTTTCTATTTTTACTTGCATTTAAAATTTTCAAACCTTTATACAAGAACACTTCAAGAAAGAAGAAAGAAGGTAATGAAAAAAAATGAAGTAAAAATTGAATAACAGGACAAAAAAGATTCCATTAAATACTGCAAATTGTGTGTTCCAAATGCAGTCTCCATATTGATGGTTTTTTTCTTAAAATTTATCATCGGTCAAAGCCAATGTGTCAAAAACACCATAGACAAGACAATTACAATATAAAGCTACGAAGAGAGCATAACATGGACATGGACAAGACTTTTAGCACTCTATCTCATTAACACTTGTTGATTCACAATTTTGTACTAAGTATTCCAGAACCGTATTTACTTCATATTTAGATGTCATATTGCTATTAAAACCCATTTTTATTTTGAATGATTCCAATCTAGCAAAGTAGGGAGGTTGTGTTGGGTTTAATAGTGCCAAAGTTCAAGAGGGGGGGGGGGGGGTGAATTGACCTTTTAAAACTTTCTCGCAGAAACAGTGTTTAACACAGTTTTACAGAAAATAAATCGATTTATGTGAAAATGAACAGATTTATTTCAGCACTGTTTTTGTTTGAAAAGCTTTTAATTCAGCAAGGTTAATCACAAGATTATGCAGATAGAATTTCCAGATGCACACACACAGATATCAGATTGAAATGCAGTGTAACACAAAAACAGCAAACCTTAATTCCAATTCGTGTGATTTAGGTTCAATTAAGGGCTTGACAATTAGTGAGACAATCTATTACACACAACCTGTTTTATTAGCCTTTAACAGATTATCAGTGTTCTTATTGAAACCAAACAGTTTTTCAGAAATCAAGAACAATGAATCCCATAACAGCAAGCTTCAACTTTAAGCAATTGTTTAAGGTTCAATTAATAGCTTTGACAATTTCTTGAGTAACCTATCACAGCCAATCTGTTCCAATGGCTTTTAGCAGATTATATATGTTCTTATCAGATTCAAACAACTTTTTCAGAAATTAAGAACAGTATGCACAGTGCCCAGAAAGAACAGATTTATTTTCAATTGAACATATTTATTTCTTTGTTGTTTTATCAATTATGCAGAAACGAAATTGCAGAGAGTGAGAGAGAATGAACACAAGCAGTTATACTGGTTCACTCAACTGAGCTACATCCAGTCTTCACCAACAACAGGTGGAAATCACTAACACACAGTACAACCAAGTACAATTACCACTGTTCTTGAAACCTACAAGAACTTAGGTACTCTTGCTGAAAAAACCTATTTCAGCACACACACACCCACTCTTCAAGAACACCTATCAAGAAAAGTGTTCAACCAAACAATTACAAGAAATGAGAAGTGAAACGACTACACCTGATTGAGGATACACAGATCTGCCTTAAACCAGTAGGCAAGATTGCTAGAACAGTAGCAGCACCTCACACCAAGCTTTTGGAACCAAACCAAGAACAAGCACTTTGTGATTTTTGAAATCTTTGAAGAACAAATGCTAATCCTTTGTAAACTTTTGATTCTCTGCTGTTAAACTCGTTTTTGCAAATGTATGAACTGATTGAATTGTTGTTAAACTCAGAAAACAAGTTTGCATTTTATAGAAAACCAACTTATAACAGATTTTTGAAAAACAGTTAAAGCTGTTATAAAATGAACAAATTGAAAATAAAATGAACAGATTTATTTTCAAAAAACAGTTAGAGAATCTGTTAAGTGAGGAGACTTAGTCAACCATTCTGGTGCAGAGATAAAACTGAAAACGTTTAAGCTTGTCATGGCACCAGAGACAAAAAGAATCTATTCATTTACAGATGAACAGATTTATTTTTCAAAACGAAAACAGAGAAAGTTTAACTATTTAAAACTCAGTCGTTTTGAAAGGAAGAAGACTTAGTCAAAATACCTGATGCACAAAATCCAATTTTCACAAGACTTAGCCAAGGCATCAGTGTAAAAATGAATCTGTTTATTTAGGAAAGAACAGATTTATTTTTATGCAGTAAACGTGTTTTTTGTAAAACATGTGAAAAACAGTTTAAGAAAACTTATGCTTGTTCTTATCACATGGCCAGTGGTTATGAGGTGAGTTACTCAGCAAAAAGCCCACTCTTAGACAACCTCTAAGCACTACCTAAGACATACTTAAAGCAAAGCAAAAAACAAATGAAATGTACATATAGGTCTTCATCAAACACTACATATAAGCCTTCATCAAACACAATCTTGAAGGGGCTGCTACCATCTTCAACAATCTCCCCCTGTTTGATGGAGACAAATCCCCATAGCTAACCTCATAGCTTTGTTGCTTTAAGTACCTGCACTGCACCAGATTTTAAACCAAAAAAAAAAAACAGCAGTATTGCATAGCATAAGACATGGTTTTAAGGTGCATAATTAACTCCCTGTTTCAGCTAGCTTCACCTAGCATGGTGAGCTATTTTTCTCCCCCTTTGGATTCATCAAACAACATATAAGCATAGGGAGTAAAGGGATATAAAGCAGAAACCATAATCATAATAGTTCAGAAACAGAAAACCAAATTGTTCAGCATTAAAGAAACTTGAAAACTGATAAAGAAAGCATTAAAAGCATAAAACTACTGATCCTTGTAGTAAAGCTCTGCAAGTTGTGCCTGAACCCCTTCAATCTGATCATCAAGGTGTTGAAACCTTGCATGAGTAGTCTCAAAGTACGCCCTTTGTTCTGCTGACATTACATCAAGACGATACAACACTTGCCTCTCAAACATAGACATTGGTTCTCCTCGGTATTCTGGAGCTTGATAGGCAACAATGGCATTTGCAGCAACTTCTTCATGTTCAGATTGGGTAGTAGGTGAGTCATCATCCATAGGAACAGCTTCATCCTCATCCTCATGTTCTGCTTGAGGGTCCTTCTCCTTGAGAACCACCCACTTGTCTTCAATTTTGTGAAAACCCATTTTGGTGAGAGTTGAATTATCAATCTCACTTACAACTTTGATAGGGTCGTTTCTCTCATTTGTAACATCAACACCAAAGTAATCAATTAATTTGGAAACAAGAATAGCATAGGGAAATCGGTAATCAGCCAACCTTTTTGACTTGAGCATGTGTTCATTGACAATGAACACCCAGTTTACCTTAATCTGGTTCATGATGCAATATAGGAGAATGAGATCCTCTTCATGTAAGACAGCATGGTTTGTCCCTCTAGGAATCAGTTGCCATGCTATGATGTATGCAACTAGGCGTGGAGTGAGGTTCAAATGCCCAGCATGGAACCTGTTTATACTCTCTATAGGATTCCTCATGCAACTCTTATAATATTGCAGCTTGTTGAATTCTGAAATTCCACTGGTATTTCCCTTTCCTACTTTCAATCCAACATATTTTATTCCAGCCACAGAGTTCCACACCTCACTTGTGATCTTCATCTTAATTCCTTTCACATAAGAGACAACATTCTTCCCATCCAATGTGAGGTTAGTGTAAAACACCTTAACCAAGTCAGGATATACATTACCCGTTAATTCTAGCAGCTTTTTCAGTTTCTAGTGCTTCAACACAGCCCTTGTTTCTACCAGTTTTTCAGATTTCAGCCAGTTGAAATCTAGCACCTTGGGTATGTTGATCTGCTTCCTGCTTGTCTCGTGAATGTAGGCATTGATGCCTTCTTCGTTTCCAGCGAACCAACTTTCTAGTACACCTTGAGAAGTGGTTTGCTTTCCCTTGCTTTTCTGTTTTTGTCTTGAAGACGAAGCCATGTTTGAACCAGAAAATATTTCTTGTTTCTAATGGTGAGAATCAAAGAGAGGCAGCCAATGTGGGTAGCAAATATTCACACAGATTTATAGTAGAATAAATGGATTGATATGGCAGTTATGAGTGGATATGCATGAAGATTTTTTGCTCTGAATTTGTGCAGAGAATCTTTGAAAATATGCACCAAATATTTAGGGTCACGATGCATACACTCAAACTCTTATTGAGCACCCAAACCATCAAATCGATTACATAACCATGACCAAAACCGTCAAAGGTACAAAGGTTAATGCCCACTAAGTCAGTCAAGCAGTCAAGCAGTCAAAGATCAGAGATTCTCTTTCCTAGTCATCAATGCATATCAGTGCAGAAAATAAACACATTCAATTACGAATAAACAGATTTAATTTTTCACTGCTAGGCACAATTGACATTTATAATACCCAATTCATTAAGCAGAAAATTAAACCTATCTTTGGCTAATGGTTTTGTGAACAAATCAGCAAGTTGTAAATCAGTACCAATGAATTTAATATCACATGTTCCATTAGATATGTGTTCCCTTAGAAAATGATGCCTAATTTCAATGTGTTTGGTTCTTGAATGCATAACAGGATTTTTAGTTAAGTTGATTGCACTTGTATTATCACACAGCAGAGGTATATGGTTAAGTAAGATACCAAAATCATTCAATTGTTGTCTTAACCATATAGTTTGAGCACAACAACTCCCTGCTGCAATGTATTCTGCTTCAGCAGTGGAAAGAGCTACACAAGCCTGCTTTTTGCATTGCCATGAGATCAAGCTTGATCCAAGCAAATGACAGGTTCCACTTGTGCTCTTCCTATCAATTTTGCAACCTGCAAAATCTGAATCAGAATAACCAGTTAAGCTTAATGAAATATTACCTGGATACCACAAGCCAACTTCTTTAGTTCCTTGCAAATACTTCAAAATCCTTTTGACAGCATTGTAGTGTGATTCTTTAGGAGCAGATTGAAACCTTGCACACATGCACACTGCAAACATTATATATGGCCTGCTGGCAGTGAGATACAGTAGTGATCCTATGAGTCCTCTGTATTTGGTTTCATCAACAGAAATTCCAGCTTCATCATGATCCAAATGACAGCTTGTTGAGAAGGGCGTGCTGATTGGTTTACACTTGTCCATTTCAAATTTCTTCAGCAGATCCTTGCAGTACTTAGCTTGACTTAAGAAAATGCCATCCTTGAGTTGTTTGACCTGCAAGCCTAGAAAATAGTTCAACTCACCCATCATTGACATTTCAAACTCACTCTTCATGACTTTCACAAAAGCTTCACACAATTCTCCATTGTTTGATCCAAAAATGATGTCATCCACATATACTTGGACTAGAATTGAGTCATCTCCTTTTTTCTTAATGAACAAGGTCTTATCTGATGTGCCTCTGTCATAGCCTTGTGAGGTGAGAAAATCACTTAGCCTCTCATACCATTGCCTAGGAGCTTGCTTGAGTCCATAGAGAGCCTTTTGGAGTTTGAACACATATTCTGGATGTTGATGGTCTTCAAAACCTGGTGGTTGTGAAACAAATACCTCTTCATTTATATAGCCATTTAGAAAGGCACTTTTCACATCCATTTGAAATAGCTTGAACCCTTTAATGCAGGAGAAGGCAAGCAGCAGTCTAACAGCTTCTAACCGAGCCACTGGTGCATATGTCTCATCATAGTCTATTCCTTCTTCTTGATTGTACCCTTTAGCTACAAGCCTAGCCTTGTTTCTGGTGATCACTCCATGCTCATCCATCTTGTTTCTAAATACCCATTTTGTTCCGATTACATTCATCTCAGGTATTCTAGGAACAAGAGTCCAGACCTCATTAAGAGCAAACTGATTTAGTTCCTCTTGCATAGCTAAAATCCAGTTGCTATCCTTGAGAGCTTCATTCAAATTCTTGGGTTCAACTTGAGATACAAAGGCCATTGCTTCACAGAAATTGTTCAAGGATTTTCTAGTTGACACTCCTTTCTCAATGTTTCCAATGACATTATCAAGGGTTAAGTCTCTTGGGGTTTTCCACTCTTTTGGCAAACCTGCAGCTGCAGTAGATTCTTGTATAGCATGTGTATCAGCAGTATCAAAATGAATCGATTCATTTTGATTTAAAACAGATTTAAATTCATTACTGTCAGGGTCATCAGCAGCAGTTTTAGATATACTATGATCAGTTTCATCAAAAACAACATGCATTGATTCTTCTACTATAAGCAACCTTTTATTGAAGACTCTATATGCATGACCATTCAAAGCATAACCAATGTGCACACCTTCATCAGATTTAGCATCAAACTTACCAAGATTTTCTTTGCCATTATTCAATACAAAGCATTTACACCCAAATACTCTAAGGTGACTCACACTAGGTTTTCTGCCCTTATACAATTCATATGGGGTTTTCTTAAGAATTGATCTTATTAAGGTTCTATTTAAGACATAACCTGCAGTATAAACAGCATCAGCCCAAAAATACTTAGGTAGCTTAGATTCATTTAACATAGTTCTAGCAAGTTCCTCTAGTGATCTATTTTTCCTTTCAACTACACCATTTTGTTGGGGTGTCCTAGGGGCTGAAAAGGTATGAGCTATCCCATGCTTCTCACAAAACCTCTCAAACTTAGCATTTTGAAACTCTCCCCCATGATCACTTCGAATTGATTTAATGTAGCAATCATTTTCATTTTGCAGAATTTTTGCTAATTTCTTAAAGGCAGTGTAAGCATCATGTTTATGTGCAAGAAATAGAGTCCATGTAAATCTAGAGTAATCATCCACAACAACTAAAGCATACAAATTTCCAGCCAAGCTAGCAACTCTAGATGGACCAAATAAGTCCATATGTAACACATCCAATGGATTTTTTGTAGAGACAATATCCTTTAACTTGAAAGAGGATTTGATTTGTTTACCTTTCACACAAGCATCACAAAGCCTGTTGTCCTGAAATTTAATGTTAGGCAAACCAGAAACTAAATCTTTAGATTTCAATTTATTCAAGTGATTTGTGTGTATGTGAGCTAACCTCCTGTGCCACAACCAAGACTCATCACTTCTGGACAGCAAGCACTCATTTGAAGAGTTAGTTTCCATGATATTCAACAGATAAATGTTATTCACTCTCTTACCAGTAAACAGTGCCTTACTAGATGAATTACTTGAGATTGTGCAGCCACTTGACTCAAAATTCACTTTGTATCCTTTGTCACAAAGCTGACTTATGCTGAGAAGACTATGCTTGAGTCCTTCTACATACAACACATTCTCAATGGTTGTTGAATTCCCTGTTCCAACAGTTCCTCTGCCCAAAATCCTCCCTCGGTTATTATCACCATAGGTTACATGTCCTTCTGCTTTGAGCTTTAAGCTGGTGAACTTTGTAAGATCTCCAGTCATATGCTTGGAACAGCCACTGTCCAAGTACCACTGGTTTTTCTTGCTGCCAATCTGCAAAACAGAATAAAAAAAATATACAAATGGTACCCTTTTCAGTATAGGGTCCAGCACAGATTAAAACCTTCTCTTTGGTAGCCATTTTGCTAAGTTCTTAGGAACAAGATGCTTTCTAGCAATGCAAGACCTAGATGTATGACCAGATTTCATGCAGTAAAAACAGGTTACATGAGATGCCTTTTTGCCACTGTTAAAAGCTGAAAAAACTGATTTTGCTGGAACAAAAAAACTTGAAAGCTTTTTGACATTGGTTGTATTTCCAGGGGTATAACCAAGTCCATTCTTATTGAAAACAGCATTCTGTGATCCAAGGAGAGACTCAAGGTTTTCTCTTCCCTTGGTGAAATTGGAAAGGGTTTTCAGCAAATATTCCACTTGTTTTTCCAATCTTTTGCAGTTTTCACAGTTTTTAATAGAGGCATGCAAGCAAGTCAGTTCAAGGCTTACCAAATCTGTTTTGGCCTTATGCAATTCTTCCTCAAGTGTTTTTACTTTAGGTGCAAGCACATTATTTACCTTTTGCAGCTTATTGCATATTACAGCTAGCCTATTTGCTTCATCATGTGTTTCCTTGAAGGCAGCAAGCAAATCATCATAGTTATCAGAATCAGCAGAAAAATTACTTACTGAATCAGAACTTGACTCCTCATCCTTCATCATGAAACACAAATTGTTCTCCTCATATTCTGTTGAAGAGCTGCTGGTTGAGGATGCTTCATTTTCCTCCCATGAGATGTACGCTCTTCTTCCTTTGTTCCTTTCAAATTTCTTGCTGGCAGATTTGTCCTTGGTTTGATTGTCTGGACAATCTGTTTTGATATGCCCTGTTTTGCCACATCCAAAGCAAGTATATTTAGAGGAATTTGAATCATTGGGTTTAGGATACCTTCTTTTCTGCTGGTTCCTATTTTTGCTTTTCTTCCTCAGGAATTTGCTGAATCTTTTTGTAAGAAGGCTGATTGTATCATCATCTTCAGCATCTTCTTTTTCTTCCTTGATCTCATTTAGTTCAGTTGCTTTCAGTGCAAGACCTTTGGGTTTTCTCTCTGTTGTTTCCTGCTCTTTAAGTCTTTTAAGCTCTAGCTCATGCTCCATCAGCTTTCCAAACAGTGCAGCAGTTCCCAACTTTGACAGATCACGACTTTCAGAGATAGCTGTCACCTTTGGTTGCCAGCTTCTGTCGAGGCACTTCAATATCTTTATGTTGAGCTCCTCTCTGTCAAATTCTTTTCCCAAGCCAGTGAGGTGATTCACAATATGGGTGAATCTTTTCTGCACATCAGCAATGCTCTCCTCGGGTTGCATTCTAAACAGTTCATATTCCTGGATGAGAGCATGTTTCCTTGACCTCTTCACATCTTCAGTACCTTCATGAGTCACTTCTAAGACTTCCCACATCTCCTTAGCTGACTTACATTGAGATATCCTGAAGAACTCATCCATTGTCAATGCAGAGGTTATGATGTTCTTGGCCACAAGATCATGTTGAGCCTTCCTCCTTTTGGTCTCATTCCATTCTGATCTTGACTTTACCTTTTCTTCATCCTTGACAACCTGCATTGACACATAAGGTCCATTGACCACAGCTTCCCAAATTAATGCATCAATGGATTCCATGAAAATTCTCATTCTAACTTTCCAAAATGCATAATTCATTCCATTAAACATAGGTGGTCTATTAACAGCAGAACCCTCAGCAAAAAGCACATTAAACTCAGACATTATTACAAACAAACTTGATTAAAATACAAGTCCTAGCTCTTGATACCAATTGTTGGGTTTAATAGTGCCAAAGTTCAAGAGGGGGGGTGAATTGACCTTTTAAAACTTTCTCGCAGAAACAGTGTTTAACACAGTTTTACAGAAAATAAATCGATTTATGTGAAAATGAACAGATTTATTTCAGCACTGTTTTTGTTTGAAAAGCTTTTAATTCAGCAAGGTTAATCACAAGATTATGCAGATAGAATTTCCAGATGCACACACACAGATATCAGATTGAAATGCAGTGTAACACAAAAACAGCAAACCTTAATTCCAATTCGTGTGATTTAGGTTCAGTTAAGGGCTTGACAATTAGTGAGACAATCTATTACACACAACCTGTTTTATTAGCCTTTAACAGATTATCAGTGTTCTTATTGAAACCAAACAGTTTTTCAGAAATCAAGAACAATGAATCCCATAACAGCAAGCTTCAACTTTAAGCAATTGTTTAAGGTTCAATTAATAGCTTTGACAATTTCTTGAGTAACCTATCACAGCCAATCTGTTCCAATGGCTTTTAGCAGATTATATATGTTCTTATCAGATTCAAACAACTTTTTCAGAAATTAAGAACAGTATGCACAGTGCCCAGAAAGAACAGATTTATTTTCAATTGAACAGATTTATTTCTTTGCTGTTTTATCAATTATGCAAGAACACCTATCAAGAAAAGTGTTCAACCAAACAATTACAAGAAATGAGAAGTGAAACGACTACACCTGGTTGAGGATACACAGATCTGCCTTAAACCAGTAGGCAAGATTGCTAGAACAGTAGCAGCACCTCACACCAAGCTTTTGGAACCAAACCAAGAACAAGCACTTTGTGATTTTTGAAATCTTTGAAGAACAAATGCTAATCCTTTGTAAACTTTTGATTCTCTGCTGTTAAACTCGTTTTTGCAAATGTATGAACTGATTGAATTGTTGTTAAACTCAGAAAACAAGTTTGCATTTTATAGAAAACCAACTTATAACAGATTTTTGAAAAACAGTTAAAGCTGTTATAAAATGAACAAATTGAAAATAAAATGAACAGATTTATTTTCAAAAAACAGTTAGAGAATCTGTTAAGTGAGGAGACTTAGTCAACCATTCTGGTGCAGAGATAAAACTGAAAACGTTTAAGCTTGTCATGGCACCAGAGACAAAAAGAATCTATTCATTTACAGATGAACAGATTTATTTTTCAAAACGAAAACAGAGAAAGTTTAACTATTTAAAACTCAGTCGTTTTGAAAGGAAGAAGACTTAGTCAAAATACCTGATGCACAAAATCCAATTTTCACAAGACTTAGCCAAGGCATCAGTGTAAAAATGAATCTGTTTATTTAGGAAAGAACAGATTTATTTTTATGCAGTAAACGTGTTTTTTGTAAAACATGTGAAAAACAGTTTAAGAAAACTTATGCTTGTTCTTATCACATGGCCAGTGGTTATGAGGTGAGTTACTCAGCAAAAAGCCCACTCTTAGACAACCTCTAAGCACTACCTAAGACATACTTAAAGCAAAGCAAAAAACAAATGAAATGTACATATAGGTCTTCATCAAACACTACATATAAGCCTTCATCAAACACAATTTTGAAGGGGCAGCAACCATCTTCAACAGGTTGAATATCCATTGTACCAAGATACAAATCCTATACGATTAGAGTCAAAATTAGAAATTTTTAGCAGAAATATTTTAAAATGTAGGATTGAACATTGAAAAAATTAATACTGAAAACAAAATAAAGTATCTTACCTTTAGTAGTATATAGAGGGTATGAGAAGACAATGTCAACGTTCTTACGTTAGGGAACAATCCTAACCAATTTATGATGATGGAAGAATGTATACGAACACTGTTGTCAATTTTCACTTCTTTCAAGAAAGGAAGATGGCAAGTGCAGAAGAGTTCACAACACATGGAAAAATGACTAATCTTAAGTTTGAATGAACTGAGATTTGGAACAGAAAGCACAATTTTAGGTATAAAAGTGTCAGAGTTGACCATGTTTTTTAGTTTCAAAGTGGAAATGCTAGGGCTAGATATGCAAAGAGTTTGTTCTGACTGGTGATGCATAGAATGTCGAAGGACCAAAGTGGTCAACGAAGTGGATGTTGAGAAGGGTTCAACACAATCATTATCTCTTGCTGTGAAAGTGACATTGGAGAGATGCAAGGTTTCCAAAGATGGTAGCAAAAGAGATGGTGGAAGTTTCAAGGAAGAACGAGAGGAACTGATGAAAAGGTCAAGAAAGGTTAAAGATTGGCAATTGAAAAGAAGGGGAACAAATGAATTAGATATTTCTTTGAACTTGAAGTCTATATAAAGTGTCAACTTCTGGAGATGGTGCAATGCAACATATTTGATGGCATCGTTGAGGAGCTTTGGTGCAGTGGAAATGAAGACTGTCAAATGAAGGTTATGTAGGGAAACAGAATGATCTCGATTGGAGAGAACGTGAGAGAGAGATCTGTTATATTTGTGAATTCCATTGAAGGGTCTGAAAGATAAAGTGGTGAGGCTTTTCCAAATGTTCTTCCATCTTTTAGATAACACACTACTTTGAAGAACTTGTCTTGTGGACAAAAACTCCATTATGTGGAGAAGAACACCATCTGGTATGTCACTCAGTTTGTCTTCTTCATTTCTTCCACCAATTCTCCTTCTTCTCTTTCTCTCCATTCTCAACTTTCTTATGCTTCTTTTTCTTCAAAAGGTTCAGAAAAGCTTTGAAATCCTCCACTCTTGAAGCTTTTTTCTCTCGACTGTTGACACCTTTCTTCAAGGTTATGGCAAGGGATGAACATGAAAATCTCCACACTATGTGTTCTAAATTGAATATGTTGTGCATAGAAATCTATATATCTTTATTTAAATCCTTTTTTAGAAAGAAAACCACATGTGGTTATAAAATAAGTAAGAAAAACTAATATATAATAAGATATGATATGATATGAAAATAAAATAAAATAAAATAATGCATTTATGTTATATTAAAATTGAAACACGTATTCAGTTGCTTGTTATGGGAAAAACGCACGTGGAAGCAATACACATAATCACGAATCAACTGCAAAAAAAATAAACGACACAATGGGAAACTATTAGGTTTTCATTCTATCATTTGCACACAATTACAAGTACAATGATCTCTTTAAATAGAAATTATAAAAGGGACACAATGATTAAGTCCACTCACTAGGTGTCTAGTCAGCCCAACCCAATTGGTCTTGGTTTCATACCCAACAACTTGTTTACTACAATATTTGAAACTCATTTGATATATTTTATGTCTTTTTTTTATCAAATATATCTCATGTATTTAATACTGAATAAATTGTTTGTTAGCTTTTTATCTTTTTCAACAGTTTTAAATAAAAATTTAATATTTTTTAAATTATCAATAATTAAAATATAAATGTATTTCACATTTTTTTAACAAACCTGTTATATAATTTATTTGTTAAAATTATTTATTCATTACAGATTTTAACTATAATATTATCTATCTATTTATAAGTATTTATTATAGATTCTAATTACATGAAACATATATTTATTGTATGTAATATACAAACTAAAATAAATATGATAATTAATTAAATTTTTGTACGAATTATGACATTATTATTCTATTTCTGACAATTTCATATAAATATTTTAAAAAATAACTATAACTAATCATACAGATTTTAATAATTTTCAAGAATCATAATCTTTATGATTCACTCTTGAAATAATAAGAATCATGATAATGTATTGCTTTTTATATAATAAAAAATACTATATATTTATAAATAAAGAGAAATGAATCAATATTTTCAAAACCTTAAACTAAATTCATCAACTTAAAAATATAAAAACAAAAATTAGTTTTAGGCATAAATATGAATATTTAAATAATATATTTTTTTCTTGAATTTAATTTTTTTAAGGATATATAATAGTATACTTAAAACTAATCTTATCAAAATATAAACGACTTATGAACCAATTAATTATTAATTAATTTTCTAAAGTTTGGTAACTAAAATTTTACTAGTTATTTCAAATGTTTGAGTTGTTCGAACTTCATTATTCGATATACAAGAACAATATGTTGCAAATATAACAATAATGGGTTACATCTACATTAAATTTCTATAAGGAACATGATTTTGGATGATTTGGAAGATTATGAAATGTAATATATTTTTTAAAAGACTTGAAATATTCTTTAAATATTTCAATTTATTTCAATTATTTATTATTAATAAAAGAAAATATCAATCTTAATTTATTATTTATTAGTTTTATTTTTATAAATTAATTTTCGTGATGCTTAATAAAAAAATAGAATAAAATGTAAATTATGATTTTTTTCTTATAAATTATTTTCTATTTTCTCCTCCTTATTTTTGTTGTATTCTAATATACGAAAAATAAATGTAAGAAAAAAAGAAAATTATTAATGAATTGTTTAAATGTAAGACAAATATATAATAGTACTCTAATTTGATAGAAAATAATTCATACAGTGAGGTAAATTTTAAAGTTGAAGATGTTGATTCAAATAAAATAAAAACTTTAAGTGTTGGTAGACTAATCAGTGTGAACTGATAAATTAAACACATAGTTTGGTTCTTGAAATTTATTTTTGTATAATATATATTGAGATATTAAGTAGTACATATTATTTCTCAAACACTACATTAGTGTTTCCATGGATAACATTTGTGAACATATGACGAGTTATCTTGTAGTCCATTCCTACATGGTCCATCTTTATGAACATACCATTTACAATCAGCATCACACTTGTAGTAATCTGTATTTTGGTCGTATACGTCAAAGTGCAACAAAGGACCATTTCCCCATTGAAATGAACAAAAGAAGAGTGTTCCAAAGAAAAAGTTAGGCTGAAAAGTAATTTTGAAGTATTGATTAATATGGAGAACATGCGGTCCAAGATCATCATCTTTAGATTTGCAATGAATGTTTAGATATTCTCTTCCTTCCAAATTGTTCGTAATAAACACATGATTATTTGCCCATGCCAACGTAAGCATGGACAACAGGAGAACGCATCTCACTACCACAGACATAGCAACTTCTAACACTCTTTTTCTGCTAATCACTCTTTCTGCTAATGAGTCAGTTATATATATATATGCTTTAAAAGAAAATTATCTTTTAATTATTAATATCTAAATTAATTTCTATTGATGAATAGTTTTTAAAGTTATATCTAATTAATTCTCAAGATTTTCGTTATAAAAATAATAATAATTTATTAGATATAATTTATTATTCAATTAAATGTGTTTTGAAATTTTATTTGATAACACTAATAATAAAGTATTCAAACATATGTGTCATATTTAACGGCTAAATATTATAAAACTAAAAGAATAATAATTCATATTTATAATAAAATAATGTATAATCTCTTTAATGAAAAAGTGATTATTATATATAAAATAAAACGTCTTATTCTTAAAGAAAACTTCATAAATAAACATAAATCCTCTACCCACGGTATACCAAACAAATTTAGTGATCATTTATTATTTTTATTATTATAATTAGTATTATTATGATAATTATTATTAATAATATTATTGATATTATTATTATTATTAATAGTAATAATAATATTATTATTAATAGTAATAATAATATTATTATTATTAATAGTAATAATATTATTATTATTATTAATAGTAATAATAGTAACATAATAACAATTTTAATAATCTTACTATTAATAATGTAAATAATAATATTAATATTAATACTATTATTATTATTATTATTAAAAAATATTAATATTAATAATGATCACATTAATAATATTTATTTTGATATAAATTTGTAAAAACATGTATAAATATATTTTGATCTAGATAGCTTTTCTTTTATAATAATTAATACATCTTTTTAATCATCAAGTTAATGGAAGAAACTTAATACATTATCTAACATTTTAACACACATTAACACTATTTTTTTTAATCAATAATAAAAAAATAATATAAATGTGAATATTGCGGTGATCTGATCTATGCTCTATTGGTATTCAAAAGTTATATTAACTTGCATTTCTGAATTTATCTCTACTGAAAGAACATTAACATTATGTACATAGCAAATATAGTTTTACTTTCCTCAAAATCTATATGTTCGTATTCACTGGTCAGTCATTCATTCACAAATATATGTAGATAATGAAAACAGACTGTTAGTGAATTGAATTTAGACATGCAAATATATTAATAACTATAAGAAAATCATTAAATAGATACAAATTTTAGAGATAAGAAAATAATTAGTTGTTATATTGACTAAATTAGAGACCATTTTAGAGATTAATAAAAAATTTTATTTTTAAATTTATTTTTAATCATCGTTGAATAGTTTTTAAATTGGTATCTAATTAGCTACCAAGGTTTTTGCTACCAAAGTTAGAATATAAATAAATGGTAATTAAAACATTGGTAGCTAATTAGATACCAATTTAGAAATTATTCTCCCCGCTCGAGCTTGGTCGGAGTTCGTACTTATCCAGTAAAAAAATCATTAAAAAAACTAAATTTAAAAATAAAAAATAATTATTTTTTATATTTAATAAATTAAGTATTTCTTTAGAAATTAAAATAATTATTAATATATAAATTAATTTCTATTGATGAATAGTTTTAAAGTAATATCTAATTAATTGTTAAGATTTTCACTATCAAAAATAATAATAATAACTAGATAAAATTTATTATTCAATTAAATGTGTTTTGAAATTATATTTAATAACACTAATGGAATTTATTATATAATTAATAATAAAGTATTCAAACATATGCGATTAATATTTAACTGCTAAATATTATAAAACTAAAGAATAATAATTATATTTATAATAAAATAATGTAAAATTATCTAATGAAAAGTGGTTATTATATATAAAAAAAACACATTAACTTTTATTTTTAACAAATATATCATAGATCCTTTACACCAAAATAATTTAGTGATGATATTATTATTCTTATTATAATTATTATTAAAATTATTATTAAAATTATTATTATAATTATTGTAATTATTATGATTATTATTATTCATAATAATAATAATAATATTATTATTATTCTTATCATTATTATTAACAAAAATAAAATAACCATATTAATAGTAATAATAATATTCATAATAATATAAATTTTTTTAATAATTTTTTCGTAATAATAGTAATACTATAATTATTATTAAGATTAATAATATAAATATTATTAATAGTAAAACTATTTTATAAATTTTTAATAATAATAAAAACCATTTTAAATATTAATAATTATTTAATCTTTAAAATAATATCTAATTTAATTAATATAATGATTAATTATTTTTTATTTTTAGATTAGTTGTAATATGGGAAAATAATTTAAAGTGTACGATCAATATTCATCTAATATCCAATGAACAGATAAGTTCAAATCTCTACCCCCAACAATGTTTATTCTTACACATGTTCAAGAAATATATGCTTATGATAAGTTTTTATAGATTAAAAAAATTAAAATATTATGTGATATATATGAAATATAACTCATTAAAGAAACCAAGGTTTAGCTTTCTTAGTAAGAAATATTTGGCTAAAAAGATGCAAAACAGACAAAGAAGCTCCGAAAACTTTTATCTAAAGAAAAAATAATTGTTGTCTGCTCTTTTATTTTTTTTCTAGTTTTATAAATATTGTAGGTGTAATAGATGTTTTATTTTAGATTTGTATTTGTGCCACATTTTGAGATAATTTGAAAGACTATGAAATGTAATATATTTTTGTTTAAAATACTTGAAGTGTAACACTCTGAAAATACACCTAACTATTACAGGACACTTTCTACATATTTCTATACAAGTTTAGAGTTTTTCGAAACATTTCTAATAAATGATTAAGACTTATAAAAATAAAAATATTTACAAATTCATAGCTCAAACCAAAACTCTAAAGCCTTTAAGGCTCTTCTGCACCTGTATGATCATCTGCTCGTGTACGTAGTACAATCATCGCAGTTCACAACACACAAGAAAAACAAGAGTAAGCTAATGAAAGAAATTTCATAACATATTTAATTCATGCAAAAAGAACCAATCAAACTAATCATTTATAAACATTTCTTTAAATGTTGTCATATAAAATTTCAATATTAATTTCATAATTCATATAGACCACAAATGGATCTATTTTCAATACAATCATTGGATTTCATTTCAATCCCACTTCGTCTTCTGGAAGACTCATTAAGTATGCCCCTACTAGAGACTAACACCTGATCCAAAGATTACCAGCGAATCAAAGAGAAAGGATCAAGGTAAGTTCAAACATCCAATACCGAGTGTCTACAGCGGGACCGGTATGTATGAACTCCCTTTCCACTTCTCACCACCTGACATCTTAGTCTATATGACTTAGATCATCAGTGAAGCTAAATGATCTCTGTTAAACATAGGCTTTTCATACTTAATGCCATCAAACAACAACTCATACATTATCCCAAATGTGTGACATCAATTTCATACAATTTTTATCATTCATATATAATACATATCATTCAATCATATAACATTTAAAAATTCATAACATTCAATAACCTTTCCAACATCAAAAACAATATTTAACTTCCAAACTATCAAAATCTAATATTTCAACAAGTTTAAATAATATATAAACAAAAAACATCCCTACAAGAGAAATTGGATATTGGGACCACGTCACCTCCCCATTCAGATCTTCTAGCCTAGGGTGTTATTAAAAAAAATTAAAGTTAGTTTTCTTTACCAATAATTCCTTATTCTGGTGGAAATTCTACCACAAAGAGAGGAACCACTCCATAACTTAGGAACCTATCGCAAGTTATCCAAATATTACCAAATTTTAGTATGAGCTTAATCAAATTAATAGAAACACTTTTCTCAACTGGCCCCACTAATATTGATGACTAAATCACAGAAAAACAGAGAATAAGGAAACTTTAGAGTAAAAATGAACTTATTATGTGTGAAAATATGATCGGGTAGAAATGTAGTCTGACTCCTCAACTACTACAGGGTGTGATCAGATTTTGAAATAAATGAGGTATGAGAGAGAAAAGTAAGAGAGAAAGGAGAGAGACAGAAAAATAGAGAGAAAGTGAGTTGGGAAAAAGAAGAAAATGAATGTTGGGGGGGAAGGGGGGTGTTGTTTCCTTTTTTTTTTCTACGTCCTCGAAAATTAGCTTACCAAGAAAGATTAGGATATGATTATCTTCTCTTCTATTTTATTCCTCAAGTAGAATCACATCATATGAGATTTTGCAATACTTTGACTATGTTAATGTTTCTACCATGAAGTTACTTTTCTTGAGAACCAACAATTTTAACTGACTCAAGAGAGAGATCTTTTATTTAACTAAATTAGACATTAGAGTATGATTGTGACCAATTATATATATTTCCTTAGTTATGATACACGAAAGACATAATGAATGTTCGTTAATGAAAGAGACAAAACAAGTTCGTAAGTAGTAGAACCTATTCTCTTTAGAATATAACAAGAACTTATGAACTTTGGATCAACTTCTTAGATTTGATTGCTCTCCTTACACCAAGGAATGACGTAACTCTCATAAAATCATAATTATCTATAAATAAATCTAAAGGTCTTCTTCATTTATCTGCCTCATCTATCTGCCTGATCCAAGATGTCTTCAATCATCATAGTCCTCAAAATTTGACTCACAATTGTTGATAATTGATGTGATGAAAAAATACGTTGTTTTTTCCTTTTACTTGACTAACTTCCTCTTGGTGCATATCAATGAATGCTTCGATATATTTTCCCTCCATCTCAAACAGACGATCTAGGTCAACCCTATGATCTTCAAGTATTTCTGCTAAAAGGTTCTTGTCAAATTTCTTAAGAGATTTTGATGTGACCTAATTCAATGATCCACAACTTTGTTGTATTCTAACATGAATAGAGGCACCTCACACCAACCTCTCTGCAAGCATATCTCTAATAACACTCATGTTATCCAATTCAAGCTTATACTAATATAAGCAACTCCAAATTCCAAAGAAATGGAATCCATAGAACCTTGAGATATGTATAACTAAATCAAAATGAATTTTTCCCATATTTATTGGGAGAACCTCTTTTACTTTCTAATGGTCATATGTGGGTGTCAACATCACTAGCTCATTTTTTTCTTCAATATTGAGCTATAAATTCTTATATTCAGAAGGATGCAACATCAATTATTAAAGACTCTACTTAGAACTAAGAGTAAGATCTACCACCATCTCATTCTACCCAATACCATGTGTTAAAGGATTCATTCTCATCCTTATGAAAAGATAAGATTAACTCAACCAAACACAAACTTCCTTAACATTAGTTACAATACCCAATGTCACATCTTCACCACTTTTGTCAAATTGAGACCTCTTATTCACCCAATTATTTAAATTACCTCAAGCATACCATTCTCTTTCATGGGTAGAATATGCATAGTCTTCATTAATCCATCCCATATTACTCATAGAGTCATTTTTATTCATTGTGTTTAACAAGTAGGTGATAAAATTCATGGAGATATTATTTCACTCTCATCCCGTGAATCTCAAAACTATGTTAATCTACTTCCTAATCATTACTTGTTTGGTCTTTGATTTCTTTGACAAGATAAACGAGTAGCTACATAGTTGACTATATCTTTCTTCATACCATGTCACCAAATAAACTTACTTAAATCTCGATGCCCTTGAGTCAGACTTACTTAGATGTCATTGAACTTACTTTCGTGACTCTTAGATAACCCATCTGCTTCATTTTTTCATCCTTTGCGCCCATATTTTGTTTCTAAATCTTAATATACCATTCGTTTCCCACAACGTCTGTAGGTGGCTTTTAAAGTTGGAGTAAGTTTCATCACTACATAACAATATTAGAATAATCTTCAAATTCAATTTCACCAATTTCATTACTCTCACCTTTTCTAGAAAATCATTACTTATAACAAATGTACTACAACTTCAAAATTTAAATTGTTGAAACTTCCACTGAACTCCAACCATATAATTATGTCTTCTTGTTGCATTTCTGTTCTGTGACCTCGTTGTGATCTTCAATGAACACTCATTGCATTATAAACTTGCTTTATCGTCGTCACATTCTTCTCATTTATCCCTTTCATGGTTAGTAAAATATTTCTTGGCTTCACTGAAGTTTTAGTCGTATCCTTAACCATAACCTTTTCCTCTACACTTAACCTTCCAGCACATGGATGACCAGCCATTGTCTCTCACAAATTATGATTGTGAGAACCACAAATTAATTCAACCATCCACCCTTGACCACCTTTCACTGGTTTGCATCGCAATCTGAAAGGACACTCACACTTCCTACTTTCCGTTTGACTGATATCTATGTCTTTTTTATACCGTCTGTATTTACCTCCTCTCTCCCAACCTAATAATACGTAGGTCATCCTGCCTCGTTGCCCCGTCCATGAATTCGACCTCAATATAACAATAAAAAACCCATAATTATACACCAACACTTCTCGCCCACTCTAACAGCTCATCTCGATCACGAAATACCTACAACAACATATGCCAAATTTTAAAATCATTCATAAAAATAACATTCACAAGCCTAACATTTACCATACCTCATTTGTAGTAAATGCCTCACTACACTCATGTTGTTGAACCAAGTGGTGTTCAAGCTTTGAAGAATCCAAATCCTTTGAAGGATGATGACGGCTGGCTGTGCTTGTTGTTGTTGTGATGTCCTTTTAGATAGGATATGGGGTAGATTTAATATGTAATCCACTCTTGATTGAATCCAAAGCATAAGCACTCTCAATCCTTTTAAAAGAAAAGTGTTTTTCAAGCTAAGTGAAAAACAACCTGTTGTTTTGTCGAAACAACCGATTGTTTTATACTTAGGTGTTTTTAGAAAAGGTTGAAAACTGTTTTTCAAATGGTGGAGCTGTCAAAACCAAAACAACCGATTGATTCGAGGAAACAACTGATTGTTTGTTTTGGTACCATAACAGAAAAATGGTTTGTGCTTTGACTGAGCTTTAAATGATTTTCTAACTGTTTACGCTCCAGTTTTTAATGCTTTGACCAATATTTAAATGCAATTAATAGTTTGTTAAGATTTGATGACAAACAACAACTTTGATATATACAGAAAAACAAATTTGAGTTTTTCACTGATTTTGAGTTTTTTTTGAAAGAGTTGAGATTGCTTAGAGATTGAGTTTGATCAAAGTGTGTGAGATAGGATTTTCTCTTGTATTGATTTCGGATTTGTTCTGTAAACAAGTTTAATCCTTGTATCTGTTGAAAGAAACCTTGTGTGTTTGCTGAGAAGTGTTATGTGTTCTTGAGGGGATCAAGATCAACATTCTTAGTGTTGGTGTGTTGACCAAGAGGAGTGTGTGTCTTGAGGGGATCAAGGTCACTTCTTTGGTTGTGGTGTAAGTGATCTAGGTTTGATTGCTTAGTGGAATTCCTCAGTGGTTTCTGAGAAGACTGGATGTAGCTATGGGTTTAGAGTGAACCAGTATAAACATCTGTGTGCTTTCTCTCTATCCTTAATCTATTTAAATTCAGTTTTGTTGTTTATGAACTGGTATAAACAACCGATTGTTTTTCTGGTGCTGTGCTTTTTGCTTTGTGTTTTGGCAAACTGAGTTCCTTATCAACTGATTCTTGAAGTAATTTCATTCTTGGCTTAAAAGTTTGTGAAAACCCTCTTTAAACCATTCACCCCCCCTCTAGTTTAAAGCCATACATTCTAACAATTGGCATCAAGAGCTTGGTTCTTGAAATTTATTCAAGTGTGTCCTAAAAACTGTTTTTAATGGCTAATAGACTACCTTTTGGGGAAGGTGCTTCAATCAACAGACCACCTCTGTTTTGTGGTTTGAACTACCAATTTTGGAAAGTGAGAATGAAAATCTTTGTGGAATCTCTTGACAAAGGTATTTGGGATGCAATTGAAAATGGCCCCTTTGTTCCAAAACTAGAAAAAGATGGATCTTCCATTGAAAAAACTTGGTCTCAATCGACTGATTCTGAAAGCAAGAAGGCCAAATTTGATTGCATTGCTAAAAACATAATAACCTCTGCTTTGAATTCAGATGAGTTTTTCAGGGTCTTTCAATGCAAAACCTCAAAGGAAATGTGGGATACCTTGGAAGTAACTCATGAAGGTACAAATGAGGTGAAGAGAGCTAGGAGGCATACTGTAATCCAAGAGTATGAGATGTTCTGAATGCTCAAAGGTGAAACAATTGCTGAAGTGCAGAAAAGATTCACGCACATCATCAATCATCTCATGAGTCTTGACAAGACCTTTGAAAAGGAAGAGCTAAACATCAAGATTTTGAAATGTCTTGATAGAGCATGGCAACCAAAGGTAACTGCTATATCTGAATCTAAAGATCTAACATCCTTGAGTATGGCTTCTTTGTTTGGCAAACTTAGGGAACATGAGTTAGAGATGAATCGACTCAATGTTCAAGAAAGCGAAGACAAGCACGTAAGGAGTATAGCTGTATCGATCAGGTCGTCGGGTGCGATGACGTGTCTTGCAAGTGACTATGTGGGGCGTGCTCAGCAGGACACGTGGACAAGAGAAAGATGAATGGTTCAGAAGTAAGCATAGTCGCCGCCCATGGAAGTGGCGCCCTGCAGTGTACATAGTCGGTTATCGCCAGGTTTGTGTGTCATCGACGTGTTAGATAATGGAAGATCAGGTGGTCTGACATCGCCGCAAGAAGCACATCACCGCAAGGAGCACATCGTCGGGTTTCCCAGTAAACTTAGTTAAAGTTGTTGGAGGCACAGATGAGTAAGTCCAAGCGTGTAAGTTCAGTAAGATGATTGTTACGCCGGCATGGGGTGTGAAGGTCGAGTGAGTTGGAGGGAACAACTTGCTCATCAACGACGGGATTCCCAGAGTGGACATTCGTTGGTGGCAAGGTTTCCTCGGCTGGAACATGCATGGCGTAGCAATAAGGAGGGTGGCACTTGCGACAAGCGATATCACAGAGATGGTGTACTTTTTTGCATCCGATACTCGCCTTGTCGGGTGGTGTTCCAGAGCGTGTTACGTGCTAGATTACTCCGTAAATAGGAGACTTGGTCGCGCGGCTGGTTACTACATAGACATGACGCTCCAGTTAGCTCAACCCAGATGGTGACACGTGTAGTGATGTGATTCCACTAGCCATATGGAGAATGATTCTTGACATTCTTAGGAATCACCTTGAGCTGGACATTATTGAGGCACTTTTCTTAGAGTTGGATCATTGTTATAAGACAAGAACTCACCAAAAACTAGTACCAAATCCTAAACTCATTTGGATGTTCCACATATTGTCAAATTGAACCAAAAGAGATGGAGGAAAGGCAAAAACACTAATTAACAACACAAAACAGTAAGGAACCGAATCAAATTGCTGGAATTGAAGAAGAAAAGATGAAAAACAACCAAGAACACAAATGAACCATAGCTACACAAAACAAGCTAAAATTGCCGAATCAAAACAACTAGGAAACAAGATAAGACAAGGAAATTAACAAGACAAGAAAGGAAGGAGAAGAGAATGCTCATGAAGATGGAAGAATGGTTGGATGATCACGCCACTAGAAGTATGGGTGCTCCTAGATGAGTGTGCAAGCTGCCACTTGAGGAAACCATGATCCTTCAAGATAAGACTAGAGAAGAAGGCTCAAAAGCTCTCCAATGCTCACTCCAATTTTGAGTATAGTTTCTTTAGATAAATTCAAATCTCCAAAAATACAAGGAGAGCACCTCTATTTATAGCCTAAGGTGCTGAAAAACAAAGCTAAGAGAATTCAAAATTCCCTCCTAAACTTCTTCAAAACCGGTGCCTAAACCTATGCATGAGGAAGGTGTGACCTCTTCCTTCACTTTGGCACCTCCTATTCTACTCCTACACCTATCTACTAATACACCCCCCCTCCTAAAGCTCCTAACTAAAGCCTAAAAGATGCTATAACAAAAGAGGTTTCTAATGTTTCCCTCTAAGCACCTTCAACTAAAGAAATTACAAAAAGAGAAAATAAATGTCCCCTAGCTCCTAAAGCTTTGAACATGCTTCTTGTAATCCTTTGAGGTGGGCTTTGACCTCCATGGGCGTCCTCCATTTGTGCCTCTACCTCTTCTTGATCTTGTTGATTGGCCTCCATGTCCTCTTGAGCTTGATCTCCATCATACTCCCCGAGTTGGAGAGAATTCGACCACGAATTCTGGAGACCTACAGAAAAAGGAGTTAGATCGCTGACATTAAAAGTATGACTACCTAAGAATGTATCAGGCATATCTAACTCATAAGCATTGTCATTAATCCTCTTGAGGACTTGGAAAGGTCCATCCCCTCGAGGCATTAGTTTGGACTTCCTTTGAGTAGGAAAACGATCCTTCCTCAAGTGAAGCCAAACCCAATCGCCCTCATCAAACAACAATGCTTTTCTCCTTTTATTGGCAAGTTCAGCATACTTGCCAACCTTCTTCTCAATTCTCTTCTTGATGTCTTTATGCAAAGTTTTCACAAAAGAAGCCTTTTCATCACCATCTTTGCACAAGACATCTCCAAGAAGGGGAATAGGAAGAAGATCAAGAGGTGTTAGGGGATTAAACCCATAGACCACCTCAAAAGGAGAATGTGAGGTGGTAGAATTTACTACACGATTATATGCAAACTCAACATGGGGTAGTAAATTGTCCCACACTCTAGGATTCCCCGAAATAAAACATCTCAATAGTTGTCCTAAAGTTCTATTCACCACCTCGGTTTGACCATCAGTTTGTGGGTGGCAAGTGGTAGAAAATAAAAGCTTAGTCCCAAGCTTGCCCCACAAGGTCTTCCAAAAGTGACTCAAGAATTTAGGATCTCTATCGGACACTATAGACCTAGGAATCCCATGTAACCGAACCACTTCTTGGAAGAAGAGGTTTGCAATGTGGCATGCATCATCCACTTTGTGGCAAGGAATAAAGTGAGCCATCTTTGAAAAACGATCCACTACCACAAAAATGGAGTCCTTTCCCTTTGATGTCTTGGGTAAGCCTAAGATGAAATCCATAGATATATCTACCCAAGGCATTGAAGGGATAGGAAGAGGAGTATATAGACCATGGGGATGCATTTTAGACTTAGCTTTGCGGCAAGCTATGCATTTATCACACAAACTATGAACATGTTTATGCTTATGTGGCCAAAAGAAATGTTCATGCAACACATCCAAAGTTTTAGCAACCCCAAAATGTCCCATTAAACCCCCTCATGAGCTTCTCTAACAAGAGATAATCTAATAGAGCATTGAGGAAAACAAAGACGTTTTCCTTTAAAAAGAAAGCCATCTTGAATAAAAAAAATCTTTGTGTCCTCCCTTAAGACACTCTTGATAGATGAGAGAAAAATCAAGGTCATCATGATAAAGTTCCTTAATGTGATCAAAACCAAGATATTGAGAGGTTAAAAGATTTAGCAAGGTGTATCTTCTAGAAAGAGCATCCGCCACAATATTTATTTTGCCTTGCTTGTGTTTGATCACATAAGGAAATTGCTCAAGGAATTCCACCCACTTAGCATGCCTCTTGTTAAGTTTGTTTTGGCTTTTCAAATATTTAAGAGATTCATGATCACTATGTATCACAAACTCTTTGGGAAAAAGATAGTGTTGCCAAGTAAACAAAGCCCTAACAAGTGCATATAATTCCTTATCATAGGTGGAATAATTGAGATGACTTCCCTTCAATTTCTCACTAAAATAGGCTATGGGGTGGCCCTCTTGAAGGAGAACAGCCCCAATACCTATGCTTGAAGCATCACACTCAATCTCAAATGTCTTAGTGAAATTAGAAAGGGCCAAGATGGGAGCATTAGTCAATTTTTCTTTCAAAGTGTCAAAAACATTTTGTTGTGCTTCTCCCCAATGAAAGACCACATCCTTTTTCACTATGTCATTGAGTGGTGCGGCAATGGTACCAAAGTTTGGGACAAATCTTCTATAGAAAGAAGCAAGTCCATGAAAACTTCGGACCTCATTCAAAGATTTCGGTGTAGGCCAATTTTGAATGGCCACCACCTTTGTTTTGTCCACATGGACCCCTTTACAACTCACAACAAACCCTAGGAATTCTATATGATCAAGAGCAAACATACATTTAGCAAGGTTAGCATACAAATGTTCCTTCCTAAGGGTTTCTAAAATTTGCCTAACATGCAACCTATGGTCATTCAAAGATAAGCTATAAATGAGAATGTCATCAAAGTAAAAACAACAAACTTACCAATGAAAGGTCTAAGAACATGATGCATGAGGCGCATGAAAGTACTTGGTGCATTAGTTAGGCCAAAAGGCAAGACTAACCACTCATATAAACCAAAGTTGGTCTTAAAAGCCGTCTTCCATTCATCACTCGGTTTGATACGGATTTGATTGTAGCCGCTTTTAAGATCAATCTTTGAAAAGATTTTTGAACCATGTAATTCATCCAACAAATCATCTAGTCTAGGTATGGGATGCCTATACTTAATTGTTATGTTATTGATGGCCCTACAATCCAAACACATTCGCCATGTGCCATCTTTTTTTGGCACTAAGATGATAGGCATAGCACAAGGACTCATGCTATCTTGCACCCACCCTTTTTCAATCAAAGCCTCAACTTGTTGGCGAATTTCCTTGGTTTCACTTGGATTGGTCCTATATGCTGGACGGTTTGGTAAAGAAGAGCCCGGTGTCAAATCAATTTGGTGCTCAATACCTCTCAAAGGTGGAAGTCCATTTGGAGGATCTTGAAACACATCTTGGAACTCTTCTACCAAATTTTCCAAGCAATGAGGACTATCAACAAGTGATTATACTCTAAGAGTTCTAGGGATGGCTAAGAAAAGAGGATGATGAGCCACTATTTCCCTTTCAATGTCACGCCTAGACACAAGGAGTGTAGGCTTAGAACTCTTATCTTTTTTTATCTTTTTTATCTTTTTCACTCTCCCTCATTTTCTTCATGATAACTTGGTCCTCATAGACTTCTCTTGGAGAGAGAGATTTTAAAGTAACCTTGTGACCATGGAATTCAAAAGATAGTTTGTTGGTAAAGCCATCATGTAAAACTTTTTTATCAAATTGCCAAGGCCTTCCCAAAAGAACATGAGTGGCTTCCATGGGCACAACATCACATAATACCTCATCTTTGTATTTTCCAATGGAGAAATGGATGAGGACTTGTTTATTGACAATTATTTCTCCTACTTCACTAAGCCATTGTAATTTGTAGGGCTTTGTATGAGAGATAGTAGGCAATCCAAGCTTATCTACTACTCTTGTACTAGCCACATTTGCACAACTACCCTCATCCACTACCAAGGAACAAATGTTGTTTTGAATAAGACATCTTGTATGGAAAATATTTTCCCTTTGACTTTCATCAAAAGGTTGTGAAACTTGTCCAAGAAGTCTTCTCACAACTAACAAGTCCCCTTCAAGTGGACATTCGCTCTCTTCCTCACTAGATGCATGAGAATGCAATGAATGCTTAGGAGAATCCAAATCATGCTCACTAACTACAATGCCCTCATGCATGTACATACTTCGTTTGGAAGGACAATTTGCAGCTATATGACCATAACCCATACATTTAAAGCATTTAGTATTGGATGTTCTAGTGGGAGACTTAGGTCTAGAAGTAGATGGCTTAGTTTCCTTGGGTTTGAAAGAAGAATCTTTGGAAGGATGTTTAGAAAAAGAATTTTTGTTTCTCCAAGACTTGGAGTAGTATCCATCATTGGAAGCATTTTTGAAAGAGTTTTTCTTAGCAAGTTGGGCTTCCACCTTCATTGCAAGATGCACTAAAGAGCCCAATGATGAATACTCTTGTAACTCAACAATGTCTTGAATATCCTTCCTAAGACCACTCACAAACCTAGCAATCATAGCTTCCTCACTTTCTTCTAATTCAATTTTAAGCACAAGCGTCTCAAGCTCCTTATAATATTCATCCACATTTAGCGTGCCTTGTTGAAACCGTTGGAGTCTCAACATGAGGTCTTTCCTAAAATGTGGGGGCACAAACCTAGCGCGCATATGATCCTTTAAAGAGTTCCAAGAGTCCACAGGAGGACCCTTGTGATAGATAATGTCCTTTACAATTCCATGCCACCATTTCATGGCATAATCACTAAACTCTAGGGTGGCTAGCTTAAGCTTATGCTCATCTTGGATCTCATGGATCTCAAATATTTGTTCACACTTGGCCTCCCAATCTAAATATACATTAGGATCACTAGAGCCATTAAAACAAGGTAGCTTGACCGAAGGAAGCCTTGACTTTGCATCATGATAGAAGCCATTGCCGTAGTGAGTTCTTTCCCCTTGGTGATGATGTCTTTGTCCATGGACTTGGGGTGGAGGTCTCCTTCTCCTATGCTCATCTTCACGGCCAAAATCATTTGAAGAAGCTCTTGTGGAAGGTCTATGATGCTCATCATGAATTGAAGGAGATGGTCTAGCTTGTTGCACCTCCATCTTTGCAATTTCTCCTCCAACCGTCTAATGGTTCTTTGAGCTTCATGTAATTCACCAAGGATGGAAGCTTTGGATGGAGAATTCTGCTTGTATGATGCATCACTTGAAAATCCAGCCATTTTGGAAATAAAAAAAACAGCAAACACACAACAACAGCAAACAAGTTAAGCAACAAAAATTAACAAAAACAGTGAGTGTGGCCAGCAAGAATGCCGAAGTGAAATGAGGTAGAAAAAGAGGTCACTCTCAAAGAAATAATGTCCTTGCACCAATCTGATCTTGAGGCCTTGGAATCCTCAAATGAAAGATGTCAAAGCAAGCACACCAATCTCAAAAGCAACCACCACAAAACCAATGAAACAATAAAGACAAACAAGAAAAGGTATAAGAAAGGAAAGGTAATTGCAAAAGGAAAACTATATGTAAGACAAACTCAAAGAGTAAGAATGAAAGACAATCAAGAAAATAAAGAACTCAATGAGAAAAGTAGGCACACAAAAGAATACTTAAGGAAAAGCACTAGAGTAGATGAAGAAAACAAAAAAATTTAGCTACTGGAAAAAAAAAATTTAAAAAATGCAAACTGTGCTTGATATTCACTGATTTAACTGGAATGATGTAGAGCGAACTGGAATATGAAATTTAAACCACAGAAACTTCAAGATGTTAACTCAATAATGGCCCTGGAATCAATTAAAAACAGTAAGCCAATTAATTGAGATAAATTTTTTAAAATCGCTGCCAGATTACCGTATTCTTTTCGGCAGATTTGTACACTTTTTTTATTTTATTTATCATTTTTTGTGTACTTTGAATTTTTGAATGATTCTTTTTTCTAATCTTTTCTAACACTTTGAATATCACAAATCCAGAATTTCAGAATTTTCCAGAGAGTAAATCAATTGCAATAAGGAAAAACAGTAAGCACTTTTTTTCAGAAACAGAGGAATCCTAATAGGAACAAAAAACAGAATTATGAACTAGCAAAGACATAATGGAAAATGATGTATTGGAACTTGTATAGGTCTAGAATACAAGTATGAACTCAATTCTAGAAAGAAAATGCACAAAGGATCAATATCAATTCAGAAAATTATATGACACTAAAGCGAGAAAGAATCAAAAACAATAAAAGTACTACTAGAAGTAATGACAATTATGGAATAACATGACTAAGACAAAATTTGACATGATTACAAAATTAAAAGACATATGACAAAAAAATAACAACAAGTGAAAGGAAGCTTAAGGTAAACTCTAGGAAGGAGAATGCCATTCGAAAAGAGCAACCATACTCATATGAATAATGAGTGCCATAAACCTTTTCACAAGCACTTGGTGTAACAAAAGAAAAACAGCAAGAAAACTCAATTAACACCTAAAACAGAAACTTAAATTGCAAGAAAATTAAAGAGCTCTTGAAATTAAAGTGCACACAACTCAACAATTAAACAAGAAGAACCTAAGACTCATGATACCACATGATGTGATTCCACTAGCCATATGGAGAATGATTCTTGACATTCTTAGGAATCACCTTGAGTTGGACATTATTGAGGCACTTTTCTTAGAGTTGGATCATTGTTCTAAGACAAGAACTCACCAAAAACTAGTACCAAATCCCAAACTCATTTGGATGTTCCACATATTGTCAAATTGAACCAAAAGAGATGGAGAAAAGGCAAAAACACTAATTAACAACACAAAACAGTAAGGAACCGAATCAAATTGCTGAAATTGAAGAAGAAAAGATGAAAAACAGCCAAGAACACAAATGAACCATAGCTACACAAAACAAGCTAAAATTGCCGAATCAAAACAACTAGGAAACAAGCTAAGACAAGGAAATTAACAAGATAAGAAAGGAAGGAGAAGAGAATGCTCATGAAGATGGAAGAATGGTTGGATGATCACGCCACTAGAAGTATGGATGCTCCTAGATGAGTGTGCAAGCCGCCACTTGAGGAAACCATGATCCTTCAAGATAAGACTAGAGAAGAAGGCTCAAAAGCTCTCCAATGCTCACTCCAATTTTGAGTATAGTTTCTTTAGATAAATTCAAATCTCCAAAAATACAAGGAGAGCACCTCTATTTATAGCCTAAGGTGCTGAAAAACAAAGCTAAGAGAATTCAAAATTCCCTCCTAAACTTCTTCAAAACCGGCGCCTAAACCTATGCATGAGGAAGGTGTGACCTCTTCCTTCACTTTGGCACCTCCTATTCTACTCCTACACCTATCTACTAATACACCCCCCCTCCTAAAGCTCCTAACTAAAGCCTAAAAGATGCTATAACAAAAGAGGTTTCTAATGTTTCCCTCTAAGCACCTTCAACTAAAGAAATTACAAAAAGAGAAAATAAATGTCCCCTAGCACCTAAAGCTTTGAACATGCTTCTTGTAATCCTTTGAGGTGGGCTTTGACCTCCATGGGCGTCCTCCATTTGTGCCTCTACCTCTTCTTGATCTTGTTGATTGGCCTCCATGTCCTCTTGAGCTTGATCTCCATCATGTAGGGTTGGATGCAATACAGAAATGACTCTCAAGTTATCCTAGCTCAGATGATGACACGTGTAGGGCTGGGTACTCCCTATTACCCTAGCCCAGATGATGACACGTGCAGGGTTGGATGCGAGCCACACGTCCAAAGCGTAACGGCCTGGAGAGAGAAAAAACCTATGTATAAAGGTAAACTTAACATAATTTGCAGAGGTACGTTCATTACGACTCATTGTTTTGGGTTGAGTGCACTTTAGTACGGTTCTATAGAGTATAGTTTTCTCTCAGTTTTTGGGTGTTCTTGTTACTGACTTGAGCGTCGGAGTGCCACCGGCCGCAGAGACGCAATCTTGTGTTTTCAGGTTCTCAGAGAGACAATATGTGGAGTGGACTTGAAGAGCACGTGGTGTCAAAGCTGGTGAGCAAAGATCGTGATGAGACATTGTTCTTGCGCTAGGTCAACCGACAGGATCATCTGGCGCCCACCGTGGGGCCGTATAAAAGGTGATTCCCAACCACAGTTCGAGTGTGTGGAAGTTTTGGTGCTTTCTGTTCGACTGCTTGCTGTCGCAGTCGGTTTTCTGGAGTTTTCACCGTTCGTTTGGAGTTTCTTTGAGTTGTTGAGTTTGCTGAGAAGGAATGAGGACAACGCGATCCAGTTCAGTTGTGCCGTCAACCAAAGAGGACGTTGTGTCTATGACACAGGTGATGGAGATGATGAGGACGTTGCAGGAGAATGTAGCTGCATCATGTTCTGAAAAAGAGAGAATGCACGAGGCACTAGTGGCCTCGCAGGCTAGGAATGAAGAGCTCAATAGAGTTAATGAAGAGCTATGTAAAGCTCTTCAGGGACGGGAGGAGCGTGCGATTGGGGACAGATCTGCACTCGCATCCCCACCGCGTAGTTTTCCCATGCCGTTTTCTCAAGAAATCATGGACGCGGTGGTCCCTGCAAATACGGTGGCGGTGAAAGCATCTTTCACCGGGGTGGAAGATCCTAAGGCTCATCTCACGGCGTTTCACACGCAGATGATGCTCTCAGGAGGTTCATACGCGGTCTACTGCAAGGTGTTCATGAGCACTCTCAATGGAACAGCGCTGGACTGGTTTGTCAGTCTACCTACTGGCCACATTACCACGTTCCAGCAGTTCTCCAAGATGTTCGTTGAGCAGTACATAGTGAACAAAGCACCGCCGATGGTGTCTTACGATCTGTTCGACGTGAGGCAGTACCAAGGGGAGTCTCTAAAGGATTTTTTGAACAGATTCGGAGCTCAAATTGTTCGCTTGCCAGGAAAGGATGAAGAAATGTTTGTGCACGCCTTCAAAAAGGGCGTGTTGCCTGGACCTTTTAGTGAGTCACTGATCAGGAGCCACCCCACCACGTTCGTTGAAATCCGACGACGTGTCGTGGCTCACATCGTCGTTGAGAGCGAAGTCTCCGAGAAAAGGGGAAATGTGGCCCCAGCTAAGCCATGCGCTCAGACGAGGGTTCAACCGCAGAGGGTCATGGAGGCAGCGACAAGGAGGAAGGATCAGAGGATGCATCATCCTTATGATCCAAAGAAGAGCAAGGGGAAGGGGCCAGGACGACCTAGAGAGTCTAATTGCCCGCCGAGCTACGAGTTCGTGATGGGATTGGCTGACCTGATCGCCATCCCGAACATTGCTGCCAGGCTCAAAGCGCCTAAGAAGACAACGGATAAGGTGTTGGGCCAAAAACCAGACGCGTGGTGTGAATTCCACAAGAGCTTTGGCCACTCCATTAATTCGTGTTTGGCTTTGGGATACCATCTCGCCGAGCTGGTCAAGTGCAAGTTCTTGAAGGACTACTTGTTGGAGAAGCAGGTGGGGCAATCGTCAGGGTCACAACTGGCGAGCAGTGAGGGACAGCAGCACGAGGCGCCCATTCACAGCGAGATCCACACCATAGCTGGGGGATTCTCGGGTGGTGGGTGTACTGCATCGTAGCGAAAGAGGTATGCAAGGTTTGTGATGTCAGTGGAGGTTTTTTAGGATCACTCACCCGACGTGGATGTTACGTTCACCAAAGATGACCTTAAAGATGTTGTGCCTCATGACAATGATCCTATTGTAATGTCGCTTGTTACGGCGGGGAGGACGGTCCATCGGGTGCTGGTCGATCAAGGAAGCTCGGCAGATGTGATGTTTTGGCCGACTTTCGAAAAGTTACAGCTATCCCCTGACTAGCTGAGGCCATATGGGGGTTGTTTGTACGGTTTTGTTGGTGATCAAGTGGAGGTGAGGGGGTACATTGAGTTAAGGATGACGTTCACAGATGGGTTGGCCTCGCACACAGAGAAGATCAAGTACCTTGTTGTGAACGCTTCGTCGGCATACAACATCCTGTTGGGAAGGCCAACACTCAATAGGACAGGAGTTGTGCCTTCAACAAGGCACATGAAGGTCAAGTTACCTTCAATGGAAGGGGTGGTCATCACCATCCGTTCTGACCAAAAGGAGGAAAAGAAGTGCTATGAAAACAACCTCAAGAACAAGAGATCGGTATTCCACGTAACCACCACGCCGCCCCCTGGTGTGGGGCCTGAACAGGAAAATCGGCGAGTTGTGGATACAGCGCTGGAGGTGGCCGCCGAGGGTGATGTGGCGATGGAGGATGTCGAGGCGAGGTCCGAGAACGTAGCTCGGGTGGAGGAAGAGAGAAACTGCCCGAAGACCGCCAGGGAGTCAGGTATTGCGAGAGCACTGATTTCTAGTGAGAGGAGGCCTCAGTCGGTCGAGGAATGGTTTGAGAAGAAGATCAACGGCAAGACGTTTAAGCTGGGGAAAACCTTAGATGGGGAGACACAAGACCAGATCGCCAAGGTAATAAGTAGACACCTGGACGCGTTTGCATGGTCTGCTTCAGACATGCTGGGGATCGACCCTGATTTTTTGTGTCACCGTTTAGCAATGGATCCCCAAGTCAGGCCAATCCGCCAGAGAAGGAGAAAGTTCAACGAGGAAAAGAGATAGGCGATCAGGGATGAGACGCAGAAACTCCTTGCAGCAGGCCATATCAGGGAAATCCAATATCCAGAATGGCTTGCCAACGTCGTTCTGGTCAAGAAGAGCAGTGGGAAATGGCGGATGTGTGTTGACTTCACGGATCTGAATAAAGCTTGTCCAAAGGATTCTTATCCTTTGCCAAGTATAGATGCCCTGGTAGACAGCGCGTCAGGGTGTAAGTTGGTCAGTTTCTTGGATGCCTTCTCGGGATACAACCAGATTAAAATGCATCCCATGGATGAGGAAAAGACGGCTTTCATGACGGAAAGGTCGTGCTATTTCTACAAGGTGACCTCGGGCTGAAGAATGCGGGAGCCACGTACCAGAGGCAAATGGACAAGGTGCTCGCACCTATGCTCGGGACGAATGTGCAAGCGTATGTTGATGACATGGTCGTGACATCCCTGGAAAGGAGCAGGCACGTCACTGATCTGGAAGAGTTGTTCGTTACAATAGCCAGGTACAAGCTGAAACTGAATCCTGAGAAGTGTATTTTCGGCGTTGAGGCAGGAAAGTTTCTGGGATTTCTCTTGTCGGAGAGGGGAATCGAGGAAAATCCCGACAAATGTGCCGCCATTTTGGCGATGAGGAGTCCTGCCACTGTAAAGGAGGTGCAGCAACTCACGGGCCGGATGACCGCCTTGTCTCGATTCGTATCCGCCAGTGGAGAGAAGGGTCACCCGTACTTCCAATGCCTGAAGAGGAATAACAGGTTTGTCTGGACGAAGGAGTGTGAAGAAGCTTTTGTGAAGCTCAAAGAGTACCTGGCGAGCCCGCCGGTTCTGTGCAAACCTTAAGTGGCAACGCCCCTCAGGTTATATTTTGCCATAACTGAGAGGGCGATAAGTGCGGTGCTCGTCCAGGATCAAGATCAAGTCCAGAAACCCATCTATTTTGTTAGCAAGGTGTTGCAGGGCCTAGAAGTGAGATATCAGGCTTTAGAGAAAGCAGCGTTGGCGGTTGTGTTTTCGGCGAGGAGGCTGCGTCATTACTTCCAAAGCTTTACAGTGTTGGTAATGACTGACTTACCCATCCAGAAGGTTTTGAAGAAACCGGATGTAGCTGGGAGGAAGGTAAAATGGGCGGTGGAGTTGTCGGAATTCGACATCAAGTATGAGCCCCGAGGACCGATCAAGGGGCAAATCTTCGCTGACTTTGTGGTCGAGCTATCTTCTGAAATAGTGCAGAGCGCCGGGGATGATTTTCGTTGGGTGCAATCGGTGGATGGGTCATCTAACCAGCTGGGTAGCGGGGCTGGAGTTATTTTGGAAGGACCCAACGGTGTGCTGATAGAGCAATCTCTGAGGTTTTCCTTTAAAGCCAAAAACAATCAAGCGGAGTATGAGGCTTTGATCGCCGATATTTTGTTGGCAAAGGAGATGGGAGCAAAGGTGCTGATGGCCAAGAGTGATTCGTTGTTGGTCACTGGGCAGGTAAACGGCAAATTTCAGGCCAAAGATCCGCAGATGGCGGCTTACCTGGAGTACGTGCAAGAGTTAAAGAGGTCATTTGTCTTGTTTGAAGTGGTGCACGTGCCAAGAGAGCAGAATGCCCGAGCTGACTTGCTAGCCAAGCTCGCCAGTTCGGGAAAGGGGGGCAGGTAGAGGATCGTTATACAAGAAACTTTGAAGACACCTCGAGCATTTGCGGCGGATCACCAGGTTCTTCAAGTGTGCAAGTCAATGGAAGGGACGGCGAGGAGTCATAGATCTTTGACTCAGGAGACTTTGAGAACGCCGAGAGTTAGGGCACACCCAGCGGGAGTGACAAAGATGACGCAAGTTTGCGCTATCCATGAGCCAGATGCATGGATAACGCCATACCAGCGCTACATGGCGGATGGCGTGCTCCCAATGGACTCGACAGAGGCCAGAAAGATAAAGAAGAACTCCAGCAGGTTCACCCTCATCGATGGCGAGTTGTACAGGTTTGGGTTTACACACCCTCTTCTAGTATGTGTACACGGAGAGAAGTGCATGAGAATTATGGCTGAGCTCCATGAGGGGATTTGTGGGAGTCACATCGGGGGCCGAGCTTTGGCAACAAGAACTCTCCATGCAGGTTATTACTGGCCCACAATGAGGGAAGATTGCAAGAAATATGCTCAGTGTTGTAAGCAATGCCAGCAACACGCCGATTGGCACAAGGCGCCTCTAGAGGAGCTAAAGTCGATTTACAGCCCCTGGCCGTTCCATACGTGGGGAATCGATATTCTGGGACCCTTTCCGTTGGCGATCAGGCAAATGAAGTATTTGGTTGTGGCGATCGAGTACTTCACAAAGTGGATTGAAGCAGAACCAGTAGCCTAGATCACCGCACACAAGATTCAGAGTTTCGTGTGGAAGAATATTGTGTGTCGATTTGGCGTGCCCAAGCGTTTGGTATCAGATAATGGGACTCAATTTGCAAGTCACCTGTTGAAGAAGTTGTGTGGGGATGTTGGAACACAGCAGGTGTTTGCTTCTGTGGAGCACCCACAAACGAATGGGCAGGTGGAGTCAGCCAATCGGGTTTTGTTGAGAGGTTTGAAGAGGAGGTTGGAGAAGGCCAAGGGGTCTTTGGTTGAGGAAGTTCTCCGTATAGTATGGGCATATCACACCACTGAGCAATTGGGAACCCACGAAACCCCGTTTAGTTTGGTGTATGGGTGTGATGCGATGATTCCAGTTGAAACCCAGGAAAGCTCGCTGAGATTCCAAAACTTCGTGGCGGAAGACTCAAACGAAGAAAGGAGGATGAACCTGGATTTGCTGGATGAGGTCAGGGAGGAAGCACGGGTGAAGGCCGAGCAGTGAAGAGAAGAGTTGAACGCAAGTACAACTCTAGAATAAGGCCAAGGCAATTCAGAGATGGCGACCTGGTGATGAGGAAGGCCCACTAGTATGAGATGGAGAACAAATTGTCACCCAAGTGGACAAGACCGTTTAGAATAACCGAAGCACTCGGGAACGACGCCTACTGCTTGGAGACGCTGGAAGGAGGGGCGATTCCTCGCACTTGGAACGCCACCCATCTCAAGTTTTATTACAGTTAAAGCATTGTAAGTACTGATTAACTTGAACAATTTAAGGCAGTTTAAGTTAAAACAGTTTTTCAAGGGGGCACTCTTTTTTCCCTAAGGATGGTTTTTAACGAGGCCACCCAATAAAGAAGGTTTCGAAGTTTATTAAAGTCTCCAAGTTATTAAGTTTGCAAGCTTATCATTTTTTAAGTTTTCAGAAAGAGACTTTGTTGCCCTTGAGTAATTTAAAGCAACGGCGAATTCAGATCGCATGCATTTAATGCAAGTTTTAAAACATAAAGTTTTAAACCCTCATCGCCACCTGGCGATCGGAGGTATAAGTTAAGGTTTTAAGTCCTCATTGCCACCCGGTGATCGGAGGCACAAGTATAAAGTTTTTTAAGTCCTCCTTGCCTCGAGCGAGTGTAGGCGAGAAGAGATTAAAAAGTCCTCCTCGCTTCGAGCGAGTGTAGGCGAGAAGAGATTTAAAAGACCTTCTCGCCTTGAGCGAGTGTAGGCAAGAAAGGTTAAGAGTTCTCTTCGCCCTGAGCGAGTACAGGCAAGAGCAGATTGCAAGACCTCTTTGCGTAAGCAAATTAAGGCAAGTTTGAAAGTCCTCAGTGCATCCAGGGGAAGAGGAGATGTAACCCCTGGGCAAGTTGAGGCATCAGGAAAAGCCCTTCTCACCCTCAAGTGAGTTCAGGCAAGATAAAGCTGAAAGGTCAAGGGTGTTAATGATCTCAAGTATGGGAAAGGAAGGTCGATGGAAACGCCTTTCCCCTTGAGTGAAACATCAATATTGACCTAGTAAGATCAGTTAAAAAAGAAGGTAAAGGATGGCTAAGGAAGGTTCGCAGAGGACACCTCACCACCTAAGTCATTGTTCTAAAACTCAGGGAGGTAGAGAAGGATCCGAAAGGCGGCTCTACCCCCATATGAGGGAACAATGATTTAAGTTATCTCAAGTTAAAGACTTGGGGAAGGTAGGGGGAGATCCGAAAGGCAACTCTCTTTCCAGTCAAGCAAACATGAAGTCATAAGGTGGCCCCGCAGGGGATGTTTTCGGTTAAAAACAAAATGACATCGCCGAGAGCCTATGGTTTTGAGATTGAGATAGAAAGAAGGTTACACGGCAAGAGCCAGATCTACAAAGTTTTAGGCGATAACATAGAAACACACATGCCACTTGGCAGGTCAGGCGAGCGAGGTTCCAGATACTAAGATTGACCCACGCCTACGGCCCAGTAAGTAGTTTCGTGTCAAATGTTATTGCTATAGACTTATAGTTTGTTTAAGTTAAGGTTATTTCCAAAGAATCAAGTATCAATTTGTGCGAAGTACATTGGGTTGAGTAAAAACTAGCCAGTTACACTAGGTGATCGCACAACAGATAAAATTGGAAGCCATATATATACATGAATATTGAAACAGTTTGAGCAGAATGAAAGTTATTACATATAAATCAAAGTCAAAATACAAGAGTTTCAAGATGGTAAAGTTGAAGTGGCAGATGGGAGCAGCAATTAAGTCGGAGGCATGATCTTGCCATCCACCACTTCGTTGTACACTGAAAACTCGGAGAGGTCAAGATCGGTAAATTTGCAAGCAAACTGCTCCAACGCAGCCCCAAAGCCGGAGGTAAGAACCTGGGCAGCTTCAAGCTCAAGCTCGTCGATCTTTGTCTTGAACCCACTGTTCTCTTCATGAACCTGGGCAATTTCAAGATCAAGCTTGTCGACCTTCTTCTTGAACCCATTGTTCTCCTCGCGCACTCGGGCAAGCTCGGCGGTAGTTTCGCTTAGTTCTTTGGATGCCTTGTCCCGATCTGCTTCAACTTTCCCCAGAAGAGTTTCTCTCTCAGTTGACCTTTTCTCCAGTTTCGCCATCTTTTCCTCGACGGTTTTTCGGGCCTCCTCCAGCTCTGCAATCCTCTCCCTCTTGGGAACGAACTTGCTCTCCAACTCAACAGCGTCCTGAAGTTTGTTGTGCAGTTTCTGGCGCAGTTCAGCTTTGTCCTGGTGCAAACTTCGGAGCTCGTCTTTGAGAGCGTTTTCCACCCGCGAGAACTCTAGCCCTTGCATCATCATGTCGCATTTTGACTTTCTCAGTTTCGGCTCTCGTGGTGCTCGCCACCTCCTGATGGATGCAGTTATCGAGTTCGAACTTGTTCAAGGAGTCTTTCAGACCTTCACCGATGATTTGAGGAAGACATTCGTCAACCATGGCGTTTAGGCGCGCGGTGAAGGACTTCAAGGCTTCCTGGAGGGGAGCTTGGAAGAGCTGGAGTTGGGGGAGGAGGTGAAGGTTGATTCTCACCACCACCCTCACAAGGTTGGATGGCGAGGGGGGTCTCGAGGCGGGGTGGTGAGGTGGGGAGTTTCGCTGCAGCTTGAGAAGAAGCTTGCGTATCAGCAAGCTATTCAGGTACAGCTTCAGCAACCGAGGCGTTTGAAGCAAGAACATCCCAGGCGGACTCGAATGGCGTGGAGGCGTTGGGGGGGGGGGGGGGGGGGGGGGGGTTCTCGACGTAATCTGGGGCGGCGCCTTCAGCTGCTAGTGGTTCAATTACAACTCTCATTTTCCTTTTGCAGACTAGCCCATCCTCGGTGCTTTCGTCCGCCTCTTCGTCCGACACCACCCTAGGGGCTTTCCTCTTAGCCTTTTTGAAGTGGCCCACGGATACAACTTTTTGTAGTCTGGGAGGGGTCTCACGGTTGCACTGGTTTGAGGTGGGGTTGGTTGTGGTTGGTTGGGTCGAGAGGACGCGGGTCTCGCGGCCTGGCTTGAAGGGGCACTGAGGTCCCTTGGTGGATTGCGGGAAGAAGATGGGTTGGCCCTACGCGTTTTCGCCGGAGGGTTTTGGGAAGATGGAGGAGGGTTGGGAGTGATTTTGGTGCGAGCCATCAGAAGAGCTGCAAAGAAGATGAAAAGGGGAAGAGATGAGAGTTATAAACAGAATGACTCAACAGAAAAGAAGGAGACAGAAAGAACAAGGGGGGCTCGCGCAGAGAAGGCCAGAAAACCTAGACGCAGGAAAAAAGAAGCGAAGAACAAAGCAACCCACAGCGTATGCTCCAGACAGTTAATGGATGATGTAAACCGATTAAAATGCAGCAAATATTAGTGAGAAGAGATGAACGGTTACCTTTTGATGATCAGAAATGTGTTGAGCAAGATGATGATCGAGGGAGACAAAACGTTCGCTAGAGTATTTTTGCTAGAGTATTTCGGGGTTTGAAGTGAAGAAGAAGATAATGAAACAGTGAAGTGGCGCGAAGGTATTAAGAATTTCGAACGTTGCAAGAAGCGCAAACGGCAACGAATAATGGTCGTTGATAAGTCCACGTGTCGTTTGATCGAAGGGGTTGGTGAAATGTCAAATCAGTAAACAGTATGAGCGCCAACGCGTAAGGCCACGTAGGTCGCCGGAAATTCAACTCTTTAGTCTTTTCGCTGAACAAGTCGCAGCTCAAGACTGGGGGGCTTGTGTATCGATCAAGTCATCGGGTGCGATGACGTGTCTAGAAGTGACTATGTGGGGCATGCTCAGCAGGACACGTGGACAAGAGAAAGATGAATGGTTCAGAAGTAAGCATAGTCGTCGTCCATGGAAGTGGCGCCCTGCTGTGTATATAGTCGGTTATCGCCGGGTTTGTGTGTCATCAACGTGTTAGATAATGGAAGATCAGGTGGTCTGACATCGCCGCAAGGAGCACATCGCCGGGTTTCCCAGTAAACTTAGTTAAAGCTGTTGGAGGCACAAACGAGTAAGTCCAAGCGTGTAAGTTCAGTAATATGATTGTTACGCCGGCATGGGGCGTGAAGGTCGAGTGAGTTGGAGGGAACAACTTGCTCATCAACGACGGGATTCCCAGAGCGGACATTCGTTGGTGGCAAGGTTTCCTCGGCTGGAACATGCATGGCGTAGCAATAAGGAGGGTGGCACTTGCAACAAGCGATATCACAGAGATGGTGTACTTTGTTGCATCCGATACTCGCCTTGTCAGGTGGTGTTCCAGAGCGTGTTACGTGCTAGATTACTCCGTAAATAGGAGACTTGGCCGCGCGGCTGGTTACTACATAGACATGACGCTCCAGTTAGCCTAACCCAGATGGCGACATGTGTAGGGTTGGATGCAATACAGAAATGACTCTCAAGTTATCCTAGCTCAGATGATGACACGTGTAGGGCTGGGTACTCCCTGTTACCCTAGCCCAGATGATGACACGTGCAGGGTTGGATGCGAGCCAGGCGTCCACAACGTAACGGCCTGGAGAGAGAAAAACCTAGGTATAAAGGTAAACTTAACAGAATTTGTAGAGGTACGTTCATTACGGCTCATTGTTTTGGGTTGAGTGCACTTTAGTACGGTTCTACAGAGTATAGTTTTCTCTCAGTTTTTGGGTGTTCTTGTTACTGACTTGAGCGTCGGAGCGCCACCGGCCGCAGAGGCGCCATCTTGTGTTTTCAAGTTCTCAGAGAGACAATCTGTGGAGTGGACTTGAAGAGCACGTGGTGTCAAAGCTGGTGAGCAAAGATCGTGACGAGGCATCGTTCTTGCGCTAGGTCAACCGGCAAGCACAAAGGAAAACAAGAATCCAGCGATGATAGTGATGAAAAAAACCTTAGCTTGCTATCCAGAAAGTTTAGCAAATTCTTGAAGAGGAACTGCAACAAGGACAACAACAAAGATAAGTATGAAAACAAGAAATCTAATGATTTTAATTCCAATAACTATACTTGTTTTTGTTGTGGTGAGAAAGGTCACGTAAAGGCAGATTATCCAAACAAAATCAAGGAGAAAAAGCCTAGCTACAAGGAAAAGAAAAGCAAGACAAAAAGAGCCTACATAACTTGGGATGAGAATGAGGTTTCATCATCAAGTTCATCATCAAGCGAAGATGAAAGAGCAAACATCTTTTTGGTTGCTGAAGGAGAAGATGAATCCTGCAGCTCAAGTGAAGTAAGTTCTTGTGCTTCTTTAAATGAACAGAATTATAGTGAATTGCTTGAAGCTTTTCAAGAAACTCACGATGAAGCTAATCGATTGGTGCTTTCAAACAACCGATTGAAAGAACTTAACAGCTGGCTGGAAATGAGAGTAAAATCACTTGAAGGTGAGATTCAAAAATCTAAAAATGATTTCAAAAATCTGGAAACTCATTTAAAAAATTCTTCTTGCAAGTGTGACACTCTCATTTGCGAAAATTGTGAAAACCTTGAGAAGAAAGTGCATTATCTTGTACGTACTGTGGATAACCTTTCGAAAGGAAAATCCAACTTTAAGAATGTCTTGGCATCTCAAAATTGTGTTTTTGGAAGGGCTGGTTTAGGCTTTAATCCACAAAACAAACAAGATAAGTTTTCAAAAAGTTTTTCTAGAAAGCCAGTAAAACAACCGATTGTTAAGACGAAACAACCGGTTGTTACATGCTTTTATTGCATGAAGAAATGTCACTCTATTAGATTCTTCAAAATAAGGAAATATTGTGTTCCTAGGGGCTTCATGAAGTGGATTCCTAAAGAATGTGTGGTTTCAAGTGAGAAAAAGAAATCAAATGGACCCACATTTGTGAAGGGACCAAATCTTGTTGCTTGAACTCATGTTTGTGCAGGAAATCTAAAGAAGTGTGAGGGACTGAGCCAACTGATCAAGTTCTTGGAAGAAAAAGGCCAACATTGAAGCTGAATAAATGTTCTGCACCTGTCCAAAGGGTCTCAATGGTCAAAATGAGACTTCTTGATCACAAAGCACATGGCTCATTAAAAGAACATCACAAAGGATAAGACCATCCTTATCTTTGTCTTTAATTCTTGTTCAAAGTTCATAATCATGTTTATATATCCCTTTTAAAATGTTCAAATTCATCTGCTTTGAATTCTATCTGCTCATAATAAAAAATTCAAAATATGTTTTACAGCTGCAGAAAAACAACTGATTGTTTCCTCGAAACAACCGATTGTTTTGAGTCTGACAACACTGTGAAGAAATCAATTTAATTTCCTTTTTTAATTTCTATCCGTTGCAGATCAAATTAAAGAAAGAATCCTTGGTCAATGAACCTGTGTTGAAAGCTGATTATGCTCAGAAGTAAGTTACAACAGTCATAAAGGAATATATCCCACAGTCTTGAAAATTTAAGAGCTTTTATGTCTAGTCAAAGATCACATGTGAAGACCATGTGATTTTCTACGTTTTCTGACGTTTTCAGTGCAGGGCATGGTCAAGTCTTCTCTCTCTGAAAATCTGGTACCCATTCATGTCATTGAATACTTTTTGATTCTATAATTGCTATAAAATCTGTTGCAGCTGATCTCTTCAACAAGAACAACCAATTGCAACATCTCTTGCATTTCTTGTGTGAGCTTCTCTCTGTTTCTTCTCTGCCAATCATGGACTCAACTCTTCCCACCTAAAGAAGAGTCAAATCCAGAGCAGTAAGGTCTGGAGGAAGGCTGGAAGGATGGTTTTCTGGTGATAATGATCTAATTGAGAGGTATAGGTTTGAGACTAGCACCAAAGTGATAAACAACCCCAAGGTTGTTTGCTTTGTTTGGCTGAAAAGCCAAAAGCTAGACAATGTCAGAAGGCTCCTCAAAGATCAATCCCTCAGAAAGTTCTTGGAGATGAAGGGAAACATCTACCCAGATTTGATAAGATTTTTCTACACAAATCTCAAGTTTGAGGGAAACAACCTTGTCTCTCATGTGAAGGGTGTAGATATGAAGATCACCCATGATGTGTGGAATGCAGTAGCTGGTCTTAAGTACTTTGGCCTCAAAATCAACAAAGGGAACCTTGGAGTAGTGGAGGATTTCAACAAAGTCCAATACTACAAAAGCTGCTTGAAGAACCAAAATGCTCAAGTTAGGACTTGTTCGGTTGGTGGCTTAAGGCTTGATGAAAGGTTGTTAGCCCTCATTGTGGCTTGGATTCTAACTCCAAGGGGGAGCAATCATTCTTTTCTTACAAAGGAGGACCTGGTGTACATCTTCTGCATTATGAAGAAGATCAGAATAAATTGGATCCACATCATCAAGGAGCACATGCAAAAGGCAATGAGGTTAAGTGACCATCACTATCCATATGCTGTTTTGGTTTCTAAATTTCTACTTTATTTTGAAGTGAACCTAGAGGATGAAACATCTGAGTTAGTCAAGTCAACTCAAGAGTTGAAAAATGGATCTCTCAGTAAAATGGGATTCACCAAAGTAAGTGGCAAATGGATTAGTAAAGATGGTGATCTTGGTGTCTCATCAAGTGTTGCTGCTGATCTTGAAGAAGGTGAACATGCTGATGATATGGATTTTCAACATGAAGATCAACCTGAAGCAAATCAAGATGCTGGACCAAGTGCTGGTGCTGAAAATCAAGAAGAAAGAATGCAAACCATGTCTTCTTTTGAGAGACTCATGGTCAATAGATTTGATAGCTTTGCGAAGAACCAAAGGAATCTCCATGATCTATGTATCAACAATTTCCAGAGGATTGATAACAGGTTTGACAGCATGGATGCACGCTTCATGACCTTAGATGAACAGATTGAGGCAGTTCAGAACTAGATCTTTGACCTTCAATATGCTGATGATGAGTGAAAAGGAAAAACAACTGGTTGGTGTATCGAAACAACCGATTGTTTTTTATGGTTGTATCAGTTTTTCTTATTTTCTGTTTCTGCTTTTTAAATCTGATGTATTAAGAACAATTATCTTTTTCATCTCTTCTTTTTGTCTATTTGTGAAGACAAATAGGGGGAGATTTATTCTGTGTTTTTGGTTTTAGTTATTATTTTCTGCAAAACAGTTTGTATAGGTGAAACCTTATAGGTTTTTGCTCTTATATTGTTTTTGTTTTTGCTCTGATTTTATGCTCTGAATTTCTGTTTTTGTTTTTGTGTTAACCAAATATCAGAAGTTCTATGCTTTGCTTAAAACTGTATCTTGCAGAAACTGCTTCAGAATCAATCAGGTATAACACAAGCATTAGGGATTTGTCTTCATCAAATAGGACGAGATTGTTGAACCAAGTGGTGTTCAAGCTTTGAAGAATCCAAATCCTTTGAAGGATGATGAAGGTTAGTTGTGCTTGTTGTGTTGTGCTGTCCTTTTAGATAGGATCTGGGGTAGATTTAATATGTAATGCACTCTTGATTGAATCCAAAGCATAAGCACTCTCAATCCTTTTAAAATAAAAGCGTTTTTCAAGCTAAGTGAAAAACAACCTGTTGTTTTGTCGAAACAACCGATTGTTTTATACTTAGGTGTTTTTAGAAAAGGTTGAAAACTGTTTTTCAAATGGTTGAGCTATTAAAACCAAAAAAACCGATTGATTCGAGGAAACAACCGATTGCTTGTTTTGGTACCATAACAGAAAAATGGTTTGTGCTTTGACTTAGCTTTAAATGATTTTCTAACTGTTTACGCTCCAGTTTTTAATGCTTTGACCAATCTTTAAATGCAATTAATAGTTTGTTAAGATTTGATATCAAACAACAACTTTGATATATACAGAAAAACAGATTTGAGTTTTTCACTGATTTTGAGTTTTTTGAAAGAGTTGAGATTGCTTAGAGATTGAGTTTGATCAAAGTGTGTGAGATAGGATTTTCTCTTGTATTGATTTCAGATTTGTTCTTAAACAAGTGTAATCCTTGTATCTGTTGAAAGAAACCTTGTGTGTTTGCTGAGAAGTGTTGTGTGTTCTTGAGGGGATCAAGATTAGCATTCTTAGTGTTGGTGTGTTGACCAAGAGGAGTGTGTGTCTTGAGGGGATCAAGGTCACTTCTTTGGTTGTGGTGTAAGTGATCTAGGTTTGATTGCTTAGTGGAATTCCTCAGTGGTTTATGAGAAGACTGGATGTAGCTCTGGGTTTAGAGTGAACCAGTATAAACATCTGTGTATTTTCTCTCTATCCTTAATCTCTTTAAATTCAGTTTTGTTAGTTGTGAACTGGTATAAACAACCGATTGTTTTTCTGGTGTTGTGCTTTTTGCTTTGTGTTTTGGCAAACTGAGTTCCTTATCAACTGATTCTTGAAGTAATTTCATTCTTGGCTTAAAAGTTTGTGAAAACCCTCATTAAACCATTCACCCCCCCCCCCTTTCTAGTTTAAAGCCATACATTCTAACACATGTGTCTTATGTTAATTGTCTAACACGTTATAAGTTATTGACTGCTCCAGATCAACATCATCTAATAGCTTTCGGATAAATAAATCCATACGCAGAAAACATAATTCCGTATCCCCAAATTCGGAACACATACATCATCATTTTGGAATGCAGAACCCTATTTCGGATAATGATATTCATAAGCTACTTTTACACTACGAACATGGGCGTCCAAAAGCTTCAACTGCAAATGTTAAATACTTACAGATTTTTACATCCGGAGTGACTAATAATAGATTCCGGACACCAACATCTGTAAGGTAATAACTAGGCTTCTGGATAACTATATCCAGAACCATTTCAACTCAACGAAATGCGAAAAACCAGTTTAAATGGGTTCTTACCTCACAAGAACGTTAACCGGACCTTAGCTTGGAAACATGTTTTTGACCGTATTGAACTGTTTATTCATATTGCCGCACTTGAGTGAATTTTTTTTTCTGAACAGAATAAATAAGAGATAAATAGGACAATGTTTTACAGCTTAGATATGATCATACTGTATAATTGTCTCTCTAAACAAAATTTTATTAAATCTTTCTGTAGACATTTTTTAGCATATGCAACTTAAGATTTGATTTTGATAGAATACAATGGTGTCATTTGACCAAGGTAGCTGCCACCACCGGTGGGTAAGGAAGGGCTTTAGTTGCAGTGTGCAATTTAAATAAAATTTTCTCTACTTTTAGTACTTACTTTTTGCTATAGTTGCCACTTAATTATTATGCTTGATGGTCTTACGTTATTTTATTTTGATGGCCACTGTCGTCATAAATAGAATGCATGCAATTGTCGTAATTGGTTTTGAAAATATTTGTTTTATTATTATACCAGAAGCTACTTCTTTTTTTCAACCTTAGACGTTTGTGGAAGATTAACTTGTCTACATCTTTTTAGTTACATAAAATAAAAGGTGGCAAAATAACTACTACTGGACTTAAATAAAAATAATTAACTTCACACTAGTTTAATAATTAACTTCATACCACTCTGCTACAATCTAAATACATAAATATCTTGTTTGCAACTAATATAGCATAAATAAAATAAACATCCAGAGGAAGACCTCGTCAAAACCAGCCGCTGCACTAATTAGAGTTGATAATGCATTTTGAATCTGTTTTATGTTCTATTGATCTCATCCATGGTCTTGTCAACAGCATCAATATTCCTGAAAAAGAAATTGATGCAACCCAACAATGTCATATGTCACAATCAAGTTGAATTCTTCTTCTTCTTATTATTATTCTAAATAAGGTGTTGCATAATAATTATATGCGAAAAATAAAATATCTTTAAACAAATTAAAATGAAAGTATAAATATTTTACTAATTTGAGATGTAAATTAATCGTGTTATATATGGATCATTAGAAAAAAACAAAGTCCAAAATTTATTCAATTCATCCATATAATATTGATATGTATTTTAAGGCATGTGAATTCATGACACTTATCCATATCTTTTAAGATAAAGTATGTGTTTATGTTAAGAAAAATAACAATGAACAAATGAAAAAAAGTGTACATATATTGGACACGTATTACATGTATACTTGCTCTTAATGTAAGAATAATATTTCTATTATCTGTAAGTGATATTTATCATTGTTCAATTAATTAAAAAAAAAATACGACAATTATTGTTGAAATAATATTTTTTATCAACAATAAATAAATGAAATTAAGACATTTTAGTGTATCTCAGCCTTTATAAATGGGTTTCATAATCTGCTCATCACCTATCCAAAAGAATTTCTAAAATACATTACATTACCATCTAAATTTGAACTAAATAGCCTAATACAACATATGGTATCAACTTGCCACAATCATGAATAGGTGTTGATGTTGCATAAATAGCTTGAAACAACATGATTACCTCCGCTTCCCACATAAAACTTTTTAGCTTTAGTTGCCAAGCAATTTTATATATGTGGGATGTGACTCTCATTTCATATTTTGCATAATCTTTGTGCAGATTTCATTTCCTCTCTTTGTGTCACTCCCTTTCAAATTATTACACCAACAAAATAAACATACATCTAGCCAGCCAAACATTCACAATCATTTTGCTCTCATACCTCCACTTATTCTGTTAACTTTGCTACTGCAGAAAATTGCAAAAGACCATCCCATGCTCCTTTCCTGCTATCATAAACTAGTGACTTACAATTACACCTTGCAACCATACCATCTCCATATAATCATAGGATCACATTGCTTCCTCGTACACTTCGCATACTTGTTTCATGCATTAAAACAACCACCTTCCCTTGGCTGGCTAGACGTGAGATTAGTCTTTCAAAAACACACAATTTATTTACTTTTAAGACAACTCATACAACACCGGTCCATACACCACTTTGAATAAGAAAAATCCGCCAAGTGCTTTTTCGAAGTGATGCATGCCCAAACCTTGAGTTGGGTCAGAGTGAAAACCTCCACATGATCTACTTTGTCACTTTTAAATATACAATTATTTCTATGTTTCCATAGTTTTTCCCTATTATTGTCACCCGTACACTTCCCCATACTTTATTTACTGATTCGCTCTTCCTTGGCATCTTAAATAGTGACAAATGTGTTTTTACATCATAATGGTTAACCGATAACATTCCAACCAATAGTAACATATACTCCACATTAACCAAGCTATCTTGCCTTTAAAGAATAGATGATTTATTTTCTCTTCTTCATCCCCACACATGACTCATAAGTTACTAACCAACGTTGTTCCTCATCTCTCTAGGTTATCCTTAGTAGCTAGATTATTTTCCAAGACTTGCCATGTAGTTACCTAGGGTCAGTGGGAGAGTCTTTATCTTCCAAAAATATTCAAATAATAGTTTATGCACACCTTCTGATTCATTCCTCAATAGTTGATAAATGTCATAATTTAATAATATTTCATACAAAAAGATAGACACTTATGGACTATAATTAATAAAATAGTTATAATTCAACCTCTAATTTAGGAATTTGAATCTTTTTATATATTTTTAGATTATGAAATGAATAAGAATGATTTATTCCTAATTTTGTGTTATTTTCAGGAATTTAAGGAGAGATTTAGAAAATAGATATATTATGAAGAAATATGTCACTTAGCCCAAGCCCAATTAGGTTAAATATAAGACGTGATGCATAACCTTAGATATCATTATGAGAAATCAAAGGAAGGAAACCTAAAGAAGACAACTGTCAAGAAGAAACACTTGAATCTTCTTCTTTTTTTTTTCATGCTTGTAATAGTCACCATAAGTGGCTAATTCTTTTCTTTGAGATTTAAATTAATTTGTTCAAACTCTTATGTATTGAGGTGATATTTATCTATAATATTATGAATGGTATTATTATTTTATTCTTAAAGCTTGAAACTATTTATGATTTAGTACTTTTATTTATATATATATATATATATAATACAGAAATATACAAAACTGATTTGAAAAAAAATAAAGTTGAACTTATTCTAATAAAAAAATATAAAATTTATTTTATTTATTATGAGGAGAGAGAAAAGAAAACACTTTAAAAGGTTATAATTATATAAAATAAAACATGAATAATTAGTTTTTTATTTATATAAATTTTCTTTAGTTACCTTTCTATTCTATTCTAGAATTACTTTTTAGTTTCTTAAATGTTGTTGCTTTTGTGATCTATTTTTTTCTTATTAAATTTCAAGTTTAAAAAATTATTATAATTAGTATAGCTATTTGGATTCATCACACTCATTTATTTTCGGTTTTTCTTCCCTAGATTATGTTCATCAAATGTCACATTTCAATAACTAATAATTCTATTTTTAGTTTTTATATTATAGAATTTGTACGCATTTAAGTTTGTCCAGTAATCAACAAAGACATATTTTTCTTTCTCATAATCAGGTTTTTTCTTTAATTAATACAGAATAATAATGTATTCTGTACAACTAAAATTTTTGAGATATCAAATTGATTATATATTTCTTTCGTTATAAATTTATTTTGATATATTATCATGATCACATTTTAATGGAGATCTATTCAAAATATATACACAAAAATTATCTTTACACATTTGTTTTATCGTTAGAATACACATCACTATGAGATTTATACATACCATCTCTAACTATAATGTCAACCGTAAATTTTGAGTTCAAATATTAATAAATTTGCCCCACCTATTGATAAACTTTTGAAAAGAGAATAGAAACTATTGTATTGCTAATATTATATGAATATTACTATAAGACAGACTTCATTGTATTTTAAAATTTTCATTTCAATTAATTGATACAGATTCAGCTTAAATTCTTTCAATAAATATTGAAAGAAATATGTTTTATATTGTTTATTTTTATAACCGATATAGTATCATTATCTAAATGTATTGTTTGTGTAGTTATGCACTTTATTAAAGAAAAGAATATTTGTATTCATTAAAATATAAAATTTTATAGTTAAAAATTACAACAATTGTTATATATACATAGAAAATAGAAAATTCATTGCTATAATTAATATTAAAATAAATATTTTAATACTAATTTTAGGAATGAATAATAATAAATAAGGCAACCCAACTCAGTTCCATAAATTATCCAATGATATTTAGATAGCATTCAAAATAAACTATATTTTCATTAAAACATCGAAAAAACTAAGGAAATTTTACCTACAATTTCATTTACAGTGTCAAGAATTCAATTTTATCTTTAAGTTCAGTTCAATGCAATGGTTTAGAACACAAACAGCAGGCAAGATAATAAGATGCTTGCGAGTAAAACAATATGAAACTTGGAGACCCACATCATACGAACCAGAAGTCCAGTATCGACTAAAACAGTAATCATTGTATATAAAATAAATTATTTACTAAAATAATACAATTCCAAAATCATCTCACAATGCTTCTTATCTCTCACACACTGGTTCCTCGTTAAGGAAGGTATAACACAATATGATATATCAAGTCTCGAGCAAAGGGATGATCTTGTCTTATATTAGGACCCAAACAACGAGCCCCTCTAGAAGGGCATGTCTAGTTAAGTGAAGTTAAGGGACAGGGACTAATGCCACAAGCCCTAATCAATAAATAAACAGTAGAGGGGGGGTCAGGCTTGCCTACTCTAATTTAGGCTTTCCAAAGTTCAGTCCCTCAAAAAAAAAAAAAATCTGACTAATCAAGATTCAATAACCAAAGAGTGGTACAAATTTATGAAAGTAATTTGTGAAACGAGAAAGATATTTTTATTTGATTTGCAAAACACACGAGTTCACTATATCAGTTTAAAACACAAACAGCAGTACATACACAAGCAAGCTAATGAATGGTAAGGGTACAAATAAAGAACACTTGGACAATTAAAAAAAGCTTAGAAGCCACCGCGAAGGCGAAGGACAAGGTGGAGGGTGGATTCCTTCTGAATGTTGTAGTCTGCCAAGGTGCGACCATCTTCCAATTGTTTCCCAGCAAAAATAAGCCTCTGCTGATCTGGTGGGATGCCCTCCTTGTCCTGAATCTTTGCTTTCACATTATCAATTGTATCAGAGCTCTCCACCTCCAAGGTAATGGTTTTCCCTGTCAGAGTCTTCACAAATATCTGCATTCCACCACGAAGCCTCAACACCAGGTGCAGAGTGGATTCCTTCTGGATGTTATAATCAGCAAGGGTACGCCCATCTTCCAATTGCTTCCCAGCAAAGATAAGCCTCTGTTGATCTGGTGGTATGCCTTCCTTGTCCTGAATCTTTGCCTTCACATTATCGATGGTGTCAGAACTTTCAACCTCCAAAGTAATGGTCTTTCCTGTCAACGTCTTTACAAAAATTTGCATTCCACCACGAAGCCTCAAAACCAAGTGCAGAGTAGATTCTTTCTGGATGTTATAATCCGCAAGGGTTCTTCCATCTTCAAGCTGTTTCCCGGCAAAGATAAGCCTCTGCTGGTCTGGGGGAATACCCTCCTTATCCTGAATCTTGGCTTTCACATTATCAATGGTGTCTGAACTCTCCACCTCCAAGGTAATGGTTTTCCCCGTCAAAGTCTTGACAAAGATTTGCATGCCACCTCTCAAACGAAGCACCAAGTGGAGGGTTGACTCCTTTTGAATATTGTAATCAGCAAGGGTTCTTCCGTCCTCAAGTTGCTTCCCAGCGAAAATCAGCCTCTGCTGGTCTGGAGGGATGCCCTCTTTGTCTTGGATCTTGGCCTTGACATTATCAATGGTGTCTGAACTCTCGACCTCAAGGGTAATGGTCTTCCCAGTCAAGGTCTTGACAAAGATTTGCATGCCACCCCTGAGGCGAAGCACGAGGTGGAGAGTGGATTCTTTTTGGATATTGTAATCGGCAAGAGTGCGACCATCCTCGAGTTGCTTACCCGCAAAGATAAGTCTCTGCTGGTCAGGTGGGATACCCTCCTTGTCTTGAATCTTGGCTTTCACGTTATCAATGGTGTCAGACGATTCTACCTCGAGGGTTATGGTCTTGCCAGTCAAAGTTTTCACGAATATCTGCATCTATACAATCACAAACCAATCCATAAGAACAGAGACATATGTAGACACTGCAGTCAAATCACAAAACCCTAAATCCTCAAGAAATAAACAGAAAAAAATGAAAATAGAAAACCCTAATTAGAATCGAATATTATGCTAATTAAACTCGCATATCTCAGAATCGAAAAGCAATTGCATGAATCTAGATTCAACGATGATAAAAGCAGACAACACAGATACAACATTCAAAATTGAAAACATCGGAACGAGGATACGATGATTAACGAAGCCATAAGCAAAATCCATCAATTGAAGTTAATCCCACGATGGTGAGGAAAAAAATGCGAAAGAGAGAGAAGAAAGAAAAGTACCTTGAGAGGAGAAATGAAACGAGGAAAGATGTGCGAAATGAAGAATAGGCTATTCTGAACCGGGAATAGAGCGATGAATGAAAGAATGGAGGGAGGGTTAGAATATATAGCTTGTTTGTGAGAGACACAATGACAAAAATATCCCCATGCTAACTAATAAACATTTGCCACGTGTACTATGAAGATAAGGCTGACACGCAATGGATTACTTTTCATCAACGGTGTCTACAGCATAACAGATTACAAAAGTTAGAGAAAGGAATCTTATAATATCTTTTAATTAAAGAAAGTTAATATACCATTAAATTTAGATTTCATATATATGTACTTGCTTTTGAATCTATAATTGTATGCATCACATTGCCATCTTTTCATTATTTGAGTTTAACATAAATGATAATTCATTATGTAATTTATTTAAATTGTATATTAAAACAATAAATGATACAAGGGTTATTAGTGAATTTAGCAAAACTTAATACAAACTGCCAAAACTGAAGATAGGTATTAAAATTTTAAATATTCATAATTCTGAAGATAAAAAAAAGTGATGTGAACCTATCAATACCTATTGCCGTGTCAAACTAAATTATAGGAGTTGATTAATCTAAAAACATCGCCTTTAGTGGTAAAACACAACTACAGTCGCATTATTCAAAATAAGGATTTTCAATTTTTAGATTATCGAAAAACTTAAATGTTTTCTTCTACCAAATGTCCTTTCAGAAAATAACACTTCCTACAGACCATATTATTCAAAAAAATATCTGTTAGTAAATTTTCTTACAAAAATAATTTTACTAAAAAGTAAAATATAACTTTTGTAATTAATAAATATCATATTATTTTTATTAAATCAATTAATGTAATAACAAGTTTAATATCTGTTAGTAAATTTTCTTACAAAAATAATTTTACTAAAAAGTAAAATATAACTTTTGTAATTAATAAATATCATATTATTTTTATTAAATCAATTAATGTAATAACAAGTTTTTTTATCGTGAAATATTTCTATAATACCAGAGTTATTTTTAATAAAAATACTTTTTAATTTTTATAAATCAGAGTTTTGTTAATTTTAATTAAATATTCTTTTAATAAAAAATAAAATAAGGAAGTATGATATTATCATATCAAAATATTATATATTTTCTTTAAATTTTAAATTATAGTTATATAAATATCAAATGGAAGGATAACTAACAATGGACTAAATTTTAAATAATTATAAAAAATAAAATAATTTTAGAATTTCAAGTTTAGAATTTTCCCATGTTATGTTTTAGTTTCTCTCCATAATTTTAGGTCTCTCTTAGAAAAGATATTTTTAAAATATTTCAAGTTTAGAATTTTTCCATGAAGTCTTTTTGAAAGGAAAATCAAGCAATGAAGAACAGTGTAAATTTTCAATTAGGGTTTCAATTTTTAAACTATATTATCAAGTTTGTACTTTTTAGATTAAAATGAAGTTAACAACTATAATTTAAGTTCATTTTGTTTATTAGTTTAGTGATTTATCATGACCATATTCAATAAAGAATGTTATATGGTTTGGTAGGAATGAGAAATATTTTATTTTTGGATAAAAAAATTGTCCGAACAAAATGAACTACACTTTCCATCTCTCTTGATATTATTACACATAATTTACAAACAAACTTTAAAAAACTATTAACAGAAATAATTAGGTCGCTAAAATTAAAAGAAAATTTTAAAAAATTATTAACATGTAGAATAATTAGGTCACCTCATAAGACAAAATTAAAAGGATAAATATTATGGTAAACTAATGTTTCCAATTCATGTAAAATATAATTCATTACTTTTATCTCAGTTTTGTTCTTAAAAAAGGAAGTTTTATTAACCCAATCAAAAGAAAAATACTAGAATATCTCTTATACATAAATTCTTTTTACCAATATAAAAAGAAATTAGATATAGCTTGGTAATAGGGCGTAGGAAGGTAAGTTTAATATCGTTGAATCCTTAGTTGACACTTTTTAGTGATTCCACCATGCCATTTTTTAGTGATTCCACCATGAAATGTGTTTATAAAGTAAAGGTAGTGATATATTAATATCACAAACAGTAAAATATATTCATTTGATAAACTAATAAAATAATATTTTAATCATATTTAATTTATTTTTTATTTTTAAATATTAATATAATATGTTTATATTTTACTTGATAAACCAATAAAATATTTTAATTATATTTAATTTATTTTTATTTTTAAATATTATTATATTATTATAATATGTGTCAATTATAGGTTTTTACTTTATTGTAGGTATCAAGTAAATATTTTCTTAAAGTAAAATGCGAACACACATTGAGAACCGCGTGTCCCAGAGTTTTACAACACTTATTATTTTATTAAAAGAAGCTATATTTAAAAAATAAAAAAATAAAAAAACTCATTCTATATGTTAAACGCATTCTATAGCAAATTAACGTACTAGTAATTTGCTTGAGTATAACTTTTTTATTGTAAGAGTTAAAGTTTGAAGACTTGGAATTGCTGGGAGAAGATTATTATAGAGGAATTATCTAAGAATACAATAATACAGTATGGTCGAGTTAAAGCACATTGAAGCTGAAATATTTTTTTTAGAAGCCTTTTCAGTATATAAAGAAAAACACTAAAATGACTTTTTACTTATATAGCCATTAGCCAATTAATAACAATTATAACATACCAAACATAAACAAAAAAAATTATAACATTTAATCTTCAAATAAGTATACAATACAATAAATCTAGCAGGTAAACACCACCAAATACATATTGTCAATTATCATCTTATTATATATTATATATCTTCTACAATAGAGAAAAGAAAATAGGTCACGAGCAATATGAAGCTTAGAGACCTAAGGATATCGACAACAGTTGCTTAACGATCCAACAGGTTTCAGACTTAATACTTCTAGTGTTATGAATTTCTCCTTCAAAAAATGTAAATGTTGGTTGCCTCTATTGTCTTAACAAAGATCGGAAAGACAAAGATCAGAAATTAGTTAAAAGACTGATTTAGTAATTAATATATATTTCTATATGCGAATTACTCGAGAAACAGAGGAAAAATAGAAATACTGTATTTATAAATCAGAATAATGCGTAGTAGCAATAGTCAATGGAGCAGTTTCAGAATACAACAGCTGCACATCACAGCAACACCTAACACGCAGCAAACCAAGGTACACAAAAGATGTTAACATTCAAAAGGAAAAGGCTTAAAGGCCACCACGAAGGCGAAGGACAAGGTGGAGGGTGGATTCTTTCTGAATGTTGTAGTCTGCCAAGGTGCGACCATCTTCCAATTGTTTACCAGCAAAAATAAGCCTCTGCTGATCTGGTGGAATGCCCTCCTTGTCCTGAATCTTTGCTTTCACATTATCAATTGTATCAGAGCTCTCCACCTCCAAGGTAATGGTCTTCCCTGTCAGAGTCTTCACAAATATCTGCATTCCACCACGAAGCCTCAACACTAAGTGCAGAGTAGATTCCTTCTGGATGTTATAATCCGCAAGGGTACGCCCATCTTCCAGCTGCTTCCCAGCAAATATGAGCCTCTGCTGGTCTGGTGGGATGCCTTCCTTGTCCTGAATCTTTGCCTTAACATTATCAATAGTGTCAGAGTTTTCAACCTCCAAAGTTATAGTCTTCCCAGTTAAAGTCTTCACAAAAATTTGCATGCCACCACGAAGCCTCAAAACCAAGTGCAGAGTGGATTCCTTCTGGATGTTATAATCCGCAAGGGTTCTACCATCTTCAAGCTGTTTACCAGCAAAAATAAGCCTCTGCTGATCCGGAGGGATGCCCTCCTTGTCTTGGATCTTGGCTTTCACATTATCAATGGTATCTGAACTCTCCACCTCCAAGGTTATGGTCTTTCCAGTTAAAGTCTTCACAAAAATCTGCATGCCACCTCTTAAACGAAGCACCAAGTGGAGGGTGGACTCCTTCTGAATATTATAATCTGCAAGGGTTCTTCCATCCTCAAGTTGTTTACCAGCAAAAATCAGCCTCTGCTGATCCGGAGGGATACCCTCTTTGTCCTGGATCTTAGCTTTGACATTATCAATAGTGTCAGACGATTCTACCTCGAGGGTTATGGTCTTGCCAGTCAAAGTTTTCACGAATATCTGCATCTGTTCAATCAGAAACTAAAACATCAATAACACATACATGTGTAGTACAGCCACAGTTCAACCACAAAACTCTTGCCTCAAATGATAAAAGAGTTTGGATCACAAGTCCCTAATTATAATCATATAAAGTATACAAGAAATTTTGCTAACAAACGGATTACATAATCAATCAGACCACAAACTCTAATTCAACCATAAACTCTAGCCCTCGGAAATGATTAAAAAATAATAAATCACGAACCCTAATTAAAAACCGAGAAAGTATACAGCAAACAACAAACATATTACAGAATCAAACAGACCACAAGCTACAGATCCATCAAAACGAGAAAAGAAATTAAACCACAAACCTAATTAAAAACCGTATAAGATATTGCATAAAACAAACGGATTAAAGAACAAGAAAAGGCGACATATTTGGTTCTGGTTCAGCGACGACAAAACGGACCAACAAAGACTATCATAAGAAAAAGATCGAAACATGAATGTGATCAACGAAGAAGACCTAAAGTGTAACTTAATGAGCAGAGGCTAATCAGATTGCGATTTGGTAAACAAATAAGAAGAAGGGAGAGAAGAGAAAGGTACCTTGAGAATTAAGACGAATACTCAAATCGAAAGATTAAAATCTGCAAATAAGGCTTTTGAGATAGGGAACTGGGAATAGAGCGATATATGCATGGAAGAAGCTGTGAAGGAGTGGTATTTATAGCTTGGTTGCCCTCACTAAATGACCAAAATATCAATGGATTAACAAATAGTAATTTGCCACGTGTATTGTGGTTATAACTGACACGGCAAGATATAGGTTTCTTTCTACACCGCTCTGGTAGATTCTATATTTTGCTCCTAATAAATAAGAAAAATGATAGAATAACTAGCCTTGTACGCGGGCAGACCACGGTATTCTATATAAAAAAAATGACACCTAATAAAAATAAATAAATAAAATAATAAAGAAATTTCAATAAAAAATATTAATTTTTCATCAAATGTGCAAAATCTGAAAGAAGGAACTAATGAAATTTTGACAGATGACGTAATCACATGAAGTTACGAAGGGCTTTTCACTTTTTTCATTTTCGTTTTTTAAACCCTAACCATATGCATTTCTTCCAAAACTCTCACATTTCTCTAGTCTTGTTATGCTTATGTTTCACGTTTTTCTCAATTTTTTTTTCTTTTTTGAAGAAAAAGTTATTTTTTATCATTTCGTTTCTACATTGCTTGCTTTTATTTTTTTCTACGAATTTTTTTATTTGTTTGTTAAGTTTTTTCGCAACATAAATTTAATTTTTTGGGTTTTTTTTATCAAAATTCGTTACTTTTATCATTTATGTTGATTCTTTTAATCTCTTTATCGGTTTGTTTCCTCCATTGTTCTTGATATTGTTGCTTCTGTGTTTGTTACGTTTTTCGTAACATAAAAATTATTTCTTTTTTGGTTTTCTTATAAAAAATTGATTATTTTTTATAAACCCTAAACCTTAAACTCTAAACTCTAAACCCTGTTGATATAAGAAATGAGGAAAGATGGTGCAAGTGCCAAATTTGTGAAACCTAAAGAGAAAAGAGGAGAGAACTTGAGAGAGAAGAGAGAAATGAGAGAGAGGAGTGAATCATCTAAAAGGAGTCTCTAAAGTTATGTCTGAATACACCGACAACTTTGTTCTGCATATCTTTTTCTATATTTTACACTGTAAAATTTCCAATACTCAAAATAAGCATTCTCTTCTTATTTAATATAATTATTTCTTATTCCTTATTTAATTATTTATTATGTATTTAATTATTAGTATTGATTTCCAATATTTACAATATACATATATAATTGTTTCTTATTCCTTATTTACTTATATTTATATATAGTTACATATATACGGATATACATATATATACTTATACTTATATATACTAATATTTATATATATACTTATAATACTTATATAGTATATAATATATATTTATATATATAATTAAACTTATTAATCGTTGTTATACTTAATTTCTTTTATTATATATATATATATATATATATATATATATATATATATATATATTATTGTGATTTGATATAAAAGATATAAAGGAAATACTGAACATAGGAAATTGCAATATTACAATATAATTACATTATTACAACTACAATAATATACACTAAATTGTCTAAAATACAAATTACAATATTATAATATATATTACAAACATATTATTACAATATAAATAATTTAAACGCTCAATAAAGTTACAATATTATATACTAAATTGTTTGAAGTAAAATTCATTGAATACATTGACAAGACAAATGATGCTTCACTCTTCCTGCCTTCCCTGCAAATCAAGTTATTGAATTCAACTACATAACAATGTATGTTTCTAATATTGATGCTTTACTTTCCTGCATTCCCCGCAAATCAAATTACTCAATTCAATTATATCACAAAAGTTTGAAGAGAATGAAACAGTTAAGAAAATATAATAAATACAAATATTTTGCACATGTAGAAACAAAATGTGATGTTCATACTTGACACAAAAAATAATTGTTCATCAACTACGACCAAACATAACCATTCGACAAACATAATCCAAATTACAGAACACCGGTAACTTACGATAATAAAATTCCATGTCCTTAAATATTACAAACTGAAGAAAGTGTCTAATGAAAAAACACAAAATCAGAAAATAATTAATTTCTCAATCTTAATATTTTTTTAAAAATCTTCAAAGGAAGATTATTCGCTTCCAGCTGCAATATTGGGGGGATTCTCTTTTTTTAGTGTCACTGTTACGTTATCATTTCCAAGGTCAATGGTTTGAGATCCAGAATCGATACATTCAGTAGAAAATTTGGTCAACAAATCCTGTTACACAAATAAAATAAATTATAAAAATATTACATGGTAAATAAGTTGGAACAAAATACTTTGGCATCTAAATTGATTTACCTCTGTAATTTTCACACATGTACCATCACTGGCAGGAGTTTTTCCTTTTGAATGTTTTCCATTTTGTTCATATAAGTTCTTCAAAAACAGAAAATGTGGTTAAAACTAAGTGTACATATAAGCAAATTGACACAAATGTAAATATGAATAATAAAATACTTACAATTGACCTACTGCCTCTTTCTATGAAAGTTTGAATAATTTGATCTTCAAAACAAACCTTTTTAACTCTAAAAGATTGCTCAAATTGAATGCTTTGATCATTTCTTGAGTCAACCTTGAATAGAAATTATTTATCCAACAGATCTGAAAACTCTTTTGGAAGATTGAAATTCTGAATAAATAAATAAAAATTTAATGTATAATATAATTAAAATATATATTATAAATAAAATAAATATAGGTATAAATATAAAAATAAATAATTAAATAAAATTATGATATCAAAGTTAAGACCTTATCATGACTTTCAAAAATTCCAGCACATGACTTGTTTAAGAGCAAGTTTGCTTCCCTGTCGAAAAGAATAAACGTGGTTGAATCTGTTTCATCAACAACACGCAGTTTAATCTTATACCTAAAATTCCTATAAATATAATTTTGATTTTTAGGTTAGAACTTCATCTCTTATAATAACAATTTTGCAACCCTAACAAAAAAATTTATGAAAAAAAGTACTACTTGAGAGAAACCTTCATCACATGCTTGTTACATTTCTCACAAAAGAACATCTTTGAATCTGGGTACACTGCCTTATTAAAAACACAGGTAGTGTACCACCAGTCATCATTGTCGACAACGTGTAACAATTGTTATATGTTAACAAACATATCCCTAGAACTTTGTAAGCATTTGCCTATGTAAAAGATTTGTTCACAGTATTACATCTTTGCAGTCCTTGAGCCATCCTATCGTGTTTCTAGGAGTGAGCTGAAGGAATTCATCTTTTAAACTGTGTTTAGAAGCTTCAGAAAGTTGACTGAGTCCTTGAGAAGGTGATTCACTACTTGAAGACATCTTGCACCATACACAATTTAGGTATCAACTATATCTATAATCTTAAATAACACATCAGTCATGTTTTGCATTTGTTAATATCACGTTAGTTAAGAGACAACCTTTTTTTCAAAGCAAGTGCTGCTTCAGTGTTCAAATTAAATTCTACCTTGGTACAATCAATGCAGTTCTGGATATAAACCATATCTAAACATAAAACAAAGAAAACATAAAATATAATGTTATGATATATAATACATTCTTTATGTTAAGAAATCCATATCAAATATCAATAACTTACTTTATATACCTTGAAAAAGCTTGACTTTGCCGAACTCAATACTTACAACAACATTTTGTACTTCAGCATATGACAGAAATGCATTCAACTCATCCACATAGTTTCCAAAAAGCGTGCATTCAATACGGAAACTATTTACAAAAAACATCAATTACAAACTACTTACAAACATTTCTTAGTATTAAAATATTAAATAAACTTAAAAAAATAATTACCCATCACACTCTAAGGAGATGACATTTAGTTTTGTCTTCCGCCCATCTTTTTTCAACTCTCTTTCAGTTCCAACTCTTGTTAGCACTCCTATAATATCTACATGGCAGAAAAAAATTTAATAATAGAATAAATCCTTATAAGAATGTAGCGAGTTCAATTACTTCAAGAATGTTAAGTTAAATTTCAACATACCCACTAAGTAGTCAGTGTCAAATCCAGGAGCAGATATAGAAGAAAGAGGGATGTATTTAGGAGGAGATTCTAGTACCAGTTGTGCAGGAACTAAAGTTATCTTTGTTCCAAACTGAAAATTTATTTTTTATGGATGGTGTGTGGTTTTGTAGGAACCACTGTTGGCTGCAACACTGAACGATTGAACAAAATACACACTGCCATAAAAAATCTGACTTTGAAATTTATAGATTAGTGTTCTTCTAATCGATCCATGTATTCTAACACCCTGAAATAGAATACAACATAAATCATTATAACAAAAAACAAAGATGTAAGGTTTACTGGTCTAAACAAAAGTACTATAAGTCAATGTAGTATAACATCTTTGTCTCGCAAAATCAACTCCATTGAAAACAGAATTTTGGATTTAGCAAGATAAGTAACAAACCACAAACGCATCACTCTAACAACAATGTTCCAGTTCTCTTTTGCAGGAGTAACATCGATAACAAAATGTATCTGGTTATGAACTTGCAATTTGGACATGATGTTTTGTTACGTGAACCACAAAAGAAACAACAAAAAATACCACACTATAGTATACACCCAAGAGAAACTCGAAACTCAGAACTACTAAATTATATGAAGTTGTATCAACACACCTATCAACATATATATATATATATATAAAAGTAACTTTTAATATATAGTTTAAAATTTCACAATACATATTTCTAAATTTTAAATTAAAGTTAAACATTAATGGAATAATTAAATGCATAGTGTGCAGAATATCTTTAAAAGAGTAACCTATTAATATGCAAAGTATGTTTTCACTGAACTGCTATCCTTGGTTTTAGGATACTTTTGGAAACAGTGGAAGTTAACTTTGCACTTGTCTCTAAATTTACATAAAATAGGAAAAATGAATTTTAAATGATAAAAGGAGTATTTATGAAGCATAGTATTAATAATAGAAAATTATTAAAAAATAACAAACACAAATTTAATATTAATTAGAATATTTAACTAAATATTAATTAATGAGGTAAACAACTAAATTATGTATTAATTATTTTATAAGTAATAATAAATAATAAAAAATATAAATAGATCATAAATATAAAAAAAAAATATCTCTCGGTACATAGTTCTTGTTGCTGCTAAATATTGTATTCTATTATTAAAAAAAAAAACATTGCACATGTTAGTGTTAACAAATCAATCCCTTTTATATGCTTTCAGATTGTGAGGAGTATAAGAAAATGATAAAGAATGGTAAGAAGAAGAGATTCTCTTATGTGTATGGTTACATCACTTCATGTATAGGAAATATATAGGGAGTTTCTCTCTTCAAATTACAATCTAATTAGGTAGGATACTAATCATGAGATTCTATCATTATTAAATTAATTGCATATAATTGGGTACAATATCGTATAATATTGCATACAATAATTGCATATAATTTGATAATTATTATTTTCATAATACTCCCCTCAAGTTGGTAGGTGAACATCATGAACCTCCAACTTGTGTAGTAGCATCAAAAAACCGTTCCTTGCCCAGTGCCTTCGTAAAAATATTTGCGAACTGATACTGTGTTGGTACATATGAAGGACTGATTATCCAACTTGTAATTTTTCTCGCACAATGTGGCAGTCTATCTCAATGTGTTTTGTGCGATCATCAAATACTGGGTTTGCTGCTATATGTAATATCGTTTGATTGTCACAGAAAAGTTGAGTTGGCAAGTTACATGGCACCTTTAAATGATGCAACAGATATCGCAACCAAACTATCTCCAAACAAGTATTGGCCATCATGCGGTATTCTGCTTCCACTGATGATCTTGATACGTTTGTCTACTTTCTTGAATTCCATGAGATAATAGAAGAACCAAGAAAAATGCAATACCTAGATACTGATATCCGAGTTGTCTGACAACCTCCATAGTCTGAGTCGCAATAAGTTGTCAATGACAAATTGTTTTTGGATGACAATAGCAATCCCTGTCCTGGTGATCCTTTGATGTACTTTAGGACTCGAATTGCGACATCCCAATGAGGTTTCCGTGGATCCTGTATATATTGACTTAGGGTCCGAACCGAAAATGTTATGTCAGGCCGAGTAACCGTGAGGTATATCAGTCGTCTCACGAGTCGCCTGTATTTGACTGGATCCTTTAATAACTCTCCATCGTCTGGTGTGAGTTTAAGGTATTATTCCATTGGAAATTTGTCTGGACGAGCACCTGTAGTCCCGTATCCTGCAAAATATCAAGCGCATATTTTCTTTGGGACATGTAAATACCATGGAATGGGAAAATTCAATCCCTAGAAAATATTTTAAGTCTCCAAGATCTTTAATGCGAAATTTTTGTGATAGACAATCTGTAACACGCTGAATTTCTGTCAAATCATTTCCTGTTAAAAGAATATCATCCACATAAATCAAAAGGGCAGTAAATTATGAGTTATTTTGTCTAGTGAATAGAGAGTGATCTGTCTTGGACAGTTGAAATCCTACAGATTTAATCACATGAGAAAATGTTGAAAACCATGTCCGAGATGCTTGTTTGAAACCATAGAGATTTGCTTAGTCGACATACAATGTTCTCCCCTTGTCGATGATGCCCGGGTGGCAAGTCCATGTAAATAATTTCATGCAATGTGCCATGTAAGAAGACATTTTGCACATCTATCTGGTGAGTAAACCAATTTCTGGCTGCTGCAATGGTGAGGAGACACCTCAAAGTTGTTAATTTTGATGTTGGTAAAAAAGTTTCAGAATAGTCGACACCTTCAATTTGAGTGTACCCCTTTGTGACAAGGCGCGCCTTATATCTGTCGACGCTACCATCTGAGTTGTACTTTATTTTATAGACCCATTTGCATCTGATGGGTTTCTGCTAGCGGGTAACGGTGTCAAGGTCCATGTTTGATTTAGCTGCAAGGCAGAAAACTGTTCGTCCATTGCTTTTTGCCAATTTGGATAAAGGATAGCTTGAGCATAAGTGTGAGGTTCTTTGGTGGCTGTGATGTTAGTAAGATATGCACTATGTGTAGGAGAAAATCAAGAATTAGAAAGAAAATGATGCATAGGATACCTAGTTCCATTCGGTCGGTCTTGGGTAGTGGCCGAATGATTGGCTTGGGATCCCGTTATGTAGTCTTGAAGCCAGGAAGGTGGGGTTGATGTGCGACTGGATCGTCGAACAGGAAGGTCGATTGGAGAAGGGTTGGTAATGGGTACTAGACTTCTTGGCATGGGAGAAGAAGGTTGGTCTACTGGAGGTTCAGGTGTATTATGACGAGTAGGAGAAGAAGGTTGGTTTGATGGAGGTTCAGGTGCATTGTGACGAGTAGGAGAAGAGGGTTGGTTTGATAGAGGTTCATGTGTATTGTGACGAGTAGGAGAAGAAGGTTAGTTTGGTGGAGGTTCAGGTGCATTGTGATGAGTAAGAGAAAAAGGTTGATCGAGTGAATGTTGGACAGGAGTGGGTAAGTCAATGTCAATAGTGGGCAAAATACCTTGTGATGAAGGTGAGGATTATGTCTGTGACTGTTGGCAGAATGGAAAAACACTTTCATAGAAGATGACATCCCGACTTGTAAAAAAAGTGTCTGCATCTATATCAAATAATTTGTATGTTTTTTTATTGAGAGGATAAAAAATGAAGATGCACTGTCGAGTGCGCAAATCAAATTTTTGCTTAGGTGAAACAACAGTTGCATAAGATAGGCAACCAAAAGTTTTTAAGTAAGAAAGTGAAGGTGGGAGATTATATAGCATCTCAAAAGGAGATTTATTTTTTAGTAAAGGTGTGGGTAAGCGATTAATGATATATGTGGCGGTTAAAATGTATTTCCCCCAAAATTCTAATGGTAAATGGGACTAAAATAGGAGAGCTCGTGTTGTGTTTAAAATGTGTCTATGTTTGCGTTATACTACTCCATTTTGTTGAGGAGTGTACACACAAGTGCGTTGACATTCAATACCTTTTTTGAGAAAAAAATTACACATAGAAATAAATTTCAATTCGTTGTCAACGCGGATGGTTTTAATATATGCCTGAAATTGATTTTATGCAAAAGTAACGAATGATTCTAAGATATGTTGGGTGTCAGACTTGTGATTCATAAAAAATAACCAAGTACATCTAGTATAGTCATCAACTATAGTGAGAAAAAAACATTTTCCGAATGAGTTGGGTTTTATGAGGACCCAAAATGTCACAATGCAATAGATTAAATGGAGAATGAGATTTTATTGTGCTTAAAGGAAAGGGTAGCCTTGTCTGTTTAGCTTTGGGACAAATACTACAATTATTATGAATGGGAATGAGATTTTTACTGATAGGGATAGGTAGTAAGGAAGATGCAAGTTGTAGACACGCCGGAGAAGGATGTCTGAGGCGTTTGTGTCATAATTCAGGGTTGGTCAATATTTGAGATACATGGGCTTGGTTTGGAAGAGGGGATATGTAGTATAAGCCTGCATGTTGTTTACCCGAGCCAATCATCCTCCCCGTATCCAAGTCCTGCAAAACGCAACCATGTGGAGTAAAAACGACACAACAATTTAGTAAACTGGTTATCTTACTAACAGACATGAGATTTAAATTAAAAGAAAGAACACAAAGAACATCTTTGAGAGTGATTTTGTCATTGAATTTAATTGTGCCCGTAGATGAGATGGGCACGATTGAGCTTATGGGCAGATTAACATTTGGAATAAATGATGATGAAGTGTGTGTGAAAAATTGTGAATAAGATGCAATGTAATTGGTTGCTCCGCTATCCAAAATCCATGGTTTCGTAAAAACAGAATTAGAAGAGGAGTTATGGGCAAGCAGACCTACAGAGCTAACAAACGTGTCACTTTTATCGTTATTGTTGAGCGAGTAAATAGCATTTGTCAATTGCTGAATTTGCTCGGCACTGAATTCTAAAGGTAATAGTTTGTAGGTAATGCTGAATTTACCTACGGATTCAGAATTTGTAGGTAATGTTGTATGTGGGTAATATTCGTAAATAATGCTAAATTTACTTACGAATTCAAATGTATAAATAAAAATCCGTAGATAATACTGATTTTTTTATACTGATGATTTTTTTAACTATAAGTCTCTTGATACCATTCATGCAATATACTCTATTTATACCATTGAAAGTGTACTAGTTAGTTTTTTTTTTATGAACACAATACTACAATAATATCCTATATATCTTTACGTGCTTTTTTTAAAAATATTTGGCTCAATTATTATTTGTATATCTAATGAGCATCTTATCAGTTTTATAAGGAAAGTTAAGTCAAAGTAACTCGTCCTAAAATTTTCTTTACTCATTAGATCACAAAGAGTGACTCGTTTATAAAAATTTTAAACAAACCAATTTCATAAAGTATATGTGGTTTAGTTACAATTATCCAATGTTTTTATTTATGTTGAGTTTCATTCACTTTTTTTCTCTCCACTTTCTCTTACGAGCTCTAGTTGTTTTTCAACTAATATGAAAATTAACATTCAATTTGGTCTAAATTTAACATCTCAAAGTAGCTTATCATTATCTCCCTAAATGACAATTATCTTGAATTATTTTGGATGAGGATTAAATTATCAACATAAATACGTATTTACAATATGTCTTAAGGATATCTCTTCAAAATCATAGGAATTAATTTTCTTATTGTTGGGTCTATTAGTGTCTAAGTTCAGGAGGGGAGGGATGAATTGAGCTTATAAAATTTTTGCAAGAACACACAATTTTTCAGTATTCCAGAGGCAAAAAGAACAGATTGTTTTTACATGAAACAGATTGATTCTTCAGATCAGTCTTGGCACAATTTGAATTTTGTTCAATGTAGAATTGTGATCAACAGAGAATTATTACAGAACCAAATCAGCTTAATGTTGTGAGGATGAAGGATACAGCTATGCTTAGAAATCAACCAAAAATTACACAACACAAGATTTCAAGAAGTATGATCCTTTCTCAGGTTTTAATGAATGATCAGTTTGTTCACAATTCACTTAAACCATTATATGCAGCAACCTTGTTTGTGATCAGAAAACTTTAACAAATCAGGAAGAACAGTTTTCACTTAACCCAGAATTAACAGATTCAATTTAAAAAGAACAGATTTAGTTCTTGACAGAATTAATCAAAAAACCAGAAAAGAGTGCAGAGATGAGAATACAAGATACACACGTTTTTATACTAGTTCACTCATACAGAGCTACATCCAGTCTCACCTTACCTCAAGGTGGAATTCACTAAAAACCAGTCCCAATCACTTACAAAACCAGCAGTTCTTGAACACTACAAGAACAACACACACAATGTTGAAAACCCCTATTTCAGCAAACCTTGCACTCCAAGAAACCCTATCAAAGAGTGACTAACACTTACACCTTTACAAAACAAAATAAAGGAAAGATTACACCTGAAAAGAAGATGCAAGAACTCAAAACCAGTAGTTCAATTTGCTGCAGAACTGCACCAGCACCTTCACCAAGATCAAAGGTTTCCTAGAACAAGCACACTTGAAAATCTCTTTGGAAAACCTTTCAAAAACTCTTTCAATCCTTCTTCTCACATGGAAATTGTTTGATCTCTGTCAAAAGCGTAATTCCTCAGCACTTATTCATGTGAGAGATACTTTTCTTTATATAGAAAACAGTTTCTAACTTCTTTTCAAAAACAGTTGAAAAGCAGTTAAGAAAACAACAGATTCATTTTTGAACTTAACAGATTTATTTTGTGAAAACTGCCAACTCAGCTAACAGAAATAACTGTCTGAGTTGTACCTTTGGTGCCCTAACTAACTTGTGAAAAACCTTTCAGCAGACCAAAGAAAAACCTGTTCTTTCACAGTAAAACAGATTAAAGTGTAACAAACAGGCCAGCTCAGCTTAACTGAAATAACGAACTGAGCTTTCCCTTGGTGCCCTAACAGAAATTTAGAAAAGCCTTTTAACAGAGAAGAAATAAACAGATTCTTTCTCCATAAAACAGATTTATTTGTGTACTGTTTTAAAACTGTTAAAAATACTTTAAAACGCTTTTTAAAAACCATTTAACCACATCATGTGCTTGATCTAGACTTGGTTAGGCATCTAGGATAGGTTATACAGCAAAAGGCAATCATACACACTTACAAGCCTAATTACAAATGGATCTAAAAACCTATTACAATCTTCAAAGCACATAAGCCATTTTCTTCATCAAACACACATCAAGCCTTGGTAAGGAAGAAGCTTCCTCCAGCTTCAACACTTATATCATGCTCTTAGTATTTCTTTCGATTCATATAATTTTGTTAAATCTATAAACTTAATTTTTTTCTTTAAAATTACATATACCAAAGGTTGTTCAATAAGAGAAATAATCGTGTGAATTGTGTCTAACCTTGAAAAAAGAACAAATATCTCAAAATAATCTATACATGTATATTTTTTTTAACCTTTTTGTGACTAGTTGTACTTTAAAGTAATTAATCTATTCATTAAACTTGTATTTGGTCTTGAGACTCATTTTACATAAATATGTTTTTTTATTGTTGTCAACTATTTTAACAACCATATTTCATTTTTTTATATTACAAATATTTTATTACGAAGGATTTTCTCTATTTTTCATCACATGGAATTTCTAGAAAGGTTTTATTTTGATAATATTTTCATAAAATGTGTTATTATCATTACTCATAACAATTCTCTAATTTCACTTATATTCGTCTCCGACATTCTTTGAAATGAGTTCGAAGAGTGTAACTCGATAAGGGCTGGGTGTTTCTCATGGATTGAGCTTTCAGTTGGTCTCCAATGAGAGGGGGAGGTTCACCTGCAAAGACTCTCTAATGCTTAAGTCAGTAGGAACACAAAGATGGTAAGTTTTTAATTATATAAGAGTTAAGAGTATGGGATAATATATAGTGTACTTTTTGGAGAGTAAATATTTATAGATTAATCAGGTGGTATCATCTGAGTGGACTGTTATGAGTCTTTTGGATTAGCCATATAGTTGTTATTCATTATTCTATAAATAGTCGTTTATCATTTAAGGCTCATTGATTAGGCCGTTTTACTTATGATGGTCATGATGGCAATAAAGGCTCGGTTAAGGGATGCATACAATCATCCGAGCTCTTTGGCATTTCCGATCTTATGGTCGGTACGTACACAAGCCCCCTAGCTCGGAAGCCGAAGTGATAATATGGTGATGAGCAACCAAAGGGTGAACGAGTTCGATTTGGACCCGTTTGGATTTGGTTTTTAGCTATGCTCGTGGTAGAACATGCTTCGTATTATTTTGCTTTGCTCTTGGTTGAGTGTGTTTTCATGCTCTTGGTTAAGCATTTATAGTTCTTAACTGAACTTGTATTATTTTTGCTTTGCTCTTAGTTCAATGAGTTGTTGTGCTCTTGGTTGAGCGTTTTTAGTTTTTGATTAAACTTGCATTATTTTGCTTCGCTCTTGGTTGAACGTGTTGTTGTGTTCTTGGTTGATCGTTTTAGGTCTTGACAAAACTTGCATCATTTTGCTTTTCTCTTGGTTGAGCGTGTTGTCGTGCTCTTGGTTGAGCGTTTCTAGTTCTTGATTTAACTTGTATTATTTTTGCTTTAACACTCTTAGTTGAGCGAGTTGTTGTGCTTTTGGTTGAGCATTTCTAGTTCTTGATTGAACTTGGCGAGATTGTACCGAGAAAAAAAAATGATTTTATTTTGCCGATCTTACCTACCTTGCTTGGTAAAACCCTTCTTAGGGAAAAAAACTCGAGCAAAGGAAAAAGAGTACAAGTTCTTGATTTTCAACTATGACCTAGACTAATGTATGAAGCGGTTTAAGGCCCCTGATTGAACCAACTTCTCTAGAAGATCCCTTACCTTAAAGCACTCCTCCGTGCTATGACTTTGATGTTGGTGATAATTGTAGTGCTTAGTCGGGTCCTTGAAGGATTGTTGGGGCTTGGTGTTGGCAAGCATACGGGTTTTAAGTTGCAGGCCTCTCGTAGCACAATCTCCCTAGAAGCCTTCAAAGGGGTGTAACTTTAAAATCTCCCCTGCTTCGTTTTTGTGTCGTCTCAGAAAGTCGTTGTGATTGGCGTCTTCATTGCCTTCTTCCGTGCATCGACATTTTCTTTGATGCTCATGTATCTTACCTTGGCCCGTAGTTGATTCAGGTCCTTAGGGTTTTCGCATATAGGGCGTCCAAGAATATCCTTGAACATAGCCTCACCAGTAGGGCGTGCATGGAGATCGTCCGGTGCAAGTCGGGTATGTTCAGAGTAACTCGGGCAAACCGAGCCATGAACTGTCTCAAGCCTTTTGTCTCCCCTTGCATGACATTGTGCAAGGATGTTGAGGTGGCGACCACGGGTGTTAGAATTGTAGGCCTTAAACAAGAAGGCGGGTGAATTGTTTATGAAAGATTTTTGCAAGTTGATCCTGCCTGTTGACCGGAACGCTGGAAACTGCCTCGTCAAAGGATCGACGTGTGCACCGCTTCACACCTCCGTTCCTCTTCGAGATCCACCTCAAGAACCTGCAAAGAAACAGAGCGGCGCCGCTGCGGCCGATCGCACTCCAACGCCCAAGTCAGTAACCGAATCACCAAATACTAAGAGAACAAGAACCGTGCAAATCCTCTCTCACAGTAAGCTCTATAACTCGCAAGCGTAAAGAATGTATTCTGAACGTGCGTACCTCAGAAAGTTCGTTGAGAACTCTTATATACCTGGTTACTTTCTCTCTCCTGGAAGTTACAGACTTGGACACGTGGCTCGCATCCAACTGTACACGTGCCATCATCTGGAGCCTTCTTGACTTGGGCGCTGCTTCTGACTCTCCTTTTGGCTAAGTTATTTATGCATGGTGCTGCCCAGTACATAGCTAACTTGGGAGTGCGATCTCTACTGGAACTGGCGAGTTAGGGTGCCTTCATACACCTTCCCTGTGGTCTCGCCGGCCGCCTTCATAATCTGCACCACCTTCATCTCTGGCGATGTGCTTGCTCTAGCGATCTCCAATCACTAGGTCGCCTGAGTCTACGTCTGGCGACTTCATCTTTAACCCGGTGATCGGAACACGCCAACTTAACAACTGGCGACTTCACGAGCCCCCCGACTTCCTTCCCTTCTGCCAACCTGGCGCCTTGTCAACACGCCTATACTGTAGCTTGTTGCCACGTCATCACTCCCGACTACCAGGGCGGTACACAAGTTTTGAAGGTATAAAAGCCAATGAAAATTAATCAATTAGAAATTTGTTCACCTAATTTAAAAACTATTTTTCACTTAACAGCAAAAAATCAATCGGTTGTTTTTGCGAAACAATCAATTGTTTATAGCAGCAATTATAAACTTCAAGCACCTTGATTTAAAGAGATAAGGGATAGAAAGATTCACACAGGAAATTTATACCGGTTCACTCTTACTCAAGAGCTACATCCAATTCCTAGAAAACCTTTGAGTATTCCACTAAACAGTCAAACACCTCGATTACAACACACACCAAAGTGGTGATCTTGAACTCTTCAAGAACACACACCACCTTTGGTTGTCACACCACAGAATTCAGAACACCCTCTGAATCTGCACACCAATATTTCTTACAACAATACAATAGTCAAGAGAGAAAATGAATGATAACACCTGATACAATCACAAATTGAATAGAAGAAGTACAAAGCAATCATATTCCACTCTTAGAAAGAATCCAAAGCTTGAAGCAATCTTGAAAAAGCTTGATAATCCAGCACCATTGAACACCGAAAATAGCATATAAGAGTACCCAGGTTTAAACACCACCATTGAACCAGTTTTCATCATATGATTTCCAACAAGAAAACCATAAAAATCAGTGTGAAAACTAGTGAAAGATGTGCAGAATCAGAGCAAAACAGCATCAGCTATAAACTAGATATAAACCAGATAAGAGTAGCAGCAGTTCAACACCGAAAACCATATAATTCTCCCCCTATTTTTGTCTTCACAAATAGAGTAAGACAAGGGAGAAAAACAAAATTAAGACAGAATTTGAGAATCAAGAATACCCAACTCATTTCTTATGGAGAAAATTCTTTGGTCCTTAGGTAGTGGCTTGATGAATATATCTGCAAGTTATCTTCTAGTTTCAATAAACTAAACTTCACAATCCCCATTGCTCACATGATCTCTTATAAAATGGTACCGAATCTCAATGTGTTTTGTCCTTGAATGTTGAATTTGATTTTTGGTGAGATTAATAGCACTTGTGTTATCACAAAGAAAAGGCACCTTGTTGACTTTTAATCCAGAGTCCTTTAGCTATTGATTGATTCAGAGAATTTGAGCGCAGTAGCTACCAACAATTATATATTCAGCTTCTGCAATGGAAAGGGCCACACAAGCTTGCTTTTTGTTATGCCAAGATATGGGACTTGAACCAAGAAGATAACAAGTCCCACTTGTAATTTTTCTATCTAGCTTACACCCTGCAAAATCAGAATCAGAATAACCAACCAAATGAATAGGAGAGTGAGAGGGATAGCATATACCAATAGTGGTTGTGCCCTTGAGATATTTTAGAATTCATTTTGTAGCTTTGAAGTGAGATTTGGATTGGATTGAAATCTAGCATAGAGACAAACTGCAAACATGATGGCTTGCTAGCAGTGAGATAAATCAAAGAACCAATCAATCCTCTGAATTTTGTTTGATTTACTGTTGTTCCAGCAAAGTCAGCATCCATATAACAGCTTGTAGACATTGGTGTGGATGGCTCTTTGCAGTTTTCCGTCTCAAACTTCTTGAGAATCTCCTTGCAATACTTGGTTTGGCTAAGGAAGATTCCATCCTTTGATTGCTTGACCTGAAGCTCTAAGAAGAATGATAACTCTCCCATCATAGACATTTCAAACTCCCCCTGCATTGCTGCCACAAATTCTTCACATAAACTATCATTAGTAGCACCAGATATGATATCATCAACATAAATTTGAACCAAAATGATAGCAGATTTTGACTTTTTAATGAAAAGAGTCTTATCAATTTTGCCTCTCTCATAGCTATGAGACAAGAGGAAATTGCTATGTCTCTCACACCATTGTCTTGGAGCTTGTTTGAGCCCATACAAAGCCTTCTTCAACTTGTAAACATGATTGAGATGTTGATGATCCTCAAAATTGGGTGGTTGTGAGACATAAACCTCATCATTGATGAACCCATTTAAAAAGGCAATCTTCACATTGATTTGGAACAGTTTGAAACCACTCATGCAGGCAAAGGCAAGCAGCAGTCTCCCAACTTTCAATCTGGCCAGAAGTGCAAAGGTTTCATCATAGTCTATGACTTCCTCTTAATTGTAAGCTTTGGCAACCAACCTAGCTTTGTTTCTTGTAATCACTCCAGCTTCATCTAGTTTGTTTCTAAATACCCACCTGGTTCCAATTACATTCATGATGTCAAATTGAGGAACCAGAGTCCACACTTCATTTTTGGTGAATTAATTCAACTCCTTTTGCATAGTAGCAATCTAGCTCTCATCCTTAAGTGTTTCACCTACAGATTTGGGTTCAATGTGAGACACAAATGCCATATGTTTGCAGTAATTAGAGACAGATGTTCTAGTATAAACTCCCTTATCAATCTTCCTAATGATATTTTACATAAAAAGATCTCTAAGAATCCTCCATTCTTTGGGAAGACCATTCTATTATAGAGTTTCAACCGGTTGTTTCACAGATTCAATCGGTTGTTTTTCTAGACAGATTTCCAGCTTCTCTAGAATGATATTCTGCTCATCCTCTTCTACAAAATTCTTCCTGGATTCCTATTCTACGTGATTAGACTCATCAAAACAATGTAAACAGACTTTTCTACAGTCATCAGCCTCTTGTTATACACTCTATATGCATGACTAGTTAATGAATAACCAAGAAAGATACCATTATCCGCTTTTTCATCAAACTTGTCAAGGTTCTCCTTACCATTATTTAAGATGTAACAATTGCAACCAAACACTTTTAGATGACCAATGTTGGGTTTTCTCTCATTAAACAGTTCATAAGGAGTTTTCTTCAAGATTGGTCTAATGAGAACCCGATTCATCACATAGCAAGTTGCGCTCACAACATCAGCCCTAAAATATTTTGGTAAAGAGGACTCACTTAACATGGCTCTAGCAAGTTCCTCCATAGACCTGTTCTTCCTTTCTACACTAAGAATTTTCAAAAATCAACCGATTGAAAACACGAAACAATCAGTTGAATTGGCTTGACAACAAAGTCAACCAATGTCAAGCTTTTTCAAATTCTTTTCAAAAACACTAAGTGTAAAACAACCGGTTGAAACGACAACTCAATAGGTTGATTTTTCACTTTCTTTAGAAAACACCTTTTTTCAAAAGAACTTGAATCAAGCAACCTTGGATCAAATCTATGAGTAGAATTTACAAATTCAAACTACACAAAACCCACACACACAAGCATCAACAAAATCTTCAAGCAATCTTCTTGGATTTGGAGACATGAAAACCTATGTTCAACAACGGGCTTGCAATCTACGAACCTGGTGAGGAACCTACCACAGAACGTGTCAAACGAGTCTACCGAGTTTCTAGGCAGGGAGTAGTACCATTCCAAGGCCACCCCGATCAAAGTGGTGAGAAACAGCCTGCAATGCACGTCCATGTCCTTCAAGAATAGTTGAGCTTGGGTCAAATAGGCCTTAACATGTGCCTCGGGGTCTAGGTCCTCGAGTATTTCTCAAGATTGGACCAACTTCATCTCCAAGGAAGTTGGGCCCTCATAACCTCATCCGTGAAGGGATAAAAACCCTTTAGATTAATCCTCATTGTACGGTTGATCAACGGGTCAGGAAGGGCCTTGTATGATTTATGCTCATGGCCACGACTATTTTTCCCTGTCTTTCATTGTGTGGATCTCGATGGGTTTCCCCTCCAAGATAATTTTCTAGTGGGAGTACAAGATATCAACCTCTCCTACTGATTCGAGTTTTCTCGGGGGACCCTCTGAGATTCGGCGATATGCTCCGAGTGTTGTTGGTCACCCTGAGTGGTGTAATTATTGTCCCTACGAGTTATCTGATCATGCAGTACCCGTAATTATGCCATGTGTTGCTCTCTTAGGGATCCAAATCTCATTTCATTTTTTTCCCGCATTTGGCCCAGGGCGTCTCACAGTTCTAAATAGCTATTGGATATTCATATTGAGAGTGTATGTCCGGATTTTTGTAGTGGTTATGGGAAAAGTTTTATCAGGGTCCCACAGTAAGCTCCAATTGTTCCTACCAAAAATGAACTTAGGAAATGCAACTCGATGAGGACTGTGTAGCCCCCCAGTCGAGTTCTAAAGGGAGTGGTTTCCCCCTGGTTGAAGGGCTTGGGACCCATTTTCGTTCCCACAGACGGCACCAATGTTCCAACCTCAAGTCCAAGAGATAGCATCGCTAGGGTCAATCATCGCATTCGAGGTATTGTCTGCTTTGGAGGTCGGTGTTCCATCACAGTTTTGTCCTTAAAAGGCGCCTCGGTGGGTTGAGGGAGGAGGGAGTATATAAACTGTCATTGGCCTCGACCCCTGAGCGATGTGAGACTATATTTGCGGAACCGGAACAATAGTATTACAAAATAATTTTCTTTTTATAGAAGTTTTAAATATATACATCATAAGGTAAAAAAAAAATTCCAAATTTATATACAAAACTCCTCAGTTTCTTACTATTTCATGTAGTCTCTGCTCTCGTGTAATACACGATCATCACATGTTATGAAAAATAAACATGAACAAAAAAGTAGGATAAGATAGTATTTTTAAAATTTTCAATATAATTCTATAGGAGGTAAATGTTCAATAATCATCTGATGTCTCATAATTGACAATACAACATATTAATCAACTACCAAATATATATTCTTAATTCTCACATAACATTCATTACTTGTGTCAAAAATCTACTAACATACAATAATAGACTCTTGACTATATTTTTAGAAGATTCGTGCATCGAAACTAAATTCAGAGATGTGCACATGTCTTACCACTAAGTTGACCCCACAACAAAGTCTCATCATTAGGAAAACTCATTTTCATATGACAAAGTAAATTTTTCATCGTAATATAATTCTTTTTCATACCACAGGATAGGAAATAGAAATGTCCTTCGATTTTCAACACTTAAACACCTTAATCTATATTATGTTAGTGTATCAAAAGAGTCATGATCATCTAATTCAGAGTCCAAAAATTAATACATATTCATAACATCTCAACACAATACTCCCTCCCTGGAAATAATTATGCCTATATGTTTCGGTACGACCAATATATAGTCCTACATCGCTTAACAGTTGAGGTCAATGACAATTTAAATACACCTTCCTCCCTTAACCCACTGAGACACCTTTTAAGGACAAAACTGTGACAGGGCTCAAAATCTCCAAAGCGGACAATACCTCGGATGCGATGATTGATCCTAGCGATTTTATCTCAACAAACTTGAGGTCAGAACACTACATAACAACATATGTTATATCACAATCAAATTATCAATGATTTTCATTCAGACATATACATCGAACTCAATTTAAATACTGACAAATTGAAATTTATCAATCATAACATCGTATAAATGTTCAAATACAATATATTAGTCCAAGATAATAATAAAATAAAAAATAAACACATTTCAACATTAAGAGATGTTTAAAAATTATTTTTATTAAAGTTCAAAAAACACACTCTCGCCCAGAAAACAATTGGCTCGTTCAGCGAGTTGAGCACATATTGTAATTTACCCAACTAACATTCTACTCACACAGCCAAAGATATCAACACAACCAACTACTTTTAGTCGTGCAACGAACAAAATGTTTGTCCAGCGACTACTCCACTGGAAATTTTTCATAAAAACACTTCACTTGGCAAGAAATGACTTGCCCAACAACTAACTCACTAGGAGATTTCATTTAAAAGGCTTGCCTAACAAACTTAGCTCACCCATCTACCAAAGCTCTTAGATTTTTAAATAAAACAACTACGTCCAATGAAAGTTTGGCTCGCCCAACAAGAAGTATTTTTAATTCTCTTAGTTTCACCCAATGAGAACATTGTTTGCCCAACAACCAAACTCCTGGGACTAAGTTTACCCATGCCTAGTGACCAATGCTCTCAAGTTTTTAAAAATATGAATTTCACTAGAAAGAATGGGTCTCGCTCAACAAGTCTACACAAATCTATAGAATTCTTAATTTGGTCCAAGTGACTAAAACTGAGTTTTTAAAGCATTATCTACTTGTCTTTGAAAACGTATTACTTTAATTTGAATCACTTAGTCCGCATTCATAGATTTACTATCTTACTCAAATAAACATACATCTATAATTAAACAACCATCATTTTCTTAAATTAGTTATAAACATATACATTGTTTAGGAACAATTAACACTTCATCAATCAGTCAAATTATACTTTAACATTCACAACCAACTACCAAAACATCATCAATCAATTCTAAACACATAATAATTTTTTAGTACGTACTAATTCAAATAATAATTTTTTTTCACAACAAAACAACCTTGCAAGAGAAAATGGTGCATGTGAACATGTCACCTTCACATCCAGATTATCTAACCTAGGGTGTGATGTATATTTTATGGTAAGTGTATTGTGTTAGAAGTAACAATTTGTCCCTAAGGACGAATATCGAACTGACAATGAACCGTTGAATTATCAAGTATAAGATTCACTAAATAGGAAAATAATAATAATAAAATTTGTTGGGAGTTTGTTATAATGATTGCAAGAATTATAAAGAAAGTAAGTCAAAGAATTTGTTGGATCAATTGGAAAAATTTGAATTGTGGTTCATCCTTCTTACCCTGTATTTTGAAAAGCATAGTAATGTTCTATCCTTTGATTGATGTTGATGCCCATATTAAAAATTATTTATATTGATTCTTCACATATACAATTATTTAGAAAGTCTCTTAAATATCAATTTCTCGCATATAAAATTATTAAGAAAGTCTCCTAAATATTGATTCCTCGCATATTTATAAAAACTTCTTAGAATTACGATTAGATGTTCATAGCAATTAACACAAATCTATTCCTAACATTCAAATATGTTAAGCATTGTCATTTGGGTCAGAAACTTATAGATACTTTCTAGTCAAATTTAAGGATCTTGATCCTGGTAAACAAGCATTACAAATAAAATGGCAATACCAATCATCATTTCTAGTCAAATTTAAGGATCTTGATCTTGGTAAACAAGCATTACAAATAAAATGACAATACCAATCATCAATCAAAAACAGAATATTATATTTAAATATACATCAATACATACGAGTTTGAACAAATTACTCACAATCCCAAAGGATAGAATTACCCACTCATGTTGGCCATTACAAGCATGGAAAGTAAGAAAAGAAGATTCAGGATGTTTTTCCTTGACGGTTGCTTACTCAAAGGTTTTTTAACACCTTTTATTCTCCCAATTGATATCTAAGATTGTGTCTCGCGCCTCATAACCTAGTTGGGCTTGAGCTAAGTGACTTCTCGCCTGAACATGATTGGGCTCGCTTGGGCGTAATTGAGTTCACTTGGACGAGTTGGACGAAGAAAAGTCCAACATCTTTGGAGTGATCTCCTGGGCAAGATTGAGCTCACTTGGGTGAGATCCTCTGGGAGCTTCTGGCTTTGACGAGTGTTGAAACGTTCAACTTTCCCTTTTTATCTTTGTTTATTCTCCTTTTGCCCTTTCATCTTCATTCTTCCCAAAAATCTTGAAATTAACACAAATTTGAAAATAAATTATTCTTTTTCATATTATAATCACAAAATATGTAAAAAATTTAAATCCATAAATTAAAGATTATATTATAATTATTTTATCAATTAATATTCATAAATATCTTTTTTTAATATGAAATTACTGAAATATGTCACTTATTGCAATATTGTTGAAAGATAAAACTAGTTTCTCAACCTAATTAGATGGTTGGGTACTCCAAAGAAGCTCCAACTCCAAAATACACAAAAATAACACAACCTACACCACAAAATCTTCATTAACAATCAGATACTGAACTAGCATAACTAATTTTAAAATTAGTCAAATCACGTGAATATAGATGATCTAATATACAAAAAGATTCGAAGAGAAAAAATGAATTTATTTTAATAAAAAGATATGAAATTTGTTCTATTCATTATTAAGATTTCAAAGAAGAAATCTAATTGACAATATAATCTAATTATGGATAAAATAAAAATCTAAAAAAATGTAAAGAAAAAAGAAAACATTTTTCTAAAAAATTATAATTATATCAAAATAAAACTTGAATAATTATTTTTTTTTATTTATATAATTTTTTGTATTTTAATAATAAAATATTTATTATCTTTTTATTCTAAAATTGTTTTTTAGGTTCTTAAAATGTTGTTGCTTTCGTGACCTACTATGATGTTTTTCTCATTAAATTTCAAGTTTATATTTTTTTATAGTTAGTATAGCTATTTGGGATCATCACACTCATTTATTTTCGGTTTTTCTTCCCTAGATTATGTTCATCAAACGTCACATTTCAATACCTAATAATTATACTTTTAGTTTTTATATTATAGAATTTGTACGCATTTAAGTTTGTGCAGTAATCAACAAAGAGATATTTCTCTCTCATAATCATGTTTTTTCTTTAATTATAGAATAATAATGTAGTCTATGCAACTAAAAATTTATAAATTGAGATGTCAAATTGATTATTTCTTTCGTTTTTAATATATTATCATGATCATATTTTAATGGACATCTATCCAAAATATATACGCAAATATTCAATTAGACATTTGATTTATCGTTAGAATACACATCATTTATACATACCATCTCTAACTATGATGTCAACCGTAAATTTTGGGTTCAAATATTAATAAATTTGCCCCACCTATTGATAAACTTTTGAAAAGAGAATAGAAACTATTGTATCGCTAATATTATATAAATATTACTATAAGACAGACTTCATCGTATTTTAAAATTTTCATTTTAATTAATTGATACAGATTCAGCTTAAATTCTTTCAATAAATATTGAAAGAAATATGTTTTATATTGTTTATTTTTATAACCGATATAGTATCATTATCTAAATGTATTGTTTGTGTAGTTATGCATTTTATTAAAGAAAAGAATATTTTTATTCATTAAAAGATAAAATTGTTTAGTTAAAAATTACAACAATTGTTATATATACATAGAAAATAGAAGATTCATTGTTATAATTAATATTAAAATAGATATTTTAATACTAATTTTAGGAGTGAATAATAATTAATAAGGCAAACTAACTCAGTTCAATAAAATATCCAATGATATTTAGATAGCATTCAAAATAAACTATATTTTCATTAAAACATCGAACACAAACAGCAGGCAAAATAATACGACGCTTGCGAGTAAAAGAATATGAAACTTGGAGACCCACATTATACGAACCAGAAGTCCAGTATCGACAAAACAGTAATCATTGTATATAAAATAAATTATTTACTAAAATAATGTAAGAATACAATTCCAAAATTATCTCATAACGCTTCTTTATCTCTCACACTGGTTCCTCGTTAGGAAGGAAGTTATAACACATTATGATATATCAAGTGTCGAGCAAAGGGATGACCTGGTCTCATATCATGACCCAAACAACTGATCTGGTTAAGTTGAGGAACAGGGACTAATGGCACAAGCCCTAATCAATAAATAAACAGTACAGGGGTCAGGCTTGCTTACTCTAATTTAGGCTTTCCAAAGTTCAGTCCCAGAAAAAAAAAAAAAATCTGCCTAATCAAGATTCAATAACCAAAGAGTGGTGCAAATTTCTGATGAAAGTAATTTGTGAAACGAAAAAGATATTTTTTATTTGATTTCAGAACACACGAGTTCACTATATCAGTTTGAAACACAGACAGCAGTACATGCACAAGCTAATGATCAAGGGTACAAAGAAAGAACACTTGGACAATTGAAAAGCTTAGAAACCACCGCGAAGGCGAAGGACAAGGTGGAGGGTGGATTCCTTCTGAATATTGTAGTCTGCCAAGGTGCGACCATCTTCCAATTGTTTCCCAGCAAAAATAAGCCTCTGCTGATCTGGTGGGATGCCTTCTTTGTCCTGAATCTTTGCTTTCACATTATCAATTGTATCAGAGCTCTCCACCTCCAAGGTAATGGTTTTCCCTGTCAGAGTCTTCACAAATATCTGCATTCCACCACGAAGCCTCAACACCAGGTGCAGAGTGGATTCCTTCTGGATGTTATAATCAGCAAGGGTACGCCCATCTTCCAGCTGCTTCCCAGCAAAGATAAGCCTCTGTTGATCTGGTGGTATGCCTTCCTTGTCCTGAATCTTTGCCTTCACATTATCGATGGTGTCAGAACTTTCAACCTCCAAAGTAATGGTCTTTCCTGTCAACGTCTTTACAAAAATTTGCATTCCACCACGAAGCCTCAAAACCAAGTGCAGAGTAGATTCTTTCTGGATATTATAATCCGCAAGGGTTCTTCCATCTTCAAGCTGTTTCCCGGCAAAGATAAGCCTCTGCTGGTCTGGGGGAATACCCTCCTTATCCTGAATCTTGGCTTTCACATTATCAATGGTGTCTGAACTCTCCACCTCCAAGGTAATGGTTTTCCCGGTCAAAGTCTTGACAAAGATTTGCATGCCACCCCTTAAACGAAGCACCAAGTGGAGGGTTGACTCCTTTTGAATATTGTAATCAGCAAGGGTTCTTCCGTCCTCAAGTTGCTTCCCAGCGAAAATCAGCCTCTGCTGGTCTGGAGGGATGCCCTCTTTGTCTTGGATCTTGGCCTTGACATTATCAATGGTGTCTGAACTCTCGACCTCAAGGGTAATGGTCTTCCCAGTCAAGGTCTTGACAAAGATTTGCATGCCACCCCTGAGGCGAAGCACGAGGTGGAGAGTGGATTCCTTTTGGATATTGTAATCGGCAAGAGTGCGACCATCCTCGAGTTGCTTACCCGCAAAGATAAGTCTCTGCTGGTCAGGTGGGATACCCTCCTTGTCTTGAATCTTGGCTTTCACGTTATCAATGGTGTCAGACGATTCTACCTCGAGGGTTATGGTCTTGCCAGTCAAAGTTTTCACGAATATCTGCATCTGTACAATCACAAACCAATCCATAAGAACAGAGACATATGTAGACACTACAGTCAAATCACAAAACCCTAAATCCTCAAGAAATAAACAGAAAAAAATGAAAATAGAAAACCCTAATTAGAATCGAATATTATGCTAATTAAACTCGCATATCTCAGAATCGAAAAGCAATTGCATGAATCTAGATTCAACGATGATAAAAGCAGACAACACAGATACAACATTCAAAATTGAAAACATCGGAACGAGGATACGATGATTAATGAAGCCATAAGCAAAACCCATGAATTGAAGTTAATCCCATGAGGGTGAGGAAAAAGATGAGAAAGAGGGAGAAGAAAGAAAAGTACCTTGAGAGGGGAGATGAAACGATGAAAGATGTGCGAAATGAAGAATAGAGCGATGAATGGAAGAATAGAGCGATGGTTAGAATATATAGCTTGTTTGTGAGAGACGCAATGACAAAAATATCCCCATACTAACTAATAAAGTTTGCCACGTGTACTATGAAGATAAGGCTGACACGCAATGGATTACTTTTCATCAACGGTGTCTACAGCATAACAGATTATAAAAGTTAAGGACAGAATCTTATAATATCTTTTTATGAAAGTAAGTTAATATACCATTAAATTTAGAATTCAGACTTTTAAACAAAACTCTGATTTATAAAAATTAAAAATTATTTTTATTAAAAATAACTATGGTATGATAGAAATATTTCACGATAAAAAAAACTTGTTACTACATTAATTGATTTAATAAAAATAATATGACATTTTTGAATTATAAAAGTTATATTTCAGTTTTTAGTAAAATTATTTTTTTTAGAAACTTTACTAACAGATATTTTCTGAAAGGACATTTGGTAGAAGAAAACATTTAAGTTTTTCGATAATCTAAAAATTGAAAATCCATATTTTGAATAATGCGATTGAATGCGTGTGGCCAACGGTGTAACCGAGGAAGCCAACATTGACTGAATTTCATGGTTACGATTCGAAAGAAAAAAGAGTTTGAGATGAAAGTCCAAGCTTTGCTATCAATATTTCGTATATACTTTTCTTTGAATAACTGACCGACGGCGAAATGGTAAGCTTCATCATTCGCGGGTGTAATTGTGTTTTATTTATTTATTTTTTAAATATTATTATTTCACTTTTATTTTTATATTCAGTGTTTTTTATTTAATATTTTTTTTATTATTTTCTTTAGATAGCATTATTTTTACTTTTAAATATTTATAAAATTGTAGTGATTTTAAATATTTATAAAGTTATATTAAATTTAAATGTTTATAAAATTGAAATAGAACAAAATTTGAAATTTAATAATTAAAAATTAAATATATAAAAATTTATAAAAAAATATTAATACAAAGAGGATAAAATAAAATATTTTATAGTTATTTTGATGTAAATAAATATTACGGATAAAATAAATATAAATTCTAAATCTTAAAACTTAAAACTTAAACTTTAAGGGCTTGTTTGCTTTTGGGGGTGGCACTGTAGGCACAGACGGATGTTGGGTGCCACCCCCGTTTGGATCTGTAGATGGGTGAGGGTGAGGGTGAAGGTGAATGGAAAGGAGAGTGGTTTTTGGTTCATCTGTGATATGAGGAGATAGGAGGGTGAGAAGGGTGGAAAGCCATGTAGGATTCCTTCATTTACCATGTTGCCCCTTATTCACGTTACGCACAGTAACTCTTTCTGCCACGATGAACCATTATATAAGTGCCTTCGAAGACCACCATATCTACACCACTTCGAAGACCACCATATCTACACCACATATACATCTAGCTAGCCTTGACAGAGAAAGAGTTGCATTGATATAGTGCTTGGAGAGGGTCTTCAGTGAGAATAGAGGTAGGAGAGTGAGTTTGGTGGTTCATGTGTGTCCTGAGTTACGTTTTTTTTTATTTCAGTTTGAACCTAATCGATTATTTCAGCTTCATGTTTGCTCACATAATCGGTTATCTGGAAATTTTTGGCAACCATAATCGATTATGGGTCATGTGTTATTTTGACCATAATCGATTATGAAACTAACATAATCGATTATGAAACTAACATAATCGATTATGTTAGTTTTTGCATTACAAACATAATCGATTATGTTTGTGGATAATCGATTATGTGACTTTTTGAAGGAAACTGAAAATCGATTATGTTCATAGTTTTCAGATTTATGTTTAAATTTTCTTTGGAATTGAATTTGTTTAAATTATTTGAAAGTAATTATTGATGTTAATTACTTTATAATTTTAGATCTGGATATTTAGGAGAAATTTATTAATTATATTAGTAAATTAATTATTGTGATAAGTTGTTTGTGTAATTTTGTATTGGAAGGAAAGATTATATTGAAATATGAATATTTATTTTGTTACATATGAATTAAAATTATAAATATGAATACATATTTTAAAAATAGTAATAATAATAATGTTTAGTGTTTCTTTTGTTAGGTTATACATAATTTATAATCTTATAATTAAAAAATTATAAAAAAAGGTTGTAGTAATTAAAAATACAGTCAAAGTTTGGAGAAAAAAATAATAGAAAATGATCAAATTATACTTATATTTAAAATTATGTTTAATTATTTCTTTAAATTTTACATTTTTTTATTTTATTTATAAATAAAACTTTAAATTATTTTAATTAACTAAAATATGCACAAAATTAATAATTATCGTAGATAGTTATTAGTGTTTAAAAATTAAATTGTTTATAAGAAATAGTTTTTTATTTATAAATAATATTTTTAGGGTTTAGGGTTAGTTAATATTTTGGACATAAATTCATATTTCATTTCTATATTCTGTTTTTTTTAATTCATTTCAATTTTATATTATTTTTTAAGTTATAATTGAAACTTACAATTATCTTAATTATGAAAATTATGTACGAAAGTAATAATCATTTTTTTATTATTTTTTTACACATAGACAAAAAATATATTTTATTATTATATATAATGTAATAGAAATTAAATAATATAATAATAATTATTTTAATTAACTTAAATATCCTTTAAACTAATTAATATTTCATTTTCCTATTTATTTATATACAAGGGTAAATTTGTAATCTTACCATTTACACTATTCAAAATATATTAAAATACTCTCATAACTATCCCATCATTCACACTTTTCAATAAATTTTCTTCACACATCCACTCTAACATCTCCCAATCCAAACACATTCAACTTTCTCCACACTTTCTTCACACTTCCACTCATCCACAACCTCTAATTCAAACACACCCTAAATTCTAAATTTTAAACAAATATAAAAAATATTATATAATTATATTTGTTATTATAATTTTTGCACTGAGGAGGAAGTTGTGAAAGATTGAGTTAATTATTAACCTGAACAATAAATCATATTTTTATCTTAGTGATCAAAGTCGTTATGTTTGATTAGGATTTTCCCTTATCTTACTGGTGGTTTTAACCTTATATCAATCATTGAGTCGGATTAGAGTTCATCCTCTTGTATTAAGGCTGAATGTCTAAGTAAGGCAAGCAACATCAGTGTAGAGGAAAGGAGACATGACCAAACTCTCTTTCATGTCTATATTTATTATTATAATTTATGATATATATTTATATATAACTTCTTATTTATATAATTTTTTAATTTAAATATAATTTTATCTTAATTTTTATTTTAAAATTATAATTTATACATTTTTATTAAATTTAATAATAAATTTATTTATTTAATTTTTTATTATTACATACATATCATTAATGAATAACTTAGTTTTTATTTATAATTTTTTAAACCATTCAGTTAAATTGTTTTTTATAAAATATCCAAACAATTTTATTTAATTTTTACTATTACTTATTTTGATATCTTTTTAAATTTTCTTCTATTTTAATTTTATAAGTATTTAAATGTATTACAATTTTATAAATATTTAGAAATCAAAATAATACTATCTGAGAAAAAAATTAAACATGATACTAAATAAGAAAATAAAAATAAAAAGGTGTTGGATGAAAAAATAAAAGTGAAAATCTATACCTATATATAAAGGATATTCTCCACTTTAACTGTTCTAAATTCTTTTTCTACTTTATCCTTACTTAATATTTTATTTTATTAATTTATTTTGGTTATTTGGATATTTTATAATTTTAGAAGTTAATAAAACAGTTTTTTAATTTTCAATAATATTTTATTTTATTTGTTGTTACTTAACTGGTTGGAGAGTTGAGAGATGGTACACTACTTTTTTGTTTTAAACTGCTCTTCTTCTCTATTAAATAAAAAAAAATTAAAACTTAGTTAAAATTTAAAGATATTTGTTAATATTTATTGTTAGATGTGGACTGCATTAGCAGGAGAGTAAAAACATTGGTACGTTATTTGTCTCTATTAAATAAAAATTAAAGATATTTGTTGTGTCGTCCTCCTTCACTAGGTTTTTTTTGCACACGTAGTCTCGCTCTCGAATAGTCACTATCAAATACAATAACAAGATTCAGATGGTCGAACTAACCAAAAACCTCCAGAGTCGTCTGATGGGAACCAAGGATTGAAACACCATCAGTTCTACCATCAGATGACATTGTTGTACGAAAATGATATACTGTTTGGGATATCAAAAAATTATTCAAACTGCATCAAAACCAAGTTTTGTTTTGCATAGAGAAAAAAAAAACTTTAATATGAAAGATCGTCCCAACTTGCATCATCTTCCTTATATTAGATAGATTATTCCACTGCAGTGAGAGACACATTTTCATGTAAAGTGTTTTACTTTATTATCACTTGACATTGTGGTTTCTTTGTTTTTAAATCTCCCATACAGGAATTTTTCTCTCAAATATGTTATAACACCCACCAATATCACTCACCTAATATTCATGTGTTATGCTTCAATACTTTCTTTTATGTGTCATTTAAATTTTATAAATGTCAATGTAGTATTTATTTTCAAGTTTCTATTTATTAATTTTACTGCTAAAATTTATTTTGTATAAAAACCGGAGGCAGATTCAAAAAGGGATCAATGAGTTTATTTAAACTATAATAATTTATAATTTTTACTTGATATTTGATATTTTTTTTATGATGATTGTATATTCGCTCATGTGATTTTCAATGCCACGGTTAGTTGTTTTCTAAAATATATGAGCTTTACCACTAGTATGTGTTTTTGATGTTTATGTTTTCATAACTTTTATGTTTCTCCCTAATATCTAAAATTTGATATTTGGCTTGCATACAGGTCACATGGTTACTCTAAATGTTTATGACTTGAGTCAAGGACTTGCACGACAACTTTCGATGTCATACAGCTTTCGATGTCGCTATTGAAGGCATACAGCTTTCGATGTCGCTATTGAAGGCATACAACTTTTGATGTCGTTATTAAAGACATATTGAAGACATACAACTTTCGATGTCGTTATTGAAGACATACAGCTTTCGATGTCGCTATTGAAGACATACAACTTTCGATATCGCTATTGAATACATACAACTTTCAATGTCAAATCGATGTCGCTATTGAAGGCATACAACTTTCGATGTCGCTATTGAAGGCATACAACTTTCGATGTCGCTATTGAAAGCATACAACTTTTGATGTCGCTATTGAAGACATACAACTTTCGATGTTGTTATTGAAGACATACAACTTTCGATATCGCTATTGAAAACATCCAGCTTTCGATGTCGCTATTGAATACATACAACTTTCAATATCAAAAGCATATCATGTACTTAGATAATTTATGTGTCTTTTCATATGTATTTATTAAAATCAACTATAAATTTATAATTTTAATATAAGTGTGCGAATAAATATATATAAATAATAAAAATAAAAAAATCAAATACACAGGACCTGTGTTCCGCTATTAATAATAAAGAGTTTGTCTTTTATCAAGCGATGTTGTTAGATTAATAATTTCATGTAATTTAATTTGACACGGCAATAGGTATCGATAGGTTCACATCACTTTTTCTATCTTCAGAATTATGAATTTAAAATTTTAATACCTATCTTCAGTTTTGCCAGTTTGTATTAAATTTTGCTAAATTCATTAATAACCCTTTATCATTTATTGTTTTAATATGCAATTTAAATAAATTACATAATGAATTATCCTTTATGTTTAAACTCAAATAATAAAAAGGTGGCAATACAATTATAGATTCAAAAGCAAGTATATATATATCAATTTTAATGAAATATTATTTTAATTAAAAAAATAAGGAAGTATGATATTATCATATCAAAATATTATATATTTTCTTTAAATTTTAAATTATAGTTATATAAATATCAAATCAAACTATCAACTAACAATATTGAATAAAATTTAAATAATTATATAAAAAATTAAAAATAAAATATATGTATAGGTTACAAAATTAAAAAAAAAATATAATTTTTTAAGTTACCTAATCAACTAAAAATATATTAATTATTTAAATAATAAAAATGACAAGTATGGAATCGTAAGTAAATAAATATTGAGATAGATGAAAATAATAAAGACAGAATAAATATATATATGTTTCAATATTCAATTTAAAAAATTAGATATTATTCATATTTAGAACATGTTAGGACAATAAACATTTGTCGTCCTCAACTAAAATTGAAGAAAATCTTTACATATTTGAATAAAACTAAAATTTAATAATATATAATTGTAATTTAAATTATACATAATCATTATTTTGTATAATTAATCTAATTTTGAAATTTAATTTAATTAGTTATTTTAGTTAACAGTTATATATATATATATATATATATATATTTACCAGAAGAATTTATGATTTTAACAAGGATTTTATAATATAGTAAGTTCTAGTGGTTTTTGGTGAAAATGGTGATTACATTTTTTTCATAATCTATTCATATTCCTTCCTTTAACCTCTTAGCTAATTAGCTTCTTTCCTCTCTCTTTCTCTAATAAAAAAATTTAGAACGATTTTGTTCCTTTTTTACATCTTCGTTGTCAAATCTTTACGTTGTTTTTTTTTATATTCTCTATTATAGATTTAATACTTCCCTCTCCATTTTTTATTTTTTTTATTGAGGTTCGTTTCAAATTTTGAATTCTTCTTTATGATTTCAGGTGTCTCTTTGAATGTGGTTATCTTATTTTATAAAAGATTTTAAATTTGAAATTTCCTCTCAGAATTTTCTACAAAGAGAAAATTCATAAAATTCATCTAGTGAGAATATGATAAGTTTTTAAAAACTATGTATTGATATAATATCTTCTCCATTTTGTACTTGAATTATTTACTACGAGGTTTATGTTATGTTTTAATTTCTCTCCATAATAGAGAGAAGGAGATATTTTTGAAAGATTTCAAGTTTAGAATTTTCCCATGTTATGTTTTAGTTTCTCTCCATAATTTTAGGTCTCTCTTAGAAAAGATTTTTTTAAAAGAATTCAAGTTTAGAATTTTTCCATGAAGTCTTTTTGAAAGGAAAATCAAGCAATGAAGAACAGTGTAAATTTTCAATTAGGGTTTCAATTTTAAACTATATTATCAAGTTTGTACTTTTAAGATTAAAATGAAGTTAACAACTATAATTTAAGTTCATTTTGGTTTATTAGTTTAGTGATTTACCATAACCATATTCAATAAAGAATGTCATATGGTTTGGTAGGAATGAGAAATATTTTATTTTTGGATAAAAAAAAATTGTCCCAACAAAATGAACTACAATTTCCATGCATATCTCTCTTGATATTATTACACATAATTTACAAACAAACTTTAAAAAACTATCAACAGAAATAATTAGGTCGCTAAAATTAAAAGAAAATTTTAAAAAAGTTATTAACATGTAGAATAATCAGGTCACCTGATAGGACAAAATTAAAAGGATAAATATTATGGTCAACTAATGTTTCCAATTATGTAAAATATAATTTATTGCTTTTATCTAAATTATTTTCCTAAAAAAATATCTATATGAAGTTTTATTAACCCAATCAAAAGAAAAATACTAAAACATCTCTTATACATAAATTCTTTTTACCAATATAAAGAGAAATTAGATATAGCTTGGTAATAGAAGCATAGGAAGGTAAGCTTAATATCGCCGAATCCTTAGTTGGCCATTTTTTAGTGATTCCACCATGAAATGTGCTTATAAAGTAAAGCGCGACATACATTGAGAACCGCGTGTCCCAGAGTTTTACAACACTGACACAACACACAAAAAAACATAACTCTTATTATTTTATTTAAAAAAGTTTTTTATTTTTTAAATAAACTCATTCTATATGTTAAACGCATTCTATAGCAAAATAACATACTTGTAATTTGATTGAGTATAACTTTTTTATTGGGAGAAGATTATTATAGAGGAATTATCTAGGAATACAATAATACAGTATGGTCGAGTTAAAGCACATTGAAGCTGAAATCATTTTTACAGAATCCTTTTAAGAACAAAAAGAAACACACTAAAACGACTTTATAATTATATAGCCATTAGCCAATTAATAACAATTATAACATACCAAATAAAAACAAAGATGTTTATAAAAATTAATCTTCAAATAAGTACACAATACAACAAATCTAGCTGATAAACACCACCAAATACATATAGTCAATTATCATCTTATTATATATTATATATTCTCTACAATAGAGAGAAAAAAATAGTTCACGAGCAATATGAAGCTTAGAGAGCTAAGGACATCCACAACAGTTGCTTAACGATCCAACAGGTTTCAGACCTAATACTTCTACTCTTATGAATTTAAATTCAAAAGGTGTTTGTTACATGTGGTCTTAACAAAGATCGGAAAGACAAAGATCAGAAATTAGTTTAAAGACTAATTTAGTAATTAATATATTTCTATATTCGAATTAATATATTTCTATATTCGAATTACTCGAGAAACATAGGGAAATTAGAATACTGTATTTATAAATCAGAATAGGGCGGAGCAATAGTCAATAGAGCAGTTTCAGAATACAACAGCTGCACATCACAGCAACACCTAACACGGAGCAAACCAAGGTACACAATAGATGTTAACATCCAATAGGAAAACGCTCAAAGGCCACCACGAAGGCGAAGGACAAGGTGGAGGGTGGATTCCTTCTGAATGTTGTAGTCTGCCAAGGTGCGACCATCTTCCAATTGTTTCCCAGCAAAAATAAGCCTCTGCTGATCTGGTGGAATGCCCTCCTTGTCTTGAATCTTTGCTTTCACATTATCAATTGTATCAGAGCTCTCCACCTCCAAGGTAATGGTCTTCCCTGTCAGAGTCTTCACAAATATCTGCATTCCACCGCGAAGCCTCAACACTAAGTGCAGAGTAGATTCCTTCTGGATGTTATAATCCGCAAGGGTACGCCCATCTTCCAGCTGCTTCCCAGCAAATATGAGCCTCTGCTGGTCTGGTGGGATGCCTTCCTTGTCCTGAATCTTTGCCTTCACATTATCAATAGTGTCAGAGCTTTCAACCTCCAAAGTTATAGTCTCCCAGTTAAAGTTTTCACAAAAATTTGCATGCCACCCCGAAGCCTCAAAACCAAGTGCAGAGTGGATTCCTTCTGGATGTTATAATCCGCAAGGGTTCTACCGTCTTCAAGCTGTTTACCAGCAAAAATAAGCCTCTGCTGATCCGGAGGGATGCCCTCCTTGTCTTGAATCTTGGCCTTGACATTATCAATGGTATCTGAACTCTCCACCTCCAAGGTTATGGTCTTTCCAGTTAAAGTCTTCACAAAAATTTGCATGCCACCCCTAAGCCTCAAAACCAAGTGCAGGGTGGATTCCATCTGAATATTATAATCGGCAAGGGTTCTTCCATCCTCAAGCTGTTTACCAGCAAATATCAGCCTCTGCTGATCCGGAGGGATGCCCTCCTTGTCTTGGATCTTGGCCTTTACATTATCAATGGTATCTGAACTCTCCACCTCCAAGGTTATGGTCTTTCCAGTCAAAGTCTTCACAAAAATCTGCATACCACCTCTCAAACGAAGCACCAGGTGGAGGGTGGACTCCTTCTGAATATTATAATCGGCAAGGGTTCTTCCATCCTCAAGTTGTTTACCAGCAAAAATCAGCCTCTGCTGATCTGGAGGGATACCCTCTTTGTCTTGGATCTTAGCTTTGACATTATCAATGGTGTCAGACGATTCTACCTCGAGGGTTATGGTCTTGCCAGTCAAAGTTTTCACGAATATCTGCATCTGTTCAATCAGAAACTAAAACATCAATAACATAGACATGTGTAGTATAGCCATAGTTCAACCACAAAACTCATGCCTCAAATGATAAAAGAGTTTGAATCACAAAAACCTAATTATAAACCGATGAAGTATACAGGAAATTTTGCTAACAACAAACGGATTACATAATCAATCAGACCACAAACTCTAATTCAACCATAAACTCTAGCCCTCAGAAATGACTAAAAAATAATAAATCACGAACCCCTAATTAAAAACCGAGAAAGTGTACAGAAAATTTTGCAAACAACAAACAGATTACAGAATCAAACAGACCACAACCCACAGATCCTTCAAAACGAGAAAAGAAATTAAACCACAAAGCCTAATTAAAAGCCGTAAAAAATATTGCATAAAACAAACGGATTAAAGAACAAGAAAAGGGGACATAATCGGTTCTGGTTCAGCAACGACAAAACGGACCAACAAAGATGAACATAAGGAAATGATCGAAACATGAATATGATCAACGAAGAAGACCTAAAGTATAACTTAATAAGCTGAGGTTAATCAGATTGCGATTTGGTAAACAAATAAGAAAAAGGGAGAGAAGAGAAGGTACCTTGAGGATTAAGACGAAAACTCAAATCGAAAGATTAAAAACTGCAAATTAGGTTTTTGAGATAGGGATTTGGGAATAGAGCGATATATGCAAGGAAGAAGGTATGAAGGAGTGGTATTTATAGCTTGGTTGCCCTGACTAAATGACAAAAATATCAATGGATTAACAAATAGTAATTTGCCACGTGTATTGTGGTTGTAACTGACACGGCAAGATATAGGTTTCTTTCTACACTGCTCTGGTAGATTCTATATTTTGCTTCTAGCAAAATAATTTCCTTACACCAATTCCTCTTTTATTTCTTTTGTGATTTTTAATTTCTTAATGATAAGTGTTGTTTTTTTAAATATGTGTGATAGCAAATAAAATGTTTTAAAATCTCTGTAAGAAAATAAAAATAAGAAAATTATTTTTCTAAATTAAATATTTATTGTTTTAAACTAATGTTTATAATATATTAAAATAAGTATATATTAAATGTATGGTAACTTTGTATTTTACTCATTTAATTTTATAAATTTACGCTAATTTACTTTTAATTTGAATGAAATACATTGACAGCGTATAAATTTTGTTTTATTATATACTCATATTTGATATAAGGCTCTGGAAAGTTGAACATGTTAAGTATTTATTATAATATCTTTTGACTAATTTTTAACTATTTCATTAATTTTTACTTTTTCTAAAAACGTATTTTTAATAAATATGAATAATGTAAATCGGTTTTTTTTATTAAATATCGTACAGTAAGTTCATAACTAAGAAATTTGTTTTTGTTTTCTTTATTTTTTTTTTCAGAATACGTAAAAGAAATTTACTTTAAAATTTTTGAAGAGATTTTAAAATGTAATATAAATATTATATATATTATCATAATTTAATAGTAATATAATTATTAGTGGAATTTCATACATGACAAACTTTTTCTTTTCTCTTTACATCACAAGAAGGTGCTTCAATTATTGAGAATAATAAATAAGCATAAACAAATAAACCGTAAAATTCATTTAATTAATATAAGATCTTTATAACATTCATCAAAATTAAATTTATCAATCGCTATTTACAATTTATTTAAAACTTAAAATTTATATTTATGATATTAGTTTCATAGCTACTAAAATAATTTATTCACTAATTTAAAAAATATATATTTCAAACATTATATAATGACAAATTTAAATTCAAACATTATACATTTTCAAACATATTTTTATTATATAAATTATTTATATTGTTCTAATTTTTTAATTAATAATATTTTATTATTTAAGTATAAAATTTGCAAATAAAAAATTTAACTATTTAAATTTTATTTAAGAAAAAAATCATTTTTCTTTAAAACACATTATCTCCGTATTATTTATATATCTCCAAAAGATCTATTTATCATGCACTTTAAGAAATCATTTTGTTCAATTTTTGGCAAATTCTTCATGCATTATAACTTTCACCTTGTAATTTTTTAAAATTTTCAATTCAAAATTCGAAAAATACAATTTGAAAATTAAATTCTTCTTTTGAAAAAAAAAATCTGAAATAAAAAAATTTATTTAAAAAAGAAAATCTGAAACACAAAATTTGAAAATATATTTTATAAAAAAAAAATCTAAAATTTCAAAATATATTTTAAAAATATATTATGGAAAAGGGATGGAAAGTATAATCTTTTTCATTTAAGATATTTTTATTATTTTGCATAGTTATTTTTGTCATTTATCTGAAAAATATGGTGGAGATTATGGGTTATGGTGTAAGGAAAATTTGCCTCAACTTTTTAATGAAGTTCTATTTTCATGAAATCAAAATAACTTTTTTTAATACACATTTAAGACAAAAATAAAATCCTAAAGGAACCTAACAACACGTAAAAAAGTTGCAATGGTTTTGCCAAAGTCCTCTAAATTTAATGGGAGACTATGACCAATAAATATTAATAACACTGTTATGTAAGAGTTGAATTATTGATATTCTCAATTAAATCAGGAAGGGAGAGAATTGTTGGGATTCCTCCTTAATATAATGGGAGACCATGACCAATGAATATTGGTAGCATTGTTGTGGAGGAGCAGAACTATTGATACCCCTCAATTAAGTCAGGAAGAGGGAGAATTGTTGGGGATCCCTACTTAATTTAATGGGAGACCATGACCAATGAATATTGGTAACACTATTGTGGAGGAGCTGAATTATTGATATCCCTTAATTAAGTCAGGAAGGGGGATAATTGTTGTGGATCCCTCCTTAATTTAATGGGAGACCATGACCAATGAATATTGGTAACTGATCCATTGAATATATTCAATGATGGTCATTCCAAAAGTTTTTTGGAATTGTAACTCTCTCTTAAAAATGTCATGAGCATTACTCTCTTTATGAGCATCATCAACTTCAACTTCAACACCTTCGGGTTTCACATTACCACCATCCTCAACACTACCTTCAACACCTTCGGGTTCCACACCATCACCTAAAAGCAACATACCCCTCAATTAAGTCAGGAAGGGGGAGAATTGTTGGGGATCCCTACTTAATTTAATGGGAGACCATGACCAATGAATATTGGTAACACTGTTGTGGGGGAGTTGAATTATTGATACCCCTTAATTAAGTCAGGAAGGGGGATAATTGTTGTGGATCCCTCCTTAATTTAATGGGAGACCATGACCAATGAATATTGGTAACTGGTCCATTGAATATATTCAATGATGGTCATTCCAAAAGTTTTTTGGAATTGTAACTCTCTCTTAAAAATGTCATGAGCATTACTCTCTTTATGAGCATCCTCAACTTCAACACCTTCGGGTTTCACATTACCACCATCCTCAACACTACCTTCAACACCTTCGGGTTCCACACCATCACCTAAAAACAACATGCACTAAAAATAAATGAATTTCACCATGCGTATTTTCAATTTTCAGCATTTCTAATGCACTACCATCATCAACCAGAACCACCAATCTAGTTTCCAACTTTTCACAACCTTCTCGTGAATACCACATCTCCTGTACTGTTAAAAACCCCATCTCCTTTAGGATGCCAACTATTTCAAAGTAATTCCATCTATCACTCTCACATTCTCATGTTGATGTATCACCACCAACATATCTCGCATCACAAAATGTCCCACTATGGTGGACCACAAGCTGAAAATAACATTCTTCCATGATACAAACTTGATACAAGGTATCCTTATCAAATATAAATATACATATGACCACAAATAACAAACAAATTACAAACCAATCCTACACTTAATTATGTCAAAAACGAAATGTTGGACCACACATAGAAAAATCTTGCACATGGTGGACCCTACATCGTAAACTACTTTGTAAATATTCTCTAAAAGTAATCACAAAACATAACCACTTTGAAAGTAAGTAAAAAAGTACTAACCTTAGAAACAACCACACTCGACAATGCCTTCGAGTTCCACAATCGCTGCCCCCACACAATCGCACCATAGGATCGCTCCTTTTGAATGGGTCGGGGATCGCACCACGGGATACCACCTCACAATCGCAATGAAGGCATGAACCACAGGATCACACCTCAAAATCCTTCTCACACTCGCACCTTAGAATGTTGTTTTTCCGAAACCCAAAATTTGTAACCCCCAATTCAAAATAAAAAAACCCTAACCCTTATTTCAATTTTCACTAAACTAATGTAACCATCCACCTCAGTTGACATGCCACACCTCACAGTAAATCAAATTCCCCTTCTCTCTGCCACATAAGCAGCCATTGACGCCGTAAGAGGGGATTTAACAAAAAGGACCATTTTGGATAAATTTAAGAAACATAGGGACCAAATTGATTTCTTTAAAAACCACTATACTAAATTGACTATTGCCCTTAAATATATGGACGAATAAGGTAATTATACTTTTGTTTATTTGCGTGTATTATTTATCTTTATGCATTTTTTATATTAACTTTAGTATGTTTAGTTTATTTATTTATTCTTATATGTTGATGTATATTTCTTATATATTAATTTTTATTTTTATTTTTTTTTAATTTATTTTTTTATTTAATTTTACATTTATATATATATATATATATAATTGTATAAATTATATTTTTATACAAAATAGTGAAAAAAACATGCTAAATAAATCAACAAAACTTGGAGCGGAATGGAAGAATTTAAGCATATGAAATGATTTCAAAGAAGGTGATAAGATTGTTTTTGAAGGAGATATTAACATACAAAATAATGAAATTCAAGTTATTCGTCTTTTAGGATGAATCCTTTTTTTTTTACTTAACTATTTATTGTTACTTATTTTTCTCAGTTTGTTGATACTTGAAAATTTTTATTTATTTACAAGTATTATTTATGTTTATGCATTGTTTATATTAATTTTAGTAAGTTTAGTTTTTTTATATATTCAAATATGCTTATGTTTATTTCTTATATATTAATATTTACTTTGTAATTTTTTTATTTAATTTCTTATTTATATTTACAATTATATGTATATATATATATATTTAATTATGTAAATTATATTTTTATACAGAATAGTAAAAGAAAATGCGCCAAATAAATTGACAAAACTTAGAACGGGATAAAAGAATTTTTGTATGTGAAATGACTTCAAAGAAAGCGATAAGATTAATTTTGAAGGAGGGGTTAACATACAAAATAATGAAATTTGAGTTATTAGCCTTTTAGGATGAATCTTTTTTTTACATAATTGTTTATTGTTACTTACTTTCCTCAAAATTTATATCAGTTTGTTAATACTTGAACAATTTATTTATTTACGTGTATTATTTATGTTTATACATTATTTATATTAATTTTAGTATGTTTAGTTTTTTATTTATTCGCATATGCTGATTTTTATTTCTTATATATTAATATTTACTTTATAATTTATTTATTTATTAATAAATTAATAATACTTCATAAATTATTAATATCTTGCATTTCGTTCTCGTGCATAACACGCGTTGAAAACCTAGTACATATATAGTATGAATTTAATGCCCAAATAGTGTTGAAGATTATAAGGCTTTCCATTAAGGGAGTTTCTTCCTATACCCTACGTTTTTCTTCCTGCACCCTCCAATTTTTAAAATTTCAAAACTAGTCTTGACCTTTTATTTGAAAAGGGCATCGTTGGTTTGTCATTGTTCTTCTTCTTCGTTCATCTGAGACGCTGGTGGAATCTCATTTAGTTGTACAAAGCAAGGTGGAGGAGTGGGTTGCGTTGTCGAAGTGTTGGTTGGCTTTTAAAGGTAAGAAGAATTAAGTTTTTTTTTAAGAGGTTGTGTGGTTATGGAGTTTTTGTGATTCCCGAAAATTGAGATCCATGATTGTGGTACAGATTGATCAATCCAGAAGTGAAAATGTGATTTCTATATTCGCTACACCATAAGTAAATAATTTTGTTTTATGGATAAGGGGGTGTTCCAGAAACAAATTGTTGACTTACGGATTGCTAAATCTAGAAGATTTATTTCATTTATGGATTGGTGGATCCATAAGTTTTTTGCTAAAAAGGACCAGAGCAAGTATTATTATGCTAAGTATTGTGCTTAATTTCTTTCTAGGGTGAGTAAATAAAAATAACTAACTTCCTGGTATAAAAAAAATTACGAATTTCCTTGTATGCTTTACAGTCGTGCATCAGATTATGGCGACATTGGTAATTCACAATCTAACCTAATGTTGCATCTTCTTTCTATTTTCAAGTTATCTGGTAATTTTGTTGTGGTTGTTAACTACTAGAAAGAGAAATAAAAAAACATTACCATCCTCAATTTCAATAGTTCCTCCTTGTAGGAATGAAAGTCTTAGCATTATAGCATTTTTCCTAAACTTGTTGGACCAAAATAAACCTCGAAGTTATAGATCCTCAAATTCAGAAGATTTCTAGACTCATTAATCTGGGAGATTTCCATATCACTCAATTCGAGATTTATGTGCGATCAAGGTTCTGGAAGACAAAAAACAAATTGTTAATTCCTTGTTCTAAAAACTTAGCGAACTGCAATGTCTGGAATCACAACAAATATATTGCGAAAAAGATAATCCGTAAAAAAAAAAAAGAAATATGGATCCAAAAACCAAAAAACCATCGAACCATCACCAAGTCACCGGAGACACCACCGAACCACCACCAAGAGAAACACCTTCCTATGTCAACAGATGGAGCCACAGTCGTGCATAAAGAGCAATGGAGGTCTGTGTGCAAAGGAAGAAGAAAGAGTAGAGTGTGGATAGTTGTGTGTATTTTAGGGTTTTTAAAAAATACTATGGATAACTTTGTCTTTGTATAACATTGTGGGGGTGCAAGAGCACACACACAAATCGATATTTAGGAAGCCTCTTAATAATTTATATGCGAGGAATCAATATAAATGATTTTTATACCGGCATTAATATCAATCAGAGGACACAATATTGTCATCCTAATCGAAATACAGAAGAGTGAGAAAGATGAAATCCAATCCCTATTTTTCCATTTGAAACAACAAACTCTTTTATTAGTTTTCTTATTAATCATTGCCATCATAACAACTTTCAACATACTTTTATTATTTTGTTTTATATTTAGTTAATATTTTACTTGATTATTCAACTGTTCCTTGTTGGTTCGATATTATTACTTTTGAAAACGCGGTGCACTTGCCGTAAAAAGTCATCAATAGCTCTAGTGGTTGGTCTTGAGCTGAGGCCTCTGCCATCATCCCCTCCCTCTTGAAAAGGATTTATCCTCAAAAATCAAAAGTATTTCCCTCATCAATTGTGTTATCTGCAATAGGTGTTAGATATATAACATTGAAAGTAGCATGTACTCCATATTCCTCAGACAAATCCAACTAATATGCATTACTATTGACTCTCTTGAGGACTTGAAAAAGACCATCTCCTCATAAACTAAGCTTAGACTTCCTCTAATGAGGGAATCTATCTTTTTTAAGAGGCAGCCAAACCCAGTCTCGCTCTTAAAAAACTATCTCCCTTTCCCCTTATTGTTATGTTTTATATATTTCACAATTTGTTTCTATATTTGATTTTTAATCCTGTCATGTAATTTCTTAACAAATTTTGCTTTTGTTTCCCCTTCATTAAGCACAAATTCATGTGGATTAGGAAAAGATAACAAATCCAAAGGAGTGTGAGGATTAAAACCATATACAACCTTAAATGGAGAAATATTAGTAGTCTTATGGACCACTCTATTGTAAGCAAACTCAATATAAGGAAGGCACTCATCCCAAGATTTATGGTTTCCTTTCATAAACGACCTACTCATAGTTGATAAATATTTATTTACTACCTATGTTTGTTCATCCATTTGAGGATGACAGGAGGTTGAAAAATTCAACTTAGTTCCTAACCTTTCCCAAAGAGTTCTCCAAAAAGGGCTAACAAATTTTGAATCTGTATCCAAAACTATTGTTTTAGGTAGACCATGAAGTCTTACCACTTCTCTAAAGAAGAGTTTGAAGATGTTGTTAGCATCATCCACTTTATGGCAAGACATAAAATTAGTTATCTTGCTAAACCTATCCACTACCACACAGATGGAATCAAAACCTCTTTGTGTCCTAGGAAATCCTAAAATGAAAATCCATGTTAATGTCTTCCCATGGAGCACAAACAAAAGGTGAAGAAGTATAAAGTCCATGAGGCATTGTCTTAGACATAACTTTTAAACATGATATGCATCTATGACAATGTCTTTGAACTTCTTTTCTCATATGGGCCAAAAGAATTTCCCTTTAAAAAGCTCAAGAGTTTTATCAATTCCGAAATTACTCACGAGACCTCCTTCATGTGACTCTTTAACAAGGAGTTTTTTGTGTGTTCCTTGAGGTATACAAAGTTTCCCATCTTTAAACAAATACCCCTAAGAAACATAAAATCCTCCTTGTGCTCTATGTTTCCAACTAACAAAGGTGGATGCAAAATCCTGATCATTCTCATAAAGCTCAAGTATGTTTTCAAATCCAAGAATTTGGGCTCCAAATTTAGAAAAGAGGGCATGTCTTCGAGATAAAGCATCTGCCACAACATTTGTATTGCCCTTCTTGTATTTGGTAACATGTAGAAATTGCTTTAGAAATTTCATCCACTTTGCATGTCTTTTGTTCAATTTATGTCAACCCTTAAGATATTTCAGTAACTCATAATCACTATGAATAACAATTTTTCTTAAAACCAAATAATGTTCCCGAGTATGTAGAACCTTGACAAGTACATAAAAATCTTTGTCATGGTAGGGTAATTGAGGATTGCCCCATATAATTTTTCACTAAAATATGCAATTGGTGCCCACTTGCTATAATACTGCACTTATGTCCAGATTTTAAACTTAAACAAAAATTAATTAGGTGGAATAATCCCGTAGTAGATTAATTGCATCATTACAAAACCCAAGCAGTGCTTTTGTTTCAAATTAATTTCTGTTTTTTAAATTAGATATACATTTAATTATAGAGTCCATAAAATTAAGTTATGTGTTTATTAACAATTCTATCACTAAAAAAAGTTTCTTAGAATGTTCAAATATATAAGTGAGACACTCAAAATTAAAATATACAACCTATTTAAACAATAAAGTGAATTCACTTAAAATATTTTCATACCATAATTTGATTTGGATGCTTAATTCTTTCATGAAGGGCCCTTACTAATTTGGATTTTTAATTGTCATATAAATTTAAGAACACTTACTAATTTCATACACTAATAACAAAAATTAACACAATTAACTTATTTTTAATATTGGCTCTATTATCTATCTGCTCACATAATAACTCATATTATAATTTAATCTTTTAATAACCAAATATCTGTTTATATAAATAGTATTATCTTCTAATATAAAAATGTTTAATTTTTTTAAAAATGATGATTGCATTTACTTCTTTTCCACATTAGAAGTAAATATTTGAAAAATTAATTATATTAAACGTAAAATGTGCATTTAATTAATAAATCCTCTTAATAGATGTTTGAAGATATTTATAAAATTTATATTAAGTATATCCAAATATATAAAGAATCAGAGTGAAAATATATATTTTTATTTATAACATTAATTTTATGAATTTGACCAAATTAATTATATTTAAATTAAATTTTTCATTTCCTGAATAAGTTTTTCTAAAAAAAATCCGAAAATGTTAATTCCCAATTAATATTAAATGCTTCTAAAATTTAAAGGACTATAATGTAATATACAGTTTTTACTCCATAATAACATATTAAATATTAATATTTACTTTACATCAATTCTATAATCATACAAATAAGATTGTTGTAGTATATTAATTTTTACTTTACGTGATGAATGTATTTTTAATTATTGGATTAAAGTATGTTTTAATCATCTATTTTGGTGTGTTAATTTTGGTCTTCAAAAGTTTTATTTTTTAAAGTGGCCCCTACTTACAAATAATTTAATATGCCAGTAAAAATATGTTAAGTTACAAGTTATTTTAAAATAGTTATTAATTATTGATATAAAACATTTAATATGTATTAAATGACAATAATTGCTTTCTTAAAAATATTAATTTATGAAGAGAAAAGTAAGTTGAATTGAATGTTATTGCCTATAAATTCAAAGCTGTAAACAGGATCTGAATGTTGTGAATTAGTGTTTTTGTTGAGAATTGTGTTTGACAATGGGAGATGAGGTTGTGTTGTTGGATTTCAATCTGAGTATGTTCTGTGTAAGAGTGAAGATTGCATTGACAGAGAAAGGGGTTGAGTTTGAGAACAAGGTAGAGGATTTGGTGAACACAAAAAGTGCTCTGCTTCTGCAAATGAACCCTGTTCATAAGAAAGTTCCTGTTCTTATCCACAATGGCAAGCCAATCTCTGAATCTCTCATAATTGTTGAGTACATTGATGAGATTTGGAGGGATAGAGCTCCACTTTTGCCCACTGATCCCTACCAGAGAGCTCAAGCCAGGTTCTGGGCTAATTTTGTTGATAATAAGGTAACATCAATCTTTGTTCTTGAGGAATCATGTACATCATATGTGGAGTTTCATGTTACAACACTCTTTCACACCTTTTTTTTTCTTTATCTGTCACATCATTTCTTATATTCATAATTTTTTCCATTTTATTTCTTGTTCTTTCAAGTCATCAGTCAACACAGTTTCAGGACACCATTATTCTTCAATTTGACCCTAAGTATCTCACAGGTCACAAGCACCTCTCACATGTTGAAGGATTTGTGAAAGTAAACATGTGAGAATTTGAGAGAAAAAATAAACATGTGAGAATTTGAGAGAAAAAATATCTAGAAAGTAAAATTATTTTGATTGAGATAAGTTAGAATGAATTTGTAAAAAATATTTATTAAAGTTTGTGAATTATATGATGATTATAAATAATTTTTTATTTTTTTTAAAAAAATGTATAAAATATAAATTTATAAATTTATTTTTGTATTTAAAAATATTTAAATAGTAAAGTATAAAGTATTTTGTGTAAATTTAAATTAATTAAAATTTTATAAATTATTTCAAATATCATTGAATAATTATTTAAAAAAAAAACAGAATTACTAAAGGGAACATGAAAACTTGTAAATTTAGGAATGTAATCAATTTTAAAATATTTTGTTTCGACTTCGGATAAATTTTGATGTAGAAAAAATAATTTTATATTATAATTAAATAATAATCTTGTTTTTATGTTTAATTTTTTATAATTTATTATTATTAAATAAATTATACTTTTATTATAAATATTTATACTTATTTTTTCATATTATAAGAATATTATTGTTATTATTATTAGTTATTACTATTTATTTTATTAGTAATATTATTAAATATTTAATATTTTTATTTTTATTATAGATACATATAAAAATCATTTTCCATAAAATAAAAAAGTAAAATTAAAAATTATCATTTTTGTTATTATTAATATTATTATTTATAATTTTATTTTAATTATTATTAAAAAATTAATTTATTATATAATTAATTACTTTATATGTGTATAATGAAATAATTATGGGTAGTTTTCACTTTGTAATAAGTTATATGTAAATTCTTTCTGACTTTCATTAGTTTTCTTTACATAACGAATGAGTGCATTTTTTTTTTCTCCCGCAAATTGACGTTTCTACATCTTCGTAGTTTGAGTGGAAACAAACGTGTTTCAGAACTCGCGTTTCCCTCGCGACACAGTAAATATGCAAATACAAACACAACATTAAGATATGATAGAAATTTGATTTCTGACCATGAAAACAAATCTATTGATAAGAGAGTTGTCTTTCTGAACATACTCTAACTTTTCAGAGATTAGTTCCATAGTTGCAAACTACAGGGATTCCTTGGATCTAAACTGATGGAAAAAAAAAAAAAAAACTATTCGTGAGATATTTGGTCCCCATTTTACCAACTTTTGTTTTGGTTATTGATTTCTTAATTTTGATAATAACATACCACTTCAGGATTTTGGTGTGCAATATTACAATACTATTTTTAATCAACTTTAACAACAATTTGAGTTTGAGAGTAGTTTGCTCCATTAAGCTTGAACAAAAGAGAGCTCTTATATTAATCTGAGTTGGGATATATATGCTCAAACATGTGATATGCAGGTGCATGAAGTTGCAAAGAGGATATGGACTGGGAAGATAGGAGAACATGAGGCAGAGAAGAAGGAGTTAGTAGAGAATTTGAAGCAATTGGAGGAGGCTCTTGGGGACATGCCATATTTTGGAGGTGACACATTTGGGTTTGTTGATATTGCTTTGATTCCCTTTTACAAATGGTTCTCTTCTTATGAGAAAATTGGCAACTTCAAGCTGGACTGCCCAAAACTCACTGCTTGGGCAAACAGATGTTTGGTGAAAGAAAGTGTTTCCAAATTTGTTTCTGATGAAAAGGATGTCTATGAGTTTATTCTGAGCCATAGGAAAAGAATTGGGGTAGATTGAGACACAGAAACCAACTAAGAATAATGATAAAATGCTGAGTTTGGGAAGTTTGTCTCAGCAAAATAAATTATGCAATAAACTGAAGTGATTTGAGCTAGTCAATTTGACTTAGTTGGTTAAAATATCTGTGCATTTCTCCTTTGTTTTGTTATGAATACTACTCTTTTTATATTCATGTATAAACAATGAAAATGAAAAGCACTAAAAACATACACTCTCGGAACAAAAGAATAAAATGTAATAGCATTACTAAGGTTATATATATTCTGCTACCAGCCAATATTAACATAAACAATCAATTGTAATTCAACAAACAACTCATCGATTTTACAATATTTATCCACTCTTAACAACAATTCTCACAAATCTTTGTATGTAATATTTTTCTTAATGTGATTGAAAGTGGTTTGTTTCCTCCTCTCTAAATCTACAATATTGGAAGGACACAAATTGAAAAGCTTCTATGGCATCTTCATATGGATTTTCAACCTTTCCAACAAACCTTGCAAAGGAGTCTCTTTTAAATGTTGCCCAGTTATGGTTTTATTCTTCAAACTCAACTTGGCCAACTTAATCCACATCTTCACTTGTACTTTGCAAATCAAAGTTTCATCTCACAGTGTCTTTCTCCATCTAAGGCTCACAGATCTGCTTTCTTAACCACCATCACACACTCATCCAAGCCATGCTGATCATAATCTGACTCTAATCTATTCTTGTAGAACTTCCCCGTCTGGTTGAAATTCTCATGTTCGAACTTTGTCCCAATACCTTCTTCATTAAATTTAGAAGCCTCTTTTTTCCAGTTGACCTCCAACCTTTCTATTTTGTCCTGCATGAGCCCCAATTTGTTATCCATGCACGAACAAATTCTGCTCTCAATTCTGGCTTCGTTCCATTCAAGTTTTTCCTCCAATAGATCCATCCTTTCTGTCACCAAACTCGTGGTTTATTTAGTAAATACTAAGCCAAGGCTCCTCCAGAGCACAAAGATGCAACAGGAAAAAGGTACCAGAGAGAAAAAAATAGGGGAATTTCTACTGGAACAAAGTCATTTATGCAAAAGGTTCGTGAACCCATCATTTTTTAGGACACTGTGCAACAGATGCCAAGTGTTGCTGCCAAGTACATGAAAAAATTATGTTAGAGTAAATCAAATGCCAAAAGATATGCAAAGTGTCTATTTATTGAATCTTCCTAGACATTGAACATTAGGACAAATAATTTTCAAGTACCGGATAGGCAAGGAGGATTATGAGTAACAAAGAACTTTTAATGGAAACAATTTGCACAATTCCAGCAGTGTCCACGTGTTAACTTTAGAGGATTTGGCACTAGTAGTTCCTGTGTGCAGTTCTCAATTTGCAGTTGTCTAGTGAATTGGGTCAGAAAGAAATGTGGGAATCTTTACTGGTCATTGGTTGACTCTTGAATCCATTCCGGGGATTGTGTAGTTCATATATAGCTTCTTTGTGGAGTTCTGCTAATGGATATTATTAGACATTCGTCATGTTGCATGTTACTTGTTCATACTTCTTCCTTTTTTTACATAATATATTTAAGGATTCTTTTTACCCTATAGTATATGTATAATGTACCTATCTCTTCAATCTTAATGATTTTTGTTTAAAAAAAGCAACAAATTCGGATTAACAAGAAAAATAGATAAAAACGAAGAACCTCGTTTGTGATTCTGTTGAGTTTAATTGAATTGTAATACATATAACAGTTGACTGAGAGACAGTGCCTAAAGATCCCAACCAACTTCATGTCCCTTTCTACAGGTCTCCTCTACCACTTCAATAACATGCAGCATAATTTGCTGTAACTATTGCAAATCGACAAGTTTTTTGCTAAACATAATCATATAACTACTGATATTCCGAAATATGTCTTGTCCTGACTTTTGTTAGCCAAAATTTAACACAATTTATCATGTTGAAGCTGTGGAATAGGACTTAGGCATAAGACATACAACACAACTTCCATTTTTGGCAGGTACAAGTACATTAATTAGAGCAAATGATGTAAAGTGATAAAATCCCTCTGAAGTCTAAATGGCATAACTAATGACAGATATAAAAATGCAGGGCTTAATCAAGTATAAAGGAAAAATAAACGTTTTACTAGAAAAAAGGAAATTGAAAAGACAAGGGTTGTAATGTATCTACCTTCTGAGATGTAAGTTTCTCTCACATATGTTATTTGTTTTACATAGTGAATTTCTCATCTGGAAGAACAGATTAAGTATTAACACCATCCACGAACAGATTAAGGAGAGAAATTATAGAGAAAAATGCATTACAAATCCTCAATCAATTTATGTATTTAACAATTTAAACAGTTAGTCGCTAGGAATGATAAACATTTCTAATAAAATAATATTAAAAAATCATACCCACTAGTTTGATCTATAATAATAAAATATGCCACACTTCAACAAAAGAAAATTAAAAGAAATGAACTAAAACATCAAATGAATGTTTTGAAATTTTAGCTTAAGTTCTTAATGTTTTTTTGGCAAATGCTGGGCATATTGTGAAATCACATCCAATAACTAGCATATTATAATGATAAATAATCTAAATGTAACATTCAAAATCATACCCTGTATTTTGATCTATAACAATAAAATTTCCCATTTCAACAGAAGAAAATTAAAAGAAATGAAATATAACAGTAAACAAATTTAGTTTCTTGTTCTTAATGAATGATTTGTTATGCTTTTATGGCAAATGCCAGCTATGCTTGGATAATTCGTTAACAGCATTAATGGCTTAATTAGAAGTAAAGAGGCAAAGTACGTGTGGCAATTTTTTTGTTAATAGATATAGTTGTTAGAGTGGAAGTAAAGAGGCAGAGTTTATATGTACTATGTGCTACTACTGCATTTGATGTGACTATAATGATAATTTTCAAGGTTTCTTTGGGTTAGCATATGATTTAAGACAACATTAGACACTTAATTTGATAGTGTTTAGATTTCAGTGTCCACCCAAAACTAGTCAAAGGCTTACTACACAGCTAGCGCGCACGGGTACCAAGGGTAGAGAGTGTGGTGGAGTGTTAAGATCTAAATATCAATAGCATGTTAGTGTGGGGTTTATAAGGCCCTGGGCTCTTCAACTACACCAACTAGTTTATGTGGTGTTGTTCTCTCCAGATTCTTTCTATTAAACATAAAGCACATGGCCTCTCAACTATAAATAGGCAACTTAAGCAGTGGTGTTGGCATTGGAGTTATCACCCAAGAATGGTCAAGGAGTTCGTGCATACCTTGTTGGGGCAGCTAAGCATAGTGGGATTTAGGATCCAATTGCAATTTTAGTGTGTGGTTTATAAAAAGCCTTGAACAGTGGGATCTCTTTTCAACTACAGTAGCTACTATAAAAGAAAACAATATGGTGGTAAACAATTCTGTATACATGGCCTTTCAAAAGGCAATATCCCAAGTTCACTGACTCATGTTTTGAATGAAGGGAGGAAATATGTTAAGCATTTATATATCCTCTCTTGATCACTCTCACAATCACTCCCTCTGATTTAGATTGATCTTATTATGTTGAGAAACCTGTTGTGCTTCTTTCAGTGATCCCATTCCCACAGGGACTCTGGAAGTAGGATTAAAGTCACTTATGAAGGAAACTGTGAACAGCACTTCTAGGTTATCATTTCAGTCTCTATATAAAGTACATCGGCGTCCATTACGTACAGAAAGCTACCGGACAGATTATTGCAAAATCGTAAATGACAATAGCTGCGCAACCAACATTCTTTTCTTGTTTATTTATGTGCTACCAACTAAACCATGACCCAAAAAAGAGGAAAAAGAAAAAACATGGAAATTTTGAATCCAATTGAGACCAGGTACAAGAAAGATGATCTCTTCTATTCAGCCAGAATTCAAGGCAAAGAGTAACTATGCTGGAAATATTATCTACTACTACAACATGTCCACAAAATGGAGGTAACCTGACACACAATTACTTGTGAAGCAGATAAGGCTAACATCCAATTTTTCACCATATAATTTCACTTTTGAAATGATAAATAGGTGCAACATATTATCATAAGTATCACAACATGGCATGCAACTTCTGCATTTGAATTTGGCAAAAGAAAAGTAACAGTGCTTGATATTTCAATGTTCCAATAATGCAACCAGCCGTCCCACAAACTAACCCTACCCAAAAAACCCACAACAATGAATTCCACAACACCAACAACAACCAATTCATCATTCCAAATCTTATTGCAATGTTTAATGGCAATGGATTGGACGAAGAAGTACACTATTACGCGCCGCGCCGCCGACCGCCAGCGGAAACATCCCCGTTCAGCTCTTCGTCCTGCTCCCGGGCGAGGATCTCCGCCAGATGCTCCAGCGCCTCCTTGGCCCTCTTCCTGGCCACAGCTGCCTCTCTGGCGCGGCGCTCCGCGTCGAAGCGCGCCGCAGCTGCAGCCTTGCTCATGGAGAGGGCCGCGATCCGCGCAGCGGCGACGAGGACCTTGGCGGACTGGACATCTACTGCTCCAGTCTTGCGGTCCGGAGGGCTGAAGAAGTTGAAGTTGGCGTCGAGACATATAGGGCAGAAGAAAGGTGGCGTGGAGTCAACAGCGGTATTGGAGGGGAAGACACAGGATCGGTGGGCGACGGAGGGGCAGCGGACGCACATGAGGCGGTGGTGCGGAGCGAGGAGAGAATCTTCGTGAAGGTCGAAGCAGAGCGGGCAGAAGAGGCCAGGGTGCTGCTTGAGAACACAGTTGGTGCAGTAGTGGCGGGTGTGAGCGCGGTGGCGGATGTTGTGGATGTTGAGAGACAGGGTTTGTGTGGCGCCGCAGATGTCGCAGTTCGACAGAGAGGGTTGCCGGGAGTTCATGGCGGAGGAGGAGGAGGAGAGAGCCCCGTACGGACGTGTCCAGTTCCAACGGTAACCCTAGAAATTCAACAATGAAAAAAAGGAAACTGAGATTAGGAAAATGGTGGGAACTACCATCAGATTCTTTCACCAACTGTTTTCTTTTCTTCTAATCTCATGTTAGACTTAATTCTTATTCTTTTTTTCCTATTTACTTTATTTGTTTGTTAAAAACATATAAGTTTAATTATTTATTTAAGCTATGATTAACTCAAGTTTATATCACAGTGAAGATAATCAATCCATGTATAGGGTAAAGTTTTCAATTTGTGCACATATTTTCAATGTAGCAAAAATATTAATATAGGATAATTTTATTAAAAATTAGTTTATGGAAAATTCTATTTTTACATATCTTAAAATTTGTTTTATAAGATACCGGTAATTGCTGTTTAATTGAGCATTAAAAACTGACGACAGTTTGAACTACTGTTCAAACCTGCACTTTCGGTCAATATTTTATATTTTATGCTTGTTTTCGCGCTATTACTCTGAATCTTCAAGAATTTTCACACAAAATGAGAATCAAACACAATTTATCTACAAAATAGATGGTAGTGTGTGTTGAATTTATATAATTTTTTTTTTCAAAATTTAATTAAAATGTTTTTTCTTAGGGTATAATACCAAGTTAACATCATGCATGTATTAGAAGGATTATTTAATTATCTTGTAAGTTACATTCACTGTGACTTTAACTTTTTTTATAATTATGGTGCTTTGTGACTAATTGGACTTTATTACATATGTTAAAAGTTAACATCTTATTTAATTATATCATTAATGAGAGGATATCTTTAATACTATTCTTATTTCTTTGAATATTTCTTAAAGCTTATTTACTACAACTTTCATTGTGCTGTTACTTTAATTTGTTATTTTTCATATCTTTTTCTCAAATATATACACTTAAAAATTAAAAAAACTACATATTTAAATTTATTTAATAGTTCATTTTATATAAACAATGTTTTATTTTTATACAATAATAAATTCATTTTTAAATGATTTTAAAGATAGTTCAAGATTTTTAAAACATTTACCTCCCATGAAAAAAAATACTGCAACTAATAAATGAATATATATTTAGACATTAGTCAAATAAATATATTAATATTTCCATTTCATTTTTAGAATATTATATTTTCAAACTTAAATAATAAAATAATTAATATTATATAATATTTAAAAAGTTATCTTTAATATTTTACATAGTTCATAGTTTTATAGACATCCTATCTAATCATCTATACTATTATATATTATTTAAAAACTTCTTCTAATATTATATTTTTAATTGGATTTTTTTTTAATAATTTTTATTTATTTATTTAATAAAATGAATAGTTGAATTTTTTTTGTATTTAAAAATAATTAATCTTTTTAAAATAATGGAATATAATTTTTTTAATAATATTTTTATAGAATTATATATATATATATATTTAAATTAAATTATTTTTAATTAATTAATCAAAATAAAAATTGTAAAAATTATAAAATTGTATATATTTTAATATAATAAGAATATAAATACATAGACGTATATTTTCTGAAAGTATTATTAATGTCAGCTTCTATTTGAATTTATTATGTTTATCTCCTTCAAGTATTTGTCAGAGATTCTTTCTTTCTTTATCATCTAATTAATTATATTTACATTTTTCTATTTTTTTTCAAAAATATATATAATATGCATGCATATACACCTAAAAAAAGTATACTTAAATTTAGTTAATCACAATTCATTCAAACAATTAATCATTGAAAAACTTTAGTTTGTATAAAGTTAGTAATTTTACATTTAAATTATTAAAAATCAAGACTTAATTACATTTTTGGTTTCCATATTTTACAAAAATATATAATTTTGATTTTAAAGTTTATTTTCTTGATTTTTAATTATACCAGATTTTGATTATGAATATTTGTTACATATTTTATTTTTATTATGTAATTTTATTGGATTTTTATTTTAATCTTGAGACCAAGTAAAGGACCCTGGTCAAAAAAAGGGAAGAAAAGTTTTCATGTTTGAGAAGGAAAGAAAACAGCGCGGGTTTTGAATTTTGAGAGGAATTGGCTTGATTAGAGAGGGAGAGAGAGAGGAAGCATAGCGTAGTTACAGCATCCATGGATGTGGAGGACTGGGATTTGAGTGCAGAGGACCTCGATTCCCTTGAAAGAGACGCTTTCCAGAAGATTGCTCAACTACGCAACCCTCCTCCTCAATCTTCTCCGCACCAACATTACAATTCTGCAACTACAACAACGAATCATTTCCCACCAAAACCCCTTCCCAATTTGCGTACCCAAACTGTAAAGTTATTATCTTTTCTCATTCCCGTTACTTTGAGTGCCATGGGCACTTCTCTTTGTTTTCTTTTTTATGTCGTTTATAAGGTTAACTTAGTCGTTTCGATGTTAAATATTCTCATGCCTATGTTATGTCTCATTTAAAATGAAGCAACTTAGAGGAACAAGCACAAGCTGTTTGACAGTATTATGAATTATGAAATCATGAAGTATATATGACATTTTGGGTAGGAACATCGCTTTGTGTTTTAGTTTTATTGCTTCCATCCAGGTTGGTGCTTCGTCTCAAGGAGCAAGAGCATTGCCCACGTCATTGAAATCAAGGACAAACAACGGTGTGCTTACTGTCTTTTGCACCATTTTCTTATTCACCCTTTCTCTCTTTTGCACCATTATGCCCAATGGTCTTTGAAAGTTTAATTTTCTATGGTGATGGTGATTTGCTGGTGTTTGTTTTATTTATCCAGCTTTGTGTGTTGCAGACGAACATTCCAAGAAAGGACTGATAAAGTTTTCTGTCAAATTTTTTCTTCATTCCAGTGGAAATATTGCAGCAAAGTTTCAATATGACCAGGTTTTATTGACTAAATCACTAGCAGAGTATTGATTTTATTATTCAATTCTGAATCCTTCACAAACAAGGCTTTGTCTTTGTTTGACCATATACATGTGTAAGTGTAGAGCTCTGGCTCATACTTTGGAATTTGTTTTGCACCAGGTAGTAGTAGCTACTTTTCGAAAAATCCCTAATTCTTCTTGGAATGCAAAAGAACGGTATGTTTCTCCACCCTTCATCCAATTTGTGTGTTTGTGCGCTGCACACCAGTGTGAGCATGTGTTAGTTTTCTGGATTGGCTACTTTGTTGCATTAGCCATATAAACTTTGAGCTTGCAGGTTATGGGTATTCCCACTATCTTCTTTGTCAGAAGCAGAGAAGTTTCTTGGAGAAGTATCAGGTTATAATATTCAGGTAACGGCTGCTTCCTCATCATTCCCTTTTCTTTATAGTTAGGAAATTGATGTTAGTATGCTACTATTTACCATCATAAGAGAAACAACCTTGACATACACAAATTTTCTTTTCATAATAATTTTGTTACCTTGAGTGTGAATCTTGGATCAATAGTAAGACTGATACCAGTGTCTTCATTTGTGAGGGAGGGCTTGCGTGTTTGTGTCCCTCTTCTGATTATCACAGAAAAATCCTCCCTTTTTTCTTATTTTTTTGGTAATTTGTTTAACTTTTAAATTTAAATTTTAGGCTTTGTCCAGATCATGAGGATATCTATTTAAATTTTGCACCCACTTAATAATTGAGTGTGGTTATTAGATGAGCAAGTCTGAGAGAAATCTTTTGAAGATCTTTTTTATCTTTGATAATTGTACTGGCGGTTTGCGTATAAGGTAGTGAGTGGTCTTTTTTTGGAGCTTCCTCGTTCCTTTTGTTAACTAATTGGTTGTTTTATGTGGTTCTTCTGAATTATTTTGTTTGGAGAGAAACCGTTGCACGAGTTTCAAATCTTTTCTGTGTAGATTAGAGGAAATCCTTGATGTACATGTTTGTACTGAATTCTACTATGATTTTTGAGTTTCCTTTTTTGTTTTAATTTATATTTGTTTCAAGGCATTTCCCCCCCTTTTGTCTCTTGCCAATTACAACTTTAACCCTTTTTTATTTACCCTTGGATGTTTTAATAATGGAAAGACAGATTATTGAAAAAGTAAAGCATCGTATGTGGATAATAGGACTAGGACAATCAAAGGTTGGATCTTGGATCACTGATTCTGTAAATTTTTATTCATTGAGTGAGAAAAACATGTTATCCTAGAGTAAGCTTGTATATCGATTTTTATGTTTAAGTTTGTGGTTTTTTTGACATTATTTTGTTTCTTAACTTCATTTCTGTATCTTTTAGTCTTCTTCACTTATTTAGATAATTTTATAGGTTGAAAACTTGGATCCCTTAGTGCAACGTGCCATTGCTGCAGCTTCTGCAGTTCCAGATCTTCAAGGTATATACTGAATACTTTCATTATCAATTTGTTCTCACTTTTCTTGGTTACAAGGCTTTAGGTCTACATTTGTGCTTTCTTTTTTGTGAAAATTTCTGAAGTTGCTATTTTTTGCTGCTTTACTGAAAGATCGATACTACAAGATCCCTAGTTATATTGAATCAAAGCTACTGCCATTTCAGCGAGAAGGTGTTAGGTATATAGTGACCTGATCACTTTTTCCTCTCTCACCATTCTCTTTAATATGAATCAGTTATTGTCTTTTATTTTCCTTGTCTATTTGTTTTTTCCTCTCATGCATTCATTTTAGTTATTAGTTATTATTTGTTTTCAGGTTTATATTGCAGCATGGGGGACGTGTTCTCTTAGCAGATGAAATGGGACTAGGCAAAACATTGCAAGTAATTCACTGTCTAAAATTAAATTATTTCCATACTTGTACTGTGCATCATGTTGTATAGCAGTGTTTTGCTTCTTTAAAACAAACAAACAATTTTTTGTGGTGGAAATAAAACGTTGGCAGGATTTCTGCTTTTCTAATATCTATTGTGGTGTCATAAATTTGGTTAATTATTTTTCTTCTGTAAATAAAAAAATTGCATCTGTGTCTTGGATGTTAATTGACTCACGATAGAAATCATCCTTAATGATTCAGTAATATGTCTAACTTAAGTAACAACAGTACACATAAACAACATTACAGTCACAGTAGCACTGATGTAGAAGTGAGTAGCATTCATTTGTTGTAACTTGGGGTTGTGCAATATGTCAGAGTTACAATCTTTTCTTTGGTTGTTAATTGTTAAGTTGGAACTCAATGGGAAAAGTTGGAACTCAACAAATTAAATAAATAATAATTGTTGAGGTCTAACATTTACTATACATAGGGTTAAAATAGAGCTTATAAAGGCTTTCAATCCTCTCTCATAAACTAGTTTTTGGTGTTGAGTTAGACCTAGTCCAAATTCAAGAAGGATCATACATGTGAGAGTTGAAAGGGAGTTGGTTGTCTCATTGATAACCCTCAGTTGACAATTCCCATAGGAACAATTTCATCTATCCTCTATTAATGCATGTCAACCATATCTTATCTCACTTGGAGCAACTTCACCTTGTTGATCGCTTTGTTGATACACTGGTGGATCTTTCTATAGATAGTACTTCCTGAATTTTTACCCTTGCTAATGGTCACATGATCTAATATGGACATCCCAAAAATGCGTTATAGAAAATCACTCAGTAAAACCAAAGTCATTTCCAATGATGAAAGTTTAATTTCATGTTTCATAGTGGAATTTCATTCATCATAATCAAAATATGATAGGTTCCCAACCTCTATGGGGGAAGTCTCTTAATGTTTATGGCCCATATAGAATCATCCAGGCAGGTAAGGGAGAGTTAGTTATGGAGAGAGAAATTGATACCGAATCTATTACTTGGGAGAAGAAGGATGTAGGGGTGTGGAAGTTTATTGTTGTAGTGTGGTGCAGGTCTAGAGTGTGTACTCTGACTTGGGAGGGCCTTCTTCTGTTGCGTTTTCTCTTATACTTGTTGCTTATTTTCAGAAATGCAAATACATCAGATTTCTGATAGAGGTTCTTGTAAAATAATTGCTTCTCTTATATTTCACAAAATATAATAATCTTATTGACCAAAAATAAGTTCATAATGCAAAAATAAAATAGTATGGTCAGCAGACAATATAAAGACTTATTTCTCCTAGCAATTAGATAACAATAACATTACAAAATAATTGATAATGATCATAAAAATATGCTGCCATGGTCGCTATCCACTTAAAACTATGCAGAATCAAACTAAATCACTGTTTACAGGATGGTAGTTGGTAGACCTGAACGCCTGCTAATATTTAGTAACGCTTGGAGAATTATTTAATGATGATAAAATCCATTCCTAGAGTGCTAAAATACACCTTCAAAACTAAAATATACTAAAACTTAATTTATCAACTGTTTGGGTTGTGGTTGTACTTGATGAGTGAAATATGAATTTGCCATGGAGTGGTTTTTATTCCTTTCTTCTCAAAGCACCATCCCTGACATCAGAAAATGGCTCAAGAGCTGCTTAGGTGTGTCGCCAAAAATAAATGGCACTTCAAAGTCTCTTGGTAATTTCTAAAAGATGACTTGAAATGGATAAAATGGAGAACAAACATAAAAAGATGAAAATCAACTGGAGAAACAGGAGCAAGGTGAAAAAATAATTACCATTTAATTGCATAAGACAAATAATTTACACAAACAGGTGATTTGCCTGGGATTTTGATGATATGCCAACAAATTTGGCTCAAAGAGGCCTGTTGCCATGGGCCACATGGGAGTTGGTATGTCAGTTGACAACACCAGCCAGATGCACCAACGTGGTGTGTAATAGACCATGCAAATCTACGCTTTGAGTAAAATGTTTCTATTCTACAATTATGTTATTTTTTCTCGCCTTGTTCTGTACTTTTCTGCAAAACAACACATAAGAGGGGGGCAGGGAGCAGACAGATGATGATGGTGGAGAGCCTTAGATTTTATCAAGTTTCATTCTTAAAATTTCAAAAATTGCCTTCATTTCTTTTTAACAAAATTGATTTGCTTGTTTTATTTTGCAGGCCATTGCTGTAGCTTCATGCATTCAGGAGTCGTGGCCTGTTCTCATAATTGCACCATCTTCATTACGCTTGCAATGGGCTTCTGTAAGAATTGCCTTTTTTCATTTGATAGAACACATTTGGAAGGCTAATTTATGCTCCCTGTTTTGGTTCATTTCAGATGATTCAACAATGGTTGAATATTCCTTCATCAGATATACTTGTATGCTATTCATGATCCCTTTATCTTGTTTGTTCTCTTTGGTTTGTGTAGAAAACTCTATAAGATCCGTTTTTTGGTTGCTTAAGGTTTCTATTCTGATAAAGTATATAATTTAGTTTTGCATCCTGAATTCTCTTCTGATAAAGTAGATTGTCTTACCTCAAAGTGGTGGATCAAATAGAGGAGGTTTCAATATCATATCTTCAAGTGCCAAAAACAGCATTCGTCTGGATGGACTATTCAACATCATCTCATATGATTTAGTGCCAAAGCTACAGAATATGCTTATGAAATGTGACTTTAAGGTTAGCACCTTCATGTTATCTAATTTTTCTCAATTTCACTGTGGTTTCTATGTTCTTATATGATTTAGTGCCAAAGCTACAGAATATGCTTATGAAATGTGACTTTAAGGTTAGCACCTTCATGTTATCTAATTTTTCTCAATTTCACTGTGGTTTCTATGTTCTTATATGATTTAGTGCCAAAGCTACAGAATATGCTTATGAAATGTGACTTTAAGGTTAGCACCTTCATGTTATCTAATTTTTCTCAATTTCACTGTGGTTTCTATGTTCTTATCTTAACCATATATCAGTATTTGATTTTAACCATTCCTTGAAGGCTGAGTAAGTACAATGAATGGAGGAAGTCATCTATATATTATCGCAATCAAAGTGTTGAAAATTTGAAATACATTAATTTGTTTAAGTATTTCATGTTTGTAATACTAGGCAATTAAGCAGTGGGTTATTTGACAATGGGTTGTTAAATAGAAATTGTAGCTTGTGTACTGAACACTTTCTTGGTAGAGAGAGCATCTTGTACGGTCATGGTCTAGTGGAGTGGTAGACTGTATAGTGTTTGTAATCATTGTTCTGTTAGTTTCCTTTTTCTGTTCTAACTAACTGTGTATCTATGCTTTCTGGTCCCCTTTATAAGGGTGATATGCATACGGCCATAGGTGATGCTTCAACAATAATTGACAGTTACTGTGTTCTTTTGCATCTCTTCTCTACTTGGTAATACGAGACTTGTTTTTGTCTCCATTTGTTGGATTGTTTTCTGTGTATTGTGTTTACTCTGTGCTCTTCTGCACAACAGAAATGCTATATAGATTGATGAAAACTGTGGAGGAGATACAATATTTACTATTTCCCCCTTCTTTGGGTCTTTTGTCTGGGAATTCTGTTAGTTATTGATTATTACATGAAAATGGCTTCCATTATCCCACTCAAACCAATTATCTGATAATGATGATGGCATTTGTTTTACATGCTATCATTAGTTTGAGGTTGCATGAGATTTTCAGAGTATCTAGCAGCTATTGCATCTCTATCCTGATCCAAAAATAGTGAATATACAAATCATTTTTTTTTCTTTTGTTTCAATTATGGTCTCTTGTCCTTTTGGTAACATTTTTTTTGAAAAAAGTTAAATGATTTGAGCAAGGGGCTAAATAGGATTTATTTTTATGTTTCAGCGTCTTTTTAATTATTGTGTTTCTAGAATCAAAGCTTTTCCTGAATTTATGTCTGGGACCATAATTCTTTGCCTGCATACATGGTAAACATTGCTCCAATTATTGCTGATAAATCACACTCTTAGCTATGAACTATTTTTATTCAGGTTGTGATTGCTGATGAATCACATTTTCTGAAAAATGCTCAGGCAAAGAGGACAACTGCTTCTCTTCCTGTCATAAAGGTATTCACTCATTTTGAAAGGACAATCACATCATGTATACCTATATCTAAATTTCTTGTTAAACAGACAGAGAAAACATATAAGGAAAAGATAAAAGATAAAGGGAGAGAATTGAATGGATAATTAAACAGGAGAACAAGAAAAAATAAGTCTATTGGGTGTACAGAAGCATCTGCAAAGGGTCTAGTACTCTGCACCCTTGTTCCCCTCCTCCCCTAAAGGAAGTCTGATTTCATATGTGAAACTAAAATGTAAATTTCGTTTTAGCTTCAATTGCAGTATAGACTGTCTGCGCTAGAGTTCCCTCTGTCAAATTCTCGTGCTTTTTTTGACAACAAATTATTGTGAAATTTTCAGAAAGCTCAATATGCATTATTGCTTAGTGGAACACCCGCTTTATCCCGACCAATTGAACTATTCAAGCAGGTAACTTTTTTTTAATGTCTATTTAGGTTTAATACCTCATTAGTGTTTGGCATATCGGAGTATACATTTTAATAATCTGATTGAAATTGTGCTCTAGCTGGAAGCTCTGTATCCTGATGTATATAAGAATGTTCATGACTATGGTAACCGGTATTGCAAGGGTGTAAGCCATCTCTTCATTACTGATAAAATTCTTTTGATTAGCCACTTTTTCTTTTGGTTTTAATGGATGAGCATTAATGCTGCCATTATGACATGGATCTTCCAGGGATTTTTTGGACTTTATCAAGGTGCAAGTAACCATGAAGAGTTACACAACTTGATGAAGGCAACGGTGCTGATTCGCAGGCTTAAAAATGATGTTCTTACTGAACTTCCTGTAAAGCGCAGACAACAAGTGTGTATATTTATCACCATTTCTTCTCTGCAACATTTTATGTTCTGCACACTTTTGACTGTTTATTTCAATCTGTGCACACTCATTTTCTATGGAACTTTAGAATTGATTATTGTATTTGTTTGGTAACTGATTCACAGGTCTTCCTAGACTTGGCTGACAAGGACATGAAGGAAATTAATGCTTTATTTCGAGAGGTAATTCAACACATCTGCTGTTCTTCTTTGTCTTTAGGATTGATTTTCCATTCAAAAAGTAATTTTACTTCCTTTGGCTAGACGGTTTGTTGTATAACGCACATATTATGAGCAATTTACTTGACTTGCTTTTGCGGATAAAAAGCTGACCAATATTGATTTTTCTCCTGCAGTTGGAGATGGTAAAAACCAAAATTAAGGCTGCTAAATCACAAGAGGAGGCAGAATCACTCAAGTTTACTCAAAAGAATATAATTAACAAGGTATTAATGTAATGAGCTCTGCTCACAATTTCAGGTTGTGCTGTTTGTTTGAAAAATTGTTGCTATTTCCTAGATGTAGAACATATGTTTATAGTTTATTTTCTGCAATGCATGCTCTCACTCTGTATGTGGGGCAATTTAAAATTTAACTGGTTGTGATTAAACATAGAATTTTGATTCATTCAATTCCAGATATATACTGATTCTGCAGAAGCCAAGATTCCATCTGTTCTTGATTATGTTGGAACTGTCATTGAGGTACTCTTCTCCTTCACCTTGTTGTAGCAATGGAAGATTAATACTTTCAACGCTGCAGGTGTATGCAACAAGATCCATAAGATCTGTTTTCTGCTTTCTTTGTCCGAGTATACTTGCATATATGATGTTTAGTTGTTATCTAATCTCATACTATTCAATATTGTGTTGCATATCCTTAATTTTGATAATGACAAGCTCCAAGCTGTAGCCTGTGTTCAATTCTCTGTTAGAAAGTAAAGTGGGGATAAAGATTCTGAGAAAAAAATAGAGAACTTTCAGTGGATAATTACAGTCGCCAGTACTTAAGGTTGCTTCCCTGTAAATTATATTTCTACATCATTGATTCTGGGTCTCAAAATTATGCTGCAGAAAATGGCAGTTTATGAATCATGATGCTTTCTTGTGCCTGCCACCAGGCTACTGGTCACACTGTAATGAAAAATTGTTTCCAAACTACACGTTAATTGTATACCAGAATAGATGTGAACAGATCATTGTTGAGTTGATTGATTTATCTCATGCTTCATCCCTAACCAAATGAGTATAATTAATTGACAACAACGGCATCTTCAGTTTTTTCTTCTTAATATTTCTTAATTTGGGTTTTTTGATCATTGGAAGTGGTAATGTTATGCTTCCTAATTTTTGCAGGCAGGTTGCAAGTTTCTTATATTTGCACACCATCAGCCAATGATTGATTCGATACATGACTTCCTTCGTGTAAGTCCACTAAAATATTATGCATCTCATCATGAAATGGTAGAGTCTCATGAAACTGTTCAAAATTTCTAGAAGAAAAAAGTGGGTTGCATCCGGATTGATGGAGGTACGCCTGCTGCTTCCAGGCAACAATTGGTCACTGAGTTTCAGGAAAAAGAGTCTATAAAAGCAGCAGTGGTATGGTAATTTTTGTTACAAACATCCTTGTAATTATTTTTCTGTTAACTCTATTGAACTCTTTGCTGGCTTGGACTATAATTCTGGTGTAACGGTTCAATTCGAGTAAATGAATTTCTGTTCATATGTCTGCAGCTATCTATTAAAGCTGGAGGCGTTGGGTTAACTTTAACTGCTGCCAGTACAGTAATCTTTGCAGAATTGTCTTGGACTCCGGGTGACCTAATTCAGGCTGAAGACCGTGCTCATAGAATTGGCCAGGTATCCTTGAACATTGGTGTTGTTTAGTACAAAGAGAGATGAAAAAAGAATAAACCCCTCTGGTAGTTTAGATATCAATAGTACTCATGAAACCATGGAAAAAAGTGAGATTATCTCCATATAGAAAAATTCTTCCATGCTTGGCTTATTCTTAGTAGCCAAGGTGCTATGATGTTCTGATGACTCTTTCACTTTCTACTTCTTGTTTTTAGGTGTCTTCAGTAAATATATACTACTTGCTTGCAAATGACACGGTTGATGACATCATATGGTGTGTTTTGTGCTTTTCTGCTGTTATCTTAAGCTTGGTGGTTGGTTCTGACTTGATTTCTTAGATGTGTTAATAATATTATACTTTTTTTTCACTTCTTAGGGACGTAGTACAAAGCAAACTGGAAAATTTGGGGCAGGTAAATCTCTATTCTTTTAGGAACTCTATCATATTGAGATTAATTATATATGCAGTTTCTGTATAGTAAAATGATATGGAGGTCCGAGTTATGATTTATCTTTATACCCTTTAGAGAAGATTTATACCCAAGTAAGTTTTATAGTTGGGATTGATGCTTTTAAGATGCATTCTGAATTTAAGTTATTGAAACAGATGTTAGACGGTCATGAAAAGGCCTTAGAGGTCTCAGCTAGTCTGCCAGAGAATAGCCCTTCAAAGCAAAAAACTCTGGACCAGTTTATTAGAAGACCTGAAAACATGGATAGCCCTTCAAAGCAGAAAACACTGGACGAGTTTGTTAGAAGATGTGATAACATGGATAGGTTGGAACATGACGCCAACCCCAAACGTTCCCGAAACTGACCCTTGAAACGGTAAGCAAAATGTTTCCTGCTTATACATGTTTGTATGACTGCTTACAGGTGTAATTTGGATTGGTTTTTACAATGCTTGAGCATGTCACCATAAATCCCAATAAATATTTCTTTTAAAATTTTAACACCAGGTGTTCAAAGTGGAGTACAATTATCGCACGTTGGCACCCTTGCTCGTCCCATGAAAAGAGGGGCTTCTGAAGCAGGAGGGTGTAGCTTGTCAGCACAGTTTACAACTCTAAACTATGCAGCTGGTGCCGAAGGAACTTCACGGTTTTGTAGAATATGCATGGGATGAAATCAAGTTTCTCAACAGATTTAGGCTTCAGATTCCCTTTAGCATCTTGTTCCCATCAGTTTTTCGTGTGGGACATGTATAGAGTACAATATCATGATTGAAGCTTGTAAATTGCTTTACTCGGTGCAAATTTTGATACATTGCCATGTCATGTATGATATTTAATTTTCTAACAAGAAGCTAAGAACTTGAGTTTTGTAAAATCTACTAGTCAAGTCTCCTGAACGTGGCATTCTCATTTCAAAAGAACAAATTTGGTTGTATAGTCACGTTGAGATTGGTTTAAATCATTCGTTTGATCTCTATAGTCAAACAAAATTAAATCTATGGTATACTTTTTAATCTCCTTCAATCTTCCAAGAATTTTTAAACAATGAAAACTAGAAGAGATTAAAAACGATACAATGAGTAAAGACTAGAAAATGATTTTTAATATAACTAGACAGATTAAATAAGTAATTAAACCTATAATTTAATGCTAAATATACTATAAGTTCGGATGTTGCTGTGGGCGAAGTGGAACGGTTAACTGCTGCTAAATTATTGTACAAGAGTTAAACAATGGAATGACTTTCTAATTAACAAGGAAAGGATTCATTATCATATATCAAATAGTTTATATATACAAGAATGAAAAACTCGAAAAAACGATTGCTAATAATGTTTCTTCCTGCACAAGCGAGCGTATATATACATTTATCAATAGCACACCAGTTGTTTCCACAACATCAAGTAGCCGTAGTTGCAGCTGCCATTCCTATATCTGTGCGATTTTCCCCTAAAAATCTAGCAACGATGGCATCCACATCCTCCAAGCCAACCCCAATGAACAGAGGGTTGGCAGGAATCTTAACAGAATCATCAAGTCCCTCAGCAAGGCTATGAGTAATAGAATTCTGAACTCTCACATTGGGAGCAGTTTTGCACTTGCCCATGCACTTACATCCAACAACAGCACCACCTTCAACACCCACCACTCTTTCGAACTCTTGCAACAATGCAGCAGCTCCTGATCTTTTGCACTTGTTACCCATGCAGACCTCAATCCTCTTCTCAGAACTGGTGGTAACTACAAAATTCTCTCTCTTAATACCACCATCTCTAACACTGCTAACAGAGATATCATTCTTAGAGCACAATTCCATGGCATCACGATGAGAATTCTCCTCCTCAACAATGGGGGTGGTCTTGGGTAGCAGGAATTTATCCACAGGTGCAGCAGGGGCAACAACACTAACACCAGCTCTGAAGCTGTTCATGTCAACCACTTGATCACAACCACAATCGCTGTCACTTGATTCAGAAGATGAAGATGAAGATTCACTCTTCATTTTGGAGGCTTTGAGTTTAGCCTTCTTCTCATGTTTCCTCTTTTTCTTCATTTCCTTCTCCTTTGCTCTTGCGGCTTCCAACTCTCTCAGTAACACATCGCCCGCATCCTGCACATGGTCAAACAACAAACATTTTATTGGGTGAAAAACTTCAACTATCATTATCATTATTATTAGAGTTCTAAATATTTTTGTTTATATTACAGTTAATATAGTTATTGTAAAAATTGATAGACCTATTTCATACGCAAATATACATTCAAAAATTTTGATCTCCTTAAAAATTTTCGCATCGTGGGATATTATTTCATCCATAGCATCTGAAAGTGCATAATTTGAAAAGGGAAATAAAAAAAACAGAACGAGGTCAAATTCGTAAAGTACTGATCAAGTAGAAATCAAATTATAACAAAACATTATTATTATCATTATCATTATGGGAGAGCAAGCAAGGGATAAACACATAATTTTCAACAGCAACAAGATAAAAAGGGGGGAAAGTGTACCGAGGTGAGGTTTTGTTGAAGATCATAGAACATGGAAAGCTTCTGAGGATCCGAGGCGAACCCTAATTTGGAGAAATCCTTCAGCAGTTTCAGCTTTTTCTTGGGAGAGAGAACCTTTTTGGTGTTCTGGTAATACTGCAGATGCCCCTCGTCACAGAAGCCAGAACCCGTTCCCATTCTCACCGCAACACGAGGAGGCACGCCACGGGAACGCGTGTGGATACCAGGGCCGGAGACATAGCTGACATGACGAAGAACGGTGCCAGAAATCTCCATGCGTGACGACGGCGAAGAACGATGCAAAGTGCTTTTTCTCCTTTCTACTCCTTCCTTGGTTGCTATATGCTCTTTCTTTAAACAACTTTTTTTCTTTTGAATTTTTTCAGTAACGTGGCTCTCTCTCATTGGCTCTTTCTGACGTGGCGCATCCTTTTGTTTTCCATCTGGTGGGCGCGTGACCGTTTGGGCTTCCCACGTTTATCTTTCGTTCCGCGCACGAATAATTTTGATCTTGGCCGTTGGATGAACCGCCCAGCATCCTGCGGTGAACATGTAACCAGAGTGGCGAAATGTGTTTGGAATTTTGCTGACGCGTCACCGTTTTAAAAGACACGTGGGCTTAGAAGGTGCCTTGTTGTGACAGATAGAGATCTCTTCTAATTTTATCTCCATTGGATAACGATTTGTCTAAATCTATCTCTTATCTTATTTTAACAGTAATTTTAGAATTTACTTTTAACTGTAAATCTTTTAAAATAACACGAAATAATCAATCATTATTCATCTTATAACAATAATTACTACTATTAAATTTATATTTAATATTTTTAATAGATAGACAATATAAACATCTTAACAAATAATAATACATGTAAATCAAACAATATATTTTTAACAGAATTTTTTAATTAGTTAAAAATTTAAAAATATAAAGAATGTGTTGATATCTATCTATCTATATATATATATATATATATATATATATATATATATATATATAAATAAAAAATGAATTAAAAAATTTGTGACTTCTATTTTGCCGTTTGAAATACATTGCAACAAATTATTTTAAGACTGGTATAACTTTTATTTAATAATATTCGAATTATTCGAAAATAATTTATTTAATGTAACATCTGTTTTTAAAATATAAATTAAGAAATTATTACACATTATGTAAAACTTTCTAGATTGCGGTTATTATGTACTAGTGGGAAGTGTATCCACTTTTTTATTTTTATTATTTATATATAATTATTTTTAATATTAAAATTAAATAAATGATATAATTATTTACACACTCATATTGTCAGTATAGATTTATAGTTAAGCATAGTATGAATCAGTAATTACAAATATGAAATTATAAGTAAAAAGTGAAAAAATAATAATATATTTTATTTAAATTAAAAAAAAATCTATCAACTGCTCTGTAATTATTTTTTTAAAATTAAAAAATCTGCTTTGATAACTACTCATACAAAATGACAGTAGAACTAAAATAGAATAATAAAATAAAATATTATATAAAGATAAAATAGAAATAAATTGTTCTATATCAAATAAATAACTGGTCATGCTGATTCAAATTATTTCGTAAATAAATTAATCGTTTTGTTGATTCAAATTATTTTGTAAATAAAATGAAAAACCGTTCTCCTGATTCAAAAAGAAAAACAACAAATAAAAAATTAAATTTAAAACTTTCTACAAAATAATCAAAAATAGTTATTTATGAGAATTCTCTTTATATTTAACTATTCTTTTAAAAAAATTATATATAAAAAAAGTTACAAAATAATAAAAATAAGAATAAAATAGAAATAGAAAAAAAATAAAATAAAATATTAATATATAAAATATCAATAAAATGTAACTGATTTTGAAAATAAACCAACCGTTCCTCCACCTGTTTTTCAATTCATAACTGTTTCTCCACATCTTTTTTAATTCAAAACCACTCTTCCACCTCTCTTTCAATTCAAAACCGCCCCACTACAATAATAAGATTAAATATTAATATAAAAATAAAATGGAAAAAAAAGATGAAAAACAGTTAAGAGGGGAATAAAGTTTATATAAAGGTATAGATACCAATATCGTTAAACCGCAATTCTTTACATAGTTTGTGATTGATTAAGAATGTAATTTTTTTATGCTATCAATGTATAAACCTTTTAAAGTCTTATCAAATAACTTTATTTTCTGTGTAATATTTATATTTAATATAAAATAAATATATATATATATATATAATAAAAACTATAAATAAAAAAATTATATTAAGTCATACTTCATGTACTCATGAATATCTTACAAAACAAAGTATTTTTACAAATAAGACCATTGAAAAAATCGTTTGTTGCTATAATTTCATAATTCCTGATTATACAAATACAATTAAAAGTATAAGATGTATATCAAGTTCAGCTTGAATTATTTTTAAATTAATGTGAAAATTTATTCAATTCAATTAATATATATATATATATATAATATTTTTATTAAATTTTTACTATTTATATTGAATTTTTCTTTATTAATAGAAAATTTAATTAAAATACTTAAAAATGCATATTTTTACACTATTCAAATAAATATAATTGATTTATTGTAATTACTTTAAATTTAATTTTTGTAATAATTTCTACTGAATTATTATGTGAAAATCTTTACTAACTGTTTCAGAATTGAATTTATCTATACACATCGTAAATTTCACCGCAGTAATAAAAAATATACTTCTGTCCTTGGTAAATAGTAATTTAAGATAATTTTTTTTTATGTTGAAACAAACATAGATAATGTGATTTTCACACTTTCAATAAGAAATTAATCATTCGAACTGATCATTATTTTTCTCTTATTTTCATTTAATGTCCATTTATTATTGAAAGAAGTGAGTGAGTCTTATATATATATTTACTATCGAATTTACTTTGATGATAAAAAATTATCAGTGAAGTTTTTATCATTACTTTCACTCCAAATCAGAATGATTGTTACAGGCACAAAATTTTCAATCTTAAATGAAAAGAACGTAATTTTTCCTATAGAACGCGGTGGAAATCGCTTCAAAAGTGTTTTTCCTAAGCTCTACACAAATTGAACATGACTGTTATACTTTTAAAGTGACTGGATAAACATTAATCACATGCACCTTCAAAAGGCACAGTTTCTTCTTCTTCATTGTCTTTGTTACATGCACCTAACAGACTTCACTGTTGAAATTAAACTACCCTGAACTGAAGACCCTATTCCTAGGTTATGACATGTTGGGAGCTGACAGATTATTAGCCATTTGACCTTACTATGGAGTGTTCTTTCTTCAGAATCTCTTGATGTCTAACCACCATTGACATTGGAGATGAGAAAAAGAATAATGAATTACCCATCTTTTGTAAGCATTAGTAACAGCATAAAATAACAGTGGTTTACCATGATTATGGTATGCCAACCAAAAGTTCTCGAGACCCTGCTAGGTGTCCTGGTACACGTTGTCGCATCTCTTCAAAAGCACACATTGTTTCTGCGTCCAATCCTCCAGCAAACTACAAAAACATGCCAAAATAAGTGTGACAGCCTGGTACATGAGGAGACATATTTTGAAAGGTAAATATTTCATTCAATGAGAGTGGTCTTCTGATAACATGTACAAGGGTTAGTTCTTTTGGTGTAGTTATTGGGGGAGTTTAGGGCTTCAACTTATGATGTGCTCTAGTAACAAATTTCTGAACATTTACTAGTTACACATTTCCAACCCTCAGAGTCCGAGGAAAATCAGAAGTCATGACAAAAAATCTGCAGAAAGATGCTCACAATTACCTGATGAGCTCTGTATGCAAAATGCACACCCTGAAGCAGAAGAGAATCTTGAATAGATTCTCTGTCAGAATTGCGAATGGATTCAAGTTCCATGGTCACTCTTTTCATGTACATTTTGACCAGGGTCATGGAAGCCTGCTTTATCTGCATATAGATGATATATCACTCATTAACACAAGTTTTACAATGTAAATTTAGCATGTGCACACTTTCCTATTTATTCCCAAAGACAACAACAGAAGAAGAAAAAAAAATCTTCAAAGGGTTTGTTCAAAAGTTTCTCCATGAGAGAAAAATAGCAAAAAAAAATGAAATTAGTTTCTCTATAAGCTACAATTAGCGCTCATGCACGAGCTGATTTGTAGAAGTTATTTCCTATTGGCTTCTCAAAAATCCTGTTTTTAATTCATGTATCAGTTTTAGTCTATGAGAAAACTAATTTCATTTTTCTTATTTTTTCTCTGCTAGAAGTGTTTATGGAGAAGTATCCTCCAAACAGGCCCTAAGAGAAGACAAAAAGCATAAGAAACAAGCATGCTTATATAAATGCAAATGACTTATGATAAGAAACACTTGGATTATGATCATTGGAAATGTATGGTCATCTCCTGTAGTTGTTGGTGATCAGTAACAATATTTTGAATAAAAATGGATTTTCTATCTCTAAAGAGGAAGTCATATAATATGCCTCTACAAACAAATTAGATAGCCACATCTTCTAAGTCATGCAGTAAACAGACTCTGGACTAATACATCCAAAACAAAATGCATACTTCATTGGATTTGTTAATCATGACTAAAAGCAAAACAATTGATGGTGGATGTATGAGACTTATCGCAGAAAGGTTGAATCACAGCGACTTGCTTTTAAACAATCACAATATCATTCAAATAATGTTTGCATATTGAACATTGATCTCGTTTCAAAGGTATATACTATGTCCAGTCAATGTTTTCATTTCAAAGTTAAAGCATAAAAATCATACATTCTTCATTATTCCAGAATCAAGCATCCATGCAGTTGGAATGTTGTACACTTGATATGAATGTATTACTGAACTTCGTAGCTTGATTAGCCTCTGTATGATTCTCTCAGACCTGTTACAATGAGATGTAAAGAGAGACAGAGTTAGCATCCTTGACCTGTAAATGTCTTAACAGTGATTAATAATAAATAGGAACATTATCTGGATAGATATATCTAACTTGTCTAATAGGCTGCCCATCTTTTTTAACGCAGCCCCACATGGAATGTCAGGATCATCCTTGTAGGAGGAAATTTCCTGTTCTAACATTTTAAGTTCATGATACTCAACTGCAGCCTCTCTCATTGCATCAGCTTTCTTCTCAGGCCACTTAAAATGCTTCAAGACGGCACGCTCATCAGCCTGCAGAATACAGGATACAATCCTTTGACTTTTTAAAAAAAAACAGTTATAATTTATGTTGTGCCACCTGATTACAACACTACGTAACAGTGGCATACTTTTATGAATCTTGTAGTACAGTTTCATTTTCTGATGAAACTTCATTAGATGTACACTATTAAACTAAACATTAATATTCAATATCTTAACTCATGCATTTCTGCATAAAACCACCTTCCCTTGTAGGGATTAGATCATTTATGAAGGCTTAAACTAAATGCAGCAGATCAACTCAATGAACAGGAAAGTATGGATATAATATACCATTTTTTGTCTTGGGAACAGGAAAGGAAGATGACGTTAAATGCTAAATCAATGAAGTTATCTTTCAGAGTCCATATAAAAGTATTGCCTCCATTTCTTGTTACAAGTCACTTTTAAAGAAAATAAATAATTCTAGTTTTCTGTCATTAATTTTATTTTCTTAGTTATACCTTACAAAAGGAGAACAAGAGTGTAAAGAATATTAACGTAACAAATAAGATCCTAGGAAATTACAAATAAATTTAATAAAATTAAGGAGATTTAGTACTATGCTTAATCTGTGTGTTATAAGTGGAACAAAATTTGATATCTTAAATGATAAATAATTATATGAATTGGCTGCTCAAGCGGCAGTAATAGTCTCCCAGATAAACAATTTTGCTAGAAACTTACCAATGATGATAGTTTTCCATCAAGCCAGTTAACAAACTTTAAGACCTCTTCAATATCCGTGAATGCTGCATCTACTACTTTCTTTATGAGGTCATTAACGAACTCTCCTTTTGTTTCAATATCTGCCCTTATCTGGAAAGGATGGTGAGTTATTAGTATCATTAAATAATAGTACACATCTCAATGTTAAAAATACATTGAATGCAAAGCTTACTGCTAAGAGATGAGCTGAACGGTTTTGAATTTCTCCCACAATGCTACTGTGTGCACTAATAACTACTGGTCTCGGATGATTCACTGGTCCTTTTGAGTCTATCTTTCCATTTTTGTTGTTTAAGGACTGAAATAGTTCAACAACTGCAGGGGCCTTTTGGGTGTTAGATAATCTTGCTGAAGGCCGAGATGGAATTGGAGGCGGTGGAGGTGGCGGAGGGGGCTGCAGGCATGTTCTCGGTGCAGAATTTCTTCCTAAACTCGTAATTGGTGGTGGTGGTGGTGGAAGTGGCTGCAGGCATGAATTGGGTGGAGATTTTCTTCCTATACTTATAGTTTCATAAATGGAAAAACTCGGGGTTGGTGAAGGAATTGATGCTTTAGCAAAATTAACTTCAGGAGCACCTTCCTTTTTCACTCTAGACAGTTCCAATTTGTCAGCAATGAGTTTTTGTATGTCTTTAAACTTGGGACTCTGGTGTTCTCCTATTGACTCCTTTTCATCCAAGAAAAAAAAACAGTTTCATTTCCAAGATGTCAGTGACATACATTTTTATGCATAAAACAGACACATGATCTTAATTTTGTACCAGTATAAGTGTAAACAACTCACAACAACATGAAAAATCCAATCAAACAGTGATTGATGACTGCAATAATCGAATTAACCACACTTGGGATTAAAACCCAATAACAAAATTACAATAGTTAGAACTTTAGAAGGAGATTCAAAGTTTGAGAAATTATTATATGGTCCTAAACCTCTTCATGACCATGGTCTCGATCAATCATCAAGAGTGACAGATAGTCGAGTTTGTCAATTCATGACAAAAAATTAACAAAGCTCGGATTATGTGTCATGTAAAAGATTAACTAGGACTATGGTGGTCAGGAAAAATGTAATAGTTTATCTTCAAAATCCATATTTTCTGAGGTAAAATATAACAAATTCTCACCTTTCCACTGTTGCCAATGCCAACAGTAGCTTCCTTAGCTTCAGCAGCGGCAAGGTTCCGAGTGAGCTTTGTGTTCTGAGACTCAAGCTCCACATTCAAGCTCTTAACTTTATCCAATTCCTCCTTCAACGCCAGCACCTCAGATTGCAAACTCTTGATCAAATTGTCGCTCACCTCAAGCTTTTCCTGCAACTCCTTCCTCTTCTTCCCATCAGGGTCATCATCTTCACTCTTCTTCAAATCAAAATCCCCAAGCCTTCGCCGTGACCGAGCAACAACGACAACCTTAGCCTCCTCAGCCTCCCGACCCTTTTGAGACCTCACAACAGCACCCCTCTTGGCCCTTGAAACGTCCTTCAAGTCCGTGGGCACTGACTTGGCTCTGGTTGATGGCTCTGGTGGTGACTTTGGAGCCTTGGGAGAAGCTCTGAGGCGTGGCTGCGGTGGACTCTGCAGGGACTTGTTGCTGTCACCTTGCTTCTTCAACACAGTTCTTGCAGTGATTGGTGAAGATGGCGTTTTTTGCTTCATCACTGAAAAGGGTGTGTCTGATGAGAGATGAGAAAAAGATGAAAAATTGAGAAAAGAGAAGAATAATAGGCTTTGTTTGTGTGAAACGGTGACGGTGGCAGTGCCATGCAGAAGAAAGACAGAAGAGGAAAAGGTTATGGGAGAAGCGTGTCCGTGTGTGTGAAAGAAAAAGTGTGTGCCACCTCGTGACACAACAGGGTCGCCATAGATGAACAAACAACACCTTCAAATCAAACAAAGCGTGTACAATAAAATTGACGTAACACAAGTTTTTTCTTTTAAAAAAAATCTTCCATTGGAAGAGATAAACATTACAGATATTCTGTATTGTTAATTGTTTAATTTATAAATTCAAACAATTAAATTCATAAACTTATAATCTAATATAAAATCTTAATTTTACAGTTTTTTCACAGGAGTAATTATAAAGTTTAACGGTGGGTTATGGAATGGAGAAAAATAATTAAGTATGAAAAACATATATAAATTCTTAAATGGTGGATTATGGAGATAAATCAGTTACAGTTGTATTTTTAATTGCAGTTCTCGCAGTCGTAATTTAGAGATAAAAGGAACGAATATTCCCTAACAATCTTACATAACTTACATATGATATTTTCATTTTTTTAATCTACACAAACTTTCCTCAATTTGGATAACAATATGATATTATATATCAATAATTTTTTATTTTGTAACAGTGCGAAAGTCAGAATTTTTTTGTTTTATTATGTGTCTTGTGTGGAAGTATACATGTAAGCAAACAGCTAGCAGAGGCTAGTAGGTGTAACAAAGGTTCAACGTACTTTACACTCACAAAAAAAAATTAAGTATATGATTTTAGGACCTACAATATGATAATATTAGAGAGAGAAACACAATTTTTTTTCAAAAAAAAAAAAAACAAAATGATTGATCATAGGATTCATGGAGGAAAAATAATTGTTTTATGTAGTATAAACAAGAGCATGTAAATACATTATCATCTAAATAATTTTTATGATAGGTCTAATAATTTCACACTTTTAATAATAAAATTATGGAACTTCCAATTTCAAAACATATTTATATACAAGATTCTCTAACTTACTATCTTAATGAACTTTAGATAAAAAAAAAGTTATATAAAGAGCATTCAATTAAAATTTATTATATTGATCAATTTGTTAACACCTATAATGATATTCTAAAAATTATTATAATTTTTTCATTAACGATGTTGATTTGTTATCCTATTTAATTTTTTTTAAAATATTTGTGTTTAAAGATAGTAAAATGATTAAAATAAAGAAAGATATAAAGTATTTTTTTTTTCAGAAGAAAGATATAAAGTATGAATGTAGGTGAATGCAATTGTGTGATTAATAGGAGGGGGAGGGGACAGAACGTCCCTTGTAAGGGTAGAAGTGTTCTTTTTTTAAGACATGGGATCCCTTTGTCTTAAAACTGTCAAAATCAAATTTATTAGACTCTCCTTCTGTACTATTCATTTCCTTATCTTCAATTTCAAGAGCCAAAAGGACCACAGATTAAAGCTAAGGTCATAACAATAAATCTAATAAAACAATTGTGTAAATTTTTATTTTATTTATTTATCTCTCTGTGTAACACCTATATAAGTATTTTATTGAAGTTGGATAAAAGAATGTGAGAATTAATGGAGAACAGTATGTGTGCATCCCAAAACCAAAACTTTGTTTTATGGTCCATAAAGGCAGTTACTTCCCATAGCACCACTTTATTTATAAATACGCAAATCGATGTAATTCCTAGTAAAATGTTTTTCCAAGTGCACCACTTTCTTTATAAAGAAAAATCCACTCACAAAAAGAAGGGTCTTATATGATTCATTAACTAATATAAGTTTTTGGTTAAAATTTTTAATTTTGTGGACCCGTTAGTTTCATTGGTGGGTATTGCTTAAGTATGATTGGTACTTTTAAAAGAAAAAGACACTTGAAGGAATCTCAATGTTTTATTTGGGTGAAAACACACAAAACAAAGTGCGTTTCATGAATAAGTTCCATTCCTTACTTAAGGCTCAAAAAGCAGAAAAAAAGTGTTTATTTTCACAAAAGGATCATTAACAAAAAAGATTTGCAAATCAAAGGAAGTCAAAATTTGAAGACTCTTATTTGAGAAGCAAATATGTATTGTAAGTTATGTATGAGATGACAGGAATGTCACCACCATGGACCCATCAATTTGAGCACCAAGTTTGACTAATTTGTTGCAGAGAGTGATCCCTCAGATGGGTTGAACCAGAATGTTTGTCAAAGACAGTATAATAACATTTTTCACAAAACGCACAGGGAAAAGGAGAACCCGTGAAATGTGAAGGAACTATTTCTGCAGCGTCTACATGTGACAGTTCATGAAAGTGAGAGAGAAATGAGTAGCAGAGCAGCTGCAACAGCTAGATTTTAGAGCCACCTCATTGCAGTTCCTTTTATACCACATACTGCACAAGGAGAATGCAAACAACATCTTTACTGAATCACATGTTTGTCTTGTTTTGACACTAGAGGACCATCAACCTTGCACCATGATCTCCCATCTCTTTGCTAAACTCCCCTATAGTACACTATATATATATATGGATTCATGCATTGTTTGTCACTACTAAACCAATTTAAGTATAGATATTACCTATTTATTTATTTGTTAGCCAATTGTGTAGCCTTTCAAAATGCTCCCTTCTAATGGCACCTTTTGACAAGTTTTCCTTTGGATTGTTTCTAGGGTCAAACACTACTATTTTTACGCTTAAGATCCTTTGAGCGTGCACTTTCACTGTTTAACATAAACTAGTTAACTGACAAAATCAAGAATATATCTCAAACAATTAAATCATATAAGTGATAGGGGTATTGCTTAGTCTTAAGAGGAAAGTGGTATATTTAATTGATGCAGTGTTTAAATTAGTTCTTGCAGAAGCTAAAATATTAACCAAATACCTTCCAAAAAGGACTTCACCCTTCACAGTAATATTGCAGTCTTAAAGCCTTAATAGCCCATGAATCACAGGGAAGCCCTTTCCAACCCTTGGACAACTAAATCTCCTTCATGTCATCATCTGGAAAGAAATGTGAAGATAAATCAGTTTAATGCAAGAACTGGATAGCTGCATACATATATATTGAATGACTCAGATACATGCATAAACAGAGAAAGAAGGTGTGAGGAAAGAACTTGGCTTTCAGCTTAGTTCCACCATTCACCAATTAGTGGAGGAGGGTGCTAGCTTGTCTTATATGTACGTTTCTTCGTGGCGGTTGATCTTGATTATGAAAAAGAGATGGAAATGTAAAAGAAGAAAAGGGTTGAGTATATAAGTAACTGGTGATATTCCCTTTGAAGGAATACTTTATATATATAACAAAACCTTTCCAAGTTTGTTGCCACTTCACATCACATAAGGTGTCATTTGTTAATGCAGTTGCAGATTAAAGAAATAGGAATGCCACTTTTATCTTTGAAAACCCTTGTCTTTTTGTAATTTGGCTCTTGAACACACGTGCTGAGGTTTGAACTCAAAATGAACCCTTTTTTCTGGTAGGTACATTGGCCTAATTAGAAGTATCTTAAGATGGGAGACACCGCTAAGGTCCTTATCAAACTGTTTAATTTCTTAACAACCTTTTCACTATATCCCTTTTGTTTCAAATTTTCTTTGTCTCTTTCCAACAGCTAATTGGCTGAATAATACAGTTAATTACATTTCAAGTTTCAACCTGTTCATCTGTAGTGGCAGTTGTGAGTATAATAACCAAAGCTGCTTGTGCATTATTACTGTAACATTGTGCTTGTTGGAAGCTTGCAATGTTGGTGCAGCAGCAGGAATCTCAATCATTTGCTCATGGACCCCATAGGTATCGAACTTTTGTATTTATATGTTAAGAACTCATGGTTCCTTACTCAGAAAGTTATCCACTTTTAATGCATTTTTCATTCTGCATTCCATTGATCTTTCTTGCCATTTTGTTTGCAACTTTCTTCTTCATTCATAGTCTACATCAAACAAAAGCTATGGCTTTTAAGTCATGAGTTAACTTTGAAATCCAAAACCTAAAAAAATATAAGTTTATAGATTTTTTCTTTATTTATTAATCGATTGAAAATCATTAAAATGGTTCATAAATATAACTCACTAGTACAAAATTTGAAAACAACGACTATTTATTTAGTGCGGCTTTGCGTTTAAACGCATTTGTAAAAAACGCGGTGGCATTTTTGTAATTAAATTGATTTACAAATGCGGTTCTAGGGTCAGACTGCATTTGTAAATCAATTAAAATGAATTACAACTGCGGTCATAGAAAAGACCGCATTTGTAATTCATTTTGAATTGAATTACAAATGCGGTCTTTAGTATGACCGCAGTTGTAATTCAATTCAGAATGAATTACAAATGCGGTCTTACCCTAGAACCGCATTTGTAAATCAATTTTACCCTAAAAATAGAAGCGCGCCACTGGTTTTCACTTTCACTTTCGTCTTCTCCGCTCTTCGTTTCAACGTTCTCAGCTCTTTCCGCTTTGCATTGTAAGTTTCAGCTCTCTCTGCTTCAACGTTTGTTTTCGTTTTCGTTTTTGTCATTGTCATTATTCACTTCCTTGGCATTGTCATTTCGTTTCCTTACTCGTTTTCTGCATATAGGTGGTTACTGTTCTATTGGTTCTCTGGTTTTTTCTGCTCCGCCACCGCCACTGCTTCCGTCACCGCCACTGCTTCCGCCACCGCCTTCGCCTACGCCTTCGCCTACGCCTTCGTCTTCGTCTCCGATCACCATCAACCTAAAGGTTGGTGTTGTATTTATTTAATATTTTGAATTTATATTTAAAATTTTGAATTCATATTTAATATTTTGAATTTTTATTTTTCTGTATTATAATATATATTTAATTAATAACTAATATAACTTGGAATGTATATAACTAATAACTAATAATTTATATATTTGTGTGTATTTTGAATTTTTGTATTATATAATTTCTATTTTCTTAAATTTATATTATATATAAATTCTATTTTTGTAATTATTTTTATTTTTTGCACTTTCTCTTTGCATATCTTTCTTTTTTTTCCTGGCATCATTTATTTTTTATAATTGTCACTTTAAACTACTTTTACTTAAATAAAAATGAATATGATATTAATCTTTATGAAATTATAATTCTATAGTGTATTAAACTTTGTTCTAGAATTTTAATTTTAGAAGTGAAATATTTAGTTAGTTGTTAATTACATTTTAATAAAAGTTTTATGTTATGTTAGTTATTGTTACTTTTAGAATAGAAATATCGTGTTTGGATTGAGTCCGGGGGTGTTCGACCCTCGGCAAATGTGTGAGATTGAAGAGAATACTAATTATTAGAAAATCCTAACTATATTCCAGAATATATAATGGATCGAAGTTGGATTAATGCTGTTCGTATAAGTGATGAGTACGAAAGGGGAGTAGAGGAATTTATACAATTTGCGCAGCGTAACGCGATTATTAGTGGTCATGATGGAGCAAAGATCAGGTGTCCGTGCGTTAACTGTTTGAATGGAAGGATACTGGATGTGAATATCATGAGGGAACACCTGCTATGTGATGGGTTTCTTCGATCTTATACAACTTGGACATGGCATGGTGAATTATTAAATTTACCACGTGTTTCCGTAACTGAAGAATATGTGGGTTCTACCATGGATGAAGCAGTACACGATGATGGAGATGATGATCGATTGGAGGACATGATTCGTGATGTGGGAGCTGAGTGTTTTGCAAAAGCGCATGGATATGAAAGTATGTCAAAAGATGCAGAGACTCCTTTGTATCCTGGATCAACTAACTTCACACGGTTGTTGGCGGTGTTAAGATTGATGAATTTGAAGGCAATAAACGGATGGACTGATAAAAGCTTCACGGAATTGCTCCAGCTGTTGAAGGATATGCTTCCAGAGGGAAATAGTCTACCTAATCGTAATTACGAGGCAAAAAAGATTCTTTGTCCAATGGGTATGGAGTACAAAAAGATACATGCATGTCCTAATGATTGTATATTATACCGGAAAGATTTTGAATTGTTGAAAAGTTGTCCGAGGTGTGGGTTATCACGTTATAAGTTGAAACAAAAAGATGATGATTCTATTGATGACATGGAAAAGCATGGACCCCCAATGAAGGTTATGTGGTATCTTCCCATCATTCCAAGGATGAAGCGTTTGTTTGCAAACCCAGACGATGCTAAGAATCTTAGATGGCATGCAGATGAGAGGAAATGCGATGGCATGTACCGACATCCAGCTGATTCTATTCAATGGAAGAAATTTGATGATGACTTTCCAGAATTTGGTAAAGAATCAAGAAATATCCGACTTGGTTTAGCTACAGACGGAATGAATCCGTTTGGTAATATGAGTACAAATCACAGTTCATGGCCTGTATTACTAGTTATTTACAACTTACCTCCTGGATTGTGCATGAAGCGAAAATACATGATGTTGTCTATGATGATATCCGGTCCGAAACAACCAGGGAATGATATTGATGTTTATCTAAGTCCCCTAATTGAAGATTTGAAGTTAATGTGGGACCAGGGTGTCGAAGTATTTGACGGATTTGCTAATGAAACTTTCAAGCTTCATGCCATGTTATTTTGCACCATCAATGACTTTCCGGCATATGGTAACTTATCAGGTTATAGTGTTAAGGGTCACAAAGCGTGTCCAATATGCGAAGAAGACACTGCTTCTCAACAATTGAAACATGGAAGGAAAACAGTATATCTTCGGCATCAGAGGTTTCTTAGAAGTCATCATCCTTACCGGAGGTTGAAAAAAGCCTTTAATGGACACCAAGAGGGTAGTGGTCCACCAACTCCATTAACCGGTGTTGAGGTTTACGAAAAGGTAAATAACATAGACCACACCTTCGGCAAGTCCAAAAAAAAGTCATCTGTGACAAATATTTGGAAGAAGAAATCAATCTTCTTTGATCTTCCGTACTGGTCGAGGTTAGAAGTCAGACATTGTATAGATGTAATGCATGTTGAGAAGAATGTGTGTGATAGCTTAATTGGTACACTTCTTAACATTAACGGGAAGACAAAGGATGGTCTAAATGCTCGTTTAGATTTGATTGAGATGAACATACGCGGCGAGTTGGCACCCATACAAATGGGTAAGCGTACATATTTGCCCCCAGCCTGTTACACAATGTCAAAAGATGAAAAAATTAGTTTTTGTCAATGTTTAAAGGGTGTGAAAGTGCCACAAGGACATTCCTCAAATGTGAAGAGTCTAGTGTCAATGCAAGATTTGAAGTTAATTGGGTTGAAGTCTCATGATTGTCACATCTTGATACAACAATTGTTGCCGGTAGCTATCCGTGGGATCTTACCAAAAAATGTTAGACACACCATAACCCGTTTGTGCTCATTCTTCTCTTCCATCTGTTGTAAAGTCATTGATCCCTCAAAACTAGATGAACTTCAAAATGAAATTGTTGTTATCTTGTGTGAATTGGAAATGTTTTTTCCTCCGTCTTTTTTTGACATCATGGTTCATCTAGTGGTGCATCTGGTAAGAGAGGTTAGATTGTGTGGACCAGTGTACTTAAGATGGATGTATCCTGTTGAGCGGTATATGAAAATTTTGAAAGGTTATGTGAAAAATCATTATCGTCCAGAGGCTTCAATGATTGAAAGGTACATAGCTGAAGAAAGTATTGAATTTTGTTCAGAGTACATGACAAAAGCAAATCCAATAGGTGTTCCAGCTAATTCATGGCACCACAGGCGTTCTACAAGTAAATGTTTACGTGGTGTGAATATTGTAAGCAAATCTCGATCAGAAGTCTTGCAAGCACATTTGTACATATTGAATAACACAGATGAAGTTGTACCTTACATAGAAGCTCATAAAGCCATTGTGAAGGCAAATAACCCAAGACAAGCAGAGAAATGGGTCTTGATGGAACATAATAGAACTTTCATGCCTTGGTTTAAAGATGAGGTGTTCAAGGATTCAACGGCATCAGAGACCTTGACTTGGTTGGCTGTTGGATTGAAGTTTGATGTCATTTCATGTACATCGTACGAAGTGAATAATTGTATATTTTACACGAAGTCCCTGGATGAAAAGAGTACAGTTCAAAATTCTGGTGTTACTCTTGAAGCCGAGTCAATGCAGTTTTCGACTTCGAAAGATACAAATCCAGTACTTGGATCAATGGCATACTATGGGTTTATAGAAGAGATATGGGAGATTGACTACACTAAGTTTTCCGTTCCAGTTTTCAAGTGTAAATGGGTTGATAATAAAAGTGGGGTTAAAATTGATGAATCAGGATTCACACTAGTGGACTTTCGAAAGATAGGGTATCGAGATGAGCCATTTATAATGGTTCAACAAGCATCTCAGGTTTTCTATGTGAAAGATCCTACGTCAGAACATTGGTATGTCGTTTTACACGGGAAAAAACAAGGGGAAGCCATAGATGATATTGAATATGGCGAAACTCGTTCATTCACACCAATGATAACTAATAAAGATGACGATGTACTTGATGATGTACATGCAACCCGTAAAGACCACAGTGAAGGAATTTACATATAAACATTCAACCCACATGCAACATGTAAATAAACATTTATAATTTTATGTATTATTTTTATATGATTTTAATTCGATGCACATTAACTAATGTTTGTTACCTAATTTTTTTAACAGAGACATGGATGACGACCAGACTCCAGTCAGACCTCGATCTGGGCGAGGTAGTAGAGGACCTACTAGATTGAAGCGTCTTGCATTGAGACGTGCTGCTGGTGAGAAGACACATGTTGACATTGACGTCAACACTGGAGTGGCTTTTGGTCCTAAGGCAGATGAGTTTATGAGCTATCTTGGAGTTGTTTCTCGTGAGAGGCTCTCCATTTTGATTAATTCATGGGATGAGGTTTCAGAGGTTGATCGGAACATGCTATGGGAGGATGTTCTGGTAAGCTTTACATTATTATTGTTATCATATAATGCTTTTTAATATTGATTAATTAATTTTAATTTCATGATGTTATTTTGCAGGCAAACTTTGACATTCCTGATGTGGAACCGCTTCGATCAAAGATATTATCCAATATCACACTTAAATTTCGTACCTTTAAGTCAAGACTGACATTGAGATACATTTTTGGCGACCTTAAAGACGAAAATCCATGTTTAAAGTACCAACATATTGATGAAGAGACATGGCGTCTTTTTAGAGAAAGCCGTGAAAATGAGGCTTGGATGGTAAGTGAAGTAACTTTTTTGTTTATATAACATTAATAAGTTTATCTTATTTACTTCAGTTTGTTTATTTCAATTATGACAGGATCGTCGGAAGAAAGCTCAAGAGATAGCTTTGAAGAATCTTACCCCGCACGTTATGTCTCGTTCGGGGTATAGAAAACTTGAGCAAACACTGATGGTGGAAAAGGAGAAATCTCAACAGGGGACGTATTCTGAGAATGTGGAAACAGGGGTCACTTCTCCTCCACCACCTTTTCGCCATGAAAAATGGAAGAGGGCCCGAATTAAAAAGTCCGGTGCACCAAGTTCCGAGCAATCCGGGGTTATAATCGAAAAAATTGTAAGTTATTTTTGTTATTTTCAATTTTTTTAAAGCATTAATTATATTAATGATTGAAAATATGATTTTTGTGTACTCTTGCAGGATTCCTTGGAATCCGACGGTACATTTGTTGCTGAAGGTCGTCACGATATCCTGGTTGAAGCAATTGGACGACCTGAACACTCTGGTCGTGTTCGTGCCGCTGGACAAGGGGTCGGAATTAAACTTTTTTTTGGAGTTTCAGAACGACAGCCATCCTCCTCCTCCAAGAAGGAAACTCAAATGAAGACTAAGTTATGTGAAGAAATAATGGAGGAGATGAGAAAGGAGACTGATTTGATGTGGCTGGAGATGAAAAAGGAGAATGATCGAATGCGACAAGAGTTTCTATCGCAACAAGTTTGTGCTGAGCCGATTGAACCCCTTGTTAGTCCCACTCCCAAGAGCACAAAGGGGAGTTGTGCGGCTCCTCCAACATCAGGGGATGATATCAATGGGCAGACAGAGGATTGTGAGCTACTGGTAGTGGGCGGCAAACTTCCTCGGGTGGTGGCACTTGGAAAAGTCTATAAAAACGCCACCACCTTACATAGCGTTCCTCTCTCCCCTGATGTGGCGAAGGTAACTGTTGAAAAAGTACGATTTCCTGATGCTCGTGTTCCACTACCTTCAGATGAGGTAACCACTGTGGCCGATGCATTTCAGACATTCGTTGCCTGGCCCAGAGAGCTCATTCGATCTATGCCCGAACCTCATGTAATAATTTCGTTTCATTATATTATTTTTTATTTATATTTATATATTACATATAATTTAATACAAATGTTGTTTATCTTGTAGGAACCTTTTCAGCCACCAACTCCGAAAAAGAAGCGTGAGGCTCCAGTTGACGATCCTATGGCTTCCCTACGTCTCATTGCTAGTCAGATTGGCAATGATCCTTTTTCCAGTTCCGTGGGATAATACATTTTTTCAAATCAACACTGAACTGCCACTGATGATTTACAACACAGATTTATCAGAATTTATATCTGGGAACCAGGAGCTCAATATAAGTATAATTCAATTTTTTATGATGTAAGTATCTTTACCTATTATTCAATTTACTTTATGTTAAATTATTATTGATTATGCTTTAACTAAAAACTTGTAGGTTTTTGCATAGAGTCTGTATCACTGAGGGGAAGGAAAATATGTATGGATTCGTAGATCCTGCATATACTAATCCCGTTGGACCAAACTCAACTGAGACTCAAGCATACATCACTAACATCCTAGAAAAAGAGGGAAAACAAATTTATTTATGCCCTTACATTAATGAGTAAGTTTAATTATATGTCATCAATTATTATTATTTCATGTTTTAAATATTTACTAACTCTTTTCAATGATCATATAGGCATCATTGGCAGTTACTTGTCTTATCAATGGTTGATAAGACTGCTGTGTGGTTCTGTTCCCTACACAAGAAGATGCCCACAAAATTTAAGGATATCATTGATACGTAAGTATAGTATAAACTTAACTTTGTATATGTTACTAATTAACCATCTACTAACGAGGTTTTTTGTATTAACCAGTTCATGGCGTGGATATAACATCCTAAAAGGTCGATCCAGTTCAAATAATTTGAACTACATAAGAGTAAAGGTTTGTAATTTTTTTCTTTCTCTATTATCATTGTTTATCAATATACTAACATATTACTTTTTATTGAATTATATAGTGTAATAAACAACCAGGAAGCTATGAGTGCGGCTATTACATTATGCAATGGATGATTACCATTATAAGACTAGGTGTTAAAACTGGTTGGAAGGAGGTATATGTTAAATCATTTTTATAATTCTTGAACATATATATATATCTAGAAACTAATTTATGTCAACTTTGCAATGCAGTTATTCACAGAAGAAACACCAATGAGTGAGGAAGGCATTTCATATGTTAGAGATTCATGGTCCACATACTTCATTAATTTTTATAACTCTAGCATAAGTAAACAACATTAGTGGTTTTATTATATGTAATTTGATCACTTGTAAATGTACATTTTGATGATTTCAATTGGTTACTACATTTTTGTATTTGTCTGGCTGGGTTTAATCATTATGCAGGTTATTTAAATATATGGTTTCTGCACAAAACATGATGTACCAAAAAAAAAAAACACTATTTACAAATGCGGTCATTTACCAAGACCACATTTGTAAATAGTGAATTCGCATTTACAAATGCGGTCTTAGTAAATGACCGCATTTGTAAATAGTGATTTATGAATGCGGTTTTTACCAAGACCGCATTCATAAATCCTAAACCCCAAACCCACTCCCTAATTCAGAATAATATACAAATGCGGTTATCTAAAATGACCGCATTTGTAAATGTGATTTATGAATGCGGTCATAGGACCGCATTTGTAAATTCCAGATTTACAAATGCGTGTTGATCAAATGCGGTTCTATGACCGCATTTGTAAATTTAAAATAGCCGCATTTGTTTAACTTATCTGCACTAGTGACTTTTAAAATATTTGCTAATTATTTGAAAAAGACTATTTTTCATCACAACATTTACTCCACATTGTGATATAATATTCTATTTCCTTGGTTGGTAAAAACATGTTGGACCGATCTTCTCTGTAGGAATTTCTAAAAGAAAGTATAAAAATAAAATAAAATTAGTTTTTATAAGTTGAAATAAATAGACAATTAACGAATTAATATATACATAGATTTATTTATAAAAGTTCTTCTATAGTTTTTCTAAATTTTTATTTTTAACTTATATTTAAATTAATTTTAATTTATGAAAAAAATGATTTGTTTCTATCAAATATTATGGAAAGATATTTCTGTATATTAATTCAACACATGCCTATTCTTTATATACAATCAGATTGGAGAGACATGCTCCATATAATTCACTACTTCATATGTTATGTCTATCTATAAGCAATTACACCAAACTATTGCCTTATTTTTACCACTTATATTATACATTGATACACTTTCTATATACATCTATATGGAAAATATAATAATTACAACTCAAGTTGGTAAGTAAATATCATGGACTCCCAACTTGTTTCGCAAAATCACAAACTAATATTTCCCGAGAGGTTTAGTAAATATATCTGCTAACTGACAATGTGAAGAGACATGTGATGGACTTATCATCCCAACTTGCAACTTTTCCCGTACAATATGACAATCTATCTCGATATGCTTCGTACACTCATGAAATACAGGATTTGCTGCAATATGAAGTGTTGCTTGGTTATCACAATACAAAGGTGTAAACATGCTAATCAGAACCTTAAGGTATCGCATCATATAACGTAACCCTGTTAGCTTCAGACAAGCATTTGCCATGGCCCGATATTCTGTTTCGGCAGATGACCTTGACATGTTGGTTTGTTTCTTAGACTTCTAGGGTACCAATGAATTTTCCAGGAAAATGCAATAGTTGCTGACTGATCTTCGAGTAATACGACATCCTCCCGAATTTGAATCGTAATAGGATTTCATATTAAGAACATTATCATAGAGAAGTAATAATCCTTGCCCGGGTGTACCCTTGATGTACTTCAGAACCCGTAATGCTGCATCCCAATGTGTTTTGCGAGGCTCTTGCATAAGCTGGCTTAAAGTTCTAATTGAGTATATGTTGATTTATCCCGATAAGTATACCGAATCAACTGTAATATAATACTATTTAAAGTACGGATGTCGAACCCACAAGGAACAATTCTAATTAAGAAGTTTTGTTATAAAACTCATCAAGTATAGAAAATAACTTTGAGAACTTTTTCATAACCAAATTAACACTTTTACCAGAAATAACTCAAAGTTTAACATGTGTTTCAACAAGTAATGAAACTAACTTATCAAATATAGATAAAGATACTTGGGATTGAATTACATCTATCTCAATCATCTGTATTTTGGAATAATACAATATATAATACTCAAAACTACTTATTCTTTATGCTTAATTTAAAGTCATTCACCTTGATTCCTCACAAGTGAAATTCATAAGATAATTTCTCAAATATTGATTCCTCATATATCTAACAAATCATCCAGCTTTATGAACAAAATTATGATCCAATTAATAACCTGAAATCTGTTCCTAGCATTACAAGTTATCAAGTACTTTCGTCTATTTCAGATCCTTAAAAGTACTTTCCAGTTAAATTTAAGGATCAAAATCAAGACTCCATTGATCAGATAGAATCAAGCAATAAGCATGAAACGAAAATACCAAGAACAGGTAGAAAAGAGAATATTATATATATATATATATATTTATCACCAAGAATACATTTGATCAAAGTAGATTACATTCAATTCCAAGTTAGAAAGCACTTAGCCACCCATGACGGCTCCTCCAATCTTCATTCTTGATCTGATTTGCATAAGAAGGGTTGATATGAGCAAATTCTTCTCCTAGAATAGAGTTCTCTTCTTCTTCTCTCAGTAACTTCTCTCTAAAAATCACTTCTTTTTCCACTACCCCTATTTTAGCTGTGTTTCAAAATTTATATAATGGAATCTAGCTCAAGCGAGCCTATTTAGCTTAAGCTAGATCTTTCGGTGCTTTTTTAGCTTGAGCTAGATTAGTACTGCACCATTAATCAAATATGGATAATTTTAGCTTGAGCTAAATCTTCTAGCTTGACCTAAATCTTCTAGCTTGAGCTAAATCTTCTTGTGATCCAATTAAGTTTTTGCTTTCTTTCTTTCAATACTTCATATTCATATGCAATTTACACAAAAATTGAGATTAAATTTCTTCATTTGTTTCTTGGTTCAAAATATATAATCGGATTCAACAATTCTCATATTAGGGTAATTTTCTTACATTAAGCAACAATTAAGTTTCAAAGTGTTCAATTTTCTCAATTATAAAAACTACACATTGGCACTTATCAATTTCCCCCCAACTTAAAATCTTGCTTGTCCTCAAGCAAAGTAATTGAATCCCAAAAAATAAGAGTTTATTCCTCCTAAAAAATCCTTAGAAATCAAATCTATAGTTAAATGTCAGAACAACTTCATGAAAAGAGCACAGGATAATTCAACAAAAAATTATGGTGTTTCCTATCAATTCAAACCAAGACAGGATAAGAATGTATTCAATTTTCAAGGTAAACAATTGTTACTCTTTACTGAGAATCAAACTAAGGAATTTCTCTCATCATTCCTCACTAGTGAGTGTTTTCCCTCTCTTTTCACTAATTTCCAAGCTAATTTAAGGTTGCCCTTCATTTCCAGTTGATTACAAACATTTTTACAAACATAGATCTTGAGGTCTTTTTCAGGTTGTAATGAGGCTGGGTTACAAAGAAAATTTGGTTTTTCCAGGATAACAAAATTCACACTTAACAAAAGATTAGCATATTTGAAATTCAATCTCTAATTGTGTTTTTTTTTATTCCTTCCATAAGATTCATCCACATTGTTTCCCTTTTTATTCTTGTAATGCCCCCCCCCCCCCCCCCCCCCCCCCCCCTTTTTTTTCTTTAGTAGAAAAGAGAATGAGATTGTGGATTATTTTGTAATTTCCCTTTTTTTCATTCTCAAGATCCCAGCAGCCACACCAAACCCAATTCTTCTAATTATAGAAATTTGAATTGCACCTATGCTCTCCTTTTGTTAGCATACCATAGGGTAGGACAAAATATGTACATTAGAAGCTAGGGTGCAATAAAACAAATTTCAACTTAAAAAAGGTTATTTTCTGCACATTTCATTATATACTGCAAAGGTTAGTTGTTTGGCCCTGAGTTTTCTCACATCCAACTCTATTAAACATGCCTCAATGATCTCCATGTTTAATTTTGTGATGCAAATTTGACTAGAAAATTAGGCAACCTCAATTAACTCTTCACTAGAAAAAGTCTCTCAAATTGTTTAAAGGTTTCACACTCTCACTTGGTTGGCTAATTTCAATTCCTCATTTGTTCTCAGTCATTGCTTTCAACCGTTTACCTTGTTCCAACTTTTACACATTACTATCCTTTCTCAATTTGAGTGATGGTTCCCACCACAAATTCTTTTTCAAATTAAGTTCCTGATCAATCTATTTGGTTGTTCTAATTTAGAACTATGGTTTGATTTCTTTTTCCAAAAAAAAATAATTATACCATCATTTATCTATATACAAGATTTCACAAAATATGCAAACATCAGCCACTATACTAACTTAAGCTTGCCATCAACAAAAGCTAAAGTAAGAAATATTGAACTAAACTGCTAAAGTCAACTTACTAAACTAAACTACTTAAACTAAATTAATACTGAAATTAAAGTTAAACAAAAAGATAAAACCAATTTTCTGTTCATTGTGCATGAGAAATATCAATCTCCTCTTGTGATTTTGTTCTGCTCTGTGCCAACATCATCATTCTAAACTTGGTTTGGATCTTCATCTGTTGATGCTCCAGATGGTCCAACTCCCATTTCTTGTGCATCCTTTGCATATAAGCCAGTAACATCTTCCTCTCCAGCTCTCATTTAAGATTCATCTCCAACTCTAGTCCCAACTCCAGACGCTCCTGCTTCCCCTGAAAAATTGTGCCTATCCCTAGGCCAAGATAAATAATCATTAAATTCAGCGGGTGTCATCCATGGATTATTTTGACCTTGAGATGAACCATGGTAAAGGCCTTGTTGAATGTACAATATGCCCTTGTGGTTGGAGGCATTCTGCAATTAAATGTGCTCTGTTGAGGCTCTGATATATTCCATGACGTGTTCCATTGTGATTGGAGTTGCAGATTGTTGTCCTGAAGGAACCACAAAAGGTTGATCTTCAACATTAGCTGGATGTGGAGGGTGTGGTTGTTGATGAGCTTCTTCAAGATTGATACAATTTTGATCAATGAATTTTTTGTCAATGGCAGGTCTGATTTTTATTGTTGGATTCATTGCCACCTCTTGACTTGCACAAAGAGTTGTAATGAGTGTTGGAAACCCCAATGAACCTTTGGCTTTTTCATTATTTTTATTTATTTTGAGCCTTGCAGTTTTATAGATATGTTCAGATATGATTTGAGCTACATCAACCTTATAGTCATCTCTCATGATAAAATAGAGCAATTGGCATCTGGGTAAATTTAGTTAAGAGACATGCACTAAAGGTATAATGTTAGCCAACAGAAAAGTCATCCAAACTTGAGCTAGAGTCTTCATATCTTTTCTTTTGATCCTTAATGAGTGCCCAGTGGATCCTGTATAAAATGATTTGTTTGGAATGCACAATTTTTCTATAATAGTTCTCTCTCTGAATCCATCTCTTGAATTTTTGATTGTTCGATAAGTACATTCCACATTATCTGGTAATGGATTTCCTAAGAATTGGTTGATTGCATTTCTGTCATAGTAAATCCATTTACCCTTGACTTTGGCCTTCAAATCATTTGGATCTTCAACCCAAGCATTTGTATAAAATTCAAGAACTATATTTGGATCATACTTGGGATAAGGATCTGCCAACTTTGTCCAATTTCTTTGCAACAACCCATTCAAAAAGGAATCAAATTCTTCAGGCAAAAGTATTACTTTCCTTTTTGAAATAAAAGACCAAGTTTTCAGCTCTTCATATCTTTGCTTCTTGTCTTTCGTTGGCTCAATATTTCTTGGTGGGTTGGGTGAATCAAATCTAGCTCTTTTTCCTTTGTTAAACCGTGTTGGATTAATACCCACTGTAGATTTGGTACGACCCATTTTTCTGCACATATAAGAATAAACATTTCTCAAAATCAAAGTGTTTTATTTGATTGGAATTTTAACAAACACTTGATATGCAATGTATAAAATGACATTGAATGAGTATTTTTTTGGTATTTAATCCATGGAAAAAAAAATACTTAACTTTGAATAAAATCAAAATAACAATCCTATTCAACATCAAGACATTGAAATTTCAAAAAGATTGAATCTTTCAATTCAAGAACGAAACTGTAAAATGGAAATGGGAACACTCTTTACTGGAAATGGTTGAATGGAAATGGCAATGAGAATGGCTATGGAGATGAATAATTACTTACCTTGATAATTGAAATGTAGATGAAATGTTTGAATGAGTATGAAAGCTTTGGGATGAAATTTTTAAAACTAGGAATGCTTGACTGAAAATGAGTTAGGGTGCAAGGTTTTCAAATGTGATTTTAAAATGCTGCTGTTTTTTTTTTTTAAAGAAAAGATCCCACTAACTTGGGCTAGATTATTTTAGCTTAGGCTAAAATTTGGCAGAGAGCAACAAATTTTTTTAGCTCAAGCTAGATCAGTTTAGCTCATGCTAAAATTTGGCTGAGAGCAACATATTTGTTTAGCTTAAGCTAGGCCTTTTAAGCTCAAGCTAAAGTTTGGCCGAGAGCAACAAAATTGTTTAGCTCAAGCTAGATCAGTTTAGCGCAGACTAAAATTTGGCCGAGAGCAACAAATTTGTTTAGCTCAAGCTAGGCCTTTTTAGCTCAAGCTAAAGTTTGGCTGAGAGCAATAAAGTTGTTTAGCTCAAGCTAGATCAGTTTAGCTTAGGCTAAAGTTTGGCCGAGAGCAACAAATTTGTTTAGCTCAAGCTAGATCAGTTTAGCTCAGGCTAAATTTGGCCGAGAGCAACAAATTTGTTTAGTTCAAGCTAGAACTTTTAGCCTAAGCTAGATATGCAGAAAAATAAAGAAATTTTGTTCTCCAAATTTAGCTTGAGCTAAAAGTTCTAGCTTAAGCTAAAATTACCTTGCAATGAAATTTTCTTGAAAATTTTCATTTTGTCTTTGCCAAAAGTTTCAAACCTTTCTAAGCTTTCTTCCATCCATTTATTTCACCTAACATTTCAAACCTAAATGACCATTTCACATATCAAACTGGTTCTAAATATCAAATATTAAAACATACTACTAAATCAAAACAAAAATTAAAGACACAAGCCAAAACAAAACACTAGGTTGCCTCCCAGCAAGCGTTCGTTTAACGTCATATAGTTTGACGCCTGATTTACTTAAAGATCATTGAAGTGGATCATAGTGGTGCGCCTTTCAACTTCACCACCAAAATAATGCTTCAATCTTTGTCCATTGACCACCCAAATTCTTTTTCAGACAAGAACTTCCAATTCCACTGCTCCATATGGTTTTACTTGGAATGGTCCTGACCTCTTTGATTTGAGTTTTCCAGGGAAAAGCCTCAACATGGAATTGAATAACAACACCAATTGACCTGGTTCAAAAGTTCTTTTCAAAAAATTTCTATCGTGATAAAATTTGACCCGAACTTTATAAAGTTTTGAAGATTGGTAAGCATTGAATCTCATTTCTTTAAGTTCATGAAGTTGCACTTTTCTCTTTTCTCCAGCAACTTTAGGATCAAAGTTTAAAACTTGATTTCCAGTATGCTTTGTGTTCCAATTCCACCGGAAGATTACATGCCTTACCATATATCAATTGGAATGGAGACAAAGATGTAGGTGTCTTAAATGTTGTTCTATAAGCCCAAAGAGCTTCATCAAGCTTGTTAGACCAATCCTTTCTGGAAGAAGATACTGTTTTTTTCCAAAAATCTTCTTAATTTCCCTGTTAGAAACCTCTGTCTGACCATTAGTTTGAGGATGGTAGGCTGTTGCTACTTTATGTCTAACTCCATAGTGTTATAAAACCTTTTGAAGTTGAGCATTACAAAAATGTGAACCTACACACTTATCAAAACTCTAGGAGTACCAAACCTGGTGAAAATATTTCTCTTGAGAAATTTGATTACAGTTTTGGCATCAACTTTCTGAGTTGCAGTTGCTTCCACCCATCTAGAGACATACTCAACTGCCAATAAGATATATTCATTTGAGAATGATGATGACAGTGGTCCTATAAAATCAATTCCCCAGCAATCAAATACTTCAATCTCTTGAATGTTCTGCAACGACATTTCATGCCTTATTGTAATAGCTCCATTTCTTTGACAATTATCTCACTTCTGAACATGTTCATGTGCATCTTTGAACAGAGTTGGCCAATAAAATCTAGATTGTAACACTTTTGCTACTGTCCTTTGTCCATTGAAATGACCTCCATATGGTGAATTGTGACAATGCCATAGAATATTTTTAGCTTCATCTCTTGTAACACATCGCCTTATCAAATTACCTACACCAATTTTGAATAGATAAGGATCATCTCATACATAGGAATTAGCATATTTGAAGAACTTTTTCTTTTGATGCCATCCAAAATCTTCAGGAACTACTCTTGCAGCTTTAAAATTTGCCAGATCTGCAAACCATGGCCTTTCTTGAATTGCAAGGAGTTTTTCATCAGGAAAATCATCTATTACTTCTTATTCAAGTGCAGTTACTTCCTCATTTGCAAGTCTTGATAGGTGATCTGCCACATTGTTTTCACTGCCCTTTTTATCCTTTATTTTTAAATCAAATTCCTGCAGCAGAAGAATTCATCTTATTAGTCTTGGCTTGGAATATGATTTTGTCAACAAGTACTTAATTATAGCATGGTCATTTAAAACAATCACTTTAGAACCAATAAGGTAAGATCTAAATTTTCAAGTGCATACACTATAACAAGCAATTCTTTTTCAGTAGTTGTATAATTACTTTGAGCATCATTTAAGACTTTACATGCATAGTGTATCACATGAAAAAATTTCTCTTTTCTTTGCCCCAATATTGCTCCTACTGCATAATCACTAGCATCACACACCAGTTCAAAATGATAAAGCCAATTAGGTGCAGTGATTATGGATGCAGAAATGAGTTTTTCTTCCAAATTCTTAAAAGCAATTAAACAGTTTTCATGAAAATTAAAAGGAGTATCCTTATTCAGTAAATTGCAGAAAGGTTTTGCAATCTTTGAAAAATCCTTGATGAATCTGTTGTAAAAACCAGCATGACCTAGAAAACTTATGATTCCTTTGATGTTGATTGGTGGAGGTAGCTTTTCAATAATTTCAACTTTGGCTCTATCTACCTCAATCCCTTTGCTAGAGATTTTATGTCCCAAAACTATACCCTCTCTCACCATAAAGTGACAATTTTCCCAATTGAGGACAAGATTGATCTCCACACACCATTTTAGCACAGTATCTAAATTCTTCAGACAAGAACTAAAAGTAGATCCATAAACAGAAAAATCATCCATGAAAACTTCAATGCCCTTTTCTAACAGATCTGCAAAAATAGCAAACATGCATCTTTGAAAAGTTGTTGGAGCATTACACAGTCCAAATGGCATCTTTCTATATGCAAAAATGTTGAACCAAGTGGTGTTCATGTTTTGAAGAATCCAAATCCTTTGAAGGACGTTGAAGCCTCTGCTATGCTTGATGTTGCTGTGCTGGTTTAAGCTTTGTTCTAGGGTAGTTTATATGTTGTAATCCACCCTGTGATTAAATCTAAAGCATTAGCATTCTCAATCTTTGTGAAAGTAAAATGTTTTCAAACTAAGTTAAAACAACCAATTGTTTTGTCGAAACAACCGATTGTTTATACTTAGGTGTTTTGAGAAAAAGATTGAAAACTGTTTTGAATGGTTGAACTGTTAAAGTACCAAAACAACCGATTGATTCGAGGAAACAACCGATTGTTTATTTTGGAACCATAACAGAAAAACTGTTTTCTCTTTGACTGAGCTTTATATGTTTTAACTGCTTACGCTCCAGTCATTAAATGCTTTGACCAATCTTTTAATGCAATTTAAGAGTTTGTTAAGATTTGATAACAAACTACATCTTTGAATAAATTCAGAAAAACAGATTTGACAATTAAGAATCTTTGACAAAGTTTTTCCAAAGAGTTTTTTTCAAAGTGCTGAGATTGTTAAGAGTTTGTGATTGATCAAAGTGTTGGAATAGGATTCTGCTTGTATTGATTTCAGATTATCTTCTGTAACAAGTGTAATCCTTGTACTCTGTTGAACAATTCGTTTCTGTGTTTGCTGAGATTGGTTGTGTGTTCTTGAGGTGTTCAAGATCAACAATCTTAGTGTTGGCCAAGGAGAGTGTGTTTCTTGAGGTGTTCAAGGTCATTCTCTTGGTTATTGTGTAAGTGATCAAGTGGTGATTGCTTAGTGGATTTCCTCAGGGTTTCTGAGAAGACTGGATGTAGCTCTGGTTTGGAGTGAACCAGTATAAACAACTGTGTAAAATCTCTCTATCTCTAACTCTTTAAATTCAGTTTATTTGTTGTTTTGCTGGTATAAACAACCGATTGTTTCTACGAAACAACCGATTGTTTTTCTGGTACTACAGCTTTTGCTTGTTGTTTTGGCTAACTGAATTGCTAAATCAATTGGTTCCTGAGATAAATTCATTCTAGTTTTGAAAAGTTTGCGAAAACCCTCTTTAAACAATTCATCCCCCCTTTAGTTTAAAGCCATCTTTTGACAAGTGAAAGCAGTCTTCTCTTGATCTTCTAGATTTACAACAAATCTGATTATAACCTGAATAACCATCCAGAAAGCAGTAATAAGCTTTGCCTACCAATCTTTCCAACATTTGATCCATGAAGGGTAATGGAAAATGATATTTTCTTGTGGCTTGATTGAGTTTTCTATAATCAATACACATCCTCCAACCCGTGATTGTTCTTGTTGGAATTAACTCATTTTTGTCATTATGAATTACTGTCATGCCACCCTTCTTTGGAACTACTTGCACAAGACTGACCCAAGCACTATCTTATAAAGGATAAATCATCCCTGCTTCTAACAGCTTCTGAACTTCTTTCTTTACCACTTCCTTCATAGTAGGATTTAAACGTCTTTGAGGCTGAGCTACAAGTTTGAAGTCTTGTTCCATGTGAATTTTGTGCATACAATAAGAAGGACTTATGCCTGTCAAATCAAATATAGTCCATCCTATTGCTCCTTTATATGACTTTAACCCTTTCACTACTTCCTCTTGTTCTGCTGTTGTTAGAGAGTTGCTGATAATGATTGGTTTCTCCCCATTTTCTGCCAAAAAATCATATTTCAAATGAGCTGGTAGCTCTGTCAATTCTAGCTTCTGAGGTTGAGAAGTTTTTTCTTTGATTAGATCTTGCTTTTGACTAGCATCATAAAGAATCTCTCTAGCCTTATCTAACTCTTCAGCACAATTATGTATTTCTTTTCTTTCCCCTTCATCTATGTCTTCAATACTACCCATGATAGCTTTCATTAAAGGTTCAACAGTTAAACATTTTTTCTGAGTTTCAAAACAAATATCATCAATCACATCCACTTTGAAACACTCTTTTTGATCATTTGAATACTTCATTGCTTCAAAAACATTAAAGCTTACTTTTTCATCTTGAACACAAACCTTCAATCTTCCTTTGTCTATATCAATTATAACTTTGACAGTTTTCATGAATGGTCTTCCCAATATCAAAGGTAATTCAACATCTTTTTCAATATCCATAACAACAAAGTCTACTGGGAATAGAAATATATCCACCTTTACCAACAAATCTTCAACTATTCCATGTGGATATTTGATTGATCTATCAGCCAACTGCAAAGTCATTCTTGTTGGTCTCACTTTTACATCTCTAATTTTCTTCAGCATTGATAAAGACATCAAATTAATACTAGCTCCAAGATCCAGTAATGCCTTTCCAACAGTGAGATTTCATATGGTAACTGGCAAAGTGAAAATCTCAGGATCTCTAGATTTATGTGGTAATGATTTTTGAATTATAGCACTGCATCTAGCTTCCAATTCAACTATCTCCTGGTCATTGAATTTTCTTTTCTTTGTCAATAATTCCTTCATGAATTTAGCATATGTAGGCATCTGCTTTAAAGCTTCAGTAAAAGGAATGTTAATTTGCAGTTTTTTGAGAATACCCATAAATCTTGCAAATTGTCTTTCTTTGTCTTTCTTTGTAGGAGCATGTGGATAAGGTACATATTTTATAACAACACTCCTCTCTTGTTTCTCATTTTTTTTTTCTATTTTCTCTCCAATATCTACAACATCTTCCTTATTCCTTCTTTTTCCTCCCTCACACTCAATCTGTGATAGACTTGCAATGCTCCTTGGGATTGGTTTGTGTATTGGCTGAAAATTGACTTCCTTGATTATCAGCTAACTGTTTAGCCAGCTGCCCCACCTGTGTCTCTAAATTTCTTATTGGTGCTTTAGTATTTTTCTGATTTGATAGAGAGGCTTGCATGAACTTCTCAAAAGTATCCTCCAATTTTTATGTTCTCTCATGAATGGAAGGATATGTGGTTGCTGCTGATAAGGAACTTGCCTGTTAGATGATCCAGCCTCTTGCTTCCACTCAAAACCTTGATTAGGATTATTCCTCCACCCATGAGCCATGTTATTTGGATAATTAGATGAAAAAACACATTTCCTTCCTTGATTATTCATATACTGAACCTCTTCCTCTGATGGATTTTGATAAGAGCATTGACCATTAAGATGATCTCTCCCACAAAAATCACACTTCAAAGCTTGATTCTGAATTGAAGAAGAATTTATTGCATGTAACTGGTTATGCAGTTTTGACATTTGCTTGGTTAATGCCTCAATTTGTTGAGTCAAAATTTTATTATGTGCTAAAACTGCATTTGAAGTACTAAGATCCAACACCCCTTTCTTTTGCATTGTATGTCTATCGTGTTGAGCTTGGTAATCTGTTGAGGCTAAGGCATCAATGATTCTTGTAGCTTGCTCTGCATCAACATTCATCATTGTACCTCCTACTGCAGAATGCAAGATCATTTTAGTATCAGGCCTCAAACCATTGTGGAATATGTTCAACTGAGCAATATCTTCAAAGCCATGATTAGGACACCTTCTTAACATCACTTTAAAACGTTCCCAAGCTTCACAAAAAAGGTTCATCTGACCCTTGTTTGAATGTGGAGATATTAGACTTGGCCTTGATATATAGAGAGAGTGGGAAAAATCTATGTAGGAATTTCTCTTCTACATCATTCTAGCAACTTAAACTCTAGTTTGGATGCTGGAGAAATGCCTTGGTCCTTGTTTCATAGCATAGTCTCCCAATGTCCTTCTAGGTGGATTTTGTCTATTATCAGCCATTTGTAACTCTATTTGATTGTGTGAGTTGAGAGTGTTGGAAGATTCTCCTTTTGTTTGTCCTTGCTTTTTCTTTTATTTTCTCTTATTGCTCTTATTTCTTCTAGTTGTCTTCTCAATTTCTAGGTCAAATTCCAATTGATCTTCAGGAACCTGTCCTCTTAATAACATATATCTATGACAACTCAAGCCAGTATTAACACAAGATAAAAGAATAAGATCTAAACAAGTGTCTATTCACAAAGAAAACAAACTATTCACAATACTCAGAAGTTATACTTCATAAATTCTTAAAAGAAATTGTTCCCCAACAACGACGCCAAAAACTTGTTGATTTACCCCGACAAGTATACCAAATCAATTTAGCTTAAGCTAGATCTTTCGGTGCTTTTTTAGCTTGAGCTAGCAATTCTAGCCTGAGCTAGATTAGTACTGCACCATTAATCAAATCTGGATAATTTTAGCTTGAGCTAAATCTTTTAGCTTGACCTAAATCTTCTAGCTTGAGCTAAATCTTCTTGTGATCCAATTAAGTTTTTGCTTTCTTTCTTTCAATGCTTCATATTCATCTACAATTTACACAAAAATTGAGATTAAATTTCTTCATTTGTTTCTTGGTTCAAAATATATAATTGGATTTCAATAATTCTTAGATTAGGGTAATTTTCTTACATTAAGCAACAATTAAGTTCCATAGTGTTCAATTTTCTCAATCATAAGAAAAAAACATTGACACTTATCAGTAGACAATATATGACCTTGTGATGGTGAGGTAAATGAGCCTTCCAACTAACTTGCAATATTTAGTTGGTTCATGTAATAAATCACCATCAGTAAGAGTGAGTTTTAAATTTTGCTCCATGGGAACTTCTCCCGTTTTTCCCTAGTTAGACATGTATCGTCCAAAATGTCCAACACATATTTTCTTTGAGACATAAAAATGTCATGTTTAGATCGAGAAAATCCAATTTCCAAAAAATATTTTAAGGTGTCAAGATCCTTGATTTGAAAATGTTGGAGCAAAAATTCCTTTAGATGCTTGATTTCGACATCATTATTTCCTATTAAAAGTATATCATCGACATAGAGCAAGACAACTGTAAAAGATGATCCAATAGTCTTGGTAAATAAAGAATAATATGATTTGATTGAATATATCCTGCCTTTTGAATAGCCTTAGAGAAAGTAGCAAACCAATTTTGGGACACTTATTTTAATCCGTACAAGGACTTATTTCATGAAGGTCATTATGAAAAAAAGGCATTTTTTTACGTCAAATTGGTATGTGAACTAGTTTCTAGCAGCTGCAACGGTCAAAAGACAATGTAATGTCGTAAGTTTAGCAATAGGAGAAAAAGTTGCAATATAGTCAATCCCTTCCACTTGCGTGTAGCCTTTGGCAACTAAGCACGTCTTATATTGTTTGATGCTCCAATCAGACCTGCATACTTTATAAAACCATCGACATCCTATGGGTTTGTTGCTATGGATGACGACGTTTTACGGCAAGTGCACTGCGTTGTCAGAAGTAATAATGTGTCCCTAAGGACGAATAGTGAACCCACAAGGAATAGTTGACTATTCAAGTAAAAGATTCGCTAAATATAAAACAGAATAATAAAAGTTGGTTTGAGAATTGTTATAATGGAAATCAAAGAGTTTTTGCTTCAATTGGAAAAATAGGGTTTGAGTTTCATCTTTCTCACTCTTTTGTATTTTGATTAGCATTATAATATTTTGCTCTTTTGATTGTTATTGATGCCCGTATAAAAATCATTTATATTGATTCCTCACATATAAAATTCTTAAGGTGTTTCCTAAATATCGGTTCCATGCATATTTATAAAAACAATTTAGCTTTATGATTAGACATTGATAGCAATTAACATTTCAAGTTTATTCCTAGCACTCAAATATGTTAAGTATTAATGTTTAGGTCATAACTATAAAAATAATTTTCAGTCAGATTTAAGATTCTAGATCAATGCATTAGGAGCGAAACAATAATACCAATAATCAATCAAGAATAAAATATTATATTTAAAATATTACCTCAATACATCAGAGTTTGAATAGATTAGTCCCAAATCCACATGGTAGAATTAGCCACACATCTTCTAACACCTTTTATTCTCCCAATAGGGTTACAAGTCACTCAATGGTGTTTTCCTCTCAATCTTGCACACTAGGTTTGTGCCTCAAGTCCCCTATTTAACCTAATTTTCTAGGATTAAGTGATTTCTTGTGTGGCGTTGATAGACTCATTTGGGTGAATAAAACATAAACATGCCCAATGTCTTTGGTGCAATCTCGCTCAAGCGAGAATAGGCTCGCTTGAGCGAGATGCTCTAATGTTGATTTGGGTTTTTTATGCACTTGTGCGTTCTGGGGCCTTCCATCTTTCTCCTTTTAGCTTATATTATTCTTCTTTACCCCAGTCATCTCCATTCTCCCCTAAAAACCTGAAATTAACACTAAATTTGGGAATAAAATATCCTTATTCAAATAACGATAATAAAATATGTAAAAAGGTATAAATTCATAAATTAGGGGTTATTTTATATTTATTTTAGCAATTAATACTTATAAGTGCCTATATTTTAATATGAAATATTACTGAAATTAGACACTTATCAACCAGCCGGTAATGAAACAATGCTTCAGGTGTTTTCTGTCAATGCTGATAATTCATATTCCATGGCTTCCTTCCACTGGGGGAGAAAGAATGGTCTGATTATATGATGAAGGATCTCTATGTGTAGAAATGTTAACTAAGAAGGTGCAGTGAGTAGAAGATAAGTTGGAATAAGAAATAAATGAGAAAATGGGTATCATGTACCTGGGAGAGAACCTTGACTAGGAGTGGACTGATTGGCGTTAGGTGGCAGCAAGTAATCTTTATGCCATGTAAGAGGATTGCTTGATACGTGTAGAATGTCGAAGTGGTATTGTAGAAATATCAGAGGATGAACTAAGCGCAGGAGATTCAGTGATCATAGGTTCAAGAATAGGCTTTATAGGTATCGATTCAGTAATGGGCTCATTGAACGAAGTTGGTGAAGCCGATTGTGAGTTCGGTAGTGTGGTAGGAAATGTAGAATTTTGATGGTCTAAGTTAAGGACCAAATTTAGTAGGACAAAAGAGTGTGAGATGATGTTGTTTCATGAAAAGGAAAAATGGTTTCGTAAAAACCACGTCCCTATTGACAAAAATAGTGTTTTCTTCAAGATCATATAACTTGTAGCCTTTATGATTAGGTGGATATCCAATAAAGACACATCGTCGAGCGCGGGGATCAAATTTGTATTTCGGATGATTCACTGTTGCATACCATGGACTGCCAAAAATACGTAAATGTGTAACATATGGAACTTGGTTGTATAATAGTTGAAAGGGTGTTTTATCTAAAAGAATGGGGGAAGGTAAGTTGTTAATGAGGTAAATCGCAATTAAAACACAATTTCCCCAAAAACAAATAGGTAAATTAGCTGATAAAGAAAAGATCGTGCAATTGTGAGGATATGACAATGTTTGTGCTCAACCACCCCGTTTTGTTGAGGGTATAGACACATGTACGTTGGCATTCAATGTCGTGATCAAGAAAAATTGACGCATGGAAAGAAATTTTGTACCATTATCTGTTTGAACGACTTTAACACAAATGTGAAATTGTGTATATGCAAACATGAAGAAAGATTGTAATAGACGTTGAGTATCTGATTTGTGTTGCATAAAAAAAAAACCCAAGTGCATCTAGTGAAATCATCGATACTGGTTAAAAAAAACGTGCATTTGAATAAGTAAGTGACTTATGAGGACCCCAAATATCGCAATGTAACAAATCAAATGGATGTTGTGTGTTTATTGCACTAGAAGTAAAAGGCCATCTTATTTGTTTAGCAATGAGACAAATATTGCAATTATTATGAGCAGACATATTGAAAGAAAATAATAAAGATGCCAATTTTAAACGGGATGAAGACGAATGACCAAATCTCATATGCCAGAGATTCGTGTTGCTGGAAACATGAAAAGAGACAATTTTTTTAAAGGTTTCATGTAATAAAGACCACCTCGCTGTTCACCCGAGCCAATTGTCCTCCTCGTAGCCGGATCTTGTAGGATACAACCATTTGGAATTAAGACAATAAAACAATTTAGAGCTTTAGTGAGTTTACTTGTTGAAATAAGATTTAAACGAAAAAAAGGGACACATAAAGCATGCTTTAATTTGATATACCTATTAAATTGGATGGTCCATTTGGATGTGATTAGGGCTATTGCGCCTGTAGCAAGGTTTACCAAAGGAACTAGTGATGGAGTGGAATTAATAAATAATTCTGGATTTGAAACAATATGATCAGTTGCCCCACTATCCAAAATCCATGGTTCTGTGAAGACAAGATTTACTGAAGTATTAAAGTTCATGAGGAAACTTGTTGCATTTGTGTAAACATCATGGTTACCCGAAGTAATCATTGACAATTGTTGTTGTGTCTTTTCCTGTATAATTAATGAATATGCATGTTTAATGTTAGACAAGAGAGAGATCATCCTCGAAGTATTAGATCATACACCTTTTTAGGTGTCATTGAGACCCTTAAGAAATTGCATTAAACAGTCTTCTTCCTTCTCGTCATTGTGTGCTTTCATTTGATTACAAGGCGAGGATGAGCGATATGTGTCTAACTCATCCTAAAGGCTCTTGATTTTTATGTAATATGGTGAAACAAACATCGTACCTTGAGTAATTGTGGCAATGACTTTCTGTATTTGAAAAATTGCATGAGTCATTGATTTGCTCCACATTGGGTAGTTTAAGTCATTCAACTTCTCTGGGATAAATAGGTGTCCAGGTTTATCTGAATGATGTACGTAGAATAAATTTGATGTATCTGTAACTGCGTCTTCAGAGTTTTCGGCAGACATGGCTATAAAAAAAAAGACGAAAGAAAATTTTGTAGAGTCACCAAAAACGGTGCTCTGATACCATATCAAATACTATGCATGCCTACTGTTTATATACAATCAAATTGAAGAGATATGTTCCATATAATTCGCTATTGCCTATCTATCAACAATTACACCAAACTATTATCTTATTTTTACCATGTATATTATACATTGATACACTTTCTATATACATCTATATTAAAAATATAATAATTGTCTTCTAATATCCTTTATGCACGAACTTGTTTAGACAAACTCCAAATGAAAGTATCCCAATAACACTACAAAATCATTAAATAGAAACCAATTTTAGAAAAAAAAAATTAGTTGTTATATTTATTAAATTAGATATTATATTATACATTAAAAATATTATTGGTATCTAAATTAGTTTCAAATAGTTTCTAAATTGGTATCTAGTTAGCTACTAAAGTTTTTGAATACAAATATTTGGTAGCTAATTAGATATAAATTTAAAAACTATTTATCAATAATAGAAACTAATTTAGATACCAATAACTTTTTTTGTTTCTAAAATAAAATCTAATTTAGTTTTTTTTACCAGCAATGAATTAATAGAATAAAAGGTAGTTAATATAAAAACTAATTACTTTTTGTATCTAAAATTGGTTTTTATTTAATAAATTTCTAGTGTAAATTAATAAAAAATAAATTTTAGTTATAGTTAAATGGTTCTCAATCTAGACATGGAAACCTTAATTTAACTAAATTTACACATACGTATTTATAGATAAATAAATAAAGCTGTAAAATTAATCAAATTTCATTAAAATTAATTGATGATTAATATTCACTTCAGTTTTAGAAAAAGTTAGATAAGAGATAAGAACACTAATACAGAAAAGTGTTTTAACGACGGTTAAAAAGGTCGTTATTGCATGTGTTGTTATAACTCAATTGTTTATAACGACAGTTCTAGAATCATCGTTATAAAACCACATTAGCGACATGTGTAAAAATTGTCGTTATTCAACCAAATAAATGAACTAAATAAAAAAAATGTATTTTTAACAACGATTCCAGTGAGAACCATCGTTATAACCCTAAAAACATGCTATTAAAGATGGTTCCTAGATGGAATCTTCATGGGAACCATCGTTATAAATGTATTTTTTAAAAATATTTTAATATTATATATATACTCTAATCATGCATAAAATATAAAATTTCCAAAACAATAATGCATGTAATATCATAATTTAAATATGAAAGTCTACATACAATAACTTAATACATATAACATTTTACAAAAAGTTCTATAATTCATTTCATTCTAATAATTCATGTTAGAACACGTAACATTATGTAATGTATGAGTAAGTAATAAATTTATGAATGTAATATAATCATAATGGTTTGATAAATCTCTAATTTATAGTAGGAAAAATCATGCAAAATTTTAGAATTTTCTGCCAAGTGATGGGAACTAAAACCTTAAAATACTTCAAAATTACCTAAATAATACTTATAAATAAAAAAAATAATAGTAAATGGTGGATTTTCGGAATTTTGGTTGACTCCAATCCCCTACGAACATTGGCCATGTAATTCGTTAACTTGTTTCGTGCAACTTTCATTTTTTACACGTCTCCATCTGTCTTCTTTGTCAAAAGTTATGACCGTTTGAAGTTTTTTCACACTAATTTTTGCCAACTCCAAATATATCACTCTTCTCTTCAATGTCAGGACTCCTCCATGAAATATCCAATAAATCAAGTTCCCACAAACTCTAAACTACTAACTAATCAACACATAGATACATGCAAATATTTATTATAAAATTAATTAAAAAAATTTAAAAAAACTAACTAACCTTCTATAATGGTTTAGGTTTTAGGTGTTGCCGACGTGCAAAGGTGCTGCCAACGTGAAGGGTTGACAGCAAAGGTAGCAATTTGCTCGCAGAGGAGAGATGCAGCAACCACCAGTGACGTTGGACAACGACGCAGGGGGTAGGAGAGAAGAAGATGCGTGAAGGAGAGAGGAAGACGCTAGCGGCGCAGGGCTTGGAGAGCTTGGATGGTTGGCATCGCGAGGGTGTGGGGTGGAAGCTCAGAGGGTTTGCAGAGAGAGAGGAGAGCTAAAGGCACGCTGACGATGACATGGAGTCGCAAGTGGCACTCAATGGAGAAGAAGAGTGCGACGTGCAGAAGATAGTGCACGCGAGGGAGAAAAAGAGTGAGTTCGAGCACAGACTGAGGTTTTTTTTATTTGTATTCAGTTTTATAGCGACGGTTCAATAGAGTAACCGTCGTTATTTCTCATCAAAAATTAAAAAAATTACAAAAATACACACTTTTTTGTTACGAGAGGTTTTTTTTAAATGTCGTTATTCTTAGTTTTTTTAGCCTTGGAAAATAAAGTGGATAAATATATTTTAACTTCCACTCAAAGTTTCATTAATATATTAATTAATGTTTTATTTTCTTTTTTCATAAATATTTTTTAAAAAACTCATCTTAGCTATAAACTTTATTTAAGAAAACCTAATTAATGCAGTCGCTGCCATACTTTCATTTTTATGAATATATGAAAACAAAACAAGAAATTATTTACATTCAAAGAAAAAAAGAAGAAAAAAACATATCTAAAAATTGTAAAATGGAGATACTCAAATTAGCATCTTTATTTTGAAATGCATGGTGCACTAATGATTAACAAGTTCCATTTTTATGAATATATGAAAACAAAACAAGAAATTATTTACATTCAAAGAAAAAAAAGAAAAAAACATATTTACAAATTGTAAAATGGAGATACTCAAATTAGCATCTTTATTTTGAAATGTATGGTGCACTAATGATTAACAAGTTCTGATCAAGTCACACCAAAAAAAATAATTAAATATAAACTAATTTTGAAGATAAATAATAATTAATTACACTAAATTAGATATTATTTTATAAACTAAAAAAATTATTAATATTTTAAATAATTTCTATTATTAATAAAAAATTATAAATTTATTTATAAAAATATATAATTAATTATTAAGGTTTTAAAAATAAAAAAAAATATCTAATTAATTATTAAGATTTTAAAAATAAACTACTTCCAAATCTAAATTTGTTAACTAGAATTTTGGTATAGATACCAATTAGCTAATTACATATCAATTTAAAAATTATAATTTAAAATTTTTTATTAATAGTAAAGATTACTATAAATATCAATAATTTTTTAATTTATAAAATAATATCTAATTTAATTGATATTATAATAGATATTTTTATTTTTAAAATTAATTTTTATTTAATTATTTTCTTATAAACCTTTGAAATGTTATAACATTGAAGGTTAGAAGAGAGAAATATATAATTATTTTCAATTTAAAATTTATAATTAACTTTTAAGTCTTCTTACTTATTATTTTTTAACTTTTTCTAAATAAGAGATTCTAATGCATATTAAATTCAACAAAATACAATTAAATTCCTAATAACAGGAAGCACAAACTTAGTGAGATCATTAACATAAATCCAAAAAGAGTTATCGTGAAGTTTGACAATTTGTTTTTCCATTCATTCATTGTGGTTGGAACGGTGTGGAGGCTAGGGTTGATTCAGCTTTTTGCTGAAAAAGGTTAATTTGATAGTTGTGATATAGCATTTAATCTTCAAGTCTTCAATAATAGTTCAGCAGAATATGATGCTTGTGGGTGTTATCTGTACACTTGGAACTCCTCCACCAATATGATGAAAAGATGTGTAACCACAATATTATAATGGATTATAAGTGTATATTCATTATACAGGAATAATGCCTTAAAGAAGAGATTAAGAAACCACCGAATGACTGATGCAATGAACTAGGAGGGTTTATGAAGAATGCAGTGCTACTAAGGAAGCATATGTACCACCTTTGTTAAGTAAAGTGTCATGCTTTCCTTTCTCTGCAATCACTCCATGTTCAACCACTGCAATTGAATCTGCATCCTTTATGGTGGATAGCCTGTGAGCCACCACAATTGTGGTTCTATCCACTCTCACTCTGTCAAGTGCATCCTGAACCATTCTTTCAGACTCAGCATCAAGTGCACTGGTGGCTTCATCTAGCAGTAATATTTTTGGACTCTTTACTATGGATCTTGCAATGGCCACCCTTTGCTTCTGTCCTCCGGATAGTTGAATCCCTCTCACCCCCACTAATGTATCATATCCCTGTATATTTATACATATGGTGTTTAGATAGCTAGTTATTCAAAATGGTACCATATAAGTTTTTTGTTGAAAGTGTGTAAGTTACCTGCTGCAAACTGCTAATGAACTTGTGTGCATTTGCCAGTTCTGCTGCAGCTATAATTTCAGCTTCTGTTGCATCACCACCTTTTCCGTATGCAATATTGGCTCGAATGGTGTCATTAAACAACACAGGCTCCTGGTTCACCAGCCCCATCTGCTGCCTAAACCATTTAAGTTGTAGCTTGTGGACTTCTGTTCCATCCAGAGTAATCTGGCCTGAATCTGGGTCATAAAATCTTTGTAGCAATGAGAGTATTGTTGACTTTCCACTTCCACTTTTACCTACTAGAGCAACTGTCTGCTTTCCATCAAAGTAACCAAACTCTTAGATTCTCCATTAAGAAAGTTTGTCTGAAAGAATCATGTGTTCCTATTTAAGCATCAAACCATTAAGTAATGTGGCTACTTACCTCTCCTGCATGAATAGTCAAGGAAAGATCCTTGAATACAAAAGCATTAGTCCTGGTTGGATACTTGAAAGTGACATGGTGGAACTCAATCTCTCCCTTCACTTCTTGTAATGTCATTCTAGATTCATCACCGGGATCTATTCTTGATTTCTGATCAAGAATAGCAAATATAGAAGCAACAGAACATTTCGCTTTACTGGCAGCTGGGGTCACGAAGCCAGATTGTGACATTGCTATGGCTGCCATTATGATAACATAAAATACCTGAAAATTACGAAATTCATTTTTCACTGCTAGAAGAATACGATGAACTTGGCTATTCAATTGTCTATGTTTTTTTATTTAAAAAGCTTTAAACCTGAGATTGTCATAAGGATAGGAACACAGGAAAATAACTCACACGGAAAAAATCTGAGAATGATGCTTTGCCATTCTCAATTAGTCTTGCCCCAACATAAAAACCGCATGCATTAACAGCGTACACAAAGAAGATTGATAAACCAAAGCCTGCTCCGCAGATTAAACCTAGCCTTATACTTGTCTGGATTGGTCCTAAACATTTCTTCTGGTATAACGCCATCACCTTCTCTTCAGCACAGAAGGCGGCAACTGTTCTCATATTCCCTACTGCATCATTTGCTACTTGACTTGCTTCCTCATATAGTTTCTGTGGAACAAATATTGGTCAAACAAATTAATAAATAGCAATAATTAAATATGGAAACAGACTAAGTATACACAAAGATGTTGAAGTATTGAGATCACAATTGAATCAAGGTTGATTCGTCTCTGTGAAGTAGTTATTTTGGGTATATTGAGAAAACATAATGCAAGATACACCAACATGATAAAAAAACAAAACCCTTCTATTGGATTTACCTTTGGGTATAGGCACTCGGGTAAGTATGTCTGAAATTTAGATATTTTCATCTGAAGTTTCCCTTCACCCTTTTCCCACTATCTATGTCTAAATTTAGATGTTTTCGTAAGGTTCTGTGTTAAGTAATAGATAGTTTGATATAAGGTGCAAACCTTTGCATCTGTGCTGAAACCTTGCACTGACTTCATTTGTACATATCCATTTAGTAATACTAGAGGTACCAAAACTAGAAAGATTAGAGAAAGCTGCCAGTTTGCCTCAAAGGCAATTACCAAGGCTGTGAATGCTGTGGCGATATCTTGAACCAACAAACCAAGAGCATCCCCAACCAAAGTTCGAATGGAAGCTGCATCAGTTGAAAGCCTTGCTCCAAGTACTCCACTTGAATTTTCAGCTTTATCAAACCAGCCTATTTCCATGTGAATTATTTTCTCAAAACACATTAACCGGATCCTTTTTATCAACTTAGAACCAGCTACACCAAAGAAGTAGGACCTTAATGGAATAAATATGAAGGCACCCACACTAATGGCAACAAATATTAATGACCAAAACTTTGAGTCTTTACGGAGTTCATCTGCCGGCTCAAAGAACGTATTTATCATGTGGGAAATAAGAAGCCCTATCGTGGGTTGTACTGCGCCAGTTGCTGCTGCTGCTAGAGTCCCCATGAGTAACACTGGGATTTCAGGTTTGTTAAGATAAGCAATGCGGACAAATGAAACTTCTTGAGGCTTATGCAAAGCTGCTGAAGGAAGAACTTCAGGCCCTTCTTCTGATGTTTCAAAGAGACCTAGTGTGATAGGCATGGCATTTGACATTCTGAACGACTGCTGACTGTTATTTCCTCTTCCAGATGATCCTGGGCTTAAAGATAGAGGGAAATAATCGATGAAGTTTTCTTGCTGGCCTGTGTCCTTTGCATCATGCTGTTTTGAGTCCCTTCTAATTTCTTGCAGTTTAATGAGCTGGCTAAAAGCTCCATCAGGATCTTTAGTAAGTTCAGCATATGAACCTAATCAGTTGAAAAATATATAAGAGAGAAGCGTGTGTACATGTCAAGGAAATTGAAGATGATGACATATGTGTGGAGAGAGGATGACTTGAAAGCAGATTGTTATACTGAGTTTCACTTCTGTGGCAACAGAGTATATATTAACATGCATACCTTTTTCTTGTAGTTGTCCTTGATGAATAACTGCAATCATATCAGCATTCCTGATTGTGCATAAGCGATGGGCTACAATGACAGTTGTTCGGTTGATCATAACTCTGTCTAGTGTCTCTTGCACCACTCTCTCTGATTCTACATCAAGAGCACTTGTGGCTTCATCAAGGAGAAGAATTCTTGGATCTTTCAGAATTGCTCTTGCTATAGATATTTTTTGTTTTTGACCTCCAGAGAGCTGAGTTCCATGCTCACCGACCATTGTGTCAAGCCCCTAAATAAACTCATAATTTTGCAAAAATAATGAGATAAACATGCCTCTAATGAACACATCAGATTTTAAAGACATGAAAGATGAATTGTGAGCTCACATGTGGAAATTCATCTATGAAGTTAATAGCATTAGCAAGTTCAGCTGCAGCTCTGACTTCTTCATCTGTTGCCCAATCCTTACCATAGCCAATATTTTCTTTAATGCTACCAGTAAAAAGGACTGGTTCCTGGCTGACAAGGCCTATTTTCTGTCTGATCCATTTCAGTTGAAATTCTCTGAGGTTGATGCCGTCAATGAGAACTTCACCGGCTAGTGGATCATAAAATCTCTCAATCAAACTAATAACTGTTGATTTCCCACTTCCACTTTTCCCAACCAAAGCTGCAGTAGTGCCACTTGATATTGAAATGGAAAATCCATTGAATATCAATTCATCTGGCCTTGAAGGATAACAAAAGCAAACCTCCCTAAGTTCTATATCTCCCGAAATATCATCTACCTGTTGACCGTCTGTGTCATAAGCATCAATATCTGGCTGCCGTTTTATTGTTTCAAACATTTTAAAGGCAGCAGCTTTTCCTGCGGAAAAAGCTTTTAAGCTTGGAGATGCCTGCCCCAGACGCCTGCAACATAAAATTATTCCAGAAAAATGTATCATATTTGCCAGCCAAGCTTGGAACAGAGGTTGAAAGATATAGATTCATGCATCCACAATATAGATGGTAAAGCAGAGAAGCTACGTACAAACAACCAGACATTATTGCCCAAAATACACCAATGACTTGTCCTCCTGTGTAACCTTTCTCTAGTACCATCTTCCCTCCAAACCATATTGCCAAAGCAAAAGTGCAGATCGAAAATAGTTGATTTGAACCCAAGCCAAAACCACTAACCACGCCCTCTTGCACTGCAATTCTGTAAGATTTAGTTAAGTATTGATTGTATTGAGCTATAGCTTGCTTCTCACCTGTAAATGACGCAACCTGCAAGGGAAGAATGCATGTACTACTCTCTTGTAGCCAGGAAAATAAAAGAAAAATAAAGTGCATTCTGAATGTGAGCATACAGTTCGAATTGATCCAATTGTCTGCTCCACAACAGTTGCTGCTTCAGAATAAGCTTCTTGTCCTCGAGATGCCATCTTTGCAAAAGCTAAGCTCATCATGGAACCGGAGAGGACAAGAAGAGGAACAGAAGATAGAAGGACAAGGCTCAGAAGCCAACCCTTGGTGAAGGCTAAGGCTATGGCTCCTAGAAAACTTGACACATTTTGTATGAACTTTCCTAACTGAGATATCACCCAAAAAGAGAACGTAAAAGTTAACTCTAACAATAGTTTGATGAAATTGTATTGATTTGGATTTGGAGAGTGGTCCATCAATACCTTCTCTCCCATGGCTTCTTGAATAAGAACTGTGTCACCTGACATCCTTCCAACAACCTCTCCACTGTTGGTTTCCTGGTCAAAGAAGCTGATATCTTGCCTCAAAATTGCTTTGAGGTATAAGCCTCTTATTCTTGCTGCTTGTCTCTCCCCAGTGATCACCCAGCAAGACACCTCTGGAAGATTGCAGCATGTCATGTGTCATCGAGGAACACCTGTTATATTTAGATTAAGCAAATATATATTTCTAGTTATACACTAAGCATAATCAGCCGAGAATTTGGCATGCTTACGCAAGAATGATGCTAAAAAGGCAACTGTGCCTATGGATGCAAGCTTCAGAGACACCTGAGGATGAAACCAAACTTGAAAGGTCATGACATAAAAATAAGGAGAATTTCAAATCCAAGTTGTGCCCTTTTATTTTCTACAGTTTCATGCGGTTGTGCAGGTATTCATGTTATGTTTGAAATTGAGATTTTCCAGTTCTTGTTAAAATATTTTGTCTCTGTAGTTTCTTTTTGCTTGTAAAGTTGGTAGTTTGTGTTAAAAAAAAACAGTTATAGGCTAATAAGAAGCTTATTTTAATATCAGTATTTTGCTTCTTTCTCCTTTTCGGTTGTATGCTTGCTCTGATCAGTCCTACAACTTTTTTCTGTTGTTTTTTCTAACAAGTTTTCAAATCATTCCATCTCACTCTATTTTCATAGTTTCTATCCAAAAGATATTTCACAGCATTGATTCTTAAGGAAGAGGGGCTACGAATTACCTTAGAGACTTCATGAACTACTTGTTTATCATCAACATGTCCTCCCAGGGCATCAATGGCATCTCCAGCAAATATAGTCAGTAAAGGCGTACACATTCCATTAGCAACAGCACTTATTGCCCCAACAAGCATCAGAAGACAATCCTGAGAGTCTGCAAATGAGAAAAGTTTGTAAAAGGGTACTGCTTTGTTGATTTCATTATTCAGCTTGTTTTTCTTGGAATCCTGCTTCATGCCAGCCATCTTTTCAGTTGAAGTCATATCTGAATCCAAGGGAAACTTCTCTTGGTTTTCAACTTGCAAACACCACTGAAAAACCTCTGCACAAACTGTTGTGCAGTGGAGTGGTTTTTATAATTTTCATCAGTAACATAGGAAGAATTTTTATTTGTAACTCGTCAACTGTACACAATCTCAATGCCAAATTTGAAATTAGAATGAAATCCAAAAGTATGGTGCTGCACAAACTTGGGGATAATATGATGTTTGCTAAATGGAATTATATCTATGATGTGTTTTCCAAATGCCATATATTCTAATATATAAATTGTGAGCTAGGAAATCATAGCTGCCACATTAAGGTCCTCTTATTCATCACTGTCATTCTTTTGTGCTAAATTTAGACCTAAATGAGCCACTAATCTGATAGTATGGTCGGCCACACTGAAGATCTAGTCTTGCAGATAATGAACAAATTGTCTTAAGTGTTTTCTAGGACTACTACACCACACACTACACTACTCTAATAGTATGGTGCACTAATAATAATAAAAAAAACCCTGCTAAGCTCCTTTTAATTGTTCAGTGAAAGTGTTGAATGATGAAAAGGTTTACTAGCTAGTCAATTTGTGGATAATTAATTTTTCCAGAAAAAAAAATAGTAAGCTATTTTTATTAGAGTATTTTTTATGTATAAAACTTAAATTCAATTTCTTATATTTAAGAAATTTAAACCTAATTATATTCAAATCAACAACTTTTTAATTTCTTTCTTAGTATTTAAAGTAGCTGGAATCAATCAGTGATACCTTTAATACCACATTCTGCTAATTGTAGATCCTTGTATTTTAAATTATTGTTTTAAAATTAGTTCTGTCTAATCCCAAAAGTAATTTTACATATCATTTCTAAAAGAGAGTTTAGTGCATTCCGAAAACTATTTTTTTAAGTCCTTTTCAAGTTATAAAAAGTTTAATTACAAATTTTATTATTTTTTTTTAAAAAAAATATAAACTATTTTAAAAGTTAAATAAAAAATAGTTGATAAAATCAAATAAAAATAGTTTATAAATTTGTTTCTGGTTTTGTCTACACTGATTTTGTACCGATTTAGTTACTTAATTTAACTAAAATTTTCCATTTCATATTTTATTCACCAAGTTATTCTACTTATAATAATATTAAAAAATTAAAAGTAATTGTATTGATATAGATATTCTATTTTTGAAGTTAATGAATTAAAAAATTTAATAATTTAACCAAAAATAAAAATAGGCAAATATCATAACGAACTATATTACCAAATTCTGTTTTCATAACGTACATAGCAAAAACTAGTTATCGTAATCTACGCATTAAGTTAATTTATTAGCTAATTTCAGTACTATATTTCAAGAAAAGTGCATTAAAAATTACTGTATAGAATAATGCAAAAATTTAGTTTCACAAGGAGTATTTAAAAGAAGACCATTCTCTTTATATAAATTATAATGTTTCTATGGTCTAAATAATATCCATGCATCCTAACTGATTTTTATTTTTACCATTCAATATTTTATATATTTTAAAATAAACATCTAATAAATTAAAAACAAATTGGTTTAAAAATACCAAAATATTATTTATTATATTACTATTTGACATTACTTAGAATGACATCAGATTTCATTAATAATGTGTCATCATATAAATAACATAAAAAAAAAATCGAAAAACTAAACCAATCTCATTCAAAAAAATTATAAAGGAACTAAAGAAAAGGCTTAGACAATATGAAATATAGGAAATTTAAAAACAAATTCTCCGTTCCCAACTGTGACCTGCACCTTATCAACTTTTGAAATTTCCAAAATTATTTTTCATTCTCGAATTGAAAATTTGGAAAATTCAAAATATACTTTCGAGAAAAATAAATTTGAAATAAATTATTGTGTTCAATGAAATTCTATAATAAAATTCGAAAGTCAAAACCTCGTAAAAAAAAATGCAAAAAAGAAGTTAAAAAAAAAATAAAAAATTTAAGAAACAAAATTTGAAAATGCATTCTAAAAAGGATTTTCAGAATTTAGAAAAGTGTTACAAAAATCCAGGAACATATTCCGAAAACATTTCACATATAAATTGATTAATACTTCTTTAGTAAATATTGTAGGATTATCTAATGGTGCTAGCATTTTAGATACAGTCTCTCAATTTTGGATAGGTTGTGATTGAAATATTCCCTTATCTTTCCAACAGATACCTCATTTTTTAATCATATCATAGTTAGGGAGGAATAGGATATTCCTAATTGGATTCTAGATGAGTCTGGTCGTTTTACTCTTAAATCAGCTAAGACTTTTTTCTTGGAATCAGGAGTTCCATGTAGTTTGGGTAAATTCATTTGGTCTTCATCTATTCCTCCTTCCAAAACTCTAATACTCTGGAAAGTTTTTCATGGACGACTTCCTACATATCAGCATATTTAGAATAAAGGTTTGCATATATATTTTGCGTGCACGCTTTGTGAAAAGCATGAGAAATCTATTCAACATTTATTTTTTGAATATTCTAATGCTTTGCATATTTGGAGTTAGACTCGATAATTTTTTCTTACTTCTCATTTCTCTAATAAGGATGATCTTCTTTCTTTTATTAAGACTGATGGTAGTCCTTTAGTTAAATTGATTAAGCTTGTTGTGATAACTTTTTCTATTTGGATGATATGGCGTATGGGAAATTATGCTAGATTTCAGGATAAGATTGGAGTTTTTAGGGCTATTTCGGTAATTAAATATTTAATTTGTCTAGTAGTAAATTCGTCTAAAGCTTCAATGAAGAATGATATATTGGATTTCAACGTGATTATTTTATTTTATTAAAACTCAGTGGTAAAGTTCTTCATCCTCTTCCTATTAGATGAGAGTATTTCCTTCATCAGGCTGTGTTAAAATTAACATTAATGGAGCTGCTAGAGGTATCTTGATCTTGCTACTCGTGGAGGTATTTTCTGTGGGAGTATGAGAGAGTTTATTGGTGCTTTCTCTGTGTTTCTTGAAGTTCAGATTGCTATGGTTGATGAGTTTTATGGAGTTATACATGCTATGGAGGAAGCTCAAAAGATGGGGCTTCACATGCGTTTACTACTAGGACTAATGTTCCATGGATGCTTCATATCGATGAAATATTTGTCTTAATTACTGTGGAAAAATCAGGTTTTGGGTTACTCATATTTTTCGTGAAGGAAATGTGTGTGCTGATGATTTGGCTAATTTAGGATTTATTCATAGAGAATCATTTCATTGGTATAATAGGCTTCCATCTAGTCTGTTCTTATATCTTTTTATGAATAGATATAGTCTACATATGTATCTTTTTTGTTAACATATGGATTTTGGTGTAGTTTCCCCATATTTTTGTATTTTCTTTCTTTTTTCTTTTTTTCAATAATACTTTTTTTCATGTGATGACAAATGATTGTTGTTGTTTGAGGTGTCAGCCTAGCTGAGATGTCAAGTTGTATAGTGATGCATAAGATGAAAGTTTTTATTAAAAAAAATGCTCTATGATGAAAACTGATTTCTCCTTTTTCTTTTCTCATTTCAACACACAAATAAAGGTTCTCACAAGAAAGTGAGAGGTGAAGTAACAAATTATTAGAGGTTATTTTTGTTTTGGAAGTTTCTTTTTTAGAGGTATTTTGTATATGATTTTTCTTTCTAACTTTTGAGCTCCTTTTATCTCTTGCTTTCCTCTAATAGTCTCTTTGAGAACATTTTAGTTCTTCACATCATGTTAAAGTGTTAATACTAGAAGAGATTAGATCCTATATTAAATAAATTTTCGTAGAACAAAGGTAAGAAAAAAAAACATTAAAGAACAAAATTATGTAATCAAAAGCTAAACAAAATTATACGACAATGTCTTTTTTCCAAATGTTGTTATCTAACAATAAAAGTACTTATCTTCACACTAGTGCAAAATGTAGAAACAACTACTGTTTATTAAGTGCGCCTTTACGATCTGACGTAGTCTTTAAAAACGCGGTGACATTTTTTAAATTAAGTTCATTTACAAATGCGGCTATTTGTAAAAGCCGTATTCATAAATCAAGCACTTTCATTTACAAGTGCGACTATATGTAAAGCCGCATTCATAAATCAAGCGCTTGATTTACAAATGCGGCTATTACAAATCTTTTTCCTTTATCTTACTTTGTTTGGTTTCTTGCACTCGAGGTACTGTTGCATTGCCTTCATGGGTTCTTTTGTGGCTTCTGGTTTGCTCCGTTGCTGCTTCTGCGTCCACCATCGCATCCGCTGCCGCCGTCGTGCCACTCTTGACCAACGTTGCCTTTACACATAAGGTTGGTGATGTTTTTTTTTTTTTTTTAATGTTATGAATTTGTTTTTTTATTTATTATAATTTTTATTTTTTTAAAATTTATATTATTTAGTATTTATTATAATTTGAATTTATATTATGTTAGTTGTTAGTTTAGAATAGAATTATTGTGTTTGTATTGAGTCCGAGGGTGTTTACCATCGGTAATTGATACGTGTTGGTATTGAGTGCGGGGTGTTCGACCCTCGGCAAACGCGTGAGATAGAACACTGATTAGTAAACACCTGAATGACTATTTCAGAATATAATGGATTGAAATTGAATTAATTCTCTTTGCATAAGTGATGAGTACGATAGAGGAGTAGAAGAATTTATACAATTTGCAAAACGTAACGCGATTAATAGTGGTCATGATGGAGCAAAGATCAGGTGTTTGTGGGTTAACTGTTTAAATGGAAGGATACTGGATGTTAAGATAATGAGGGAGCACCTGCTATGTGATGGGTTTCTTCGATCTTATAGAACTTGGACATGACATGGTGATTTGTTAAATTTACCACGTGTTTTCGTAACTGAAGAATATGTGGGGTCCACCATGGTTGATGCAGTACATGATGATGTAGATGATGATCGATTGGAGGATATGATTCGTGATGTGGGAGCTCAGTCTTTTGCAGAAGCACATGGATATGGAAGTATGTCAAGCGATGCAAAGACTCCATTGTATTCTGGAGCAACTAACTTCACACGGTTGTCAGCGGTGTTAAGATTGATGAATTTGAAGGCAATAAATGAATGGACTGGTAAAAGCTTCACAGAATTGATTCAATTATTTTAGGATATGCTTCCAAAGGGGAATACTTTACCTAATTGTAATTATGAGGCCAAAAAGATTCTTTGTCCAATGGGTATGGAGTATAAAAAGATACATTCATGTCCTAATGATTGTATATTATACCAGAAAGATTTTGAATTGTTGAAAAGTTGTCCGAGATGTGGGTTATCACGTTATAAGTTGAAACAAAAAAGATGAAACTATTGAAGATATAGAAAAGCATGCACCCTCAATGAAGGCAAATGAGACCCAATCATACATCACTAACACCCTGGAAAAAGAGGGAAAACAAATTTATTTATGCCCTTATATTAATGAGTAAGTTTAATTATATGTCGTCAATTATTACAATTTCATGTTTTAAATATTTACTAACTCTTTTCATGAATGGTATAGGGGTCATTGGCAATTACTTGTCTTATAAATGGTTGATAAGACTATTGTGTGGTTCTATTACCTACACAAGAAGATATCCCCAAATCTTAAGAATATCATTGATAGGTAAGTACACTATAAACTTAACTTTGTATGTTACTAATTAACCAAATCTACTAACGAGGTTTTTATTAACCAATTCATGGCGTGGATATTGTTAGAATTGCAGGCCTTAAAACAAGAGGGGGGGGGGGGGGGGGGTAAATTGTTTTCAAACGTTTTTCGAAAGTTTTGAAGGTATGAAGAAAGTCAAAGAAGAATCACACAAGAAATTTTATACTGGTTCACTCTAATACCAAGAGCTACATCCAGTTCTTAGAAACCTTTGGGTATCCACTAAGTAATCAAAAACCATATTACAAACACACAACCACCAAAGAAGTGATATTGATCCCCTCAAGAACACACACTTTCTTTGGCACACACAATCACACCACAGATCAGAACACCCTCTGACTCTGTGAACACAAGTCCTTACAGAAATACAATTGAAGAAGGAAATAGGATTGATCACACCTGGTACTAATCAAATCAAAGTACACAACAAGTCCTACTTCACTCTTAGAGAAAAATCCAAAGCCTTAAGCAATCTTGGAGAAAAACTTGATTTCAAAAAACTGATCTTGTAAGTAATTTGCTAGGAGCGTATAACAGAACATTTATACTCCAATTAGCAGTTAAAAACATTTATTATAAAAGTCAAATTAGTTTCAAATTATTTAAAGCAGATTTAACAAACTTAACTGAAATCTGTTAAGGCAGTTAAAAAAACAATCGATTGTTTTGTCGAAACAACCAATTGAATTGGTTTGACAGCAAAGTCAACCAAGTTCAAATCTTCCAAAACCAGTTTCAAAAACATTAAGTATGAAACAACCGATTGAAACGATAAAACAACTGGTTGTTTTTTTGCTTCTTCATAAAACACTCTTTTCAAAAGATTTGAATTAAACCAGCTTTTGGATTCAAACTAAGAGTGAATTAACAAATTCAAACTACCCCATAACACACCCAACTATGCTACAATCAGCCTTCAAGCAATCCATGGTGATTTGGAGTCATCAAAGCTCTTCTTCAACTGATATAACATCCTAAAAGGTCGACCGCATTCAAATTTTCAAAATTTGAAATAGATAAGACTAAAGGTTTGTAGTTTTTTTCTTTCCCTTTTCATTGTTTATCAATATACTAACTTTTACTTTTTATTGAATTATAGTGTAATAAACAACCAAAAAGCCATGAGTGTGGCTATTATGTTATGCAATGGATGATTACCATTATAAGAGTCGGCCTTAAAAGTGATTGGCAAGAGGTAACATGATATGTTAAATTATTTTTATAATTCTTGAACATATATGTATCTTAAAACTAATTTATGTCAACCATATTTTGAAATGCAGTTCTTCACGGATGAAACACCAATGTCTTCAAAAGCCATAACATATGTGAGACATTCTTGGTCCACACATTTCATAATTTTTTATAACTCTAGGATAGTTGATCAATAGTGTAGGAATTATATATAATTTGATTAGTGTTTGTAATACATTTTGATCAATATATATATATAATTTGATTATCTGATTTATCTGAATTTATGTATTTGTCTGACTGGGTATATATAATTGAACAGGTTAATTTATATAGAAATTAGTACTAAAAAAAACACCATTTACAAGGAAGGCTACTACTATAGCCGCACTTGTACATGCATTATCCTTTAACCCTAAACCCTCATTCAAAAACATATACAAGTGCGGCTACCAGAAATAGTCACCCTTATAAATATGATTTACAAATGCGACTATATAGCCGTCTTGTTATCTCTTCGATTTAAGAATGCGTGATCATCAAATGCAGCTCTATAGTCACCCTTATAAATGTAAAATAGCCGCATTCATTTTGCCTTTCTGCACCAATGTCATTATTAATATTATACAATGTTTGTTGTTAAGAAAGAATAAAAATACTTGTTTAGTAAATATAACATTATTTTAAGGGTGGGACCTCTAACATTGTAAGTTCGGACTTAATCAAGTTATATATGAGTACATAATTGAGAATTTTCATTTTTTATACACATTTTATATTTTTATTTTTACTCTTAGTTATATTTTAAAATTATAACTTCTATAAAAATATATAAACATTCTTCCTTATGGTATGCACATATTATATTTCTATTTTATTCCTAATTATATTTTAAAATTAAAAAAAAAACTATGTAAATACTAAAAGTGACTAAAAGTTCATCTTAAAAATTTAACTTATTTATACTCACTAAAAATTTAATATATTTAAGTTTAATATAATTTTAGCACATTAATCTAAAAGAATAGTATATTTTATCTTATTTATAGTTACTAAAGATATTTTACTAAAATTATTGTATTATAATATATAATATTACCGATTGATGAAATGAATCAAACAATAGTAAATAAATTTAAATTAAATTATGTCAACGTGAACATAAATTTAGCATATATCAATATTGTATTTGAAAAATAATTACATTTGGATGTTAGAAAAGAGAAAAAGAAAAATATCAAAGAAAAAGACATTGTATATTTGTTCTATTCTTATAAATTAAGATCTAAAACAATTTATAGTAATGTGTTAGATAACTGAGGCCTAAAAACTACTGAAATATGAAAATCATTTATGCTTTCAAGGTTGAAACTATGGATGTAAATTTAAAATGGATCCAAATATTAATTTTATTGATGACTTTGTAGATGTAAAGTTTAACAGGAAGATACATATTTTTGTTATTATTCTTTGTGAAGAGTTCCTCAATCCAATAATTCACAATATCGAAATGAGTCCATTTAAGAGTGTTTATGCTCACAAATTGTGCAGCATGCACCTGATAGTATTGAACACTTCCTCTACTCAATACTTGTTGCAGAAAAGAGATCAGGTTCTTAGTAAACTGAAGCAGAACCTCTATAAAACACCACAACAAATGAAGAAATATGTTGATCCAAAAGGACGTCATGTGGAGTCTGAGGTGGTAGATAATGCCTTGAGAAAGAACCAGAAAATGAGCATCAGGTATTTCTGCCCATTTACTGTTTACAACTAAATGATGAGAAGATATGTAACCGTGAAATTCATTCAAAGTGGGTAATCAGGTGTTTGGAATGTTTCATTACACGGGAATAAAGCCTTGAAGAAAAGATTAAGAAATCATCAGTAAATTGGTGCAACGAACTAAAAGGGTCTATGATGAAGCAGCACTGCTATGCAGTGCCACCAACGAATGATATGCACCACCTTTGTTAAGCAAGGTGTCGTGCTTTCCCTTCTCTGCAATGACTCCATTTTTAACCACTGCAATTAAATCTGCATCCTTTATGGTGGATAACCTGTGAGCAACAACAATTGTGGTTCTATCTACCCTCACTCGATCAAGTGCATCCTGAACCACTCTTTCAGACTCAGCATCAAGTGCACTGGTGGCTTCATCTAGTAGTAGTATTTTTGGACTCTTCACTATGGCTCTCGCAATTGCCACCCGCTGCTTCTGCCCTCCAGATAGTTGAATCCCTCTCTCCCCCACTAATGTATCATAGCCCTGCATAATTATTCATATGGTGTTCACACAGTTAGTTATTCAAAATTTACAATAAAAGTTTTTGTTGATTCGCATGTAGGTTACCTGCTGCAAACTGCTAATGAACTTGTGTGCATTTGCCAGTTCTGCTGCAGCTATAATTTCAGCTTCTGTTGCATCACCACCTTTTCCATATGCAATATTGGCTCGAATGGTATCATTAAACAACACAGGCTCCTGGCTTACCAGACCCATCTGCTGCCTAAACCATTTAAGTTTTAGCTTTTGGATTTCTGTTCCATCCAGTGTAATCTGACCCAAATCTGGGTCATAAAATCTTTGTAACAATGAGATCACTGTTGACTTTCCACTTCCACTTTCACCTACTAGAGCAACTGTCTGATATCCATCAGTGTAATCAAACTATTAGATTCTCATTTAGGAAAAGGTTGTCTGTGTTAATGATATGTTCCTATGATGATATTTATGCATAAAAAAACAGATTTATTTGGCTAGTTACCTTTCCTGCGTGAATAGTCAAGGAAAGATCTCTGAGTACGGGAACATGAGGCCTGGTAGGATACTTGAAAGTGACATGGTGGAACTCGATATCTCCCTTCACTTGTTGCAATGTCATTCCCGACTCATCATTGGTATCTATTCTTGATTTCTGATCAAGGATAGCAAATACAGAAGCAGCAGAACTTTTTGCTTTATTTGCAGCTGGGGTCATGAAGGCGGACTGTGACATTGCTATAGCTGCCATCGAGAGAGCAAAAAATACCTGAAAAAATAGGAAAGTAATTGTTCAAGGCTAGAAGAGTGTGATTATCTTAGCTCTTAAACTATCTATTGTTTTATTTAAGAACGTAAGAAAAATAAAACGGTTTTCTAATTTATTTGAGATAAGCTTATTACACTTTGTGAGAACAATTGAGACAATCAGATGAGTAAAAAAGCTTCCTATCTAAGATAGTGACAATGATAGGACAATAACTTACACGGAAAACGTCTGAGATTGATGTTTTGCCCTTCTCGACAAGTCTGGCCCCAGCATAAAAACTGCATGCATAAACAGAGAACAGAAAGAACAGTGATAAGCCAAAACCCGTTCCGCTGACTAAACCTTGCCTTATACCTGTCTGGATGGGTCCTGCACATTTTTTCTGGTATAATTTCATCACCTTCTCTTCAGCACAGAAAGCGGCAACTGTTCTGATATTCCCTACTGCATCATTCGCTACTTGGCTTGCTTCCTCATATAGTTTCTTTGGAACATACATACAGAGCATTGATCAAATGATATTAGTACAAGGCCTTGGATAAAATATACCATAAGCACTTGTACATTTAAACTTTTCCTATAAGCGGAATTAACTTGTTCAGGAACTTTACTGTGTATAAGTTAATATTTATATCCGAAATTTACATATTTTTAGAAGGTTTCATGCTAGAAAAAATAGTCTGATATCAGTAAGGCACAAACCTTTGCATCTGTGCTGAATCCTTGCATGGACTTCATTTGCAGATGTCCATTTAGAACTACTAGAGGTACCAAAACAAGAACTATGAGAGAAAGCTGCCAGTTTGTGTCAAAGGCAATTGCCAGGGCTGTAACTACTGTAGCAATATCTTGAACCAGCAAACCAAGAGCATCCCCAACCAAAGTTCGAATAGAAGCTGCATCAGTTGACAGCCTTGCTCCAAGTGCTCCACTTGAATTTTCGGCTTTATCAAACCAGCCTATTTCCATGTGAAGTATTTTCTCAAAACACATTAGCCGGATCCTTTTTATTAACTTACAACCAGCTACAGAAAAAAAGTAGGACCTTAATGGAAGAAATATGAAGGCACCCACACTAAGTGCAACAAATATTAGTGCCCAAAATTTTGAGTCTTTCCGGAGTTCATCTGCAGGCTCATAGAAAGTATTTATCATGTGGGAAAGAAGGAGCCCCACGGTGGGTAGTATTGCCCCTGTTACTGCTGCTGCTAGAGTCCCCACGAGTAACAATGGGATTTCAGGCTTGTTAAGATAAGCAATGCGGAGAAGTGAAACTTCTTGAGGTTTATGTGATGCTGCTGAAGGAAAAGCTCCAGACCCTCCTTCTGATGTTTCAAAGAGATCTTGTGTGGTTGGTATGGCATTTGATATTCTGAATGAGTACTGACCGCTGTTTCCTCTTCCAGATGATCCCCGGCTTAAAGATTGAGGGAAAGAATACCGTTGGCTCGGTTGTCGTTCAGAATCTACCATGTTTTCTGCCCCGTTTAAGTAATTTTCATCATGCTGTTCTGACTCCCTTTTAATTTCTTGCAATCTAACGAGCTGGCTAAAAGCTCCATCAGGATCTTTAGTGAGCTCAGCATGTGTACCTAATCAATTGAAATAAATAAGCATTCAGCAACGTATATGTCAAGGAAAACTGAGGATGTGTTTGAGGAGAGAATGATTTGAAAGCGGATTTGTTATAGTAGTTTCATTTGTCGACAACATAGTATGTCTACCTTTTTCTACGACTTTTCCTTCGTGAATAACTGCAATCACATCAGCATTCCTTATTGTGCTTAGGCGGTGGGCTACAATAACAGTTGTTCGGTTGATCATAATTCTGTCTAGTGTCTCTTGCACCACTCTCTCTGATTCTGCATCTAGAGCACTTGTAGCTTCATCAAGGAGCAGAATTCTTGGGTCCTTCAGAATTGCTCTTGCTATAGATATTCTTTGTTTTTGACCTCCAGAGAGTTGAGTTCCATGCTCCCCAACCATTGTGTCAAATCCCTAAACTCATAATTTTACAAAACTAATCAGATAAAACAGCCTCTTACTGAAACACAAACATAGACACGCCAAATTTCAAAAGATGAATGATGAATCGTGAGCTCACATGGGGAAATTTATCTATGAAATTAGAAGCATTTGCAAGTTCAGCTGCTGCTCTTATTTCTTCATCTGTTGCCCACTCCTTTCCATAGCCAATATTCTCTTTAATGCTGCAAGTAAAGAGAGCTGGTTCCTGGCTGACAAGGCCTATTTTCTGTCTGATCCATTTCAATTGAAATTCTCTGACATTGATACCATCAATGAGAACTTCACCAGCTTGTGGATCATAAAATCTCTCAATTAAACTAATAACTGTTGATTTCCCACTACCACTTTGCCCCACCAAAGCGGCAGTAGTGCCACTTGATATTGAAATTGAAAATCTATTGAATATCTGTTCATCAGGTCTTGAAGGATAACTAAAGCAAACCTCCCTAAGTTCTATATCTCCTGATATGTCATCTAGTTGTTTACCAGAAGAGTCATAAGCATCAATATCTGGCTGCCTCTTTATTGTTTCAAACATTTTAAAGGCAGCTGCTTGTCCTGCAGCAAATGCAGCTAAGCTTGGAGATGTCTGTCCCAGAGACCTACAAAATAAAATTATCAGGAAAGTGTATCAAATTTTCTTGCCAAGCTATGGGGAGAGGTTGTAAGATATCAATTGATTCATCCATTTAAAATGTATATGGTAAAGCAGAAGCTAACTTACATGGAGCCAGTCAAAACTGCAAAAAATACACTAATGACTTGTCCTCCCGTATAACCTTTCTCTATAACCATCTTCCCTCCAAACCAAATTGTCAAACCATAGGTACAGTAGATAAATAATCGAACAAAACCAAATCCAAACCCACCAGTCAAACCCTCTTGCACTCCTACTCTGTAAGCTTTTGTTAAGTATTGATTATATTGAGCTATAGCTTGCTTCTCGCCAGTAAATGATGCAACCTGCGTTGGAGCAATGTGTATCTTTTATTCACTACTCTCTCGCAACGTGAAAAAGATAAACAATGGAAAGGGCATTCTGAGGGTTGGCATACAGTTCGAATTGAGCCAATTGTCCGCTCCACTAGAGTTGCTGCTTCTGAATAAGCGGCTTGTCCTCGGGATGCCATCTTTGCAAAAGCAAAGCTCATTATGGAACCAGAGAGGACAAGAAGAGGAAGAGAAGATAGAAGCACAAGGCTTAGAAGCCAACCCTTGATGAATGCTACGACTATACCTCCAAAAAAACATGCCACATCCTGGATGAATTTTCCTACCTGAGATGTCACCCAAAAGAAAAGTTAATTGGAGATCATAATATTTATGACTTTTAAGTGGTCCATCAATACCTTCTCTCCCATGGCTTCTTGAATAAGAACTGTGTCACCTGACATCCTTCCAACAACCTCTCCACTGTTGGTTTCCTGGTCAAAGAAGCTGATATCTTGCCTCAAAATTGCTTTGAGGTATAAGCCTCTTATTCTTGCTGCTTGTCTCTCCCCAGTGATCACCCAGCAAGACACCTCTGGAAAATTGAAGTATGTGTACAAATATTACTACTTTATATAAAGCAAAATTATATTTCTTGTTATACAGTAGCATAATCAGCTGAGAATTTGGCATGCTTACGGAAGAATGCTGCAAAATATGCACCTGCGCCTATGGATGCAAACTTCAGAGATGCCTGAGCATGAAACAAACTTGATGGTTATGGCATGGAAACAAGGAGAAATCGAATCCTAATTGCTCATCTCACACTTATTCTTGTGGAATCAGATACCCCACAGGTTTATTGTACAATAGAATCTCACTAATAAGCAGTTGGAATTTGATAGCACAAATTTTAGACAAAAAACTACTTTGCACTTATTCGGTTGCAACATAAATGTGAGACAACTTAAAGTGGAGTACTGTACATCTCATTTTTACCCATTTCTCACTATTTTGATATTTCCCTTCTCAGACAGCTCACAACATTGATTTTAATGAAAGGGAGCTAAGCATTAATTACCTTGGATACTTCATGAACTACTGTTTGTTTATTATCAGCATTTCCTCCGAAAGCATCAATAGCATCTCCAATAAGTATAGTCATTAAAGGCATAACGATTCCATTAGCAACAGCACTTAATGCCCCAACAAGCATCAGAAGACAATCCCAATAGTCTGCAAATGAGAAAAGTTTGTAAAAGGGTACTGTTTTATTGCTTTCATTCTTCACCTTGCTCTTGTTGGAATCCTGCTTCCTGGCATCTGTTTCTTGGGTATTTTCAGGACCTTGAACTGGTGGATGAGCAGTTGTTGATCCTGTCATCTCAGGTGAAGTCTTGTGTGCATCCAAGCTGGCCTCAGTCACCATTTCCCCAAGGAAAACCTCTCTTAGTTCTCAACTTACAAACACCTCTAAAAAAGAGCTGCTGAAAAGAAAGATCACTGGTTTGAATCAGCAACTCCCTTTCCGTTTTTCCATCTAAAGTCTCCACTCGAAGAGCCTAATAATTCCTTAGATGTCAAAAACTGCAAAAGTAGTTGACTTAACCAAAGTCAACAATAGAAACGAATGAAAATTGAAGCATGACACCAAATAAAATGTTAGCTGGGAAATCAAAATTGAGCAAAAAGAATTAAGGTGCAAGGTATACTTGCAAAACCAAAAACCAGCACAAGTGATCAAAGCACATTCAACATGAAAACATATATCAGAGTAAAGCAAAGGTCTTCCTTATTCTTTTGTTCTTTTCATTGTTATTTTCTTAAAGAACTAAAGCCACCAGAAACTAACCTTTTTCCAAACATGATGTAGAAATGCTTCCCGCGTTCTCAGAATGCTTCAAAGAACTATAAAGCAACAGGGGAATGAAGGAAAACTAGAAGATTGATGAAAACTAGCTGGCAGTAGCCCACTACTGCAAGTTAACCAGGCTCCTCTTTAAATCACGAGATAAAGCAAAAGAACAAACAGAATTAGATGCCCATTACCAAAGATAATAGTTTATCTACGGTTTAAACGCATCATGGGACAAGAGCCTCTGATATAAACATCACACGTGGAGTTTATAATCATCCCAGAACTAAATTTAAAATACGAGCAATGTTCTAAAAGCACTGGTTAAAAGAAAAGTGTGTGTGTGTCTATATATATATATATATATATATATATATATATATATATTATATACACACACAATATATATTATACGTATAACATATTGAAAACTAAAAAATTGCTGCTTGTTAAAATCTATTTTCAGATTATGATTCCTTGACAAGTGATCAAGGATAGTCGTTAGCATTTGTCAGAAATATAGTGTGGTAAAATTTAGACTAAGTATCTCAAGTATAGTATTATTGCAGATTATCCAAGAAAATTTCTCTCATATTTTCACTTGGTATTAGCGAAGCAGATGAAACACGATTCTTTTTTATGCAAATATGGTGAAAAAACCCTGAGAGGCAAAGCAAGGGTTAAGGAATCTGCTACTTAATTTATTTATTTTTTAAAGAAAGAAAGAAAGTATGAGTCTAAACTAATTTATAAATAAAATACTAATGAATGTTTGTTAAATTTGAAATTAGGCTATAAACCAAAAAACTTCATTGACCTTTATCCTCGGTCCACTGGAAGTGCTTTACATTTCTTCAACAAGGCATTCATAACTAATTATTATTATGATATATCTGATGGAACACATATATATCACTAATGCACTGTGATAACGAGTTGGTATAAAAAAATATTCAGTCACAATTCATTAATAGCAAAGTCAAAACTCTATTCTATAACTTGTGATGGCTGATTATAGATTTTTTTTCTCTCTCTCATCAACTGTATAGAATCTCTGCAAGATTATATACATTATGCAAAAATGAAATATAAAGTGTTTGTTGACCTCTCAAGACATTTGTGCTCAAACATTGAGTTGAAACTTAAAGGTTCAGGTTGCTATGTATTTATGTGTATATATCTAGCAGTACTTTTGGTTTCATGATTTTATACTCTTTAGGTGGACATATGGTTGGAGTGAGTTCTTGAGCAGCAGTTTAACCTATGTTGTGTGGATGCTCCATTTCTTTTCGTAATTATGGTGAGATTTGTATTGAATAAGGTCCCAATGAATAGAGAAACACATTATTTGATGAAGAAGTCATAAAATGAATGTGTAACTGCACTTTTTGTTTTTATTTTCGTCCTTTGCTACTCTCTCTTTATATGCTACTGATTTGACCTCAGATACATGGGGACCGCATCGTGATTCTTGCCAAATGTCATTATATTATATTATTATATAATAATCCAAGCACCTATTTTCCTCATCTAACAGGGCTACATGCGTCTTTATACAAACCACCTATTTTTAAGGTACAATCTTTTTTTCTCATATAAATATAAATATTTGTTTGTTTAATATAGTATTGTTTTATTTTAAGGGTAGGACGGCTACCTCTACCACCTTAATAAAACTAATACTTTTATACTCATCTTCAGTTTGAATGTCTTGTGCCATTTTTGTCTAAAACCTTGGATTGACATAGGAAGTGAATCCTTTGACTTCCTCATAATTGTTTTGGCATTACACCCAACGTATAATTGGTTCAAATATATAGTTATTTTAGCTTATATATAGCTTTTCAATATTCATACCAGAATAAAATTATTTAGTGGTTAGATTAATTAATTAATTAGAAATTGAATAGGTGATTACAAACAGAATGGTCCTCATGGAGGCTATGTACGGTATATATGATTCTCACAATCTAATTAGTTGAGACACCTCAACCCAAACTTCTTAAACTTCTATTATTTACTTACATAAGCAAACTTCAGATATTCTGTTCTCTAATTGAGTGTTTTTCTTAGGTTCCTTTTTAACAACTCTCAACCTTATATACAAATACAAATTAATAACTTCAATACAAATACAAACCTTATTGTGTTCAATCATCTCCTTTTCCATTATTAAATTATAAACAAGTTGGAAGTATTTGAAGTTATAAAGGAAGATCAAAGTTAACTCCATTAAAGTAGGTTCTCTGAGGTGTCGTGGTTACAAAATCTTACATACGTTAGGAACTCCATTATTCTTTTTACTAATTCTATAGGATGTGCCACCCACATTTCGTTTTATTCTGATATCAGACATCTAAAATTATTTTTAAATCATTTTTTGAGGAACCAAAACAGAATCTAAAAGTATTTTAAAATCAATAAGATAGTCAACATTAGAAAATACAAATAATTAAACCAAAATTTTACAATTTATTAAATATCCAATTTGGAGAAAAAAAATTATGAGATACTCAACATAGAGATAGAATATCTCTTATGTCGTTTGGTGATGGAATCATTTTTGCAAATAATAATGAAACAATTGTTTGTTTTGAGGAATTGAAAGAAATTTAGAATCTACGAACATAATTTTACGAGTAACAAAGAATTTGATTTGAATTGTTGGTGAAAATTTTGTTTAACAAAAAATGAATGAAAGGACCATTATGAACTAAACATAGCAAGATACAGAAGAAAAACATAATTTATTAATAATTAATGAATAATGATATATTGAAAATCTATATCTTTTATACTACTATCTTACTTACGATCATCAATACTATTATTTTAATATTTTTTTATATAATTTATTTATAAATTTACTCTTTATTATATATATTTATATCTGTATAATTTCTCATCATTAATAGTGATTGATCAGCCATGTTGGTGTGTTATTAAGGTATGAGGGTACACTCTTCTGCAGCATCCCACTTATTTGAGATAACATGGTTAGCCATTATCTATAATTTCAACCACTTTAGCATTGTCTTTCTTTTGTTGTCTCCATCTTTCTGGTTCTTGTGCTTACCAGTTACACCTAAGGAATAAGATCTTGTCAGGGTGTTTCCGTCTTAAACTACTACATTCATCAAAACTCTACTTCCTAAGACAATCAGTTTCCCAATGGGAAAACTGGTAAAAAAAATTAGGGAGTTTGATATCTGCATCACATCTAGACAATTTCAGCCCCTGCAGGTGAGTGAATTCTGCAAATTAGTAACCAATTACTGCACCAGATTTTGATGTTCTGACTGAAGTGATGCAAATGAGAATTATTTAAATGAACCAATTTCTGTACCAAGAGGAAATAAAAACAAAAGTTTAATCAAGTTTGAAGTTTATCTTAATTTAGCTATTTTTACTTAAGTTTTTATTAGAAAATTTTATTTTATTGATTGTTCAAAATTTGTATATTTTTTTATTGAGTCTATGTTGTTTTGATTTTGATATTAATTAAACTTACATGGTATGTTATATCGGGATTGTTTACATGTATGAAAATAAATAATTAAGATTTAAGTCCTTGAAAATATATATTTTAATATTTTATTCGATTAATCATCTAAAATCTTAATATTTTTTAATTGACTCCTTACTTTCAACTAGGGTGACAACTTGATTTTATACTTTATTATCTTTATAAAAAATATTGTTTGTTGTTTCCACAATGTTTGTTTGATTTTTCTTTTAACATTCAATTAAACAAAATGAAATCATGTCATCTTTTATAAAAACAATTAGAGTTCTATATATTCAAGTTTCGTGTTATTGTATACTTTAAGATTGGAAAATCAAACGGTTGGATCACTCTACTTGACAGCAAAATCAAACAAGAAGAAATCAATCGAAAAATGACAAAGTCAAACATCACTACTCAATTAAAAAAATATAAAAATTTACTTAATAAAAACAAATTTGTAATTTCCAACAAAAAGTTGTACTTAGTATATGTGAAGTGAAGACAGAAGTGGCATTTAAAGTTGCGTAATTATTGAGAAGGAAAAAACCATAGAAGCTGTGAAAGGAAAACTAGGATGTAGAAGCAGTTGTGTGCAATGCTACTAAGGAAGCATAGTCACCTCCTTTGTTCAGTAATGCTTCATGTTTTCCCTTCTCTGCTATCACACCATTTTTAACTACTGCAATTAAATCCGCACCCTTTATAGTGGATAACCTATGAGCCACTACTATTGTGGTTCGATTCACCATAACACGGTCTAGTGCATCCTGAACCACTTTTTCAGACTCAGCATCAAGTGCACTCGTGGCTTCATCTAGTAATAATATTTTTGGATTCTTCACTATAGCTCGTGCAATTGCCACTCGCTGCTTCTGCCCTCCAGATAGTTGAATCCCTCTCTCCCCTACTATTGTTTCATAACCCTGCATACATCAAATATTCCTCTCAACAATTCATACCTTCTTCATAACATCCTATGTTGTCTTAAAAGCTTGTACAAATTTGAAATTTTCAGCATACACCAGTTGCACTAGTCTTAAGAGAAGTGAGTTTATAGGACACTGTAATTTACCTCCTGCAAACTACTAGTAAAATTATGAGCATTAGCCAGTTCTGCTGCAGCTATAATTTCTGTCTCTGTTGCATCCCCGCCTTTTCCATATGCAATATTTGCACGAATGGTGTCATTAAACAGCACAGGCTCTTGGCTCACAAGACCCATCTGTTGCCTTAGCCATTTAACTTGCATCCTTTGGATTTCTTTTCCATCCAGTGTAATGTGACCTGAGTCTGGATCATAAAACCTCTGCAATAACGAGATCACTGTTGATTTTCCACTTCCACTTTCCCCAACCAGTGCAACTGTCTGCTTATTTTATCAGGATACTCAATCAGTCTTATAGTTTAGGAAGAACGATTCACCCTACTCTATCAGACAAGATGCACAATTAGAGAGTTACCTTCCCACTATGAATAGTCAAACAGAGATCTCTGAATATTTGAACATCAGGTCTGGTAGGATACTTGAAACTGACATTGTTAAATTCAATCTCTCCATTGACTTCTTCCAATATGAATCCAGAGTCATCACTTGGGTCAATTTGTGACTTTCGATCAAGAACACCAAATACAGAAGCGGCAGCGCTTTTTGATTTAGCGGAATCGGTGACCAAAGAGGCAGATCTAGAAAGTCCCATTGCTGCCAAGCTGAGCGCAAAAAGCACCTGAAATCAGGAATCAATATAATTAATTCAAGAAAAATAGATAAACCATGTGTGCATGCCACCTTACCTCAGTGTTAGCAGCATAACTGTGACGACAAGAAGTGGTGGAAATTTTTACTTGGTGAAAGAGTACGGTAAGTAAAGTAACTTACACGGAAAACATCGGAGAATGTTGTTTTTCCATCCTCTACAAGTCGAGCTCCTGCATAAAAACTGCATGCATAAACTGCGTAAAGCATGAAGAATGATACCCCATAACCAATTCCACTTATTATCCCTCGCCTTATGCCTGTCCTAATTGGTTCTTCACATTTTTTCTGGTACAATTCCATCACCTTCTTTTCAGCACAGAAAGAAGCAACTGTTCTTATACTCCCTACAGCATCACTTGCGACTTGACTTGCTTCCTCGTACAGTTTCTGTAAGGTAAATAGAAGAGTAATTGTAACATATAACCATGTCAAGCACATGCATCTCACTGTTGAACCATGCTCTTAAGTTATACAGTAACTTGTTTTATCTTCTTTGCTGGAAAACTTTTATAAAAAACAAATAAATTCTGAAACTTACAGTCAGTTGGTTGCTTAGACGATGTAAAAAAACAAACCTTTGCATCTGCACTGAATCCTTTCATGAACTTAAATTGCACGTATCCATTTAGTCCTAATAACGGTGCCAAAGCAAGCACTATAAAAGCAAGCTGCCAGCTTGCTTCAAATGCAATTACCAAACAGCCCACAGCTGTAGCAGCATTTTGAACCAGCAAACCAAGTGCATCCCCAACCAAAGCTCGAACAGCAGCTGCATCAGAAGAGAGCCTCGCTCCAATTGCTCCACTTGAATGCTCCGCTTCATCGAACCAGCTAACTTCCATGTGAACAACTTTCTCAAAACACATTTTCCGAATCCTTTTTATCAACTTACCGCCAGCAACACCAAAAAGGTAGAATCTACAAGGAGCTGTAATAAATGATACCACACCAAGTGCAACAAATAGTAATGCCCAACGCTTTGAATCTTTACGAAGTTCATCATGTGGCTCATAGAAAATACTTATCATTTTGGAAACGAAGAGTGCACTAATGGGTAATAATAATCCACTTACTACTGCAGCTAGAGTCCCTGCAAGTAAGACTAGAATCTCTGGCTTGTTTAAATATGCCAGGCGAGAGAGTGGCACTTCCGGTGGTGAAGTTGAAGGAGGAGGTGTTTGAGGTTCTCCTCTTGCAGGTTCCAAGAAGCCAACTGATACTGGCACACCATGTGATGCTGAGAATGAGTTATGACCAACAAGTCCTGATGATCTTTGGCTTATAGATCCTAAGAAAGATCTTTGACTTGATTGTCTTCCAGAGTGCACTGAGTGCACTATACTTTCTAGCTTCTCTCTGTCATTTTCACCATTTTGTTCTGATCCTTTAATTTCTTGCAATCTAATCAGCTGGCTATAGGCTCCGTTAGGATCTTTGGTGAGCTCAGCATGTGAACCTTGGACGCCATTGAGTGAAATTATAATCCAATTGAGAGAATAGGAGGTGTTAGAAACCCTATAGGAGGTAGCCGTCAAGGAGAAACATCCATAATCTTTTACTCTCCCTTTTTATAACAACCATCTTGTGTGACTAATTCTATCCTTTGGAATTGAGAGTAATATGTTCAAACTCTTATGTATTGAGGTGATATCTAAACATAATATTTTGTTCTTGATTGATGATTGGTATTAACTTTTTGTTAGTAATGCTTGTTCGCCTTGATCTCGAAATTTAGATTTGATTGGAAAGTACTTTTAAGTTTCTGACCTAAATGATAATGCTTAACATATTTGAATGTTAGGAGTAGATTTGAAATGTTAATTGTTATCAATGTTAGAATTGTAGGCCTTAAACAAGAGGGGGTGAATTGTTTTTAAAAGATTTTTGTAAACTTTGAAGATATAGAGAAAGCCAGTGAAGAATCAAAGAGAAAGAAATCAAGTTAGCCAAGAAACATATTTGTTTTATTATGTTTCCAAAAATTCAACCGATTGTTTATGCGATTCAACCGGTTGTTTTTATCAGCAGTTAAGAAAAACAAGTCAAAACATATCTAAATGAGATTAATGATAGAAAGAATCACACAGAAAATTTATATTGGTTCACTCTTATACCAAGAGCTACATCCAGTCCCCAAAAATCACTGAGTATTCCACTAAGTAATCGACGACCTTGATTACAAACCACACATCAAAGAGGTGACCTTGAAGCCTTCAAGAACACACACCTCCTTTGAAAAGCAAAAAATTACAGATCACAGAACACCCTCTAGATCTGCACACAACACGTTTACAGAATTAGTATTCAAGAGAGAAAAATGATTGATCACACCTAATACAGATTGAATTCAAAAGTTACAAAGCAGTCTTATTCCACTCTTAGCAAAATTCAAAGCTTGAAGCCAATCTTGGAGAAAACTGATTTGAAAGATGTTAATCTGATATCTTAACTACCAGGAGCGTAAAACAAATTGTTTAAACTGCAAATGGCTATTAAAAACATTTAATGCAAAAGCCAAACTAGTTTTGAATCAATTAAAACAGATTTACCAAACTTAACAAATTTTGTTAAGGATTTTCAAAAAACAATTGGTTGAAACATCGAAACAACCGATTAAATTGGTTTGACAGCAAGGTCAACCAATTTCAAGCTTTGTCAAAACCTGTTTCAAAAACACTAAGTGTAAAACAACTTATTGAAATGATAAAACAACTGGTTGTTTTTCGACTTCTTTGTAAAAAACTCTTTTTCAAAAGGATTTGATTTAATCCAACTTCGGATCCTAACTAAGAGTGGATTTACAAATTCAAACTACCCATAACTCACACACACATTCCTTCCCTGCATTAGAATTTTTTAAATCATAATAAAGATTAAAAGTTACCTCAACATCTTGAGTTCTTACTTTAAGTTTTCCCTTATCAACATCAATTATAATTTTAGCAATCTTCATGAAATGTCTGCCAAGAATCAAGGACCTTCTCGTCTTCTTCCATGTCCATCACAACAAAATCCACAGGAAATATGAATTTATCCACCTTAACGAGAACATCTTCAACCACACCATATGGATACTTGGTTACTCAATCAGCTAACTGTAATGTCATCTTGGTAGGTTTAATCTTCAAATCATCTATTTTCTTCAGCATTGCCAAAGGAATTAGATTTATGCTTGCCCCCAAATCCAGTAAGGCGTTGTCCACAAATAAAGCACCTATAGACACATGAAGATTAAAACTTCCTAGGTCTTTGGATTTTTTAGGCAAGCCTTTTATGAATAATGGCATTGCATCTAGCCTCCAACTCCATATTTCTCTCTTCAATATAACTCATATTCTTCATAAATCTCTCAAATGTTGAATTTTGCTTCAAATTTTCTGCAAAATAATTTGTAGGGAGCAAATTATCAAAAAAAATTCTCTCCTTCTCTTTTTTTGAATGAGCATGAAGATATGATAAATCTTTTTCAAAAACACTTCTCTCATTTTTTTCACTTTTTTTCCTCTATCTTTTCTTCGTCAATCCTTTTCTTCTCTCTTTCTTTCTCATATCTCTCCCCCTCAGTCTCATTTTTCCTTTCTTTTTTAGCCACTACATTATTATCATTCCTTTCTCTACTATTCTACCACTTTCAGAGGCCATTGTATTGCAATGCTCTTTTGGGTTGGTTTTGGTGTTGGCAGAAAACTGGCCACTTTGTTCATCTACTAATTGTTTGCAAATTTGTCCCACCTGAGTTTCTATATTTCTAATTGTTGTTATATTATTCTCTTGACTAGTCATGGTAGCTTTCATGAATTTCTCCAAGGCATCTTCAAATTTATTCAATATTTCAGGAACTGAGAGATATAGGAGTTGTTGTTGTTGTTGAAAAGGACATTGCTTATTGGATGGACCACTATCTTGATTCCACCCAAATTTTTTATTCTGATTGTTTCTCCAACCTTTAGGATAATTAATGTTGTTGGAGAAACCACCTTGCATTCCCTGAGTACTCGTGTAATTTACTTCTACTTTAGATGAATTATTTTGATAAGAACAATGACCATTGGGATGATCACCTCCAAAAAATCATACTTGATTGGTTGACTCTGGCTCCGAGAAGATTGCACGTCTTTGGCTTGTAATTGTTAGGGCAATTTAGCTATTTGTGCAGTTAATGTCTCAATCTTTTGTGACAAAATTTTATTCTGAGCCAAGAGTGCATCTGAAGTATTCAACTCTAACAACCCTTTCTTTTGAATACCTTACCTATCATGTTGGGCTTGATAATCATTTGATGTCAATGCATCAATAATTTTTGTCGCTTGTTCCACATCAACAACCATCATTGTGCCACCAGCTACAACATCTAGGATCATCTTAGTATAGATCTGAGATCATTATGGAAAATGCTCAGTTGAGCAATGTCTTCAGACCCATGATTTGGATATTTTCCCAGCATCATTTTGAATCTCTCCCATGTCTCACAAAAGGCTTCATATGCTCCTTGTATGAACATAGAAATATCATACTTTGCTTTGATGTAGCGAGATATTGGAAAAAATCTTTGCATAAATTTTTCCTCTACATCTTTCTAGCTAGTGAGAATCTAATTTTGATATGATTTAAGTCATTCTTTAGCCTTCCCTGCCAATGAAAAGGAAACAAGTGCATATAAAAATTTTCAATATCACCTGATTAAAAGCCCATTGTTCCCACCAATTCATAAAATGTAGACAAATGTGTATATGGATCCTCATGATCCATTGCTGTAAATTGATGGGTACTAATGAGACTAAGGAAAGCGAGTTTCATCTTTAAGGCCCTTGTGGTAGCAGGTACTGTAATACTAGAAGAATGCCTTGGCCCTTGTTGCATGGCACAATCTCCAAGTGTTTTCCTAACGGGTGGTGTTTGCCCTTCTCCCATGTTGATTTCCTCCTAAAAAATATTAGTGGGAAAAGAAGGAGTCACTGATGATTCCTTTCTAGTGTCTCCTTATCTCTTTTGTCTTCGTCTTTCTGTTTCTTTTTGCTGCCCTTTCAATCTTTGCTTCAAATAATAATTGGTTTTTGGGAATTTAACCTCTTAATATCATATAAGACAGCTAAATCAAAGGTTAGCACAAGGTTTCACTAGCATTAAAAAGAATAATTTAAAAAAAATTGAAAATAAACAATACCAAATAAATTCAAATTAAATATGAAAATAAAAAGAAAACAAGTCAAAGAGTTTGTTGCTTCAATTGGAAAAATTGGGATGGGTTCATCCTTCTTACTCTTTTGTATTTTGATTAGCATGGTGATATTCTATCCTAAATATCGATTCCTCACATATTTATAAAAAATTATTATCATTACGATTAGACGCTGATAACAATTAACATTTCAAATTTATTATTCCAACATGTTAAGAATTATCATTTGGGTAAGAAACTTAGAAGTACTTTCTAGTCAAATCTAAGAATCTAGATCATAGAAACAAGCATTGCAAATAAAATGGCAATACCGATCATCAATCAAGAACATAATATTATATTTAAATATCACCTCAATACATAAGAGTTTGAACATATTACTCTCAATCCCAAATGGTAGAATTAGTCACTGTTGGTTATTACAAGCAGGTGAGCAAGAAAAGAAGATCCAAGATGTTTCTCCTTCACGACTACCTCTGTTAGGGTTTCTAACACCTTCTATTCTCCCAACTAGATTCCAATCCACTCAATGATTCCTAGGGTTGTGCCTCAAGCCTCGTATTGAACCTAGTTGGGCTTGGGATAACTGACTTCTCGCTTTGGCATTATTGGCTCACCTGGGCAAGTTGCACGAAAAAAGGCCAATCACTTTAGTGATATCGCTTGGGTGAGATTAGGCTCACTTAGGCAAGATCCTCTGGGCCTTCTAGCTTGAGTGAGTACTAATCTGTTTCAGCTTTCCCTTTTTAGCTTTATATATTCTTCTTTTGCCCTTTTCTCTCTCAATTCTTCCCTAGAATCCTAAAATTAACACATATTTGGAAATAAATAGTTTTTATTCAAATTAAAATCACAAAATAGTAAAAAGGTTTAAATTCATAAATTAGGAGTTATTTTATAGGTATTTTATCAATTAATATCCATAAGTGTCTCTATTTTAATATAAAATATTACTGGAATCTAGCACTTGTCAATATTAGCAGTTATGGTCAAAATAAACTAAATTAGATAAATCTTATTCATTATTTTAGTTCAAGAATTTATAATTAAAGCTTCAAAGTGTGAATACAAGTATGTTCATATTAGGCTAACCACAAATATCTCAATATTTTGTAATATTGAGATATTTGACTCTCAATATTTTGTAATATTGAGATATTTGACATGAAGTTTAATGTGAACCAAGTGATCACTACTCTAGTTTGTACATTTTCACATTTTTTTCAACCAAACCGAACTTGGTCACTTATTACTTATTAAACCGGGTGGACCGGCAAAGCATTCTTTTGTGAATTTAATTAGAATATACACTATTTGAGAGAGAAAAAAGTGTATATAAGTTTGTTTAATAACTATTTGAGAAAGAAGGTAACTTCAGTTGTAAAACATTCTGTTCGCCTACTACAGAGTTTAGAACTATTTCTTTTCAACCATGTCTGTGATTGCTGACTCACTAAGGTACGAAAGGGAACACTCATTGAATATTAACATACACCAAATATATGGGGCAATTGGAACTACTTAGAGTATAGTATTTTCATATCAACTTTTTTTTTAACATCAAACTCGTAGGTTGGAGAGTTCTACATAGTAAAAAAGTCGTATAAATACAATACAGATGACCAATAAAACTCCAGAAACAACATAGTACACGTAAATGAAGCCACAAGAGTGACATCATTGAGAAGCACAAAAGTGCCGAGCAAGTAAATTTTGCTGAGACACAACCAGTCTAGAACTGTATAGGGTCAGGGCACTAAGATGTAGAAGCAGTTGTATGCAATGCAACTAAGGAAGCATAATCACCTTCCTTGCTGAGTAATGCTTCATGCTTTCCCTTCTCTGCTATCACACCATTTTTAACTACTGCAATTAAATCCGCACCCTTTATAGTGGATAACCTATGAGCCACTACTATTGTGGTTCGGTTCACCATAACACGGTCTAGTGCATCCTGAACCACCTTTTCAGACTCAGCATCAAGTGCACTCGTGGCTTCATCTAGTAATAATATTTTTGGATTCTTCACTATAGCTCGTGCAATTGCCACTCGCTGCTTCTGCCCTCCAGATAGTTGAATCCCTCTCTCCCCTACTACTGTTTCATAACCCTGCATACATCAAATATTCCTCTCAACAATTCATACCTTCTTCATAACATCCTATGTTGTCTTAAAAACTTGTACAAAATTGAAATTTTCAACATACACCAGTTGCACTAGTCTTAAGAAAAGTGAGTTATAGAACACCGTAATTTACCTCCTGCAAACTACTAGTAAAATTATGAGCATTTGCCAGTTCTGCTGCAGCTATAATTTCTGCTTCTGTTGCATTCCCGCCTTTGCCATATGCAATATTTGCACGAATGGTGTCATTAAACAGCACAGGCTCTTGGCTCACCAGACCCATCTGTTGCCTTAGCCATTTAACTTGCATCCTTTGGATTTCTTTTCCATCCAGTGTAATGTGACCTGAGTCTGGATCATAAAACCTCTGCAATAGTGAGATCACTGTTGATTTTCCACTTCCACTTTCCCCAACCAGTGCAACAGTCTGTTTATTTTATCAGTATAGTCAATCAGTCTAATAGTTTAGGAAGAACAATTAACCCTACTCTATCAGACAAGATGCACAATTAGAGAGTTACCTTCCCACTATGAATAGTCAAGCAAAGATCTCTGAATATTTGAACATCAGGTCTGGTAGGATACTTGAAAATTACATTTTTAAATTCAATCTCTCCCTTGACTTCTTCCAATGTGAATCCAGAGTCATCACTTGGGTCAATTTGTGACTTTCGATCAAGAATAGCAAATACAGAAGCAGCAGCACTTTTTGAGTTAGTTGAATCAGGTACCAAAGAGCCAGATTGAGAGATTCCCATAGCTGCCATGCTGAATGCAAAAAAGACCTGGAAATCAGGAATCAATAACGTTAGTACAAGAAAAACAGGCGAAACATTGTACACAGAACCATCCTAGCTCAGTCAATAATAGCCTAGCAGAAATTGTGATGACAAGAAGAAAAGTGCTGAAAATTTTGACTCAGTGAACAAGTTAGGAGAGCAACTTACACGGAAAACATCTGAGAATGTTGATTTTCCATCCTCTACTAGTCGACCTCCAGCATAAAAACTGCATGCATAAACTGCGTAAAGCAAGAAGAATGATACCCCGTAACTGATTCCACTTATTATCCCTCGCCTTATGCCTGTCTTAATTGGTCCTTCACATTTTTCCTGGTATAATTCCATCACCCTCTTTTCGGCACAGAAAGAAGCAACTGTTCTTATACTGCCTACAGCATCATTTGCCACTTGGCTTGCTTCCTCATACAGTTTCTGCTAGGTAAATAGAATATTAATATAGGTCAAAAGCACATTAAGAGCACGTGCTTCTTGTCACACTGTTGATCCATGTTCTGATGTTCATACAGTAATTTTTTCACTCTTATCAGTGTCGTGCCAAATGAATTTTACAAAGAAATGGGTCCAAATCCCACTGAAATTGAAACATAGATATTTCCTAATTCACAATTTAAGTTGATAGATTAGAGGAAGTAAAAAACAAACCTTTGCATCTGCGCTGAATCCTTTCATGAACTTAAATTGCACGTATCCATTTAGTCCTAATAGCGGTGCCAAAACAAGCACTATAAAGGCAAGCTGCCAGCTTGCTTCAAAAGCAATTACCAAACTGCCGACAGCTGTTGCAGCATTTTGAACCAGCAAACCAAGTGCATCCCCAACCAAAGCTCGAACAGCAGCTGCATCAGAAGAAAGCCTCGCTCCAATTGCTCCACTTGAATGCTCTGCTTCATCGAACCAGCTAACTTCCATGTGAACAACTTTCTCAAAACACATTTTCCGAATCCTTTTTATCAACTTGCCCCCAGCAACACCAAAAAGGTAGAATCTACATGGAAGCATGGTGAATGATACCAGACCAAGTGCAACAAATAGCAATGCCCAGAGTTTTGAATCTTTACGAAGTTCATCATGTGGCTCATAAAAAATAGTTATCATTTTGGAGATAAAGACTGCAATAATGGGTAGTAAAACTCCATTTATTACTGCAGCTAGAGTCCCTGCCAGTAAAACTAGAATCTCTGGCTTGTTTAAATATGCCAGGCGAGAGAGTGGCACTTCCGGTGGTGAAGTTGAAGGAGGTGTTTGAGGTTCTCCTCTTGCAGGTTCCAAGAAGCCAACTGATACTGGCACACCATGTGATGCTGAGAATGAGTTATGACCACTGCTTCCAAGTCCTGATGATCTTTGGCTTATAGATCTTAAGAAAGACCTTTGACTTGATTGTCTTCCAGAGTGCACTGAGTGCACTATACTTTCTAGCTTCTCTCTGTCATTTTCACCATTTTGTTCTGATCCTTTAATTTCTTGCAATCTAATCAGCTGGCTATAGGCTCCGTTAGGATCTTTGGTGAGCTCAGCATGTGAACCTGATCATGGAAAAATATAACACTAAAGTATACAAACATTTGAGAATTGAGTAGTGGAAAAATTGGATCTTTATTACAGCATGCTCTGCCTACCTCTTTCAACTATTTTTCCCTGATGAATAACAGCAATGCTATCAGCATTCCTTATAGTACTTAAGCGGTGGGCTACAATGACAGTTGTTCGGTTTATCATTATTCTGTCCAATGCCTCCTGCACAATTTTCTCAGATTCAGCATCAAGAGCACTAGTAGCTTCATCCAGAAGTAGGATTCTTGGGTCTTTCAAAATTGCTCTTGCTATTGCAACTCTTTGCTTTTGACCCCCAGATAGTTGAGTTCCATGCTCACCAACCATTGTGTCTAGTCCCTACATTCATAGTTATAAAAAATTACCAAAGTTAGAGGAAGGTTCAATATAATGGTAGAAGGAAGAATTTTCTTAAGTCTAAATGCTATGCAGAAAAGGATAATCTTGATAAAGGAAGCGAACTTTTAAAACTGTTTATTACTGTGCATATTTTCATTTTAAATGGAGATTCAAGGGTTGACCTGAGGAAGTTTATCTATAAATTTGGCAGCATTGGCTACTTCTGCTGCAGCTCTGATTTCCTCATCACTCGCACCATCCTTGCCATAGGCAATATTCTCTTTAATACTGCAAGTAAAGAGAACTGGTTCCTGGCTAACTAGGCCTATTTTCTGTCTGATCCACTTCAGTTGAAATTCTTTGAGGTTGATACTGTCAATGAGAACTTCACCTGACAGTGGATCATAAAATCTCTCTATCAAACTTACAACTGTGGATTTCCCACTCCCACTTTCCCCTACCAAAGCTGTCGTAGTGCCACTTGGTATTGAAAGAGAAAATCCATTGAAGATCAGTTCATCTGGTCTTGTAGGATAACTAAAGTAAACCTCCCTAAGCTCTATATCTCCACGAACGTCATCAAGCTGCTGACCCGTAGTGTCATAAGCATCAATTTCTGGCTTCCTCTTAATCGTTTCAAACATCTTAAAGGCAGCAGCTTTTCCAGCAGCAAAAGCGCTCAAGCTTGGAGATGCCTGCCCTAGAGACCTAGGATTGGAAATCTAGTTAGATAGAATAGTATAATTACCTTCTGATTGGGGAAGGGAAACAATTTTAGAAATTATAGGTTCACACTGAGAAAGAGAAACACACACAACTTACATGGAGCCAGTCAAAACAGCCATCATTACTGTCACAACCTGTCCTCCTGTATAACCTTTCTCTATTACCATTTTTGCACCAAACCATATAGCCAAACCATAACTGCAGGTAAAAACAAAGTAGAGAGAACCAAACCCAAAACCAGAAGCTAGTGCCTCCTGCACTCCAGCCTTGTAAGCTTTGATTAAGGACTGATTATAATTAGTTATAGCTTGCTTCTCCCCAGTGAATGAAGCAACCTTTGTTGGATAAATGGAAGTCAGTTATATATTCAACAACATAAAATAAAATAAAAAAAGAGGTTGTTTTTTAGTCAGGGTGCATACAGTTCTGATAGAACCAATTGTCTGCTCCACTACACTTGCTGCTACAGAATAAGCTTCTTGTCCCCTGGATGAGGCTTTTGAAACAACCAGGCCTACCATAGCACCACAGAAAGCAAGAGGTGGAATAGTAGATAGCATGACAACAGCTAGAAGCCATCCCCTGATGAATGCTACTACAAAACCTCCAACGAAAGTTGCCATGAACTGCAAGAACTGTCCTACCTGAAATGATAGGGAGGGGAAAAGCAATGAACGAAGTTTACCTTAAAAAAGATGATGATCTTAGAGTTGTAAGTGGTTCGTTAATACCTTCTCTCCCATGGCATCTTGAATAAGAACAGTATCACCTGACATCCTTCCAACAACCTCACCAGTTCTTGTTTCCTTATCAAAGAAGGTGACATCTTGCCTCAGAATAGTTTGAAGGTATAAGCTTCTAATTCTTGCGGCTTGTCTCTCCCCAGTGATCATCCAACAAGTCAACTCTGATACATAGCAAACAAGGTTTCATTTCGGGTCATAATGAGTCATACTAATCAGTTAGATTGTAAGAAATAACAGACAATATGACATACTCACGCAAAAGTGATGCAAAAAAGGTGCCGACAGCCAAGTATACAAATTTCAGAGACACCTGAACACAGCAATTTGTTGCGATGCATCAAGTCTGAGAATGTTGTTACTACCATTCCTATAGTAAACAGTTGCTATGTAGTGTATTTCATACCACCTCCCCCAGAAAAAGAAAACACTTCCAGCTTCACCAATATGTATTAGTATTAGTAAATTGGATTAATGGAGAATTACCTTGGAAACTTCATCAACAATTTCTTTGGAGTTATTGTTACCTCCAAATGCATTGATCATATTTCCGAATATCAGAGTCATCAAGGGCAAGGAGATTCCATTCCCAAAAGCACCAACAGTCCCCAAAAACATCAATAAATGATCCAAAGGATCAGCAAATGAGAAAAGTTTGTATAAGGGTACTGTTTTGGCGGGTTCATCTTTGGCCTCGCTCTTCTTTGAGTCTTGCTTGCTTTTAGGATCTCCATTCAACTCTATTTCCTCTGCCATTTTCTTGATGGAACAATTTTTACACTTCTCTACTGATTAGCAATCACTGTAAACAGTATAATAAAAACCAAAAGAACAAGTGAACACTTTGCACAACCAAAAGCTGAAGAAATTCTGTACTACTTTTAACATGCAGCACAACTAAGTAGTTGAAAAGTGGAACAAAGGCTGCAACTAATGTTGAAAAACCAAGTTCCACCTTGGATAGTTCCTACACTACAACATTAGTTTTCAAAAACTATAAATTTGAATCAACAAAAGTATGTTGTTGTTTTTCCCTTTTCCTACTTAATTGCTCTAGTTTCATTCCTCTATCAATATCAAGTTTTCAATTTAATTCCCCAACTTCTAAATTATTGGCATCTTACCTTGAAAATTAGACTTTTTTTATTTTTTTAATAAAGGGTAAAAGAAAAGAACAGCAATTTCTTCTCCCGCAAGTTAAACAAATTCTATTAAGAAATTATATTTTTTTAGCTGTGTAGACCAAATCAAATTATACGTATAGTGTTGAAGTTAAGATTATTTTATTTTCTTAAGAAAATAAATGTCTTATCACCACTCGTCATCTTTTTGACCAAAACTGCATTTTATCATTTCCTTAACTATAAATCACTGTCAAATACGAATTTTAATATAGTACATAATATATATAAACATTTTATTTATTTATTTTGCCCTTTGAAAGGGACTGATGAAGTAAGGGGAGACACATACGCAAGAGATTGTACGTTGAGAAGGAAAACACATGTCTTTAATTCTTTAAATTTGGAATAGATCTTTTTAAATGTCTTTAATTAAATATAGTTTATTTTAATCTTTTAAATTATATAAAATGTAATCTTAATTTCTAAACATTAAATATAGAGAATTAAAAAATAATCTAAAAATTTATTTTATGGTCAGGAACTAAAATAATATTTTGGCTTAAACACATTTTTAGTCTACATTAAATTGTTATTTTGTTCTTTAAAATATTTTTTTTTCTAAAATTAAAAAATTATTAATTTTAGTTTGTAATATTATATAATATTAATTATCTTTCATATAATGAAATAGTGTTGTAATACTTTACTGGTATATGAAATTCAAAGATATTTTTAAGATTGGTAAAATAAATATTACTCATCTATCTTACAATGAATATTAAAGACTAAAAATAATTTTAAATTTTTAGAAAGATTAAAATTAAATATAAACATTTTAGAAAGATTAAAATCAAAATTTAAAAAAATGGTTTTAATTTTTTTTAAGATGAATAAAGAAAAATTCTATAAAAGTTAAAATAAAAGCTAATTTTAAATAAACTAAAATCGAATATAAAGTTTATTTTTTTTCAATTTTCAATAATTTTATTAAATTTGGGAGATCAAAATTAGTATTACCTTACGCTGTAGCGATTAAATACATTATTAAGTATGGAGAATATTCGTATAATTAGTTCTTCCGTTCCTTCATAAATTTTGTAACGACGGGATTCATCCTGATAAATCTCCAATCTTGTACTATAATTTTTTTTGATATTTTCGTAAACATTTATTGAAAAATAAAAATAAAAATTATTTTATAAATTAAATTATTTTGTAGACGTTATCGCATTTTAGTTTTTAAAATTAAATTTAACTTGTACAAAAACTAATTTTATTTTTAAAAAATATTAATTTTCTTTTTCCTATAAAAAGAATTTTATTCAAACAAAATTTAAACATTCGGCCAACTAGACCTTTTTAGTTTGTTTACTCTAACAACTATATATACACATTTATTGATAATCCACATCTTTTATATAACTATATTATCAATTTTAACATTATTATTTTAATATTTTTTCATATCATTTAATTATTTAAATTTATTTTTATTATATATATTTGTTTTTTAAACTCTTCATAAATATAATTCTAAGGATTGTAAAAGCATAGTTCTCCATATATGTAATGTTATGCGTCATATATTGCTGAGATGTTGGACATACAGAGTAAACAGAACAGTACCTTATTTACTGTGATTGAGTGTTCTTTGGATAATTTAAAGGAAAAGTCACTTAACCTTTAATTTTGTAAAATTTATATTTTTTGTTGTACTGGTATGGGCGAGGCCGATGCCCACCTGGATGCTCGAGGCCGAGTCCACTTGGCCGAAACCAGAATCTGGCTGAGACTTAAGAAGTTTGGCCGGATGACGAGGTCGATGACCCACTTGGCCGAGACCTCAGAAAACTTGGCCGAGGCGGCAAAGACCACAAGGATTTGGCCGATGGCCGACCCATACCATGGGAGCTTGGCCGACGGCCGAACCCTATTACAATTAACACTCAAATCGAGATCAGTGAAGCTAATCCATCATCAAGAATTAGGTAATGCAACCCTAAGCGGTATCCACCTCGATAAACGGGCCCAACAAGGTAGACCCATTACAATAATATAAATAGCACGCATCCCAATGAGCAAGGTATGTCATTTATTACTGTTCACCTACTTGAGAGCTGACCACCCGCTTTACTGACTTGAGCGTTGGAGTGCCTTTGCAGGTACCCCACCATCCGGTGTTCAGCCGAGGCCGAGGGCCGAAAGAGAAGCAGGAGGACGAAGAGAATCTCAGCTCACCACCCAGTCACCTGACCGACCAAAGGAAGGAGAAGAAGACTTCAATAGTTCTCTAGGTCCCATCTCCCTAGCAGGAACATTTGTCATACTAATAACAAAATTAATTACAAAATTCATGTTAATTTAGTTTCACCAAGTCAAACATTTTGAGAACCTACTAAAGCTTCTAGAATAGGTCATAGAAGTATATTTTGACGCACAAAAAAGAAAACTAAGCCAAGCCTTGAATTACTTGTGTATTAAGATTGAGATGCATAAATTAGGTTTGTTTGAAAAAATAGAAGGAAGTGATGTACCAAAATATGACTTCAATGAAAAACTGCATCCACCAAACTCCTCACTTTATCTGCAACTAATTGGTTGAAAATATGTAATCATAACTACAACCAAGCCACTTCATTGCATGTGAATTCATAATGAGATAAGGATTCACGTGTTAAAAAGTATAATATGGACCTAAAAGAACCACACATCATCTTTTAGACTCGCAATTTTAAGAAATTAAAAGGAAGAATTTAAAATATTTTATGATTAAGGAATTTTTTTTTAAAAATTATGAGAGCAATTAAATTATTTCAAATCTTATTTAAAAGGTAAGAATTTGAAGTTATTGGTATTTTCAAAATTGATGCATCTCTTTTTTATATTATCTTCTTTATTAAAAGTGAGACATTGTTGGAAAGACAAATTTTGTTGATTAGTTTTTTTAATGACTAATTCTCTATGCAAGCAAAATGCAAGGTTATTTTCGGGTAAAAGTATAAAAAAAATACATTATAGGTTTCGAATTCTACTATAGTCAATGGTGCACTTCTTTCATCATCTTTTCTAATTAAAATTAAGGTTTACTATGTTAGTATGTCCTTGAATTTCTCATACCTAAGGATTTCGATATTCCTCGTAATGTTTCAATCTTCAAGAACTACATGAACGAAAGAGTTTAATATTTGCACATCAACTTTTTATCAAGCACATATGTTGTGCACAGTAAACAAGAAACCAAATTTTGTGAAAGATATATCTTCATGTAAAGTGATATAAATGAGTTACAAGAACCATTTCCTGAACAAGATAAACACATTATTCCATTATTTCTTTCAAGAAGGAATATTATCTTACATATTGACATATAATATAACTAAAGGCATGGGAGAGAAGGACAAAAATTTGGTTGGAACTAAGTTGAAAGGGAACTAAGATGTAGAAGCATTTGTGTGCAATGCAACTAAAGAAGCGTAGTCACCTCCCTTCCTGAGTAATACTTCATGCTTTCCCTTCTCTGCTATCACCCCATTCTTAACTACAGCAATTACGTCAGCACCCTTAATAGTGGATAACCTATGAGCCACTACTATTGTGGTTCGGTCCACCATAACACGGTCAAGTGCATCCTGAACCACTTTCTCAGACTCAGCATCAAGTGCACTTGTGGCTTCATCTAGTAGTAATATTTTTGGATTCTTTACTATAGCTCGTGCTATTGCCACCCGCTGCTTCTGCCCCCCAGATAATTGAACTCCTCGCTCCCCTACCACCGTGTCATAACCCTGCATTTGTAATATATGTTGTCAACATAACTTGCACTAATTCAGAACTTTTAAAATACTATAGTTGAACTACTAGAGATTGAGTTAATAAATTATCAAAAAGAGAGAGAGTCAATAATTTACCTTCTGCAAACTACTTATGAACTTATGCGCGTTTGCCAATTCTGCTGCAGCTATAATTTCAGCCTCAGTTGCGTCTCCTTTTCCATATGCAATATTGGCTCGGATGGTGTCATTAAACAGCACCGGCTCTTGGCTCACTAGGCCCATCTGCTGTCTTAGCCATTTAACTTGAATGCTTTGAATTTCTTTTCCATCCAGTGTAATGTGACCGGAGTCTGGATCATAAAATCTTTGTAACAATGAGATCACAGTTGATTTTCCACTTCCACTTTCTCCAACCAGCGCAACTGTCTGTTTATTTTATCAGCATAGTCAATCAATCTACTAGTTTAGGAAGAACAATTTAGAGTAGTGAAGAAGACAAGATGTTTAAATTAGAAGGTTACCTTGCCGCTACGAATGGTCAAGCTAAGATCTCTGAATATTTGAACATCGGGTCTTGTAGGATACTTGAAACTCACATGCTTAAGCTCAATCTCTCCCTTCACTTCTTCCGATGTTATTCCAGAGTCATCACTTGGGTCTATTTGTGATTTTCGGTCAATAATGGAAAATATGGAAGCAGCAGCACTTTTTGCTTTGGCTGAATCAGGGGCCAAAGAGCCAGATTGAGAGATTCCTATAGCCGCCATACTGAGAGCAAAAAAGACCTGCAAATTGGGAGAGAAAATCGTCAATGCCAGAAAAAGCCAACCTGTTAGAAACCTTGTGCAGAGGGTTTAGGGTGAACTGTTAGGAGAGACACTTACCCGGAAAACATTTGAGAATGATGTTTTGCCGTCCTCTACCAGTCGAGCTCCGGCATAAAAACTTGTTGCGTAAACTGCGTACAGCACAAAGAATGATATACCAAAACTAATTCCACTTATTATCCCTTTCCTTATGCCCGTCTTAATTGGTCCTTCGCATTTTCCTCGGTATAACTCCATCACCTTATCTTCAGCACAGAAAGAAGCAACTGTTCTTATACTCCCCACAGCATCATTCGCCACTTGACTTGCTTCCTCGTACAATTTCTGTGGGCATATAGAATATCAATATCATAACATATAGCTAAGCAAAAAATGCATACTGAGCATATGCTTGTAACGTTGTTGATCCATCCTCTAACACAGTACATTTTTTTTCAGTCCTAGTACTATAATGCAAAAAATGTTTAAAGAAATGAATTTACATATATTCATAATTATCACTTCACCTCACCACAAGTTCAGAACACATATTTTCATATAATTTGTTTAAAATTTTAGTTGGTGATGGCGTAGTAGAAGTCAGGAACAAACCTTTGCATCTGCACTGAATCCTTTCAAGAACTTGACTTGCAGAAATCCGTTTAGTCCAAGTAGAGGCACCATAACAAGGATTATAAGAGCAAGCTGCCAGCTTGATTCAAAGGCAATTACCAATCCAGTTATTGCTGAGGCAATATTTTGAACTAGCAAACCAAGTGCATCCCCAACCAAAGCTCTAATGGAAGCTGCATCAGTAGAGAGCCTTGCTCCAATTGCTCCACTGGAATTCTCTGCTTCATCAAACCAGCTTACCTCCATGTGAACTACTTTCTCAAAACATGCTTTCCGGACCCTTTGGATCAACTTGCCACCAGCAACACCAAAAAAGTAGAATCTAGCCGGATAAACCAGGAGTGACACCACACCAATAGCAACAAATACTAATGCCCAAACTTTTGAATCTTTACGAAGTTCATCATGATCTGTCTCATAGAAAATACTTATCATTTTGGAGAGTAATAGTCCAAAAACAGGTAATATTGCTCCAGCTAGCATTGCAGCTACAGTCCCCATGAATAACACTGGAAACTCTGGCTTGTTCAGGTAAGCCAGGCGACGGAAAGGCACTTCTGGTGGTGAAGGAGATGGTGTAGGATGGTCTTCAGGCCCTTCACCAACGGGTTCTATAAACCCAACAGATGTGGGCACGCCAAATGATGCTGAGAATGAATGACGACCACTGTTTCCAACTCCCAGTGACTCTTGGCTTATAGATCGTAAGAAAGAAGACCTTTTACTTGAATGCCTTCCCGAAAGCGATATACTCTCTTGTTTTTCTCTGTCTTCTGCGTTCTGTTCTGACTTCTTAATTTCTTGTAGTCTGATGAGCTGGCTATAGGCTCCTTCGGGATCCTTGGTGAGTTCATCGTGTGAACCTGATCAATTTTTGCGTATAGTCATGTAATGAGGAATATAAACAACAGGTTTTAAATTTTTATAAGCCTCCAAAAAATTTAAGTTATGAAAAAGATAGCTTTCTATTACCTCTTTCAACTATTTTTCCTTGATGAATAACAGCAATGGTATCGGCATTCCTTATAGTACTCAAGCGGTGGGCAACAATGACAGTTGTTCTGTTTATCATTATTCTGTCCAATGCCTCTTGTACAATTCTCTCAGATTCAGCATCAAGGGCACTTGTAGCTTCATCCAGAAGTAGGATTCTTGGGTCTTTCAAAATTGCTCTTGCTATTGCCACTCTCTGCTTTTGACCCCCAGAGAGCTGAGTTCCATGCTCACCAACCATTGTATCTAGTCCCTAAATTCATAAATCATAAAAAGTCATTGAGGTGAAAGGACCCTTTAATAATAAGATAGAAGAAACTTTTTATTTTATCTTGTACAACATGAAGATAAAAATATTCCTGACAAAGAAAGGAAGAAAAGCTTTCAAACTGCTAAGGACGAATTCATGAATCAGTTTCTATATCTAAATGAGGTTTGCGAACTCACCTGAGGTAGTTTATCTATAAATTTGGCAGCATTAGCAAGTTCTACCGCAGCTCTGATTTCTTCATCAGTTGCTCCATCCTTGCCGTAGGCAATATTCTCTTTAATGCTACAAGTAAAGAGAACTGGTTCCTGGCTGACTAAGCCAATTTTCTGTCTAATCCATTTCAGTTGAAATTCTTTGAGATTGATACCATCAATAAGTACTGCACCAGACTGTGGATCATAAAATCTCTCTATCAAACTAACAACTGTGGATTTCCCACTCCCACTTTGTCCCACCAAAGCTGCAGTAGTGCCACTTGGTATTGAAAGGGAAAATCCATTGAATATCAGTTCATCAGATCTTGTAGGATAACTAAAGCAAACTTCCCTAAGCTCTATATCGCCACGAATGTCTTCAAGCCTCCGACCATTAGTGTCATATGCATCAATTTCTGGCTTCCTTTTAATTGTTTCAAACATCTTAAAGGCTGCAGCTTGTCCTGAAGCAAAAGCACTCAAGCTTGGAGATGCCTGCCCAAGAGACCTGGGAATCCAAATAGAGTTAGGCAGGAATACATACTCTATGTCTAACTCCGCGGAGTTCTTGGATAGGGAAAGGGAGAGGGAATCAATTTTTTGAAATTATAGGTCAGTAGAAACAAAAGAAACACACAACTTACATGGAGCCAGTCAATACAGCAAATATTACAGTCACAACCTCTCCTCCATTGTATCCTTTCTCGATTATCATTTTAGCGCCAAACCAAATAGCCAAACCATAACTGCAGATAATGACAAAGTATAGCGCACCAAAACCGAAACCAGAAGCTAGTGCCTCCTGCACTCCATTCATGTAAGCCTTGATTAAGGACTGATTGTATTTATCTATTGCTAGCCTCTCCCCAGTGAATGATGCAACCTGCATTAGAGAGATAAAGGTGATTTATATATCAGCAATAACTAAACGAAAAAATGAAGAGTTTGTTTTAGCCTGTGTGCGTACAGTTCGGATAGAACCAATTGTCTGCTCTACAACACTTGAAGCTGTGGAATAAGCAGCTTGTCCCTTGGATGACGCTCTTGTAATAACCAGGCTCATCATAGCCCCGGCCAAGACAAGAAGTGGAATACAAGATAGCATGACAACAGTTAGAAGCCATCCCTTGATGAATGATATAACAAACCCTCCAATGAAAGTTGCCATTAACTGAATAAACTGGCCCACCTGGTATCAAAGGGGAGAAAACCAATTAAATAACCTTAAACTAAAACTCTTTTGTTTTCTGTTTTTTTTTATAGCTAAAAGAAAAAGGATGGTTCGTTAATACCTTCTCACCCATGGCATCTTGAATAAGAACAGTATCACCTGACATCCTTCCAATAACCTCTCCAGTACTAGTCTCTTGATCAAAGAAGGTCACATCTTGCCTCAGAATTGTTTGAAGGTATAAGCCTCTAATTCTTGCAGCTTGTCTCTCTCCAGTGATCATCCAGCATGCCAACTCTGGTACATAGTAAACAAAGTTTCTTGAGAGGTTGATCATATTGTCAGAATCTAACTATTTAGATCATAAAAACGTATAACCCGATGTACTCACGCAAAAGTGATGCAGCGAAGGTACCCACAGCCAAGTATACAAATTTCAGAGACACCTGAACAGAGTAATCCATTGAAAATGTTTATTTCCGACTTTTAACAAGGATACTATTTCAAAAATATGGACTAGTGATAGTAAAAGGGATTGGTGAGAAAGTACCTTGGAAACTTCATCAACAACATCGTCTGTGTTACTACTGGTTCCTCCAAATGCATCGATCATGTCTCCAAATATCAAAGTCATCAAGGGCATGGAGACTCCATTCCCAATAGCACCCACAGTGCCCACCAACATCAACAAGTAATCCAAAGAATCAGCAAAGGAGAAAAGCTTGTATAATGGTACTGATTTGGTGGGTTCATCTTTGGACTCCCTCGACTTTGATTCCTGATTGTTGTTGGTAACCCCGTTCAAACTGGTATCCCCTTCCATTTCAATAGGGAAAGACTCCTTTTGCTTACGAACCCCTCCACCAATGATTGCAAACCTAAAACAGCTGCAGGAAATGCATTAATTCAAATGAGAAACACACAACACACAGTGCCTTCCATCATGCTCATTATCTTTCTTTTTTTGTTTAGTTTCCTGGTTTGTTGTGTGTACATTGAGTTTGAGAAGAAGATGATGGTTGAATGTCAAATTTTTAAGTTCACGGTCGTTGTAAACTTCAAACACGTTTCAGCATATAACTTTTTTTGGCTTTCCGTGAGTTTACTAAATGCAGAGAAAAAGAAATGAACCTTTTTGGAGAAGAAGCTGAAGCAATTTGTGAGTTGGGAAGATACCTAGTAGTAGTAAGCAACAGCAACAGTGCGATGAATGAATGAATGAATTTAAAAAACAAATGGTGGGTTGTAAAGTTGAACTCCGTTTTCGACTTATATAGTTCACTGAGTTCATACTACAAATAGTTGGTCAAATTAATAAGAGTCTCTGACCTTGAAGTTTCTTTGCCGCCAAGCAAATTCAAGTAATTCAAATCAGAATTTTCTTCTGACTGTTAAAAGTCCCACATTAACTATTTTTATGTCGTTTTTTATCAATAATATTTTATTAAAAATGTTAATATTTTCAAATACATATAAATGTGTTTGGACAAGGGAGTAGAGAAAAAGACAGAAAACGATGAGAAAGAAGAAAGAAGAAATAAAGGAATTTATATAAAAAAAATTAATTTGAAAAAGTTATATTTAAAATAAAAATAAATCATATATTAAATATTCAATAATAGCAGTGATTAGATACCCTTGGGACCAGGTAGGCTTGGACAAAGATTATTCTATACCCACTTTAAAGGATTTTATATAAAAGTAATATAAATAAAGAAATAAATTCCAGATATGCTTTACGTGATATCCAAACAATGACTTTAATTATTGATGAGCTGAGTTTTCAGCGTTACCCAATTCCCTGGCAAATATCTGGAAACATCATACGAATGATAAAGTTCTTTTAACCGTACAACTTTTTTTAAATAAAATATTATTTATGCTAAAATAATATTTTTTTAAAATATTAAGCGAATGAAACTAGTGTGTTAAAATATATTACTTACTTCTTTAATTAATAAATTATATTAGATGTCAGATCTATAATAATATTTTTTAATTTTTTCTTTATATCAATATAAGTAAGCCTATGTATTTAGCAAAAACCGGTTTTTTTTTCTGATTTTCTTCTCTTCCTTTCTTTTATCAACACTATTGAATTCTTTTCTAGATGTCCTAAAAAAAGTCAAACACTAACTATTGTTTGGTATAATTGTCTTTGTGTAAGAAATTAATTATTTTTTTTTATTCTTCTTCGTTGGGCAGCCATAACCTACCCGACCCGAACCAGATGCCAATTACATTTACCCATAATTGAATGAAAAATCACATACTACATTTTTATTAAACGACAATATTTATAAGTTCAATGTAACATTTTTAAGAATTTTCTTCAGTGATACTACTTTTAAAATGTTTCTTAACTTTTTAAATCTACTTTTTATCTTCATTTTTAGATCAGTTTTTTTATATTTCCTAAAAGGTCACTAATAATACAAACTAATATTGTATAAAATATATATTAGTAACCATAACTATGTAAAATATAGCGTATATATGTTTACAAAATTTATATAATTTTATTATTTAATAATAATAATATTAATTATATTTATAATCCTTTAAAGAAAAATATGATTCCTGATCTTCAAATTTAAAATGTTTATTTTAGCCCCTTATATTTTTAGAAAACGTGATTTCTGTTCCAAAATATTAAATTTGAGTGACTGAAATAATTTCTTTCAAAATCGTTTTTAAGCCTTCAATTTTAATATTTTAGGGACTAAACAATAACTTTCTAAATTTAAGAAATTAAACCGAATTTATATTAAATTTCAAGAATTAAAAAAACTAATTAAACCTATTTAATTTTACATTAAACTTAATTCTATAGAATAAACACTTATCCTTTATATTGTATGAACTAAAATATTAGTATATTTTATAGGTACTGGTAACGAGTGATTTATTATTAAATACTGAAAGATAAAAACTGTTGTTAATATATAAATTTCGGTCAGTGATTTGTGATTTTGTTCCTGGTTATCCAATTCATATATGCTCATATGGCTAGGGACATTGATTTCTTAAAATTCATTTTATGCTATTTGATCAAGTTTGTAAAGAGAGTTCTAGTTTGGCAAAGATCTTTTAGATCAAGAGAGAGTGCTAATTTTCCATAACCTTTGGCAGAGACAAAAAAAAAAGACCAAAAAAAAAAACTAGTTAACATATTTACGAAGGAGCTTCAATAAAATTATGATTCCTGATTTGCTCGGTTGGATTGAAAATTGGAGATTTACCATATATTAATCTTCATTTTGATGGTTGGATCTTCCATTGGAAGTTTTAGGTTGGAGAAATCAGTTTTACACTTTTGTTCTATTTTAGATTTATTTCTTTTTTTCTTCATTTGAAAACATTTATTACTTTAATATGTGTGACTAGTTATAATCACTTGTTTGTACATTTGATATGATACTCTTATATTTATATTTGATGTTAGTGAAGCTTGATTCACTATTTTGTGTCTTTAGATTTTTACTTCTCACATTGATAGAATTCTTTCTTCTACATTCAAAATATTGATGTCTTTTATTTTGTGATTGTTTTATTTTGTGATTGTTCTCATTTTCTAGCTCCTCAAAGATTTTTACAAGTTTAAAAAATTATTTTCATAGTATGTTTTAGTATTTTTAGTTGTTGTTTCATTGTTTTCCTTGTCAAAGGGTCTCCTATCACTCCAAAGATTATCTCATTGTTTAAGTATTTGTCGCTTGACTGTTCTAGCCCAACACTTAAACAACAACCACATATTAAAACATCATCTAAGAAGTTTGTGAGGACTTAACCACGGGATGTTTGAACACCCAATACACATATCACACGTTGGCACATGTTACAACACGTGTTCAAAACAACCAATAAATCTTGGCGCTTTAACATCTGTCTAATGTTTGAAACCATACTTTTTCAAATGAAAGAAAACTGTCCTAGCTTTTTGTCTCCTCAAACTACAAACCATTGCTTAATTTATACTCCACCTTGCTTAAATAACCAATAAATCACCTAAGTAGTATAAGAAACAATTAATATAATGATTACACACAACTATGAACTCACCTAGACAATAACACGTTGTTTTAAGTGATATATAAATTCTTAGTAAAATGTGAATAATTGAAATTTTGATTTTGAAAAGATATACTTCATAGAATTGTTTTTTAGAATTAGTTTTGAAAAATACACTATGAATACTATTTTATATATACAAATTAATAAACTTAATTACATATTTTATGACTTAATTATTATTATTTTGTGAATTTTATCATTCAAAATTTTTATTTTTCCATATTTTAATTACAGCAAATTTTTTATCACTCCATATTTTTTATCGCTTACCTGTCTCAAGTGTGATCAGTGGTCCTAAATCCAAGTAAATTATTCTGCACCAAATATGTATTGTCTGTCATAAGTAGTATCATTTTAAACAAAACAAATAATATTAAAAGCAGAATACTTATTATATATTTTTAAAATTTTCAACGAAATCACGGATATTAATTACTATTTCGAATAATTCCTTTATACACTATAAAAAAAAAAGTGGGTGAAACAAATATAAACTACAATAAATATTAAGAATGCTACATCTTACTGTTACTTGAATTTCTTCGAGGATATAAACAGTGATGTATTTTTAGATTTGGCAATACAAATTTAAGTAAGGAAAAATGGTTTCACACAAGTTAAAAAAACTATAACTCCTCACCTTAATGTTTAATAAATGTGTATCTATTCTAGGTCAACTTATTTATAAAAATGATATCTAATTCCTAGATATTAATATAATTTTCTCAGTTAATTTTCTGACCTTTACATTTTTTTTTCTTCTAATCATCCTCTTAATTTTTATGTTTAATCAATGTTTACGGGTGATTTGATTGAAGGTTCTTAGTCCTAAATGTTACAAATTTAATTTATTTACTTTTTATAATCATTATATTGTATTAACAATTAGTAGTGGTAGAATCAATGACTAAAAAAGTTTAAAAGAAATTTTAAGTTCATCGTGACCAAAGATATAATCACTACAAGAAAAATTATTTTTAATAATGGTTATTTTTAACGTTTTCGACGGTTTTAACCCGTTAAGTGCATTACTCGGGGTTTGTTTTTCCTCTAGAACATTCAGCGGCGTTAACGAACTACCGACAGTTTTTAGTAACCCCTAGAAAGATAATTATTTTTCAACGGTTTTGTAAACCTCTGCCACTTCCAGGGGTTTTCCAAACTCTGTTACTATCAGGGTTTTCCAAAACCCCGTCACTTCCAAGGGTTTTCCAAACCCCCACTACTTCTAGGGATTTTCAAAATCCCCATCACTTCTAGGTTTTTTCAAATCCTCATTAAAGTCATTATGGATAAAAGAGTCATCCCATTCTTTTATGAATGGATCATCTGAAAGTGAGATGATGATATTTGTATGAAAAAGAATGAAGATACATACATATATATCTATCATCTCACAACTAAGGTAGATCTACACAGGAATACCTCCAGCAACTAGCCGCCACCCATCAACAATATCTTCTTTATTTCAATATGTTCTTCCTCTTGATGTTTCCCCTTTAATACAACTTCACTGGGCATTAAATCAATTACATTAATTCAACATCCAATTTCACAATTATTTAGCATTTCAGTCAAGGTGGATGAATAAAATTCATAATTATCTACATGAGATACATATGCACCATTCATGAGAAGTAACTAAACCATTTCCAAATGATTTTCTACCATAACCATTTGGATTGTTGTACGACGAACTTTGGAGTGAACGTTTAATCCTTGTTTTAAAAGATCTTTTATACTGCTAAGTCATTTTTTTCGGCTATACATAGGAGATTACCTGTTGTGTTCGAGCAACAATATGGAAGAGAAGTCAAAATATGGAACAACAAACTTCCTTGATAATTGTATCTAAATAAAATGATTTTGATCTAAATAAAATGAATATGCGACAAAAACTTGTTAGGTAGATCAATTTTGCTAATATGTTTGAATTGAGATCAATTCTAACAAAATAATGTTAGAGTTAGTTATGTATCCTCTTAATATGAAAGATTAAATGACATCGTAATCCATTTTGCACACGTATTTAGTTCATAAATTAAAAACTAATTACTACAAATAAAACATCAAAATTCCAAAAACCAAACACTGCCTCAGATGTACAAAAATGTAACCAGCCAATGCAAGACCAAAAATGTGTGCCTAAAATTGTAAGAAGATAAAATGCTAGTTATAGTTAAATACAATAAACACTACTTTAATAAAAACAATTATAACATTTTCTCTTCAAGAACAAGGGCATTGAAGATAAAATGCAGATATCCTCCTCAAATGCACACCAACACAACTTATAAAATTCTCCCTTTTGTAAGAACTGGGAAGTAGACGCTTCCTAAATTCAATTACACTTTAATCTTTATTTTGAATTTGTTCCTTGACAAGCTTGATCATATAATCAATTGTATGATAGTAATAACAGTTTCGGTGACAAACTGAAATAAATAACCAAAAGTTTGATTAGGTAGTTATATAAGATGGAAATTTTTTACAACAACTGTTATATATAATTAAATACATACTTGAATAATTTTGAATTTGCTCATTATTAGCTCAATGAGTCTAGCCTCCAAGTTGCTTCTGATTGTCTTATCAGCTTTAGTTAGCGCTAAATGGTGGTAGGCCCGTAATTTTGCAACCAACTCAGTGGCATCCTTAACCGCATTAACCGAAAGCACATGCACCAGTTAAATAACATTAATATATATATTTAAAAAATTACAACAAAATATGCTAAAGTAATTGACTTCAAGCACTTTAAACTACTACATTGAAAAAACAAATATTTTTCACACAAGATTTACTTGTATTAAAACTCATCCCAAAAAAAATTACATGCCCAAAAGTATTAAGTATATTTATAATAAAAACAAAAAATATTATATATATATATATATATATATTTATAATAAAATAAAAAAATATTATATGCATTAATAAAAATAAAAATAAATAATTATATATTGGATTATATATTACATGTAATAATTATGTTATTAGATTAAGGTTTTAAAATATATAAATGATTGTTTTATTTAAATAATACGTTTGATGCATTTATTAAACATAATATAATAACTAAATTTAATAATTAAAATATAAATTTATTAAATGTCTAATTATTCAAACCTTAATAACGTTAAGTAAATGTCAACTTTAAAGTTTAATATATATAATATTTACGTTTTTAAATTTATAAGTTTCTGATAAGCATTAAATTATTATTTAGAAAAAATAAATATTTATAAAATTTAGTATACTTGATATTTTTTTTAAAATAAATATTATTTAATTAAAATATAATTAATCATCTTAACAACTGCCCACCTCTCCCACTATCATACACTTCCCACTTTCCTCTCTATCAAACACTTCCCACTTTTCTCTCTATCAAAAACTTCTCACTCTTCCCTCTCTCAATTGCCCTTACAGTATTTATTAATGTATGTGAAACCTTACTCTCATCTCACACATAATTTTCTTTTAGAGACACACGCATTTTCCCCTCTTCTTGTTTTCTCTTATATGTAAATAAGTACGTACTCTTATCCTCATTTTTTTTCTTCTATTTCTTATGGTTTATTTCAATTGTTTCATCTTCTTTACATGCATTGCGTTTTTGTATATAAGATTTTGAATATAATTTTTGTATTGGTTTACAATCGGTCCCTTGGCTGAATTAAGATGAGTGTTATTCGTCCAACGCGCTCTTTTCTCTAATTCCCCTCGCTCACTCTATTCTCAAATGAGTAAGTTTCTCAATTTCTTTTTTTATATGACACTACAACTGTAAACCTAACCATGTTTTGTTTTTTGTGTTTCATATATCACATGGCGTAGAAGTCATTAATACACAAAGGAGTAAAGAAGATTCAGTGGAGGAAGCAACACAACGATGAAGATGGAACATAACTATATATAAAAAATGTGGATACACATACATTTTCAGTGCTTCTCATAAATTAGATTTAGATTCATTGAAAACTGATTCAAATTTAATATGGTATTAATTTAATTTTAAAAAAAGTTCAAATTTGATTTTTAAATATATATATATATATATTATTTCACAATTTGTGTGGGCTTAACCATACTAACATTTTAAAATTATTTCAAATTTGTGTCAACTAAATTCATTCATGAGTTTAATTTAATTAGTGTCCCAGAAGTGGTTACACCCACACTAACCTCAAACTTTGTGGCGGTCCATACGTATACGGAAGGATGTAACATGTCCACATTATGTAGGTTTAGTCCACGCAAAATGTTTCCACATTGCGTAGGTTTAGCCCACTCAAAATGAAATGCGTCCACCTTGTGTAGTTTTAACCTACTCAAAATGCGTCCATTTTTGCATAGGTTTAGCCTACTCAAATTGCTTCCATTTTGCGTAGGTTTAGCCCACTCAAATTACGTCAACCATTCAATCCCACGCTAGAGTGTTAGCATCAAAGGTATTAGTTTCCATTTTATGTTTGAGGCTAAACCTACAATAAGAGCGATTTTGCATGGGTTTTTTCCTATGTCTCTCAACGACCTACACTATTTTTCTTATTTCTTGTAGTGAATGTTTTCATATAGAAAAAAAGAAATGAGCCAATTTAAGAGCAGAGATAGCACCACACACATGTTGAGGTGTGTTTGAGAACAAGGCTTATCGAACGAAGGTCAATAGTTTGTGACATTTTTTTAACTATGTTGCAGAAGGAAGATGAACCTTGTGAAGTCGAAGAACTTTGGGAGCCATGGAAAAAATAACGGGAGAAGACGAAGCATCATAACCAATGAATCAAATTGGAGTAGAGAGCCAAATTTGTAGTAGTGCAGTGCGATTTTGCAGTAGAGAGGGTTTATTATTAACATCCTTTCTTTTTCACAGTTTTTTATTGTGTGAGTATGATTATATTTTATTTTGTACGATGATCATTTTATTTTGTACGGTGAGAACATGTCACATAATATTTGTTAGTAGTAGTGCTCACATCAGGGTGCAGTAGTAATTAGAGTTTGTGAGCCTAGATGTTTATGACATCTCCAATAGAAATAAGAAAATGTGAAAAGAGGATGATTATTTGTCATGAACTTCAAAGAATCTCAATGGAACAGTGAAGAAGGGACATACCTGAAGGCTGATATGAAAGTCTCTTAATCCCATATTTGTTTCTTTAAAATCAATGTTTTCATATAGAAAAACAAGAAAGAGAAATGAGCCAATTTAAGAGCACAGATAGCACCACATACATGTTGAGGTGTGTTTTGAGGACAAGGCTTATCGAACTAGAGTGAATAGTTTGTGACATAATGTTAGGAATCCAGTAAAAGGTAATTAAGAAACACAAAGACACAAACAAAACTCTGAAAAATTCTTCTGTTTATTGTTGTTCATTGTTACAGAATGAAATGCCTTCTAAAGGAACACACTCCCTTTCTCACAAGACTACTCCTATCACCAAAGTGTAATACTCAAAAACTAACACATTCCGAAAACCTGTTGGTCTTTATTTAATGACCAACCATACCCAACCAACAACTAACTGCTCCCTTAATGGTTCCTATTTTTATTTCTTCTATGATATACCTTCCAAGTCTTTTCCTTATTTTTATTTTTTGTCCTAACATTACTCCCCTCTGTCAAAGCAACCTTGTCCTCAAGGTTGAATTCAGGAAATTGTTCTTGGATTGTCGTCACATCCTCCCAAGTAGTTGTGTCCCTCTCTCCTTTATTCCACTTTATCAATAGTTGTGGAATATATGCTCCTTGGGCAAACAGTTCTCGTCTATCCAATATTTCTGTTGGATACAATTTCTCTACAGAGCTTTGAAACTCTCTAGGAAGCTCAGGTTGAACTTCTTGTGTCTCTACTGCTAACTTCAGTTGCGATACATGGAAGACCATATGTATTCGAGCTATTTCTGGCAGTTGTATGCAAAAAGCCATCTTCCCTATGGCAGCCACCACCTGAAACGGGCCATAATACCTAGCTACCAGCTTTAGATGCAATCTGTTCGGCATTGACAGCTACTGATGGGGCCTGATTTTTAAGTAAACCATATCACCTACTTTAATTGGGGAAGGTCTCCTATGGCGGTTAGCATATTTGGACATCAAATCTTGCACCCTTTCCAGGTGAAATTTGAGTTGTGAGAGGGCATCTTCCCCCGGTTCATTAAATCATGTTCCACTGCTTCTACCATCGTCTCTCCTGGAATAAAGCGTGCCAAGGATGGAAGTGGACGACCATACACTACTTCAAACGGTGTACACTTCGTCGCTCCATGAAAACTAGTGTTATACCAGTATTCCGCCCAAGAGAGTAAAGTCGCCCATAAATTAGGTTGTTCTGAACTAAAACAACGTAGGTATGTTTCCAACGATCTATTCAAAACTTTCGTTTGACCGTTTGTTTCGAGGTGATAGGTCGTGTTCATCTTCAACGTAGTTCCTTGCAACTTAAATAATTGTTTCCAAAACAGACTTAGAAAAGTTGAATCCCGATCACTGATTATGGATGTGCGAATGCCATGTAATCTCACTATCTCCTTAACAAAAACCTCCGCAATAGATCTCGCAGAATATGGATGTTTAAGAGCGATAAAATGACCATACTTGCTAAGGCGATCCACTACCACCAAAATTGTGTCCTTCCCACATGATTTAGGAAGTCTAACAATGAAATCCATACTTATCTCCTCCCACACAATTTTTGGAATTGGTAGAGGTTGTAGTAGTCCTTGTGGTGAACACACCTAATATTTGCTCTGCTAGCAAATTGCATAAGCGTGGATGTAGTCCGTGATGCTCTTCTTCATGTTCATCCAGTACAACGACTGACCTATCCTTCTGTAGGTACGGAAAATTCTTGAATGTCCACCTAACGAAGTCGTATGGTATTCGTGTAGTAACTTGGGTATCCAACTGGAAGACGCCGATAACACTATTCTACCCTTGTAATGAAGTCTCCCATTTTCCAGGGTATAATTTTCATGTGACTCTGGTTGCTCTTCAAGTCCTCCATGATCTTCTTTAGGGTAGGATCTTGCAAGTTTTCTTCTTCCACTAATTCAACGTCCCTCCAATAAGGTTTGGACAAGACATTGATCTCCTTAACTTTGTCTTCATCTTCCTCTAATCTTCGACATAACGAGTGTGCTACCCTATTGGCCGCTCCTGGTTTGTACACAATGGCAAAGTCGTACCCCATCAACTTTGCTCATCAATTCTGTTGGTTCTAGGTGGTTATTCGTTGTTCCAGAAGGTATCTCAGACTCTTTTGGTCAGTATTAACCGTGAACCACCGCCATATCATATATGGTCTCCAGTTTTGAATAGCCAACACTAAGGCCATTAACTCATTTTCATAGACAAATTTGGTGAGTGAAGTCTTGGCTAAGGCCTTACTGAAGAAAGTAATAACTTGTTTGTTCTGAGATAGCACTACTCTTAGTCCTGTCCCAGATAGCACTACTCTTAGTCCTATCCCAAACGCATCTCATTTAATACAGAAAGCTTGATTGAAATCTGGCATCTTCAACACCAGAGCTGTAGTGACTACTGCTTTTAACTTGTGTAAAGCTTTTGTGCTTTCTGTGGTCCCCACAAAACTTCCCCTTTTCAATAATTGTGTCAAAGGCCTGACAATTTTTCCATAGTTATAAACGAATCTCCTATAGTAACCCATGAGACCCAAAAATACTCTTAGGGCCTTCAAGGACTTGGGTATTGGTCATTGCAATATAGCCAAAATCTTTTTGGGATCCATTTGAACCCCTTGACCGGACATGATGTGACCCAAATATTGTACCTCCCGCTTGCCAAAATCGCACTTCTTGTGGTTGGCATAAAAATGGTGGTGTTGCAAGGTTTCTAAAACCTGCTTCAAATGGGTCAGGTGTTCCTCCCAAGTTTTGTTGTAGACCAGAATATCGTCAAAGAAAACCAAAACAAACCTCCTCAAATAAGCTTGTAGAATGTCGTTCATGGTGCACTGGAAGGTGGCAGACGCATTTGTCAACCCAAATGGCATAACAAGTGACTCATAGTGTCCATGGTGGGTGTGAAAAGCGGTCTTTTGTATATCCAATTCGTGCATGCGAATTTGGTGATATTCGGCCCTGAGGTCCACCTTAGAAAAATATTGCATCCCACATAGTTCGTCTAGCAGTTCTTCTATCACCGAAATAGTTGCCTTATTCAGAGCCCTGTAATCCACACAAAACCTCCAACTGTCATCCTTCTTCTTCTCAAGTATCACCAGACTAGAATAAAGGTTGTTACTGGGTATAATTATTCTGATCTTCATCATTTCCTCTACCTGTTTTTCTATCTCCGTTTTCAGTAGATGGGGATATCTATACGGTCTTACATTGATAGGATCCATCCCATCTTTGATCGGAATCTTATGGTCAATTTCTCTGTGTTGGGTGTTAGCTGTTTGGGTTCTTCAAAAACCCCTTCACACTCCTTTAGGACGTTCTCCAACTATGCTGCTTGTGACCCTGTTAAATTGGCAAAATTCTGGTTAATTATGGACTGGTCTAAGACTGAAAAATTCAGCATTTTCTATTCCCCACACAAGGGACCCTCAACATGTTCTATTCCTCATGCGAGCAACGAAGGTGGATTTGGCAAAACGAAACATTGTTGCGCCTGGTTTCTTGAAGAAAGAAAGAGACGGTAAAAGAGACGAAGAAAAGTGTAAAAAAGACAAAGTGAAGAGTGTAAAAGAGACGAAGTGAAGAATAGTGAACTGTGAAAATAACAGTGCGCTGAAATTTCTAAAAGAAAATACTTTGTTTAAAATCGTGACAGAAGTTTGAAAAAACTCTTCTTGAATGCTTAGTAGAAGTTATATTAACCTCCATTAATAAACTTCTGTTAAAATTATAATTTTTTGTTAGTGAATTAGTTATTATAATGTTTAAAAAGGTAATGTTTTCCCAAAAGTCTATATACTTAGGTTTTCCTAGGACCCTTACGAGTGAGTCGGTGGTAGATAGTCTTTACCCTACATGTTTGAAAATTTTGGTAAAGAAATTTGAAGATGTTTTTCAAGATCCCAAAAGGATTACCTCCTCTAAGGGACATTGAGCACCAAATAGGCTTCATTCCCGGTGCTTATTTACCAAATAGGCCTACATATAGGACCTATCCAACCGAGCCCAAAGAAATTCAACAAAATAAGTAGAGGGATTAATAGCTAAGGGGTGAATGCAAGATAGCATGAGTCCTTGTGCTATGCCTGTGATTCTTGTCCCTACAAAGGATGGGTGTTGGAGGATGTGTATGAATTGTCGCGCCATAAACAACATAACCATTAATTATAGACATCCCATTCCTAGATTAGATGACTTGTTGTATGAGTTACATGGTCTCAAATATTTACCAAATTTGATCTTAAGAGTGGTTATAACCAAATCCGGATTAAACCAAAGCAAAAGTTGAACCATCATTTCTTTTTCACTGTTTATTGTGTGAGTAAGATTATATTTTATTTTGTACGATGACCATTTATTTTGTACGGTGAGAACATGTCACATGATATTTGTTGGTAGTAGTAGTAGTCACATCAGGATCATGTGCTATAGAATTAGAGTTTATGAGCCTAGATATTTATGAAGTAACAAGAAAATGTGAAAAGAGTGATGATTATTTGAAGAATCTCAATGGAACAAGTGAAGATTTGACAAAACGAAACATTGTGGTGGTTGGTTTCTTGAAAAAGGAAAGAGACTATAAAAGAGACAAAATAAAAAGTGTAAAACATGAAGTGAAGATTATAAAAAAAAAACAAAATGAAAAATAATAAACGGTAAATTTCTAAAAGAAAAAAAAATAAAAAAATAAGAAGTTTGAAAAACTCTTCTACTTGAATGTTTAGTAAAACTTATATTAACCTCCATTAATAAACTTCGGTTAAAATTATAATTTTTTTTAGTGAATTAATTACTTTTATATATATATAGTATCATTAAATATTATACATTTAATAGATTTATATTTCCATTATCGCATCTAATAAATACATTATAATTGAATAACTTTTTTTTATAAACTGATGTGCATATAGATATCATTTGTAACACATTCAAAATTTCATTAAAAAATCTGAAACAATCTTAAAAACCGAACCGAACTTACTCATAGAGTTATTATACAGTCTATACTAACATGAATAAAACCTTTTCATAATTTTTTTAAATATATTTAAATGATAATATTAAATGCTGCATTAATACAAATAATAAATATTAATAATGTAAACTTTTTTTTATTAAATTTACTTAAATGCACACACTATCATAAAATTAAAGTTTTAATTAATCACTACTACATGCATGTCGCCTTTTCTTATACATATATTTATATTATTAAAAGTATACACTGAAATTTTTTTATCTATTTTTAATTGAAAAATATTATCTTTAAATAGATAAAAATAATTTATTTATTTATTTAATAAATAAATAATTAAATATTTTCCCATTTTAAAATAATTAATTAACATCTTATTTAAAAATCACCATCACATATTTTTTCAAAGCCATTCTTATAAAAATTTATATATATATATATATACATATATATAGACACACTAGTAAAAAACTGTATTTATATTTTTATTACATTACAATAATATGTTTTTGTAAAAATAATATTAAAAAATATTAAATAATATATTGTAAATTACACACATATATATACATATATATATTAATTGCATTATAAAAAGAATGTTATATTCACATCCAAACTTATCTTAAAATGAATGTGATATTTTTTTATACATTTTACTTTCCATCCAAACTAACAATAAAAATATATTTAATCAACATTTTACACACACAATTTCTCGATCCAAAATGTCTTTGTGGCACAACTTATAATTAAATACAAACAATTAAAGAAATTACCATAAATAAAATTTTGTTTAGATAAATTCAATAAAATTTAACAAAAGTGGTAAGCAAAGATATCCTGGGCATACCATAAATAAATAATATATACCTAATATAAGTCAAGAAAGAAAAAAAAAACATTTTTCTTGAGCTTACACATCCCAATAAAATCCAAATCCAAATTTAACGCCACAAACGAAAAAGAAAGAGATTCTGTGTTCAGTGTTGTTTCAGTCTCTGGCAAGAAGCTCTATCCTCAACTCTTTCTTCACTCTTCACTGCCAGTGTTACCCACCAATCATATTCTTCTTTCCTCTCTTCCCTCACTTCAACCACTGCAAATTCATGTACTCCACGGACCTTTTGGGCTTCTTCGCCGTCCACGGCGGCGATGCTACGCCGGCAGTGGCTCCCACCACCCCCAGCAACAACAAGTGCTTCAAGATTGCAGCTTTCACCAGACCAACTTCCCATAACCGCGTGAATTTGAAGTCAGACAAGGCTTTGACGCCTTGTTGCTACAGCGCTGACTCAAACACTGACGTTTTCTCTGTGACGTCGTCGAACAAGTCCGACGTGGACTACCTTGGGGAGAGCACCAAAGGTGATTTGAACGTCAAGTCGGAGCATCTTGAGGCTTTCGGTAATACTTGAAACTTTTCCAAGATTCTCATGTTTGGTCTTCACTTGCATTTGTCTGTCTTGGTTGTGTTTTGGACTGCTGGTTGTTACTTGATAGCACCATTGATCAAGATCAAGATCAAGTGTTGCTTCTGAATGTGAAAGTTTCTCTATATCATAGAATAGGACATTGGATCATATAGTTGTTTCAATGTTCTGAACAACAGATATCAGCTTAGGCCGATTTCACTCGCTTCCAGTACATCTTTTTTTGTTACCACTAAAGTTAATTTGTAATATTTTTCGTATTAGATTCTTTAACTCATACATAAGCTAATTTTAGCTTATAGATAAAATGAATTTATTTTCCCTTCTTATTTTTTCTCTCCTAGAAGTTTCTATGAATAAGTTTTCTTCAAACATATCTTTACTCTTATTTAATTGAATGCGGTTTTGTAAATTTGTGCTAAACAAGGCAAATGTTGGTCCCCTTGTTTGTAGGAATTGATTGTCATGGTGCTTTAGAAGGTCCAATTGAGGAAGTGGCCAGATCAGAAGCAAGACAAGCAGAGGATTTGCTAAAAGATTTGGGCATTCCGGTGGTGCAGTTGGCCTACTCCTTTTGCTTGCTTGTGTTTGTTTTTTCAATTTTCAGTCTACTTCCCTGTGTCCTATGCAATATCTGGTGGTATCTGTATCCCCTAATGTGCTCTTCTGCTGTGTGCATATTTGTATCATTATCAAATTCTCTTCTCAATTCAGGCATGGATGGATAATGGACATTAAACATGCTACAAATTGTGTTTTTCGTGAGCTGTATGCTTAATATTTAGACGTCTCACATGACAAGTTGCAAAATATCCTCCTTTTAGTTTTACATTGTTATTCAACCATCATGAGCTGACCACTTTTACAAATTGCCTAGGCCTCTCATATTTTAGATATCTATATACGTATACAATGAATATGAGGTGTTTGTGTAGGTTTCATTAAAGTTTTGAAAGGACGATACTTGATATAATTTACTTATATCATCATTTAATTATTTTTGTTTCTCCATAGATGTTCCCGGAAGATAAATTTCTACTTTTTATTTTGGAGTGTCACCTTAGAATGTGGATGTTTTATATCATTATTATCAACCTTTTCCACAACCACCTATTACTTCTTCAATCACTTGTTATTTTTTTCATTTAATTATTGTTTCTGACTGGCACTCGTATTTTGCCTTTTTCTATTTTTGCTCTCTCACTCTTTTCCTGCTTGGATTTGACTGAGAAGTGGATTCATGTTCTGTAAAAAAATATCATTTGTTTGTGTTCATGTGTAGAGCCCTTCTTCATCCAGAGAGTCGCCTCGCGGAATATTCTGCAGCCGAACATTGAATCTGCGGTCCATCAGTGCCATTGGATATGACATGGACTATACCTTGATTCATTATAACGTGATGGTACACTTCTGTTCCATGTTCCAAGTAGTCTGTATGAACTTTAATAATCCTAATAACTAAATATGCAGATATAACTTCCTTTGTTCAATTTTTGACTGTGCTGTATGTCAGATTTATAAACAAAAAAATTCTGTTGTACATTCGTAATTTTAGCATAAGGTAATCACCAAATGAGTCAAGACCTCAATACTATTTTATAGTACTAATTCATTCTATTAGTTCTGATGTTTACCACATTGGTAAAGTACAAAGTATTTTGCCCCTACTCTGCTTGATGGTTTTATTTTTGTATGTTAAAAACATTAGCATGGTGTTTCAAAATAAGAGAAGTACAAAATAGTTTATGTATTGTGTGGTGTTTCCTGGAACTGTAGGTTTGTTTCTGTTTAGGTAATGAACTTTTCTACGTATTCTCTTACAGGCTTGGGAAGGCAGGGCTTATGACTACTGTATGGAAAACCTTAGGAACATGGGTTTCCCTGTTGATGGACTTGCCTTTGATCCTGACCTGGTAATATGTTCTCTCTGGCAAGCTAAAGGCATATGGAAATCCATATTCTCTCCTTTTTGTTTAACTGATCATTGCATTCTGTTATAAATTGTTCAGGTAATTAGAGGCCTTGTCATAGACAAAGAGAAAGGAAATTTGGTTAAAGCTGATCGATTTGGTTACATAAAAAGAGCCATGCATGGCACCAAAATGTTATCTACTCGAGCTGTGAGGTAAGTGTCATTGTATTTTCATTCCTGATAATGGAAACTTATCAAAACATACACCATTTTAGGATGACAGAAATCCCTCTTCCAACAATACCGATTTGATCATTTTAGGTTTGCACATGAATCATCATCAACTATTCATTGGTTGGCTGTGTTGCTACACAGCCTTCAAATTAATATATGTTATGTATACATTATTAACAATCATGCATGCATGTTCATACACATTAATAGTTTAGTAGATGTCATTTATCAAAAATTGGAGAGTGCTACTTAACTTTATATGCAATGGAAGTGAGATGTATGGGAGAGAACTGGTGGACCTGCGAAAGGAGAGTCGATGGGAGTTTCTCAATACACTGTTTTCTGTGTCTGAAGCTGTGGCCTACATGCAGGTATGTTGTTATTGCTGGTGTAAACCTCAAAACTTTCGGTGGTGGAGATATATTCTGATATAATGTTATCTTGGCTTATGTGTCTTCTTTTTATCTCTCCAATGGGTCATGGGTTTTGTTGCTCTCTTAAAGTTGAACAATGTTAGCGATGTCTTTTGAACCCTTGTCCATTCCCCCTTGTTAACTCTTTTAGAGGCCAACTAGGTAGTCCAAACTTCAAGAAGGTATCAGGGTCCAAATGGGATTGCTGAAATATGAAGATGTGAAATTAAAATATAAGGCAGCTCCTGTAAGCCGTAATTCTTGACAATAATATGACTAATCATAGTACCTACCTAATTTATAAGGGTGTTAGTTTTTTATTTAATGTACTACTTTTTTTTAAGGTAAGGCTTCATTAATGATGTACTATTTCTTTCAGATGGTTGACAGATTGGATGATGGGACTATACCATCAGATCTTGGCCCTCTCGATTATAAAGGACTATATAAGGTAATATGGTTGGGGCAAATGTTTCGGAACCATAAATGATATATTGATTATTTAAGTTCTTTTCTTTACCATTGCCACAACTTTCAGGCTGTTGGAAAAGCTCTTTTCTGGGCACATGTAGAAGGTCGCCTTAAGGTAAACACAGTCAAGCTGTTGTATTGGCCACTCTGAAGTTATAGTGTTGTGCTTCATTCACAACAAATGACATGAAATTTATGCAGAGCGAGATCATGTCTAAGCCTGAACTTTTTGTAGAGCCTGATCCAGAATTACCTTTGGCGCTTTTGGATCAGAAGGAGGTATTACTTCTAATGTGTTATATTTTGCATAACATATGTTGCCCTTCTACTTCTTACCAGTTGGCTAATTGAAACAGGCTGGTAAAAAACTTCTGCTAATTACCAACTCAGATTATCATTACACAGACAAAATGATGCGGCATTCTTTTAATAGATTCCTTCCCAATGATCTGGGTTGGCGAGATCTATTTGACATTGTAAGTTCGTGTACATTATTTCTTATTTTATTCTTGAATGAAATTTACAAAAAGTTCTTGACACTGGAGGAATGAAATACTCTATCTCCTCATCATTACTTTGCCCTAAACTAACAGCCTTATCTTATTATGAAATAAATTTGCATAAATGGGTATGATTTTGTTCATGGATAGGTAATTGTCTCAGCAAGAAAACCAGAGTTCTTCCAAACATCACACCCCATGTATGAAGTGGTCACAGGCGACGGTCTTATGAGGCCATGCCTCAAGGCTCAAACTGGTAATTAGTAGTTTGTATGATCCTTATTTTGTGGCTCATTTGCTTTGTCACTATATGAAGTTTGAGATTCATATTTTCTAAGAGAATGTCAACGTTCTAATTTTTTTATTTCATAGGTCAATATATGAATGAAGACTGTCGTTTTGAATACTGCTCCCAAATTTATTGAACTAAAATGACAGTATAAGGACAATGCTGTTCCCAGATTTCGCAATTAGAAATATGTTATTTTGAATACACTTCAGACTTCCAAACATGGAATGCGAGCCATACAAATTTATTGAACTAAAAAGACTACTGTTCCCAGATTTATTGACCCAAAAAGACAATAGGGTTTCAAAATGAGAAATACATTATTTCCAAAATTGGAATGCGAGTAATACAAGTCGAGACAAGTGAACTTTTTAACAAAACCAGAAGGGTTATATATTTTTATTTATTTCCGCATTCCTTTCTCGACAAATAAATCTGTTACTGGTAGTTTTTGGATCTGCTGTATAAAAGTGCAAACGGGTTCAAATGAGAAATACATTATTTTGAAGTACATTTTTGAACTTCTAAAAATGGAATGCATCTGTTCCTGAAATACGTTTTTATTCATTTAACAGAACCAAAAAGATTAGATGTTTGGAGGCATTCCTTTCTCAAATATATCTGTTACTGTTAGCTTTTGGATTTGCTACTACCTCCTTTACAGAAATGGGAATGGAGAATAAGTCGTAGATTGTAGACAATACAAAGAAATAAACACTGACATTTTTTTGATGCATTAATGTTTATCGACCATTTAGTTCTGGATATTTTAGATTTGATGACATTCGGAAAGAGTGATTGTATAATATATAACTAGAATTCAAAATTGCTGGCATTTTTTTCCAAAATTTATTTTAATACTACTCATCCAATCATCATGTTGTTTTTCACTAAGGATAATTGAGCTGCTCATGCTACTACTGATGATCATGGTACTCCATCTTCTGCAGGTGGTTTGTATTCAGGGGGGAGTGCGCAAATGGTTGAAAATTCTCTAGGTGTTCATGGAGATGAGATATTGTATGTTGGCGACCATATTTACACTGATGTCAGTCAATCCAAAGTCCATTTGCGGTGGCGAACAGCATTGATTTGTCGAGAACTGGAAGAAGAGGTTAGTAATACCAGCTTATGCTTGATTAATTTCTGACTAAAAAACTCCCGAATTTCAATTTTTTTCTCGAAATAAGCAAATAGTATGATTGCTTGTTGACTCAAAGCTAAAATGCATTTAATGGCTTTCAGTAATACATTGTATTGAACTGTATGTGTTTATAAAGCAAATATAATGCCATGACTAGGTACAACTAAGAAATATCCTTGTGCTTTGTAAATGTTGAAACTTGCAGTACAATGCCTTGATTGGTAGCCGGAGTTATAGAGAATCATTGGTGGAGCTTATAAATCAAAAGGAGGTTGTAGGGGATCTCTTTAATCAACTTCGGCTGGCTCTGCAGAGGCGAAATAGAGACCGTCCTGCTCAGGTAAGTTTTGATCATATAATCCTGATATTTTCTATGCTTTGTTTGCTGTAATGGAAATACCTCTTGCCATTGTTGGTGATACGAAAAGCATAAGGCACTTAGGATTTTTCTTTTGCATTCGTGTGATAATACACCCCTGGTCAATCTTTGGCTGCTATTAGTTTGTTGCCTATAGTCTTATTCTAAAGATAATCATTCAACGCTGTTCCCACATATCTCAGTTATTAATGCTAGTTATTTTGTTATAAACTTTGACATTATTAGCCTAATTATTAACCTTCCTTTCATATATTGAAGCTTTTTGTTAATGCTTCAACTGTGACTCTTGTGCCTAAAAATCTCAAAAAAATCTCAGAAAACTTACATTGAGCATACCTTTTTATTATTATTTTATGAAGTTACCCAGATCAGGCTACATATACTGTTGGCCTGTTGCTTCAGTACTGATTGTAATATTTTCTATCTTCTTAAAAGACCCTTGCAGCAACTAACATGAATGATGAAGACCTCACCGATAGCATGCAAAAGCTACTTATTGTTATGCAAAGACTGGATAAGAAAATTGCTCCAATGCTGGAGGCTGACGGGGAGCTCTTCAATTCAAGGTAAGCTTAGAGGATAGAACTTTTTATTCAGAAGGTCTCTAATTGTATTCGGTCTGTACTTGATATTATTAGAAAGACCAAAGATCCTCTGTTACGATAGCAAACTTTCAACCCCCTTCCCCTCTGGTTACTTCTCTTTCTGTGGCATCCACGGTGAATAAGAAACTGCTCTTGTTACAGTGAACATGAACATACTATTGACCATTACAATATCCTGGTTTTTGCGCTTTTTAAAAGTTGCAAGGAAGTTGGGACATCTTTTTTTTCTCCTTTGCTATATGGGTTAGGGGAGAGTATTTTTTACATAACAATTTGGATACTGCTTGTCTTGCTTTTTGGTTTTTTTACCATTTGCATTTGTTATTAACTTGGTGTATATATCTGCATTAGGTGGGGTTTTCTATCTCGTGCTGGACTGTGGGATAAAAGCCACTTGATGAGACAAATTGAGAAGTATGTGCTTGCTTTTTGATGCCCCGGATCTCTATTTCATCTTATTTCTCTTTTGATGTTGAACTTTTTAAATTTATGACAGATATGCCGACATATACACATCTAGGGTGTCAAACTTTCTGCATTATACGCCCTTCATGTATTTCCGCTCTCAAGAACAGGTATTGTGATTACTATTTTTTCATCATTTATTGAATTCTTTGGACTTAAACTGACCTAGTTATGTTTGTCTGTGTTCCACAGAACCTTGCGCATGACTCGTACACATACTATTGTTCACAACTTAATAATGAGCATTCTTCCTAGGGAAAGCGGAGGGTAATTAGAAGGAATAAGAGACTGCTGTTGACACTATGAGCAGATGTTCATTGTGATGGTATTTGTTGCTGTGATGATGTTCACGAAGGACATCACTACAAGTAGTGTTATAGGACAACAGTGTCTCAATCAAAAAATCCTAGATTCTGTTTCCAGCTGTGGCTTGTTTTACAGTTTAAACACATTCTGACATGTTGTACAATCCATTGCTCTTGTACAATCGGTAGTTGTTAGTTATGAATAACTAACCATTTATAGTTATCCGTTACTTATTTGTGTTATTCGAATATAGGTAGATATATTTTTAACTATATTTAATTGTGAACATAGTCTTAGTCTAGGCTCACTCACACTCAATTCATTCATAGTAGACAATTAATTAAAAAAATTAAACAGTTTATTTTTATATATTACTTATTTTCAAATATAACTTTTTATATTTATAATAAATTTTATTTTAGTTTATTTTTTTTAATTGCAATTTAATTTTTAAAAAGTTATTTTTTATGTGATTTGATTTTAATTTTAGAGAATCACTTGTCTTGCTATCATCGTTGCCGCAAATCTAATATTGTCGCTACCTCCACTGGCAACACGTATCTTTGTTAACGTCATTAGATTGTCATAACCATTAAATTAATTTTAATAAGATGACAAAAATGTTAAATAAAATTGGGAAAAAAACTAATTTCCAAAATCTGTTTTCAATTTTAAAAGATTTTAAACTTACAATTGCAAAATTAATTGATTTAATGAGATAAATGAAAATGAGCTGTGGTTGCAATGCCAAGAGATCAAATTGATTTATTATGGACTATGTTCTTTGTTTTTGTAATATATGTAGTAATGGACTAAGGATTTAATCTTTAACTCTAAAATATATGGAGTAAATACCGGTGGCTGCACTGAACTACATGTTTGAATTAAACAAAGACTGTACTTCAATCAAATTACATCTTTTAAATATCCTTAAAATCTGAATGTAAAAAACTCAGTCCTAAGGTCATTATTATTACCAAAAAACCTTAGACTGTTAGCTTTATTGCCTATCACAAAAAGAATGGAACCTTGCATTTCCTTATGGTATGATACCTGCCAAAACTGTTTGCAGGACACCCTGGTGGAGGCAATAGGTGACTTTCATTGTAGTTGATAGAAACAAGACAGAGGCCATGAGGAGGGGCAGACAATGAGTATTTTGCAAGCTCTTTGCGATCTCGACTTTCCAGAATATGTGCAACAATGTTAGGAGGGATAGCTTCCCTACCAATTTGAAGCAACAAAGCCACCTGGAAAAGCAAACAGAAATATTCATTGCAAAAGTGGAACAACTACTAAGTGATTTTGAAATTGCTGACTAATCTTCTACATTAATCAGGAACAAGACTATTTACCATGTTTCGGACTTGTCTATACAAGAAACCTGTGCCTTCAACCTCAAGTTGCAAAAGAGCTCCCTAATCAAGGATATTGAAGTAATCAGTCTCTTCAAGCTTTAAAGTCTTCACAGAAAATAAAGAAAAAGGTACAGAGAGGGTAATAGACTGCAAAATACTTCAGTGGTAGAACTAGTAACGTACCATTTCTTTCAAATCAAATCGGAATATATGCTTCACTGGATCCGGCACCCGATCATTGTGGGATGAATTGGCAAAGGCCGAGAAATCATGCTTCCCAACAAAATATTTTGTAGCTTCTTTCATAACAGCGCTATTGAGTTTATATATACTATGGTAAGCAAAATGCCGCTGGAAGGGATCCATGATGCTATCATTGTATATCTTGTAATGGTAAATCTTACTTTTGACAGAAAATCGAGCATGGAATTCAGCTGATGCAGGGCTGATCTCTCTAACTCGGATGTCAGAAGGAAGAAGGCCATTCAGAGCTGCATGAATGTCTTCTAAATTGTCATAGTTAAAAGGTGTAAAAAAATGAGCAACCTGCAGTAGAAAGTTCTTCCAAGTCATAAATTTACGATGCTTGTTACTTGAAAGTTGAAGCCACACAAAAGAAACGAAACCAGACCTGACCCCAAGCATGGACTCCTGCATCAGTCCTGCTCGCACCAACCAAACTGAGATCCTTCCTTTGAAGCTTTGTTGCTTGAGTTAAAGCTTTCTCCAGAGCGCATTGAACAGTAGGGGGAGACTGTTGATATTGCCAGCCTGAAATATGATCACCATTCAAGGGTTAAAGGAAAGAGCTCAATTATTAAACTATATATTTACTTATTAATACTGGAAAAGTGCACCTTTCTATATGGCCTTAAGACAAAAGGAATTGTTATCCTCCGGAAGTTCAAGAAACCCCCCCATTTCAGTCCTTAAAAATTGTAAATATCTGTCACTTTCATCATTAGCCAAGCATCATTAACTATAGTATTTTCTTTCGGGTGCAAAATGACATTGGAAAAGTAAGATGCTTACTTCTTAAAGTGCATTTATAAATTTCTGACCTCATGACTATAATCACAATGCCAAATACAATGAGATCACCCTAAAACGATAAATACAATGTTTAAACCTCTTCAAAGCAACTGAGAACTGAATGTATGCAACAATGCAAACATCTTAATAAACAAAGCAGTTTCATTGACACTTTGTATGTACAAAAACAATAGAAAGAGAAGATAAATTAAACAAGCAACCAAAGCATGGAATTCAGAAACAAATATAAGTGCCAAGTGAAGCAAGAAGACCCAGATATAAAGATAACGACCCGAGTGAAAATGTATGAGAAAGTTGAAGGCTTTATAGATGAAATGGAATGGGCAGAGTGCGAAAATGAAAAGAGAAGGAAACCTGAGTATCGGGTTCCTTCGTAAGCCAAAACCAGGCGCCACTTATACCCATCTTCAATGGGCTTCACCCCTTGTTCCAGTTCCACAGAAGCAGTGGAATTCACCTAAAATCCACAAAAAGAATAGAAAAAGAATGTTATGATGACACCAAAAGGAAGAAGATGTGGAAAGGGAAAGAGGGAAGAGAAAATAGTGTTACCAAAGGGAGGAAAGTTGGAGATGAAGATGGAGCAAGCAGTGCTCCTATTGCAGAACTCATTTCACAAAATCAACTCCCTTTTCTTCTTTATCCATTTTAATTTTTGTGAATACCAACTTTTAAAACAATCAATGTCTTTGAAAGTTAAAGGAACATACACCCAATCTGCTCAACTTTTAAGTAATTTATTTAAATAATAAAATTGATAATAAAATGTTTACATGCTTAGAAAATAATCATAAAAAAGAATCGTCCTTATTAATAGTTATTTAGATAATAAAATTAATAAATAAATTATATTAACAAAAATAAAATTTGTAACAAATTATGTATACTAAAATTCCTTACAAAATACTCATTAACACAGAAGGAATCATTTTTATTAATAGTTATTTAAATAAGAAAATAAGTTATATAGATAAAAGTAAAATTTGTAATAAACTGTGTAGATAACAAGCGTTACAAAATAATCTTTGCTAATAATTATAGTTATTTAAATAATAAAATTAATAAAATAAAATATATTTATAAGAGTAAAATTGATAATAAAATATATACCCAGGCAGTCTTAAAACAGTTATAAAGACTTCATTAATAAATAAAAATTAGAAAGGTATATTTTTTAGAAAGATAGATATTTTGACAAATACTTGTAGTTGAATATTAATTAAAAAATTAATAAATAATTCTTTTATTGAGATGTGAGAAAATATGTTTCTTTATGGTTTTTAATACATTCTCGTGTAATTTTCAATATATTTTGAATTCCTTAATTAGATTAATAAAACCTAAACAACTAATATTGCCTTATGGTTATTCATCGATAATTTAATAGGCAATTGCGCAATATGAAAAATGGTAAGTTAAGAAACTTTGATCAAATGTATTCTATTTATTATTTATTATTTATTGGCCAATATCAACATTATATAAGCAAACTCTATCTAGTAATAGGTTAAAATAAAATAAAATAAAAAATAAAAAACACATAATTAGCATACATTAGTCAAGTTAAGTATGTCTCTTTAGACTAATTGAATTAATACATTAACAAATACCTTTAGGTTTTTTCATCTCAATCATTTTCAACTACACCTGTTCAAATTATTTTCAGCCAAGTTTTCCGAGCTCTTTAAGAATAATTTTTTCAATTATATAAATAAATAACAATAGTAATAAAAATTATATAAAAGATATAGTATAAGTATTAAATTTGTATTTAGTAAAAATAATACATTTAACAAACTGATGGCCTTATTTATATTTTTATAGATTATATGTCATTTACACATAAAAAGCGATTGTGAAATAAATGCATATTTATATACTCCTAAAATAAAAATAAATAATTTTAGATTCTAAATTTATTCAATGTCAGTGATATTAATAATAATTGACAGCTATGCAGTACAAAACTTCCATCTTTCTTACTGTTTTGAAAGTGTCAATGAGTTATGAGATAATCTTAAATAAAAATACATTGTTTCATTATGTCAAAAGTATTTACATCAGTTAAGATAAGATATCAGTGTAATTGTCACCAACATACAAATATTATACATTAGTTCAACAATAATGTAATATGTACAAATATTACAAAAGTTGTGAATACTCACAAATATTACATCTCTTTGACTATAGAAAAAGGTTAATGTAATATATTCTATTTGAGTAAAAAGTTAAACATTTTTTAAATTGAGAGATTTTTTGATAACTCATGTAATAGGATTGTTATTTAATTAGAAATTGGGAGTATAATTTTCTGTAATAATATTTTCTCAAACATAACATAATCATAATATAATTTTTTAGATATAAATTCATGATATATTACAAAAATATCTAAGTTTTGCAAAATATAAAAATTTTACATCATAATAGAGAATTGTTTAAATATTTTACATCATATATCCTAAAGGGTATTAAAAATAGGTTTTTTATGAATCAATATGATAGAGAATGTCTCTTAAAATTTTCTTAAATAATTCTTACTAAATAGATTTTGTTTCTATTTGTACGACATGTACATACGAAAGAAAACATGAAAAAGAGTGAGATTTTTGTAAATCTTACATATCAATTTTAATAAATCTTACATATCAATTTTAATAAATTTAACATACAATATAAACATTGAGGTCTATGACTTTACCTATAACCATAAGACTCAATCTCACTTTATCAAACATATGGATCCATATTTTTTTTCTGATGATCAACTATGAACATCAAACATTACTTGGAAAATGATTGGGTAGTTAATTATTTCTCATTAAAAACATTAGTGTAATCATAATTATTTTTCTTGAAAATATTGACAATTTATCAACCAATAAAAAATATATAAACTTGTTACCTAACATTGGCGATGTTAAGCAGGTATTGAATAGTCCTAAGTTTGGCCTATGAATATCCTAATCCAGGATGTTATTTTGGACTATTCATATATTCATCTACTTGATAAATACCTAATTATAATCATCATGGTCCCTGTCTTTCATCCCGCAATGTATCAAGTTGTGACTTCCCAAGTACACTTATACACTAGCTTATGAATATCTTAGTCCAAAAACAAAGTGAAGTTTATTTTAGGAACAAATCCTTGCCCAACAAAAGACCATTCAAATTTCTTGACCTGAATAGATGCAATAATATGGTGGTTTCATGGTTAGTGCACTTTGTCTCTCTCCCTATTCAGCAAATCATCATTTGAATGGATGTTGCCCTAGATATCTGGAATGATTTGAAAACCAAATACTCTCAGGGTGACTTATCTAGAATTTATGATTTTCCACTTGAGGTAGCTTCTTTAAATCAGGGGGATTTATTTGTGACTGAGTATTTTATAAAAATTAAGGATCATTTGGGACGAGTTAGATAATTTTAGGTTTGTCCCTATATGCACATGCTCTGATACCATAATACAATTAACTGACACAAGCAGATGAACCCTAAGAGGGCGTCGCAAGAGTGCAGAGGAGAAGTAATCGGCAAAGTTAAGAATCAAGAGTTAAGGCAAGAAACCTTAATCGAGGATAAGAGAGAGAACAATCAAAGGTAAAGAGAGAAAGCAAAAAGGCAAAAAGTGAGAAAACTAAATTCGTAAAATGAATTTGTTAAAAAAAAAGCAAAACAAATGTGTACTTAAAAGGGACAAAGTAAAACAAAATTACAAAATTCAATATAAGGCCCAATAAGAAATTAAAGAAGGATTTTATCATGACCATTTATGAATAATTTCTTTAATTAAGTTTATGCTCAATGACTCATACTTGGTAAAAAAAAACTAAAATACAATTTTATTTTATTTTTTTGCAATAGCATATATGAAACCTCTAATATGATCATTGAAGTGTATATCAAGATGTTGAGATTAAGACAAAGTTGGAAGCTTTCCAAATATTAACTGAAGATCAATAAAAATACAATCAACCAAAATTTCATGAAATATACATGATATTATTAAAATATACATACTAATCAACTAGAAAAAAATTATTTAATTTTCTAAACCGTCTAAATAAACAATTCAAGATTCAATATAATTAATTTCATTATTGTTTCATTTTATTTTTAAATAAAAGAAAATAAAACCAAATGAAATTAAGTTAATAAACAATCTTCACATCAAATTTTAAAAGAACAACTAATATCTACTAAATACAATATGTCACAAAAACAACTAAAATATTTATTTATCCATTTGCATTAAAAAGAAAATTGAGCTCTAATTTTGTTTACAAGTTTTATAATATAATCATGGAAGAAAAGATTTATACTATGAAGTAATAATTAAATAACCAACTATCCTTCAAAGTTATAATTTTTCAAAAACTATTAATCTAAAATTAGAATTAGCCATTCAAATAGAGTTTGGCCCAAAAGCCCCATTATAAAAGTCAAAAAATACTATTAACAAATGAATGAATTCGAAATATATTTCTCATATTTTATAAAAAATATAAAATTGTTTTGCGAATATTTAAATTAAAAACAAACAAATGTAAAATACTAGTATTGATATTTTGTGGAATTATTTACCTTTTTCACGCTTGTTATTATTTGTAATGCTATAGGAAAGGTAATTATTGGAGTTTTTATAATTAATAAGAGTTCAAAAAGGATTTTTCTCACCTCTTGCAAATTAGATGATAAAAAACATTTAAAATTAACAAAAAAATGTCTTACTCTAATTCGTTGTGAATCGTATTCTTTTGGGAAAAAAATGGAGAATGACATTGTTGGTTGCAAGACGGAAAACTCTATATTGCTCGTATAGAAAAAATGCATAAGTTCACAATTATCTTGCATTTGTTAAGGCAGGACAATATTTAATGAAAAATATTTTAGAAATAAGATGAGTATTGGTAAGTAATAATAATTAATGTGATACATTTTATGCTTAATTATTTTTTAATTATTATATCAAGCGTTCAAACTTAATTGAGTTTCAAGATTTTTAAAAAGTTTGATATGGTCAAATTTGTTACAATAATTCAATATTTAATGTTATTATTTTTATTAGATTATTCTCATTAAAACATATTTACTTTAACTATTTTTTTACTATATTAACTTATATGTATTGTTATCATATTGATTTATTTAAAAATAATTAAACTACTTTATTATATCGATTTCAAAAAGTTGTGATCATATTAATTTATTTATTTTTAAATGGAACTAAATTAAACTTTTAAAAAAAGTTAGAATGAAAATGAAAATTTTAAAATATGAGAAATGAAAATGATTTTTAACCCTTAATATAAGAAGATAACTAAACATGGATTTTAATACATTTTATTTAAAATAATTACACTTTAAATCTTAATTTAAATATAAGATTAAGATTTAGACTTTCTAACTTATGATAGAAAAGATTATAATATGATAGACCAATCTAAAAATCTAATGGGGAATCTTTTAATATACCAACAAACTACCTATATAAGATAAACTCATTTTTAATGTAATAATTTTTATTTTATTTAATCTTATTGTATTACATTATTTTTAAAACTTTTTGGCCTTTTATTTTAATATAATGATTTAATAAAAAAATTATTTATACTTTAATTTTTCAAAATTATTATTTTTAGATTCATAATTCTTTAAATATCTTTATAGTTTCTTGGATGAGTGTAAAATTAAGATTTTCTAAGAACACTTAGAATATCATTAGATGATAAATACACTATACCTCAGTATCACTCTAGATCATAGTGTGATAGAACTTGTTGAAGTTTCAACCTTCTTATTTTTATCATGCAATTGAGAGTGTTGAATAAGATATGTTTGATCTTTTTTACCAAATTTATTGATAAAACTATTGATATCAGTTTCTTTGTTTTTTTTTTATAACTTGTTTGGGTCCCACTTTTATCATTAGAATATTTTTTATAAAAAAAAATAGATTGACAACCTTGTTCCAGTTTACAATCTCTCTATTTATCTAAAATTTTAATTTTTTATGAAATGATAAAAATACCACTTTTTAATATCATCAATTAAATAGAGCAAGTTATTCATATATCATCCCTCTTTTCCAAAAATATACATTGACAACCTACAACTTTGCCATAAAGTTTATATTTTAGACCAAAAGATAAATGCTAACTTTTTTTAGATTTAAAATAAATAGTGATAACAATCACAGGACAATTTTAAATTTTAGTGATGTCATTATTAAAAAAATTATGATGAAAAGAGAATATTTATATTATACAAGTCAGATTTTAAATCCGAAAACAAAGGCAGTATTTAAAACAACTAATGCATAAAGCTTTTTTTTAATATTTTCTTATCAACATTGATAGTTGAGGACCGCAAAAAGTGTTTTTAATTTATTAACAACGGAAACACACTCCCGCTTTCTGAGTATTCTATTCTTAAATTTAAATTAATTTATATATACATAATTTTAAAAGAATACTTTAAAAACTAAAAAAATGTTTACAATAATCATTTTAAACAGAGAAAATTATTACGAAATGGACTTTAAGTGGGACTATATATTTCTATAGCATATATTTCTATAGCGGCCCGATAGCGGGTGGCCTGATAAGGCTAACAATTAGACGTTAGGATAGGCTCGAAATGGCTCTGATACCATATTACGAAGTGGACTTTAAGCCTAACTCAACCCCATAAAACCAACTCATAGGGTTGAGGTTTGCACCCACTTATATACAATGAAAGGCTCTAATCTCTAGTCGATGTGGAATTTCCAACAAAAATAAACCGTGGTATTTGAGAGGAGAGATTATGCTATTAAATATTTTTATTAAATAAAAAAGTTTTTTTTTATTTGTTAAAAGATAAAAATATTTATTTATTAAAGGAAAATTGTAAAACTTCATATATAACTCTAGCAGTTTTCATAAATTCACTTATCAACATACACAGACACTTAACTCTACTCTTGGAATACTAGTACATTGACTTATACTTAGAGATCTACATCTATTATAGTACTCTACTGTGAAATCCACAATTACGTGCAGAATAATATTAGTACCAAATCATCTCATATGAGAGGGTTAATTCAAATAACAAGTCAGACTAAATATCTTTCACACCATATACACATTCATATAAACCTTCTTCAACTCTCACCACCTCATAATCTTCATCTATATGATTCTAATATACCAATAGAGTCATGATACAACATTCTAGACGAATCCCTAATCAATGGACATCTTAACACTCTCAACACGGTATTTCTTTTCTTGCAAATATCATGTTGGAGATCCCACATCGACTAGAGATTAGGACATTTCATTGTATATAAGTGGGTGCAAACTATTGGGTTCAAGAGTGTCAAAGTTCAAGAGGGGGGGTGAATTGACCTTTTAAAACTTTCGCGCATATTCATTTTCTATGCAGTAAGGGTATTTTTGCAAAACATGTGAAAAACAGTTTCAGAAAACTTGTGCTTGCTCTTATCACATGATATGGGGTTAAGAGGAGAGTTACCTAGCAAAAAGCCTACTTTAAACAACCTCTATACTATACCTAAGACATTCTTAAAGCAAAAGCAAATACAAATGAAATTTATACACATGGCTTCATCAAACACATTTCTTGAAGGGGTAGCAACCATCTTCAACACAAACCTCACCCCATGAATCGATTTTATGGGGTTGAGTTAAGTTTAAAGTTCACTTTGTAATATGTCTCAATGACATTTTCATAACTCTCACATCATACATAAGTACACAATTCAATCACAAAATTTTAGATTTTCACTTGAGTGAGAATCCCCTTACTTGAGTAAAAATAGACTCTAGAGCAAGCCAAATTTTTACTCCATTTTTGCTTGAGCAAGAATGATGTGAGTTGATTTTAGAATTGCACAATTTTAGAGGGTTTTAATTTGGATTATGATTTTTAATTATCAAGATATGGTGAAACTCAGTGAAGATTGTCGTTGGACACGAACTTAACCAAGTGGTTAAGTAAGTGTGAAGACTCTCTTCAAAAGAGCAAAAGAAAAACCCAATTACTATGATGATGATGATGCATATGGAATTAAAGCAATACAAAGGGAAAGAGGAGATTAAATTGAACATAAGATAAATGAACAATAACGAAAGAAAGTGGGCAAATTAATGAAAGGGAAAGAGAAGGGATGAAGAAGCTTATGGAATGGAAAGAATGATAGTGAATCACGCCACTTGTAGGAGTGAGCTCCAAGATGAGTGAGAGATGAGTCGCCACTTGAACCAATCTCTACTCAAGATAAAACTTAGAGAAAAAGGAGAACACTCAAGAATTCACTCTGACAGAGTTTCTTTACTCAAAATTCAATGTGTTTTACAAGAGGGGAGACACCTTCTTTATAGATATGAGTGCCTTGGGGAGCAAGAAATGAAGGAGAGGGGCGACAATAGCAAGATGCTTTAAAATCTAGGTCTAGCCAAGGGTTGTCGCACCATGGAGAGGCTTCTAGAAAGTAGGTCAAGAGTGATGCACATGGGACGACACATGGGAAGACTTTCTAAAAACTAGGGTTTCTAGAAGCCTAAACAAGCTTATTCTTCTTCTAATTGGGCCAATGCGAGCCCATTTGATTACAAATTAATCTTGTCTTAAAAATACTAGAAGGAGGAACAAATAATATTTTGGCCCATGCCCGATTTTTCTTATTCTAATGATCTTCTTATGGATGGTGGGGCTCTGTGCTATTGACCTAGCCTCGAATAATCCTGAGATGATTGACCTAGCCTCGAATAATCCTTTGTATTATTGGTCATCTTCTTGTAAAGTTGGGTCATATCAAAGAATCTCATTGCTTGAGCAAAAATGAATCCGAGAGAAAAATAATTTTACTATCATATTCTAGCTTGAGCGAAAATCTTTCACTTGATGAAAATATCAGAAGAAATTTCTTAGAACTGATTACTTTTCAAGCTTTCACCCAAAAATCAATATTCATGTTTTTATTTTATGAAAACATATAGGACCACAATGATATATGTCTCATTAAACTCCTATGTCAACATATTGTTGAACCAAGTGGTGTTCAAGCTTTGAAGAATCCAAATCCTTTGAAGGATGTTGAAGCCTCTACTATGCTTGATGTTGTTGTGCTGGTTTAAGCTTTGTTCTGGGGTAGTTTATATGTTGTAATCCACCCTGTGATTAAATCTAAAGCATTAGCATTCTCAATCTTTGTGAAAAGAAAATGATTTCAAACTAAGTAGAAACAACTGATTGTTTGTACTTAGGTGTTTTGAGAAAAAGATTGAAAGTTGTTTTGACTGGTTGAACTGTTAAGTACCAAAACAACTGATTGATTCGAGGAAACAACCGATTTTTTGTTTTGGGACCATAACAGAAAAACTGTTTTCTTTGACTGAGCTTTAAATGATTTAACTGCTTACGCTCCAGTCACTAAATGTTTTGACCAATCTTTTAATGCAATTTAAGAGTTTGTTAAGATTTGATAACAAACTACATCTTTGAATATATTCAGAAAAAACAGATTTAAGAATTAAGAATCTTTGACAAAGTTTTTCTAAGAGAGTTTTTCAAAGTGCTGAGATTGCTAAGTGTTTGTGATTGATCAAAGTGCTGGAATAAGATTCTGCTTGTATTGATTTCAAATTATCTTTTGTAACAAGTGTAATCCTTGTACTCTGTTGAACAATTTCGTTTCTGTGTTTGTTGAGATTGGTTGTGTGTTCTTGAGGTGTTCAAGATCAGCAATCTTAGTGTTGGCCAAGGAGAGTGTGTTTCTTGAGGTGTTCAAGGTCATTCTCTTGGTTGTTGTGTAAGTGATCAAGTGGTGATTGCTTAGTGGATATCCTCAGGGTTTCTGAGAAGACTGGATGTAGCTCTGGTTTGGAGTGAACCAGTATAAACAATTGTGTACAATCTCTCTATCTCTAACTCTTTAAATTCAGTTTATTTGTTGTTTGCTGGTATAAACAACCGATTGTTTCTACGAAACATCCGATTGTTTTTCTGGTACTATAGCTTTTGCTTGCTATTTTGGCTAACTGAATTACTGAATCAATTGGTTCCTGAGATAAATTCATTCTAGTTTTGAAAAGTTTGCGAAAACCCTCTTTAAACAATTCACCCCCCCCCCCCCCCCCCCCCACCCTCCCCCTCTAGTTTAAAGCCATCTTTTCTAACAATTGGCATCAAGAGCTTGGTTCTTGAAAGTTATTCAAGTTGATCCTAAAAATCTTTTAAAATGGTTGATAGACTACCTTTTGGGGAAGGTGCTTCAATTAACAGACCACCTTTGTTCTGTGGTTTGAACTACCAGTTTTGGAAAGTAAGAATGAAAATATTTATGGAATCTCTTAACAAAGGAATTTGGGATGCAATTGAAAATGGTCCTTTTATCCCAAAGTTTGAAAAGGATGGATCTGTCATTGAGAAGCCATGGTCTCAATGGACTGATGCAGAAAGCAAAAAGGCCAAATTCGTTTGCATAGCCAAAAATATTATAACCTTTGCTTTAAATTCTGATGAGTTTTTCAGGGTCTCACAATGCAAATCATCAAAAGAAATGTGGGACACTTTGGAAGTCACTCATGAAGGAACAAATGAGGTGAAAAGAGCTAGAAAGCATGCTCTCATCCAAGAGTATGAGATGTTTAGAATGCTTAAAGGAGAAACAATTGCTGAGGTGCAGAAAAGGTTTACGCACATCATCAATCACCTTATGAGCCTAGACAAGACCTTTGATAAAGAAGAGCTGAATATCAAGATCTTGAAATGTCTTCATAAAGCATGGCAACCAAAGGTAACTACTATTTCCGAATCTAAAGATCTAACATCATTAAGTGTTGCTTCTTTGTTTGAAAAGCTTAGAGAACATGAGCTAGAGATGAATAGACTCAATGTTCAAGAGAGTGAAGATAAGCACACAAGGAGCATAGCCTTGAAAGCATCCAAACACAAGGGAAAGCAAGATTCAAGTGATGATAATGATGAGGAAAACCTTAGCTTGCTGTCAAGAAAATTCAGCAAATTCCTAAAGAGAAACCACAACAAAGACAACAACAAGGATAGGTATGGAAACAAGATACCCAATGAATTCAATTCAAATAACTATACTTGTTTTGGTTGTGGTGAGCAAGGTCATATAAAGGCAGATTGTCCCAACAAGAGCAAAGAGAAAAAGACTAGTTACAAGGAGAAGAAAGGCAAGAAAAAAAGAGCCTACATAGCTTGGGATGAAAATGAGGTGTCATCATCAAGTTCTTCATCAAGTGAAGAGGAAAAAGCAAACATATGTTTGGTAGCTGAAAATGATGATGAATCTTGCAGCTCAAGTGAGGTAAGTTCATGTGCTTCCTTAAATGAAAAAAATTACAGTGAATTGCTTGAAGCTTTTCAAGAAACACATGATGAAGCTAATAGATTGGTTCTTTCAAAAAACCGATTGAAAGATCTTAACAGTTGGCTTGAAAAGAAAGTTAAATCACTTGAAGAGGATCTGGAAAAAGAAAAAAGTGATTTTGAAAAATTGGAAAATCATTTCAAAAATGCCTCTTGCAAGTGTGATACTCTCATTTGCACAAATTGTGAAAATCTTGAGAAAAAGGTTCACTATCTTGTTGAAACTGTGGACAAGCTTTTAAAGGGGAAATCAAACTTTGAGAATGTCTTGGCATCTCAAAGCTGTGTTTTTGGAAAGGCTGGTTTAGGCTTTAATCCACAGAACAAGCAAGATAGGTTTTCAAAAAGCTTTTTTAGAAAATCAGAAAAGCAACCGATTGTTAAGACGAAACAACCGGTTGTTACATGCTTTTACTGGATGAAGAAAGGCCACTCTGTTAGGTTCTGTAAAATTAGAAAATATTCTGTTCCAAGAGGTTTTATGAAATGGATTCCTAAGGGATGTGATGTTTCTAACTGCAAAGAAAAGTCAAATGGACCCACATTTGTAAGGGGACCAAATCTTGCTACTTGAAATTGCTTATGCAGGAAAAATAAAGAGAAAAAGAAGAACTGAGTCATCTGATCAAGCTGTTGAAGAAAAAGGCAGTCATTGAAGCTGAATCAATACTGTGCAAAAGACATCAACAGTGAAAAGAAGCTTCTTGATCAAAAAGCACATGGCTCATTGAAAAATCAACATAAGGATAAGACTTTCCTTTATTTTTTCTCAATTTCTGTTTCAAAGTTCTTTCTCATGGTTAAAACAATCTTGTTATGATTAATGTCATCTGCTTTAAACTGCTTCTGCTCATGGTTAAAATTCAAAAACAGTTTTAACTGCTGCAGAAAAACAACCGATTGTTTCTTCGAAACAACCGATTGTTTTGGGTCTGACAGCACTGTGAAGAAATCCTTTTAATTACTATTTTGAATTTCTATCCGTTGCAGATCAATTCAAAGGGAGAATCTTGGTCAAAGAACCTGTAATTGAAAGCTGATTACGTTCAGAGAGAAGTTACAACAGTCATAAAGGAGAATATTCCAAAATCTTGGAAATTCAAGAGCTTTAATGACTAGTCAAAGATCACATGTGAAGACCATGTGATTTTCAGCTTTTTCTGACTTTTTCTGTGCAGAGCCGAGTCAAGTCCTCTCTCTCTGAAAATCAGTTAATCTTGAAGATGAAACTTCTGAGCTGGTCAATTCAACTGAAGAGTTGAACAATGGATCACTCAGCAAGATGAGTTTTACAAGGATGGTGATCATGGTGCCTCATCTAGTGGTGCTGCAAATCTTGAACAAGATGAACCTGCTGATATGGATGTTCAACATGAAAATCCACCTGAAGATTTTCAATATGTTGAACCAAGTGCTGATGATGGACATCAAGGAGAAAGGATGTCAACCATGTCGTCTTTTGAAAGACTCATGATGAATAGGCTTGATAGCTTTGCTGAAAATCAAAGGAGCCTCCATAATCTCTATGTTAGTAATTTCCAAAGGATTGACACCAGGTTTGACAACATGGATGCAAGGTTTATGACTCTGGATGAACAGATTGAAGTTGTTCAGAATCAAATCTTTGATCTTCAGTTTGATGATGAAGAAGAATGAAGGAAAAACAACTGATTGTTTCGATAACCAATCGATTGTTTTTGGCTAATCTTTCTGGTTTTTATTTCCTTCTTTCTGCTGTTGCTGCTTTAGTTCTGATGTAATGAAAACAATATCTTGTTTTATCTTTTATCTTTTATCTTTTATCTTTGTCTATTTGTGAAGACAAATAGGGGGAGATATATGTTGTGTTTTAAGTTTCTGTTTTCAGTGGATAAAACAGTTTGGGTTATGTAATATGTTTATGATATTAGGTGTTTTGATCTTTAACTGTTAATCTGTATGCTAACAAAATATCAGAAGTTCAATGTTTTGCTCAAAGTTCTATTGCAAGAACTGCTTCAGATTTAATCAGGTACAACACAAGCATCAGGGATTTGTCTTCATCAAATAGGGGGAGATTGTTGAACCAAGTGGTGTTCAAGCTTTGAAGAATCCAAATCCTTTGAAGGATGTTGAAGCCTCTGCTGTGCTTGATGTTGCTGTGCTGGTTTAAGCTTTGTTCTGGGGTAGTTTATATGTTGTAATCCACCCTACGATTAAATCTAAAGCATTAGCATTCTCAATCTTTGTGAAAACAAAATGATTTCAAACTAAATAAAAATAACCGATTGTTTTGTCGAAACAACCGATTGTTTGTACTTGGGTGTTTTGAGAAAAATATTGAAAACTGTTTTGACTGGTTGAACTGTTAAGTACCAAAACAACTGATTGATTCGAGGAAACAACCGATTGTTTGTTTTGGGACCATAACAGAAAAACTGTTTTCTTTGACTGAGCTTTAAATGATTTAACTGCTTACGCTCCAGTCATTAAATGTTTTGACCAATCTTTTAATGCAATTTAAGAGTTTGTTAAGATTTGATAACAAACTACATCTTTGAATATATTCAGGAAAAACAGATTTAAGAATTAAGAATCTTTGACAAAGTTTTTCTAAGAGAGTTTTTCAAAGTGCTGAGATTGCTAAGTGTTTGTGATTAATCAAAGTGCTAGAATAAGATTCTGCTTGTATTGATTTCAGATTATCTTCTGTAACAAGTGTAATCCTTGTACTCTGTTGAACAATTTCGTTTCTATGTTTGTTGAGATTGGTTGTGTGTTCTTGAGGTGTTCAAGATCAACAATCTTAGTGTTGGCCAAGAAGAGTGTGTTTTTTGAGGTGTTCAAGGTCATTCTCTTGGTTGTTGTGTAAGTGATCAAGTGGTGATTGCTTAGTGGATATCCTCAGGGTTTCTGAGAAGACTGGATGTAGCTCTAGTTTGGAGTGAACCAGTATAAACAACTGTGTACAATCTCTCTATCTCTAACTCTTTAAATTCAGTTTGTTTGTTGTTTGCTGGTATAAACAACCGATTGTTTCGAAGAAACAACCGATTGTTTTTTCTAGTATTACAGTTTTGCTTGCTGTTTTGGCTAACTGAATTGTTGAATCAATTGGTTCCTGAGATAAATTCATTCTAGTTTTGAAAAGTTTGCGAAAACCCTCTTTAAACAATTCACCCCCCTCTAGTTTAAAGCCATCTTTTCTAACACATATATGTCTATACATTTATGATTCTAAACCAAATTCATTCAAATTCAAATTCAAACAATCAACATTCATCAATGTTTACTCTTCAAATAATTCTTACTACAATTCAAACACATTCAAAAACTTCTTCAACGTCACAATCAATATGTACATTTCCAAATTTTCAAAGTCCATTATATTTATAGTTTCACAATCAATCTCAATCAACCCATTTTAATTCACTCAACAACAAATCCTACAAAAATATTTGAAGTTTGTGACCATGTTACTTTAACATTCAGATCTTCTAACTAAGGATTCTACTGAAATAGGTGTGCTCACAAAGAATTCAAACTCCTAAAAAAATAGGGACAATTTAACCTGCACCACAATATCTTGATTAATGATCCAAACCTATCACTAGGACTCTAAAATAACAAAGACAATCACGAAGCTATAACCACCGCAAGCAAACACATAAGACAACTATTAAAACTCAAAAGTGAATCAAATAAAAAAAGGAGTAGAATTGAACTTAATTCTAATTGGACAATTTTGTTCTATTCACCGCCAATAGTTAGAGTCTATTAATGACCCCAGACCGTAAATATAATGAAGGATATAGTGGTCAAAATCTTATAGAGAAAATATATATTTTTTTTAAAAAAATAATGATTATATTAAAATGAGTATTGAATAACTATTTTTTTTTATTTATATACATTTTTCATTCTAATAATAAAATATTAAAATACCATTTTAGTTATAAAATTTATATTTTTAAATTATTTTCTAAATCCTTATAAATAAGTAATATAAACTAAACTAATTTATTGATTATTCTTTCGAAATTTATAAAAATTGAATCGCATTTATTTATAAACTATCAGTAAAAATTTAATAGCATTTAATCTTATGAGAAGTTATTCAAAAAAGATTGAACTTTTTGTTTGTTTGTTATGAGTTTTCGATTATTGAATCGCCAACTAACTTCATTGACGCTAATCCAACAATGAGGAATTCAAATAAGAAATTTCTTATTACATGTAAAAGACTTAACTATTTAAAATGTAATAAAAATACAAATAAAATTAAATGTATAGTTTAAAATTTTAAAATAAAATTACAATTTCAACATTTTGTCTTCTAAACTATATCCACTTGTATGGGTCATAATTTATCATTTCAATAAAAAAAATTCAGTTTATGATTATTTTTAAAAGTGGCATGTTTTTGAATTATAAAACAATTTTTTTAAAGAAGTTATTGTTTTAGAGAGAAAATATAAGAAACATAATTAATTTAATATAAAAAAAAAGTGTGAAAAAGGGACAGGTGTTTGGGAGGAAAAGAAAATGTTAGTATAAAAAAGGAAAAAAGATTTGTTAGGGTAGAATGGTTGTAATAAAAAGAAGTATAGTGGTGTTTTGTGGAAATAAAATCAGAAGGGTGAAAGTGAAGTGACATTGTCAATACGTCGTCGTAGAGTGAGACTTTAGACAATTTGGGGGTAAACACACAAAAACACACCCTTCTCTCTCCGATTGCTTCCCTCTCATCATCTCTGCAAACACCAACATCAACAATTGCACCCTCCATTCTGCATTTTAGGTTCTTATCTCTTCTTCTTCTTCTCCGTCAGAGTTTTCTTCCTTTCATCCCTTTTTTTCATTTCAATTGCATCCTTGCCACCTTTGTTCTGCTTTCTTCATATCAAAATAATATAGTAGTTCACTGTTTTTTCTATTTTCTACCAATCAACTTTTCTCTCTCTCTAAATCATTGTTTTTCATTTGGGCAGTTCCTGTTATTTGTGTTAAAGAGATTGAATTTTTATCTAAATTTTCTTTTGTAGACTATGTTGTGCTTGTTTAATGTGTTTCGCTTCTGAAATTTGATGCCAAACGTGACCCTGGATTCTGGGCAGTGAAATTTACTTGTTGGGCCCTTGCAGTATGGAGTTCAGAACGCTAAATGCAAGAACCTCTTTCACTGTTTATTATCATCTACCCAGATATTTTGACTTTATGAGTTATGACATTGACACTTGCATTTTGTCACTGGTATAGAAATAATAATTATATGTTTGCTACTTGGCAGACCATGACTACGAGGAAAGTTATTGCTATATGTCAATCAGGAGGTGAGTTTGTGACAGATAAGGATGGATCGTTGTCATACAGTGGAGGGGATGCGTATGCAATAGACATTGATCAACAGACAAATTTAAGTGATTTTAAGTCAGAGATAGCAGAAATGTTCAACTGCAATGTAAGTACGATGATTATCAAGTACTTCCTTCCTGGCAACAAGAAAACACTTATTACAGTGTCTAAAGACAAGGATTTGCAACGCATGGTCAGTTTCATTGGGGATGTTAACACGGTTGATGTGTTTGTTATGTCGGAGGAAGGAGCTGCTCGAAATAACAATTCCAACATGCCTGGTAGTAGGTATTTTTTCACAAGTTCTGTTTGTTTATCACTCATTCTTATATAGACTTTCCTTGATACTGATAGCCATTTATCATTTATATAGTTTGTTTTGGCCCATAAATGCAGAAGTTAGGATGTTATAGAGTAGTGGATGCTGTGGCTGTGACCAAAAAAGGATGGTCATAGGATATGTTAGAATCTTATGCATTCACATGTGCAATTGAAAATCTTTTAGAACATTTGTTATTTCAGGTCAAGCAGGACAACTGTGTCGGAAGCCGTTGTTCCTGTCGTTGCTCCTATTGATGTCATTGTTGATGCTGTCCAATGCATTGATCAATTAGAGGTTGATGTAGCTAATGATGTCTCTGCACGTTCTGTTTGTTCTGGGGGTAATGATGACAATCATCGTAAAGCTGCACAGCAGTGGGAAAATACCATCACTGGTGTGGGCCAAAGGTTCAATAGTTTTAGTGAATTTCGTGAAGCATTGCATAAATACTCTATTGCTCATGGGTTTGCTTACAAATATAAGAAAAATGATAGTCATCGTGTCACTGTCAAATGTAAATGTCAAGGCTGTCCTTGGAGAATATATGCATCGAGGTTGTCTACCACTCAGTTGATTTGCATTAAGAAAATGCACTACAATCATACTTGTGAAGGATCTGCCGTTAAAGCTGGGTATCGAGCAACTAGGGGTTGGGTGGGAAGTATTATAAAAGAGAAATTGAAAGATTCACCCAATTACAAGCCAAAAGATATTGCAGATGACATAAAGCGGGAGTATGGGATTCAGTTAAACTATTCTCAAGCGTGGCGTGCAAAAGAAATTGCTAGAGAACAGCTTCAAGGCTCCTATAAAGAGGCATATACACAGTTGCCATTTTTCTGTGAGAAGATAAAAGAGACCAATCCAGGGAGTTTTGCAACATTCACAACTAAAGAGGACTCAAGTTTCCATCGTCTCTTTGTAGCATTTCATGCCTCAATATCTGGTTTTCAGCTAGGCTGTCGCCCTCTCATTTTTCTTGATAGAACTCCTTTAAACTCGAAGTACCAAGGGGAATTATTGGCTGCAACTGCTGTGGATGGAAATGATGGCATTTTTCCTGTAGCCTTTGCAGTTGTAGACACTGAGACTGAAGACAATTGGTGCTGGTTTCTGCAGGAACTGAAATTAGCAATATCGACATCTGAGCAGATCACATTTGTTGCAGATTTCCAAAATGGCCTAAAAAGTTCATTGTCTGATATATTTGAAAAATGCTACCATAGCTATTGTTTACGACACCTTGCTGAGAAATTGAACAAGGACTTAAAGGGACAATTTTCTCATGAGGCCAGACGTTTCATGATTAATGATTTTTATGCTGCTGCTTATGCCCCCAAATTGGATACTTTTGAACGTAGTATTGAGAATATTAAAGGTATTTCTCCGGAAGCCTATGACTGGGTAATCCAAAGTGAGCCAGAGCACTGGGCAAATGCATTCTTTAATGGAGCAAGGTATAATCTCCTTTCATCAAATTTTGGACAACAGTTCTACAGTTGGGTGTCAGAGGCACATGAGTTGCCGATTACTCAAATGATTGATGCATTACGAGGTAAGATGATGGAAACAATTTATACACGACGTGTAGAATCTAATCAATGGATGACAAAGTTGACACCATCCAAGGAGGAATTGCTCCAAAAGGAAACATTAGTTGCTCGTTCACTTCAAGTATTGTTCTCAGAAGGAAGCAGATTTGAGGTCCGTGGAGAATCTGTTGATACTGTTGATATTGATCATTGGGATTGCAGCTGCAAGGGGTGGCAACTTACTGGTGTCCCGTGCTGTCATGCCATTGCTGTCTTTGAATGTGTTGGTAGGAATCCTTATGATTATTGTTCAAGATACTTCACAGTTGACAATTATCAATTAACATATGCAGAATCTATTCACCCTGTGCCAAATGTTGACAGACCACCTGTCCAGGGTGAATCCACTGCTTTAGTTATGGTAACCCCTCCACCAACTAAGCGCCCTCCAGGTCGGCCAAAAATAAAGCAAGTTGAATCGATAGACATAATTAAACGTCAGCTTCAGTGTAGTAAATGCAAGGGACTTGGCCACAATAGGAAGACGTGCAAAGTTTCATAGTATCACAATTCTTAACATAGTAAGCAGCCCTCTCTCTCTCCTTGTGCAAACACTTGGGTGTCTGTGTACAACGTATGACTTCTATGTATGTATTCTTGTTACCAAGCTAGATTTTTGCATAAAGTTGTTGGGTTGGACTAATGGAGTTTTTAGACCTTTCTAACTTGTTATAATCTGTTGGGTTTGGATTTCTTTTAACACAAGTCCACTTCCACACACCTTCCAAAGCACCCAGACACTTCCAACTCAACATTTATGAGGAGGAAATAATTTCTCTTTCCCTGGAATGCTTGTCAGTGTTGAAAAACTCAAATACCACAATGATTCCTATCTAGGACAATTGTATGAGTTTTGTTGGTATTTACTTGTACGTTCTGTTTATCGTTAATTCTTTGTTATTAGTTTTGTTAATTTTTTCAGAATTTATATATCATATCAGTGTCCTTAAATGACCGTTTTAGCGGTTCTATGGTGCTGTTGCATTGCGGAATTCCTTGAATCCGTGACAGCAACTCTGTCCACTGTTGTGGCCGCAATGGGTGTCATGGTCTGAGCATACTCTTGTCATCTCCAGCAAGACTCTGGCCAATTGAACTTGACTTAATATTATGCAAATTTTAATACACTTTTATTTTATTTTCATATAACTTAATTTTTTTACACATGTATAATTTATATATATCATTTTTCAACAGCTACATAAGTTCTGCATGTTTTGTGACGCTATCAGCCATATGACATTGTGCATATTTGGCTTTCCACCATTTTCCGTGATACGCGATTGTATCATATTATATAAGAAGACTATAAAAAAAAATCGATATTGTAGTTATCCCGATATCACGTATCTTGCTATAGCGTTTTTGGGACCGTCACTGCGTGAAAACATGGTTTAGAATTCATTCAAAGCATATTTTAGTTTGAGTTTATAAATCTTTCAACCTTAAATTTTCACAAAGCTGTTTAATATTTTTTTTACCACATTTAAAAATCACATGTTTTAACAAAATGTTGGTTTAATTTGATGCCTCACAAATTATTCTTACTAGCCAATTGCTGTTGAATTTATAACTTTTACACATGTTCTTAATCAGGGATAGAGATTCTATCTGTTGGGTTGACATTATGATAGCCTTTATACCTCAGCAGTTAGAGGTCTTATTCTTTAGTAATGTCATGCATACATTCTAATCTTTACATAATAGCATGTCTGATGTATATTCATACATATATATGTTTAATGCTGCTTATTTGGAATTATATTATTTTAACCAGTAACTGATACAAGAAGTCTGAAACATTTGTGCCACAGGGAATCTTCTTTAATCACATTGGATATCTGTGAGCTATTTCCAACAACAGTAGAGAATTGAGATTGAGATAGTAAGATACATTTTAGTGGCTGCATGGTATTTGGTTCGAATCTCCTAAATTCCTTTGCTGAGTATATAGAGATTATCAATTTGCCATATTAGTCAGTTTTTCTCTTGTTTTCTCCTGTCCAGTGTTATTTCGAGAGAACAAATTAGTTGGTCTCGAGGAGTAAATATTTTCTTGTATACTATTTAGATAGAAAACCAAGAGTTCCAGCTTAGGCTTTCTTTCCCTGTTACTATTTTCTGTTTATTTGATTTTATTTATTTAGTGGAATCTAGTTCTGGGTTGAAGGTATGCACTTAGAAGTTAACCTTGGCTTCTGTTTTTCTTATGGAGCCATCTTCATGACGGGTAGAAGACATTGTACCTGTAGAGATATATGTTGCACACAATACAAGTCTGCAAGAGTGCTTATATGAAATGTCTTTTGCAGGCCTGACTGAATGCCTTTCTCTTAATGATTTTTTAAGGTGTATTCATAAAATTTCCTTTCTCCCTTTCTCTGGGCAAATTAATCAAACTGATGTAGATTTAAGGTCAGCTCCAAATATATATCATGAGGCGGCCTTACTCAATCCAGTTCCCAAGGCCCTCGTGGTTGTAACTGATTGAGCAAAATTTGGCAGCAGAATTGGTTTTGATGGGTTGTAAACTTGTATTTCCCGTGCTTAAGTTTGTGTGCTAATGTAATTATTGACAGGAACGGATTACAAGGCAGGTAAGGTACATGTTAAATCAATTTTAATCTACACAATTATTTTATATTAAAAGACTAGAGTCTTTGTTTATATGTTTGTAATTTTTTTAAAATTGCAGAGTTTAAGGCGACAAAATAGTTTTTTGTTTTTCTATCGTCGCATCTTCATCAGCGTTGGTGTTGAAAAAAAAAGGTTTGAACAATGAGCATATTTTATGTTGCGTAGATTATATGAATGTTTGAGTATAAGGAGCTATAGTTAACATAACATGCTTCCTTTTTAATTGCTAGTATGAGCTGCCAGTGTTGCGCACAAGGACAACCACAACTTTAATAAGTAGTGTTAGCGTTCAGTGCTGCAATAGCCGTAAGCGATAGTATATGGCTGCTGTTTCTTTAAGATTTTAAATTAACTATAAGCCTAATGATTATCCTTCAAGCTTACTATCGATTAGATAGTAGGAGAGTGAGTACTACAGCTACTAATTGAATTGAGGACCATTAAACAGAATTTTAATTTAAAATGTGGTAAACTAGATCCATGATAGGCGTTGGTTAAGGTATGTTTGTCTATAAAAATTACACCACAATACATTTCTATGATGTCTAATGCCTTTCCAAAGCCGCTAAAAGGGACAACTAATACACAGTATTTGATATCTTTCTAGTAAGATACTTTATTGTTAGTAATAAACATCTTAAATTTAATATTGAAGTATTTTAACCAAAGCCTGTTACTTTGCTCATTTATGAACTAAGATGAGTATTGTGAGTTTATAACCACGATGAAGCTTTTAACCCTAATTCTTAGTATGACTCCACAACGATATTGTACCTACTTTTAGTACCACATCAGTCTAACGTGATAAGTAAATCTTTTTTCTTTTGGATTTACTTCTTTATGATCTTCTAAACTAGGCATAGTTTTTTTCATTAAATTCTTTCTGGAATATTAAGGAAAAGACACCTACCTAATCATGGAAGAAATAGGTGAAATGGATTTTTATTCTAAACTAGCAATAAGAGTAGTTTTCTTCATGCAATATATGAAAAATGGTGTCTATCATGCGTAAAGAATGTGGTGGACCTTGGAATCTCAATCCCATCTTCAATTCTTGATAACTACTGTCCAACAAAATTAGCATAACTTATAAAGAAACTAACCATCTATCAGTTTCAAATTTCCATTGCATAGAGTGAAAAATCATCCCATTTAATCAGAAGCTGGTAAAAATAGAGCAGTGAAGACGTGACACGTGTAGAAAAGGGAACAATCCATTTTTAGCTTTCCCAACCAAAACATGATGTACACCATGCAGAGTGCTGAAATATCTTAATGTGAATCTTCTTCTTCACAGAATTTGGAGTACTTTTCTGAATCCATCAAGTTGTTTAGTTCACTACTGTCACTCAGTTCAACTTTAATTATCCATCCATCATTATAAGGGCTTGAGTTTACCTGTATGAAGAAACGTAGAACAACATGAAAACACTTGGTGTTGAGAAAAAAAGAATTCGCACTACACATGCATAGTGATCCAAAATGTAGCATGTGAAACATAAAAAGTACAGCAGGGAGAAAAAAAAATAGTTAATGCACATAGTTGGCAACAAAACTCAGCAAAGCAGGAGAGGTATTAAGCTCTTGATTCACTTCAATCACTTTTCCAGAAACAGGAGAGTTAACATCACTAGTTGCCTTCACACTTTCAACTGCACCAAAACTATCACCTTGTGTAACGGTGGCTCCCACTTCAGGCAATTCAACATACACAACATCACCCAAATGATCTTGGGCATGATCAGTGATGCCAACGGTTGCAGAATTCCCATCAACTTTCACCCATTCGTGGGAATCGGCATACTTCAAATCTTTAACAACTGTAAGTATAACATGGAAGAAGCCAACAAGGGTAGTTAAGTTAGAGAGATAACTAAAAGTATACAAACATTATATATATTCAATTTGAATGGATCTCATCCTAGTTTCCTTTATACATTTATTTTTGCCCCTTCTACAACGTACACTATGATTACCAGCTCAACCATTCTCATTCTCCAGTTTGATTATTGCAACCATTTGGACCAGCAAGGCCCACCAGGTTTAGAGTGCAACATAATTAGTAGGTGACAGATAATAGTGGCATGAAGAATGTGAAGCAGTAGCAAAAAGGTCAAAAACTAATAATAACAAATTGGATATTGTATTTTGTTGGCGGGTGGGTAGGTGGTGCACTTCCCTTCCCACCACCGCTTAGAAAGCTCCCTGCCATTAAAATATATAGCCAATGTAAAGGAAACAGTGGAAAAAGCAACGTGAACAGGGCCAACATATTTAAGATCCCTATTATTATACACAGAAAAAGAAGTTAAGAAATGTGAATTTGTAATCCAGAAAAGAAGAGAGGGGAGATTTAAAATGCGAGATTGAAGTAAAGAGATGGATGAGATGTGTAAGTGATGAATGAAAGAAAGAGAAGAAATGAAAAAGAGATGAGAGAGGAAAGAAGAAGGAGAAGGAGAGATGACCATTAGAAAAGGGTCTGTGAGAGACAGAGATCCTCAGGTAAGAGACAGCTCTTGAAGCCCACAATTGCCTGCAACCCATCTCTCACTTCTCTTTCTCTTCAACTCTTTCCTCTCATCACTCCAAGACTCCCATTTGTTTATTTATATATTCAGGAGTTGGTGAAAGCTTTTTTTTATTCCCTAAAAAAATACCATTTTTAATCAAGAAAAATATTTTTTGAGTAAATTACATTTTAATCCCTTTACTCATTAAAAAAACGACTTAATAATTTTTTATTTATTTACTTATTTAATTTAATTTGATCACTAAATAAAAATTAATTAAATAGTTATAAAAACAACACAATAAGGGTTGATTTGTGTTTTAGAAGGGTTGAATTCTCTTTTAGAAAACTTTTGACCACTTTCCACAAATATGATCTCATAGAAAATGTTGAATTGAGACGATAATTTTATAAATTAGTTAATTAGTTAATGGCAGTTGTGAGCGATGCAGTGTATCAACAAAGCTATTTAATTTAACGAACTTGCTTATTTAGAGAGGCTTTGGTTAATTGTAATACTTAAATGACTTTTCTTCTTTTTAGTACATTTAAATGCAAAGAAAGACATAGAGTGAAAAAAATACACACTTTAAATTTTATACTGATTTGTTAAGTTGAATTTCAATATTATTGATGTAAAATATAAGATGAATATTCTTTACATAAATTATTCTTAACTTAATTGAGTATCATTTGAGTTCATAATCACTCGTGACTAGTTCTTTGAATATTCTTGATATAAGTTATTATTGACTAAGATGAAAAAGGTATGCAGATAGTGATCAACTTATTATGTTGAAACTTGCAAGAGAGGATAATCATTTCAAGCATACTTTTGTAGACTTTAATTACTCATTCTCTCTTTATTAGTTGATTGAAACACAAACAATGTTCTTCTATGAAGTTTTAGATATAATAAAAGTTAAGCAACATTTCAACCTTATACAATGTGGTCTCTCACCCTTTTCTTCTCATTGGATTGCTTTATATAGGCTGTTAAGAAAGTTATTATTGTGAATTTGTTTCTATCCATGGTATTAGCTTCGAGTTTTTTTATGTCTTACCTTTGATATGATGAACTTGCTTGACCGGAATGCATTAAATTCACTTTGTATAACATTTAACTGGATTCAATTATCTTTACTTAAACAATGTGTTTTGGTTTGATTTTTCCTATTTGTACGTACAAGGCATATATATATAATTTGGAGAGATGTCAATGTTCAGTGGTAGAATATTGCAAAAAAGAAGTAGCTTTAACTCAAACTCTAATAGATCTTTTAATGTTGACTTTATAGTTTATGCTTATAATGAATCTTTTTGGCATAAGGTTATCTTAAACTTTTTGCATATCATTTTATATTTTATGCGTGTTTCATTTAATTTTATGTGCGCCTTATCGAACTTAAGAAAAAACAACACAATGTTATATCATATGTGTGCTTATATTTTACAGTATCTTTTATTTTCACAAAACTATCTGTGTATAATATGACAATGTTTTACATTTAGCAATTTTAAATACTAAATCAAAGTTCTAGGATGTTGAATTTTTACCTTAACAATATTTCGATTTTAAAACCTTAGCAAAAATCTCTCAATTTAAAAATAGGTTACAATATAATGAAATTACGATCTTAATCTTATAAACTATCATTAAGAATTAGTTACTAATTAATTATATGTTAAAGTAAAATCGTTAATATTTTTTAGTAACAATATTAGTGTTATTGGGATAGAATGTGGCTATATTTTTAAATATTAAATTCTTTCATTAAATTCTTTATCAATAATAGGACAAAATAAATAATAAAGCATGCGTCTCATCTTCAAAGTTTTCAATTTCATTATTTTGTACGTTGTATAATGTCTTCCTTCTGAACCAAATTAATATTAAAGTGAATTAAATTGGAAAAAAATATCTAAAAGAAATCTGTACTAAATTATTTTATTAATTTAGTTTTCAAAATTGAATTGCTCTTCAGTATACATTTTTAAACTGAAATGTGATTTATAATATTAAAAAATATATTTCAAAATAAGATATTTACTCATAATAATTTAAATAAGTTATATATTTTAACAATTTAGAATATTTTCATAATTTACATCCCTATTGTGTTTAAGAACACTTTTTTTAATATCTACCTCAAGTCCATTAAGATAATATCGTTAGAATTAATTACGATATCAGGTACACTGAATGTTTTGGAACTCAGAATTTCATCACAATTTTTCTTAAAATGCATCTCGAAGGATTAAGGGATGAAAATGTATTTAAATTATTTTTTTATCTTGACTCATAAGTGATATGAGATTATTAAACGTACTATAACAAGCCCACTAGTCGAGATTTAAAGGGACGATAATTTGTATTTGGAAACATTTTTCAATTCCCCACAGATGGTAGATAATGTTTCTCCCCAAGTTCGTTGAGATTGCCTTAACCCATTAAGGCACCTTTTATGGATAAAACTATGATGAAACTTTGATTTTCAAAACGGATAATACCTTGAATGTGGTGATTGACCATAACGATGTTATCTCAATGGACTTGAGGTCGAAACATTGACACCGTTTAAAAAAATGGAAAAGTGGTTTCAAATACGAACCTTCATTCCCTTATCCCTTGACTAAGAGAATGGAAAATTGGTTCAAAAAACGAACCCTCATTCCTTAGAGTTCTACTGGGAGCTTATTCTAGTACGCTTAATAGTCTCACATCACTTAGGATTCAAGGTCAAGAGCAATTTAAATACATTTTCTCCCTTAATCCTTTGAGGCACCTTTTAAGGGCAAAACATGACAAATTCTCCCTACACCTTCATACTTTTTTTTATTACAACAATACTCTTCTAAGTATTGTGAAAAGTGTGATGTATTCTTTTTCATTTTCAATTGGTGATGGTTGTTTGTGGTGGCTGGTGGTGAACGGTTGATATGACCCAACTTTACAAGAAGTTGACAATGAACCCAAAGGACTATTCAAGGCTAGGTCAAACATCTCAGGCGGAGACACATGGCCCCACCATCCATCAAAAGTTCCTCAGGAGAAAAACAATCGGGCATGGGCCAGAGTATCAATTATTTTTCTGTATAAACTTTTTAAGACAAGTTTAATTTGTAATTAATTGGGCACACATTGGCATAATTAGAAGAAGAATAAGCTAGCTTAGGGTTCTATTAACCCTAGTTTCTAGAAGATAACCCATGTGCTCACATTTGACCTAGATTCTATAAGACTCCCCCATGTACTCACATTAGACCTAGTTTCTAGAAGCTTGTAGTCATTTACGCCTCTACCCTTCCTCTCTTCCTCCCCAAGGCACTCATCTATAAATAGGGTGTCTCCCTTCTTTTAAATCACATTGAATTTTGAAGTAAAGAAACTCTATCATAGTGAATTCTCGAGTGTTCCCAAATTTCCTATGAGTCTTATCTTGAGCAGAGTGTGCTTCAAGTGGCGACTCACCCTTACTCATCTTAGAGCTCTCTCCCTAAATGGCGTTATTCAATCACCATTTTTTTTCACTCCATAAGCTTCTTATATCTTTCCTTCTTTTCTTTCTTCTTTCGCCATTATTTTGCTTCCTTTGTTGTCTCATTTTATCTTCCTTTTACATTCGACCATTTATTTAACCTTGCCTTATTTTGATTTCGTGTTCATCATCATCTTAATTGTGTTTTTCTTTTTGCTCTTTTGAAGAGAACTTTCACACTTACGTAACCACTTAGTTAAGTTCGTGTCCAGTAACAATCTTCATTGAGTCTGACCATAGCTTGCTAAATCAAAACTCATAAACCAATTAAAAAACCTCTAAAAATGTGCAATCCTAAAATCAACTCACATCAACGATGGTGGTTGAGGTAAGTTTTGTAGTATTTTCATTGGTGGTGACTGTATTTTCATTCGTTTATTGTACAATCTGAAAACCATAAAACTCAGGAAAAAAAAAAACTAGCAATGTGCAAAAATGGAGTACAAAACTAAAAAAAAATGTCTTTACTCTGTAGAAGAAACTTTTGGTTCCGAGGGTTCACATTTTGTTTCAAATTGCAATAACAATCTACTTTATGAAACTATTGGTAGTGAAATAATAGTTATTTTCTTGATAGAATTTATAAGATGTTGTTTGAGGAAAAACTTCTAATTACAAGATACACAAGTCCTTAAGTAAGTGTGAATTTATCATATGGAGTAAATTTAACATGTCAAATGATGAAACTGTTCTCTCAAACGTTGCGGCTGAAGAATAATGAAAATGTTGCAGCTAGAAGGAAGGTATAGGGGTATATGATGTAGTTGAAGTTATTTAAAAATGTTAGATTATGATTCATATGATGAGGTTCTAAACTTTAGAATGAAAATAGTACATAGGATACAATCTTGATTTAATTTTATCAAATAACTTATGAATATATTTGAAAAAACCTTGATTAACTATTAAAAAATAACCTAATCTATATTAGTGAAAAAAATAATATTAACATTATTAATCGAAAAAAAAAATCTATCAATGTCGACTAAAAAATTTATTTAAAATCTTTGACTAATATTAATTAAAAAAATACCACTAATATTAAGTGAGAAATAACTCCAATTTACATCTTCCTTAAAATCAAATTAAATAACAGCAACTTTAAATAACCCCAATTAACAATTAAAATATTCATTAAAAATATTATTAATGTTGCCCAATAAAACTTTCATCAATGTCAATTCATAAATGATGTTTGTTAGATTGATGTAAATTGAAAAATAACATTGACAAAAAAAAAACTGTCATGTTAGTAAAAAAATAATTTCAGAATATACAATTAACACTAGAAGAAAATCATGAAATAGAAACCAAGTTTTAGAGACCAAAATAATTAGTTGCAATAGTAACTAAATTAGAGACCATTTTGGAAACTAAAACAAAAATTGGTTTCTAAATTAGTTTCTATTATTTTCTATTATTGTTAAATAGTTTCTAAATTGGTCTCTAATTAGCAACCAAGATTTTAGAGACTAAATTTAGAAACTAAATAATTGGTAGATAAAACCTTAGTTGCTAATTAGATACCAAATTAGAAACTATTTAACAATAATAGAAAATAATAGAAATTAATTTAGAAACCAATTTTTATTTTAGTTTCTAAAATGGTTTCTAATTTAGTTACTATTGCAACTAATTATTTTGGTTTCTAAAAATTGGTTTCTATTTGATGATTTTCTTGTAGTGTAAGTTATTGATTGGATTTGAAAACACCCAAAAATATCAATATGTCATACTCTATAATATCAATATGTCAAAATCAATAGAGTAGACAATCTTAATAAAATTAATGGCATCCTAATGAATCACAATTTAGTCACTATGTCTATTATAGATAAGTAAAAGAAATGCTAAATAAGATATTATATTCTTTTTATTCCAATATTGCTTCTTTCATCACCTTACTACCATAATTTGGGTCACATTGTTACTTAGTTCGACAACAATTAGTGTTTATCACGACTTTATATATCCTAAATAATTGTATTATCTATTAGATGCGAGTTTCAAAGTCATGTGTATTTTTGGTTAAAGGTTGCAAGAACATATTCTGAAGAGAAATTAATTTTATTACTTTTCACTTTCACAATGAACTAATTATTAGATGCATTTTGAATAAAGGTCTTAATTTAAAATATTTCAAATTATAAGAATTAAATATTAATAGTTATAACTTAAACTAGAATTGCACATCAAAACTTAAAACAAAATAAGTTTTTTGAGTTATGAACTTGTAAAAAAAAAACTAAGAATTATATAAATCAACTACCATCAATCATATAAAAAAAATATGCAAATACTGTTGAAAACAAGATTAGTTGTTGAAATACTTTATTAAAGTTTTAAAATAAACCTTTGGAAGTTAATAAATATTAAAAAAAACCTTTGTTATTTTATTAAGGTTTTAAAATAAATCTTTAAAATTTAACAAAAATTTAAAAAAATTCTATTATTTTATTGAATTTTTAAAATAAACTTTTGAAATTTAAATAAATTTAAAAAAAATTAATTATTTTTTCAAGATTTTATTAACGAAAGTTAAAAAAAAATCTATTATTTTGATAAGGTTTTAAAATAAACATTAAAATTTATCAAAAATTAGAAAAACTTCCATTAAGTTATATTAATCCCACTAAATAATCTTCATTAATTTTTTTTTATTGAAATCTTAAATTTTCACAAATGTTTTTTTTTTTATATTTAAAAACTGGTTCACAAATTCATTCTGACTAGCCAACTGTGGAAAAGCTACATGAAACTTTCATCTTGTTCGGCACTTTCACAATATTGTAAATAAATTTCTGAAACAAAATTGTTTTAGATAATGTGAAACTTCTTTCAAAATACAATAATTATTTGCCCTATATCCAATATTGTTGAAAGAAGTTGAAGAATACATGCTTTATTCATTCTATATTTTAATATTGACACTCTTTTGTTCGAAATATATTTTTGAATTTCAATTTTTTTTTCGAAATATATTTTTAGATATTTAATTTTGAATTTTTCTTTTAAAATATAATTTTTTATATTTCAAATTTATTTTTACAGAATAAAATTTTGATTTAGATTTAGAATTTAAGATTTTGTGTTTTCTACATCTTTGAAATATATTTTTTAAATTTCAGATTTTTAAATTTAAATAAAGAATAATTTTGAAAATTTTAAAAGGTATAAGTAGCATTCAAATTGGAATGGTAGGTGTGGTAAAGTAAGAATTTGCGTGATAAGTTTAGAAACAAAAGATATATTGAACAAAAGTTGAAAAAAAAATAGATAAAGTGGTGGTTATATTTTATAGAAAACTTTGATTGATTGGAGAAGAAGAAGAAAGTAAATAAAAGACAACAGATGAGGGTGAGTTCTTTGGCGGTGTGAAGGATAGAAATAAAAGAAGCAAAGGCAAAAATAGAGAGAGTAGAAGAAGCAACCAGAAAATTATAACTACTTCCAATCTACCATGCTTTCACTTTCACTGACACGTGTCTACTTCAAAAACTATATCTTAAGAAGCAAATGATGGCATGGCATGCAGTTTGAGACATTATTTGTTCCTCTAACTGACACGTTCAATTTTGACATGTTTGTAAAGATGCCACGTTGCATGCATCACACCCCCCATCTTCATCATTTCACTCCACTCCCTTATATAAACCTCCCAATCCCCCAACCAGTCTCCACCACCACTTCTGTTTCATTTGTTCTCGAATCTCACAAACTTGTTCATTTATTTATTCTCAAACTTCCATTTTAACCTTTCAGATACTATCATGGCTTCCAGGGTGATTTCGGTTTTGGTGATGGCGGTGATGTTGCTTGCCATGAACTGTTACTGCACTAGTGTTGGCCACATGCCTTCAACCAAAGAGGAAGGTCGTGATTTTGAGGAGGCTAAAGCCAAGACCACACAAACAGCCAACAAGGCCATGGACACTGCTAAAGAGGGGAAAGAAGCTACAGAGTCATGGACAGAATGGGCTAAAGAGAAACTCACCGAGGGACTTGGCTTCAAACATGATCAAGAACCCAAGGAATCCACCACCAAGAAAGTCTCTGACTATGCAGATGATGCTGCTCAGAAATCCAAGGATTATGCCAGTGGTACTGCTCAGAAAACCAAGGACTATACCGGTGATGCTGCTCAAAAGACCAAGGACTATGTTGGTGATGCTGCTCAGAAGACCAAGGACTATGTTGGTGATGCTGCTCAGAAGACCAAGGACTATGTTGGTGATGCTGCTCAGAAGACCAAGGACTATGCCAGCGATGCTAGTGATGCTGCTAAGAAGACAAAAGATTATGCTGCTGAAAAAGCCAAGGAATATGCCAGTGACGCTGGTGATGCTGCAAAGAAGACCAAAGATTATAGTGCTCAAAAGACCAGTGATGGTGCCAAGAAGACCAAGGACTATGCCAGTGATGCTGCCAAGAAGACCAAGGACTATGTCAGTGATACTGCTCAAAATGCAGGCCAGAATGTGAAAGATTATGCAAGTGATGCAGCGCAGAAGACCAGAGACTACTCTGGTGATGCTGCTCACAAGAGCAAAGAAGCTTCTGATTATGCCAGTGACGCGGCTGAGAAGACCAAACACTATGTTGACGATGCTGTTCGGAGAAGCAAAGAGGGATCTGAATATGCCAATGATGCGGCTCAGAGGACCAAAGACTATTCCAGTGAGGCTACCAGAAAAAGCAAAGAGGCCTGTGATTATGCCAGTGACACGGCTCAGAAGACCAATGAATACGCCAGTGACACTGCTCAAAAAGCCAAAGAGAAGCTCCATGACTTTGCGTCTGGTTGGTACACTAACTTCAGAAACATTTCTGTTCTGCAAACAGTATACAGCGTACAAAAACCATTTTCACAAACATAATCAATGATGTTGTGTTTGATTTCTTTCACGTAGCAAAACACACGTGAAGCATATAAAAATGTGTTAAGTGTAGTTTTATTAACTCAAAAGCTAAAGGATTTGAAGCATAATTAAGAGCACACTTGTGGTAAAGCTGGTTTAATTTGTTCTTGTATGATGATGAACAGAGGCAGGTCAATACAGTGCAGAGAAGGCGAGAGAAATAAAGGATGCAGCAGCACAAAAGGCCAGTGACATAGCAAAGGCTGCCAAACAAAAATCACAAGAAGTGAAAGAGAATATCAGGGATGCTGAGCTTTGAAGTGGTTTGATCGCCTTGTACTTTTAGTTACGCCACAAAAAATGTTGTCCAATTCTGCCAGAAATAATGTTGTGTGTGTATGTATATATATATATATATATATATATATATATATATATATATATATATATATATATATATATATATATATATATGGGAGTGTTTGTCTTTTGTGTAGTGCATGGACCGGGGTTTGGTCTGATATGAACAAGTACTTTGTACTAAGTATCTAATATTTTCTTCTTAGTTTTTTGTTCAAAAAATAGTAGATTTTCTACATGTCATTTCTTTGAATAAGTGCCTAGCTAGTAGGATCTACAGGCTGGAACATGTTTGAATTGGGAAATTTTATTTAGTTCTGATCACTATGTTTATGGTTCTGATTAATTTTTATTCAATACTTGTTGAAAGTGAGATAAAATTAATAAAGTTTACTATCTTTCATTTATAAGGGCAAAGAAATAAGAATATCATTGTAGAGAAAAAATAATATTTCTGATTTCGATTCATTTTTATTCAGTACTCACTGAACTGAGATAAAATTAATAATACTTTACTGTATTTCATTTTACAAGTTAAAAAAATGAGATATGAAATAGAAAAGAATAAATAGATTAGATAAGTTGTCAAGGTATATTATTCTTTATGTAAGAAATGGTCTTTTTTCTAATAAATGATGTTTATAATATGAAAATTTAAAACAAAATAGCAAGTAGAAAGCGTAAATAGGAAAATTTTAAATTTAACCCAAGTTGGTGGAGGAGTATATATATACATAATAAAAAGTTTGGTTTGTTTTAAACTTCTAATGAAAACATGTCTTTGTTTTTATTTTTTCAAAATGGGAAAAACAGAGCTGAAAATAGCAGAAATAGGGTATGAGCTAATTGGGTTATGGGTTACTGTCATGAATTAGGCCATGAATTTGTGGGCCTTTTAAATTGGCTTTTACTTACTGCACCCGGGATTCATCTTAACCTTGACCCAGGCCACGCTCGGGTAGACTCAGATAGACCCAAATTGACCTGATATTCTATGCTAGGCTTAACCCAATTTTGGTATTCATTAGATTACGCTTAACCTAATCTTGATTGGACTAAACATAGTATTGGTATTCATTAGGCTTAACCTAGTCTTGATCAGACTAGGATTAGTTTACATCTGACTTAACTTAAATCTGATCCAGAATTGATTCAACTCAGTTGAAGGTTAGACTTAATTAGGATTAATTTGAATCTGATCCAGAATTGATTCAACTAAAGTTAGATTTAATCTAGTTTTGATCGGTTTGACCAGATTAGGATTGACTTGAACCTAATCCAAAATTATCCAACTTTAATTTAAAGTTAGGCTCAACTTAGTCTTGATCAAATTAATTAATATTGACTTGAATCTAACTTAAAATTGATCCAATGATGATTGTAAATTTGCTCTAACTCGATAAAATGTATATATGATTGTTTTTATTTATCTTAACAAGTCTAAATCTAGTTACTTGGATCGTAGTAACTTAGCTTGATCTAAGTTTGAACTTTTTTAGCTCAATTTGGATTTAGACCAACTCAGAATTAGTTGATTAACTCAATTAAATTTAAACTCGAGTTGACCAAAACAAACTCAATTAGATTTGAGTTTAGATTGATTTTATTTGACTATGTGAGTTTTTTTGGCTCAACTTGAATTTAAACTGATTCAATTAGATTTGAACTTAGTTCAACATAAACCTAAACAAACTCAACAAGATTTGAGTTTAAATTAATTTGATTTGTTTTTATTTTAGACTGACTTAGTTTAAGGTGTTATTTCAAAATAACTTGAAAATATGTAAATTGAAGAAGATGTTTTACAGATATAAAATAAAAAATTCTTAAAAGAATTTGACAAAAAAAAAATGATATCTCAATTTTTAATAATTATTTTATATTTATAACTTTTTGAATTTTGTGATAATTAAAATACTTTAGTATTTTTTTTCAAATTTTTTAAATTTCAATTATTTTTCAAACAAAATAATTTTACAAAAATGAAAGAGTTAAAATGATATCAATTCAAATTCAATATATTTAAATATTTTAAAAGTTAAAAATTATCCAAAAATAATATAATTTATTTTATAAATTAAATCATCAAAAAGAAAAAAAATTACAAAAATTGTATAATCTCCAACAAAGTCAAAATTTTACTCTAAAAAACTATAAAACTATAGTTGCATCAAACTCAAGGATTTTACTCTATAACATTGTTGTCAGTGTTCCAGGTGTCTCCTAATAAAGGCTCAAACCTCCCAAAGGTTTCTCAACTCTCAACAGAATCAAGAGCACATTAAAAACTGGACTTTCATTTTTAAAACTTATCATTTGGACAACAATATTTTTGTTTTGTGTAACAAAATTATTTTTTCCACTTTTTGTTGCTTTCACCTTCTTTAGTCAACACGTTAGCTCGTCTTCCTCGTTTTAATTAAGATTTTCAATTTTTTTTTTATAGAAAAGAATGTCATCACCGACTTTGGATTTTTTTTTATATATTTTTTTGGATGTGGTCACAGACAATGAGATTGCAGAAAATATGATAAAACCAATTTACCATTTTTGTTCAGTGCTTCTTGCTTTCTTCTTACACTTGGGAATGACATGGAGACTGATGCTGATAGCATAAATACTTATGCCCAATCTATTATGTCATTAAATCTGTGTGTTAGTTTCTTCTCAAACAATGTCAAAACCAATAAATTTGTAACTTAATTAAGAGATTGTGCTGGACTGATATTTTGTTTGAATGAGGAATATAAAAAAAATAAATAGAAAGTACATGAAAACTAATAATAAAATAGGAAAAATAATGAAAATATGTTCTTTAGATAATAGAAATAAAAAGAAAGTAAATTATTTTTCCTTAATGTCGGAAAAGAGGATTTTTTATTTATTTGGATTAATAGAAAAGAGAGTTAAAATAAATAAATTGTATAAACAATATTTTATGATAGTTCAAAACTGTAAATTTAATAGATTTTTTAAAGATAAAATTATTTATTATTGCTAAAAATATATTATATTAAAGTAGTTTTTAAAAAATCAAAGCATAAACAAATAATTTCCTTGGTTGGTTACTGTCTCCTAAAATTTAAACTATGTAGAGGCCTAAATGAGAATGAAGAGTGCTCCGAAGCAGTAATCTCACCTTTAATTGAAGAGTTCTGTTATGAGGTTTAGTTTGAATTTATTACAGTAGTCTTTGGAAAGTGCATGCTTAATTTTGTCCATGTATCTAATCATCACTTTCATAGTTGTGTTGTGTAAGGTTAATATATATGTATCTCAAACCACGAAAACTATGATGTTGGATCGTATTCGTGCTTTATAATTAACAAATACTCAAGTTCATTGTTTGATTTTTTTTTCCTGTTAATTGCTTACTTTGTAGCATGCAAAATCAGCATTATTCCACATACCTGGCGTGGCGTAAAACTGCAATGAGTAGTCCCACATTGCTAAGGTGATACATGAATTACTGTATAACTTATTATAAAACGGGCTTGACTAGAATTGAATACTCATACCTTTCTCGGCCTTTTGGCTAAGATCAAGTGTAGTATCTGTTCTTATCAGTTTAATATCTGATATGTGGGTTATTAATCCACACGATATTAAATTAAATTTTTAAAGGGGAGATTCCAATACAATAGCTTGCTATTGGGGATCTCATGTGTCGCTCAAGTCTTGCACTATAGCTTGAGCCTGGCACACCCTACCAATTAAGTTAAAGGAATTCAGAACTTTTACATTACGCCTTTTAAATAATTATTTTGTTTTAACTGAATTTTTTTTAATGTTTTTCCATTTTGAAATTTGACCTTAATTATTATGGATAATGTCTTTAGATTCTTAAAATTGATACATATTTTGATTATAGCAAGTGAAAAGCCTCCAATAAATTACTAATTAGGGCAATATAGAGTATTAAAAAGGGATAATAGACATTCCTTGTATATTAACCGTTCCAATTTTTAGGAGGGTTTCTAGAATTTGAAACTAATGCATAAAGATTTATGGTTAGGGAGGATCATTTAAGGCCATTGTAGGAATCACATTGTTTCTTGATCCAAGGGAAAGATCTAAGGTCTAGGAAAGAATAAAGTACCAATCCCTAACGTAAAGACATAAAACATAACCACCACAAAATTCAAAAATCAGTAATCAATAAACCATCTACAGAAAGGAAATCAAAATTTACTCCTGAATGACAAGTCTCACAAAGAAAACAAATTATCTTTCATGTTAAAAAGAACATTGTTTGGTCAATTTTTTATTTTTTATTTTAGTGTTTGTGAGAGAAATTTAGGAGGGAAAAATAGTTTTTTTCTATTATTTTTTTTTTCTTATTTTAAAGAGATTGTTATGCACACTAAATAATTAGAAAGGTATATGAACTTATATAGATAGAAAACCTATAAATTTGTACACTGTCTCTACTAAAACCTCATAAACCATGTAAATGTAAAAGTATTACTTTAAATAAAATTTTATATAAAAAGTAAAAATTTGAAATTTTTAGATTCTTATTTATATTCTAATATTTGTAATTTGGGTCAATATTGGACTCTTTGATATGATTGAGGCTCAAACTTAATTTAGCTTTATATAGTTCCGATGTTTCAACTCAATATATTAATATATTTGGATTAACTTGACTTGATCAATATGAATATTGAACTTGATTCAATATGAACTTGATTTAACATCCATTTAGTTTGATCTGGATCTGAGTTAATTTTGTTTGATTTGGACTTAAACTAATTTAGCTTGATCGAGTTTGAGTCTAAATTGTTTTGATTCCAACGATCCAAGCTATCTTGGTAGATTTGAGCAAAACTTAATTTGGTTTCGATCAAGTTAGGCGTGACTTGCTCTTAATCAAATTAGGATCCACTTAGGCATAACCTAACTTGATTAAACGTAGTTTGACTCCAACTTTGATGGGTGTAAACTTGTCCCTTCTCGACTTGACCTGGATTCGAGCTGACTAAACTTATTCTTAACCCAAGCTGACTTAATTTGATTTGGGCTTGGACAAACTTGGGATCGACTCGACTTGACTTTGTATTCATCAACCTAGACTTCACATAGTCTTGATCGAACTAGGACTGACCTGAACTTTGCCAAACTTGACTAAATATAGGTTGATCCCAACTCGACCCGGTCTAACCTGGATCTAGACAAACTCAACTCGATTTGAGAGTGTAGGTTAACTTAGTTTAACGGTAACTTAGACTAACTCAGTTCGATTTTCCATGAATCTCATTTGGTGTTATCTTACTTAGTATTTTATAACTTAATTTTTTTTTACAAATAAAAATAGAAAAATATTTAAAAATTTTGAAAAAAAAATCATATTGATCAAGATCTACTACAAAAATATTATCAATATTGATATTTTCAATTTTTTAACAATTATTTATATTTATATAATTTTTTAAATTTTATGGTAATTAAAATATTTTATTACAAAAATTAAAGTTTACTAAATTGAAATTATTTTATTCAAACAAAATATTTTAAAAAATGGAACAGTTAAAATGATATCAATTTAAATTCAATATATTAAAAAATCTTTAAAATTGTAAAAAAATTATCCAAAAATAATATAATTTATTTTATAAATTAAATCATCAAAAGAAAAGAAAATTACAAAAGTGTATAATCTCCAACAAATTCAAAATTATATTCTCTCTAAAAAAAACTACAAAAGTATGTAGTTTCAAATTCAAAATTTTACTCTAAAAAACTATAAAACTATAGTTCCATGAAACTCAAGGTTTTACTCTCTATAACTTTGTTGTGAGTGTCCCCAGTATCTCCTTAATATAGGCTCCAACTTGCAACTCTGGATGGCAAGGTTGGCTTCATTGGCCACCACATGTTCACTGTAACACCATTCCAACTCATACAATGGTGCAGTAAAAGTAAAAGAGGATATTTTAATCATGCAAAATATCCTTTAACAATCTTTTGAAATTATTTTAATAAAAGATAAATTTATTAGTAAATAATATAAAAAAATATTAAAATAATAATATTAAAGGTTATAATATAGTTATATAAAAAGTTTAAATTATCAATTATTACTCTCTAATATTTTGCTATTAACATTTAAGTGAAGCCCAAGCCCATAATCATAGACTCATAGTGCAGGTAATAATGACCCATCATCACATTCAAAATGCTTTCACAGAATTAAGACCACATTAAAACTTTTTCATTCTTCAAAACTTATCATTTTTAAACTGGCGAACAATATTTTTGATGTGTAACAATTCCACTTTTGTTGTATTCCACATTCTTTAGTTAACACATTGGCACATCTTCCTCGTTTTAATTAAGGTTTTCAAACCATTTTTCTGATAGAAAAGAACATCACTACCGACTTTTGGATTTTTTTTATACTTTTTGGATGTGGTCCGTGACATACAATGAGATTGCAGAAAATGTGATAAAACTAATTCACATCTTTTGTTGTGTGCTTCTTGCTTTCTTCTTACACCTTGGATGGTGGGATGGAGACTGATGTTGACAGCATAAATAGTTTGTCATATGTAAAACAAGTATCATGAACTTTTAAATTTATTTTAAATTTCCTTCCAATTTTTTATTAAGACTTTTTACTATTAATAGAATGCATTAATGGTAATCAATTTATGTAATTACTGAATAATATTAAATAGAAATTAATTTAAAAACAAAAAATAAATAATTATTATATTATTAAATTTGTTACTATTTAATAAATTAAAAAATTATTGATATTTAAAATATTTTTTAATATTAATGAAAATTTATAACTTAATTTATAAGTATTTAATTAGTTATTAATTAGTTTAAATTTTAAAGTTGGTAATTCAATATTTGATAGTTAATTAAATATTAATTTAAAAACTATTATAATGTTTTTATTAATAAAAATTATTTTTAAATATTAATAATTTTTTAACTTATAAAATGGTATTTAATTTAGTTAATAAAATATATGATTTTTTATTATTTTTAAAATTATTTCTTATTTAATATTTTTTTTATAATAGTGGTGTATTAAATTTGTCCTGAGTAATTTTTATTTATATAAACTAAAAAGGTATGTTAATTTATAATATTACGTATAAGACGTTTTTATTAAAATAAATTAAAAGAAATTTTAGTGAAATAGGCATGTCTTTAAATCCGTGTTGTTGGACTGATATCTTGTCAAAACTAATTATTTTGTAACTTAATTAAGTGATTGTGTTGGACTGAGATTTTGTTTTAATGAGGAATATCAAAATATAAATAGAAAGTAAATGAAAACGAATAATAAAATAGGAACAAATAATGAAAATATGCTATTTAGATTAATAGAAATAAAAAGAAAGTAAATGATTTTTTTTCCTACAAGTCGGGAAAAAAGATTTTTTTTTTATTTGGATTAATATAAAAGAGAGTTCAAATAAATAAATTGTATGAAAAATATTTTATGATAGTTCAAAACTGTAACTTTACTATATTCTTTAAACATAAAATTATTTATTATTGTTAAAAATGATATTTAATTAAAGTAGTTTTTTTAAAATTAAAGCATAAACAAATCATTTCATTCCCATTTTATTCTATCCTGATGGAGATTTTTTTTTTCTGTTGGCGTTCAAACTAAAATAATTTCCTCATTCTTATTTTTTATTTTCAAATACACTACAATAATGAAGTATTTTTATCATATTCATTTTATTCATGTTTCTTTATACTCTATTATAAAAAAACAAATATAAGAGGAGTTGAGTGATAAAACTATATATAATGGACAAATAGATTGATAAAATATATAACTTAGTTTTATGCTTAAATTTCTTTAATTATTTTATGGGTAAAAGTTACTTGTTAATATGTTAATTTTGTTAATGAATTACCTATTTCTTTCTTCTTCCACTTTTACTATAAAGCAAATCTTATTATCTTCATTTTTATTTTGATATATAAGTGATCCTTCTTAATCTCCTAATTGACAGTTATAATCAATGAGAATTTAATATGAAAATAAATTAATAAAATATTAGGGTCCATTTAAAATATAAATATTTGTGAAAGAGTATGAGAAGAAGAATATGATTTGTGTCTTGAACCAGTTGACCCATCATCCACGAGTTGGGTTCCGGCCATAGAGAGATTTTTTTTGGTTTTTTACACCTAATATAATATATAAATTTGAACTATGTTAACTCATTGAACAAAATAACAAAAATATAATAGTTTCTATTTAAGAAGTCAACTTTTAAGTCTAAAGTCAATCCGTCATAGTGAAATTTGCACCCACTTCTATATTGTGAACTCATGCGTAAAACAACATATTATGGGTGATTCGATTATGGTCAGATAGCGGGTGACCTAATAAACTCAACATATTAGTGAGTAAACTTTAAGCTTAACTCAACCTCATAAAACCAGGCTTATGAAGTGAAATTTGCACGTACTTATATATTGTGAAATGTCTTAATTTCTATTCGATATGAATTCTTCGTTGAAGGTAAGTTTGACATTCTATTTTTTTATTCTCAGACTTTTGTATAGATTGTTGGCTTAAAGAAACCATGAATATCTATATGTCCCATACTAATAATTAATTAATTTATATACATATATTGTTAATATAAATTTATAAAAATATATAAAATTGAAAAAAGCAACTAACCCCTTGTTAGTAGGCATTGATAAATTTACATATTGATTTGTTTTCTTGTGTATTTTAAATTTTTTTTTATTATGAATTGAGTGTTATAATTAAATAATATTGATTATGAGTTGCTTAATATTTTCTAACATGGAATAAGCAGTAAGAATGGTATAGAAGAAATGTATATATTTTTACTTTACCAAACCCGTTGCCAGATACGTACATACATGTGCTTTTGGCTTATCCTTTGTTTGTGTCTAAGCACGGAAATATTGAGGAGAGACGGGCAAAAAAAGTGTAGGGATTGGGTATTGAAAAGTGAAAAAATACATAAAATAAGAAAATATTTATTGAGTTAAACTTAAAGTTGATTTCTCAATATGATATCAAAGTCATTTAGAGTTTATATTAGTAAAAATTGTAGAAACTAATTGAAAGAAATAACTAAAGGCAAAAGGTTGTAGCAACTGATTAAACGTAATTGAAATTGTTGAACTGATCTTATTAATTTGATTTACTTCAATAATATATATAATAAAATTACAATTACTGGAAGCTATAAAATAGGAATACTAACTGCCCTATAAACTGACCATTAATGTAATAATAACGGTATAATAGTTTAAGAGTAATAAAATAAGAATTAATAATAATAAAATAAGAATTAATAATCAACATCCTTCCTTAATTCTGATTTGGAAGAACCTTCATGTCCAACATATCTCTTAACTTGATGAAAATCATATTCTGATATGCAGTATTCCAAAATATTTGATCATGTTCTTCCCAACTTGGTATCGCAGGAAGTGATATCGAATATCAATGTGTTTATTTGATGAAAAACTGGATTCTCTACAAGATTAATTGCAGAGACATTGTCAACATAAATCTTAATTGGAATATTTAGATTAAAACCAATTTGAGTCATGATATTATTTTTCTCAATCGCCATCAATTTTTTATTCATAGCCTCTTGCCATTTGGGGGTGTTGAATGGCATCTACAAGTCTCACAGGTTCTGATTCTGCAAGAAAAGCAAAGTGAACTAAATCTCCATTGTCATCAACTTCATCATCAAGATTTACTTCACAATCTTGAAGGTGTACAGGTTGTCGTTGCTGTCTTCTTGGTCGCTCTATCATAGTTGCAATTGGAGTTGCAACTTCAGGTTGAACTGTAGGTGCTTCAAGAGTGACTCCATCTTCCACATCATCATTCAAAACATAAATATATCGTTGTTTTGAATCCATTTCAGTTGCTGCATTCCATTGCCATTCCTCATCTTCGGCAAATGTAACATCATGACTAACAATCACCTTCTTTGTCATTGAATTGTACAGTTTGTATCCCCCATGCTTATATCCAACGAAAATGGTCTTCACTGCCTTATCATCCAACTTCGATCTTGCTGCCTTGGGGACATGAGCATAAGTAATTGACCCAAATACCTTCAAGTGTTGCACATTAGGTTTGAATCCACTCCATGCCTCAATCGGAGTTGTGTTAGGAGCACTCCGAGTGGGTGATCTGTTTATCAAATATACCGCACATGTTACGGCCTCAACCCAAAAATAATTTGGCATACCTTTTGCTTTAAGCATGCTTCTCGCCATGCCCATGATTGTTTTATTCTTTCTTTCAGCAACTCCATTGTGTTGAGGTGTGTAGGGACAGGTTATGTTATGCTGCAACCCAAGTTCTTCACAATGCCTCTTGAACTCATTAGACTTGTACTCACCTCCTCCATCACTACGCACCATCTTAATTTTTCTGTCACTCTGTCTTTCAACAAATGCTTTAAATATTTTAAAGTAGTGGAATACCTCATCCTTTGCTTTTCAATAGATAAATCTAGGTTTTCCTTGAAAAATCATCAATAAAGGTTAAAAAATATTTATTACCTCCAACTGATGATATGTTCATCGGGCCACAAACATCTGTATGAACAAGCTCCAAAGGAAATTTTGCACGCCAAGGCTCCTTAACAAATGGTATCCTGTGATTCTTTCCAAAAATAAGTCTTACACAAATGATCAGGGTGATGAATATGGGGTAAACCATTCACTAAATAAATTTCGTTTGGAGAGATTTTCCAAACTCTGAAAATTTAAGTGCCCAAAGCGTAAATGCCACAACCACGATTCATTATTGACTATTGCATTCAAGCACTTAAAATCACCCATATGCAAATCTACTGGAAACATGCGGTTTTTTGATAAAAAGGTTTTAAGAATCAAACTACCTTTTTTTTATCAAAAATTTATAATTTATTTTCAACTATGTGCATCACGTAATCCTTTCCAGCTAACTTTCCCATACTCAACAAATTACTTTTCATATCACGTACATAGAAAACATCATAGATGTACCTGTGATCACCATTGTTCAATGTGATAAGAATTCGCCATTTTCTAGTCACCTTAACGAACCTGCCATCACCGAATTTCAGTTTTGTGAGAAATGCGTCATCCAAATCTGCAAACAACTCCTTCTTACCACACATATGATTTGTGCAATCGGTATCCAAATACCAAGTCTTATTGTTTGGAGTTTCATTTGATGTGGCTGCCATTAGTACTGCATGATCCTTTTCATCTTGTGCGTGATTACTATCTTCTTGAGCACAATTGGCAGCATGATTATCACCTTTTGATCTGCACTCATTTGCATAATGGCCGCGTTTATGGTAGTTATAACACTCCACATTTGATTTATTATAAATGCCTCATCGTCCTCCGCGACCGTGTCCTCCGCACCAATAGTTATTTGAACTTGGATTGTGATTGGAACCAAAGTTGTTTTGCTCAGCGCCTCCATGATTCTGGCCACCACAACCTTTGCTGGAATAAGTATCATGTTTATGATAGGAGCTACCAATTGAGAGGCTTGTGCTTGTAGAGCCTGCTCAATTGGTTTTTCAATCTTATTGTCATTCATCCGCTGCTCATGCGCTCGTAGAGAACCAGATAATAACCTTACTGTCATTTTTGAAATGTCATTGGCCTCTTCAATTGCGGCAACAACATGTTCAAATCTGGGAGTTAAAGATCTCAAAATCTTTTCCACCTTTGACCATTGGTCTTCATCTGATTTGTCAAGGCAAAAACTTTATTTATATAAACATCAATAGTCTCTGTGGTTTCCATCTGCAACAATTCATATTGGCGTCTTAGGGTTTGAAGACGCACCCTCTTGATCTTGTCATCACCTTTATAATTGGTTTACAAAATGATCCAAGTTTCACTTGCAGTTGTTGCTCCTTTTATCTGCTCAAATATCTCGTTATTCATCCCTTGATGAATGAGATACAAAGCCTTATTGTCCTTCTTCCTCTGATCACGATGCGCTACTCGTTGCGCCTCAGTTGCATTAGCCGCTAATGCAGACACTCCACTCTCAACGACATCCATAACTCATGATAATCAAACAAAACTCTCATTTGTACACACCACTGATTGTAATTTTTTCATCAAGAATAGGGACTGATAATTGGGTAGAATTCATGATAGCAGACTGGCTCTTGATACTAGTTGTAGGAACTAATTGAAGGAAATAACAAAAGGCAAAAGGTTGTAGCAACTGATTGAACGTAATTGCAAAAGATTGCAAAATTGCTGAACTGATCTTATTCATTTGATTTACTTCAATAATATATATAATAAAATTAAAATTACTGGAAGCTATAAAATAGATATTAATCGCCCTATAAACTGACCATTAATGCAATAATAACGGTATCATAGTTTAAGAGTAATAAAATCAGAATTAATAACCAACAAAAAATTTGTAAATTAAGTCAACTGCTATCTAACCATTCATATTATATAGTCTCACGCACGAGTTAACAGATTTCAACGCGAAGAACTGTATTGAAGATCTCACATCGATTAGAGATAAAAATATTTCATAGTATATAAGTGAGTACAAACTTCATTTTATAAGTTGATTTTTTAAGATTGAGTTAGACTTAATGTTTTAAAATCGAAGAAGTTGAAGTTTGATGTATTTTTAATTTATTTATGTTTTGTTGATATCTTATATACTTTTATTAAATACTTCATATTTATAAATAGTATATGTTAATGAGTGTATATATATAAAATAACTGATAGCCTTGTGTTAATATTAAAGTTTTTATATTTTAAAAAAAAAAAATTAAATTTAAACAAATCACTTTCAATTTTCAAGTAAATAAAAAAATATCTTTTGAATATTAAAACTGTTATAACTTTTATTTATTAAACATTATTTTAATATTGTAAAAATTTATTTTATCAACCCAATAAATTGTAAGTAGTCTAATGAATGAATATTGTAATACATCTTATTTCAATATCTGTAAATAATTTAATTATTCATATTATTCGGATCCGTTAGCATTCATTAAAGAAAATATAAGATTATTTTCAAGAGACAATTACATCTAACTCAAAAACCCCTTAATAATCTTTTTTATAATCAACCAAACTTTTTTTTATCAGCAATAATCAACCAAACTAATATAAATAGATCACAAGACTTAATTTAATTAATGTAACTTCGTTTAAAGAACATTCAGATTAAGGTATTAGTTAATAAAATCAGCCAAATAATTGAAATAATTAAATATTCATAATTAAATAAATTATTTAAGAAACAATTATAACTAAAACTCCTAAAAATCAAGAGAGGACAAGACACAAAAATGTGTTCTAATTTAAAATGTCTCCAACATCTCTTGACTATACCTTTCTAGTTTTTCTATCTTACCCAAAACATGTTTTTCCTTTATGGTCCAATTCATCATTTTTTATATCTCAAAATTAATTTACACCTTACACCAAACTGGAAATTCAACCACAAAAGAAAGAGGACAACAACAAAGTGACAGAATGAAAAATTAAAAATTTCATATCAGAATTATGTTCAAATTTTAAATCATATAGTTAAATAGAAGTATTCGTTGTTAAAGCTAAAACATGCATTCACAATGATTTGAGAGTGACTGTACAACCTAACAAGACAGTAAATTAGATTACAACAAACCAAACCTAACAAGACAGTAAATTAGATTACAACAAACCAAACCTAACAAAATTTTTATGGTTAAAAGAATGAATGGCTGAGAATTGCAAGAAACATATTCTACATATTTTACGTGCAGGGCATCACTTGCTGTTTCTTTTGTTTCTTAAGTAACAAAACCAACACTCAAGGATTTAAAAAATAATAAAAAAGGCAAATAATTAACATCCTCTTGAATTATTATAATATAAAACACTAATCATTGCTAAGGAAAATGTTTCCATGAGAAATTATGGAAAAGGATATATAAAATTGACAAAATATTAATTATTACTTATTATAGTAGAAATTTGCATAAAATTCCATTCAGAGTCTATACCTGACTAATAATAAATTTGTAATTCAATATTAAATTAATTAGTTTTCAAAGTATATAAATCAGTGTGAATTGTGAAGTTTGTAGAAAGCAATGGGTGGAAAAGTGAAGCGTGAGTGTGATGCTAAAGCATAATCACCCAGTAGATAACTTGTTTGGCTAATTCACGCATTTGAAATCTTCTTTTCGGTTTTTGTACTGTTGGGGAAATCTAACGAAATCATCCTTAATTGTGTCGTCCACTTTGTCGTAAGGTAGTTAAGAAAAACTAAAAAGGAGCGACGAAATTGGCACTTGCCTCTCCAGAAAGCAACAAGATTGGTTGTTTCCTTCCTATTTCTTTCTTTTGGATTGTTTTTGTGGTGAAGAAGAGAAGTTAGAGCAATCTTTGCAGAAAAGGATTTTGCAAAAACAAGAAGAAGAAGAAGAAGAAGAAGAAGAAGAAGCAGAAGAAGAAGAAAGAAAGAATGCGACTTGGGAAATACGAGTTGGGTAGGACCCTTGGTGAAGGCAACTTTGGTAAAGTCAAGTTCGCTAAGCATACTGATTCTGGTCAACCTTTTGCTGTTAAGATCATTGAGAAGAACAAGATCATCCATCTCAACATTACCAACCAGGTCTCTCTCTCTCTCTTGCTTTTCTCTTTCTTCATTCAGATTTCTGTCAAAACTCATCTTCACTCATCTTCATTCAAATGCACCATAACATCATAAGATAACTTGAGTCTCTCTGGTGAAAATTGCAGATAAAGAGGGAGATAGCCACCTTAAAGCTCCTCAGACATCCCAACGTTGTCAGATTAAACGAGGTACTTTTTCAATTGAAAAAACAATATCCGAATCCCAGGTTATTGCATTCACTAATCTTATGGAAGCTTATATGCCACTTTTGCAAATTCCAATTCACATCTGAATGCATAAGAAAACTAAATTATTATTTTCCCTGCAAAATTAACTGATTTTTTTTGTGGACGGAATCTTTTTAAGAATAAGTTTGTAGTGTTTTTAAATTAATTAAGGAGAATTAACAAAAGGATAAAAGAAGATGGATATAGAGAGAAAAGTTAAAATGTTAGTGTAGTTAACTTTTTTTGTAGTGAGTAATTACTATTGGGTCTCACATGCAAATCCAATTCCGGATCTGACAGGTAACCTACGTCTGGCATTGGATCTGATATATATTACAACGAAAACTTAACCATATGTGCACTGTGTTTTAGCAGAATGAACAATGAACATTTGAAGTGATGCAGAATTTTGTTCTTTCACGATGACTTTTGAACACCTATAACTGCATAGCAGCGTTATTAGGTCATAATGATGTAAAAAACATAATCCATAAATTCTGACCTGTAAATTAGGTTTATTGATGTCAGTAGGTGACATGTCAGAGTTACTTTTTGTAGGAAAAAACAAAAAACTATTAGTATAGCACATGCTTTTGTTTGGATAAACAAAGGAATTAATTTTAAAAAAATTAAAATCATACATAATTTAAATTTAAAAAACTTAAAAAGTGTAATTAATAAACATATTAGATTAATTTTTTTACAATAACTTTTTACCTCTCTTTACCTCACTCCCATGTCATACTGTGTGTATGTATATATTTAATTTAATGTTAATTGCACTGAACACTCATGGCAACCCTAGGTTATTACATGTGTTTATCTCTCTACCATTTTCCTACTACCTTTTTATTGAATCAATTATTATGCATAGTTGAGTTCATGAATGGGTTTTGTTGATGTTGAACTGAGTGAGTTCCTACCATTCTGATATCACATACATTAATTAAATGGCACGGACGGTGACAAATAGTTTTATTTCATTTTTCTATATTCATTCAGAGTTTGACAGATAAATTATTAGAATATGTATGATAAATAATAATAAAGTATTATTAATTTCTTTAAAACTTATTATTTATCACAATTGTGAAAATGTCCACAATTAAGAAAATATTGCATGAGACGTGATTAAGTACGTCATGAGCACATATTTGATTCAAACCCGATGGTCCCACCATATGCGTATAAATTTTGTTCCCTATTTTATTGCTTCTGTTTCTCTTGATAAAAAGGTTATGGGTTGAACCCTTAACATTAAAGTAAGCTACTGCGTTTTATTTATTTATTTATTTATGTATTTGGTAGAGTAATCTTTACTCTGGAACTTACAATTGTCGCATGCATTTCTATCATTGATGCTTCTAATTATGATAGGCAATTATTATAATCACGCAGGTCTTGGCTAGCAAAACAAGAATTTATATGGTACTTGAGTACGTGAATGGAGGGGAGTTATTTGACATAATTGTAAGACTAAGTTACTTTGTTATTGATTTTGGGATTCAGAGTTAAAAATTTATAGTGGTGTAAAAATGCTTCATGGTAACATGTTTCCTCTTGTGATTTATGACCAATGGCATTTGATGAATTAATTGTATTCATAGGCATCCAAAGCTAAACGTTCGGAAGGTGAAGGTAGAAAGCTGTTCCAACAGTTGATTGATGGGCTGAGCTACTGCCACAGTAAAGGTGTCTTCCACAGGGATCTCAAGGTTCTTTTTCTCCCTTTTCAACTTCAAAAAATTGCATCACATAGTTATCTTTTGTCTTGCATTTTTTACACAAGTGCTGCTATGTCCTTGCAGCTTGAGAATGTACTGGTGGATAACAAAGGAAACTTGAAAATAACTGATTTTGGTCTTAGTGCTTTACCCCAGCATCTTAGGGTAAGATGTTACTATGCTTTCAACCACTTTGGGTAAAGCATATCATTTTTGTTACTTGCTTAACCATGTGAAAATTTTCAGGAAGATGGATTGCTGCATACAACTTGTGGAAGTCCCAATTATGTTGCACCTGAGGTTCTTGCTAATAAGGGCTATGATGGTGCAACATCAGATGCATGGTCATGTGGTGTTTTGTTATATGTAATCCTAACAGGATGCCTTCCTTTTGATGATAGAAATATGGTAGTTCTCTATCAGAAGGTATATTCATATTCTGCTACAATGTTCTTTCACATAGTTAGTATATTCGTTTCATAGATGAATTCACACTTTTTTGTCTGCGAGGGATAATATAGATTTTCAAAGGAGATGTTCAGATACCAAAATGGCTATCACCAGGTGCCCAAAACTTGATAAAGAGGATTCTTGATCCCAACCCTGAAAAACGGATAACAATAGCTGGGATCAAAGAAGATCCGTGGTTTAAGAAGGGCTATGTTCCAGCAAATCCTGAAGATGAGGATGTATATGTTGACAATGAAGCCTTTTACATCCATGAAGAGGTATTATACTTTCACCCTTTCACCCTCTCTTTTTTGTTTTTCTCTTGTAATCTAAAACTATTCCCGTGGTGATAGCCAAATGAAGCAGAAGATTCAGGATCACCGACCCTTCTCAATGCATTTCAGTTGATAGGGATGTCTTCATGCCTAGACCTCTCTGGCTTCTTTGAAAAAGAGGTGAGCATGAATTTCAGGATCACCAACCCTTCTCAATGCATTTCAATTTCTACATTACAAATCTTGTGCACAACTTTCCTGTCTTTAAACAGTCACCATCTACTTAAAAAATTTAAGTTTTATGCACAATGTGGTTTGATTAACAGGATGTCTCTGAGAGAAAGATAAGATTTACATCGAATCTTTCAGTTAAAGATCTGATTGAGAGGATTGAGGACACTGTGACAGAAATGGAATTTATAGTCCAGAGGAAAAATGGCAAAGTATGTTGGTTAAGACTGCTTTTATTTCTGACAATCTTGCAAATGAACTGAAATTAAATAACATTAACAATTTAATATTTCAGTTGAAAGTGAGTTGGGAGAACAAGGTGCAGAAAACTGTCGGATGCCTTTCAGTGACAGTAGAGGTATGCATGTTTAGAATGAGCTAATCTTTACATATAGTTTGTTAATGCTAAGAAAAGTAACCTTATTTCAAATATAACAGGTGTTTGAAATAAGCCTATCATTGTACGTGGTAGAACTAAGGAAGTCTTGTGGAGATGCTTCTGTATATAAACAGGTATTTTGTCTGTACTCTTTTTCTCTATTCATCTGCTGAAATCAGAGACTGATGTTTTCTTCTTCATGTGGTACAGTTATGCAACAAATTATTGAATGATTTGGGTGTTCCCTCAGCCAAGTAGATGGCAGATAATATGTACAGAGGTGGTACAAAAATCAATTGTAAAATGCATTCCTATAGTTACTAAGAGAAAGAAAAATGCACAGATGTTAGATACGGCTGCACTTTTGAGTTGAGCAATTCATCAAACGGATGAAGTGGCAAACATTCATAAACTTGACTCTTCTCCTTTGTTCTTTTGTGATTTATTTAAGTAATTCTTAAAATTTATTATCAACAATGAAAATAAAAATAAGTTCAAAATTAAACACAATAAAACTAAATATATTTAAACTAAAAAATATTTCTGATTTCTATAATTATTTAACAAATTAATTAATTTATTGTCTTTTGGAAAACTATTTTTTAGATAAAAATTTATATTAAAATTTCCTCATTTTATTTTTATCGTGATTAAGGATCTTTTACAAGTCCTTTTTAACTGAGAGGTCTTTCCCATAACATTTTTTAGTATAATGTTGTTTTCACGATTTCATTTAATCACAAAAGTTTCATCTTTAAAATATTTCAATTCAAAACAAATAATTTCATATTAATTTTATTTCACTCTTTTTTTCTCCCATAGTTTCATATATAATAATAATAATATTATTATAAACAATAGAATTTAAATTATATCAAAAGAACAAAATTGAATACAACTAACAACAATAAAATATAAATTAAACAATAAATAAATAAATAAAATAACCAAATTTATTATATATATATATATAAATAAATTCTATATATAATAAAAATAAATTTACCATAAAATATTACACCATTTAAAAAAAAATCATACTGATCAAATTTAGATATTAACAACACAGTATTTGTTTTTTTATTAAAAAAACATAACTTGATACCCAAAAATAACTATAATAATGAATATTATTTAACAATATCATTACAAAATTGAGTAATTTGATCACTATCTCGTTAATCCTTTTAAGTAATGCCCAATTAAGAGTTTTTATATTAATTTAAACTATGCTTGATTGATATTAGTATAACAAGACGTCAACTTAATTCCCCCTCCTAAAAATATTAACTTGTTGATTAATTAATTTTACATACACACACACATATATATATATATATATATTTAAAACTTTTAACTCATATCTCACATAAAAAAAAGTGTTGAACAAAAATAAATTTCACTTAACTTATTTTAACATAAAAAAATTATATATAAAGTTTAATTTTCTCCCAAAATTTCATATATAACAATATTATTATTAAACAACATGATTTAAATTATAGCAAAACAACAAATTTAAATATAATTAATAAAAAAAATTAATTTCAGAAAAACAAGAATAAGCATTTATAACATAGTAACAATAATTCAACTTCATTAAAATAATAACAATAATTTTAATCTATAACAAAAAAAAAATAAACTTTTTTTCCTGTCATCAAGCGAGGATAAATTAAATTTTTTGATACAAATTAGTAAATGAATAGTTACATTACAATGTCTATCAAGACAGTTTAATGCGATTGAAAAATGAGTATGGTTGTATTTTGACTATTAAAAACATCCCTACTCCCAAGGGCACACTAAGAGAAAGAGATTATAAAGTAAATGTTTTCTCACTATTATTGTTACAAGAAACATGTGAAGTGAAAAAGAAAAAGATTTTGTTAATTAATCAAGTTTAAAACATATTTTATTCAAATTAATATTAAACATTTTTTTTTTCTTCTCTTCACTCCTTACTTCAGACAAGTCAAATTCTCAAACAGAATTAGGAAGTTAGATGAAATAACTCAGACTAATAGGAAATGGAGCCTTAACTGTAAGGAATGATAACCCTACTACAGATGTTGATGTACTTACCTAGTGAAAAATATCAATAATAACAGTAAACATGTTTAAAACCATTTGAATAGTTACCCAACAATTCATCAATCCTCATTATAGGGCCGTATAGTTGTTATTTATTGATATTAAGTTGGATTCTAGATTCTCCTCTATTCTAATTCGGAAATTTATGATTTTGCCACAATTTCTTAACCACTGGAATTTCACTATGCCATTAATTACAATTAATTTACATGGAAAATAAATCACTTACACGAGGCTGCTTAATGATCATATCACAAGTGGAACAAATTGTGTTTTTGTTGGGTCATTTGTTTCAAAAGATGCAGCAGCACTAGCTCGCAAGCCTGTTGCCAAACTCCTTATTATAAACCTGAATCAAACCACTCTCATCTGGCATACGAAGCTTCTCATCCAATATTTTCTTGTATTGATCATCTCGGGCTTCTAGATTGCGCACCAACTCAACCTACAACATGTAGCGACAGCAATCGAGAATTCAGGCCAAAATAATAGTTAGTTTGGACCAATAATGAAATCTAGAAGACAAGTCAGGCACCAATTGACGGATATCCTATTATTCTGACTTAACCATGAACATGTAGAGAAAGTAAGCTTCGGTAATCTGATGCTTGGTTCATTAAGAGACCAAAATATGAAAAGTGGAATTCTGAAAGGCACGAAGACAAACTTAACAAAGAACAAAACATATTTTATTGTTTATACAGGATATCAAATCACCTGTTCTTGGAACATATGAAATTCGTCAGAGCTAAGGGAGCCATCATTGTTTGAGTCAAGCAGCTGCATCATTTCTCGGGCATCTTCTCCTGGGGCACCAAGCTCTTCCATCACTTCTGTAAGCTCCTCAATGCTAATTTTACCGTCTCCATTCTTGTCAAGAAGGCGAAAAACTCTATCCCTCTGATCAATCTCAATCCCTTTATGACTTGTACCTGGAAAATCTTTAAGGCGCAGAGCAGCCAATTCAGCCGCAGCAAGCATGATGGTCTTCAGACGCTTCGCCTGAGCATCAACAAGTAAAACATAAATGCCGATTCCCTTCATGTAATCTCTCAAGAAGATAAAGAATAAAAAATAAGTTCAATGTCTTCATGTGTCCTTTTTTTAGATATGTATAGAATTCATAGCTTTTGTTTTTAGATATTTTCATTTCTAGGAAAGAAGACACTAACCTCCTCAGGATCAGTAAGGCCAGCCTTATATAACGAATGGGCTGCTGTTCCACCAACTGCTAACCTGTCCATTTCAGTTGTTCTTATCTGTATCTCCATCAACGGTCTGATCTTACCATTTTCACTCACATCTACTGCCATGTGCAAACTTTTATACCCATTTCCTTTTGGCCTGGCAATATAGTCCTTTGTCCGATAAGGAATTTCCTTCCACATAGATTGGATAATCTGATATGACCTATAGCATGCTCTCTTTCCAGCCTCTGATGTATTCTCTCCGGCCCTAGGGGTCAATATCACTCGCATCCCAAGCACATCATTCACCTCTTCTGGCTTCCTACCATCCTTCAACAGCTTCTTCATGGTGCTGTAACGACTCTTATATCGACCTTTGACCGATACATCATCCACAAGTTCTGAGAGCAAGGGATCAGCCTTCAGAGTCTGGAGAAGTTCCTCCTTGTAGATGTCAATAAGAGATACACCCCCAGTCTCATGACTTCGCAACCACGAATCCACGTAAAGATATGAATAAGGAAACAAGTACTGAAACGATAGATCTTCCAATTCCAGTGACAAGTAGGTAGTTCCCACAGCATGAGCAAGAGGGGCATGTATCTTCATAACCTGCAAGGAAAGTATCTGCTGCTGATATCTGGGCAGATAGTCAAGGTGTCTCATCGTGTCAAGCTTCAAAGCCAGGTCCAGGATCAAAGCCCTGATGTCATAGTAAGTGAGGCAGAACTTTCTCAATGCAGCAGCATTGTCATCATCCACAACATCTATTCTGGATGGAATATTGTTCACACGCAAACTCTCGTGAAGCAAATGAGCAGTGGGCAAACCAATCTGATTCCGGATTTCGTGTATACTCAACTGGCCTGCTTCCAACACCTCTCTCAATATCCCGGCAGAGATAACTTCAGCATCCATCTGCATTCACAATTACTATAAAGAAACGATAAACAGTAACGAAAGTAATAATAATAACAATAAATACAAAATAAAAAAGGAAGGACGAAATTATAAGAACAACTCGAACGCAATTGGAGAATACCATTTAAACCAATGAATTCCCATACAAGTTGAATTCTGTAAAAATTAGTGAATATTCCTAAATTTAATATGATAACAAGGGGTATACTGAAAGAGAATTACGAACCCCAGATAAAGTTCTTGATTAAATGCTCTGAATTAGAGAAATACTAATATGATTTAAAAGTTATTAAATTAAAGTAGACCTCCTGGGTTATAAATCAGACTTCAGTAGTCCTAGGTTAAATTTTTTTATCTAAGCTGAATTTCAGCATTCTATTTTAGAAGAAAATATCAACAGTTATATATTAAATATATAACATATTAACAAAATTTACTTATTAAGATCTTAATCATATAAGAATTAAACATGTAGTGTGTAAGCTAGAATAGCATAAAGTGGTGGTAAGTAGAAAGAGTAAGTGGGAGTGTTAACTAACTTGGAGATCGGCGAGGAGCATGGCGACGGACAAGGCCTTGGAGAGAGGGGAGCGGCCATCGGGAGAGAGAGGGGAAGCTTGGAGGATGGGGATGGAGAGTTTGAGGCACTTGAACAGAATACGAGAGGAGCTCGTCGATAACACGTTCATTCTCTCCGTCAACTCGTTGAACGCTCCCACCAGCTCCATCACCATCTTCCCCCCCTCCGATACCTCCACGGCGCAGGCCTTCGGACCCCACCACCGCGTCCCGCCGTCGCTTCCTCTCCGGCGCCGGAACACCACGGCGAGCAAGTGAGCGGGAGGAAGGGAAACGGTGCGTTTGGAAAGGGAGTGACGAATGGGGGAATGGAGAGCCACGAACTGTAATGACTCCATTCAATTCACCTTTCTTTCTCTCTCTGTCTTCTCCACCACGATGACCACGCCAACAACAACAACATTTGTGGTTGGGTCGTTACCCTTCATTCAAATTAATATTTTATTGAAAATAATAATTGAGAAATGTACCTTTTTAAAATAAAATTTTATTAGGTTAAATGGATCATCTTACTTACTAATATTGATATATCTATTATTTTAATAAAAAATTATCTAAATATAAAGAGTAAAACTGTAATAAAATAAATATAAAAATAATTTAATTATTAAAATCATATAATAAAACAATTTTAATATCATTATGAATATTTTCTTGCAAACTATTAAAATTATAAATTTAGTGAAAAAATAAGAATATAAATATAAAAAATGTGTGCATGAAAAACCACTTACTAATTTTTTTTTTATTAATTGCTATCAACTATAAATTGCATATTTTACATTTTATGTTTTGATAAATATATTCTGTTATATTAATTGATACAGTAATTATTTTTCACTGTATCAAATGTTCTAATAATAATCATACAAAATATGGACACATGCAATATTTTTACTAGTACGAGTATGATGCTCATTTGATATAATTCAAATTCATATTTAATAACAATTTTTATAATTCTAATTTAAATAAACTAATATTTTAATGATATAATTTTTTAAAATTATTTTCAAATATTAACTTCAATATAAAGCTAAATATAAGAAAAGATCAATGAAATAGATAAAAGAAAAAAAGATGTATTTCTGCTAAAGAAAACTATTTTTAAAAAGGTGTTCTTATTAAATATCAATTAAAACACTTGATTCAAAACTAAAAGAAAGGAAGTAGTTTATGTTTTTCTATATTTTTTAAAAATAATCAAGGCTAATACAAGTTGAGTAACAAAAAGTGGGTGAGGTGAGTGTGAAGGGTAAAAATATTACCGTGAGTTTGTTTTTTTCTTTATCAATTTGTAATGAAAATAACTCAAACAAACTTTTCCACAATGTTTATCATAAACACAAAGAAAACGGTAACAAGAGTATCACAAAAAAAACACACAAAATAAACATAATTCAATTGAAATGTTAATGAATTTCAACATGTGTTTATGACACAAATCATTCATTATGAAATAGAACTACAACTTGAAGTTACTCTATTGAACTTTTGTCCAACTAACAGTCTTATGTCATAAAGTTAAATACAAATTCCTATTTATATAAAATAATTGTCATTTCATATCTAGACGATCATTAACTGTTAAACGATCATCAATATTTTTAATTTATAAAAAAACATTAATATAAATAAGTTTGATATTAATTACAAACTAATATATTATGTTATGAGTATATTGAATGTTTTTTCTGTCACTAATTATTACAAACTTACCACCAACACCAAGAACATGAAAGTAATTTATCAATGATATTCTAAAAGCTAAATATGATCAATGTATAATTATTGTACTCTTAAATCCACATAATTTATAAGAACACTGTGATTATATTCGATAACTTGACAATTTGTCATTGCATCATAACTTGGTTGGACCTATTAATATTAACTTCAACTTAAAAAGACATATCAAAGATCAAAATATTATTTATAAGTTGATTTCTAATAAAGTTTATGACATAACAATGAATTTTTGGAATTGTCTATCAAATATAATTATATATACTAGACATTTTTCTATGATATGGTGAAAATATCATGTTATTTGATCATTTTCAAACCCACCAAAGAATTTCCAAGAAGTGAGATTGGTTTTTATTAATAAAATGTTAATTAACAAGAGTGTTTATCAATATTTACAAAAAAAAAACTCATATTAAAAATTTTATACGAACCCACAATTCTTCCAAGTGCATTATGTTTAAACGTAAAAAATAGCTTCAAATAAAAAAAAAGTCTCATACATAAAAGGTGAGGTATAAGATGTCAAAAACATCTGTTGTCATAAATGGATAACACTAAGTGAAAAATATGTCACACGTAATATTAAATTTTGTTCCTAGACCTTAAGTTTTTTTCATACCTTTTCTTTTTTATATCTTTTCCAAAATAAAGTTTAAAAGCGTGTTTGGTAATTTATTTATAAGTTACGTGATAATTATTTTTCTTCCAAATCACAATATCATCCCTAAAAATATTTCAAAGGGATGCAAGTGTTATCAGTATTAAAGATATGTATTAACAAGTCCATAAAGTTTCTAACTATTTAATCTATAATATACATATTTGATTTCTCATACTATAATTCATTTTTACCGAACTAATTTATACACAAATGGGCACTATCACTTAAATCCATGACTTTTTGGTAGATTAAAATGTTTTTTTTTTAAAAAATGGTGCAGTTTTTTTTAGATTTACCTAGCAAAAGCAGAAAAAATTACAAGAATGAACAATTCTTTGTCAAAGTTGTTAATGGTGTAGTCAATATCAATTAAATTCATTAATCCACCTACTTTTCTTCTTTTAATTAGAGTTTTCAATCAGATTGACAACTTCATGACAACTTAGGTATATTTTATCTCAATTAAAGTTTCCAATTCTGTTGGTAAGTTTAGTTGATTTTTTTAAATAATTAATATTTTTTAAAATTAAAATATGTATATAATAATTATTTAAAATGACATGAAGTGAATAAGAATAAGAATATTGAGAAAATTTGTATTTTTATAGATAATTAATATTAAAAAACTAAACTAAATTTTGTTTTCACAAAAAATAAGTTACCTAAAATTAAGTTGGATTTAAAATAGGTTGTGTAATAAATGTAAAATATTTATTACTTTTTAAATATTATTAAAATTAAAAATATTTTTGTTGTTTTTAAAAAAATGAAATTATGTTCGTGAAGTAACGTTTATAGAAATTTAGGAAAAGTTGTCATATATGAGAAGTTGTGCCACATGGTGGTCTTCTTCGTTGTCTTCGTGGTCGTCTTTGTGGTTGTTGTTCGGATGGAAGAGTAGGAAAGGACGGAGGTGGAATGTCATCGTCAGTGCCTTCAATTTCATTGTCATCACTCGGATTTGCGATCACTTATGAAGGCATTGTTGGTCGATAATACTGCATAGATGACATTGGATTGTAGGCAGATGGGGGGTCATGCATGGTAGAGGTTGCAAAGGGATTTGACGGGCAACAAAAAATTGTTGTTGAGATGGAAATGTGGAGTAGTTGAAAGGTGGTTGATGGAATGATGATTGGAATGACATGTGACATTGATCCCTATATCCGAACAACTGGGTCGGTTGAACACCTGGTGGACGAAAAGATTGTTATTCAAATTATTGAACTTGAGAATAAGACCTGATATGATGTTGATAGTGAGGTTGTGTAGTCTTTTGTGGCATATCATACTGTTTTGAAAATATGTGTTAATTTTGGATGAGTGAATGAAGAAAAATAAATAATTTAGTAATTGAACTTACATCATCACCGGACGATGACTGTAAAGGCGTGATGTAGCAGATAGTATGGTTGATGTACCATTGCATGTATGTTGAGTTGTCATGCAAATGGCCATTTCCGTTAAACTGATTTTCGTGAATTAGATGATTATGACGGTCATTCCATATAGCTATCCATGCGACATGATATTGTGGCCAGTATCGATCAGTTCATCCTCTCATATTCTCTTTGTGAAGTTGATCAAGGTTGAATGAGTCACTTGGAATACTCTGTCGAAATCCAAATTGACGCATAACCCTATCAACCTGATGAAATTCAACAGTTGCAAAACATATGAGAGGAACTACAGCCCGTACAGTTGGGGAAACCTCAATAGTGATTAAGCGCCTAACATAATCCACTCGATATGGAGTCCAAAGAAACTGTAAATAAATGTTTGAAACATCAGTAATATGAAATATTCAGTTAAAATGATATGTTAGTTTATATATTAGTCACAACCTCTTTAGCTTTAATGCCATCAAACATTGCTCGTATTTGTGGAACAGTGGTTCCTCCTATGTGCGTCCTATGCATCCTCCGAGTCCACCTAACGTAAGCAAAAGAATATTAAGAACTTTGTTTTCTTATCTCGAAAATTAATACAAAAATAACATACCTTTTCCCGAGTGGGAAACCAACTCCTTGTTGAACTTCTTCATCGATCAATGGTTGAAGTTGCGGAGAAATGCATGTTAGGCGTTCTCATGCCCAACACTGTAAAAAGTAGCGTGCAACCTCCAATAATATCTTGATTAAAGTCTATTCCGTGATCGAGCGCACGATACAGAGAAGTCAATACAACTGACCTTCAACTATAATACCTGACGTTGTTCAAGTCAGCCAACAATAGTAGATACATTAAATGTACCTTACTACCTGAAGAATCAGGCATCAATAGACTCCCTATAAGTGTTAATATGTGGGGCTCGAGCATGTTGAACAATAACATCATCGGTTGTGCAAGTTCCTAAAAAGTGTTGTTGAGGGTGCTATAAATTCGAGCAACTGCTCACAAAAGATACTAAATCACCACTAGTAATCCCGATGACAGCCTGTCCATCACTAGGTAAACCCAATATTAATTCCACATTTTCCAAAGTAACAGTTGTTTCACTGAGAGGAGAGTGAAAGGTACGAGTCTCCGTTCTCCATCTTTCCACTAATGCTGTAATTAGTACGTGGTTGAAGTCAATGTGCTTAAATTTTAACAAATGTCCAAAACCAGAATGATCAATTAAATGTTTGACTTGTTGGTCAAGTATATTCTCATGCTTTAGTACCCAACTTGCATGTCTTCTGGGTCTCAATAGTCTTTCATTACCTTCCCATACGTATATTAGTAACATTTTTTTTTTGGAATCGCAATACAAACATATTCGCGGGAAGACGATGAGATGCCATAAAATTTTAATAAAATAATTCTTGAAAATATAACCAATTTTTAGAGTACCTTTATAGATAATTCTTATTAAAAATGATATTATCAATAAACATTATTTTTCTTAAATTAAAGATAAGAAAAAGATATTTACATATACTAATTAAAGAGTACTGAATATAACATATTAAAGAGTACTTAATATAACATATTATAAAAAAAATTATTGAAAGTAATAAATTATGTACGAACAATAAAAATATAAGAAAAATAAAATAAAAATATGTTTTTAAGCAATTGTTTGTCAATGTTTGAATTGTTAGACGATTTTTTCTTTCTCCATTACCGGCCCGAAGGAGAAAAAAATTGACAGAGGGATTTGATATCAATTAATTATATTAACTTGCCTTTTTTATAAGTTGATACTGATTAAATTTCATGTTTTAAACTATCATTTTTAAATTTTTTTAACAGAATAATATATTTCTCACACGTTAATATGAATTTTATCTTAAACTTTTATTTTAATTTTTGTTCATTTTCTACCAATTCGCATGACTTCGATGATATTATCAATAAACATTAATTTTTTCAAATTAAAGATAAAAAAAAATATTTACATATACTAATTAAAGAATACTGAATATAATATATTAAATAATTTTATTCATTTAAAATATAAGTATTAAATATGTTTGTGTGTGGATAATGTATTAAAATATAAGTATTCAAATAAAAGTATTAAAATATAACATATAGTACATGTGCATCTTTTCTGATTTCATTCATTCAACCATATTCATTTTAATATTCAAAATTAAAGTTTCTGCGTGGATAACTTGTGGTCACCTTCCTCTTTGTCCTTTTCTGTATTAGGTCAAGAACTAGGTCTCTTCTACCACTGGCTATATCCCACTAAATGGAGAACAATTCATTTATGTCTCTGTCTCTATTCCATCGTCAGAGATTCTTATTCTACTCCTTACTATTTATAAAATACTCATACTCATACTCTATTCTTTAAACTTAATAATCAGCTATAATGGAAGACATTGTATGAAAATAAAAAATATTAGTTGAATTTTGTTAATGTTTTTAAAACAGATTTCAAGTAGTTAATTTTGTTTACAAATTTAAAAATATTAGTACATTAGAACTAAATTATTATAACTAAATTCTTTTACATGTACATATAGAACTAAATTTTGGTCAAAACCAAGATAAAATATTCGAGAGAACTTACCTTTGTGATTGAATGTCACACCTAAGTACTTTGGAACAATGACAAAGTTGGAAAGTGTTTTGTGTAGGAGATAAACTCTATTAAATAGAGTTGCCTGTGAGTTTGAATAAATGAAAGTTTGAATTCAAACTTCATTTCCAAAAAGAATCTCTGCCATGAAAACTATAGCCATGTGAACATAAAGCTGGAGAGAAAATAAAGCATTGTTGGGTGGTGCACGAAATTGAAATTGAAGTTGCCAATGGTGTATGAACTTTTTTCATTTGGTGCCTATGCAAAGTTGTCAACCATGAAGGCAACTTATTGAAAGTTGCCAATGGTGAATGCAACTTCTTCCAAAGTTGTCAATGGTGAATGCAACTTCTTCCAAAGTTGCTAATGGTGAAGTCAACTTCTTTGTTATCAAATTGGAAAAAAAAATTAAACAAAGTGTAGCGTGGAGTGATGGTTTTCTATCACAAGTACCTGAGGACTTGACTTATGAATAAAAATTTCAAAAATTATGTTAAAATTATATTGTACATACAAAACATTTGTTATATAATGAAACAACAATGCAACCCTGTAGCCTTGCACTCCCTTCTTTGTTCTACACTTTTTCTTATCTTAATTCCTGCTTCCAAGTAAAAAAATTGAGGACAAGGTTTGTGAGATATATTATTTTCTCCTTTTAGTATAAAGTTCAAAGAAAGTTGTAAAGGTAAAGTAAATTTTCCATAACATTCTTGTTTATCATGTTTTTTAAAAATGCAGACGGACACGTGGAATGTCGATGGAACGTCACTAAGCCAGCATGAAGAACCAATAATTAGAGACATCGTGGACGACATAAGTGAAGATGGAGATAACTACGATTTTGATTTGGATGATGAAGATCAGTTCAACAGATCTTCACAATATATTCCGTCTGGCAGTCAATCCGGACATAACATTGATTGCAACCTCAATGAACACACGTCTTTCATGTCAAAGGAGGCGACATTGAATGCCATAAAACGATACCACATAGACAACGGTTACAAATTTGTTGTCGTGAAATCAAAGCCAAATAAATATGTGGCTCGGTGCATACATCATGATGGAGGGTGCGAATGGAGACTACGTGCATCTTTTAGTAAAATCCGAAGTCAATGGGAGATAAAAAAAATTGATGCACAACATAGTTGTTTGTCAACAAATCTTACGGCAGACCATGTTAATTTGGATTCAACCCATATTGTGTCCATGATGCTAACTTCAGTAAAAGCAAACCCTTCCGTCCCAATTAAAAACTTAATTGCAGAAATAAAAAATTTGCATAGCTATACTATCATGTATAGAAAAGCTTGGTTGGGAAAACAGAAAGCTCTTGCTTTGGCGATTGGGAACAGTCCTACAATGATCTTCCTAGATGGTTGGAAGCAGTAAAAGAAATCAATCCGGGGACAATTGTGCAGTATATTGCTTCTCCTTGTATGATTGATGGTGTTCAAGAAAATTCTTCTTACACGTTGGATCGTGTGTTTTGGTCTTTCAAGCTTTGTATCGATGGTTTCAATTTTTGCAAGCCCATTGTACAAGTTGATGGGACATTTCTAACCGGAAGATACCATGGAACATTGTTGACCGCAACCGCTCAAGATGAGAATCGAAACATATTTCCATTGGCGTTTGCGATTGTTGAAGGCGAGACTTGGGAGGCTTTAATTTGGTTCTTCCAATTATTGCGACAATATGTGACATCTCAGCCGAATTTGTGCATGATTACTGATAGAGGAACCGGTATAATTTCAGCATTACAATCCGAAGAAGTTGGATGGGAAGGAGACGACCTCGTTTCTGTGTATTGCATACGCCATATAGCATCGAATTTCAACAAAAAATTCAAAAATGCTGACCTCAAACGATAGTTGATTAACATGAGTAATGACATTCCTTACCTTATTTCACATACAATTACAACCTTTTACCATTTAACTAATTTCATTTACTTCTTTATGACAGCTTATGAGATGAAACAACCCATAGTACAGACAAAGCTATCAGTTATGCGATTTGAGTCCAAACAAGCATTTTCCTGAATAGATCGCATACCATTAGAGAAATGGACTCAAGCATATGATGGGGGAAAGAGGTATGGTCATAAGACCACAAATCTAGCTGAATGCATTAACTTCGTGCTTAAGGGAGCTCGTTCCTTGCCGATTTCTGCTTTGGTTAAGGCAACTTTCAAAAAAACAAAAACATGGTTTGTTGAACGAGTCTTCAAAATAGACACCATGTTACGCGCAGGTCATTATTATTCAGAAGATATCACAACCTTACTTAGAAAAAATCAACAAGATTCGGCTATGTGTTTTGTGGAAAGGTTTAATGCAAAAAATTATGAATTTGATGTCCAAGAATTAGCCACCCCCAACATGGTCGGCGACCTCAATCATATACAGTTAGATTAAATGATTGGTGGTGTGATTGTGGCCACTTCCAAGCTCTTCGATTTCCCCATCGTCATGTTAATGTCGTTTGTTCCTCTTGTCATTTACAAATGACGATATTCATTGATTCAGTTTACAACCTCCACACGATTAAAAAGGCATATCAAGTTGAATATCACCAATTCGAAACGAGGATTATTGGTCTACTTATACCAGGCCAAATTTCATACCAGAATCCCACATGCGACATAAAAACTCGGGACGACCAATTACAACTCGTTTGCATAATGAAATGGATCAATCAATTCAGAACAAGACAAAAAAAATGTTCTTACTGTCGCAATGAAGGTCACAACAGAGGAAATTGTTCATTCAGACAGTAGAGTCATCCTTTGTAATGTTGTTCTCATCAAATATTTTAATATCATCTTCTTTTAATGACTTATATTCAATAATTTAATTTATTTTTAATACATTTATTTTACATAAATACATGTATATTATTACTTTTTACATATTATATAATTTATACTCTCATATATTATATAATCTAAAATTTTATACATAAATTATATCACATTTTTTATAAGTTTATTTTTAACTTTAACAATATTTAAAAAATACTAAATATTTTTAATTTATCAAACAGATCATTTTTAACCCAATTTATTTAAAATTATTGTAAAAAATATTCATTTTAATTATTCAACTTTATATATCATTTTCTTAAATAAAACAAAATTAAATTTTGGTATTATTTATAAAATAATTTTTTTAATTATATATTTTTATTTTTAAAAATATTAATTATCATTTGTTTAAAAAAAATAAAATCAAGTGAACTTGCCAATTGAATTGTCAACTTTAATTGAGATAAAATACACTGAAGTTGCCACTCCAGTATTCAGTTTTATTTAAACTGAAGTTGTTAATCCGGTTGTCAACTTTAATTAAAAAGACAAGTGTACCAGAATTAATGAATTTAATTTATGTTGCCTACATCATTGACAACTGTGACAAAAAAATGTCAATTCCTAACTTTGACAAGAAAACATCATTCCTGTAATTTTGTCTGAATCTGCCTACGTAACTTTAAAAAAAAAAAAACTACACCATTTTGGTAAAATTTTCTATTAAAATATATCTTATATTAATTTATTTATATGAGAGATATTAATTCTTTAAGTATATACCTAACCCACAAATATACGTTTAGCTTTATTACACTTCAACAATTTACTAAATTCGACATTTATTAATGATATACTTCGACCACAATATAGACTTACATTATTTTTTTCATGTGATGGATTTTTACTAAAACAAAGAAAAATACAAATACATTTATGTTTTATATAATTTTATTTAAATTCTTAAAATCAACCCTTTCTATTTTAGTCATAAGTGTAGTAGCTTCACTGAATTTTTTCTATTTATATATATTATATAAAAATTAAAAGAAGAAGAGATAATGTGTGCAGTGTTGTGAGCTGAAATGAGTAGTTGTTTGGTTGCTCCACCATGGCCATGTTCAAGCATGGAGGAAGCGAAGCAGCATCATTCCCTCCTCCTCCGTTTGGGACTCTCTACCGACAACCACGCGATGTCTGGCATCCTCAGCTTCTGCTCCCTCTCCAACCACGGCGACATCAACTACGCCCTCAAACTCTTCACCACTCTTCCCAACCCTGACACCTTCCTCTACAACACTCTCTTCAAAGCCTTCTTCATTTCCCACAACCCTTCCCTCTCCCTCCCCTTCTACTCCCACATGCTGCAACGTTCCATCACACCCAACTCTTTCACCTTCCCCTCTCTCATAAGGACTTGCAAACTCCAACAACAAGTTAAGCAGCTCCATGCACACGTTCTTAAATTCGGGTTTGGAGCAGATACCTTCGCTCTTAACAACTTGATCCATGTGTATTTCGCTTTTGGGTCCTTGGATGATGCTAGGAGGGTGTTTTACACCATGCCTCATCCAAATGTGGTGTCTTGGACAACCCTTGTTTCTGGGTACTCCTACTGGGGACTCGTGGACGAGGCTTTTCGTGTTTTTGAACTCATGCCTTCCAAGAATGGTGTTTCTTGGAACGCCATGATTGCGTGTTTTGTCAAGAGCAACAGGTTCCGTGAGGCGTTTGATTTGTTTCGGAGGATGAGGGTGGAGGAGGTGGAGGTGGATAGGTTTGTGGCTGCTACTATGCTCTCTGCTTGCACGGGAGTGGGGGCCTTAGAGCAAGGGAAATGGATACATGGATGTGTTGAGAGGAGTGGGATTCTGTTGGATTCAAAGCTTGGCACAACCCTTGTTGACATGTATTGCAAGTGTGGTTGTTTGGACAAGGCGTTTCGAGTGTTTTGTGAGTTGGAAGTGAAAGGAGTTTCTTCTTGGAATTGCATGATTGGGGGGTTTGCAATGCATGGCAAAGGAGAGGATGCTATTAGGATTTTTAGGAAGATGGAAGAAGAAGGAACGGTTGTGCCTGATGACATCACTTTTGTGAATGTTCTTACTGCTTGTGCTCATTCGGGTTTGATTGAGGAAGGGTTTTATTACTTTTGTTACATGATTGACGTTCATGGCATTCAACCCACCAAGGAGCATTACGGTTGCATGGTTGATTTGCTTGCTAGAGCTGGAAGGTTAGAGGAGGCAAAAAAGGTCATAGATGAAATGCCTATGAGCCCTGATGCTGCTGTGTTAGGTGCCCTTCTTGGAGCATGTAGAATTCATGGGAATTTGGAGTTGGGGGAGGAGGTAGGCAAGAGACTGATTGAACTAGATCCTGGAAATAGTGGGCGTTATGTGATACTAGGTAATATCTATGCTAGTTGTGGAAAATGGGAACAAGTTGCTGGTGTGAGGAAATTGATGAACGACAGAGGAGTAAAGAAGGAACCGGGATTTTCCATGATTGAAATGGAGGGAGAGGTGAATGAATTTGTTGCAGGGGGGAGAGATCATCCTCTGGCTGATGCTTTATATGCTAAGGTTGGTGAGATGTTAGAAGCAATCAGGGTTGTTGGTTATGTTCCTGACACAGATGGTATGTTGCATGATCTTGTCGAGGAGGAAAGGGAGGATCCTCTGTTCTACCACAGTGAAAAACTTGCAATTGCTTATGGTTTGTTGAAGACTAAACGAGGGGAGACCCTACGTGTCACCAAGAATCTTAGGGTTTGTAAAGATTGTCACCAAGCAAGTAAACTGATCTCTAGGGTTTATGATTGTGATATAATAATAAGGGATAGAAATCGTTTCCACCATTTTAGTAATGGAGAGTGTTCATGTAAAGACTATTGGTAACTACAACAGTGACCAGTTACCAATTTTTTTTCTTTTTTTTTCTTAAAATGTATAAATCCTGTACATCTCATTTGAATCCGAAAGCAAGCAGTATGCTTAATATATACATGTGTGTGTATGTTTTGTACTTCTACTAAATAAAACTGTCATACTGGATCATATGTCTCTTCCATATCAGTAGCAAGCAGTTTCCTTGGTTGGTTCTTGTCTCCTCAAATTTAAACTATGTAGAGGCCTAAATGAGAATAAAGAGTGCTCCGAAGCAGTAATCTCACCATTAATTGAAGAGTTCTGTAAAAGATTCTCTAATCAGATATATAAGGTTTAGTTTGAATTTATTATAGTAGTTTTTTTAATCATGCCTTTGAATAACTCATGATCGTCGCCCAAGGAGAATGCTTAATTTTGTCCATGTATCTAATCATCAGCTTAATAGTTGTGTAAGGTTCATATATGTATTTCAAACCACGAAAACTATGATGTTGGATCGTATTCGTGCTTCATAATTAACAAATACTCAAGTTCATTGTTTGATTTTTTTCCCCTGTTAATTGCATACTTTGTAGCATGCAAAATCAGCATTATTCCACTGGTATATGGATGCCTCCTATTTCTCCAGGAACAAAAGTGAACTTCTCTCTGCAAGTTGTGATAGTCTCTTATGACCCTCATTCTTAGATTATGCACGCACTTCTACCATCTAATTTTAACTTATCATCACTGCATATGTTGGAATATTGAGGAGAATACCGGTAATTAATGATATAATAAATACAGGAGATATCTGATGTGCGTAGAGTGAAACTGCAATGAACTAGTTCCACATTGCTAAGATGATATATGAATCACTGTATAACGTATTATAAAATGAGCTTTACTAGAATTTAACACTCATACCTTTCTCGGCCTTTTGGCTAAGATCAAGTGTAGTATCTGTTCTTATCAGTTTAATATCTGATATGTGGGCTATTGGCCCACACGATATTAAATTAATCTTTTGAAGGGGAGATTTCACAACAGTGGCTTGCTACTGGGAATCTCAGGTGTCGCTCATGTCTTGCACTGCTACATGAGCCAGGCACACCCAACATCTTAGTTTGAATATTAAATAATGAGCCAGGCACACCCAACATCTTAGTTTGAATATTAAATAGTGATTGTTTTAAAAACTAATACCAATTTTAAGGTTGAATATTAAATAATGAGCCAGGCACACCCAACATCTTAGTTTGAATATTAAATAGTGATTGTTTTAAAAACTAATACCAATTTTAAGGTCTCATAGACACTTGGTTGCTTCTGTTTGCACCGTTGATATAATCATTTTAACAATCAGCAAATGTAAGTCCATTCCCCCTGTAAGCTGTTATTATTCTAATTGGAGGAGCAACTTCCATTCAAATGAAAAATATGAAGATTTAAATACACAAATTGTGCAGGAACAGATACATTAATAATTTGTCTCGCATAAGGTTAGGGAGTGCATTGTCGGAACTAATCGATTACCATCTCATTAGGATCGTGATCAAGAAACTCACGATCTCATTAGGATTCTCAGAAACAATCTTGAAGCCATTGTAAGAATCACAGTGTTCTGTCTCACATTCACAACCTTAATCATTTCAGTGTTTTCTTTCTCATCATCCGTATCATTGATCTCAAAGGAAGATCTAAGGTCTCTGGAAAGAATCCAAGTACCAATCTCTAACCTAAAAACATAAAAACATTAGTACCACAAAATTCAATAATCAATAAACCACCATCTACAAAATCAAAATTCAGAAATTACTTGTGAAGGACAAGTCTCACATCCCACCATCTATAAAATCAAAATTCAGAAATTATTTTTCTTATTTTTAAGAGATTGATATGCATGGTATATAATTAGAAAGGCATATGAACTTATATAATTAAAAAACCTATAAATTTGTACACGGTGTCAACTAAAACTTCACATAAACAATGTAAATGTATATAATATAGATCACAACTTTAATGTGATTTATCAATTTAAATCATATTAATTACTTAACTTCAATCATGTAATAATTTTTTTTTATTGTGAAATATGTATGTATATACAAATATATATATATATATATGTAAATATAAGTTAAAAAGAAATGAAAACATTTGTAGATGGTAAAAGAAGCCATTAAGCTTTATAGATGTTTATGTTTCTTGACATTATACCATTTCATGTAGATAATTCTCATTTATTAATCATTTATAACAATTTAGTAAAAAATTTAAACATTTGACGTCACCCTATCTCTGAATATAATAATAATAATAATAATAATAATAATAATAATAATAAAACAATAATAACAAACTATGCCTTTTGCAATAATGAAAAGAATGTATGATAAAGTTTATTTATTTTAACTGTCCTAATAACATCTAAATATAAATATTACAAGACTTTTGCCTTCATTGTGGAGCTATTCCATTTTTTTTTCAATATTCATTTACCCAAACAGAAGGGAAAAGAACATGGCAAAACATTATTAAATTTTTGTATATAAATAAGAAAAAAAAGAAAAACTAAGCCCTCACTAACAAATATTTCTAACCAAATGTTTCATTTAATTCTGTATTCACTATAAGAATATAGATTATTCGCTTCTAAAATTTATATTGGGTTTTAACATTAGTATCAATAGGATATTTCAGTTTTTTTTTTAAGTAAATATTGTTTTATTACTTAAAGTCAACTTAACTTACGTTAAGTCATAATTTTTAAAAATTAAATGTAAAATTAATAAGATTGGAACTATTTTATCTCAATGAAAAAATAAGTTTATTTTTTGCTTCTTTATTTTTTTTTTCAAAGAATATGTGTATCACATATTTTATTTTTATCATTTATATATAATTATGTTTAATATTAAAAATTAAATATTATACTAATGTATAAGTGTTTATTAAAATAGAAAACATGTTGCATGTTTCACAAATTTATCCACATTCTTTCAATGGCACACTTTATTATTAATACATAATGTATTAGGATTTATATGTGTATTTATATTTATTAAAATGAACTGTAAATTTATATTATAATATTTTAATTTATTATAAATTTATATATTCATAGTTTTTAAATATATATATATATATATATATATATTAGTACGGTAATATAACATATGTTCTTGTGATACAACCATGTACTATATTATTTATTAGGATACTATACTTAATAATTAATCATTCATTTAATAACAGGTTGATTGATATTATGAAGGAAGGAGTGATACATTGTGTCATAATGATAGTAACTTCATATAAGAACAATCTTATAATCTTATTCTATTATAAATGTATTATTTATTTATTACATTTATAATTTAGTAAGTAACGAGATATATTTTATTATAAACAGTGATCTTTTATCCTGCCACCATTCCATTTATGTTACCTAGTTGAAAAATATTTTATTTTTATAATTTTAAAATATATTATTTTTGTCATCAAAGTAATTTATAAACAGCTTATTTTTAAATTGGAGAGACCAAAATAAAATTAAAACCAAACATTAATTTTTTTATAAAATAAATCTACATATAACTATAAAAGTATATCATTTAAATATATGTTAATCTTTTACGTTTTATTAATATCTGTAAAAAATAAATAAATAAAAGGATCATATATAAACACTGAGGATATTTTTTTATTTGTTAATTGTTTGTTTCCTATGATTTTATATAAAATAAAAATCATGTGAATAATACTATATGAGAAGAAATTCAATTTGAAACAGTGATACTCTTTTTTATTATTTTAATATATTTTAAACAAAATAAAAATATTACAGATAACAATAGAAAAAATGATTTTTTTTAAGAAATACTTGTTAACTTGATTTTTATTATGTAAAACTCATTTTAAATTAATGAAATGAAAGTAAGAAACCTAACTCACCTCATAAATATTACAATTAATTCAAGGAAGAAATGTTTGTTTTGTAGGATGACTCGGTGGAGCAAAATTCTTAGGGAACATTCATTACGCAAGGACATGAATACATATTAGCGGTTGTCATTGATTGTCCAGAGCATCTGGGATGTGTTCGTGGTATTGGATGAGGGATAGGCATTATGTAATTCTTTGGTACTCCAGCTCAACATGTTACTTTATCACAACTTAGTGAGGTCGACAAAAAACTTCTCAAAGATGAGTTGAGGGATGAGTTGTTTTCGAAAATGTAAGCAGAGTTAGTATCCATGGGAGTGTCCATTCAGCCTCCTACACCTTCACCTCCTAAGGTTTCCCCTATTCTTATTAGCACAAAGAGAAGTTGTCCTATTGTTGAAGAAACAGAGGATGGTGGTGTTGATATCCATGTTGACTGCAAATTGTACGTTAATGATCCTCCCCAACATTTGGTGGCCTTAGGTAAATTTTATTCCAATTATATTTTTTGGTGTAGACTTTGTTTATTCTCATATATTTATGTGGTCTTAGGTAAAATCTTTAAGTTAGGATTGACCATTCACCACCAGACGATTAAGGATGATATGATACGAGTGGTGGTTATAAATGTTCGAGATTCTTGTAGTAGAGTTCATATGCCCATTGAGGAGGTTCAAATAGTAGGACAGACCCCAAGAAGTTTTATCATTTGGTCAACTAGATTGGCCGATTGTAGTAAGAGATGTTTTTATCCTTTTTAATATCTTCACACGAGTTATATTTATATACTAATTTTATTTAAATTTAGGATGAGTCTAAAAATTCAAAAGTTGTCAACCCTTTAGAACCACAAATGTTTTATCTCCAACAACTTGGTGTTGTGGTAGTGACAATGGGAAAACAAATTTTCCAATTAGATATGCCTCTTGATGTTGTAGGCAGGGCCAATAACATCATTATATATATATATATATATATATATATATATATATATATATATATATATATATATATATCATAAGAATATTTGTGAGATTGTTACTGGTACTAATCAACTATCTATATCGGTTCTACAACTTTGGTTGTTGTAAGTATAATTTCATTAACTTTTAAAATAGTTTAATACATTCATATTTTACTCTAACATTATTTTTTCAATGTCCAAGTTATTTACATAACCTATGCATTGAGAAGAAGAATGCTTATCTTTATGGATTTTTTGACCCGGTTGCCATTTATAGTGTAGGAAATAAAGTGAGTGAAGTGCAAACATACTTAATAGGGACATTTCTAAATTTAGGCAAAGAAGTGTATTTAGCACCTTACTTGCATGAGTAAGTATAAAATTTTAAACTACAGTTAATTAATTTAGAACTTATTTATTATTAATATTATTATAACTTGTAGGGGTCATTGACAGTGCATAAGAAAACTAACACTTTGGCCATCAAACATTTATTAGACGCGTAAGTTTTTTTTATTGTATTATATTTCCTATCTTAATAATTAATATAAATTAAAGAATGTCTACTTTTTATAGGACTCTAGAGGCTCATTCGAGATTGTAAGGACTTGCACATGTAGCTAGAAAGAATATACAATTAATTGCAGCTAATGTAACTTATTTGTCTCACCACTATTTATTTATGATATAAAATATATCTTATGTTAGTATTTTAATTTGCAGTGTTCACATCAATCGAGAAGCTATAAGTTTGGATATTATGTAATGAAACACATGTAGACAATCATATCCGCAAACATTACTGACTCATGAAGAGAGGTAATAAAATATTTACTCAAATACCTTAATTATTTAATTTTGAATTTCACTTTTTATTGATTAAGTCAATTTTTTTGTAGTTATTCAACAACCCATCTCCATACATTAGAATGCATTGTGTTTCATTCTTTTTAAACGTTTATGATAAGATGTAAATTTTGTTAGTTTATTTAAATATACAATGAATGTTATATTTATCTTTTTTGCACAATGTTTATTGAATATCAATGAATGAGTGTGTATGGCAATTGTATGCAATTGTCTTGATAACATTGATATGCAGGTGATAGTTATTAATGAATGAAGTAAAATTGGTCCATGAATGGGTTTGTCAATAAATTGTATGCAATTGTATGGATAACATTGATATGCAAGTGATTGTTATTAATGAATTGAGTAAAATTGATCAATGAATGAGTTTGTCTGGAAATTGTATGCAATTGTCTAAATTACATTGATATACATGTGATTGTTATTAATGAATGGGGGAAATTTGATAATGAATGAGTTTGTCTGTAAATTGTATGCAATTGTAGATAACATTGATATGTAGGTGATTGTTATTAATGAATGAGGGAAAATTGATCAATGAATGAGTTTGTCTATGAATTATATGCAATTGTATGGATAACATTGATACGCAGGTGATTGTTATTAATGAATGAGGAAAAATTGATCAATGAATGAGTTTATTTGGAAATTGTATACAATGGTCTGGATAACATTAATATGCAGGTAATTGTTATTAATGAATGCAAAAAAATGATAAAGCAAACGTTTTTTTTTAAATAAACTTATTATGACAGTTAGTGTAATATATGACATAAAAAGTCTGATTTACTATAAAGGGTAGTAGTAATATTTTTCATAAAAAATCACTTACTATGATAGTAAATAATATTTTTATGACAATTCTAGAAATATCAGTCATAACAAGTGTTGTCATGACAAATATTTTACACATTTTATGACGGTTTACATACAACAGTCATAGTAAGTCAACTTACTATGTTAGTCTTTCAACCGATATAGAAAGTGTTGAATTTTTATATCGCTTGATTTTATGTTACCATCAAAACCGTCATAAAAAATATTGTAAAACTGTCATAAAAAGTTCTTTTTCACTAGTGTCAGTTTTATCTTAGGAAGAAAAAAAATATTATCTTCGTCTTTTTAAAAAATATCATTTATTTATTCCTCAATTATTTTTTTTCCTTTTCATATTTTTTTTAAAAAACTTCTATTTTTTTTTTAAATTTCCATCTTCTCTTTTGTACAATTTCATAACAATGTCCGATTGATAATGTAGGTGAAAAAACTTCATACAACAAAAAAATATATAAAGAAAAAGTCACTATAATGTGATGGTTACTGCTAATTTATAGGTCATCATCAATATAAATATAAATATGAAAGATGTATGAAAAGAGGCAACAAACATGTTTCAAGTTAGTCTTGAAGAACTTTTTTATGTTCATTCAGGTTAACATCTTATTATTTATCAATGGTTTACCTCAAAATTATAATTAACATCTATAATTTTATAAACTTTTGCTGACTTTTGTTCTACATTTATGAATAGTTTTCTTATAGTGATTAAAATTAATTTCACACACCATTTTAATTTATATTTTTAATATAAAAGCTATTGTAAATATCTACCTATCTTCAAATTACGTTATCATAGAAATCCATAATAGATAAAACATTGAATAAATTGGACTTTTATTAACACGAGATTATATACTGTAAAATCTTATGAGAGAAATTATGATTTCTTAGTAATGACAGTAAAGAAATTGTTATAGTGTTAAAATTATTTATTTTAAACATGATGAGTTCAGTGATAGTTTATGAAATTGTTAGTTGACTTTAGAGTCAATTCATTCAAAATTAATTTTACGTTCAAATGTAACTAAATCAATATTTCTTTCTAATTTTTTTTTTTCAATTTGAATGTGATTTTATATGTCAGAATCAATTTCTTATATTTAATAAAAGTAGGTTTAATTTTTTTATATTTTTAAGGTGTAATTACGTTTTTTTTTCATCTAGTGTAATTTAATAAAATGAAGCTAAAGTGAACTCTGCTAAACATTTTCAATATGCGTAAGCAGTTTTAGGGGATTTAATTGTAACTTTTAACGTAGTGGGTGGAAACTTAATCCAAAAAACTAAATTAAACCTTTTTAAAAAAAATTAAAAATAAATTGATTTTTTTAAATTACTAAATATTATATTAAATTGAACATCGATTTTAAATGTAAATATAAAAAGGTAATTATACCTATTTTTAATTAACTTTTTGTAGTTGGATTTTTTTTCTCACTATAATATAATAGTAAGATGTTTATATAATTTTCTGATTAACTAGCTCCTTTATTCTTCTATAACTCTTCTTAAAGAAAGAATGGAAAAATTAGCTGAGCAATTAGATACAAAGAGGAAATTAATTAGAGGAATTAAAAATTTAAAAATAAAATAAATGTCCCAAAAATTGATGGGTGATGATGATAATGTTTGAAATTAGAGTTAAAAGTGAAGTGAAAGGTTTGCAAAAATGGTTGATGGGACCATGAGAGATGAGAAGAGAAAGATTAAGGTAAAAGTAGTGAGACCCACAAACAGCACATTCCACTTCAACTTATTTATTATCTTAAAAAATATTTTTTATAAATTATTAATTAATAATTTTAAAAAGTTAATACATATTTTTCATTAAATAACTTATACTTAAACCAGTTTTATTTTATTTACAATTTGGTATTTTTTTTCCTTTAATACAGGTATTTGATAGAAAATCTGTTAATTTTTTTTAAAAATATTTTGTTACGGTGCAATAATCCAATTTTGTTGAATTTAAATTTTTATTAACATCAAATATAAAAATATATCTTAATAAACAATGTTTTACAGTTTAAAAATATTACTTAGTAATGTTATTTTTCAATCAAATTCTACAAGATATTTTGATGCCATTTTCACCAACTATAATTATTTGAAATAATATTAGTTAAGACTATTTTTAAATAATATTTTAATTTATTTATAAAAATTTAATTATCCTAAAAATTTCATTCTAAGCACACTAATGATAAATAAATTAATCTAAATAAGATAAGACAAATAAAAAAATTGGGTGATGAAAGAAGATAGACGAATGAAAACAAAACTCTCCCCCGTTGTGCCAAGCTGTCATCCATTCTATTTTAATTTAAAAGTTTATATTATTTTCATCGCTAAAAAAATAAGAAATAAAAAAAGGTGGATTAATATGAGATTAAATAAGTAATTGATTAATTAATAATTAATAAAATATTATCTGACAACGGTTCCTTTCCTAATTCCATTGTTTGTTCCATCTCATGGTACAGCACACAGGTCGAACTTCCTCGTTGTGTTGTGTTGTGTTCTGTTTTCGTGTGTTGTTCTGCTCTTTCTTTCTCTTTCTCTTTCTCTCCCACCGCTATTCATTCAATCTTCAATTTTCAATTTCATCCAATCCAAACCTTCCACATTCTCCTTCTGCATTCTCCGTTCCTTTCTCAACAATTATTATGCATCATCGTCCTAATCGTCTTCTCTCACCGACCACCTAGGGTTTCTCTCCCACTTTAGGTTTTTGCTTTTTTGCCGGGATTCTGGGGGCAGACTTAATCTCCGGCAGCTATGGCCTCCAATTTGCAGATGAGTCCTCAGGTGGAGCAGATCCACGGTGAAATTCGCGACAACTTTCGTGCCCTCGCGTATGCCCTCTCTTAATTCTCTCTTCCTATCATTACGTGTTTTGTCGTACTCGTTGAGATTTAGGAATTAATTTGATAAATGATAATATTGGTAGTGGTAGATGTTGTGATTTGTGATTTTATGATTGTTGAAATTCGGGGATTGATTATCCTCTGAAATGTAATTTTATGTGATTTTAGACTTAGGGTTGTTTAGCCCCTAGGTTTGGTGGTGGTTTAACTTTTCTATTGAGGGGATTCGTTTGTATTATTTATGCAGAAGAAAAGAGTTTTCTTCTGGACTTTAACGGGTAGTGAGACTCTAGGGAGGAGTTGCTTGTTTTTTTTACCACTACACATGTTTTCTCCGGTCACAGTGATTTATTTTTCATCTCTTGAAACTCTGAATATTACTGACTTGGATGGCCTAGATTTCCCTCTCCCATTCAAAATATGGGTTGAACCAGTTGTTGGGAGTTACGTTATCCTTCCTTTGTTTATCTTTATACAAGTGACTTGTGGTTTGGTTGTATTTTTCTTTTGCTTTAGTCTTGTGATAATGTATCCTTAGTTGGTGCTACGATTATAGTTATCAAATGTTAGTTCATGGAGAAGGAAACGTAGGAACCAGGGATTAATGATCTTTGGTAAATAGATCCCATTGTTTAAGCAGTTGGGGACGTCTTATAATGTGGATGATCTGTAATGTGTTGCTTAGTTTATTTATTGTTGACAAGCTTTACCTTTTGCATCCAGAAATGGCTTCCAGAAGCTGGATAAGATTAAAGATGCCAATAGACAAACTAATCAGCTTGAAGAACTCACGGACAAGATGAGGGAGTCCAAAAGGTTAGTAGATATGCATTTTTATATTTTTAATCTTGTTATCACTCAGTGTAAACTATATCTCTCTGAACAAGATAATAAAACTGTGAATGGGAGGGAAATGCACTCTATTCAAAATATCACCTTTTCTTCTCCCCATAGGTTGGCATGGTGGAAAATTTGCTTGTTACTGTTAAACGTAATAGCAAGAGATCTGTAATGGAATTTACATCTTATACCAATTTCCCAGGATTTGATGATGTTTAACATGGGTGAATATTTTATGGAAAAGAAATGGATGGTTATTTTTGTTGTTTATCATGCTGTTGATGTGCTTTCCAGACTTCTTATTTGTCAGGTAGAATTAATTTTCTTTTTTTCAATGCCTCATTTTTGAAACAAGTCAAATTCCCTGTGATTAATGGTTTCAGGTTGATAAAGGAATTTGATCGTAAAATTAAAGATGAAGAGGGGAGAAACCCCCCAGAAGTGAATAAGCAACTGAATGATGAAAAACAATCAATGGTCAGTACCCAGAACACTTATTGTCAAGACACATAAAGTGATTCCCAGATTATCAGAAAGTAGCTCGTGTCTGAGAATTTTGCATGTTTGTTACACACTGCATGTGCATTTAAACAAACAGCCAACTCTTTAAGTTTCCTAATGTACATTCTTCTTGCAGATCAAGGAGCTAAACTCATATGTGGCATTGCGAAAAACGTAAGTTTATCTTTCCATTTCTTTCTTTAACATACTCAAATTGATTCTCTTCAAAGTTATGGAACAAATCAGATTGTCAAGACCAAGCTTCTTTATGGGCATATTCAATTTTCTAAATCATGAATTCATGACAAATGTTACTGCAAAGATTAGCAGAACGAACAAAGCAAAATTCAGTTTCCCTTTTTGTTAACTCTACTGCTAAATAAGGTTTTGGAGCTTTGAAAGGAGGATTTATGTTATCACTTCAATAATTGACAGGTACATGAACACCATTGGAAATAAAAAACTTGAACTTTTTGACAATGGAGCTGGAGCAAGCGAACCTACAGCAGATGAAAACGTTCGAATGGCATCTGGTAAGGTGTTTGATGGAATTAGTAATTGGTGCAATGAGGTGTTGTCAGAATTTTGCCATATTAATGAAATCGATTTCACAGTATATTTGTGCTTCTGTTGTAATAAGTTTCCATATAGAAATTGTGCATTGTGTGATTACTGATTTTTGCAAAGGCATACTTCAAGTTTTTATATTTATTGGTGTGTCCTTCTTGGGGTTGGGTGTGCATTTGGGTAAACAGCTTATCTTGTAGTAAATGACCAATTAAGAGTTTATCGAATAAGTACCTAAGATGAAGAGCTAATAGCTGTAAGCGGTTTTCATAAGCTATCTTGGAGAGCTTGTTTTAATAGCTGCGGGCTGTGACAGAACTCACAGATGGAGGTAACGGCAATGTTGGGTGCGCTGTGGGGGTACATGAACCAAAGGAGGTTGTGGGGTAGGGTGTTTGGGTTTGAGTCGGGTTGTATGACCCAACCTTTTTTCTAAAAAAACAAATACAATTGGGTTGACTACTGGGTTGGGCCGGGTGTATAACCCAATATAGAAACCAAAAGAGAAAAGAAACTAGGGATTGAATGCCTCAGGTTGGGTCTGGTCGCACTGTCCCTGGGTTTCTTTGCGAAGATGTTTGCACTGTGGGATTGTGATTTGTGCCATGGCCGTTCCGAACCGCCATTCTGTGACACCCAAGACAACATAGCACTGCCATGCAAAATATTCACCACGGAAATCCTCCATGGCATGACTGCTTTTTTTGACAACACTGTCATAGATATTTTCATACGTTCTCCAAGTCTCGACACCTACACAAATACTTGTGTCATAATAAGACAACTAGTCTACATAAGTTCTTCCAAGCACACCCTTGGCATGCTTATTTATATTTCTGTGTAGCAAGTAGTAAAGTAACTAGTAAATGTCCTATTTATCTTAGCAATAATGCCTTTTGCCTCTATTATAGAAATGTCAAATCAAGAACTAATCAATTCTGGGACAAAGACAATGGATGAAACTGACCAGGCTATTGAGAGATCTAAGCAGGTGAGTCTCTTCATACTTACACCTGGATTGCTGCTGCTGGGCCTTTGTTCTTACTCCTTCAATGTAGGTTGTACATCAAACAATTGAAGTTGGCACCCAAACTGCTGCTACCTTGAAAGGCCAAGTAAGTCTGATTTGCATTGAGTATGCTATAAATAAGTGCTAGATAACAATTTTGACCACTTTTCTGTTTATTATTCTGCAGACTGACCAAATGGGCCGTATTGTTAATGAACTTGATTCAATTCAGTTCTCAATTAAAAAGGCCTCCCAACTTGTTAAGGAGATTAGTAGACAGGTTGGCTTCAATTTCATTTCTTCCATGCACTGTTTACTTTCCTTCAAGACTGTCATGGAACTAATTTGTATTTCCCTATTTCAGGTAGCTACAGACAAGTGCATCATGCTTTTTCTGTTCCTTATCGTCTGTGGTGTAATTGCCATTATTGTCGTAAAGGTATCATTTTCATGTATTACTTTATGGATTTGTTCTGGATATTTTTTTCCTGTCAAATTATGGTACAGTTTTTAAAGAACTAAGATGCTCCGACAATTTATTTGAAAGAAGCCTTTTACAGGAAACATTTGAAATAACTTAATTTGGAATATCATTATACAATCTAACGTGGTGAGAACTTATATTGCATGATGATCTGCACTAGTGATTGCCTATTAAAGAAATGGTTATGTTCAATGCGCCATCTACAGATTTTCCGTTGTGCATAATGAATGTTTCATATTTATGCACAACACCTACACTGTGCTTCTGTTTTAACTGTTATCTTCTGTAGATTGTGCATCCCGGCAACAAAGATATTAGGGATATCCCGGGATTGGCACCTCCGGTTCCCACAAGGAGGCTTTTGTATGCAAGGACAACAGATCATTTCAATTAATTCTTATATTTGAACAAGAGTGAACTGCATCCTACTCCTCAATTGATTCTTGCTCTCATTAATGCGGAAGTTGGAGGATTGCTGTCTGGAGGCATTATTTTGGTCTCTTCAATTAATTAAATATATGTACACTTGCATACCCTTGTTTGTGATTTTATGTAAATCACACGAGAGCCTTCTGCTTTTCTTTCGAGTGCCATGTTCCGTTATTGTATCATTCCAAAAGTGTAGGACCAGAGAATGTAATACTGTTAAATTCGTTCTGTATATGTCTAATTCAAAGGAGATTTGCCCCCCCCCTCCCCCCTATTTCTCTTTAATGTACACACGCATTCCAAACTGTCTGATGGATTGGTTTTGTAAATTACATTCAGGGTTGAGCTTGCAGTTGTTCATATCAACTTTCTTTACTTCGGCCTTCAAGCCCCAATATTTGTTTAATTTAAATATTTTTGAAAAAAAACCGATACGTGTCGGTTATATTTTCAGTTACCTGACCCGCCTTTGAATGCGAAGGAGCCTACTCTGTTCTCTAAATTCCAGTAATTATCTAAGTATTCTTTCGTTAATTTTTATGTTAGGGATCATCATTTACTGCAGAAGACGCAGTCCAAATGGAATGTATTAAAAAGTCTGACTTACAAGTATTTTGAATATTCACTCTGGAATACTCTATTATATAATGTATCATACAGAACAATTATTTTTAGGAACAGTTTAATTTCTTCCTAAAATTTTAAAATCAACTTTCCTGATGGTATCTGGAAATATGATGTTTCTGGTAGGGACAAAGATTGGTGACTAAATTGGTGTGACGGTTGCACGGTGCTTGAAATGGGGTGGAATGAAGTGTTGTTTTTTCTCCAACAGTAGCTTGCAACGACTTGTCTAGAAATTTTGAAAGTTATTTTCTTTGTTACACTACTTTGAGAAGTGGTGGAATAAATTATGGATACATGAAGAAATAAGTTTCCCCTGATATGTTACGTGTCAAGAGAAGACCAGTATATATTGTTCTGAGGAGCTCTATCCCTAAAATCAACTGTTAATTCAGTTTTAAGAATATTATAGGAAATATATATACTTGCAATACATGATGATAATTATACCAATAGACTCTTAGAGGCCTTTTCAGAGAAAACCAACCTTCATTCAAAATTTTGTGCCCCAAATGGTGGTAATAAATTTAAACTGATATAGGAATTAAGAGGAGATTTGGTCCCCCACTCTGGTCTTAAACCTCGGATCAGCACATGAATGTGATTACAAAGAGCAAGCACGAAGGATTCCATTATTTGAGAAAGAATAGAGTGGTTTTCGCCAACTTCCACTTGTTCTTTCTCCATTTTGGAGAAAGATATATGATAAATATTGAATTGGGGTTTTCATTTTGCATGGTTGGCTAGCTGCATGCGTCCAATATGAGATACCCTTGATGAAGAAATTAACGGTGCTTCTTCATCAAAATTCATATCAGAAAGAGAACCATTGCCCCCACTACTTCCTCCACTAACATTATCTGGCATATACAAATCAGATGACCTCTTCTCGAATTTCCAGTCCTGTATGTCAATGGAATTGATCAGATAAGATAAATAAACTATAAATTAAAATGACCATGCATAAAATGTGTGAGAAAATTTTCTTGATCTTTATCAGTTACTTAATTCTTAACTCATGCTACCATGTATAACAAGTTTACATGGGCTCAAACAAATACTGAAGTTATGCCAAGAAGATACCTTTGTCATTCGATCTGGAATAATTTCAGCCGGTGATTGAGAGGCTCGGACATCCCTAACCTTAATGTAATTGTACATCACAACTCCACATAGTGCTGCAGGTAAAATATGAAAGGATGAGGAGGGAGGGAGACTAAAAAGAATTGATCTTTTCAAACAAAACTTACCAATAGCATAGCCAATTATATTCAGCCATGTTATTGCTGACTCTGGAAATATCACGGTAGAAAGGGCTATTAATATCCAGTCTTTAAGCACTCCAGCAACCCGTACGGTTACGGCACCGGTTCTACCAATTACTAAGAAAATGGAAAAATTCAAGGCTAAAGCACACAGAGCATTGGAAAAGAATATCCAAAAGTTGAACTGAATCTGTGAAACTTCCATCACGGGCTTTTCCAGCAGGTACCAAGGCACAAAGAGAAACACAAAACTGCATTCAACAAAGTACAAATGAATGAGCAGATCACATATGGTAAGCTGGTTTTGTACAAATGCAGCATTGATACCACCAATAACAGTTAACTAATAACGGAGGCAATAACATTGATATGAGAAAAATCATATACTTAGAAGAAACTAAAAATACAAGAATGACTGCTGCATATTACACATTGATGCACGAATACTTCTATTTGTATTTTCTGATACTCTAAGATACTTCATGGATACTTGTTGATGTATGATGATAATTATTCCGGTGCGTCCAATATATTCTACATCCAATATATTCTCACATCGCTTAAGAATAGAGATCAATAACAGTTTATATACACCTTCCTCTTTTAACCTTTTGATGTGTCTTCTAAAGATAAAACACTAACGGAATTCCGAATTTTGAAGTGGATAATTTAAGGATTTTTATAGTATGCATCTATCACGTACTTTTGTTATTTTTAAAGTGCATCTCCCCGTATCAGATACTCTTCGTATCCGTGTATCATACATCTAATCACGTATGTGCATGTTGTGCAGTGCAGGTACATCGCCCCAAAATACACATTAGCACTATATTATCATTGATAGGAACATGCTTTGTATGGGTAGCAGTGTTAATATGACCTCTGCATAGACTCAATTAACTATTTATACCTGCATGGAGCTATGTAATATAAGCTTGTAATAGGATTTAAACTCAAGCCCTTCTTCTGTAAAAGGACTTGTGTTAAGACCAGTCTTAAAGCTTCAGCAAAAATGCCCGTGACCTGGTAAACTGTACCAACTACATTAAAATTAATTTCTCCGTAGGAGGAAATGACAACTCCAACACTGACCAGCAACATGTTGAAGAACACATCACACCTCGCTTTGTCAGTGCCACAAATAACAGCCACGAGGAATGTTGCCACGGGCACTGAAAAATCATGTTTTAGAATCAAGAAAATATCATTCAGAGAGTAAGCAAAGCATTTGACGTCTGTTAAAAAACGTACTTAGAGCTTTGAGCATCTGGATGAAGGCCACAGAAATATGCAAATAAGCTGTGTTACCAAACCTGTAAAGACAGAATAAATTCTTCATAAAAACATGATTGTTTCTTCAGAAGTACTGATATTGCAGAAGGTGTGAGAATGTGAATAGAGCACACAAGTTTCACCAAAGTAGTACAACTTATCATAATTTTCTTAGAAACATCATAGTTAGATTGAACGGATTAATTAAAATGGTAGAAAATGAACAAATTCCAAATGTGTAGGTGACGCAAAAAGTAAAATATACTTTTCTGGCAAGCATATTATAATAACTTAAGGCCACAGACAATCTATTCCAGAGTTTGATAATGACCTTTCATTGGATAGAGAATCGTGATCATTCCAATACTAAATGATCCACTTCACTCTTTATTATGCCAGATTCTTTGAAAAAGGGCTTTCATTTGAGATCATATAACTTCATGCCTACAGTACCATCTTAATAGTTTTAGTCGATGCAGGAGTGTCATCTCCATCCTAATGCGGGCTAATGTCCGAATATCCTTAAAGGTTACATTAGAAAAAAAGTTTTGAAAACCAAATCCTACTGACAAGAAATTGGTTAGGTCCCCAGTCTAGATTATTCAGAAGTGTGGCACAGAAAAGAAGGGTAAAAAGTAGGCCAAAAACAGTCAAAACTAATTAAGAAGTAAACCAGACTTTTCACAAATGTGAAGGATACTCCCATTATCAAATCTGAGGATAAGTTTTATCCCAACTCAGAGCAACTTCAGTTTGCCCATGTTGTACTGCTTACCAAAGACTTGAAGCAAAGAAAGCACTAATTGGTATCACGCAAGTTGCATATCTGCAATGCAATAAAGAAAGTGTTTTAAGAAATAACTTGTCAAAGGAGAAGAAGCTCAAAAAGGCTTCAACTCAAAGACACACTTACATTTCAAATGTCATTTTGACAGGAGATACAACCTGCAATCAGAGAAAAGGAAAATAACTTAAGATAATCAAATAACCAGGCAAAGAAAGTGACCAAAACAAGGGTGAAAGGAAGGCACTAAAAGTTCAGGTAAGAGGAAGAGTTGTGCAAATGGCACAAAGAAGCACATCTTAATGAAAGTGAAACACTAACATCAACATTTACACAAGCACGTAAGCATATAAAAAGGTTTTTTTAGAAATCACATCATTGACTTGAGATTCACCCACAAAAGAAAACTATAATTAATGGTAACACTAACAAACAGAACATGATAGCGGTGCCCCTAGATGCGATCAATATCAAAGCCTATACACTCGAATAAAGAACACAGTAACATCCACTGTAGAAACTTAGCACACAATTCAACTTTTTGGTCAAAAATAAAGCCAACACTGAATACTAAAGGCACTCAAAATTGACAATAAACCAGCAAAAGGAGCATATTCTCAAAGTACAACACTACACCAAAACAAAAACGGCACAACATACCTTAAAGACCCGGACAAGAAAAAATGCCACTGCCCCAGAAAAGCCCATGTGAATCATGGTCAGTGTTATAGGAAGCGGAAAGTTAAAGTACTTTGGAGATAGAACCCACTGCAAATTTTATTGAAAAGAAAAAACATGATACTACATTAGAGATGCTGTAACTAAAAGTAAAATCTAGTTGAAGGTTGCTATGTATATATATAGTCACTAATATACCTTGTTGTACAAAATGACTCCAGAAGAAAGCAAAATGTAGACAAACAAGTAGAAATAAGTGAAGAAGAGCGTTTTGTTAATCATTTTGGTCCCAAAGAAAGAAGAAGCTTCAGAAGCATAAAAGGTTCAGTTACACGAGGATCCAAAACTGGGATGAGGTGAACGCGGTTGTTCAAGACCCATCTCCTAAAATGGAGCAAAGCTCGTATCTTTGGAGTTGCAGCATCGATTCAAACGCTGGAACATGAAGCAGAGAGAAAAGGGCACGTGCAGAAAAACAAAGAAGATATGGGTTTGTGGCTATCTATGGCGCGAAGCGAAGCAATGAAGGGAAGATCCAGGTTCGCGCGAGTGGGGTTCAAATGGAGCAGAGAGCGCGTGAAGAGGAGAAGAAGCGTGTGGGAGCATGTGTCTGTGTGAAATGTTATTCTGCATAGGACGAGTAACGGACCTGCAACATTGGTACTACACAGTACTGTACCTTCTGTCCCATACTTTTCAAACTTTATGTATAGAAAATGTATAATATTCTTATAAATTATTTTTTGGTTTCAGAATAATTTTATTTATACCGAATTTAAAAATGACTTTTTGATTCTAAACAAAAATAATTGTAGTTTATTGTATTTAATTAAATATAAAAGTTTAAGCATATATTGACTTAGACTCCTTGTAAGTCTTTGTAAAAATGAATTTAAATTTTATCTAAACCTATCATTCATCCATGTAAGTTTGTAATTAAATTGAGATAAAAATTGACTTGCGATGATCTTAACTTTGTAAAAATTCTGTTTAATTTTTGTGTCTTTATTATGTAGTTATTGTGCTTACGTTACGGATACATGGTGCATTTATGGCGTTGTGTCGGTGATGATGTTGCTCCCAAGGGAGAGGGAGGATAGGAATAAAAAATTATAATTTAAGTCAATAATTTTCATATTCAAATAGTTTAAAATTGGAATAAAAAATTTATTAAACCATAGGACACGTGATTCTAAAAAATTCTTAATTTGAAGAAAAATAAAATAAAATTAACTAGATAAATATTTTGGAATATTATATCCATATAATTATATAAGATGGTCCGGTAATCTAATAAATTTATAATAAAATAGATTTTAGATGATTTTAATATTATTTAAAATTATTCATCTATATAAAAATATAGCAAACTAATAACTAATTGTAATCAAGGTTGAATGCGAACATAAGAAATATTTCAATTAGTAGTTCAATAAATCGATACGATGCATTTGGAAATTAATATGAAGATTGATATATGATTGATGAACTCAATTATCTTATAAAAAAATTCTGACATATTGGGTATTGATTTTGCCACGAATGTTTGATCCAGCCCATTTTTCTTATGGACTACGGAAACTTTTTGATAAATGGAACAGCAATAGCTTCTGATATATAGTTGGTGGCCAAAAATTTAGCCAACTTCATTTTTCATATTTCAAAGCTAAACTGATGGAACAACAACAAACCTTAAAAAACAACTAACCTAGTTTGAAGACAATCTGGCATGTCTATGATTCCTTCAATTTTCACAATTAATATCTCAGAATTTGTTTATTACTCTTACTGTTAGTTCTTTTAGTCTTTTTTTAATACTACATTTGAGAGTTATCATCTATTTTATTTCCTGAAAGAGTTGACACCATCACTTTGATCCTTCAATCATTGAAAAAGTGACATCAAAATCATTGTGTAATGCAAATCACAGGTTGATGTGTAAAAATTGATGACATATGGAGCTAAATTAATACTTACAAATAAGACATTGGATTAATATATTATATTCTTATCATCAACCAATTAAATCAATCTTAATTCATTCAAAAGACCAAATTGATTAGTGCCATATATATTTGACAGTTTGAAAAGTTCTTTTGTGACAAACATGATCTCAGCTTTAGAAGCCCAGAAAGAAGCAGAAATTGAAGAATTGAAAACTGAACTTCCAATAAGAAAATGGCCAGTTTTAGGTAGGAGGGGATTGCAGTCAGCATCATGGTTCATGACAAGCACTTTCTATCCTCTGCATAAGACATGTTTTAAAAAACAAAAACACATTAAAGTATGTAGAAATGTTGGAGTTATGCATAAACCTGAACCAGAGGCAACCTCTGCATAATAATTATTAAAAGGAATCTTGGTGAAGTGTTGAGGGTGTGACAGTTATAAATAAGAATGAATATTGATAATAATTATGAATAGATATAAAATGGATGGATGAATGGAACTGTCATGACAAAACCAGCTAAGCTAACTATATAATAAGTATAAGATGAAGGGACAAAGGAGTTTCAACTACTAACACCACAATGCATAAGCAACAGCAGCACCAAACCAGAATGCAGAATGTTGCGTGTGTGTTCACACTATACTTAAAAACCATGTGTGGACATGTCTCAAACGGCAAGACCACATCCTAATTTTGATATCCCCCACCCACAAGTTCCACCCTAATGCTTCACATGATCAATTTTCAAAACTCACCACTTCCAGGGAAAGCTTTTCTCCAAGGATTCTTCTTCATGGACTCATTAGAACAAATCATTTGCAAGAATCCCATGATGGGGACTTTTCTATTTCCATCAAATCTTCCTCATATCCATCTAACACATAAGTCAATTCATATATGCAACATCGTTTCGTGTCACCTTAATCCACCATTTCATATTTGAGTTTTCAATTAATATTTTGAGAAAGATTTTTCTTTTTTATAACATCATATATAGTTTCAATATGAATATTTGTAATTGGTAATAAAAATATTGAATTAATTTATTAAAAAATCACTTTAATTCTACCTAAATTTCACAAAATCAGTTCAAAATTTATACTCATATGAAATGTTTTTATTCACATCGATATAATTTTCAAACAAATTTTAGTTTTTAACTTTTATGTTAAAAAATAGTTATTTTAGTCTTTAAATATGTTAAAGATTTTATCTTTACATGAGACAAAATTTTAGTATATAAATAAAATGAAAACTTTATTTTGCAACTAAATTTTATGAAATTGAATTACCTATAAACTTGTCTAATAAGAAAACATATCATTTTAATTTATTTTAGGACACACCATATTATAATCTTTTTTTATTGTTTAAACTAACAAAGACCAAAATTTATTCAACTATAAAGATATCAAACAAGTAAATTAAAGATCATGTAATCTAATGATTGGTTTCTTATGTTGTTCTTGTTCGGATGAGTTTGATTAATGAAATGTCTATGACTAAGGTATTGTCTAGTGTGAGATATTTTTCCCCTTTTTTTATTTTTGTTAAGCATGAGTAGGGTTGGTTTTGGAACTTTCTTAAGTACATGTGTATGATACATGAGGGTGAAGAAGACAAGATAAGAATATAACTTTAAAGGTGAATTTGTTTAGTGACCAAAAAGGGTAATTTCTCTTTTATTTATTTTTCTTTGTCCTTGAGTAAAAAAGAATGTGAGTTGTTAGTGTGTGAAGTGAATGAATAGGAATTGGTTATTTATTTATGTGTGTGTAAGGAAGTACAAATTTGAGTTGTTCTTAATGTATGTAAGTTGGTTCTGACAAAATCTAAGAATAGAAGGCAAATAATGTTGTGAAAGATTGAGTGTGAATTTACATGATTGTGAAAAATGAAATTTAGTGGCCAATTGGGGTTGTTGTCGGTAGAAGAGGTGGCTTTGCTGCCACCACTGTCTCCTTGCTTTGTTTACCAAAAATGTAATCAGACACAAAAGGGAAGAAAAGCTCATTTATGTTTTTCTTCTTCAGAATATCTTCTAAAGCTTTTAGCTTTTTCCAAACCCATTCAAATGGATTTTTTTAATGTGAAAAATTTAATTTAGTGCATGTTTTATATAGCATCAAAATCCATGTTTAGACTATTATATTAACTGTAATTCTTTTTTAATGGTAAAAGTTAATCAATGGAGGTTTATATGATAGTGTATGTCCAACTTTTGGGAAAGTGATTAAAGGTCAATAATGTGTTAGGATGATTTTTTTTTTGGAGATAATTTATTTTTATAGATGATCTAAAATAGTTTATGAAAAAAAATTATGTACTTTGGATGATAAATGTTTAAAAATTAAAATTTTGAAAATTTGATTGATTATTAAAAATTATAGAATTTCAAAGTTTATTTAAAAAATAAATAAAAAATTGAAATTTTTCCATAATCTTTATCACTCGTATTTATGTTAGCCTAATTTTTTCACTGATTTCAATAAATTTTATTAACATATATTAAATTTATTTTTATATATATATGTATATCAAAATAATTTTCAATTAATATTTTTTTATAAATATCATGCTAGGCAACATGTGTCATCACATGAAAAATAATATTAAATTAAAAAAGAAAAAAAAAACATGGGAACTAGATCAAACTCATGCGAAAAAAATAAAAAAACAAAGAAACTTGCAAGAGTAGTTTATGCATTGAGAGTTTAAACCCAAAAAATTAAGAATTAAATAAAGACATGAAGAGGAACAAAAGAACATTTTATAATGCGTAACTCTCATAAAAACAAAAAAGAAAAACGATTGAATCCCAAAAATTCAATCCAATCAGATTAATCATCTTCTATAATATTGATGAACGTCACTACCATTATTTTTTGTTGGATTGACTTGTTTTAGAGATCATTTTATTGGCTTTCACTCCAGCTTTAGGAGTTTAGGAGGACATCTAAGCCTTTTAGAGGTTTGAATTAGTTTATTGTCTTCACTTAATGATTTCTCCTTATCTATCTTTTCAATATAGAACTTAGAAACCAAATTGACTTCTTTTAAGAAAATATCAATCAAAGTAAATTCAATTGTATTCGTTGTCAAGATGGTCAGACATGATTCTTAAACCTCTTATCACTTGGAAGAGATTCAAAATAATTTTGCAAGACTAAACCTTGAGAAACAGATTTAGAAGTAATTTGTTTGACATATTAACTAATTTAGGACTTGTTACATTAGTTGCAAATTTGAGACGAGAGAACTTTTCTAAAAGACCATAATTTTAAGGAGGATTTGAGTCTTTTTTTTTTTTTAGCAAATCATCTAATTCATGGACATCCTTCAAAGGAGGCATATCAACAAAAATATCATCCTTGAATAAGCCCATATATCTTCATCAAAAATTTTAAACTTTTGACCAATAAGAGATTCATCCTCCACCTGGCCAACAATAACTTCAACAAGGTTATCAAATCAATAGCAACTCCTTCAACTTCTATCACTCTTGCATTACGATCATATATTTTTATCTCTACCATACAATTTTGTTTTTATATGACACCAATCAATTCCTTATGAAGGGCATCATTAATTTATTTGATCTAGACAATCACAAGTTTATATTGTACAATAACAGCTTTAGATAGAACAATAGGTGGTTTGGTGTTATTGAAGTTATCAAGATGTCGTTTTTGCATTTAGAAATATCATGCCCTATCATTTTGTATGAAGAGTAAAATGGAGGCAATTTCTCAAATTCAATATCTGCAATAAAAGCAAAACTAGGTTTTCCTACATAAATTTGATTACGCAAAACAAATAACATATCAATATCAATCAACACTCTAACAAAAAAAAATATAGATTTATTCATAGTGCAGTCATCAAGAGAAAGAGGAGTATCATCCAACAAAAGAGAACCAGTGCATCAAGTGTGCGACAAACCAAGCCGCGAGCAAGAACGTTGGCAAACAAGACATTGATCAGAGGACCAGCGTTACAAACCAGACTACGACAAAAAACCCAAGACAACCACACCTCCAAAAAACTACACCACTTAATGATAGGGCATGGATTACGTTTATATATTAAGAGAACAAAACCCTAATTGTCTACCGCCAAACACCCACCAAATCCTATATGCATGGATTAATTGTTTATCAACATTTTTTTACTATCTTTTACCATCAATATTACCCCTACTAACTTTTAAAGATTTTTTGGTCTAATAATATAATCATAAATATCATAAACAAAATATAAAGTTAAAAAATGTTGTGCGTCTCTTATTTTTAACTATTACTTTTTTTAATTTATATTTGTTCTTTTATTTTTTTTTATAAAACATAATACTTTATTTACTATTAAGCATTTTACATATCTTTATTTTATACATAATCCTAACTACGTTTATATATTATCATATTCTTCCTTTATATATATATATATATATATATATATATATATATATAAACATATTCTTTAAAATTCTAACTCTTTTATTTTTCAGATTGTTTATGGATTGATACGAGGGGAAGTTGCAAAGATATTGAAAGTAACAGTTATAGGATACGTCATGTATATTGTAGTTGTATTTACGGTATTGCTATGGACGTCTACACATATCCAAAAATGTAACTTGTATCATATAAGATAATTATCCAATGCATAAGGAGATCATCTATTCACTTCAAACTATACATACAAGTTTATTCTATCATTTAAAAAAACATAAAGAAAGTGAACACAAATATCATAAAAATAAATAAATAATATAAAATTAGATATCATAAGTTTCCATTGTATTTTTAAACAGACAAGTCTAAATTTATTTTTGTAATAAAATAAATTCATACAAGATTATTTTATCTTACAAACACTACAAGAAATCATGAAATAGAAATCAATTTTTAGATACCAAAATAATTAGTTACAATAGATCAATTTTTAAATACAAAAATAATTAGTTACAATAGAAACTAAAACAGAGATCATTTTAAAAACTAAAAAAAAAATTGGTTTCTAAATTAGTTTCTATTATTGTTAAATAGTTTTTAAATTGGTATCTAATTAGCAACTAAGGTTTTAACTACCAATTATTTAATTTAAATCTCTAACCTAACATTTTCGAGTACAAATTAATTTAAACTTAAGTACAACTATTACTAGTTTCCTTTCTCATAATTTACAATTTAAATAATTTTGTTTAAGGTTTATATATATATATATATATATATATATATATAAAACATGCGTGGATGTATATATATTATTATATATATTTTTTGTTTATAATATATTTATATAACATGCGTCAATGTATATAAATTATTTTATATATTTTTATTTATAATACATATATATATATATATATATATATATATAACGTGTGGCAGTTCACCTGTATATATATATTATTATATATATATAACATGCGGCTGATTACCTTTATATAGTTGTATTTGTATGTAATATTTAAAGATAGTGGAGTATACCATTATAGCCATAAAATAAATAACAATATAAAAAAGATAAGGTTAGGTATACCTCATACGTAAAGTAATATCAAATAAATCATTTAAAAGTCATAGATGTATTCTTTAATATCTTGTTAAAAATGCACTTAAATTGGATTAAAAGTTTTTAATTTTTTTTTGGTTATATTTTTTTCTCTCTCCTCTCTTTTCTTTCTTTTCTTTAACTTTTTTATTTCTTCCTTTCTCTCTTCATTTGATATCACCGTCACTTATGTTTAAAGATGCGTCTGTGATTATTATCTCATTTGTTTTCAATTGATTTTTACTGTGGAATTTAATTTCAATTGGATTGATTTTAATGTTCAATTTCTTCTATATTGGCTGCATTTTTATCTTCTTTTTTTTCTTAAAATAAAGTATGACTTTTTTTTTTAAATAAAAGCTTTCATGTTAGGTATCACTATGCCACTTAAGATCTCAGCTAGGCTGACACCTCAAGTAACAACAATCATTTACCATCACATGAAAAAAATATTATTAAACAAAAGAAAAAAGAAAAAGAAAAAAATACAAAAATACGGGGGGACTAGACAAAAACCCATATGTTAACAAAAACGATACATAGGTAGACTATACCTATTCATAAAGAATTCTAAGAACAGACAAGGTGGAAACCTATTATACCAAAGAAAAGGTTCTCTATGAAAAAATCCTAAATTAGCCAACTTATCAGCACACGCATTTCCTTCACGAAAAATATGAGTAACTGTAAACCTAATTTTCCCACAGTAATTAAGATAAGCATTCCATCGATTACGAAGCATCCAAGGAACATTTGTCCTAGCAGTAAACGCAGCACAAACCAAAGCAGAATCACATTCCAGTCAGACATTAGTAAGTCCCATCTTTTGAGCTTCCTCCATAGCATGTATAACCCCATAAAACTCAGCAACCAGAGCAGTCTGAACTTCAAGAAACGCAGAAAAAGCTCCAATAAATTCCCCCATACTCCCACGAAAAATACCTCCGCAAGTAGCAAGACCAGGATATCCCCTAGCAACCCCATCAATGTTAATTTTTACCCAGCCTGGTGAAGGAAATTCCCATCTAATAGGAAGAGGACGTAGAACTTTACCAGTACGAGTGTTAATACCAAAACACTTTAACACATTGAAATCAAACATATCATTCTTCATTGAAGCTTTAGACGAATTACCCACTAGACAAGTTAAGTCTTTAATAACCAAAATAGCCCTAGAAACCTCAATCTTATCCTGAAAGCGAGCATAATTCCTCATACGCCATATCATCCAAATAGAAAAAGTTATCACAGCTAGCTTAATTAATTTAACCAACGGACTACCATCACTCTTAATAAAAGAAAGAAGATCATCCTTATTAGAGAAATGATAAGTAGGAAAAATGTGTTGAACCCAACTCCAAATACGCAAAGCATTAGCACATTAAAAAAATAAATGTTGAATAGATTCCTCGTGCTTTTCACAAAGCGTACACATAGAACAAATATGCAAACCTTTATTTTGAATATGCTGATCTGTAGGAAGTCGCCCATGAAAACTTTCCAAAGGACAAGAGTTTTGGAAGGCGGAATATATGAAGACCAAATAAATTTACCCCAACCACAGGAAACCCCTGGATCCAAGAAAAAAGTCCTAGCTGATTTAAGAGTGAGACGACCAGACTCATCTAGAATCCAATTAGGAATATCCTGTACCGACCTAACCATGATATGACTAAAAAGATGAGGCATCTGCTGTAAAGACAATGGAATATTCCAATCACTACCTGTCCAAAACTGAGAGACTGTATCCGGAATACTAGCACCATCAGATAATCCTGCAATATTTGCTAAAGAAGTAGTAGCACATCATTTATCATTCCAAAAATTAATAAGAGAACCTGTACCAACAGTCCAAGAAGTATAATCAAGTATAGTAGAATAAAACTGCTTAATTCCAGGCCAAAGAGATGACGATCTATAAACCATTCGAAACTCATATTTTGATTTAAGGACCCTAGCTTTCAAGAGCAGAGACCAAGGCTTGTTGCTATAAGCAAAGTTCCAAGCAAGCTTAAGAAGATATGCATTATTTTCATGGTGAAGGTTAATAATTTTCAAACCTCCATTCTCAAGGGGAGAACAAATCGTATCCCAATTAACAGTAGCTATACCTTTTTTCATAATATCACCAGTCCAGATAAAATTTCGACACCACTGTTCAACTTGCTTAAGAAGAGAAACAGGCCATTTATACAAATTAAAACTATAAGCTAGAAGACCCGTAATCACCGTATTGACCAACTGAACTCGACCCATCATGCTAAGAGATTTACCTTTCCAAGAAGCTAACTTCAATTTGACTTTATCAGCCAAAGGTTGAAGAAAACGATCCCTTGGAGCACCAACAAAGATAGGCACTCCTAAATAAGTGAAAGGCAAACAACCATGACTACAAGAAAGAATACGCTGAATTTTGGTGACAAATCTTGTAAAATTATCCATGGTGAAAAAACTACTCTTAGAATTATTAACATATTGACCAGAGAAATCACCATATGTTTTAAGAAAATTTCTCAAATTTCTAAGAGACTTAGTATCCGCCCTACAGAAAATAAAAATGTCATCCGCATATAAAATATGAGAGGGAGTGAGAAAACCTTGTGGACTAGCCATATGTAGAATCTTCTTATCATTCACAAGCTTTGAGAGACCTCTACTAAGAACTTCCTCTGCAAGACAAAAAAGTATAGGAGACAAAGGATCACCTTGTCTAACACCTCTACTACAAGGAAAAAAACCCACCAAACTACCATTTATTCTTATAGAAAGCATAGCTGAACGGAGAATAGTACTAATCCAACCGACAAACGAGGGGTGAAAACCAAAGCGTGACAAAACTGATAGTAAAAACTTCCAACTTAGAGTGTCAAAAGCTTTGTGAATATCAACTTTGTAAGCCACATTGCCTCCGTGAACCTTTTTAGAAAGCAAGTTAATAGCTTCAGAAGCAATACTAATACAATCTTGAATCTGTCTGCCCTGCACAAACCCATACTGATTAGGAGAAATAATTCTGGCAGCCACAAGAGCAAGCCGATCGGCCAAAATCTTGGAAATAATCTTAAATTTAAAATTAGCAACAGCAATCGGCCTGTAATCTTTAATAGATTCAGCACCCTGAATCTTAGGAATAAGAGATACCACATTACTGTTCATTCCAGGGAGAACCCAGTTTTGTTTAAAAAAATGTTGGACTGCATTACAAACATCTGTCCCAATAATATCCCAACAAGAATGATAAAAAAACACCACCAAAGCCATCAGGACCTAGAGCACTATTACCATTAAGGTTAAAAACAACATTCTTGATTTCCAAAAAATCAGGACATTTAAGCAACATCATATTCTCCTCAGAGGAAACCAGCTCAGGAATATAAGTACCAATAAAATCTTCCATATTGTTTGCATCCTGATCATGAGAAATAGACTCGGCATAAAGAGTTTTATAAAAGTCCAAAATATGTTCCTCAATGAGTGTAGGATCCACAGTAACAACATTATCAATTCGTAGACGATGAATCCCACTAAAATTATTCCTCCTCTTGACCACAGCATGGAAAAAAACAGTATTTCTATCCCCATCTTTAAACCAAAGCATTTTTGCCCTTTCTTTCCAAAACAAATATTGACAGTGAAGAGCCTGATCAAGCTCCTCTTTAGCGATCCTTTCTTGACAGAGAAGTCCATCAATATCAGACATACTAGCAGTCTCTAAGGTTTGTTGAAGACCAAGCAGAAGACCCTGTTTAAGAAGAACTGCATTGTGAACATTACCAAAAGAATTTTTATTCTAGTCACGTAGCTCAACTTTCAACCTTTTTAACTTATGATGTAAAATAAACATAGGACAACCAACAACCTTATTAGCTCAAGAATCATGAATAAGCTTCATACATGAAGCGTCTTGAAGCCACATAGAAAAGAAACGAAAATTGCTAACCTTCTTCAAAGAATTACTAGCAAGACTAGTAAGAATAGGGGAATGATCAAAACAATTTTTAACAAGAACCTGATAAGTACAAGAATCCCATTCATCCAAACACACTTCGTTATATAACGCCCTATCCAATTTTCTATGAATTCTATGGAGCCCTCTCCTTCCATTACACCAAGTATAGCAAGTACCAGTAAAAGGCATACAAGAAAGATCATTAGTATTAATCCAATCGAGGAATTCATTGCAAGAAACCTGATTAGGAGCCACCCCTCCTTTACAGTCATCGGCTGAGAGCACAACATTAAAATCACCCATAATACACCAAGACCCTATGAAGGAACTAAGATCCCTCCACAAAACCCGTTTAGCTACGTATGTGGTAGCACCATAAACACCTGCAAAACTAAAACATTTATCATGCAAATGACAAGTTACAGAAATAAATTGTTCATTTACCAAGAAATTTCGAACTAAATTAGGAACCGACAAACACCAAAGCTTAGCAGCTTTATTAACAATAGGAGACGTAGCCACCAAATGCATATTAACAGATTTGAAAATGACTTCAAAAGCATCAGTGTACGGCACCATAGGTTCAGCAAGAAAAACCAGAAGAGGTTTGTGTAGTTTGAGTAAACTAATCAACATCTCCACAGTTTTGTGGTTTCCCAATCCTCTAACATTCCAGAAAAATGAAGAGACTTTCATTGCGACGTTGTGGAGAGAACTGCCTTAGCAGTTTTTTTGGATTTACCACTCTTCTTAGGTGGTCTCCCTGGGTTTCTTTTAGTGCAAACTATTTCCTCCCCAGTATCATTGTCATCCTCCTCCATCTCTGAAAGAACATTTGTATTTTCCAAACCATCAAGAGAGGAAAAGTGATTTTGCAGGACCAACGATAGTGCTTTAACATCAGCAGAAGATTTAGCCTTCTGAGGTTCAACAATGGCACTAGACGTACCAATATAAGGATCACCTCCCACATCAGTAGTGTCTAAACCATCAAGAGAGGAGAAGTGATTTTTTAGCACCAACGACGGGGATGGTACAGTCACAATAGCAGAGACCTCCTCATGATGACCATCAATTGGATTATTGGATAGGGTTGTAGTAGGAACAGGTGATTTAACCCGCTGAGGAGAGATGGGTACCACCACAGGAGTCAAGACCTCCACATGATCAGAGCCCTTGGCTTGCATAAGGGCAGGTGAATTCCTTAGCGTCCCCGTTTCTGGGAAATTCGAAGTGTGAGTGGGCAATCCTTGCATGGATTCATGATCCGAGGCATCTTCAAGAGAAGGCATATCAGCAAAATCGTCCTCCACTCCACCTGGTTTATCAAGAGCAGTATAACCCAAGAGTGACCCTGCTTTAGCTCCAACAGAAGCATTAATGGTCAATTTATCAATGTAACCTTCCACTTGCTTCGGCTGCGGATCTTTTTTACGATACTCTTTACGTTGTTTTGGGACCTCAATCCTCCCCTGATCTCGTTCATCAGAAATTATCTTATGAGAAGATTTATGTTGAGACCTAGGAGCACGATCCTGATCATGAATCACTCGGCACTAAGCAAGCTCATGGCCTATCACCTTACAGTGAGAACAAAAAGGAGGGAGCCATTCATATTCCACACCAGCTACAAAGGTAAAGTCTGAGCGTTCAACCCAGAGATGATCAGGAAGAGGGGACAACATATCAATATCCACCAGTAATCTAGCAAACATACCCCTTTTCTTTCTCATAGTATTCTCATCCAAAACTAAAGGAGTACCAAGACATTTTATGATTGAAAAAATCACATGTGGCCTCCAATACTCCAAAGGCAAACTATAGATTCTAACCCAGGCCTGAGTTTTTGTACTCTTCATGGTGGTCGGAACAAAATCTTTCGTCCAGGCAAAAAGTCTCAAGAAACCCGGAGATAACTTCAAGGAACCCATCCCGAGAACCCACCGCATGTCTTCTAAAGAAGCGAACTCAAACTCATAAAAACCCTTTCCAAGAGGAATTGCTTTCCACGGTCCAAGAGCCTTCCACATCGGCTGCAACTTTTTAGTTAAGTCTAGGTGTGTGAGAGGTTTATCTCCCTTAGAAAGAATAACCCGACCATGTAAATGAGTCTTGCAATCCTCAAGGCCAGCCAAGTATTCTGTTTCATCGATCCGGACCACAATCATGTCTCCCTTAATATAAGGAGTGGGTAACTCGGACAAAGGAATATCACATGTAGTTTCCAAAGCCTGAGCAAAAGTTTTCTTTTGTCCAGACTTAGCATATACAGTCTTCGCAGGAGATTCTTCCCTATCCTTTAAACACTTCCATGGGATGATGAAACCATTAGAACCCTCTGCCATTTCAAAAGCTCACCGCACCACCGCACCGCACCACCACTGCGCACAGACCCAGTCGCGCGCCGCCCCCACAACCCCTGGTCGTCGTCGTCCGCTGCACCTGGTGGAGAGGTTCGCACAAAACGCGATCAGAGCCGCTGCGCTGGTGGAAAACGTGAACGCACGCCCGCCGCCCCTGATCGCCGCTCCTCACTGGTCCGATGGAACGCTGTCGCGCCTCCGCAAACCCTAAGCGCGCCGCCACAAACCCTAAACGCGCCTTCGCAAACCCTTAACGCGCCGTCGCAAACCCTTAAAATTAAAGTATGACTTAGCTTCGAGGAAAACAACATTTTTTCATAGATAAAAAAATATAAAATGTAAGAGAGAATATTTTTTTGGATGTTACAAATATACATCAACAAATTTGTGAAAGCTCTTGTTAATATTAATTGTAAAAACCTTATCAGAATTTACGAAGAAATAATTCCAAGAAAATATTGTTTATATTTAATGATAATTAAAATATTCCATATAAACAAGAAATTAAAATTTAAAAAATTATTTATCTGAATCCATCCTAAATCTATCTAAAACTTTTGAATAAAAATAATTTTCCGGTTAAAAAACACCAAAACTTATAAAGAAAAATAGGATTTCATTGAAAAGTAAATTACTTTGTTTAAAAATATTATTTGAAACATAATAAACATATGGTTGAATGTGCAACCAGCACTCATTAACGTGGACAATTTTTATTTCACTAAAAAAAATCACTAAATAAAAATTAATTTTAAAGATTAAAAAAAATTAATTACTATATTAAATAAATTAAAAAATATTTAAAAAAAATAAAAAATTTCTAAAATAGTTTATATTATTATTAAATAAATTCTAAATTGATAACTAATTAGCAATCAGAATTTTTTTTACTAAATTTAGAATTTAAATAATTGGTAGTTAACTAATTAAATAATAATTTAGAAATTATTTAACAATAATAAAAACTAATTTTAAAATTAATTTTTTTAATTTCTAAAATAGTTTATAATTTAGTTAATATAAACAACTCAATAATTACGTATCACATAAATTCTATTATTTTTAAGACGCGTCTAAAGTTTGTACCTGATGCAAGCAAATGTTTGGTCTTAGATTTCTGCAAAATCTCGCACTGCTTTGGTTTTCTTTTCCAGTTGGTGTTTGAACTTTTGGAACGTATGCGTCTGGTTATTTGATGCTTTTTAGGTTTTTAGGTTCTTAGAGTGGACTATGTTTTTTCATGTTTGGTTTGAAAGGTACATCCACCCCTAAAATAATTTGCATTTATATATTTGTTATTGCTTATAAAAATAATTAATGTTTTTTTTTTAACTAAATAAGTAAAAAGATACAGTGATTTTGAAGTTTTAGAGTAAGAACATAAGAATAAATTCTATTCTATTTTTAGCACTTATCATGTTTTACACGTTTTCTCTTTATATTTTCAAAATTTTATACATTTTATCTTATATTTTCAAATTTTTATGCATTTTATTCACATCAATGTGACGTGGATTGTACACTAGCATCCAAATTCCACGTCAAATAGTAAAATGGGCAATCAATTAATGATAACAGATGTTCTATAAGACGGGTAAAATGCATGAAAATAACGGTCAATTACGAGAAAAATATACATAACAATATTTGCAAAAAGGACAAAATGTTAGATGGTAAAACATGTAAATTAAACGAATTTAGATCGAATCATGATTAACAATTTGGATTTTCCGGTTAAAGTGTAAATTGATTTCATGTTGAAAATTGTATTATGAGAATCTAATCAAGTCAATTAGAATAGAATAGATATTGGATAAAACAGATTAAATAATTGAATAATTATAGATAGAGTTTAAGGTTTAGAGTTTAGGATTTAGGGTTTTTTCAGTTCGGGTTGAGTAATGCTCCCGTTTATGCAAAATATGTGTGGGGTGTGATTTGGGCTATAGTAGTAAGTGAGTCGGGGAAGTATATGAACAATGTAATTTTTAATGGGGATGTGACCAATGTTTTAGAAGTGTTTGCCTTGATTCAATTAAATGTTTGGTCGTGGGTCACCATTAGGTCTCACTCTGCGCTTTTCTCCTTTTCTGACTGATGTTTTGACCTTCTAGTTTGTACGAGGATAGTTTATTGAAGTTTTTTCCCAAGTGTTTGTTTCTTAGGTGGGTTCTCTAGGTCCAGTCACGTGGGTTGTTTATAGGCGTCTAGCAGAGTGGTTTGGTTTGGGTGAGGGAGGCTTAGGGTTTATGTTTTGTATAAGGGTTGAATCATCTCTAAAGTGATTCATATTTATTTATTTTTTATTGCCAAACAAAAAAAAATTATAGATATTTATATATTTGTTGGGTGTTATGAAATTACATAATTGAAGAAAAAATTTATTGTTTTTATGAAATGTTATGAGTATATATTATATTGTGATTGAAGGATAAAATTGTCTTTTTATGTTAAAATTGTTGATTAATTGTGTGTTGAAAAAGCACTTGTGTGTTATAAACAACGGACTTTTAGTTATATTGACTTGAAATTTGATGAAAAGATCAATCCTTAAATTTGATAATGGTTTGTAACTGTGAAATTGAGTATTATTAAGTATTTTGTGTAAATTGCATTTTTACTTAAGTACAAAATAGTATTTTACACTTGTTAGGATTGTTCTATTGGTTAAAAGTGATTTTGGAGGAGTTTTGAGCTATATAAGAATTTTATTTTATTTTGCATATATTGTTTTAGCATCGAATTATCGTTTGAGTAAGTGAAGCTCAAGTGAGAACTCAATCCTAAGTATATAACACTATCATTTGATCGATCAATTATACTTCCTTACTTAAGTTAGGAGAATACTCAAACATAGTATTTATCCTATTTTTATGGAGGGTAATCACTCAAGCAACAACTGATTTAAGTGATGAAACTTTGTAGGTTGAGTAAGTTTCTAATTTATTATCTTAACTAAAATAAGTCAGGATTATCAAGTATTGTTTTAACATTCAAAAGATGAGAGTTATTGCTTAAACAACATATTGTTTGTATTTGAGAAATGAGAAATCCAGGTGCAAACTTTTGTTTTAATTTACATAAATTAAATTGAATAAAATAACTTGAATAGATAATTCAAACACATAAAATAATTGTAATAGATAAAAAATCCTTCCTAAATATATAATGCAAATCCATAGCTAAATTCAAACATGGTATAACTTAAAATTTGGCTGCATGAATAAATAGCAGTTTTACTAAGTGCCCTTTTTGAAGAAAGAAACTGTAATGAAAGAAAATGGTGAGCAGGAACATGATGACTAGCTATCACATACATAATTTTCTAGAGTTTAAGGTTTACAAAATAAAGTTGTGTGCTGCCAATGATATGATTTTGGGTTCTATAATTGCAATTATCCAAAACCTAACTACACCCTGTCAACAATATTGCGTGCATCCAAGTAAACACAACAATTAAGCAATGTTCCATCACTACCTAAAAAAATGCAATTACATGTAAAGTTTCTTAGTTCATAAGCACCCTCCTTTGTCACCTTTTCTAATGTGTCTGTCTGGTCAAAGAAAAATCTTCCATTATATTTCATCAATGGCTAAAGATGTTCCACTAAAGAAAGCCCAAAAATTTAATGTTTCACATGCACCTTAATTTTGCTTTCTAACCTTTGCCAACAAAGGAAAAGAAACCTAAAAACCTTCTTGTTTTGTATCGTGTGGCAGAAGATTCTGGTTTTGTGTCAAATTAAACAGAACATTAATTGTATTAGGGAAAAATTCTTGCACTAACATAGAAACATTAATCATACTGGAACTCTTCCTTGTTACGCTTACACCAGAATGAACCATACTTAAGCATGCCAATAGCTTTATTAAATCAAAATAAAGTTGTGCTTTATCATGGTATATATGTATATTTACCACCTTTGTTTCTGCTAACTTTTCTTTTCACTGGGCCCGTTTAAATTGAATAAAGAAGCACCACATGATTAACCAAGTATATAAATCAAACTTAAAACAAAATTATGGAGAAAAAAAACACAATAATTAATCAGTGTTCAAAAGAGGCATTGACTGCAAGATCTGTTGAAGAAAGAAAACAAAAATAATTATGCTTTGAACAATGTCAAAAGCACAGTACGCGTCTTTTTAGATGAACAATTTAATTCAAATTGGTGAAATTTAAGTTGTTCATAATACATATATATAAGTATAATATGATTCACAGTGTAAAATAAAAGTATAAACACGCATGAGTAGCATGCATGCAGACTAGAATATTATATTAATTAGTAGTTGAGTGAAAGAAGTCTTATTAATATTTTATATCAATACTTGATATTTTGAATCAAGTAATTCTTATAATTAAATAATAATAATAATAAACAAAAGTGATTGGGAAAATATTTTTCTTGTATTATAAATCCGAGTCCTTGTTTTGTTAGACGTTATTTTGTTCAAGTGGTGTAACATTGAATATTTAACTAAATTTTATTCTTTACAGGTTTGTATTTTTTATTTCTATTTAAATTTTAAATTATTAAATAAAAATCAAGAGATAAAAGATAATTTAATCACTATATTTTTAGAGATTAAAAAAATTATTCATATTTAAAATAATTTTTATTATTAATAAAATTTATAAATTAATATCTAATTAGTTACAAATATTTTAGTTATCAATTATTTTAGATTCTAAAGTTGATAGCTAATTAAATATTAATTTTAAAATTAATTTATAAATTTATTATTAACATAAATTATTTTAGATATTAATAATTTTTTTAGTATTTAAAATAATATTTAGTTAATATAGTGAATAATTATTTTTTAGTTCTAATATTAGTTTTTATTTGGTGTTGTTTTTTTAGTGGATGCTTTTGTTTTATTATAATATTAAATTTTAATAAATCTTACAATTTGAATCAACTTTCAAATTTTGATATAGAAACAAATATGTTTTGATTTTAGCAACGTGTTCCTACAATTATTTAATTAATTTCAAAAGACTTGTCTCTTTCAAATTTATTTGAATTCAATATAACGAAATATTTGATAATTTATTTGAATTATTTCATTTATACTTTTATTTAATTTTTAAAATAGTTGCATAACACACCACAATTAACTTATTATTCGTTATCTTACATGTTCTTCTTTTAGCTATTTTTTTAACAAAAAATTAATCTAATAAAATGAGACACTTCTGTCTCAACCCTTATACATACACTTTAGGAGTGTCTTAACCCTTAAACGAAAGTGATCAAAATCAACCAGTCCAACACTTGACCTACAAACATATTATAGACCCTACAAACCACCAAACCAATCATCAAATGAAAAGTACAATAAGTCATATCAACAAAAATCATCATATATCCTATCAAAAGTCTTATAACCGGTCTTTAATCAAAACAATACACACAAAACATTCCTTAATATAAACATTCCTTAATATAAAGAAAAACCCAAAAACACATTTACAAAACAAAATCCCTCACCCACAAACAAGTCCCACAAAAATCACTCAAAATTCATCCTTGCATATCGATATAACAACTGATTCTCTGCAAATAGATGAGAACTTTATAATCACTAACACTAATCCATAAAATAATTAGATTTAACTGAAATGTGAAGCAATGCATATGAAACAATTGATCTAGCTGTGTCACACTGCTTCCAAACCAGAATAATTTTGCCAAAAGAAATATGATGCATGCATGGGACCACAAAAGCAAATCACTGAAACTGGCCTATATGTGTCATCTGTTTATATTGTGTAATGTATGCAATAAGCTTAAGCCTTCCAAACCAATCATTGCTCCATACAGTATGGAATGTATAGCCTTAATAAGTTAAATTTGTCATATATTTCTCATCACATTGTAACATTTTTTTGTCTTCTACACCATCTCTTTCACATCAAACTCTACAAGACCCTTATCCCTAGTTAGGTATTAAGTAGCAGTACTTTCTTCGTCAAAGAGTTGCTCGCTTCTCAAATTATCAGTTTGGTACAATTGGTATATCACGGTGTTGTAAACATTATATTGATTAATTAGAAATGTAAATATACCCTACTTTTATCTTAGAAGTATGATGTGGTGTTACAATACAAGAAAATCATCAAATAAAAACTAATTTTTAAAAACTAAAATAAATAGTTGCAATAGTAATTAAATTAGAGACCATTTTAGAAACTAAAACAAAAATTAGTTTATATTATTTTTAAATAATTTCTAAATTGGTATCTAATTAGCAACCAAAGTTTTAACTACCAATTATTTAGTTTATAAATTTAGTCTCTAAAACCTTTGTTGCTAATTAGATACCAATTTAGAAACTATTTAACAATAATAGAAACTAATTTAGAAACCAATTTTTGTTTTAGTTTCCAAAATGATCTCTAATTTAGTTACTATTGCAACTAATTATTTTGATCTCTAAAAATTGGTTTCTATTTCATGATTTTCTTGTAGTGTGACTTAAGAATGTATATAGATTATATCACATAAGGTCAAGACCCTCTCCTCAATGTAAGTTAAGTTAAGCATCCATGTAATGAGGTCGAGACTTCCTTGTTCATACACAATTAAATACCTTAATAATAGATTAAACGAAAATTAAAAATAATATCTTACAAAATGTTAGAATATTAACTATGAAAATTGTATTAATACAGGCACACAGTCTAATCAACACTATAAATAAGTTGACCAATATCATGTTAAGATAAAAATTTATTACACTCAACTATCTGATATTAAAAACTAATTTGAGCGTTAAAAGTCTTTTTACAAATATTTCTCTAACATTTCAACTGAAAATTAAGACCCTAAAATAGTAGAAAAACAAGAAGATCTTCCTATCCAAACATAAACACTAAAAAAATAAACATGCATAATATCAATTTTTTAAAAATCAAAGTGACAGTGAGTGTTAAATTTAGACAATAAAGTGATATAATAATAAACTATTATCTTTTAAGAATTCACAACTTTGAACTTTCATAAACTAAAACGGCCGTTTATTATTCATTTGTGTATAGTTTCTCATACTAAGTCCAACCAATCATGTTATATATGTGTTTGAATTTAGTACGATGAAATGCAGAGTTGTTTATTTATATAGATGAGTAAACAGTTTATGGAACAATAAACTATTCAATTTTACAGTAGAAGTTAAAAAGTTTAGAGTAAACAATTTTATCTTTCCATTATGTTCTTAATTTTTGCCCTAGTCTTTGGAAGAAGAGGAAGGCAGAATATGGAAAGTAGAATTGAGTGGAATGTGGGTGAAGATGAGAAGAGAGTGTACAAGTTTTAATGGTAAGAAGAGAAGATTACGTTTACATCCTCCAGAGCTAGGATGCATAGGACAAGGACTTGAAGAATAGGGTATAGGGGTATTATAGGTATGACAAAAAGTGGTATGGTATCCAGTCTGTTTCCTTGACTATCCAGCCTACTGAATGAGATAACAAAGTCTCATTAAATATAGAGATTCAAATGAAATTTAGTGATTTACGCAATTCAAGGAAATTGGAATTTGCAAAAACAAATGACTTTAGGCTTATTTGGTGTGTAGTCTGTTCATTTGACCTTTTCAACTTTTTCTTTTTCTTTTTTACAAATATGCACTATTCAAGATCACAGTGATTTCCTCTGTAATGTAAAACCAGTAGCAGTAATAATGATACTCTAAAATTGACGTTTGACTTATAAAACGAAAGGAGAAAAGAAAAAGAAACATATATTCATCAATTTTTACATCATGATTAGCAGTGATTTTTGCAATAGCAGTGTTACTACTACTATGTCTAAAAAATTTCACTCCACTATTTGTTTTTGGTTTTCCACACTTGTGTATTTAATGTCAAATAGTACCATGGAAGCATCTGTTTATCTGTCACCGTCTGAAGAAACCTTAGGAATAATAAAAACAATAAAAAAGGGAGTGGAAATAGAAATTAGAAAGGGAAAGGTATACGCACAGAGAGAATGTGAGAGAGAGAGGATGTGGGGGAGGGAAGAAATTTGAAGAAACAGCAAAGAAAGTTTCCAATTTGATGCTTATTTTTTACCATATGGCAATGTGAGTCCATGTCACTTGCCTATCACCTACCACTGATAATTCCATGCCTTGTTATTAACCCAACCACACCATTTCCCTCTTCTCACAATTTCATGTGCCTCTTGTGTTCTTCAATTCCCTCCTACAACTGCACAACACACAAGGGTCGGTGCCTTGTCTTTACCTTCTCCTTTCTGTTTCTGTGAGGAGGGGGGAATGCTGCTGCTCTGAGAAGGTCCATTTTTTACATTGGGAACACAGACCCATTGGCACAGTTGAGGAATCCCACAAACCAAAATCATATTTTGACAATGGGGTTTCACTGGGCATGTGCCACCGGGTTCACATCCAAGAGGAGATTTTGACTGCATAAGAGATCTGGCGCTTAAGTGGATTCGGGGTCAGAAAACAGGCTCCAGCGAAATCTCCGAAGGATTTTGGTTGTGAACAGTGTTTTCTCTTTAAATCTCTGCTAAGTTGTTGGAAGGTAACAACAAAGGGATGGTTCAAATGGGTTGTTTTGGTCATTGGTTTTTTGCTCGGTTCGATAATTTGAAGTTTTATTTGCCTCGTTTTTCATGTGTACAAATTGAATGAGGCCTTGGTCTTTCTTTCTAATTTGGTTATCAAGTGCTACATAAAACCGATTTTATACACTTGAGATTTGTAATGTCCAAAAGCTTTTGAGTCAACTTGTTGCAGATTTCTTTCACAGCTGTGGTTGATTCTCGATTTGGTTTTCTGGGATATGAATGCTCAGTTTGTCATATTTAATTTAGTTTTCTTTATATTTGCACTTTTATTGGGGAACTGAGTTTCTTTCAACAAATGAATGCCCTTTCTCTATTTGCTTTCACACATGAGAAGGATATAAAAAAATTTAGTTTCCTGCTGGAATTTGGTATGACTGGATTTTGAGATTCTCTTTCTCATAATAGTTGTATGCACGGTGCGAGGACTCCAATGCAAGAGTTTGGTGTTTTCCCAGTAATTTGCAAATAATGTCCTTTATTTTGCAACATGATTTACTGTGTGCATTGAAGTGATCTCTTATATATAACATTGACTTCTGCAGATATATATTGGCAGCTGCGAATGGCATCTGATCTAAGTTCGGGGCTGTCCAAGGAAACGTCTGTATTTGGGTTGAAAGCATGGGAACTAATGGGGATCCTGGTTGGGTTGTTCATTATAATCATTCTTGTGGTGGTATCAATATGTCTTACTTCACGAAAGAAATCCAGAAGAGTCAATGGCATGCTTCCCCTTAGCCATATGCTATCTGTTTCAGATGAAATCAAGGAAATTAGAGTTGATCAAGTTTCGTCCAATAATCATCCTCAGAATGGAGCTTTTATGAGTCTGTATGACAGGTTTAGTGACAGGGACTCTGAAAAGGTTTTGATCCAACCAAATAATGGGGAAAATAGCAGTCAATCGGGCTCATTTGTTCATCTTAAGAAAGATGACGGTGGCTCTCAATCAGGTGAAGAAAGTGGTGCCAAGTCTGTTTCTACTTACAGGTCTTCTTCACATCCTATAACTGCACCATCTCCCTTGTCTGGTCTTCCTGAATTCTCTCACCTTGGATGGGGACACTGGTTCACATTAAGGGACCTAGAACTTGCAACAAACAGGTTTTCGAAAGACAATGTTATTGGTGAAGGTGGATATGGAGTTGTTTATCAAGGCCAGTTAATCAATGGGAGCCCCGTGGCTGTTAAGAAGCTACTCAATAATCTGTAAGTTTTGACATTAAATTGTTTAAGTATGTCACAGCTTTTGCTTTTTTTTTTCAGCTTCAATCTGGTCTTTGATCTCTTGTTTTTTTTTATTAGCATGTTTTCTTCGGGTTAGTTTATCTAATACTGTTTGTGCCCATCATGCAGAGGACAAGCTGAAAAGGAATTTAGAGTGGAAGTTGAGGCTATTGGCCATGTGCGACACAAGAATTTGGTTAGACTTTTGGGCTATTGCATTGAAGGGACTCACAGGTAGCATATTGTTTTGTCATTTTATTTCGGTTAAACATTCAGATGTCCACTGTTGTTTTATTCTATTTATTTTTGGAATTGGCAAAGATGAATTGTCATTTGTCACCAATTGTGCATGCATGTGTGTTTAACTGTTTGTGTCTGCTGTCATCATTGATTAGCCATTTGATTGAAATAGTTTACAAAATAATTTTTGTAGTATCTTGTAAATCTATTAACTGCAACAAATGATGTTGAGAATTTTTATAACAGAATTTATTAGTAAATAGTGTCCATTGTTTCATTTTATAGTTTGCATAGTTGGGTACTGTTTGTGTGATTTGGATTATTGACCCCTAGTGAATTTCCTGTTCATTTCAGGTTGTTGATTTATGAGTATGTTAACAATGGCAATTTAGAGCAATGGCTTCATGGAGCCATGCGGCAGTATGGTTTTCTTACTTGGGATGCTCGAATTAAAATTCTTCTGGGAACAGCTAAAGCGTATGCTTGTTTACCACCATCTTAATTTTCCTTTTTTTTTATTTCCTTCTTGGGTTTTGGTGAGTTTCCTTTTTCTGATTTATGATTCTATTACAGGCTATCTTACTTGCACGAGGCAATTGAGCCAAAAGTTGTACATCGAGATATTAAATCAAGCAATATTCTAATTGATGATGACTTCAATGCCAAAATATCTGACTTTGGGCTGGCAAAGTTACTTGGTGCTGGAAAAAGCCATATCACAACTCGCGTAATGGGTACTTTTGGGTAAGTTGTCTTTCTAATGCTTACATATTAGGGACTTCTTTATGATTCAGAAGTATTTTTTCTTGGTATTTTTCATTTTATAAGACACTCACTATTGCCCTTTTTACTTTCTTTTTAGTATATTTTATAGTGCAAAGTAGTTAATCTCTTAGGTTACATTTTCTCAGCAATTTAACCATGAATGTCACAGTGAGCACCAGATTAAATGGAATAACAAGCATTTCATATTACCTTAATATTTATGAAAAAATTGCAACGTTCTATTAAATTGTCCGAATTGGCTTTTTTAACTGCTGTAGTTGGCTTATTGCGTTCTTCTTTTTGTGTTTCAATTGCATTTTCAGATATGTAGCTCCAGAATATGCCAATTCTGGCTTACTAAATGAGAAGAGTGATGTTTATAGCTTTGGGGTGTTGCTCCTAGAAGCGATCACGGGAAGGGACCCAGTGGATTATAGCCGACCAGCAACTGAGGTGTGTCACTGGTCCTGTAAAGAATTTACTAAATCAAGACTCTAATGTGGATATTTGTCAAATTGTGTTAAGGAACTTTTCAGTAGTACAAATCTTCACTTAAATTTAAAATGTGAAGAAGGATATATACATTAGAAATTTTCATGGAGTAGTTGGTGACTTTACTTTGTTTTCATGACACTGTTTTATCATACTTAGGACTCATCAAACTTCCCTCAACACTGTGTCTGATCATTGGATGGTTATTGTAGGTAAATTTAGTTGACTGGCTCAAGATGATGGTTGGGAATAGGCGCGCAGAAGAGGTGGTAGACCCTAACATTGAGACCAGGCCTTCAACAAGTGCCCTTAAACGTGCCCTTCTGACTGCTTTGAGGTGTGTTGATCCAGATTCTGAGAAAAGACCAAAGATGAGTCAAGTTGTCCGCATGCTCGAATCAGAGGAATATCCCATACCCCGCGAGGTTTGATATCAGATCACAATAACTTTCCAACTTTGTGTGGCAGTTGTTTATTATGTTAACAACATTTCATCCTGCTCCTTTGCAAAAGCCATTAAAAACTCTTTTTGTTAAGAAACATGGTATGTTTCTCTAATGAAGTGGGTGACATTTCAGGATCGAAGACGCCGAAAGAGTCAAACAGGGAATATGGAGGTGGAGGCCCAGAAGGAGATTTCTGATACAGAGAAGAGTGACAGTCCAGATCCAAAGTCCAATGGCAGAAGGAACCAAAAGAAGTAGATCAACGAAACTTAAAGCTAAAGTGCCTATTCCAGGATAAGGTACACTCTTTGAAGGTCAATTTTTTGCATTCCTTTGAGCTTCTGAGATAACTGCCAGGTTTGAACCAAAGACATGGAAAAGGAATGAGTTACTTTGGGATGGTTTGTATACCTATTTGTTGTTATAGCATAGATATAGATGTTAGAATGTAGATTATTGTGTATTAATATGGGATTAAAAAGATCCCTTACATTACACTAGTGTGTACAGATCATTGCTATTCATACATTTTCCTTTGTCTTTTCATTTGTTTCATCACTCATTAGGATCATAAGGAATTCATGTTTCCCTGTGTAGAAGATTATCAGAAAATTTTACCAAAGCGTGAAAGACAGAAGATGTGGTTTTTGTCTATAATTACATTGAGGAAGTTTCTTGATTATTAAGGTAGCATGGTTATGGCAACCTCTCTCCACTAATTGTTGTGGCACCCACTTCTATACCACCAAAACCATTGAAACTGAAATAATGCTTATTTTTTGCTTTCTTCATAGCAATATAATTATTTTTTATGAATCAATAATATCAAACTGGTGCTTCACCGGTTCACCACTGATACTATCTTTTAGATGTATTATTAACAAATTCAATGTATCATCAGGTTTAAAGATTATAAATTTATAATTGTGTTTTATTAGTTAACTAAAAAAAATCAATGCATCAGATTTAAAGATTATTATAGATCTATAATTACTTTTTATTAGTTAACTAAATGTAATTTATTAAATATAATTAATCTAATTGTCGACAAAAATATCCTTCTCTCTAAACCTGTTCTGGTCTCTTCTCTGTCTTCACATGCTGCTGGTTGGAGTTCTGTTTCCAAAGAACAAACCCTTGCCAACTAGAGTCTTGTTAAAATTAAACCTAATGGAATTGAACTAGAGATTTTAATCCATACATGACATGTTGATCCAGTAAGGTAAAACTAGTTTTTGATAAAGTAAAACTTGTTAAAATTAAGTTTTTCGTTTTTGCACTAAATTTTCCATAAAAACTTGTTAAAATTAAGTTTTTCGTTTTTGCACTAAATTTTCCATAATTTAGACATCTTAAATACTTATATATACTATATGGAAAGAAAATTATTAGAATGAATCATTGTTTTTACGGGAGAAATAAATTTAAATTACAATTTAACCATTAAAGTAAAACTCTTCTTTTGAAAGTAATGATGAAACTTAAACCTTCAAAAACATGATGATCGAATGCTGAAACCCAAACCATTTCACATAAAGTTCAAAAACATGGGTGAATAAGGCTTTTCCGTTTTCAAATTTCGATATCAAATTTGCGACTCTTTCTTCCTACACCTCCATACCTTCTTGTGCCACCCCCATACTAAATATGAAAATACCATTTTATCCTTTTTTTTTCACCCCCTTGGATTTGAAATAATAAGCCTATGAATTATGTAATCCGGATAAATTTCGGATTACATAATTCGGAAGTCAATTTCATATTTAGAAAAGACTTCCGGATTATGTAATCCGAAAGCTAATAACACATCGAAAAAAAAGACTTCCGGATTACATAATCCGGAAGCTAATCTTATGTATAGAAAAGACTTCCGGATTATGTAATCCGGAAGCTAATCACAAAAGACTTCTGAATTACATAATCCGGAAGCTAATTTTGAATCTGAAAAATGACTTCCGAATTATGTAATCCGGAATATTGAAAAGGGTATTTTTGGAATAAGAAAAATTTATGGGGGTGGCACAAGAAGGTATGGAGGTGCAGGAAGAAGCAGCCCAAATTTGCAATTTAAACCGCACAAATTTTTCGTTTTTGTTACAACTAGTGAACTATTATTGTGGTGGATTGGCAACAGACTTATTAGAAATTATACTTGAGGAAATAAATGTGATAATGAAAATAAAAATGATTTTGGAAGTGGCAACAATAACAACATCAACAATGATAACCATTGATCGTAATGTCAACAATGGCACTAGGAGTCAATTAACAATTTGTCTAGATGGTAAAATAAGAACCTTAGATTGTTAATAAAGTGCATGTGCATTCTAAATTATAATATATATCAAGACATCAAATTATTTTATCCATATGATTTAGTTTAGAGTTTGGATTTCGTAATGAGATAAGACACTCTAGAGAATTTAAGCATCTTATTTTAATCAACTTAAACACATTTTTTCATTTATTGTCAGCAATCAAATTACAAAAATAAAACACATCATATTCGATACAAAAACTTGAATTCTTATTTACACAAACAACTACACTTGGAAAGGCCCTCTGATTCAAGTTATTAAGGAATGTATGCATAGTAAAAGCCAATAGCATCTATAGCAGAAGTATAAAGGAATTTTACACTGTAATCTGATAACAAACAAACAGTTATGTATAATATAATCAATGATTCTTATATTAATTATCTTAAAGTTGATACCAACAATAATTTCTCACTAGTTCATAGTGTAAAAATTGCATAGAAATTAAACCAGTAAAATTTTCTTAAATACTCTGGTTGCTCATTATTCATTATGAAGACCTCACTGGAATGATGTATCAGTCTTTAATCTCTTTATCCTGCAACAGCAGGTGCTTTTCCTTTTCCTCTGGGGTCATGAATGCGATGATAGGGAAGGACTTTCCTATTCCCAGAGGGGTCTTAAAGAGTATCTTCTTCCCCTTAGGATCTTCAATGCTCATCTCAGATATTGGCACCCACAGCAGCATCTGCTTGCTCTTAATGCCTGTCATTTTCTTCATCCTAGACTTCTCCACATAGCCAGTGACCTCCACAGCATAACTCACCCTCGTGTTGGTTCCCTCAAACAAATGCTCATAAGGGGCCTTCTGTTTCATCCACACGAACCCACTTTCTCTAACTCTCCCACACTCCACCAAGTCTTGCAAGGGAAGAACACCCTTTGGAAAACCCAACTCTTCCAAGAGCTCTATGGAGTGCCGATAACACTCTTCAGAACCATACACTATCTCTGCCCCTTCACGCTCCTTTACCACATCACCCATCGCAGCAATTAATTGCAAGTCTTCAAGCTAAACCAATGTGATGATAATTGAAGGCATAGCTTGCCATTTTATAACAACAAGAGACTACAGAAAGTTGACCTGTCTTGAATCCAGTGGTTCAACCGTTTGCTTCTGCAACTTTTTATTTATGGCTTTTAGTTTTGTTTACCTACATTAGCTTGGTTAGATTAAGGTTCAATTATAACTTATGCTAAACTATGATAACCATTTGTTTCATAATAACTTTTGTAGACATGTAAGAGTGATTTGCTTTATTAACATAAACAAGGATCAAACCATGTCAAACTACTGAAATAAGTAGGTGGATTTTGGTAGAGATAGGTGAAACTATGAATTAGTTTTCATGCCTGACTTGTGGTGGGGTTAGGTATGGACTTTTCAGTGTGAACAAAGTTAGAGTCTTCTAATATGCATTTTGAATAACACAATTTTGAAGATGGCAGCAATGCAGGCAACCTATTTTTTAACTAGGAGCATATGTGTGATTGTGACAGTTTCAGTTTGAATCATAGAACAGAACATGGTTAAATGATTATAATACTGTAGATTGTTCAATTGAAACACAGGAGAGTGAACAAGTAAAAATGTCTCTCGAAGAGATGCAGGTTTTTCTATTTATTTTACATTCCTAATTTCTTTTCGATTTTCCATTTTTAAATCAACCATGGGTTTGAATCAGTGAATAAGAATATGAAGTAGCATTTATTTTGAAATCAGAATCACAAGTTTTATCATTTTTTATCCAAGTTGGGTTCGATTTTGTTTTAAAAAAGACAGAGACGTTTGGTCTAAAGGAAGATAAACTTTGTTCAAACATTAACCAAATGTTTTCAATGATGCAATTATGGAGGTAATCCAAAAGATAGATTCCTTAAAAATAATACGGTTGTAAGAAAGGACTGAGTTCATGAAATTTGAACATCCATTCTTTCCATAATCTTTTATTAATTTAAAAATATGTAAAACTGAATGTCTTAATTATGAAATAATAAAAGATTAAGATAATTATGCGTAAATGAGAAATAATGATGGAATGGGGACCATTTAATAAAAACTTAGTTTTATTGAATTAAAGAGAAGAGGTATTTTGATTTATAAAAGGTAAACAAATAAATTAATAACCTTTTTCGTTCTACTATGATTTGTTTTAAACATTCTCTTATATTCTCAATTTTATCATCATCTCAAAAAAATAGTTTATAAACTTCTATTAACCTAAAGCTAGTAATATTATTCTATTACTCATTTAAAAGGAAAATTTATTATTAAATCGTTTTATGAAAATAAGAACAAATTAATGACATTTAAAATATTTTCCTAATATGTTTTAGACAAGGAAAATTTATTCTTAATTCGTTTAAAAAAAGTAAGACCAAAATTAATGACATTTAAAATATTTTACTAATATGTTTTAAACAAATAATCTAGCTAAAAGCCCAAAACTAAAAAGAGAAAGAATAGTTGATGAACCGAAGTATGGACAATATAAGTACACGGATAATTTAATTTTAATTTTGAGAAAGTTTTTGCTCAATGGTATAAATGAAACCAGAAAAAAAAAATCAGTACTATTATTGATGGAAAGGAACTTATCTAAAAGTAAATCTATGGTGTATTAAATAGAAAGGAACTTATCTAAAAGTAAATATATGGTGTATTAAATAGAAAGGAACTTATCTAAAAGTAAATCTATGGTGTATTAAATAGAAAGGAACTTATCTAAACGTAAATCTATGGCGTATTAAATTCTGTCAAACACCTTATTCAATATAAAACTTAATAACATCAAAAAGGAAAAAAATGAAGAAATGTAAGTTAAAGATTGCAATTCAACCAGACATCATGTGTTGTCCATGAAAGGTATATGGTAATATACATTCACTTTTACATGACTTGTCGAAAAGGAAATCCAAACAAAAATTAAAAAAAAAGTATTCAAAAGCCATAAACTTAAGTATCTATGATAGGCTCCTGTCACCTACATCACTATTTATATAGCATCGGTTAGTTGAGCCACAAATATAATAATGGTACTTTAATGCTGTATGCCACAAAACGAGTAAATTACTGACAACTGTCACAAGGACAATTGGTGAATGAAATCTGCAATCTGCAATCTGAAAGAAGGAATGAATGATTTTAGAATTTACATGTTTGGTGATTCCTTTGAGGGAGTAGAACGAGTATTCAGTAGAGGCTGTAAAGCTTTCACTATAATGCTCATGTTTGGCCGAAACTCAGCTTCATATTGTACACACAATGCAGCAACAGCAGCCATCTGTTGCAAAATATGAAAAGCAACATTTTAGATGACATGAAACACCATTCACATATTTTCTATCATCAAATAATTGTGTAGTTGGATGGACAAAAGATTCAGAGTGGCATATATTTCTTCTTTTAAGCTTTGTTGAGAATAGAATAAAAGGTTTGCAAGCAAAATGTGCAAAAGCAAGTGTTCTGTTTAACTAAAAGACAACACTCTATTTCAAAGAATATAATCTAGTTAGTTACCTTTGCAACGGACTTTGAAGGGTACTCTCCCTTTAGTCTAACATCAACACACTGCTTCACCTTATCTTCACTAAGCTTTGGTGTTGCCTGATAAAACCCAACGAACAAGAATCACAAAATGTGCAAAATCCAAAATTTGAAAGGAGAAGAAAACACAACAGTAATATTAACAGAACACAGAACAAGTAAATATTGGTACCCAGGTGACAAGGCTTTGCTGTCCTCGGGGTAGTGTATGATCAACCGGTTTGCGCCCGGTTAAGAGTTCCAGCAGTATAACTCCAAAGCTATAAACATCACTTTTTGAAGTGAGTTGTCCCGTCATTGCATATCTGCCATAAGAAAAGTACAAACCCAATAAGTTCTAAAAAGCCATAATTTTAAAAAGTAAAGAGAGACCATAAGCCAAATTATAATTAACCATAAAGTGGATTGAAGTTCATTACATTCACTGTCCACAGATCAGTTTTTAAGTTTACTCAATTATGATTTTCATGTTCTTATGATCTACTTTTCCATCTTCTAACTAAAGCAGAAGTTATTTTATTTTAACAGTGTGTGAAGAAGTAAGCATGCTCTCAAACAAGTAGATTAGGCTTCTAGGAATAACTTACTCAGGAGCATGATAACCAAAAGTCCCAAGAACACGGGTAGAATGAAGACGTGCTGCTGCATCAGGGGCTTGATTTGACAAATCAAAATCAGCAATCTTTGCAACATCATCGTCAAAAAGAAGTATGTTACTAGACTTAATATAACGATGGATTATATGAATCTCTGCCTTTTCATTAAGATATTCAAGTCCCCTGGCTGCTCCAACAGCAATTTTAACTCTCTGAGCCCACGAGAGTAATGCACCAGGTTGTGCACCCTTGACACCTTTTCGTCCTATACACACCAGTTATCATTAAATTGTATATAAAAATGAAGACATCAATAAGGGATAATAATACATTACAAGTATGGCTTACCGTGTAGAATATCATGAAGGGATCCTTTAGGAGCATACTCATAGGAAAGGGCACGAAAAGAACCATCAACAGAATAGTTAACAAGCTCAACAACATTTTCATGTCTTAGCCTTGATACTATGGAGACCTATACAAGTTAGGAGCCAAAAGTACTGAATAAAAATATAGTTGCTGCTATGTAGAATGTGATGCAATGATGTCTTACTATCAAATTTTATCATTGGAAAATTCACAACTACAACAATTGATCCAAACCTGAGAAAGAAATTCTTGTTCTGGCTGATTACTGGAATCTAGCTTTTTGATTACCACTGCACGCCCAGTTTTCAATGTAGCTTGATATACTTTCCCATATGCACCCTCACCAATGAAAGATTTTGAGCCAAAGCTATCTGTTAAAGACTTCAATTCGTCTACTGTAATAGAAGGGACAGCAATAGGTTGAAAATTTATTGGCCGAGGAGCAGTCACTGCATTATGTCTGCCATGATAACTTGCGTTCCCTGCATTGTACTCACAGAATTAAAGCCAAACAAAAGTGGTACTAAAATAAAAGCAGATTTATTAAAGTGCAAACAGAAATACATATAAACAATTAATACAATCACTTAAACTACAGACTCGGTAGAGCGATGTAAAGTTAGGACAGGCTATTTTTGGAAGATCCAAATTTAGAAGGTGCCACTCGGGAATGGCACAAAATTAAATATAACACTTGAAATGCCAATGAGAAGCAAGTTCAAACAGCTGTTGTATGAGAATTTGAACAGACAGTATACTCAAAGCATGAACCCTTGCGTTTCAAATCATGACTTGCATGAAAGTCAATGTAACATACCATTCTAAACAGAAAATTTAAAGAAGGAAAAAATACTGGAAATAGCGGATTACCAGTGGGAGTGTTTTGCATGAAAGGTCCTCTGTCAGAAATTGCCACACTGTCATCTCCTTTGCAGAAGCCAAAGCAACCCATGATCCTGAATTCTGGAGGTAAGTTTCAAATTGAACAGTTAAGTTACTGCAAGAGTATCAATAAGACTAGGCACATATTATCAATACCAACTCCCCCTTCCCCTAAGGATAGACAACACCACACGGTGCTAGCGTATATACGATGTCTTAAGTGTATCAGATAGCAACCATTTTTATTGCGCATACTTCTTGGAGAATTTTGAAGTTCTCACATGGTGGAATCGCCTTTTCGGCTATTCCGATAAACTAAATTTTGATCAAATATCATTTCCTTTTTGGACAGAAACTTAATGACCAAACATTCATTGTTCTAACTAGGAACACGAACATAAATTGCACCATTAAAATACTTCAGACAAAACAAGGAAATATAATTTAGACATGAACCAATGAGCCATTTGAAAGTAAATTTGCAGCAACATGATAAAATAAAATGAAATAAAAGAAAAATACTCAGTCTCTTTCAAAACCAGAAAGGGAAATGACGAGAAAACTAGCCCCTCTAGACTACAAAAAGGTTATTTCGTTTCACATGGACATTTAAAAGATACACACCATGAAAGAAACACATTCCTATTTAATCTGTTGATGCATGACAACAACAAATGACATGCAATTAGTCAAAGTGCAAACAGGAGCACCGACAAACGAATCAAAATTCAGAACAATCACTAACCATCCCACCAATCAAAACCAACAGCGGCACATTATATCATTCCCAGTAAATAAATGTGGTGAAAACAAATTTCACTTTCAGAAAACGGAAAGAAAGAAGAAAAAAATTCACCAAAAGTTAAGGTTACAGTTGCATCCTATTACCTTCGAACTTGTGGAAGCAAAAAGTATAAAATTTCTTATTTATACTTATACCTCTATACTATCAACACATCACCTGTAAGTGTAAATCCCAAAAAGATAATTGGCCAGACAGAAAAACAAACATGCAGAACTACCTTAAACATGTTCCCCCACCCCCCCAAAAAAACAGTTAAGAATAATAATAATACTAACAACAACCGCAACAACTATTTTAAAGACCATTAACCCAACAACCACAACAACTACTTTAAAGACAATTAACCCCACACAGCGATAATCATGCGAAAAATCAAACCGATTAAAGAGAATTCTGGGTTTAATATATACACTGTCACCTCCTTCTTACAGAGAGACTCTGCAATCTCACCGTTAAAGAAGGGACAGAGTTGAACCCCAAAAAAAAGAATTAAAAAAGAAAACTTCCCAGTTTCGATGTTCGTGCGTGTACATGAGAAGAAAAGGGTAACCAGCAAAACGAGTAGAAAAACAAAAAAAAAGAGTGTATGAAGTAGTCAAAGAGAGGAAAAACCCGAAACAGGAATCGGCCCTATGAAAGAGAAGAATCATACCTTTCGGAATTCAAAGCGAAGACGGTGTGTGTGGTTACAGCTTTTGTATTGTTTGGAACAGAAAATGGATGATGAAGAGGTTTGAAGATGAAGAAGAAGAGGTTTGAAGACGAAGAAGAAGAAATGTTTTGTTAAGTTATGTTCGGTTTGTGCTTGTGCTTGGAAGAGCGACCTTGACTTCACCGAGAGACATCTTATGAACATCACCAAACGTTATTTATGTACATTTATTATTACTACTACTACCGCTGCGTTTGCCAAGTCAACACTCAAAAGCCCGTTTCCAGAACCGCTGATACTTTCCTTTTTTTTATTCCCACTTTTCCATAGTTTTCCCTATTCGCCATTCTCCGTTAAAATTAGTCAAGTCAACAAAACAAAGGACGTTCGATTAAGTTTGTTTCATTAAATAATTACTTTTTTTTGTGTTTTCTTATAATTAATTAAAATTATAAACTATTTAAATATCTTTTCATAAAATCAATTATTTTATTTTCAAAAAAGCTATTTTTATTATATATATTTTTTAAAATTTCTAAATATTAATTATCAAATAATTTCTTCCGGAATCACTTTTTCTTAGTTTTACATGACACATAAGATTACTTAAAAAAAAATCTTTGTTACCTCAGACTAGCCAAAAGTAAAAAATACGGCGTATAATTAAAAAACTTTAATTTACAATATAGTGCAATAAATGTTTTTCTAATTGAAAAAATAAATGGTTGCATTAAACTCATCCCTATCCTTCTAAATCAGCAAGTAAGCAATGCTTTATGATTCTGCCACGTGGCGGACATGCAGAATCTGCCACTGTTACTCGTGCAGTGAATCTGCAAGAGTTATTTTGATAATAATGATAAAAAATTAACTAAAATGATCATATGAATATAATATATTAAAAAATAATAAAGTTATTGTAATATATAAATTTAAATGTTCATTAAATTTGGGTGAAGTTAAAGATTAGTGTAAAAAGAGTTAAGGTTTAAAGCAAAAATGGATAAAGAAAGGATAGTGGTGGCATTGTGTGAAGCTGGAATTGCATCTGTGAGGTTGGATTTGGCTGGCTTCTCAATTTATCTGGTTGGCATCTTTCTTCAACATTCCATCTACTTTTTCTCATTCTATAAACTTAAAAGGTCAATTTCAGACTCAGAAAAATGTTTGAATAGATGAAATAGTTAAATATTTTTTTAAATCTCGTCTCAAATTTTAGAATTTCTAAATATTTATTGTAATAAAATTATTAAAATGAATTTTTATCAATTTATTTTATATAATAAATAAATTTTCAATGTAAATTAAAATATTAAAATATTTTACTTTGATTTATAGTTAACACGGATATTATATTACTAATATTTTTTAATATATATTAAAAATATAAAATTAAAATTAAAACCAGAAATTAAATTTTATATTATAATATAAAAAAAATATTTAATTTAATTTGAAATTGTTGGATGCATATATGAATAAGAATCCAAAAGTAGGAAACTTGAGTCAAAATAAAAAATCAATGTTGAGATCGAGTCAACCAATTACTGCGCTTTCAAACTCTTCCAGGAAACTTCCAATCCCACCTTTCTTAAAATCTCGATAACTTCACTCAAATCAAAATTATTTAATTCAATTACTTGAATTTTCACTTCTACCTCCTCATTATGTAAAAATATCAAATTCAAAGGGAATATCTTTCTTACTAGTTAAATTTTTAAAGATTAATCTCATGTTTTAATAATGAAAAATAAAAAAATAAAAAAATATATATATATATAAATAAATGATAACTAATTATATTTTTCTATTTTCCTTCCAAACTAGAGAAGAATAAAGTACAATAAATAACGTGGTCAACAAAAATGCACATTTGGTTTGAAGGGTGAGACCTAAAAGTTGAAGGCTTACATTTTGAATTAACACACTTTTTATTACATACTTGAAGAAAAAGAAACCGTCTTTAATGGCTGAGTGGAGTGGGGCGAAGGAGGAACAGGAAAATCGGAGAAGACAGGCGGAGCATCTTCATCAACAGTCGACAAAGCCTTGTACAACCTTCTTCTTTTCAAACCTTCCAGAAAATCATGGTGAATTAGAAATGTTCAGACTGTTTCAGAAATGGGCCAGGGTCAAAGAAGTGTTCATTTCTAAACGTTTGAATAGATGGGGTAGAAGGTTTGGCTTTGTAAGGTTTTTTTAGGTGGGAAATGTTCCAAGCCTGGAGAGGGAGCTAGACAACTGCTTCATCGGAAACATGAAACTTCATGTTAATGTACCAAGGTACAGGAGGGAAAGGTTTGTGAATAAGGGAAATGCTCCTTGCTTGGAGGAGAAGAGTAGAAGTGGTGGGTTTCCCTCTCGAAACTATCAGAGGAAGAACAAGGAGGTGTGGATGGTAAAAAGAGGGAAAGAAGTTATCAGGAGTGGAGTACGAAAGGATGCTAATGGTTATGTTTTAGGTAAGCAAACCTATGCTGATGTAGTAAGAAGCCCACTTCGTGCCCAGTGGAAAGGGCCTTCTTTTACGACTAAGGCGAACATCTTGCCGTGGATGAAGAACAGCATGGTTGGTCGTATGAAGGCAGAGTGGGAACATGAGACTTTGCAGGAAGAATGTATTAAGGGAGGGATGAGCATGATCATAATTCGCTTTTTGGGAGATAATCTTGTCTTACTGACCTCTAAGTCTATCGAGAAAATAGAGGACATTGTGAAATCTAGTAAAGAATGGTTCGACTATTTTTTTGAAGACATCAAGCCTTGGTCAGAATCTCTTGTGGTCAGCTACAAACGGGTGTGGGTTAAATGCTATGGGTTGCCGATTCACTTATGGAACAAGGAGTGTTTCTCAAAAATGGTAGAGGATGTAGCAACGCTGGTGGAGGTGGATGAAGCCTCTTTATCATGGAATAGGTTGGAGTATGCGCGGTTTCAAGTAAGAATGTTGAAATCGAGTAAGGTAGAGCTGTCCAAAGGTTTTCAGATTAATGGATGTTTGTATAATATTACATTGGTGGAGGAAGCGAACTATTATGATGGAGTTAAGTCCAGATGCAACTGTGATCTTAGTCTTGGAGGGTCATCGGGTAGTGTTTCATCCTTTGAAACTTTTGTGGAAGATTCTCTCTGTTCTGCAAAACTGAGTAATGAAAGGGGAGGGGACGGAGAAGGTAGCAGAGGGTGGCCGAAGGAAAACATAAGGGAAGAGAAGGGGTGGTCTATGAATAAGACAAAAATGGATCTAGAAAAGGAAGGTGCAGAAGATCTTGTGTCAGGTCAGGGAAAGTCTGATTTTCCTTCAAAAAAAGAGGTGAGTCTGGGGGAGGGGGGGGGGGGGGGGGGGGGGGGGGCAGAGGAGGGGACAGCAGCGTCTGCTCTTTAGCATGTCAATGTGGCGTGTGGGGCTATACAAAGCCCCTTGGTAGACTTAGTAAAAGAGGTGGAGTCGTTTGACTCTTTTAATGAAAGCCCAATGCTATCTGAGGCCCACTTACAGGTTATTGGAACTAAGGCCCATGTGGACACCTACGCTGGGCGTGTATCACTTTCAGGAAAATCTTTTGAAGGCGTTTGTGCAACGAGTGTTGACGGAGGACAACCAACGACGTCGGAGAGCCCGTGGGTGGAGCATCCATTAAAACATTTGTCCTTGAATGTTAGTAAAGGGGGTGCCTGTTCATCAAATCGAGTAAAGAATTCTCTTTCTAAATCGAATAGCTGCCGGAAGAATTCGATCAATGAAGGGTACCAGGGAGATTTGGGGAAGAAGACGGGCGACGTTCATAATGGCGAGGAGGAACATATAGAGGTGGACGATCGTCAAACCCCAGATAGGGTGCGTCACATACGTGCGCTATGGGAGCAAGGGGCCGAACAATCCAGCGGCGGTGTCGTTCAAAAGGGGGCACATGATCGTTACATTCTGGGAACAAATACCCAATCAGGTCACGTTCATTATCCTATGCATTGTCTGATTCTGAAATTGTTGAATGTAATAACCGAATTAGGAAAGAAGTTGTTGAATCCAAATCAGTTAGATTATGGGGTTTAGCCAAAAGGTTAGGTACGACATGCCCATGGGGAGATGATATGATGCTACAAGAAGTGGAGGTGATGGAGGATAGGGATAGACAAGTTTTGAGTAAGATGAAGAAGGGCATGAAATCAGGTTGTCTATGATTGTTATCAATTTAAACATCAAAGGGCTAGGAGGAGGGGTAAAAGCTAAATATCTTAAGCATATTATTTACAAGGAGAGTGCCGAGTTTGTATGTTTGCAGGAGACAAAAGTTATGAATTTCTCTGATTCTAAATGCTTTGCTTTATGGGGGGATAATAACATTGGTTGGGTACTTAATGAAGGAGAAAATGGGGCAGGAGGTATTCTTTCTATGTGGAATAAAGAAGTGTTTGAGTATAGGTCTCATGTTAAAGGAAGAGGTTTCATAGTTGTACCTGGGATTTATGTTAAAATGAATTGCTTATGTGTTATTGTGAATGTGTATGCTGCTTGCTCGAATAGTGATAAAGCTGTCATGTGGGATGCTTTGTCAACCATTAAAAGTTATAGTCAGAATGAGGTGTGGTGTTGTTGCGGGGATTTTAATGCGGTTAGGATTATGGAGGAAAGGAAAGGTGTTAGAGGGTTGTCCAGCCAAAAGAAGGAGATTAAAGACTTCAATAAGTTCATTGATAGGAATGTGTTGGTGGAGTTACCTCTTGTAGGCAAAAAGTTCACCTGGTACAAGGCAGATGGGTCTGCCAAAAGCAGATTAGACAGATTTTTAGTATCATTGGAATGGTTACAAAGGTGGCCTACGAGTAAGCAATATGTACTGGAGAGGGAAGTCTCCGATCACTGCGCCATAGTGGCCAAATCGTGGGCTAAAGATTGAGGTCCTAAACCGTTCAAATCTATTGACGCTTGGCTTTTGGAACCTAGTTTTAAGGACTTGGTGAAAGGTAAGCGGAATACTTATGAGGTACAGGGAAACAAAATGTCAAGGCTCAAAGATAAATTGAAGTTGCTGAAAACCGACATCAAGGAGTGGAACAAGAGTGTTTTCGGAAATATTGAGGAGTGCAAGCGCAAAATCATGATGGAAATTGAGAACCTCAATGTCAAGGATGCTGAATGTGATTTACTGGAAGGGGAAAAATTGAGAAGATTGGAGTTACTAAGTCAACAGAAGATCTTAGATAAAAAGATGGAATCTATAAATAGGCAGAAAGCTAGATCTACTTGGTTTAAGCATGGGGATTTAAATTCCAAGTATTATCACTTTATTATTAGGTGGAAGAAGCTTAGGAATGAAGTTAAAGGTGTTGAAATAGATAATCAGTGGTGCGAAGAACCAGAAGCGGTGCGTAGAGAAGCGAAATGTGTGTTTGAACAGAGGTTCAAGGCCACACCTGATTATGGTGTTAGGCTTGGTCTTGTGGACTTCAAGACTCTTCCAGAGGCCATTAGTCTGAAAATGGTAGAGGATTTCTCCGAGGAGGAGGTCAGGGCTGCAGTGTGGTTGTGTGAGGGTTCGAAAAGTCCTGGCCCAGATGGCTATAATTTTAATTTCATCAAGAGTAATTGGGAGATTCTAAAGGAGGATATCTTGGAAGCTGTGTACTTGTTTCAAGATTCTGGGAGCTTCTCAAAGGGCTGCAATGCGTCATTTATTGCTCTTATCCCTAAAATGAAGAATCTCGTCTTGGTTGAGCACTTCAGACCTATATCTCTAGTGGGAGCTCTTTACAAGATAATCACTAAGGTGTTGTCGTGTCGTATAAAGGAAGTCTTGCATCTGGTTATAGATGATGTTCAATCAGCTTTCTTGGAAGATAGGGGTATGCTAGACAGTGTCATGATGGCTAATGAGGTGATTGAAGAGGTTCGAAGAAATCGGAAGAGTGGGGTGTGCCTGAAGGTAGATTTTGAAAAGGCCTATGACTCGGTTAGGTGGACTTTTCTGTTGGACATGTTACAAAGAATGGGGTTTCATAGCAAGTGGATAAAATGGGTGAAAGGATGTCTGGAGACGGCTACGGTGTCAGTCCTGGTCAATGGTAGCCCAACAGAGGAGTTCAGACCTACAAGGGGGTTGAGGCAAGGAGATCCTCTGGCGCTGTTTCTTTTTCTTATTGTAGCAGAAGGGCTGGCGGGTCTAGTTCGCAAAGCTGTAAAGGAGGATCTGTTAAGAGGTATCAAGGTGGGAAGAGCTCAGGTGGACTGCTGCTTACTACAATTTGTAGATGATACCCTGTTCATGTGTGAAGACTCCTTTTCCAATGTCTTTACAATTAAGGCAATTCTCAGGGTTTTTGGGCTTGCTTCTGGGCTCAAAGTTAACTTTCATAAATCAAAGATAGCAGGGTTAAAGGTAGATCGAAGCAATCTTGAGCTATATGCGAAAACCCTCAATTGCAATATCATGCAAATACCTTTTATCTATCTGGGAATACAGGTTGGTGGTAATCCAAGGAGGGTGCAGTTTTGGGAACCGGTGGTGGAGAAAGTTAAAGCCAGACTTAGTGCGTGGAAAGGGAAATGTCTATCGTTTGCCGGTAGGTTATGTTTGATTAAGTCGGTTTTAACTTCTAAACCCCTGTTTTATCTATCTTTTTATAAAGCGCCAAAGTCAGCCTGTGATAAGATTTCTAGTATTCAGAGGAGGTTTCTTTGGGCGTGGGGCAAGGATAGTAAATATATAGCCTGGGTTCGGTGGGAAAATGTATGCAAATCAAAGAAGGAAGGGGGGTTGGGGGTTAAGGATATACAAAATTTCAATCGGGCTTTGTTAGCAAAATGGAAGTGGAGGATGATGAGTGAAGAAAAAGGGAAATGGAAAGAGATCTTGGTATCTAAGTACGGTAATGGTACGACAAGTTCTCAAGGCTGTGGTAAGAATCATTCATGGTGGTGGAGTGATCTTCGTAAGGTTTGTGAAGAAGGAGAAGGTGAGGGTTGGTTCCGTAACCATGTCTCATGGAAAGTGGGAAAGGGGGATAAAATCATGTTTTGGGAAGATACATGGTTGGACAATAATAAGCTTAAAGCTTTGTTTCCTAGATTGTACACCATATCCTTAGAGTAAGGAAAATTGGTGGGAGAGGTAGGCTCGTGGGGGGAGTTAGGCTGGTCTTGGAGGTTAGGGTGGAGAATGTCTAGTTTTGAGTGGGAAAATTCTGTAAAGGAAGAAATGATGAACCTCATTACAAGGAAGACTTTGAACAAAGATTCTGAGGATACTATTGAATGGAGTGGGGATCCCAAAGGTGTTTTCTCTGTCAAATCTGCATACCTTACTTTGTGTAATTATTCCAATGGCAGCTTGCATAATGTTTTTTCGTTGTTGTGGCAAGTCAAAGCGGTACCCAAAGATTTATGTACGGCATGGAGGGCTCTAATTGGGAGGTTACCAACGTATGATAATCTCACCAGGAGAGGTATAGTTGTCAATTCCCCTCTGTGTGTTTTTTGTAGGGTAGCTGATGAATCAGTTCAACATATTTTTATGACGTGTCTGGTTGCACAACGGATATGGGGTCTTTGTCTAAGGTGGATGGGTATTGTGTCTGTTCAGCATAAGGATCTCTTAATTCATTTTGAGAGCTTCCATTTAATTCACTTAAATAATAAGCAGAATCAAGTCTGGAAGGGGCTCTGGGTGGCAATCATTAGAAGCATATGGGATCAGAGAAATTTAACTGTGTTCAAACAAGGGATACCGGATGCTGAAGAAGTATTCCATTCAGCTCAATTGGCCACGTGGTTATACTTGAAGTTTGGTGCGGGTTCGTTTACCTTTTCCTACTCAGATTGGATTCTTAATCCAAGCATTTGTCTGCAAAGCTGCTGATATGAAGGTGGTGTGTTAGCTGAATGGTTGGCAGGTGCGGTGGAAAGGATGTCAAAAGTTACAGGGTTCAGGTTTAAAGAGAAGTAGGGGGAAGCAGGGTGGATTATGAGCTATTCTTGTGTTGCTGCAGTAAAGGAATTGGTAATTCTTGCTGGAGTAATTTTTTGCTTGCAGTTTTTCCGGTGGACGTGAGGATAGGAAATAAGGTGCCACTGGTTCATAGTAGGAGCTGGCTCAAGGTGCTGCAACAAGGTTGTTTTGGTGCGAGGTGGATTCCAGGAACTCTGTTGCAGTAGTTGGGGTGACAAGCCGTGTGGAGGTGTAGATGGGAGCGTGAAGAAGCTGATCTGTGATAGACAATGCTCGTTGGCCGTCCAGATTTATCCATATCAAGGGGCATACAAGAAACTTGTGCTGGAGGTAGCATATAAAGACACGTAACAAAAGAGGCTAGGTGGTCAAGATTTGGGTTTCTCTGAAGATGTGGTTAAATAGGTAATGTGGGGTCGTCTGAAGTAGATAGGAAAGTAAAGCTAGGATCTGTTTGTTATGCTACATCACTAGAATGTATAATTACCCTTATCTTGAACTACTTGGTTTTTGTATATGGGTTGGGGTACCCCTAAAGTACCCCTTTTATTCTATTTTATTCTTTACTGATAAAAAAAACACATTTTTTTTTTCACTACTATAGTTTCTTTATTATAATATAAAAACATATTTTGGATGGTCCGTTACAATTTTAAATTTTACAATCTATTTTTTTATGTATTCATAATAATTTTTGGATTATATATTTCGAAATATATTTTTAAATTTAAAATATATTCAATCTCAAATGTATTCTTAAATTATATAATTTAAAATGTATTTTTAATTTTTAACTTACACAATCTAAATATTTTTTGACATTATACAATCAAAAATATTCCAGATATATAGATAATGTAAAATGTTCTTATAATTATGGAATTACGGGAAGAAATCGTGAAGTTTAACTAAAGAATAATAAGTCTATCAAGTGATTCTATTTCTATTTTCCTTTTTTATTTTTGCACCCTTATTTTTATAGTTCATTTATTATATATTGTCTATACTGTTAACTAATTATAAATAATGTTAAGTATAATATTTTAACATTATTAACTAGTTATAGTAAAAGTCAACATCTAATTTATGATATTTGACCCGATAAGATAAACTCTACGTTAGTGTATAAACTATTATATACGTGTAGTATATTTAAAAAACTAATTGAAAAAAAAATAAGGGATGCTAGATAGAGAAAATGGGTTCAAAAGGAATATGGCAATTACTTCCTGCACCACACACCCAATTTCAGTATGAAAAGACGAAAATACCCTTAAATAAAAAGGAATAATACATTCCGAATCCTTTTTTTAAATATGTTTTCATAACAAATTTTTGTATTATGAATTTTTTTATCCGAAATGGGATTTTAAATTTTGTTTCCAAATATTCATTTCTGGAACACAATAATCTCTTCTAGATCTATTTTTCTGGAATGTATTATTTCTAATTTCAGATTTTCATTTCTAGAATAAGAACAAATTTGAAAGTTTAAAATTTAAAACTATGTAGGTTGCAAGTTAAAAAATTGGATGTTGAGAAAATTTGCTAAGAAATTTTCCAACACAATGTTATAATGTGTTTCGAGCTAAAGACACACTTCTATTATGTCTTTTAAGATTTTTGTATTTATTTTTTAATTATGAAGGCTATTAGATGTTGAGGCTTCGACAAATTGGGCCTTCATATGCCTAAAAAGGTTGATTCATCTAGCAATTGTATTTGTGAAAGTACCGATATGCCTTTAACGAATATGAAATTAGATTAATTTATTTCTGCACCCAATCCCACATCCAACAGCTTCAGCTACTTCAACTTCGTTTTGCCATTTTCGCACCCAACACCGTCGCACTAGCGTTTGCATCCTCGCACCAGCGTTGGCATTTCTCCGGCAACGGAGGCTTGACTGGAAGGAAGGCACCGGAGAAGACAAGGTCAGTATGTGTGTGCATTGCATTGCGTTGCAAATATTTGTAGGCGGAAGTCATTTTTGACTTTTGGATATTTTTGTGCGGAATGGAGTTGTGTGTTGCGGATATGTTCATTCGAAAGTGTCTAAATGACTTTCGAATATTTGTATGCGGAAGGTAGTCGTGGTGGGTTGCGGTTGTCTTCATCTGGAAGGGTGTGAATGCATTTCGTGTAATTGTGTGCGGAATATAGTTGTGCTTATGTTCATTAATGTGCCTACTATGTGTGTCCTTAAAATTTGTGTTATATGGTATATTTTATTTGTTCTTTTATAGTATCTTTGTTCCATTCTAATTTTTGATTGAATGTTATTTTTCTGAATAGTAAGATGGTGAGGACTAGAGGTGGAAGACTTTTTAATTCAGACTGTGTGCGACCAACTGCATCGGTTAGAAGAAGACGGGGCGGTCCTAGTACTTCAGTTCCAAATGAAGACTTTCAAGATTACATTGAACAAGAAGAAGTTGAAATTGATGATGATGAAGGCTATATAGGAGGGCCAGTGGATAAGTCCTTACTCATTAATTATGAAGTTCATGTAGTCAAACAATTATGGGATGATTTGGTAAGTAATGAACTTTAATTTCTTGCCTGTGGTATGTAGGTATTTTTTGATGATATATGTTCATTATTGTAGGATCGTGGTGAGTTGAAGGTCATTTCTCATGGGAAGAAGATAAATAAATTAGGAGCACCTCATGAGCGTATACAGGCTGCTGTAGAAATGTCTGGCTTAAGTGGTCTGCTTCATGCTAGTTACGAGAATTTAGACCGAGGATTGTTGTGTGCTTTTGTAGAGATGTGACATGCAGAAACAAACAACTTTAATTTACTGGTCGTGGAGATGACCATCACTCTTGATGATGTGTCAAATTTGTTGCATTTACCAATTGTCAGTCAATTTTACACCCAGCAGACCTTAGATTCAGATTCTGCAAATGATTTATTGGTAGAATCCCTCCGTGTTGACCGTGGAGTTGCATCTGAAGAAACAAGACATTGCCAGGGAGCAACTATGACATTCATGCTTGTAGGGTATTTGTCATAGAATTACACAAACATTGCAACCATCACTTAATCATGGTGATTTCGTGGAGGGCAGTCATGTGTGGGAAGGGATACAAGCAACCATTATATTAGCACGATGAGCAACTGATGATAGAGCTGTATATGTCAGGAGACATTCACGTAGGAATGAGTGACATAGGAATGATTGACAATGTATTAGGACTCCTTATTATGTAATATTTGTGTCCATGATGATGTATTTGCACCTTATCTATATTATTTAATGTGGTTTTTATTTATGTTACTTAAAATGGTTTTTGATTTTTAATTATCAACACTTTAAAGAAAACTTGTTAATACCTGTGTTCAGCATAACCAGTTTCGGATATATTCATCCGTAGGCACCTCCAACAGTTACAGATATATTCATTCGTAGGCACCTCCAACAGTTATGAATATATTAATCCAAAACTTGTGGATATTCATATCCGTGGGCACCTGATTTCCATTGTGTACCATGACTTGTGAATCTTCATATTCGTAGACACATGCAAGACTTACGGATATTGATATCCGTAACACCTTCACGGCGGCTTGCGGATATCCATATATGTAGGTGCCATTTTGTGATCTGTATTTTCACATCCGTAGGCATCACTATCTATTCCGGATGTTGCCATCCATAATGCATTACTAAATACATATATTAAAACACGCAAAATGTTAACTATCTATTAAGTATCTATTACAAATGTTATCATTAAGTATCTATTACAAATGTTATGATTAAAAGTATCGTCTAATGGACATTATTTGTGTATAAACTTGCATCCGGCTAGTGTAGTATGTTGACCAAGATTGAACCGTAGGATAACAATGTGATGCCCACAATATATCTGTAAGTGGCATTGGTGATGACTTTTTACGACAAGTGCACCGCTTTGTCAGAAGTAATAAATGTCCCTAAGGACAGATATCGATCCCACAAGGAACAATGAATTATCAAGTACAATAATCACTAAATATAGAACAAAACAATTAAAAATGTGTTGAAAGTGGTTGTGTTGGCGATGATCAATAAGAAAACAGACAAAGAATTGGTTGTTTTAAGTTGGAAAAATAAGGATTAGGTTTCATCTCTCTCACTCTCATGTATTTTGATTAGCATGTCTATATAAAGTTCTTTGATTGAAATTGATGTCTGTATAAAAATCATTTATATCGATTCCTCGCATATAAAATCCTTAAGAATGTCCCCTAACTATCGATCCCTCCCATAATTATAAGAGCAACTTAGAATGAAGCTCAGACGTTTAAAAACAATTAACATTTCAAGTCTATTCCTAGCACTCAAATATGTTAAGTATTGTTATTTAGGTCAGAACCCTAAAAATACTTTCCAGTCAGATTTAAAATTCTCAATTTGTCACGGAAAATTAAAAGTAAAACAACAATATCAATAATCAATAAAGAACTGAATATTTTAATATAAGATATCACCTCAATACATAAGAGTTCGAGCAAATTACTCCTAATCCCAAAGGGTAGAATTAGCCACGCATACTTCTAGCACCTTTCATTCTCCCAATTGGGTTACAATTCACTCTATGGTGTTTTCCTCTCAATCTGGCACCCTAGGGTTGAGTCTCTAGCCCCCTATTTATTCTAGTTTTCTAGGGTTAGGTTGTTTCTTGTGTCGCGCTAATGGGCTCAGTGATAAAACTTAAAAAAAAGGCCCAATCTTTCTCTACATCTTTTTCCATTATGGGACCTTCCAGCTTTCTTTTTTTAGCTCAAATTATTCCCCTTTACTCCAAATCTTCAATCCTCCCTAAAAATATGCAATTAACACCAAATTTGGGGATAAAATGGTCTTATTCAAATAAAGCTCATAAAAAATGTAAAAAGGTATAAATTAATAAATTAGGGATTATTTTATATGTAAATTAGCAATAAATCATCATAAGTGCCTATATTTTAATATGAAATATTACTGAAATTTGACACTTATCAATTGGACAACCATCTTTGAACTTCACCTATAAAGGTAATAAATATAGGTTACATAACTTTTAATTTAGCAGTATGACTTACTTTTTTATTCGTTTAGAGTATAGCTGGACAAAATGATTTCCGTGGACATGACCAATTGTAATGATTCGGTGATGACTAAAGTTACTTGGTGCTTGGGTTCTTAAAGGAAAAATAGTCAATAATTGTATCCCTCACAATGAAACAAAAATGACATTATACCGATTTGCAATAACGTATCCCATGTTTGGAATTGTCATCCACTTATCTGTTCCAGCCTGCAAGTACAAATGGCAAACAAAGGTAAATGAATAAATGCAAAGTACAAATGAAAGGGTGTTAGTGTTGGTACCATAGACATGTGGTCAACTAGAAGTGACTTCTTCAAGTATTCATATCGTTCATCACCACCAAACAGTTCAACATATTTTTGTCTCCATTCACTTAGTTCTTTTAACAAATTCATTCAAACAACTGTCATGACTCCTCTCCCTTGCCCAATTTGGCAGCATGATAAGTGTCTAATTTCAGTAATATTTCATATTAAAATATAGGCACTTATGATGATTTATTGCTAATTTACATATAAAATAATCCCTAATTTATGAATTTATACCTTTTTACATTTTTTATGATCTTTATTTGAATAAGAGTATTTTATTCCCAAATTTGGTGTTAATTGCATATTTCTAAGGAAGATTGGAGATTTGGATTAAAGATGAATGATTGGAGCTAAAAAGATAAAGATAGAAGGTCCCAGAATGGAAAAAGATGCAAAGAAAGATTGGGCCTTTTTTATGTTTTATCATTTAGCCCATTAGCGCGACACAATAAACAACCCAACCCTAGAAATCTAGGATAAATAGAGGGCTAGAGGCTCAACCTTAGTGTGCGAGATTGAGAGGAAAACACCATAGAGTGAATTGTAACCCAATTGGGAGAATGGAAGGTGATAGAAGTATGCGTGGCTAATTCTACCCTTTGGGATTTGGAGTAATATGCTCAAACTCTTATGTATTGAGGTGATATTTTATATATTAATATTCAGTTCTTGATTGATTATTGGTATTGTTGTTTTACTTTTAATTTTCCGTGACAAATTGAGAATCTTAAATCTGACCGGGAGGTATTTTTAGGGTTCGGACCTAAACAACAATACTTAACATATTTCAGTGCTAGGAATAGACTTGAAATGTTAATTGCTATTAAACGTCTGAGCTTCGTTCTAAGTTGTTCTTATAATTATGCGAGGGATCGATAGTTAGGGGACATTCTTAAGGATTTTATATGCGAGGAATCGATATAGATGATTTTTATACGGGCATCAATTTCAATCAAAGAACTTAATATTGACATGCTAATCAAAATACATGAGAGTGAGAGAGATGAAACCTAATCCCTATTTTTCCAATTGAAACAACTAATTCTTTGTCTGTTTTCTTATTGATCATTGCCAACACAACCACTTTCAATACACTTTTAATTGTTTTGTTCTATATTTAGCGATTATTGTACTTGATAATTCACTGTTCCTTGTGGGATCGATATCCGTCCTTAGGGACAATTATTACTTTTGACAAACACGGTGCACTTGTCGTAAAAAGTCATCACAGCAACAACATGGTACCCACAATGGTCATCAGCCTTAACATCGACAACATCAACAATGTATGAATGATACCCTGCAGGGAATTGTTCAAGGAAAGGAATGGATTTTACTAGTAGAATTTATGGTAACTGTCCTTGATTAGGTTTTATACTTGAAGAACTATCATGTTGTGAGTGTAAGAAATTCACATGTTCAAAATAAGAAGGGGTTCGCTTAGTTGATCTCATGAATTTGGTAGGACGAGCCATCTTTACATCACCTTTTATTTTGACCTTATCATGTGGTGCGTAAATAAATGTCTTCTCTGGAAAGGCAATCTCTTGCAATTTAGTTTTGATATTAACCTTACCTGCAAGGTCCCAGTCTTTGAACCGCTTCGCGATCACCTCAAACTCTTTGTCAATTGACAACTCAGATGAGCATTGTTCAGTTGCAATATCTTCAAAGCTTAATCGATTCCACATGACATGTATTGATTTAAGTGGTATGCTACCCACACCAAACGAAGCCAATTCACACGCACATGGAATACCATGAGTACATGTAAGACTACATCCACACCTTTTCTTTATCAAACCCCACTGATTTAACCCTATCAAGCTCTTTGGCAATAAGGTTCAAAGCATATTTTGACACAAAACGTAACAATTTTTTGTAAGCTGTAACCTTAAACCGATGTTCGACCACATGCAGACTCTTTTGGAATGAAGCTTTGATTTCATTATGTTGTAAAATAATCATCTTATTGATTGAATCCCAACAGAAACATAAATCCCCCATGGAATTCTGAAGAATTCTCTTTAGGCTCCCGTGTGCCGCCTTAACCCTGTTACTTGTTGTGTTTCCTAAGTGTAACCTTATTTGTCCATGCCTTCACAAATTTTTCTTTGTGTGGATGTAACCATGTACCCATCACATAATCAACAAATATAGGCCATGGAGAACATACAACTTGAAAAGCATTCACATGATCTTCAAAGGCTTCAACAATATCACAATCCACTACAGATCCCCAAGCTTGCATTACTTGATCCCATGCCTCTCTTGGATGAACCAACATTTTACATTTTGCTTTCACATTTTTATCAATGTGAAATCGACAAAGCAAATTATAAGCTTCAGGAAACACGATTCTAATTGCATTCATTAAGGCAATATCTCTATCACATACCACCACCCTAGGGTATGAATCAACTCTCACAAACAACCCTTTAAGTCTATTAAGGGCACACAAAAAATTAGTTTCCTTTTCTGCTGCTAGTAAACAAAATGCAACGGAAAAAGTCAAACCAGTTGATGTAATCCCAACAACCTCAAGTAACGACATCCTATACTTGTTCGTTTTGTACGTAGTATCCATTAATATGAAAATATTAAAGGAGTTCACTAACTTTATTGAATCTGGGTGTGTCCAAAATAAATCTTACACAACATTCGACACCTCTTCACACCTACACCAATGCACGTACATGTCTCGCTCTAGTAACAACATGAATTATTGCATTTCTGTTCTGTGACCTTGTTGTGATCTTCGGTGAACACTCATTGCATTATAAACTTGATTTATCGTCATGACATTCTTCTCATTTCTCTCTTTCATGGTTAGTAAAATATTTCTTGGCTTCACTGAAGTTTTAGTCATATCCTCAACCATAACCTTTTCCTTTACACTTAACCTTTCAGCATATGGATGACCGACCATTGTCTCTGCCAAATCATGATTGTGAGAACCACAAATTAATTTAACCATCCACCCTTGACCACCTTTCACTGGTTTGCCTCGCAATCTGAAAGGACACTCACACTTCCTACTTCCCGTTCGACTGATATCTATGTCTTTTTTATACCGTATGTATTTACCTCCTCTCTCACAACCTAATAATACGTAGGACATCCTTCCTCGTTGCCCCGTCCATGTATCTGACCTCAATATAGCAATAACAAACCCATAAATATAGCCAACACTTCTTGCCCACTCTAACAACTTATCTCGATCACGAAATACCTACAATAACATATGCCAAATTTTAAAATCATTCATAAAAATAACATTGACAAGCCTAACATTTACCATACCTCATTTCTAGTAAATGTCTCACTTCACTCATGTGCCATGTCCATTGTCTAACGCGTTATAAGTTATTGACTGTTCCAGATCAACATCATCTAATCCATCCCACACATCAATCTCCCCTGAAATTCCCATGTATGAGTCCGTTGTATCCATTGAGAATGCTGAAAAAAAAAATCACTTAGCTTTCGTATAAATAAATACATTACAAAAAAAAATCCGCATCCCCAAATCCGGAACACATTCAGCATCATTCAGAATATCTACATCCGGAATGCAATACCCTATTTTGGATACGGATATCCGTAAGCTCTTTTTACACTACGAACATGGGCGTTCGAAACTTTCAAGTGCAAATGAAAAATACTTACGAATTTTTACATTCGTAGTGACTAATAATGGCTTCCGAACCCTAGCACCTGTAAGACACTATATTCACTTTCGCATAAAGATATCCGGGACCACCTCAGTCGAAGGAAACACCAAAAACCAGTTCAAATGGGTTCTTACCTCAACAATGTCTACCACACCTTAGCCTAAAGACGTTCCTCCACAAACACCTCCTCTGCAACTCCTCTCCAGCTCAAACCATCACCAAGCTCCTCTCCAACTTCTCTACAATGGAGTTTTAAAAACTTTGTCGGGTGTAGAAAGCAATTCATTGGGTGCAGGAAGTAATTACCACCTAAAAATCAAGGACAAATTCTTCTTCCACCCTACCAATTTGAACATGTATTCTTTTACTTTTCAAAATTACTCTTTATCTTTTATTTAAAAATATGAAATTCAAATATCAAAATTTTATTTGAAGAAATAAATCTAAAATGTAAAAAATACATTTTAAAAAAAAAAATTCAGAACACAAAATCCATAAATATATTTCATAAAAGATTTTTCAGAATTCAAACATGTATTCCAAAAATCCAAATATGAAAATGTATTCTACAAAAAGAGGTTTCAGAAATATTCTTTTATCTACACTCTCTTTTCATTTAAGATCATTTTTGTCATTTTACATAAATATTTTCGTTATTTTCCTGAAAAATCAGGTGAATGTTTAAAATGAATAATACCTTTTTTTATAGATATATTATTTTTTTATAGCTAAGAAACCATACCCAAAAGGACAACAATTATAAAATACTATGGATGTTTTTAAAAAATGTATAGAAGTTCTTCAAAGTTCATGTTTGATTTGTTGGCAATGTGGCTTTTGGAGGTTGAGAATGAAAGAGATGCAATTTTTAGGTACATTTTGGTAGTGGCATTCATGCGTAGACATATTAAAAAGAATGAATACCGTTTGTTTATTATTACTTTATACAATTCCAGAAGAAGAAGAAGAAGAAAATAGGGTGATGGAGCAAAAAGAATATGTTATATGTCCATGCATGAACCATTTTTTGTGAGATTTACCTTTTTCTCTTGTAAAGAAGCAAATTGAAATGGAACATGTACCTAGTCTCATGCCATCACATATCCAATCAATATGGTAAAATAAGGTAAATATATCTCTTTTATAATAGTATAAGGTAATTTTGGAGTCCCTTTTTCGGAATATGTTTCCAAGTTTTTTTTCTTTGTGTTCAAGAATTTTTTTATCCATAATAAAATTTTAATTTTGATTTTTAGATATTTATTTCCGTAACACAATAATCTCTTCTAGATCTATTTTATAGAATGTATTATTTTTAATTTCATATTTTTATTTTTAAAATAAAGGATAATTTTGAAAAGATTGGGTGTAGGAAGAATTTGCTAAGGGATTTCCCAACACATTGTTATAATGTATTTGGAGCAAAAGACACACTTCTATAATGTCTTTTAAGATTTTTTTTTTTACTTATGAAGGCTATTAGATGTTGAGGCTTCGATAAATTGGGCCTTCATTTGCGTAAAAATCAAGGGCAAATTCTTCTTCCACCCTACCAATTTTAACATTTATTCTTTCACTTTTTCAAATTTTCTAAAATTATCCTCTATTTTTTATTTAAAAATCTGAAATTCAAATATCAAATTTTCATTGTAAAAAATATATTTTAAAAAAGAAAATTCAGAACACAAAATCTAAAAATATATTTCAGATTTTTTTTTTCAAAATTTAGACATTATTTCAAAAATCCAAATCTGGAAATGTATTCTATAAAAAGAGGTTTTAAAAACCTCTTTTCCTTTAAGGTCATTTTTATTATTTTATAGAAATATTTTCGTTATTTTTCTGAAAAATGAGGTGTAGGTTCAAATTGATATGGTTCAAGAAGAATTTGCAAAAAAAAAACAAGTGAATAATACCTTTTTTTTTTTTTTTAGATATCTTGTTTTTTTTTTTAGCTAAGAAATCATACCCAAAAGACAACAATAAGAAAAAGGTTTAATTACCTTTTTCGTCCCTATATTTATAGCCAATAGTCAATTTGGTACCGTGGTTTTTAAAAAATTCAATTTGGTCCCTAAGTTTTTTAAAATATATTCAAAATGGTCCTTTCTGTTAAATATCACCAAACGGCGTTAAGTGGTGCTTATGTGGCAGACACGTGTAAGTTACTTAGATTGTGCTTACATTACTTTGGTGAATTCTGAATTAGGGTTTAGGTTATTCAAATTGGGGATTTCGAATTCTGATTTAGGGTTTCTGATACGAGAATTGCTCCCCTGGTTGGATTTTGTGGTACGCTTCCCTGCTTTGATTCCATTCGGAGGTGTGCTCCCCTCATTCGATTCTGTGGTGCGATCGTGAGTTACGATGGTGAGTTGTGTTCCCATGGTCGATTTGGAGGAGCGATTATGTGGTACGGTCCAGAGGTGGTGAAGGGGCAGCAACTGCGAATGAGGGGAGCACACCTCCGAATGGAATCGAAGCAGGAAGCGCACCATAGAATCCAACCAGGGGAGCAATCCTCGTATTAGAAACCCTAAATTAGAAATTCGAAATCCCCAATTTGAATAACCTAAATCCTAATTCAGTATTCACTAAAGTAATGTAAGCACCATCTACGTAACTTACACGTGTCTACCACATAAGCACCACTTAACGTCGTTTGGTGATATTTAACAGAAAGGACCATTTTGAATACATTTTAAAAAACTTAGGGACCAAATTGAATTTTTTAAAAACCACTGTACCAAATTGACTATTGACTATAAATATAGGGACGAAAAAGGTAATTAAACCTAAGAAAAAATACTATGGATGTTTTTAAAAAATGTATAGAAGTCGTGTTTCCACTCCTCATGTTCTTCTCCAAAGTTCATGTTTGATTTGTTGGCAATGTCACTTTTGGAGGTTGAGATCGAAAGAGATGCAATTTTCAGGTAGTGGCATCATGCATAGACATATTAAAAAGTATGAATACGGTTTGTTTATTATTACTTTATACAATTCAAGAAGAAGAAGAAGAAAATAGGGTGATGGAGCAAAAGGAATATGTTATATGTCCATGCATGAACCATTCTTGGTGAGATTCACCTTTCTCTCTTGTAAATAAGCAAATTGAAATGGAACATGTACCTAGTCTCATGCCATCAAATATCCAATCAATATGGGAAAATAAGGTAAAATATATCTCTTTTTATAATAGTATAAATAAGGTATTTTTTATATATAATTTTCACCTTTCTTTAGTTATAATTTATTTTTTTACACACTCTCTTAATATATACAAATAATCTATTACCATGTTATGATATTATTTTTTTCATTTTTAGTAAAATCTTTCACATTTTTCTTACACTCTTATACTTATTTATATTTTAACTTTTTATTGTATTTTAATTAATAATAATTTTTAATATATAACAGGAGAAATAATATAAAAATAGATAGCTGGGATTGTGTAATTGCATAAATTTTAAAAAATAATCTAAATAGTGAAAAAAATTAGTTACTATATGTTGCTTATATAAAAATATACTTTTTATGTTATATTTTTTATTTTGATTTTTAAAACACGAGAAAAAGAAAGAAACATCTAAAGTCTCATCACATAAATTGCTGGAGATCCCACATTAACTACAGACATTTTATTGTATATTAGTGGATGCAGACCTGACCTTATAAACAGATTTTATAAAATTGAGTTAGACTTAAAATTTACTTCTTAAATTTTTGAATTAATCCTAACGAAAAATAGGACCATCTATCCAAAATTTAAATAGATGATGTTTAACATAAATTTATAATCTTGGTTGAAATTGAAATTATTTTGAGTAACTTTTATTTTCTTTACATTCACAAATCTTTTTGGCTCCATCTAGCATCTTCTCTTGTACCATCATATAAGGGAAATTACAAAACTCTCATTCACTTCTTTTCTTTTCCCATTTTTTCTTGTTAACCTAATAAAGAAGAAGAGGAAGTGTAGGACAAATCCTAGGTCCACATCAGAAAAAAGCATTATCCTCCACACTAAGCACATGAGTTGCCAGGGACCACGTTATAGTACAATGAGTTTATCAATTTAATTGTACTTTTCATATCTATAAAATATCATGATTGTTTTTTTTATGTATTTTAATAAAATGAATTAAATCCAATATTTTTCTCTTTTTTTTTTATCTTTTATTAAATATTTAGTAAATTTTGTCGTCATCTACTGGGTAATAATGTGATAGATACTTCCTTTTACGTATATACTAATGCTACTCTATTATATTTTTGGTTCCTTAAATAATTTACCAATAATATAAGTATGCTTGTTAAACAATACATCAACTGTTATATCATTTTAGGCAGTTTATAATGTAGTTATTTGCAAAATTAATCAATGTTGCTTAATAAATTTAGTATGGAAATATATGGCATGGAATGACATATGTAAGCACTTGTTTTAAAAAAAATGGTAAAGGAGAGATATTAATAAAAATTATTTTAAGTAGTAATATGTAAATTCATTGTAGACTCTATAAAATTAAATTACACTTTTATGTGATGTGTTTAATTTATATAAAAGACCCACAAAACTAAGATAGATAAATTATTTATTAGGTGTTCTAAAATGTCATCATCTAATAATAACATGTGAACACAATCTATTAAATATTTAATAATAGCTAACATGAAGATTAAAATTAACAAATAAAATATTTATCGACCTGATTTATATAAATAAAACTCAAAAAGAAACAAAATACCACAACCAAAGAAAAAAACAGTTAAACCTAATTTATTTGCAAACTATTGTGCCCTCTAATTGTTTTTCCTACCTTGTTGTGTCTGTTTTAGTTAATCCCGTGAGCAATGCAACATTTTTTTACTATGGCAATACTTGTTAAACGCGAAAATTGAGTTGAAATATAGGTTATTTTATTGAAGTAAAATAGAGTGAAATTAAAAAAAATGAGAAAATTGTAAATGTAAATGAATTTGATTTAAAATGTAAGGAAAAAAATAAGGAAGTGATAGTTTTTTTTCTTCTTCTTATTATATATTTATCTCATGTTTATCTTTTGAAAAATTTGTCCTATTTTTAGTGCAATCACCGTGATTAGACACATAATCCATGATTAGATCAGTAACCACCAAATATCACAGGACTAAGTTTAATGTGTTTGCGTATGGGGTAAGCAAGTAGTGTTAAGGGCAATAACGTAGTTTTAGGAGTATAGAAGGAATTATGTAGCTAAAGTGGGGATATTCTTTTAATTATGTAGACAATTGTTTTATTCACAGGAGTAAACATATATATATTTATAAAAGTTTTCATATTAGACATTATTATGTAATTTGAATTCTCAGCCTCAAACAACAACAATAATCTGTCATCACATGAAAAAATATTATTAAAAAAAGAAAAAGGAAAGAAAAAAAAAATATGGAAGAATTAGACCAAAATCCATATGCTAACAAAAACGATACATAGGAAGATTATACCTATTTATAAAGAATTCTAAATGAAATGTTTTTTTATGAATAAATCCTAAATTAGTCAACTTATCAACACATGTATTTCCTTCACGAAAATATTAGTAATCGTAAACCTGATTTTTCCACAGTAATTAAGACAAGTATTCCATCGATTATGAAGCATCCACAGAACATTAGTCATAGTAGTAAACGCAACACAAATCAAGGCAAAATCACATGCAAGTCATACATTAGTAAGTCCCATCTTTTGAGCTTCCTCTATAGCATGTATAACTTCATAAAACTTAGCAACCATAGCAATTTGAACCATAACTCCATGAAACTCCCATCTAACAAGAAGAGGGCGAAGAACTTTGCCACTACGAGTATTAATACCAAAAAACTTAATCACATTGAAATCCAACATATAATTCTTCATTGAAGCTTTAGACAAATTTCCCATTAGACAAGTTAAGTCTTTAATTACCAAAATAGCCCTAGAAACCTCAATTTTATCCTAAAATCTAGCATAATTCCTCATATGTCATATCATCTAAATAGAAAAAGTTATCACAACAAGCTTAATCAATTTAACCAAAGGACTACCATCACTTTTCATAAAAGAAAGAAGATAATTCTTATTAGAGAAATGAGAAGTAAGAAAAAGCTGTCGAACCCAACTCCAAATATGCAAAGCATTATAACATTAAAAAAATAAATGTTGAATAGATTCCTCATGTTTTTCACAAAGCGTACACATAGAACATATATGCAAACCTTTATTTTGAATATGTTCAAACTGTAGGAAGCCGCCCATGAAAAACTTTCCAGAGTACTAGAGTTTTGAAAGGCGAAATAGATGAAAACCAAATGAATTTACCCCAACCACATGGAACTCCTGGTTCCAACAAAAAAGTCCTAATCGATTTAAGAGTGAAATGATCAGACTCATCTAGAATCCAATTAGGAATATCTTGTTCCTCCCTAACCATGATATGATTAAAAAAATGAGGTATCTACTGTAAACACAAGGGAATATTTCAATCACAACCTGTCCAAAACTGAGAGACTATATGTAGAATGCTAGCACCATCAGGTAACCTTGCAATACTTGTTAAAGAACTAGTAGAACACCATTTATCATTTCATAAATTAATAAAAGCACTTGTATCAACAATCCAAGAAGTATAATCAAGTATAGTAGAATAAAACTACTTAATTTCAGGCCAAAGAGATGAGAATCTATAAACCATTCTAAAGTCGTATTTTGATTTAAGAACCCTGACTTTTAGGAGAAAAGACCAAGGCTTGTTGCTATAAGCGAAGTTCCAAGCAAGCTTAAGAAGATATGCATTATTTTCATGACGAAGATTAATAATCTTCAAATCTCCATTCTCAAGAGGGGAACAAATTCATGATGACTATGCCTTTTTTCAAAATACCACTAGTCCAAATAAAATTTCGACACCATTGCTCAACTTGGTTAAGAAGTGAAATAGGCCATTTATACATATTAAATCTAAAAGCTAGAAATCCAGTAATCATCGTATTGACCAATTGAATCTAACTCATCATGCTAAGAGATTTATCTTTCCAAGATGCAAGCTTCAATTTGACTTTATCAGTCAAAGGTTGAAGAAATCGACACTTTGGAGCACCAACAAAGATTTACACTCCTAAATAATTGAAAGGCAAACAACCATGACTACAAGAAAGAATACGTTGAATTTTGGTGACAAATCTTGCAGAATTATCCATGGTGAAAGAACTACTTTTAGAGTTATTAACATATTGACCATAAAAATCACCATATGTTTTAAGAAAAATACTCAAATTTCTAAGAGACTTAATATCCCCCCTATAAAAAACAAATATGTCATTAGCATATAAAATATAAGAGGGAGTGAGATAACCTTGCGGACTAGACATATGTAAAATTTTCTTATCATTCACAAGCTTAAAGATACCTCTACTAAGAACTTCCTCTGCAAGACAAGAAAGTAAAGAGTCAAAGGATCACCTTGTCTGACACCTCTACTGCAAGGAAAAAAATCCACCAAACTGTCATTTATTCTGATAAAAAACATAGTTGAAAGGAGAATTGTACTAATCCAATCGACAAACGAGGGGTGAAAATCAAAGGGTGTCAAAACTAATAATAAGAACTTCCAACTCATAGTGTTAAAGGCTGTATGAATATCGAATTTGTAAGCCACATTACCTTCTTCAACCTTTTTAGAAAACATGTTAATAACTTCAGAAGCAGTACCAATGCAATCCTGAATCTATCTATCCTGCACAAACCCATAGTGATTAGGAGAAATGATTATGGCAGCCACAAGTGCAAACCTATCCGCCAGTATCTTGGAAATAATCTTAAATTTGAAATTAACAACAACAATTGATCTATAATCTCTAATGGAGTCAACACCCAGAATCTTAGGAATAAGAGATACCACATTACTGTTCATTCTAGGGAGAATCCAATTTTGTTTAAAAAATTGTTGAATAACATTGCGAACATCTATCCCAATAATGTCCCAGCAAGAATGATAGAAAACACTACCAAAATCATTAGGACCAAGAGCACTATTACCATTAAGATTAAAAACAACAATTTTGATTTCCAAGAAATCAGGACATTTAATCAACATCATGTTCTTCTGAGAGGAAACTAGTTTAGGAATATAAGAACCAATAAAACCCTCCATATTACTGGTATCCGGAACATTAGAAATAGACTCAGCATAAAGATTTTTATAAAAGTCCAAAATAAGATCCTCAATGAGTTTAGGATCCTCAGTAACCTCATTATCAGTCCATAGACGATGAATCCCACTAGAATTATTTCTCCTTTTGACCACAACATGGAAAAAATTCGTATTTCGATCTCCATCTTTGAACCATAACATCTTAGCCCTTTCTTTCCAAAACAAATATTGACAGTGAAGAGCAAGATCAAGCTCCTCCTTAACAATCTTTTCTTAACAAAGAAGCCCATCAATATCAGACAAACTAGCAGTCTCTAAGTTTTGTTGAATAGCAAGGAGTAGACCCTGCTTAAGAAGAACTGCATTATGAACATTACCAAAAGATTTTTTCTTCCAATCTCAGAGTTCAATTTTAAACCTTTTTAACTTATGTTGCAAAATAAACATAGGACAACCAACAACCTTATTAGCCCAAGAATCATGAATAAGCTTCAGACATGAAGTGTCCTGAAGCCATATAGAAAAGAAACGAAAATTGCTAATCTTTCTCAAATAATTACTAGCAAGACTAGCAAGAATAGGGGAATGATCAGAACAATTTTTAACAAGAACTTGATAAGTACAAGAATCCCATTCATCCAGACACACTCCATTACATAAAGTCCTATCTAGTCTTCTATGAATTCTATACAACCCTCTCCTTCCAGTATAAGACATACAAGAAAGATCATTAGTATTAATACAATCAAGGAGTTCATTACAAGAAATCTAATTAGGAGCCACCCCCCTTTACAGTCATCCGTCGAGAGCACAATATTAAAATCTCCCATAATACACCAAGGCCTTGTGAAAGAACTAAGATCCCTCCACAAAAACCGTCTAGCAAAGTATGTGTTAGCACCATAAACACCTATAAAGCTAAAACATTTATCATGTAGAAGACAAGTTACAGAAATAATTGATCATTGACCAAGAAATTTTGGACAAGATTAAGAACCGACAAACACCAAAGTTTAACATCTTTATTAACAATAGAAGAAGTAGCCACCATATGCATATTAACAGATTTGAAAAGGACGTTGAAAGCATCAGTGTACGACATCATAGGTTCAGCAAGAGAAACCAAGAGGGATTTATGTAATTTAAGTAAACTAATCAAGATCTCCACAATTTTGTGGTTTAGTCCTCTAACATTCCAGAAAAATGAAGAGACCTTCATTGTGACATTGTAGAGAGAACTGCCTTAGCTGTTTATTTTGGATTTGTCAGTCCCCTTAGGTGGTCTCCCTGGTTTTCTTTTAGTGCAAACTATTTCCTCCCCAGCATCATTGGCATCCTCCTCCATCTTGTTAGTATGAGCCCAAAACTTTGAAACAACATTTCTAGTTTCCAAACCATCAAAAAAGTGATTTTGCATGACCAACGATAGTGCTTTAACATCCCCAAGAGATTTAGCCTACCGATGGGAGGTATGAGGCGACGGAGATGGTACAGTTACAATAGCAGAGACCTCCACATGATGACCATCAATTGGAGTCTTAATTGGTGCTTTAGAATCTGCAAGTGATTTAGCCCTCCGAAGAGAGGTAGGACACTACGAAGATGGTACAACCACAAGAGCAAATACCTCCACATGATGATCATCAATAGGAGTTGTAACTGAATATTACTTTGAGCCATTGGCTTGCATAACAACAGGTGAATTCCTTAGCCTCCCTGGTTATGGGAAATCCAAAGTGGGAGTGGACAACCTCTGCCTGGATGGGGACCTATCATGATTCGAGGCATCCTCAAGAGGAGACATATCTACAAAATCATCATCCACTCCACCTGTTTTAACAGAAGCAAGGTGATTCAAGAGTGGCCCTACATTAGCCCCGCCAGGAGCATCAATGTTCAATTCATCAGTGGGGCCTTCCACAAGCTTCGGTTGCGGATCTTTCTTCCGATACCCTTTACGTTATTTAGGAACTGCGGTCCTCCCCTGTTCCCGTTCATCAGAAGTTGTCTTCTGAGAAGGTTTGTGTTAAGGCACAGGAACACGACCCTGATCATGAATCACCCGACACTGAGCAAACTCATGCCCAATCATCTTACAGTGAGAGCAAAATGGAGGGAGCCATTCATATTCCACATCAGCTACAAAAGCAAAGTCCGAACGTTCAACCAAGAGGTGATCGGGGAGAGGGGACAACAAATCAATATCCACCAACACTCTAGCAAACATACCGCTATTCTTTCTCATAGTATGCTCATCCAAAGACAAAGGAGTACCAAGACCTCTGATGATGGAAAATATCGCCCTTGATTTCCAATACTCCAAAGGCAATTTGTAGATTCTAACCCAGTCCTGAGTTTTGGTACTCTTCATGGTAGTTGGAACAAAGTCTTTTTTCCAAGCAAACAATCTCAAGAAATCAAGAGATAACTTCAAGGAACCCATCCCGAGGGCCCATCGCATGTCTTCTAAAGAAGCGAACTCAAACTCATAGAAACCCTTCCCAAGACGAATGACTTTCCACGATCCAAGAGCTTTCCACAATGGGTGCAACTTTTTAGTTAAACCCAGGTATGTGAGAGGTTTATCCCCCTTAGATAGAATAGCCCGACCATGAATATGGGTCTTGCAATCCTCAAGACCAGCCAAGTAATTTGTCTCATCAATCTGGACAACAATCATGTCTCCCTTAATACAATGAGTAGGTAGTTGAGACAAAGGAATGACACATGTACATGACCTATCTCATATAAATAAATGACAAAGGAATGCTTATGGATCTTGACATCCAGAAAATTATTTATGCTGTCCAAGTAAACTTCTGAATGTGAAATCTAGAAGTGGCATATTAATTTAAAATTTAGATATCTGCAACTTTGCGATTTTACTTACGAATATAAATATCCAGAATATAAAATTTTTAAATTATTACGAACAAAACGGATATTTCATATCAGTGTATTGGTTCCAGTCTGAATTGATATGGTGCAGCCATTATTTTATATGAATTTTAATCTTCTGCATTTATTATATTTTGTTTCCAAATCTGATATCTTACTTTCATCCATTTTTCCATGCCAATAAAAAATTCTCTTTTTCACATAGTTAAACCTATTTATTTCTCTTTTTATTTTATTTTTCTTTCCTCTGTCTTTCGTTTCGTATGCAAACAAACAAAGCCTAAATAAAGACGTACTACTTACAATTAAAGGGAAGGGGCCAAGAACCAAGACCATCTAATGCTACCTTTTTTTTTTCTTTAGTAGTCCCACAGCATCAATTATTATTATTATTTTCAGTAAAAAAACTATTTCAAATCAAATGCAATGATAGTGAGGAATTTATAAACAGCATCAATTATTATTATTATTTTCAATAAAAAACTATTTCAAATCAAATGCAATGATAGTGAGGAATTTATAAGGACAGATTTGCCTTGTTTTTGTCTTTGGATACATATCTCATATCTATCTATGATTATTATAAATTTGGTTAAATATTTTTATTTTTATGTATTTATAAGAGAAAATCAAATGAGACTATTAAATGAGTGAATTTTATATTTTAATTTCTTTAAAATAACACTTCAACTTTAAAAAAAATAAAATAAATGTACTCTCAATTTTTTTATAATGAAATGTATTATAGGTTAACTTAGTTTATAAAAAAGTGATTTTTAATGAATATTTATAAAAAAGGTAATCAAACAGAACTTATTAAATTATATCAAATTCATTAACATTATAACTTACTACATTATATCAGCCTAAAATAAAGCAAAAGGCTAACAAGTTGTCGAAAAATTAAAGATTTAATGTGTACAATACAAATAAGTACAAATATCTGCACTAATAAATGTAAAATAATTTATCATATACTTTTCAAATATTAATCAGAAAATTAACGGGAACGAACATATTCTATAAATCTTTTAACTTTTGTCTGAAAATTTTAATAAACTGTTTGTGTATAATGATTTTTTTTATAGATAAAATAGTGCATTTTAATCAATAAAATAAATTAAAGAGGAGAAACTTTTAGAATTGAAAAGAAAGTCATAAATATAAATTGTTGTTTTTTTTTAGATAAAATATAAATTATTTGAATTATAAAATATTAGTATTGATATAATGAATTTAAAACTAATTTTTTGAATTAAAATTATATATATTTTTAAAATCTTGATAAAATTTTCAAAGTATTTAAAAAATTAAACATGAATTGTGAGACATAAAATAAACGAATAATTAAACTCCCAATAAAGAGAAATCAGAGCTTCAATATTGGACTAACAGAGATACCATCAATATTTCTCTTTTTTAGATAAAAAATATTTATATTTAAAATCAAGAAAGACTCCATCAAACAAGGATAACATAATTAGAGCATGGAATTGTCTAATATTTGTCCAATAATAACATACTTTGGTTATCAATAAAATATTATTTTTGTTTTTGTTTCCCATTTAACTTTGTGTTGCTTAAAATTAAATAAAATTATTTAGATAAATAATTATCTGTAACATCTCTATTACTATCGTCTATTAGATTATATAGTCTATTACATTAGATACTAAAGTTACTTATCAAATTTAGAATTAATCAAAATATTCATAATACATTATTAAAACTTATATAATTAATTTTTATCTACTTGGATGATGCAGGAAAAAAATAATGATTGTGCTACTAATTTATTTTTGAAAAGATAGTTTGCTGGTTAAAACATTTTCATAAATTATTATTGACTTTAATAGTCAACTTACGAGTTTTTTAATGTATTTTAACAATAATAATATTTTTATATTAAAGGATTATTTATTTTAATTAAATCATTTTTTTCATATATTAAATTTCCTTTTCAATTTAATTTTATCAAACCCGCGTACAAATTTAAATTTGTTTCATATAATTAAATTTATTTATAAATTAAAAAATCAGGTCATACTTTTATGGTTTTTTTATTAATGCTTTATATTTTATTGATTTAATTGAATTTTTTTGTTCTTATACTTGCAATTCCTTTTTAATCAGGTTCTTACAAGAAAACTTTAAAAAAAATATTTTTTTGGGAAAAAAAATCATTATATACCACAACAAGTAGTTCGTTCTCTAATAGGTAAGTCACAACAAGACCTCTGTTTGACTACTGAGTTCTCTAATTTTGTTGGCAATATATTCTCTCAAATTTTAAGAAAAATGCATTTAAAGAAAAGTTAAAATTTACTATCATTCTAATTTTTTTTCAAGTTTATTGATTTTTTTTAATTATAATTCTCTCAAAAACTATATCATAAATAAACTGTAAAAATGTTTTTATCCAGTAAGAAGATTTTTATCCAGTGAGAAGATTAAGACGATAAACAATTTAATAAAAAAATATATAGTTTCATTTAATTATAAACTGCACAATAAATTTATTCACTCTACAATAAATATCCTAAAAAATTATACGTTTTTAAAATTAATTGACTGTATCAGTTGAATAATAAAACTCTTAATAATGCAGCATAAACTATGTATGATCATTAACACGGTATTAATTGAATAGTTAAAATTGAATTTGAATTTTAAGAAGTGAAACTTGAATATTTTAAATAAAGAAGAATTTATAAAAACTAATCAGTCAGTATTTTAAAAAATACATGATTTAATATAATTGTACTCTTTTATTTTCCTTTGTGTATATTTTGGTTTCTTATATTATTTAAAATTGATATTCGATACCTTATTTTAGAAAATCAATAAATATGAGTTAAAGTATAAAAATATTAAAGTAAAAATATTTTTAAAATAGAAACCTAAACGATGAAAATTGTATTAAGTTAAAAAATAATGATCAGTAAAATAGACGACAGTAAAAAACAAAAAAGCTATTGTATGATGACAGTTTGCAGTTTTTTCAGAACTGGTGGTCTGTGATCATATTTTTTAGTATTGGTAATTTAACAATCTTCCTCGATTTTCAAACAGATAAGAAGTAAATTGTGTTCGAAACAGCGGAGATTCCTTTAGTTTAACCAAACAACAATGCATGATGACAATGTGGTCACACTCACTCCATATAAGAACTCACACATTCATCATCACTCTTCAGTCAGTCTGAGTAGTCAGCACAGAAAAAAGCACATTTTGATGTCAAATAATCTGTTCCTAATTTCTCTCTTGTCTTTTTTAAGGCCACCACTCCCACCTCTTCCTTTTTCTCCTCACTTCTTAAAAAACACACACAATTCTTCTTCTTCATCTTCTCCTCATCATGTAAATTCTCAAGCTTGTGTGAAAATGCTCCTGCAAGTTTCAATTTTTCTCTTCTGGTTACCAACCTTTTGTGTTTTTATCATTGGTTGATGTTTTATTTGCAGGTGGGGTTGTAAATTGGACTTTGTTGCAGCACATTAGATTTTCATCCATGGAGGCTGAGTTTGGGGGTAAGAATCAGTACTTGTATGGACCTGTGGTGTCAGGAATGAAGAAGGCTGTTGCGAATGGGAAGAGGAGTTTGGAATGGGATTTGAATGATTGGAAATGGGACGGTGATCTTTTCACTGCTCAGCCACTCAATTCAGTGCCATCAGATTGTAGGAGCCGCCAGTTTTTCCCACCACATCCTGAAATTCCTGCAAAAAAGACCAATCCTTCCAACGATTGGTCTTCTTCTGCAATCAACCCTGGTGAGGGAAATAAGGAATTGGAGAAAAGGAGGAGGGGTGTTATAGGGGAAGGTGAAGGGGAGGGACTGAATGATGAGGGTGGTTCTCTTAGTTTGAACCTTGGGGGTTACGGTTACCCTTTCATGGTGGAAGGAGAGGAAAAAAGTAGAAAGAAGACAAAGGTAATTGAGACTACTACTGCTGCTGCTACCACCTCTAACCGTGCTGTTTGTCAGGTGCAAGATTGTACGGCTGATCTTGGTAATGCCAAGGATTACCACCGTAGGCACAAGGTTTGTGATGTTCATTCTAAGGCCACTATGGCACTAGTGGGAAATGTTATGCAACGTTTCTGTCAACAGTGTAGCAGGTCAGTTAGAATGCTTGCAATCAGATCTTTTTCTGGGGGTTATACAATTCATATTGTGATCATCAAATTAATATTTTGTGAGCCTTCAAAAAGGGGAAGATTCTCTATTTTTTGTCGATTAAGTCCTGAGTGAAAGTTGTTTAAAAAAACTTATTTGTTTTAAGAATTTTACGGTATTTACCAACCTTTGTACTCAAGTTGGATGTAACTCGTAATTTGTGGCAGGTTTCATGTCCTTCAAGAGTTTGATGAAGGGAGGAGAAGTTGTCGTAGGCGTCTGGATGGCCATAACAGGAGGAGGAGGAAAACTCATCCTGATGTTACTGTTGTTAATGAAGGCTCTCTTAAGGATGGAAGTGGCAGTAGCTATCTTTTGATGAGTCTGTTACGGATACTGACCAATTTGCATAGTGAGTATTTGTGACAACAGAAGTTTATCGGTTTGGCATTCTTTACGATTTATTTATTTTGTTGTTGCAATATGAAACTGTAATGATAATGAATCTAAGCTACTTGTTGGTGCTGTTTGAAAGTGTTTTAGTGGTAAAATCTTATTAAGGTTGGCCTCATCCGTATTGATGCTAATTTAAAGAATTTGAACCCATTAGATTCTGGAGTTCAGATGATGAGTGGCTTTATTGCACAGTTTAGTTTTTCAAATCATTTTCTTATATTTTTATGGTCATTGATATGGCAAACCATGCCAAAGGTGCAGTTGTATTTATTTTATTTTTTTCCATAGTAGCTTGATGACTTGAGGAGTCTATTTTTCTCCTATGCTAAGTTTCCTTTAAAAGTTCAAATTTCCAACTCCAGTTAAAAACCAGAACCTAGGTGGTTAGCTTTAACAGCATTTCTTGACCTTTCTGCTCTGCACTAGAGTCTCATCTACCTAAATAGAAGTATAGCGTTTGCATAGGGAGATAGGCACTTGACCTTTGACATCTTGTTACCAGATTGAAATTGATTCTCCAAATTATAATTGGCCCAAAGTATTTGATAAAAATGTATGATAGTGATTAAATTGTATCATCAAATACTCTTCTTTTTACATGTGCCTTCTGATAACTTTTTGGCACATTCCTGTAGCAAAGCTAGAAGGCCTGAAGGTTTTGTCTGCTGGATCATTACTTGAAAGAGAAAATAGTTACTTATGATTTGAGTTAGTAGCTTTAGTGTTGTCTCCGCTGTTATAATCCTTTTGCCTTTCACCTTCATCATGGATGTCATAATTGGAATACTCATTTGACCCCACGGATTTTTCCTTCTATAAATTGCAGCAAATGGGTCAGATCATACAAGGAACCAGGATATACTCTCTCATCTTCTGAGGAACCTGGCAAGTCTGGCTGCTCCAAATAATGGTAGAACTTTAGCCTCCTTATTGGAGGACTCTAAAGGTTTGTTAAATGCTGGGACACCAGGAGGTGCTTATGAAGAACCCAACCTTAATTCAAACACTCCTGAAGCTTCCAGACGGCCTGGTTCTTCCATTAAGATTGATAATGGCTTCATCAGTCAGGACCCTCCAATATCCATGGCACAGTGTGAAACAGGGCCTACTAATGGTGGGACACAAGAATGTATACCTTCAGGAGATGGTGGAGTAGAAAATTCAAAATCACCTCCAGGAGCACCATTCTCAAGTATAAGTCAATCAAGGGGAAGTCTTCCATGCCAATTAACTGCAGTGGAGACTACACTTAGAAGGAACAACTTAAATAACGTTGACCTTAATAATGTATACAGTGATATGCAGAACACTGTTGAGAATCATAAGAAGCCTTATCATCATGTGGCATCTCAGATGGGATCTATTGATCTTCCCTCATGGTTGCAATGTGATTCTCTTAAATCAAGTCCTCCACAGACGAGCAGAAACTCAGATTCAACCTCTAACCAATCACCATCTAGTTCCAGTGGAGAAGCTCAGGTATATTCTTGGTGTAATTTAAGTTTATTTCCTTATTTCTGAATTTATAATTCTGCTCTTTACTTTGTTTCAAAATATTTACGGTTGTTTAAAAGATTCTTTAGATATCTTTACTGATAAAGATACTACTTTGCCAGGACCATTATTTGAGGTCTGTTTCTCTGGTTCGTCTAACTTTTTATTAGTGTGAAGGTCTGTTTTTGACGGCTGTCTCAGAAGATTTATTGATTGAAATGTTGTTTGTTTACTGTTTACAGAGTCGTACAGATCGAATTGTTTTTAAACTCTTTGGCAAGGATCCAAATGATTTTCCCCTTCTTCTCCGACCACAGGTACTTTCTTGTGACATGAAATTGCCGTAGACAATTTACAGCAATGTTCCTTTTTTCTGTGTTTGATTTACATTTTCTTTTGTGTTTCAGATTCTCAACTGGTTATCCCACAGTCCCACAGAGATAGAGAGCTATATAAGGCCAGGTTGTATCATATTAACGATATATCTTCGTCTTGAAAAATCTGCATGGGAGGAGGTATTGTTTAATATAGTGCTACAAATGCTGGTCGCCAGATGAATACATTTGAAATGGGGAAAATAATTTAAATGTGTTTATTACTATTTTGATATTGCAGCTCTACTGTAATCTAGGATCCAGCTTGAGAAGGCTTCTTGGCGAATCAAATGATACATTTTGGAGGACAGGATGGGTATTTGCAAGGGTGCAGCAATCTTTGGCTTTTCTGTATAACGGTTTGTTCTCCCTTATACTGTGTTGTGTGAACATTCCTGTCATGTGATTGCAGTTTTTTAGTATCCTGAAGAACTTATATTGTTCATTATCTTTGTTTCCAGAAACTTTTTTTTATTTCATGCATCTCTCCTGCAGGTCAGGTAGTCTTAGATGTGCCCTTGTGTCACAAAAGCCCACATCATTGTACGATTTCATGCATTAAACCACTTGCTGTTCCTGCAAGTGCTAGGGCTCACTTTATTGTGAAAGGCTGCAACCTTTCCCAGTCTAGTACAAGGTAAATCCCTTTACATTGATTCAGAATTGTTGACTTAATGGAAGGTTCTAGCAAGAGGGGAGTATTTGTGCACTGGAAGAAGCTTATGTTGAATTACACAGTACTTAATTCTGTTTGATGCATATCATGCTGATGGATGTACAATTTCTTAAGAAGGGATGAGAAAAAGGAAAAAAACCATAATGTATTTTTTGTTTCCCAGATTTTAGCACCTTTTAATATTTATTGGGTGGAATTTTGAAAGAAAAAGTGGATTCAGATTCTAATTACTGTCAGTAGCACTTATCCGGGGGGGTGGACACCTTTACCTTAGTTCAAGGGTATAAATTGGATTTTTTGTTCTTCATATTCTGTGTAGGATTTTGAATATAGGAAAGATCCTAGTTTTAAATTTTGTTTGTTCGGATTAGCCCAGATGTTGATCTGTTGGTAATGAGTTCTCTAATTTTGTTTCCAGGTTGCTCTGCGCACTTGAAGGGAAGTATCTGGTACATGCTAGTTGTCATGATTTGATTGGTGGAGCTGATAAATCCATTCAGCATCTCAACTTCACTTGTCATATACCAAATGTAACCGGGAGGGGTTTTATTGAGGTGGTATCACTTTATCACAATCCAAATTTTTTCTAAGCATTTTTCTGTGGTGTTTCTTTTCCAAAAAAAGTGAAATATGACTTCGTTTCATTTTTTTTTTATTTTTTTTTTTATTTTCATTTTGAAAGCTTTAGAGTGTATTCTGTAAACTTACTGAAATTAACCGAAACATACAAGGTCTGGTGCTTACTTCTTAGATGTTATTTGTGTTATGAATAAGTCCTTTGTTAATAATTCAATATTGATGTTGTTTATGTCTGCCATTTGGTTCTTATAATAGCTCTTGGAAACTTGGTAGCTTTTGGTTAACCTTAGTAGTCGCATATAGTTTAGGCTTTCTTATAAACTCTTTTATGAATAAGGTTGAAAATCCCACATTAGCTATATGACCAAATTATAATATATAATCAGGTGCTAGTCTTATCTTAAAAGTTGTTTTAGGCTTAAAATCTATTTTATAAGAAATGAGAATGATGTAAAACACTTCTCATGCCTGTTTTCCAATAAAGAAAGCACAAAGTAGTTTTTGGAAATTAAATCTATGGATGTAAGACGGCTTTTTCTATTGTGCAAGTTTCTGAAAATATATTTTGATGAGAAATGCTGTCAGGTGGAAGACCATGGTCTTAGCAGCTGTTCCTTTCCATTTATAGTTGCAGAAAAAGAAGTCTGTTCAGAGATCTGCAAATTGGAGAATGTGATTGAGGCTGCTGAAACCACTAATGATTTCCAGATTAAAAACCAACAAATGGAAGAAAAGACTCAAGCTCTTCATTTCTTGCAAGAAATGGGTTGGCTCCTTCATAGAAGTCGTGTGAAAGTTAGGCTAGGTCCCGTGGCTCCTATCCATGATATCTTCCAATTTAATCGGATCTCGTGGCTTGTTGACTTCTCGATGGACCATGGTTGGTGTGCTGTGATGAAAAAACTCTTGGATATTATATTTGAGGGCGGTGTTGATGCAGGAGAACATGCCTCCATTGAGCTTGCATTGTTAGACATGAGTCTTCTACACAAAGCTGTGATGAGAAACAGTAGACCTATGGTAGAACTACTGCTAAGATTTGTGCCAGTTAAAACATCAGATGCTGCTGACAGTGAAGTGAAGCAAGTTGAAAAGGCTACTCACAGATTCTTATTTAGACCTGATACTGTTGGGCCAGCTGGATTGACTCCTCTTCATGTTGCAGCAAGTATGAGTGGCTCAGATAACGTGTTGGATGCATTAATTGATGATCCAGGAATGGTAATTCCTTTATTTTCTCTATAATGTAACTTTATGTTTTCTCATGCTTTTGCATTGGACTACTTCAAACTACGGGGATAAAGGGGAAATGACTACAAGGAAAAACTAGTGTTTCTCCCCCTTTTCACCTGACTTTTGGTCCACTGGAATGGAAGAGAAATGAGGTGACCCTTTAGTTCAATATAATGGTTTCTAGTAGGCATAGGCATGATAAGTCCTTTCATGCTCAGTCTCATGCTTGATGAGGTTTTCTGAGTTCATATCTTTCTTTAGGAATCCACATCAAGTGTTATCTAACACCAGCATTTAGCAGGGAATGCATGTGCATTGTTTTCCGTATATTTACATTGATCCTGATTGAATTACTGATCACAATTAAGTACACTATGCTTTAACCTTATATCTGTTGTGTGCAGGTAGGAATTGAAGTATGGAAAAGTGCCAGAGACAGTACAGGTTTGACCCCCCACGACTACGCATGCCTTAGGGGCTATTACTCTTACGTTCAACTCGTTCAGAACAAGACCAACAAAAAAGGTGAAAGACTACATGTGGTTGATATACCTGGTACTGTTGTAGACAGTGGTAACACAAAGCAGAAGCTATCAGATCAACATAGGACAGGTAAAATTTCTAGTTTACAGACTGAGAAGATTGAAAGCACAGAAATTGCAAGTGAATGCAGGGTATGCCAGCAGAAGTTGGCTTATGGTGGCATAAGAACTGCAGTGGTCTATAGGCCAGTCTTGCTCTCCATGGTGGCCATAGCAGCTGTGTGTGTCTGTGTGGCTTTGCTCTTCAAAAGCTCACCTAGAGTTTACTATGTGTTCCAGCCTTTCAACTGGGAGTCATTGGAGTATGGAACAATATAATGCTACCTGCACCTGCATATTTTACTTCAGAATCTGTGAAAGTCTTAGATTTTGAGTATATATATAGAGTATAGACATATTCTATTATTATACATCAATAGTAATAGTAGCTGTAATCAATATATATACATATGGGGGAAAACCCAAGTTTGAAGCTTCACATGTGCAGAACAGAATCTAAATATGTGGTCAATGCTATGTTACCGATGTGTGTAATGAAACTGATATAATATGTTATCATTGTGTGTAATAATCATAGAAGAACTATGTATGAACTCAAGAAATATGTCAAGTGCACATGAACATACTTAATTTGTCTCATAAATTTATATTATTTTTCGAAATCGACATACAATTCTATAATACTTTATCATACAACTAGTATTTTAGTCATATATATAATAAACACAATTATTATTTATTTTATATAAAATTTATAAGAAATAATTATATTGTGATATAATATTTTTTAATTATTGATCATTTATACTAAAAATATTAAAATTCTATATATATATATATATATATATCACTCACAAATTATAAATGCTTTATTACCACAATAAGATGTATTTTATGGTATACTTGGTTGTGTTAATAGAAAAGGTTGACAAAAACACTGATATTGTGTTTGAGAAGGTAAGAGTTTATTTACCTATATTTTTACTATTATATTTTATTTTTTACTTTTAATTTAAATTATTATCTCATTCTTAGTATGTTTTTTTTTTTAATTTTAAATGTTTACAGAAAATAGTGAAAATAACTATTTTTTCTATATTCTGTACAGTTTTTTTTTTCTCTATTAATTTTGAACTGAGACTTTGCTGGTTGACTTTCTTATTTTGATAAGCCAACAAATCTTCGGAGAAATTGACTTTTATACAAATCTTTGAAAATATGAAACAATTTGAAAACAAAGTGACATTTTATAAAGCAAAAGTTTAAAGAAAAGTATAAAAACAAGAGATTGCAAGAACAGTAAATCTAGCCATAAATTTCACCAAACAGAATTAATAATTTTTCTTCTTTCTACTTTTCCTTTAATTCATTTTTTTATTTTTGTTTTTTTCTTCTATATTCCATCCATCCAAATAAAATGGTGTAATTGATTAAGAAAAAAAATAAAGAAAAGAAAAGGGAATGAAAGAAAACAACTAGGAAGTGAGATTATGTTAATGTTATTTAATATATATATATATATATATTACTTTTTTATCAGTTAAAATTTATTAGAAATGATAAAAATTTCTGAGTATCATGTTCTATTTATGATGTATGGTATGAGAGAGAACAATGAAGTAAAAAAAAAGACAATAAAATGAAAAGACTAAAAAGTATTTTTTTATTTTTAGAAATATTTTTTCTCAATTTGCATACTATTTTAGTATAAAAGACAGAAAGAAAGAGAAAAAAAAATAAAAGCAATGTGCTTCTAAAGTTTAATTAAATATTTTCTCATTCAACTTTTACTATTTTTATTATTTTGTGAATTTGATCGTTTATTTATTTTTATATTCTATTAAATATCTAACAAAATACATGTCTTGAAAAAAAGAGTTAAGAACATATAAATATATTAACATCTTTAATTACAATTTCTTTTGTAATATGAGACATAAATTTAACAATGTCTATTTAAGTTTTTACATATTTAATAAATTTGGAAGATGCAGTATATAGTAATAATTATACCATCATGCAAAGGAAATAGGGAATACATAGAATTTTTATTTTTTATTTTTTAGAAATAAAAGTATTTATTTATTTAATAAAATAAATAATTAAATAATTTTTTTAAAGTAATATTATATAATTTTTTTGAATATTATTATTATAAAATTATATATATATTAAATTATATTACTTTTTATTTTTTAATTAATTATTTATGAAAATAATAAAATTATATATTTTTTAATATAATAAAGATTTGTGCCTATATATTTTCCCTAGTTGAATGATAAAATAAATATAAAATTAATCCAAAAATGAGAGTGAAGTAAAATTCCAAAATCTCTTATAATATCATCTTTAGTTGAAGAAATAAAAAATGGTGCAGTGGATTGATTTAAGGGATGTGAGTCTTCCACACTCACTATTCTTCTTCTTCTTCTTCTTCTTCTTCTTCTTCTTCTTCTCTGGCTATGGCTTCCCTATCTCTCTCCTTTTCATCTTCCATTGTTCCCTCTCGAATTCCCCACCACAATTCTAACAGAACCCATACTCAACACTCCACTTTTAGGGTTACCTGCTTCGCCATTTCCTCTCCCCCTTCCAAACCCGTTGTCAAAAAGCGACACTGGAAAAAAGGTGAGTTTCCTGGTACTTCGGAAACATTGTTACACGATAGTACGAGGAGGACCCCCATCAAGAATATCAAGCAGAAGTTGGAGAAAAAGAACAGTGCGAAGGCATGGGTCAACACTGTCACCGAATCCTTATCTGAACAAATCGACAAGAAGCAGTGGCTTCAAGCCCTTCAGGTTTTCACAATCAAATTCAACACTTTTACATGTGTATGAGAAGGAGTTGAGATTTTTTTTTTGTAGACTATTTATTTAGTTGAGTCAAATTTTTTGTTTGATTGGAGAACAAATAATTATACTCCTTAAATCACAAACTGATATATGATAAACTCGTTAACTTTTATATAATGGTAAAAATATAATATTGCTTTCCATCTAAACCTTTTGTTCTTGTTCCTTCTTTGAAGTTTTAAAAGTTTTGCTTTGAGCTCTTAGAGTGTACTTGACCTAACAATAAAATGAAACGTTCAACGTTAGGGAACCAAACTAAACTAAAACAAAGAACCCAAATGCGGAGAGTCCTTTTTAGAGCAACTTCTCCATTAACACTTCTAAGAGAGGGAAAAAAGAGTAAAATTAAACTAGTTTTCCTTAAGTTTAAATTAGCTTATTCATAACTTCAATATTAGATTTTGAAGGAACTAACTAATATGAAGTAACTTATACAAATTAGTTTATGCATAAGCTAATTTTAATTTACATAGAAACTAATTTAACTTTTTATTCTTATTTTTATTTCTTAAAAGTGTTTATGGAAAAAGCTTATCAAAACAGACTCTAAAACTATATTTTAACATATAATAATTACCTTGAAAGTCATACTAAGAAAATCTGATTGATTGATAGCCTAAGAACTTTTAGTGCATGTATCTAATAAACTATTGGTAAGAATTCTACTTAAATGTACAGGTATTTGATATGCTTAGAGAACAAACCTTCTACAGACCCAAAGAAGGGGCTTACATGAAACTTATTGTGCTGCTTGGAAAATCTGGTCAACCCCACCGTGCCCACCAACTTTTCACCACAATGATTGAAGAAGGTTTAGAACCTACTCCTCATCTGTACACAGCATTGCTTGCTGCGTATTGCAGGAGCAACCTTATTGATGAAGCTTTTTCAATTCTTAATGAGATGAAGAAACTTCCTCTTTGCCAGCCTGATGTTTTCACTTACAGTACCTTGATCAAAGTTTGTGTGGATGCTTTCAAATTTGATTTGGTTGAGTTATTGTATGAAGAAATGGCTGAAAGGTCCGTCACGCCAAACACAGTGACTCAAAATATTGTTTTGGGTGGTTATGGTAAGGCGGGGAAGTTTGATCAGATGGAGAAAGTGCTTTCCAGCATGCTGGAGAGCACTACCTGCAAGCCGGATGTTTGGACAATGAACACGATCATCAGTGTCTTTGGTAACATTGGTCAGATTGATATGATGGAGAAATGGTATGAAAAATTCCGAAATTTTGGGATAGAACCTGAAACGCGCACTTTTAATATTTTGATTGGCGCCTATGGGAAGAAGAGAATGTATGACAAAATGTCATCTGTTATGGAGTATATGCGAAGGTTGCAATTTCCATGGACAACCTCGACTTTTAACAATGTGATTGAGGCATTTGCAGATGCAGGTGACGTGAGGCACATGGAGTGTACATTTGATCAGATGCGTGCTGAGGGTATGAAAGCAGATACCAAAACTTTCTGCTGCCTTATCAAAGGTTATGCAAATGCCGGTCTCTTTCATAAAGTAATTAGCAGTGTTCACTTGGCTGGAAAGTTTGAGATACCTCAAAATATTGCCTTTTATAACGCAGTCTTATCTGCATGTGCAAAGGCAGAGGATTTGATGGAAATGGAAAGAGTTTATAAGCGTATGAAAGATAACCAATGTCAACCAGACGAAACAACATACATGATCATGATTGAAGCATATAAAAAAGACAATATGAATGACAAAATATACTATTTGGAGCAGGAAAAGCAGACAATGATAACTGACAACAAAAAAGTGAGCCGTTCCGAGGATGATATCTTTAGTTCAGACAGTTAATGCATCGTATTCTATACTTATTTTATGGGAGCAGCTGCTTATTTTTGTTTTGAAATGGAAGAAGTGACCGGTTGCTGAATTAGGCAATCAAGCTTCATTTGTCATGGTGAATTGCAGAACTTCTTCCTAACTTCTGTGTGCTTGTTCTAAAGTTAAATTTAAGCTTTAACATCTATTTTGCTTTCAGAAAAGAACTTAAACATCCATGTTTTTTAGGTGTACAGGGATAGTGGATAGATGGTAGAGTTAATAGTTTGTTTTGTCAAATTGAGCTTATTTATCGAAGTGCTGCCTTTTTTTATTCATGCTGCAAGAGTTTCAAAATATACATGGGTCCCTGCTTTTGTAAATTGTGATACATCTAGAGTGCAATATTTTAACCCGAAAAACCTTTTATATGTCTAAAATTGTATGTGCATTCAAGTCTAGGCTAGGGTGTTCATTGAATTTTGAAGGCCAACAATGGAAGTGATGTGGAAACAGTAAATTTTCATCTTCAGACTGAACGAAATGGAGTTAATAATGTCTGAATGACAACCGGTGTGTTCAATATTATCTAAAGTTTACAGAGTGCAATTTATTTTTACTTTTGGTTGTGTCAGCGAAAGAAAGTGTTTCTCTCTTAACTGACAACTAATATTATTTTAACTGATTTTTAAATATCAATTCCTTAATGGGGGTATGATTACAGGTTTCTTTTATTATAAATCTTGTGTCACAATACTTGAACGTACCATAAATGAAGTAAATTGTGGGTTGTCAACTATATAGTTTGGAGGCTCAAGATGTAGCTAGTCTATAACAATGACATGAGGAAATAATAAAATTCAGGATTATACCTTTTTAATACATAATATGGTCTACGATATATGGAGCCGTTGATGAACTAATTGTGGAAGACTTCTGGAAGAGGCAAGTGGGTGGGTGATTGGTGGTTGTGAGGACAAGAGTCACAAATACATCTTTGTATTGTATGACTACTTGAAGCATTAAAATGTAGAGAATTCCACCTAGTTATGCAACCAAGAACTAATTTCCTACTAAATGGAATACTCAATTTTGTCTCTTATGATTTGATGCACCTACATTTGGTTCTACAATTGTCCTTGTTGCCCATCATTCATGTGAGTAAAGATTTCTTTAATAAAGATTCTGCATGTTAAAACACACAAAACTAAAGTAAATTTATAACACTATCTTACCTAATACCAAGACAAATAAACAAGCGTCAGGTCCAGCAAAGTTAGTGAGTTTCATAAACCAAGTAGTCACTGGGATTTCAGTGCAGTGCATAACAGTAAATTATTATACAAACATTTCTTCTATGAAAACAAAAATGATACGCAGATGAACTTTTCCATGGGTATTTAATTACTATGAAAGTAGGTTAACCACATTCTATTTCCTAGTGTTTTTCAACTATGTGGCCCGTAGAACAATCCTAATTAACTACTATAGAATACGAAGTAAAAAATTTTAAAGGCCGACTAAGTATCTCATCATTTGGTATAGTTTATCAAAATACACAGAAAAAGACAACGCTATATAGAGTTATCAAAGTTATAGAAAATGGAAGTCATTAAAAAAGGAGAGAAAAAAACAAAAAATAAAATATAAATGTTACTTTTGACAACGAAAAACCTCAGTTTATAATTATAACGTGAAATAATTTAATTTCAAAATGGTTCCATCTTTTTACATGAGATTCACGTTTCAGAAAAAAATAATTACTATGAAAGTATGTGATGCAGTAGAATAATAAATATATAAATAAAATCTTATACTCATGCTCCCATACATTCATTCACCCCAAAAAAAATCCCAGAGATTAGTTGAATTCAAGATGAGGTATATTTCTGAAAGGATCCCTTGAATATTAACATATTGTCTTAGTTGATGCCAAGGGTGTTAGTTATATCAATTATATCAGGATCTAACTGATTTGACAAACAATAACAAACACACTCAAAGCCTAAAGATGCATATTAAACAAAATTACATTAAACTAAACCACAAGTAGCAGAGAGCCAAAATTAAACCAAGCATGAATATCAAACAGTTGCGAAAACATAGTGCTTGTAAACCTAAAATAATTTATCATAGCTCTGAGCCAAGTTTAAGGTGGGATCATTAGATCAACATCAACCTCAAATGAATCAAAAATAAAAATTATTTGAGGAGATAAAAATCTTACTGTCTGTGACTCTTGTCCCTACCTGTAACTTCATCTGCCAATCACCCTCTCACTTGTCTTGTCCAAGAGTCTTCCATTAACTCTCTAATCTTCAAAGTTGGAGAGTATAGCCAAAATTGATAAGAGTGAGAGTAACATAAAGGATGTAATCAACCTTAACCTCCCCTAAAAGAAATAAAAACATGTGACTAACTCATATTCAGAAGTGCCTAGAGAAGTGAGCAACATGGCCAAGTGTGGAAGAAAACAGCCACAACACAGTAAAACCTTGAGGATGCAGTTTCTTTTTTCCTTAATAGTGATTGTTATACAAGTATGATTTGGTGACACTACTGGTTGTGTCTATTTCCACTCTTCAGAATTACATAATTCACAAATTCTTGCACAATAACACAAATCAAAACTCATCAGATTAATCATTTTCTAATAGATCATATTTTTCCATATTATATTATTGTTACCCTCCTCTTTTAACCCTTCAAGACGCAGTAGTTCTAATGTTCATTACCTCGGATGCAATATAGTGTGAACCCACTAGTATCAAAAAGGCTGAGAAAGGAATGGCAAGTAAGTGTGTGCAATGTGTTCTAATAACAACTTAAATACCAGTAATCTCTCTGCGGTGATGTCTGATTTTTCAAATGCTTTCTTGCTTCCTTTCAACCTTCATATGACCAGCTCATGACCAAGATCAACCACAAATAATATTAATAATAAAGAAGACTGAAATCGGTCCTTGTTACTGCATAAATAACAGGTAATTTTATGAATGATTTATTTTTTTAAAAAGCTTTTGAGATGGGATGCTCTTGCTCTAGTGAAAAGGCCAGGGTCTGTAAAAAACAAAAAATTAACATTGAATTAAATTCAAAATCATATTTTGTAATAATGTTTTGACATTTGTTTTATATTTTCTGCTTAAATTCACTAATTTTTTTTTCTTGTGAAAACACCTGGGCTGGTTCATCACTACACCCAATAACATGAGTCACGAGGTCAATGATTTACATGACATTTATGTATTCCTTCTGGAACCAAGAGTATAGATGCCGCTATATAATATAAATATTCCATCTAGGACTCCCCTAACAGGACGCTGGAATTGTATATTAAACATCTTGATATTCCAAAAAGTGCTCCTATTCACATTTGAGGAATGGAAGAGATCTAGCCAGAATTTAGAATGCAGGTCTTTTAGGCTGAAAGCTTGTTTCACAAAATGACAGTGAAAAATGAATGAATCATGCATGCCACACTGATATATCCTTGCGTGTCTTCATTAAATTTTGACCATGTATACCTTTCTGTTCCTAGTAAAATATTTTCAATCATGTTTCAGCATGGACTTTGGTGATTAATTAATGTATCTGTGAAAGCTCTGTTACACTAATAATATAAAAAAAAATATGGATTTGTAGTTGTAATTTTCATTTGACACCAGCTTGTTCAATTGTCATTCACGCAACAAGACAAATACATGACATAATGCATTACATCAGCAACTGCCACTGTCAAGCTTATCAAAGCAGCAGGGTGATTTCTATATAATGTTTAGAAGTGAAAAATATGCACTCCAACTGAGGTTTAATCAGGATAGTGTTGCCTTGAGATGGCACAACTAGTTGGTGAAGATGAGATAGAGTCTCTAAGGATTGAGTTGGCTGAGATAGGAAGGAGCATAAGGTCCTCATTTAGAAGCCATGCCTCTAGTTTCCAGAGCATTTCAAGCATAAATCCCGTGGAACAAGATGATGACCAGATAGAAGCTTTACAATGGGCTGAACTTCAGAGGTTACCAACCTATGAGAGGATTACTTCAGCTTTGTTTGATGTTTATGATGGCATGGAAACAGATGAGAAAACTAAAGGGAAGCAGGTTGTTGATGTCACCAAGCTTAGAGCTCAAGAACGGCACATGTTCATAGAAAAGCTTATTAAGCACATTGAAAATGATAATCTTCTACTGCTGCAGAAACTCAGGAAAAGAATTGACAAGTAACTATTTTTCCTAGATTCTCTTTCTTTCCCTTTGGGGATATGGCCTGTTACTTTGAACTGTTTCATTTTACAGGTCATCTATTTTTTTGTTTTTAATATTGCATGTATGGAAATATCATGAGCTAATGGGGTGAATTATTCTGTCTTAATATTTATGGTGGAGTGGTGTCCACTAAATCTCAAAATTGTGAACACCCATTTAAAATTATGAATATCAAGTAAATGGAAAGATGGTTAATATTGTTCTTTTTACTCTCTGTAGAGTAGGTATTAAGTTGCCGACAGTGGAAGTGAGGTATCACAATCTGTGTGTAGAAGCAGAGTGTAAGATAGTTAAGGGCAAACCCATACCTACACTGTGGAATACCCTGAAAGAATTTATGCTTGTAAGTATTTTTTTTATATGAATTGCAAGTAACTTCTCTAAAAACATTAATATTTTAATAACACTAATCTTTTATTTTTGCTCACTGTCTAAGACTCTCCTCTTGTTTCTCTTTTTTTTTTTTCTTTTTTCTCAAGGACACCACTAAATTGTCAGTTCTGAATTCTCAAGATTTGAAGAAAAACATCATCAAAAATACCAGTGGAATTATTAATCCGGGAAGGTCAAATTGCAAATTACACATAATTTATTCATTGAATTTAATATTAGTATATTCAGTATGGTGTAAAGACAATGATTTATAATTTATTGCATTTTATTCTATTGCAGGATGACTTTATTGCTGGGTCCACCAGCAAGTGGTAAAACAACATTGTTGTTGGCATTGGCTGGAAAGCTAAGTCATTCTCTAAAGGTTTAAATCTCAGACCTTTCTCATAGTAAATTTAAACAAAATTCGACCATAAAATAATTTGAAGACAAATTTAACTACATTTATATTCAGACTACAAGCAAACATCATTACTAAACTTAAAAAAATAATTCAACATAATCTACAAAAATTTGTATCCAAAATAATAGTAATCATTATTAAACTTTAATATAGGGTTTGCCAAACTCAAGTTATAGTGCAAGGCTCGAGCGACAATTGAAATCCCTAGAAGCAAGCTCCTATGATGGGACCTCCCATTCAAAATATTAATTTAATATCGTGTGAGCCAATGGCCCACATATCAGATATTAAACTGATAAGAACAGATACTACACTTGATCTTAGCCAAAAGGCCGAGAAAGGTATGAGTGTTAAAGGGAATTCATTCCATTTTTATAATAAAAGCCTAAATGATTGTTATCTCTCTTAAGCAATATGGGACTTAGTCATTCTTACTCAAATGAGACCTTGTCCCATAGTCATTATACGGGCACCAAAATCTGAAGTTCATTTTTGTATAACACTGCTGGGTTTGAAATTGAGAAACGAATAACAACTGAGGAATTGAAAGTGAACATTATTTCTCTAAGGGATCTGAGAAACAACAAATGTCACTTCTCCAGAAACCAGTTAAATCTTCCAATTCATTGTAAAAAAAAAATGGACACACTCCTGAATCTAAATTTACTCTATGTTTTTCTTATTACTTTCATTTTTTGGTCATACCATATTAGCTAAAGATGAAGCCATTTCGACAGGACTTTATGCATTAGACAGAATGAACTCAATATCTGTATTTAGTTTATTTGAAAAATGAGTCTTCTCCATGATTGTTGTGGTGCACTATAGGTTCAAGGGGACATTTCTTACAATGGACACATACTCGACGAATTCATCCCTCAGAAATCATCAGCATATGTTAGCCAATATGATTTGCATATTCCAGAGATGACTGTGAGGGAAACAATTGATTTCTCAGCTCGTTGTCAAGGAGTAGGAAGCCGAGCCGGTAGGTATACTTAAAGTTACAAAAATAAATAAATTTCATAAATTAACCTTAGAGATGAGTGATGGCTTTTTTTCCATGTATGAAAGAACTCCTGATGGAAGTCAGTAGAAGGGAGAAAGAGGCAGGAATAGTTCCTGATCCTGATCTAGATGCATATATGAAGGTACTGTTCAGCTCATTTTTCTCTGTCCACTTCCATGTTTTGGTCAAGTTTCTCTATGTTTAACAAAAATATCCTAATAACAAATAAAGCTTAACTTTTTCAATTTTTCAATAAAAATAAATAAATAAATTCACCTTACGATGTTTCTTTACTTGATATAATAATATTATTGCAAAATAATACATTATTCTGCTGCATTTTAGTCATCCATTACAAGTTTTTCAAGGGTTGAGTAAGACCAAAGTTAAAATTTTAAGACATAATAAGTTATGATTGTTTTCTTAACCCAATTTCACTCTTCTAAACCTGAATTTCAGTATGATAAGTGTCTATTGTTTTCAGATAAAGTGAGGTCAGAAAAACTTGTAATAATTTTGTTTATAAATGATTTGTGGGATAACTGGTTCATTACTTTGTAGTTTCAGTATAGTCATTGAAAAGTCTTCATGCTATTTTGTTGTCCAAGTGTTGGTTAGTATTAATTCAATAGCACTGTTTCTGGTACAGGCAACATCAATAAATGGACTTAAGAGTAGCCTTCAGACAGACTATATTTTAAAGGTAGTCTGTTCATTTTCTCCATGAAGCTATAGTTAATATCATTATCTCTACCAAATACTGCTCATTTATTGTTTATTGACTATTACAATCACATGCAGATACTTGGTCTTGATATATGTGCTGATACATTAGTAGGAGATCCAATAAGAAGAGGTATATCTGGTGGTCAAAAGAAAAGGTTAACTACAGGTATTGTTACTACACTGCATAATAGCAGCTTATTAAATTTATAGAATTTTAGAGCATTAGTTGACATATGAGGTGACTGTGTTCCTGATTGTTCCTGATTCTGGAATATTGTACAGGAGAGATGATTGTTGGACCAACAAAAGCACTATTTATGGATGAAATATCCAATGGTTTAGACAGTTCCACTACTTTCCAGATTATTTCCTGTCTTCAGCATCTAGTGCATATCACAGATGCCACTGCATTAATTTCACTCCTTCAACCAGCACCAGAGACCTTTGATCTCTTTGACGATGTTGTCTTAATGGCAGAAGGAAAAATTGTGTACCACGGTCCACGTGATTGCATTCTTGAGTTCTTTGAAGACTGTGGGTTTAAATGCCCACAAAGAAAAGGCACTGCTGACTTTCTTCAGGAAGTATGTTCAATCTAACTGAATACTTCCTTTTCTAACATGATATTTTCAGAATTTGATTATGTGAAATACTTGTAAAATGTAGGTAATCTCTAAGAAAGATCAAGCACAGTACTGGAGTATCACAGAAAAACCTTACAGTTATGTTTCAATTGACCAGTTCATTAAGAAATTTAAGGATAGCCCTTTAGGTAAAAAGTTGGAGGAGGAACTCTTGAAGCCATTTGATAAGTCTCAGAGCCACAACAATGCCCTTGTATTTAAAAAGTACTCATTGACAAAATGGGAATTATTTAAGGCTTGCATGATGAGGGAAATTCTTCTAATGAAAAGAAACTCTTTTGTCTATGTATTCAAGTCAACACAGGTACTTGTAGGCTTTTCTTTTCACTACCATGCCTTTCTATCGTGATAACTGTACCCAACTTTCTCAAATTCTTCATCCATGCAGCTTGTCATCGTAGCATTTGTAGCAATGACTGTTTTCATTCGAACACGAATGGCTGTTGATGTGGTCCATGGGAATTATTTTATGGGTTCATTGTTTTATTCACTCGTCATTCTTCTGGTCGATGGATTTCCAGAACTATCTATGACTGTATCAAGACTTGCAGTTATTTACAAGCAAAAAGAGTTGTCCTTTTTTCCGGCATGGGCTTATACAATACCATCTGCTGTTTTAAAGATTCCACTTTCATTGTTGGAATCTTTTATTTGGACATCACTTTCATATTATGTCATTGGTTACAGCCCCGAGATTGGAAGGTTAGTCCTTGATGGAACTTATACATTTGAACACAACTTTGTCTCCAGAATTTAACACAATATGATTAGTTAACAATGATGCTATAGGCTTTTTGGAGAATCTATATGAAATCATTTAGTGGTTTTGTGTTGTTTCTTTACCCGAAAACTGTTTCAGAATCTCATTCATATTGACCAAGTTTTGACTTGAACTTTTTTCTTCAGGTTCTTTCGCCAGTTCCTTCTCCTGTTTGTCGTACACATGACTTCGGTATCCATGTTTCGATTTATTGCCTCAATTTTTCAAACTGTGGTTTCTTCTGTGACAGCTGGTACTGTGGCCATAGTAGTTGTTTTACTATTTGGTGGCTTCATCATTCCAAAACGTAAGACTCCAGAACTGATTTACCTTTTTAACGGGGAGTTTTGTTCAGAAAATAAATTTAGTTGCTTTTCCATTGTAGCATATATGCCGTCTTGGTTGCGATGGGGATTTTGGGTTTCTCCTGTGTCATATGGAGAGATAGGCTTAACTGTGAATGAATTTCTTGCTCCTAGGTGGGAAAAGGTAATCATGTATAACTCCTTTTGTGCTTCAAAGAACATACATTGCGTGCAACTAAATGCTCTTGGCTACTCTTTTCTTTTTTATTGATGAGATGAATTGACCAGTTAACTTCATTTGGTTACAAGAATTCAAAAGGATACTTTTACTTCTGCTTTCATGAAATTTTGTCATTTAGCTGAGAGTACTCAATTATGTGAAGGCCTGCTTGGTGCAATTATAAAATTCCTCTTCTAATTTCGTTCCTTTGTTCTCACTGAAGATGTCTGCAAACAGCACAATGGGTCACCAAGTACTTGATAACCGGGGGCTAAACTTTGATGGTTACTTTTATTGGGTATCAGTTGCTGCCTTAATTGGATTCACAGTGCTGTTCAATGTAGGTTTTACCTTGATGCTGACTTTCTTGAATGGTAAGTTCATTTAGCATTGTTTACTTGGGCATGTTATGTGGTGAATAATAATGCTCTTAGACCTATATTGTAACCTTCACTTTGGCATTGCTCCATCAGCTCCTGCAAGATCTCGAACACTTGTATCTTCTGAGAAGAATTCAGAGTTACAGGAACAGCAAGAAAACAACAGTAGCATTGGTGCAGACAAGAAACTTGTTACTTCTCCGATTGAAAATACTGTAGAAACCAGAAAGCGTGAGCTCTTGTCTTGTTCATGTGTACCAGTGAAATTTTATATTGTGATTTACTTTGGTGTAAATCTTGAATATAATTTTTTCTGTTAAACTTATGTTTCTCCATACTTTCTTTCTCTATTTTTCTCCAGGAGGATTGGTTCTACCTTTCCAGCCACTGGCAGTAGCATTTCATGATGTCCAGTACTATGTTGATACCCCTTTGGTAACTTAAATGAATTTAATTACTGCTAGTTCTTGAGTATTAAGTTACATGCATTGACGTAGTTGGAAATTATACCATATTGGGTGCAGGAAATGAGAAATAGAGGCTTTACTGAGAGAAGGCTTCAGCTCCTTTCTGACATCACAGGTTCATTCAGACCTGGAATACTAACAGCGCTGATGGGAGTCAGTGGAGCAGGGAAAACAACTTTGATGGATGTCCTGTGTGGAAGAAAGACTGGTGGTATTATAGAAGGAGAGATTAGAATTGGTGGCTACCCTAAGGTTCAGGCCACATTTGCTAGAGTATCAGGTTACTGTGAACAAAATGACATACATTCTCCAAACATAACAGTAGAAGAATCTGTGATGTTTTCTGCTTGGCTTCGGCTTCCTTCCCAGATTGATGCCAAAACTAAAGCTGTATGGTTCTCCTCTCTGTAATATTTTTGTTTTCAAATTTTGAGCTTGTTCACTGGGACTCATTTCCTTTTATGGCTTCTTTCTGTTTTTCAGGAATTTGTGAATGATGTCATTCATACTATTGAGCTGGATGGGGTCAAAGATTCTTTAGTAGGCATGCCAAATATTAGTGGTTTATCGACTGAACAAAGAAAAAGACTGACGATAGCCATTGAGCTTGTTGCCAATCCTTCAATTATATTTATGGATGAACCAACTACAGGTCTAGATGCAAGGGCAGCTGCAGTTGTAATGAGAGCAGTGAAGAATGTAGTTGGAACAGGAAGAACTGTTGCATGCACAATTCACCAGCCAAGTATTGATATATTTGAGGCATTTGATGAGGTAACCAAAATCCCTTAACGTAAATTTTGAATTTATAATGAACCAGATGTTATGACAGAGCCTTTGAGCCTGTGTATCCAATTGCTCAAGCACCATAAAGAGGTTAAATAATGAGTACTTTTCAAACAAGACACTGTTTTAAAGTTACAAAATCAAGTTCTTGTGCAACATCTTAGAAGGACCCTTGATACTTAATATATTATCTTCATCATAATTAGATAAAGATTCTAATACCAATTAACTCAGGAAATGTCTGATGCTTATCTCATTGTTGAATCTCTTCAAGGGACAATGCACAATTAAATTAACTAAAATGTTCTTTTCACGTAATCCTTTAAGCTTATTCTCATGAAAACTGGAGGACGCTTAATCTACGCTGGTCCACTCGGGAAGCATTCAAGTAGGGTCATTGAATACTTTGAGGTCAGTTTCTTATATCATACCCAACTTCTTTTCTTTTTCATCACAAATGTTTGATTGCAAAATCTTGGTTTGCATTCTTAAATCTTTTGTTATAAAGAGTATACCGGGAGTGCAAAAGATTAAAGACAACTACAACCCATCAACATGGATGCTAGAGGTTACTTCAAGATCAGCAGAATCCGAACTCGGAATAGATTTTGCCCAAATTTATAAGGAATCAACCTTATACGAGTAAGGAATCTCAGAATTTTATTCATGTGCCACTGCTTGATTTATTTGATTATAGTTTCTAGTTTAAACTTGGGTAGTATAAACTAATTTTCTCCACTTCTTGGTCCTATATAACATCTCTATTTGCTAATCTTTTTTAACTTTAAAGTGGATATTCAAGCAAAAAAGTATACATTATCTTGCTAGAAGAATAGAACAATCCAAGGTAACTGATTGCAAGTTCACAAAATACTTACTCCCTAGATAAACCTGGACCCATTAGGATTGACTGATTTTGGAAGTTCTTATTGCTTCAATTCTTCTGGTGCAGCTTATATATTTGATAGACAATTTCACTTAATATGAGTTTGATATAAGATGAATATAGTATATTATTTCATTATAGAAATAGATTCCATCATCACATAATAATAAAAACTCTCTTGATTTTTTTACAAAGTTCATTGACTACAGCAACATAGCCAAACACCCTAAATAAATATAATAAAATTTTCAAACAATTGCAAGTTTAAAATCCTAAATAAATAACAAAACTAATAGCTCCATCTACTGAAGCATGTATATTGTTTTAATAAAAATGACAATAGTAATGCATATTAGCATTGCAATTAGCATGTATATCCAATATCATGTAACTAAATGATGACTCTGGGAATTTTAAAGATGTTTTTCTAGTGGAGTGTTTATAATTCATATGCATGTGATCTTTACATGATATTTACTCACTGAATGCAGACAGAACAAAGAGTTGGTTGAGCAATTAAGTTCACCACCTCCAGGCTCTAGAGATTTGTATTTTCCATCTCATTTTTCACAAAATGGTTGGGAACAGTTCAAAGCATGTTTGTGGAAACAACATTTGTCCTATTGGAGAAGTCCTTCATACAACTTGAGTCGCATCTGTTTTGTGACTGCCTTATCTATTCTGTTTGGAATACTGTTCTGGAAGAAAGGAAAGAAAATGTTAGTGGTCAAAATTTTATTCTCTGTATTCTACATCAAAAAAACATGGAATATTAAAATGCATTTTCTTAATATATTGAAATAAGCTGCTTTTTAATGGCTGAATGATTTTGTTTTGTTTATTTCACAGAAATAACCAACAAGATGTGTTCAATGTATTTGGTGCAATGTACTCTGCTGTACTCTTCTTTGGGATAAATAACTGCTCATCAGTTTTGCCATATGTGGCAACAGAGCGCACTGTTCTGTACCGTGAAAGATTTGCTGGAATGTACTCTCCCTGGGCCTATTCTTTTGCACAGGTATTTCTCTTCAAAATCTGAATTCATCACTCATTTTCAAATATTTTTATTCATTAAGAAAATAAGAACCACAATTGGAGCACATCAAGTATTGCACTAATTTACTCAATGTTTATGTTTTGGTGACTCTTCCAATAACTTTAAGGTAACTTGGTTTTATATCTTTTGCAGGTGCTAATTGAGGTTCCCTATCTAATCATTGAAGTGGTTGTACATGTGATAATCACATATCCTATGTTGGGTTATGATTGGTCTGCTTATAAAATATTTTGGTTACTCTACAGTATGTTCTGCAATTTGTTATACTTCAATTATCTAGGGATGCTCCTTGTTTCATTGACACCAAATGTTCAATTGGCTTCTATTGTGGCTTCATCTTCCTACACCATGCTCAATCTATTTTCCGGGTACTTTGTACCACGACCTGTAAGTTTCATATGATGTTATTTTTATATTTACATTTGCAATGACAGGAAATACACAGTTTTTTGTTCAGCTAGTAAAGAGGACCTATTAAGAAATGGAATACACTAAACAATATTTTTCACTTTTGACCAAAGAAAATTCATGATGTATAAATATCTTCAAATTCAACATTATATGATAGTGTAGAGTTAGTTTAACTTTTTATTAAATGTTCCAAATTTCTTAGTGTATTCAATAAGAGCTGTTGGACTGATTGTAGGAAAATCAGGGTTTAACACCTAAGCTAATGTATCATAAAACCTATACTGATACTAAATGTTTTATTTATTTTTCTCAACTCAGCAAATTCCGAAGTGGTGGATTTGGATGTATTATTTATGCCCCATGTCTTGGGCATTAAATGGAATGCTTACTTCACAGTATGGAGATGAAGTCAAAGAAATATCAGCCTTTGGAGAAAAGAAAACAATTGTCCAATTTTTGGAAGATTATTATGGGTTTCACCATGATTTTCTTGGTGTAGTTGGTGTGGTTCTCATTATCTTTCCTGTTTCAATTGCCATTCTATTTGCTTATTGTATTGGAAAACTCAATTTCCAGAAGAGGTAAAATGATGTAAGATGCCAGTGCTAATAACACAAACATCATATTCCCCTATATATTTCAAAAAAAGTGTGTATATTGGTAAAACCAAAGATATTCAATTATGAAATTGTGTAGATTTGTAAAATCAAAGAGAGAGACAAGTAATAATATTAGATAAATTGGAAAACATGAGAAACCTAAATGCCAAACAAAAAAAAGAAATCATTATAATAATAGATAAAAGACTTCACAATAAACCTACTTGATAAACCTAAGTAACCTAAATGGAAAAAATTAAAACGAAAACATTACAATATTAGACAACAAACATCTTCCAAAATAAACCAAGATAGGAAACTGTGTAACTAAATGACAAAAATTATAAAATAAAATAATAAATAATTTAAGAAAATTAAATAGCTTTGAAATTCTTTAACTTGATTGTTAGGGTGTGCCAGGCTCAAGCTATAGTGCAAGACTTGAGCGACACATGAGATCCCCAATAGCAAGCTATTGTAGTGGAATTTCCCCTTCAAAAAATTAATTTAATATCGTGTGGGTTAATAACCCACATATCAGATATTAAACTGATAAGAACAGATACTACACTTGATCTTAGCCAAAAGGCCGAGAAAGGTATGAGTATTCAAAACAAATTATGTTTCTTTTATAATAAAATCCCAGTGATTCTTATTTCTCCTCAGCGATATGGGACTTCTTAATGGTTACTCTGAGACATTATCCCATGGTCATCCACAACGGCACTTAAGTTTGAAGCTTGCTTTAGTACAACAAATAATTCTGAAAATGGAAAAGAAAGAACATCTTATGGATTGGAGAGTGGACATCATTTCTCTAATGGGAAGAGAAAACAACAATTTCACTCCTCCAAAAACAGGATATCTCACAATTTAGTTCAGTATTAATGCGTTGCATCTTCAACTTTTTCCATAGAAAAAACTCATGAATGTATCGAGAGTTTCCTCCTTGTACAATTATCTGCCTCCTGATGATAAATGATTGAAAGCTTGCATACCCACATTTCACAACCCATCATGGATTCAAGCTAAACCTCTTATCTGAGTAATTGCTGGGAGCTGAACACACTCTTCATCCTCCTTCGACTAATGCAGGTGTTTAAACAAACCAATGAAACTGATTCACGCTGAATTATGGAGGAGAGATACAATACACCACACTTCAACAGTGCCATTTTCTTTTAGTTCTCCTACAGTTATGTCAAATTTTCAAGAGTCTCTGAAATTTCTTTAATTATGACTCAATTTTTTATATTCCTGTGATAGCTTAAGAGGGATGATTTAAAAAAAATCACATTTACCTCGTTATTTTGTTATAATAATCATTCATTATTGTAATCTTCTCCTTTCCAACACAAGCATAACATGATAAATGACTAGTTCAGAATCATGTGTGCTTGTTATGACATGCAGGTACACAAACATGGACAAACTTATTTTAGTGTGCAATCTCTCAATGCAATAGTTTTATACTTCTACCCATCTCTCTAATACAAACAAGACAACTTAATTTTAAAAAGTTAGTCATAATATTTAATTATACTGATTTTATTAAAAAAAAATTACTCTCTCACCTTATAATTTCTATCCATATAAAATAATAATTTTTTATATAAGTTCCTCTTATATTAAAAGATTCTCATTTTAATCTCTATTATTAATAAAACAACGAGTTTGTTACGGAATATTTGCTAGTGAGGTCATTAGTCCATATTGATCCCTTGGCATCAATCAATAACTAAAGTGAAAACATAAATTGACAGGGATGTAAATAATAATAAAAGCTAAGAGAAGTAAAATGAAACATATATATTATAGATACAAAGAGTTTTCTAATTAAATAGTGTTATTTTAACTTGTACAACTTGAATATTTTTTATTACTACATAACTAGCTTTCTTGAAAAAATATGTCTCATAAACCTATCTCACTTGTTGACATATTTGTCTGTAAGCCCCTGATAGAAAGGTTTTTTCACTTCTTCATTTTCCTCCTCTTTTGGCAGGGATCTACATAACCAACATCAAAACTATAAAACAAATTTGAACATTACATGTTACATATGAGAGTATCTTGCCGTAAACATCTTGCTAATCTATGTAGCCACATGTTTCTATATTTCTATACATGAAAATTGAAGACACCACACTGCAGAAGAACCAATCTGTGTCTGTGTCTGTCTTATCTCTTTTGGTAATTCATTTTCCTTATGAAATAAGCAAACAGAGAAGCATAAACAATTGGGTAAGCAATGAGCACCACAGCCACAAGGCTTAATCTGTCATGCCGGAAACCATAGTAATCTCGTAAAAAGGAACCAACTGATTGGCGCTTCCCAAAGACTGTTACCTCCTTCTCCAAATCTCCATATTGTGAAGTTAGGAGGCCATTCAAGGACCAAGCAGTAGGACAAATCCAGTAGCACCAAACCCACCATTTAGGAATTTTCTGCAATTAAGAAACATAGTTAATATCTAAGGCTTCAAAGCATCTTGTACTTATTGGCATGGACTATGGACATTCAGCTCCCCCAGTCAAACACATGTATTAAGTTACTGATATAATTCAGAGATGCAGTATGATTCTGTTGTTCCGGATGCTATAAAGAAAAATTCAAAAAATAATTATCTGTGAAAGTCGTTTAATTATGAACTTTGATGTTGATAGGCAGTATGATCCTTCAACAATGGAATGGATTACATTTTGGGGAAGGATAAAATTCACCTTTAAAAGTAAGCATTTTGGGTGGGATTGGATTGGATCCTAGAAAACTTTGGATCCAAATTCCCTCAAAAAGTATTTTGGATGCAAATATAATATTAAGGTAGAAATTCAAGCCCTTGTGATGCCATAAACACTGAATTAGTATAGAGAAATTTTGGTAGATCCAAAAGACTTACCGGTCCTGGCATGAGAAATCCAGAAAAGAGATTGAATATGGTGTAGACTGCGGTTGACAATACAGATGCTATGTCGAGATTCGAGCTCATTGACATTATCATCATTCCAAGGTATACAAAGTACAAAAATGTACAGAATGTGGTGTAGAAGTACCAAAACACTTTCTGAACTGACCAATGGAAACCTATCATTGGATATGTGATGGCCACATATAAAATTGATTGCACTAAGATATATGGTATTTCAATGGCCACCTGCATTAAGAAAAGAATATTACTGATTTAATAACATTTATTTTTCCTATCAAATAAGTACTACTTGAATTTGTTTAAAGTAACTACAAACCTGTGCAAATGAATAAGCAGTGGAAGAATACATTCCAGCAAACTTTTCTCGGTACAAAACAGCACGCTCAGTAGCCACATATGGCAGAATTGTAGAGCAGTAATTTAGACCCAAGAATATTACAGCAATATACATGGATCCAAGTACGTTGAACAAATCCTGCTGATTGTTTCTTTAACCAAAGAAGAAGTATATGTCAGCACTTTCATCTGTACAACTTCAAGTTTAAGACTACACTAGAATCATGCAAGCACTTATGTTGATTTTCCCTAATATGACTATGACACAAAATTCATATTGTTTTATGCTTTCGTAAGGCACACTATTCATGGCACTTGGTTGAGTAATTCACTTGCTTCTCTCTGTGGTTATCACAATGAAGGTGCTGAAAGTACTATTTTATGGATTTCAGCTTCTCTCTGTTGACAGAACTTATCAAAAGTAAAAGAACCTGAGATATGTTAATTTAATAATCTCCTTTCCACTCGAGTCCATATGTTGAAGACAGACAGTGGAACGAATGAAGTATAGGGATAAAATGTTGCATCTCCACTATCTGGAGTTTGAGGTTGTGGAGATTCTTTTAACATACATATTTCTTTTTGGAGAAAAAATGAATGAGTTTATTTTCAGGAAAAATTATAAGTATATGAAAACAAACTTACATTTCATTCCCTTTCTGCCAAAATACTGCTCCAAATATTATTGCACAAACAATCATGAATATGAAACGTGTTAAGTTGTACTCAGGACTTCTCCAATAGGACAAGTGTTGCTTCCATAAGCATGCCATGAACTGTCCCAAGCTATTTTGTGGGAATCTAGTTGAGAAATGTAGGTCTGTCGAACCTGGTGCTGGTTCACTTAACACTCTTACCACTTCAAGGGTATCCCTAGAAACAGAAACAGTAATTCAAAATTTGGGATAAGTAATCTTTGAAATTTATTATCATTACCATTAAAACTGAAAACAGTTATGGCACGTAAATTCTGAAAAACAAAAGTTTAAAAAAATTGTAAAATGAAGAATAGCCGATTGGATGCTCACTGGTAAAGGTGTGACTCCTTATATATTTGAGCAAAATCTATTTTGAGTTTTGCTTCTACAGATGCAGAGGTAGCTTCCAACATCCAGGTTGCAGGATTATAATTGTCCATGATCTTTGGCACCCCAGGTATATTCTGATGGACAGTGAAATTAATTAGCTACAAATTTTAACAGTTTAAATGAAGGAGCGGCAAAGGTACACACTCCCCTAAGGGCAGTTTTAATTTAGTCATTAACATATTTGAGACTATCGTAAGAAAATAAAATGATCATTGATCCATCAAGAATCTAAACTGCTATCTACTTTGCTGTTGGTTTGAGCATACCTGAAAATATTCAATCAGTCTACTTGAATGATGGCCTAGCATTCCACTATAAATAATCTGTCCACCAGATTTCATTAGAATCAACTGCATGAAAATAACTAAATTTTAGTTGCTGGCCATGACAGAGAAGGTAATATCATGCATTTTATTTCTAGATTTGCAAATAAGGGTGGTCAAATTTTGCTACATGCCACTTACTTCCAATTCTAGAAGCAAGAAATCAAGATATTTACTGAATCACCGAGAGAGATGAATACACTGATTTATTTGTGCATTAGATAGAAAGTTATTATATTTTAAAGGCTGCTATTTCACAGATTTTGACAACAGAATGCACTTTGGACTACCTCATCAAAAGTCTCAAATATGTCGATGCTTGGTTGGTGTATAGTGCAAACAGTGGTTCTGCCAGTGGCAACAACATTCTTCACTGCACGCATAACAACTGCAGCTGCTCGAGCATCCAAACCAGATGTAGGTTCATCCATGAATATTATTGATGGATTGGAAACAAGTTCCACTGCAATGGTTAGTCTTTTACGTTGCTCGGTAGATAAGCCACTTTGGCCAGGTACGCCAACTAAGCAATCCTTTACACTGTCAAGTTCAATTGTTTCAAGGACTTCTTCAACAAATTTCTGTTCAGTAGATATACATAGAATTTAGAAAGTTATAAAATGCATCTGTTATTTAGGAAAGAAAAACCATGGTGCAAGTGATAAAGGAAACCATACCCCTTTTGTGGCTGAATCAATTTCTGTTGGCAATCGCAACCAAGCTGAGTATTTGACAGATTCTTCAATGGTTATATATGGAGAATGTATGTCATTCTGCTCACAGTAACCTGAAACTCTTTCAAATGTCTTTTGTACTTTAGGGTATCCTGCAATTCTTATTTCTCCTTCAATGATACCTCCAGTTTTTCTTCCGGAAAGAACATCCATTAGAGTTGTCTTCCCTGCTCCACTGACCCCCATCAGTGCAGTGAGAACTCCTGGCCTAAAAGCTCCAGTGATATCACGGAGCAATTGTAGCCTTTTCTCATCGGAACCATGTTTTTTCATCTCCTGCTCAGAATGACAAAGTTATAAAATCTTAATTGGCAACATTGTCAATAACACGAAATCATGACAAACAAGATAGGTAAGCTTATTACCGGTGGAACATCAACAAAGTACTGGACATCCTTAAATGCTATTGACAATGGCTCAAAGGGAAGGACCATTTTCCCTGCATGACCAAACATGTAAAAGAAACCAAAATTCCTTACTATTTTTGCTTGAAAGAAAGAACTCTTGTTTGATATAATTTATCATGGAAGCGTTATTCACCTGTGCTTTGATTTCCCCTTGGTGTGTGGCCAATATCAACGGTAACTGACTTCAGTTCCACACTATCACTTCTTCCTTGTTCATTTAGCTGAGAGAGCTTCTTTTTTGAGACTAAAGCTCGAGACATCTTAGGCTCTGAATACATTTCCCTTGAAGTCAGTGGATTGAACAAATAAAGTAACTGTTTTATTATTTTCCTTGTATTAACAAAGATAAGACTTACGTTTTATGTATGTTAATGCCAAGACAAATCCAAAATCAAACAGTATGGTGAAACCAAGTAGGGCTCCAACTGATATCCAATAGAAGTTACTGTCAAAGTCTAAACCGTGACTACTAAGAACCTCCTTCCCTACTGTGATATTTCCCTCTTGGATCTGCAAATAAAAAAGAAAGTAATTTAGATATACATACATACACGCATACATACATACACATACATACATACACATACATACATATATATACATATATATATATACATACATACATATATATATATATTATTGTGACCTATCATGAAGCTGAACAATAATTATCTTATAAAAATACCTTTTGCCAGCGAGGAGCTTGAAATTCATTTAGTGTTATTCCAATTTCCCCATATGACATTGGAGAAAGCCAAAATCCCCACCTCAACCACCGTGGTAGTGATGCTGCAGTGAATAAACTCCATAAGAATGAGAAACTTTAAAATTAGTACAAAAACTTATAGATTGAGGCTATAAATTTGCTTACGCCGAGGAAGAATAAAGCCTCCAAACAAGAACATCAGTGCTAGGACCAAGGAACCAACAGTTGTAGCTGCAACATCAGTTTTGAAAACTGAAGCCAGGAAACGACACATGGAGGTGGATGACATATGCAAAGTAACAAGCAAAAGAAACTGGCGGAGGAACCTGATCTCATAAGGTAAGAGATAAGAAAAACTTGCAAAGTAAAAGAAAAGCATGCTGTTTTGTGTATGCATGAAAGTAAACAAAGTACTTGCCTTGTTATTTCAGGGCTGTAGCCTATAACATAATATGTTACTGATGTCCAAACAATAGAATCAAGTACTGAAAATGGAATCTTTAGAATTGCAGATGGAAGGCAGTATGCCCAAGCTGGATAGAGATAGAATTCCGTCTGTTTATCAACAACAGGGAGTCTAGTAATAGTCATGATCAATTCTGCAACTCCATTAGTCATGAGGCGGACAAGTGTATAGTACAATGAACCCAATAAATAGTTTGCACCTATCAAGTCCTCATCCCTCTGAGTGCGTAAGAAGACTGTCATTGTTATGATTGCTGTGATTGTAAGCTGCAATGGAAACAAGTGAGATCAAAGAAACTGATTGAAGCATTCAAGTGTCACTTAGCTTAGTTGAACTTGATACTAACCTGTACAGTTTTAAACACATAGATAAATGAATTTCGTTTCATGAGGAGAATCTCCCTTTTCATACAAGCTGTAAACAAATCCAATTTTCCCAGAGAGTACTTGCTAAATGATAAAGCTCTTTTATGGGATTCAGATTTATCGTTTGGCTGTGAGAGCTCATCACTTAACATTCTTCCCCAATAACTTGATATGAATATTTGAGAGAATTCATCCACTGAAATATATCTGTAAGGAATATCTGTGCGGTACCAGTATTGCCTTTGATCCTTCTTAGAGATTACCTGTACATAGTTGAAATTTATCACTTGTGTTGTGAGGCTATGATATGAGGATAAAGTGGATTAACAAGAAGGAAAATTCACTTGTGCTTTGGCTCAGCTGTAGCTAAGTACTTCCTATGGCACCAAAGAAAAAGGGGAGGGGGGGCATTTGTTATCTCACCTCTTGAAGAAAGTCTGCAACTCCTTTTCTTTCAGGACACCAGAAACCACAATCCTTAAAAAATTGGAGTGCTTGACTGCGGGGGCCATGGTATACTATTTTACCCTCAGCCATCAATATAAGATCATCAAACAACTCATAAGTTTCCGGTGCTGGTTGAAGGAGAGAAAGTACTGCAGTTGCATCTGTTATGTGCACCAATTGCTGGAGACATGTAACTATTTGAAAGGTTGTGGAGCTGTCCAAGCCAGTTGATATTTCATCCATAAAAAGAGCTTTTATAGGACCCACGATCATCTCTCCTGTCATAGTGTTTTGAAAATAAAATGGATGCATTAGGGGGGAGAATATGAAGATGAAGAACAACTGGTTTATTTGCTGCCTAAGCAGAAGGTTTCATTAGCCTTCAATTTATCAGTGATCATTGGTCTGGCAAAGAGGTGAGGCAATTCATATGTCCTTTAGCCAGGAGGAGTTCTTATAGTTAAAAAGAATTTTGAGTTCTGAATTTTTTTCAATTACAGTATAAAACATTATTTATCATTCTAGATACCTGTAGTTAGTCTTTTCTTCTGTCCACCTGAAATGCCTCTATCTAGTGCATCACCTACCAATATGTCAGCACAGATATCCAGTCCGAGAATCTACGATATCAGAAGTTTGTATTCACATGTCAAAAAGGTAGAAACATCATAAATAAGCCAATGAAAAATTATGTACTCTTATTCAGTTCTGCTTGAACCATATGTACCTTTAAAACATATTCTGTTTGAAGATTTTCGCTCTGTCCTTCAACTGAAATTGCCTGAAAAAGTCTTGTTATTTTCTTTGTCATCTGGTTGTTTGGTAATTATGTCATTAATTGTCTATACTAAAACTACCTTCATATAGGTATCAATATCTGCGTCGGGGATGATTCCTTCTTCTTTTTCCCTCCTGGTGATTTCAGCCACTATATCTGCAATGCAGAGGATATATTATATGTGAATGCCTAATAGTAAGGTATTAATTACAATTTTGTGGAATAATCTAGGATTGAGCAAGTAAGAAGCTTCACCAGCTCTGCTTCCAACTCCCTGACAGCGAGCCGAAAAGTCAATTGTTTCTCTCACAGTCATCTCTGGGACGTGCAGGTCATACTGGCTTATGTAAGCTGATGATTTTTGAGGAACAAATTCGTCTAGCTTGTAACCATTGTAAGAGATTTCTCCAGAAACCTGAATATGAGTAAAAGCAGTAGAATATCACTGAGATTGCGGTATAGGGAAATTCAATTGGCTTGGTTCCTTATATTAGTTTTGGAAGACCTTTTAGAATTCCATCAAGGATGAAGTAACATCAATGGCACTGCTAAGCATATTCCTTATTAGTCTAAATTATACTCAATCATGTTTGCTATATATATGACTATGAGAACTCAGATACAAAAGATACTTGAACTAAGTGACTTTATCCGATAATTTCAATCTGTTATTTTGTGTTTAAAATACAGACCTTGAGAGACTGCTCTAGTTTTCCAGCCAGTGCCTTTAACAGGGTTGTTTTCCCACAGCCTGGTGGACCAAGAAGAAGAGTAAGCCTGCAGATAAAAACATCTTTGAAAACTTAGTAATTTAGCCCCTTTTATTGTAAGCTTTATAATATTTGTGGTCACAATACAATATCCATGCTTAATGTCTTCAGTACTTGTGAATTTTAAAGGACTGAATTCAGAAAGACAGAAAACATGTGCACACTTTTGTCAGTAACTAGCTGAAAAACAAGAAGTGTTAAGCAATACACACTTTACTATTATTTGAAATTGGTGAGGAACCAGTTAAATCATGTGAGTTTCACTCCCCATTTGACTCTAGATGATATGAAGTGTATTGCTAGTATTTCTAAGTTACCTAGTGTTTCAAAACAACATACGCATATAACATATTCACTAACCTTGATGGCTTAACGATGCCACTGACATCATTCAGAATGCTTATCTCTGCTCCTTGAGAATTACACGATATAGTCTTCATGAAACCCTGTTCAAGGATAAAGTTAGCTTATTTTATGATGAACAAATGTAAATATTTCTTTGCTTTTCCATTTTCTTCTTAGATTGTGTCTCTTAATATTGCTTTATATATAATTCGGTTTCTTAGTGACCTGCTTAGGTTCAAGGAGAAAGCATGCTTACAGAAAATGTGCTAGAAAAAGAGTTCCATAGAGTTGGGAGTGCCTTCCCTTGAACAACCTCACATTCTGCTCCTACATTCAGGTTCTTGTACTTGATCTCCACAGTAGGTAACTTCACATTGACTCTGAAAACAACCAATATGTCAATTCTTGAAATAAAGTACCAACATCAACTGGTTCCTTCATTTAACTGATGATGCAAAGTGATCCTAGTAATCAGAGGTATGTCTCTACAAGATCAAAGTGTTAAACTGAATCAAAAGTAACAAGCAAATAGAATGGGGGAAAACAAAAAGAAAATTTCGAACATCGAAAAGAAATTTGAAAATTGGTCAAAAGCTATCCTATTTTGGAATTGGGTCCAAACCAAAACCCTTTGTGATAAAAAAGGCAAATATGAAGGTTTTGTCACTTGTAAATACTCCACTCTACCAATAACTCCAACAGAATGTTACACTTATTCTGTTTGTGACAACACTGAGAACATCTTCTACAGCTTGACAATCAAAGCAAGTGGAAATACCTGTCCATCCTTTCTCTTAGTTTCTGCAGCAGTTGGAGGTTATCATTCTCAATGTGCTTTATGAGCCTGTCAATGAATAAACGCTTTTCCACTGCTCCAAGCTTGGTAACATCGACCACCCTTTTGCTGCTGCTTCTCCAAGCTCCAAACTTTTCCACTGTTTCTCTGCTGCTGCTTCCAGTATCCTCCTGAGTGATATCAACAAAAGAAGTCTTAATCCTTTTGAAAGTTGGTAGCTTCTCTATGGCAGCCCACTTGGACTGAAGCTCCTTGTCTTCCTCCACAAAAGAATCCGCATCTCTCTCAAAGGTCAACACATGGCCCTGAGTCCTTCCTCTTGGAGTTAACTCCATTGGAATTGTGTTAAACTAGGGGCTTTGTGAAGCAGTTACTACTGGAGCTGTTAAACCTCAAGCTCCTGACAATTACAGAGATGATGCCAAAAGTTGCCAATGATTGTTACAGGTGGTGGGGGGATTCATGGAAGGGAGAAAGAGAACTCTTCACACAGAAAAACAATAGTGTCTTTCTCCTTTAAAGCTGGGAAATCATTTATGAAGACCCTATAGCAGCCACCTCTTCTGTGGTCCCTTGATTGGGAAACAAATCCAATCTGGTCATATGATTGTCAAGGCTCATTCAATTGCAGGAGGAGAGCTGTTTTGTTACATCTACAACACCATACAGTGGTTCTTCTTCTTCTATAATTTGGTTCCTCTCTCTTTCATTTAGTTATTATTTTATAATCCCCTCATTCATCATTGACCAGCACAGAGAGTCCTTGTGGGGATTGTTTTTTACCATAAAACCATTATTTTAGTTCATATTTTAATAACATGTTGTTTTCTTTGATTCAAAAGTAGCAGTCAGTGCAAAAGTGATTACTGCTAACGGTTGCCATATCTTTTACATTAAACTATCTACTTCACCCAACAGTTCTCTGTCTTATTACCATTATACAAAGTATACGTGTAAATTTCAGACTCTATCAAAAAAAAATTATACCAATTTAATTATGCCATCATAAAATTTTACTTGAAAGATTCTCTTACATAACTTCTTTAAAAAAAATTAAAATTTGTGTAAAAACTAATCTTAATTTAAGAAAAACTAATTTTACTATAAAATTGTTTTAAAAAAATCCATAGTTTAACTAATCTTTTACTTTTCTATTATTGAGTAAAGTTTTTCAAACATAAGTTACCCACATTAGTCTGTCCCATAAGCACTTTTTTTGTCTTGTTTATTAGAATAATATTAAAATTTAGCTTGAGTCTTTAATCAACGTTCATTGTGGTAGCTCAGGTTTGCAAAGGAAGCAAAGATGAAGATGAAGATGAATGAAGACACACTTGCCACTTTTTTACTAGGTGGAGCCATGGGTATTCCATAAAGTGGAGTAGGAAAGTGCAAGGAAATAACCATACAATTTTCTATTATTAGCATCAAGTTGTGACTTGTGAGCCCAAAAAATTATTTTTTTTAAAAAATACATAGGAGTTTTGGTTCAACAAAAGATCAAATTTGAATTAAAGTTGAGCAAATTCAAGTAAATTTCAGCATGAATTTGTTGAATAACTAATTGTGATGATGATGCATGTAGACTTTCAAAGTTCAGTGGCGGCTTATTGAATAAAATATTGTAAAAATGGAGAATGAGTTAATATTATTTTTCTTAAAGAATTTGCTGGACTTATATAGTGCCTGCAATGTGAAAATCACATGCTCTATTCTCTCTTCAAATATTGCTTCGTTGGTCTTACCTGTCATTTTCACATTAAATAAAATATTATAATTTTCTCATTTTTTTTCTAAAAATACTATGTTTTTACTGCCACATAAAATCCTTTTACAGATTAAACTTTAAATAACTTTTAGTTATTTTTGTGAGGATGAATATGATTCGCATTTTATTAATTTCGGCGTGATCCACAATCCTTTCTTTCATAGTAAACCTCAAAATACGTTTAAATAAATTTTAACCACTTTCCGAAATTATAATAAAAAACTTTTTAAAATAAAATAATCTTAATTAGAAAATACTTAGATTTTTTAGTTAAATTTTTATTATTAGAAAGTTATTTGATTTTTCGAAAGTAATAGGGTGGATACAAAATTAAGAAAAAAAATCTGCAGCAACTATGAGTTTGTTTTTCTTTCCCTTGCTGTCTTCTTTTGGAGTTTTCTTATTTTCTAATCACAACTTGTTGCAGTCACAGTCATTTTAGTTTACTACAACACTACCATTACCACGCACAGCACAACACGTGCTAAAAAATAACAACATCACTATATTAGTCGAGATCTCCAACACACTTTCTTCACGTCGAGAGTGAGGACTCGTGCGTGGAATAACATACTATCATAACATATTATGAAATAAACTTTAAGTGTAACTCAACCTCATAAAACTGAATCACGAGATGAGATTTGCATCTAGTTATATGAATTTTTTTATCTCTTGATCTGATATGAGATCTCCAACAATTGTATTTCTGTTAACTTTTTAATCTTAAGAATTTGACTATTTTTTCCCTTTCATTTTAAACCAAGCTCGATATAAAAATCCTTTTATAACATCTTCATGGTTTCTTCACTCTCTTGTCTTGTCTCTTAGTTCCTTGAACCCCTCTTACGATACTGTCACTACCACCGTCATCCCAATCGGTATCGCCACCATCAATATTGTTCTCGTCAACTGTCGCCACGTACTGTACCGGTGGTTTTGCTCTGAAAGCTATGAGATTCACTTTTATTGTTTCGTTTTTGTGAGTTCTGCATTACTGTGAGTTTGCGTTTCCTCTTTATGAAGTTTGGGATACCTCTCAATTATACATTCTCAAAAAAAATTTCGTGGTAACACTAAGATTGTAGATTGTGCAATTAAAATACACTTCTAATCTTCAAATTTTATTTGTACAAAGAAAAAGAAAAAGAAAAAGAAAAGAAAAAGAAAAAGAAAGTGGGTTATATAATAAACTGGTTATACAATTATTCACGATTCACATGGCATTTGGTTGTTTACTTATTTTTTCTTATAAGTCTTCTTCCTTAATCACTGGTACTCAATCAGGTTGATCTGAAAAGTACTCTGAAGATCAAGTAAGTACTAGGTATATGAGGTGTATATTAAGAACGAATTAAAGGTGTAAATTACATATCTATAAAGAATTTATTTATAGTGTTTAGTCACGGAACATCTGTTGTAATGGGTTGAATTTATCATAACTTTAGCAATGTTAGTTCATTTTAGGAATATTCTTGATTTCTGGTTACCCGAATTTAATGGATGTGTATTTAGTGTGTGCTCCAAATTGTACCAATGACATGACTCGTCCGGTAGAAAATTTGTTGATTTTAAATCTAAAATTAATCAAATTTAAAAATTTATTTTATATTGTAAGTCTTCAATGTATTACATTTAAGAAAAAGGAAAATATACACTTTAAGAAATGCATTCTTTGATTCAGGAAATGTATTTTTTACATAAATAATAATTTACTTTACTTACACGGTCTCTTGTAAAAAATTGAATGCAACCCTCTTAAACTAATTCACTTTTTAATATTGGTTAGCGATTAAATAAACTTAAATATGGATTAACAAAATATAAAAACACAAAATTAATTTCTAGATTGGGATATTAGTTGGTCAAAATTGGTTTTCGGATACAAGAATCAAACTTGAGTTATGAATCTGGAAGTGAAAATTTGACTTCTACATTTATATTATGTTTTAAAATATGACTTTCACTTGTACATTACATAGTTCCAAAAAGTCAAAATATATTTTGAATTTGTATAATAAAAAAATTAATATTAATTTTAAAATTATGTTATGAATGTTGTAATTCAGAATATTATTATTAAATTTAAAATTATACAATCTAAAAATAATAATTTATTAATTATAGAATGCATAATTAAGAGAATTCCCATATTGGAACAACTTCGTACCAGAAATCCAACAAATTTTAAAATTAAACATAAATATCATTCACTTTCAAGCTTCACTATCTTCACACAAGTTCAATGTTTCTAGAAAGGGTGTTTTTTATCTGTATTCTGGCAAATTTCTTACTGCACTCTAGGTAAAATATTTCATCTAATTCGTCATAATTTTAAAAAACTCCTTCGAGAACATACTATAGAATTTTATTTTTTTTAAAAATACATTCCGAAACATAAATACGTTTTGAAAAGTTTTCCAAAAATTTTATTTTAAAAAATACTTTTCGATAATATATTTTATAAATTTCAAAAAATATTTTCTATAAATATTCTGCAAAATATGTTATGAAAATATTCGAAAAAAGTAATCCATATAAATCAACTTTAAAAGGATAAAACAATCTTTGCAAAATTGATGAGGTGCACCAAGCAGAAATTTGTTGGGTTGAGGAAGAAACACCTTTCCAAAAATCTACTCAGCCCCTGATGATTGTTTCTTCCTGCACCTCCATAGGTTCTCCTGTCACTCCATATAAACGTGAAAATACTTTTTTATGTTTCTTGTATCACTCTCATATAGTAGCTTTCGAATTATGAAATTTGGACACACATTTGAAAAAAGACTTTCGAATTACATAATTTGGAAGCTAAAAAAGACTTCCAAATTATGTAATTGAAAAACTAATTATGCATCTAAAAAATGGCTTCCAGATTATGTAATTCAGAAGCTAATTACAAATTTGAAAAAAGACTTTCAGATTATATAATCCGAAATATTACAAATGGATATATTTGGAAATACAAAAATTTATGAGGTGAGAGAATAACATATGGAGGTGCAGGAAGAAACAATCACCCCTCATCCATGTCCACCAAAGTGCACAAACCAATGTTGCAAGTGTGTAGCAAAACAACACAATAACAAAACACCCACAAAACCTCCTTTGTTGGGTAAAAATAGAGCACTAATGCAAGATAGTTTCTTCCTGCACCTCCATGACTTCTTCTTCCAACCCTATACTAAAAGCACATTTACTAATATACCCTTCAATAAAAATATTAAAAAATTAAAATAATATTTTAATCTACTTTTAACATTTAAATCTAAACTTCACTTTCACCTTCACCGTGCCTCTTCTTCTATTTCCTTTCCAGCGGCGTCGCACTACCCCCTCCCATTCCAAGGTTTCTTTCTCTTCATCTCTCAAATTTCTCTAAACCCCACATTCTCTACCACTCACATATCCACAAGTGTCCTCTTCACAGGTTAGTAAGTTTAATTTTACTGATTTTGCATTGCTTTTGAAACTTGCGTTTGTGCTGCTGTGTAATCTAGTATTCACTGTGTAATCCGTTTGTGTTGTTGTGTAATCCGGTACTCACTGTGTAATCCGTTTGAAACTTGCGTTTTTTCGTAATAGGCACCAGATTATGTAATCTGGTACAGTTGAGAATGTAAAGTAATACCGGATTACGTAATCCAATTTAGGTTATTTAAGTAATTCTGAATTAGGTAATCCGGTTTAGGTATTTAAGTAATTTTGAATTACGTAATCCGGTTTAGGTTTACAACATGTTTCGAATTACATACTTCGGTATGTACATTGTGTACTTAGTCTTTCAAATTATGTAATCCGGTAGTGTTCTTACAAAGTAGCGATTTTTGTGTTTTTGCGTTTTTGTTATGTATTTAGTTTCCAACCCACTTGGTAAAAACTTTTTTAAATTTTATATTATGTACACAAATTCATGATTATATTATTTATTATTTGTAAATAATTAAAATTTAAATTGTGTTGTGGATAAATATGGCTAAAACTAGAGATGGTGGATCTTAGGATCATGATCGCAGAAGACCGAGGACATCCGTCCGTAGAAGAGACCGAGGTGGTGTCGAGGAAAGGATTGGTGATGATGTTCATATCGATAATGACAATGAACAAGGATTACAGAATGATGACCAAGTAGACCAGGGAGAAGGGTTTCCTAGAGGACCTTCTGATATGTCTTTACTAGTAAATTTTCCTGACCATGTTGTTGTTAAGCTTTGGGAGGGTGAGGTAAGAACGAAAAAACCTTCAATTAAATTGTCTTTACTAATTGTTGTTTAAATTTATTTAATTATATTTAATATATGCAAAATTTAAATTAGGATCGGGGAGAACTTAAATTGGTATCCCACGGTAGGAAATTACGTAAATTTGGGATGGCTCATGCTAATATTGAGCTACTTATACAAAATTCTGGATTGTTTAGTTTGTGCAATATAAGTTATGAAGTGGGTGACAAGGGATTGATTTCAGCCTTTGTCGAAAGGTGGCATCGGGAGACAAACTCCTTCCACCTTCCCGTAGGTGAGATGACCATCACACTTGATGATGTGTCATCTCTTTTACACCTCCCCATTTTGGGTCAATTCCAACATATGTGCCCTTAGAGTACAACGAGGCTGCGACAATTTTAGCTGAGTTACTAGGGGTGGATGAGGCTCGGGGGAAGGTTGAGATGAGGCAGTGTTGAGGCGTCCACGTACGACTGAGTTGGCTTCGAGATATATATGAGGAATGTTGCGCTTAGGAGGCTTGGGAGTGTGCTGTCAGGGCTTACTTGTTGCATCTGCTTGGATGCACTATTTTTGTAGATAAAAGTGCCACCTCTGTATCTATATCGTACTTATTGTTATTCAGCAATCTACATATGTGTCATAGATATGCATGGGGAGCAACAACACTTACATATCTATATGAGCAGTTGATGGATGCATCTTATTTTTGTTGAAGATGGTTGTTGCCCCTTCAAGACATGTGTTTGACGAAGACTTATATGTGCTTTTCATGTGTATTTTAAGTGAGTCTTAGGTAGTGTTTTGAGGTTGTTTAAGAGTGGGATTTTTGCTGAGTAACTCACATCCTACCCTGGCCATGTGATAAGAACAAGCATAAGGTTTCTTGAACTGTTTTTCACATGTTTTACAAAAAACACGTTTACTGCATAAAAATAAATCTGTTCTTTTCTAAATAAACAGATTCATTTTTAAACTGATGTCTTGGCTAAGTCTTGTGAAAATTAGATTTTGTGCATCAAGTATTTTGACTAAGTCTTCTACCTTTCAAAACGACTGTGTTTTAAATAGTTAAGCTTTCTCTGTTTTCGTTTTGAAAAATAAATCTGTTCATCTGTAAATGAATAGATTCTTTTTTACTCTGGTGCCATGGCTATCTTAAACGGTTTTCAGTTTTGTCCCTGCACCAGAATGGCTGACTAAGTCTCCTCACATAACAAATTCTCTAACTGTTTTTGAAAATAAATCTGTTCATTTTATTTTCAATCTGTTCATTTTATAACAGCTTTAACTATTTTTCAAAAGTCTGTTATAAGTTGGTTTTCTATAAAATGAAAACTTGTTTCTGAGTTTAATAATCGCTCATACATTTGTAAAAACAAGTTTTACAGCAGAGAATTAAGAGTTTACAAAGAATTAGCATTTGTTCTTCAAAGATTTCGAAAATCACAAAGTGCTTGTTCTTGGTTTGGTTCCAAAAGCTTGGTGTGAGGTGCTGCTACTGTTCTAACAATCTTGCCTACTGGTTTAAGGCAGATCTTTGTATCCTCAATCAGGTGTAGTCGTTTCACTTTTCATTTCTTGTAATAGTTTGGTTGAACACTCTTCTTGATAGGTTTTCTTGAAGAAGTGTGTGTGAGCTGAAATAGGTTTTTTTCAGCAAAAGTACCTAAGTTCTTGTAGGTTTCAAGAACAGTGGGAATTGTGTTTGTTTGTATTGTGATTTAGTGAATTTCACCTTGGTTTAGGTGAAGACTGGATGTAGCTCAGTTGAGTGAACCAGTATAACTGCCCTGTGTTCATTCTCTCTCAATCTCTGCAATTAAGTTTCTGCATAATTGATAAAACAGCAAAGAAATAAATCAGTTCAATTAAAAAATAAATCTGTTCTGTCTGGGCACGGTTCATATTGTTCTTAATTTCTGGAAAACTGGTTGATTTCAATAAGAACACTTATAATCTGTTAAAAGCCATTAGAACAGGTTGATTGTAATAAATCACTCAATAAACTGTCAAGTCATTAACTGAACCTTAATCACTTGCTTGAAATTGAAGGTTGCTGTTTTGGTGATTCACTGTTTTTCGTTCTAATATCAGTGTGTGAGCATCTGGAAAATATATCTGCAGATCTTGTGATTAACCTTGCTGCATAAACACTTTTCAAACACACAAATAGTGCTAAAATAAATCTGTTCATTTCCATATAAATCGATTTATTTTCTGTAAACTGTGTTAAATACTGTTTTTGCGAGAAGCTTTTAAAAGGTCAATTCACCCCCCTTCTTGAACTTTGACACTATTAAACCCAACAATTTTAACACGAAACATTTGGTCAGTTATGCGACACTGGTTCAGGTATGAAACCATACAAATAATTAGCAATCACATGTTACATTCCATAATGTTTTGTATTAAATATTTTATAACTAATACGATTGAATTACGTAGGCATGGATTTATGAGCACTTCTCGGGCATGGGAAGAAGGGATATTAATCCCTCATATGACGAGGTACACCCGCGGGCAGCATGGTATATTGTTGCCCATCAGATTTGCACGGTTGGTGATGTGCAGGTGCAGTTGGATGGGGTCACACACGATGACATCATCTGGACTCCGTATGAGGACCATAGATTGAGCAGACCATTTGAGACCATTTATTTATTCTCGGGTCACTTGTGATTGGGCAACTTATCACAAAGATATATGCCCGAGCGTGTCTTGCGCCAATTTGGGTATGAGCAAAGCATTCCACCATCACCGATGGCGGCTGAGGCTCCTGGTGCACATGTCATTGATCAAAGGTTGCAGTTTGATCACCATGTGATGACAGGTTTGAGAGTTGCTTATAGTCCATCTGCATGTGTTCCTGAGTACATGTCTTGGTTTAGGACGGTATCACACCCATACATTCGCAGAGGTGAACTTGGAGATCGAACTAGTTTTGTACCACGTCGTCGCCTTCGTAGCCCAAATGCTAAGCAGGCAGGTCATTCATCTCAAGATGAGCATGCACAGGCGGTAAGTTTTTTTATTGTTATGTGATTAAACAATATATTTGACTAGTTTAATTTATTTTGAAATTGGTGCAGGGTATATTTAGGCGCATTGTCAGTATCCTCCAGCGCATGATAGATTGTGATCATGTCACTGAAGGCACTGACGCATATGAGAGTACGGAGGCAGCGCTGCAGTTAGCCCGGAGCGTGACAAATGACGGGGCACTCTACACGAACAAGCAAAGGCAGTCGATATTTGTTTGTTTTGTAAGTTGTATCCATTAAGAATACAATGTTAAATGCATTCAAGAGTTTCACAGCATCAGGATGAGTCCAAAAAATATCACTAACAATATTGGAAGACTCATGACATGTACTCCAGTGAAGATAGTTGTCACGGTCTAACAACATCATTAACTGTTGTAATTCAGTTCTTGGTCCTCTAACAGATCTCTTGTACGAGTATCTTGCATTGTATACTTGCTTTATTGTTGTCATATTATCCTCATTATTCTCCTTCAAAGTACATAGAATGTTACCTGGCTTAACCATGCTTTTAGTCATATCAACAAGCATTGAATGTTCATTCGTTTTTAATCTGCCTGCATATGGATGACCAACTAATGTATCATGCAAATCATGATTATTAGTACCACATATTACCTTAAGTACCCAACCTTGACCCTTTCCAACAGGTTTACCTCGCAATTTAAAGGGACATGACATTTTCGAGTACCAGTTACACTAACCTCCAAACCATCCTTGTACTTTTTGTAACTACCTCCCCTTTCACAGCCTAATAAGACATATGTCTTTCTCCCTTGCTTACCATTTGCTATGTCAGACCTAATAATGACAATAACAAAACCAAGTCCATAACCAATCCTACGGACCCATTCAAGTAAGTCTTCTCGCGAAGGAAACACCTACACAAAGTTATTCTAACAATATTACAAAATCACTTCTTCAAAATTATAATGCAATAAACATGAATGAAATGAAATTTTATTCACCTCATCTGTTGTAAAATGGATACCATAGTCCCTTTCAAACAATCCATGTGTATGCACATAATTCATTAATTCTTCCATACTTACACCTTCATTCATAAAACATTAATTTTCATTTTATTATAATTTCCATAAATTCACATAAGTATGCAAAACAAAAATAGCATTCACTTTCGAAGATTTTGTAATTGACAACTTAAACATGACTTCCAGATTGTATAATCCATAAGTCAAATTTTAACAGCATAATGAATTCTGGATTATGTAATCCATAAGTGATTTTAAGTGACTTCCGGATTGTGTAATCCATAAGTCAAAATTTTCACAACAAAATGACTTCTGGATTATGTAATCTATAAGTCATGTTTGATGTTCCAAATGTCTTCCGAATTGCGTAATGCATAATTGAAATTCATATAGCAAAATGAGTACCGGATTACGCAATACGTAAGGCATATTGAAAGTTCTAAAATCACTTTCGGATTGCGTAATCCATAGTTCATATGGTACCGGATTACACAATCCGGAAGTATGACTTTGGAAGGTTCCGAATCCGGTATGCACAGGAGTTATCTGATCCGGAATGCTTTACCTAGGCACCGGATTGTGTGATCCGTGGATCCACCGGATTAACTAATGCATAAATAATTATTTAAGACAGAAGAATGAGAATGAGAACTTACCAGAGTATGAGAATGACGACCTCACCAATGGTAACAATGCCAACACCACTTACCACCGCTGCTACCTACCATCGTGCACCACCTCAACCACCTTCTCAAGCACCACCTCCAGCACCACTTCAAGGACCACCACCACTCGAGCTCGAGCGTTGCACCCCACCACACGAAGTAACTTCTTCTTTTTTCACTAGCACACAAACAACATTTTCATTTTTATCTTTTCACTGAAGGATAATTTTGGTATTTTAAAACTTTATGGAGGTGCCCGAAAAAATCATGGAAGTGCAGGAAGAAGCTGTCCTGGTGCAAAACAGAAATTTCCTTCACAATATAATTTACTAATAGCTTTTACTTCCTGCACCCATATAATTTCTTCCTGCACTCCATTTATTTCAAAAGACATTTATTCTTTTTATTGTATAACAACTATGATTATTTAGAAATAACTTACATATTCCATAATTTAAAAGTTGAAAAAAATACTATTCATAAATCCATAATCTAAAATGCATATTTTTTTTCTTAGATTGTATAATTTTAAATGTTCTTGTGTGAATCGAGAAGGTCTTGACTTGTCTAAATCTATTGGTGCTCCTCGATCCCTGTGTTGAATAGGTCTCGATGACGGGCACGCGTGGTGATGTAGCTATAAAATGTTATTTGACAATCAAGTTAGTATTTGATATTCAGAGGTAAAGAGTTATAAATACTATTAAATGTGTACCTTTGACCTAAATATGGTCAACCTATTTATAAAATGGAGTTAAATATTGGACCTGATTAACACGACTATCACTATTAAATTCTTATATTAATCTAACATATAACATTAATTATATTTTAATCTAGCTATTAAGTGAGGATTATGTCTAAAACACTAAACTTATACATTTTTAACTAGGGAAACTTTCAATAAAAAATACTTGTCCTTTTTCTTGAATTATATAATCTCAAACTTATATATATTTAACTACAAATTATGGGATGTGAAAAGATTATATTTATCCATTCCAAACTCATAATTCGTAAGTGAACTAAATCTCAAATTACTGTTATGAAATCTTTAAACTGAAAAACTTTCAAATGCTACAATAAGAAAGAGAATTGAAAATCATAATAGTTATAAACTAAAAAATAAATGGGATGTAGCAAGGAATAGAAGAAGTGCAAGAAACAAGAGTTGTACTTGGTCGGTATCGGATGAGCCAGTTGTTCGGTCTCGGTGACCGACCGACCATGTCAAAATACATTTAAGGCACTTAATAAATAACAAAAATGGCAATCCTTACTATACTAGATCTCGAATAGCTAGTTCTGTACAACTTCAATCTGTTCATCCAGATTCTGGAACCTTGCAGCACAAAACTCATAATGATTCCTTTGATCGTAGACCAGGCTATCCATGCGATTAATCATCAACCTCTCAAAAGGTGACATGGAAGCAATATGATCATCCATATTTCCAGTGCTTGGACCAACACCATAGGCTTCACCAGCAACATCATTGTCTTGATTTCCCTGTCCAGCTTGGTGTTCATCTACTCCATCATCTCCAGTATTAGGAGCAGCTTGATCATCCTCATCAGCTCCAACTTGGTTTCCACTAGAAGAACCCCCTTGTTCTCCATCTTTACTTATCCATTTGCCACCAACCTTAATGAATCTCATCTTGCTAAGAGATCCATTATTAACTTCATGAGATGGCTTCACCACTTTAGATAGTTCTTCAAGAACTTGCCAAATTTCCTTGTAAGCAAGTTGAGAGTTTCACCATCACTGCACTCACTTGAGTCATAACAATTCTTATGGCCAACAACTCTTAAAGCAATGCTCCTTTCATACTTTTTTTCATTTTCTTGGTCATTAAGTCGGTTCATCTCAATCTCATGTTCCCTTAGCTTACCAAACAAGGAGGTTTGGATTCAGAAATTGTAGTGACCTTTGGTTGCCAAGATCTATCCAAGCATTTAAGGATCTTGATGTTTAGCTCCTCCCTTTCAAAGATCTTGCCAAGGCTGATGAGATGATTCACTATGTGGGTGAATCTTTTCTGCACATCCGAGATGGTTTCCCTTTTAAGCATCCAGAACATTTCATATTCTTGAATCAAAGCATGCTTCCTTGCTCTCTTCACATATGTGGTGTCTTCATGGGTAACCTCAGGGATGTCTCACATCTCCTTTGCAGAAGCACATTGTGAGACCTTGAGAAACTTAACAAAATTTAAAGCAGAAGTGATGATGTTCTTAGCAATGTAATCATATTGAGCACTTTTACTTTCACTCTCAATCCATTGGGACCAAGGTTTCTCAATGAAAACATCATCTTTTTCAAATTTGGGTACAAAAGTGTCATTTACAATAGCATCCCAGATTCCTCTATCAATTGATTCAACAAAGATTTTCATTCTAACATTCCAGAATTGATAGTTTACTCCACAAAAAAATGGTGGCATGTTTATAGAAGCACCTTCCCCAAAGGATAGTTTTTCAGCCATTTTAAAAAGGTTTTAGGATCGAAAACTTGAGTGACTTTCAAGTACTCGTTTCTGATACCAATTGTTAGAATTAGAAGCCTTAAACAAAAGGGGGGGGAGGGGGGGAGGGGTGGGGGGGCGAAATTGTTTTTGAAAGATTTTCGCAAATATTGAAGGTAGAGTGAAAAACTATAAAGAATTAATCAATTGAAAATCTGTTCAGCCAAATAGAAAATTGTTTTTAAGTTTGAATCTAGAAAATCAATCAATTGTTTTCACGAAACAACCGATTGTTTATACCAACATATTTGAAAAACAAAGTTAAAGCAGTTTAATGAGTGTAGGGATAGAGAGATTCACACAAGATTTTTATATTGGTTCACTCTTAACCAAGAGCTACATCTAGTCCTCAGCTAACCACTGAAAATTCACTATGTAATCAAACCTAGATTACAAGCCACACACCAAAAATTATGATATTGAACCCGCATTGAACAGAGCGAGTGATAAGTGCCAGATTTCAGTAATATTTCATATTAAAATACAAACACTTATGGATATTAATTGATAAAATAACCCTTAATTTATGAATTTATACCTTTTTACATATTTTTGTGATTTTAATTTGAATAAGAACAATTTATTCCCAAATTTGTGTTAATTTCAGGATTCTAGGGAAGAATGAAGATGATTGAAAAAAAAAGAGAATATACAAAGCTAAAAAGGGAAAGTTGGAATGCACCAACACTCACCAAAGCTCGCTCAAACTCGCCTAAGATAGACGCCCTTATAGGATCTCGCCCAAGCGAGTTCAATCTCGCCCAAACGAGATTGCTCCAATGATGTTGAGCCCTTTTTCGTGCAACTCGCCCAGGTGAGTCCAATAACGCCCAAGAGAGAAATCACTAAGCCCAAGCCAATTTGGTTAAATAGAAGGCTTGAGGCACAACCCTAGGACGCAAGATTGAGAGAAAAACACCATTGAGTGAATTGTAATCCAATTGGCAGAATAGAAGGTGTTAAAAACCCTAGAGGAGGCAGTCATCAAGGAGAAAAATCCTTGATCTTCTTTTCTTGCTTTCCCTGTTTGTAACAACCATCATGTGTGGCTAATTCTACCATTTGGGATTGAGAGTAATCTGTTCAAACTCTTATACATTGAGGTGATATCTAAACATAATATTTTGTTCTTGATTGATGATTGGTATTGTCATTTTGTTTATAATGTTTGGTTTACCATGATCTCGAAATTTAGATTTGGCTAGAAAGTACTTCTAAGTTTCTGACCCAAATGATAATGTTTAACATATTTGAAGGTAAGGAATAGATTTGAAATGTTAATTTCTAAAACCTTATGATCTTAATGATAAAAAGTTTTTATAAATATGCGAGGAATCAATGTTTATGAGACATCTTAATAATTTTATATGAGAGGAATCGATATAAATGATTTTTATACGGGCATCAATATGAATCAAAGGACACAATAGTGTCATGTTAATCAAAATATAAAAGAGTGAGAAAGATGAACCTCAATCCCTATTTTTCCAATTAAAGCAACAAACTCTTTGACTTGTTTTATTTTTAATCATTGCAATCATAACAAACTCCAACAAACTTTCTTATTTTGTTTTCTATTTAGTGAATCTTTTACTTAATTATCAACAGTTTCTTGTGGGTTTGTTATCCGTTCTTATGAACAAATTATTACTCCAGACAACACAGAGTACTTGTCGTAGAAAAGTCATCAACGGGGACCTTCGCCTGTTTCCCCTACATGATGAAGAACATGCAACACACATAAGGACTTCCTTAAAGTCGGACGACAATAAACTAGTGAGTCCACATTAATTGATAATGTTGATTTCTTTACTTGGACAACTTTAGATATGTCCAGAGTGAATCCAGACATCACTACACATCGTCTTTCAATATACAAAGAAGCAAAACCGTTCACCCAGAAGAAACAAAAAATGGGCGAGGAAAAACGTGTTACTGCACAACAAAAAACTGACAAGTTAGTCAAAGCTAGTTTTATCAAGAAAGCACACAACACAACCTTGTTAGCCAATGTCGTTATGGTTAAAAAAGCAAATGACAAATGGAGAATGTGTATTGATTACGCCGACCTTAACAAAGTCTGTTCGAAGGATTCATATCCTTTACCGAGCATCGACCGTCTAGTGCTGTATGGATTTTTGTTTTCGTAAGTGCTTTTTAACATTCCAGAATATAAAATCCGGTAGCATTTCGGATCATAAAATACGGTAAAATCCCGGATTTATGCTTCCGGTAAAGTCTTGGATTTGTGAATCCGGGAATGTTCTGGATTTCTACATCTGGGAATATTCCGGATTTCTTGATCCGATATTGTTCCAGATTGATGTTTCCGGTATAATGATTTTCTATTTTGTGTTTGTGTTGGCTGAAATTAGTAAACCCGAATTGTATTGGGTCGAAGTAGAGGAGTCCTGGGGTTGGGTTAGTATGCACTCATTCATTAGTTTGTAATTTGGTTTAACTTGAATGGTGTAATTGAACAAAAATAGTAAAAACTAGGGGAGGAGGTTCACAAAGTGATCGTCTACGTCCCACAACCTTTGTTAGAAGAAGAAGAAGACATGTTAATGAAGATGAGAACATGTTGAGCATGAACATGCAGAACATGTTGAACCTGAAGAAGCTGAACCCCAAATGGAGGTGGAGGATGAAGACGCACCTGAAGTAGAAGGTGAAGGTTATCCTAGAGGTCCACGGGATGGGACACTATTGACAGGTTATGAAGACCATGTGGCCATGCAATTATGGAATGGTGTGGTAAGTAAATATGTTGTAATATGATACTTGTTCACTCTTAATTTGATATGATTTTTGTTGATTAAATTGTATATTTCATTGTCGGGGTGGACATGTGCATCTAAGCTGGTTGAAGGAGATTGTTGAATCAAGTGTGATCAAAGCTTTGAAGAATCCAAATCCTAGCGTTTGATGGAAGGCTGAAGTTGCTTGAAGTTGTTGTTGTGTTTTAGAGTAGGATCTGGGGTAGTTTATCTTTGTAATCCACTCTTTGTTGAATCTAAAGCTTAGGTGTTTTCAAATCTTTTAAAGTTTAAAGTGTTTTTCAAACTAAGTCAAAAACAACTTGTTGTTTTGTCGAAACAACCAATTTTTTTATACTTAGGTGTTTTTGAAAAAGTTTGAAAACTGTTTTGGTTGGTTGACTTGCTGTCAAACCAAAACAACCGATTGATTCGCACTTTCAATTGATTGTTTGTTTGAAAATCCTAACAGAAACACTTTTGTTAGTTAAGTGAGCTTTAAATGATTTTATAACCGAATACGCTCCTGCTTTAAATAATTTGACCATTCTTTTAATGCTATAAATAGTTTGTTTAAGTTTTATAACAAACAACAAGATAGAAAAACATATTTGAGTTTTTCACAAAGTGCTTTTCAAAGATTTGAGTTTTCACTTTTGAGCTTTGGTTTTATCAAGAGATAGTGGAATAGGATTACATCTGTATTGATTTCAATTGATTTTGTAACAAGTGTAATTCGTTCTGAATACTTTGTACATTCTGGTGTTGTAAAGCCAAGAAGGGTTGTGTGCTCTTGAGGTTGTCAAGATCAACATTCTTGGTGTGTGTGCTGAGCCAAAGGAAGTGTGTTTCTTGAGGGGATCAAGGTCACTTCTTTGGTGGTGTGTGTATGTAATCTGGTTTTGATTACTTAGTGAATTCCCTAGTGGTTTCTGGGAAACTGGATGTAGCTCTTGGTTTAAGAGTGAACCAGTATAAACTGTTTGTGCACCTCTCTCTTCCTTAAACTCTTTAAATTCAATTGATGTTATTTTTACTGGTATAAACATCCGATTGTTTCTACGAAACAACTGATTATTTTTCTGGTGCTTTACTGTTTTGAGCTTTATTTCTTGGCTAACTGAATTCCTAATCTGGTTTCTTGCAAAGAATTTCATTCTAGCTTAAAAAGTTTGTGAAAACCCCCTTTAAACAGAGATGTGTGAGGACGCATGTACCAGGAGACAATGGACTGTGGTTGCACGGGCATATTTGCTACACCTAGTAGGTTGCACCATCTTTGCAGATAAGAGTGCTACGTCGGTTAGTGTATCCTACTTGGGATTATTTGTGGATTTAAGGCACACCGGAGGATACTCGTGGGCAACAACTGCTTTGACCCACATGTATGAGTAGTTGGGAGATGGTTCATATGCAAATACTAGACAGTTAGCTGGGTATGTCACATTATTAGCATCGTGAATATATGAGGACTTTCCAAGTATTTGACACCGACAACTTCGGGATGACTATGTTGAGGATGAGTCACGGTGTATGAAATATGTGGTCGGGAGTAGGTTGTCCACACTTGCATATGTTCAGATGCAATTAGATAGCCTTTGAATAGGTGTTGTTCAATGGATGCCCTATGAAGAGCATAAAACGGTGCATCCTTTTGAGTGAATTTCATTATTTTCAGGGTACATTCGATTGAGGGCTTGTAGGCAGATGCATTTGCCTGAACGTGTACTCAGACAGTTTGGATATATATAGTGTATCCCTCGTCACCCAACCATCGTTCATCATTGGCGAGTTGAAGTATCCGATCTCAATATCACAATAACAAAACTAAAGTGAAACACAATTTTTCTAACCCACTTTATAAGTTCATCCCGAGTACGAAATACCTACAAACAACTTAAACATACTTTACAAACTTAACTTTACCTCATTTGTAGTAAACGCATTTGTACATTCATCATCATCCCACACATCAACCCCATCATATAATTCTTGTTCAAATTATTCACTATTGTCCATGCTTCTACAAATAAATAAAAAAATGAAACTAAATCATTGCATTCCGGATCAATGAATCCATAAGTCTAAAAAATCATTCCAGATCCAACAATGCATAATTCAAAAAGACCATTCCGGATTCAGGAATCCATAACACAAAAAAGCAATTCTGGATTCATAAATCCATAATGCAATTTAGGCTTCCGAATCCACAATCCATAATACAATTTAGTCTTCCAGATTCAGCAATCCGGAAAACAACAATTTATGATATTTTAACTTCCGAAACACCCCCTCATCCGAAAAACACATATTAATTAATTCTCGATTGATGAATCTGGAATACATTACCTGATCCCGATATCCAATAACCCTGAAATCTCCATAACCACCATGCTCCTAAAAAAAAAACTTAACTCTTACCTCTACAACCCAAACAACACTTTGACAACGTTGCGTACTCTTCCACCTTACTCCAAACAATTACAAAGACCCTCCACAATAGCTCATATTCAATGACGAAGATGAACAGTGACAATGAAAGTCCAGCACGGTGTCCCTTTTCAAATTATAGTTCAAAGTTAATTTTGGGATATTTAAAATTGTGGGGTGCTGGAAGAAAAATGTGGGGATGCAGGAAGAAGAAGCCTAAAAATTGCTGATAACATTCGGCCGAATGTTTACTCATTTTGCACACACTTGGGCTTTTAATGAAAGCTAATACTTTTTTGTACCCCGTGATTTACATTTACCCTCCTTTATATTAAAAGGACTACTTTGTGTTTTCTATCTTATAACAAAAACCAAGGCCTTCCAACCCTAAGCATAAAACTCAGTTGTCTTTTGCAAGTATAGAAGTAAAGGATAAAAAGATGAAGATAGAAAGTAATTTCCTATTATAATTATTTTAATTTAACTATGGATATTAACATCATTGGTATATAATTATGCTAAGTATTTTAAAATGTTATTTTAGACTTAATTTCCATTAGGTAACGTTTTTACTCAATAAAAGATGACATTTTTGTTTTTGTCCAAGATTGAATATTTTAATCATTTTTTTTACAATTGCAATTGTAATTCATCGTGTCACTCATCTTTATGATGAATTCTGGAACTATATTAAAATATTAGCTCTGTTTGTTCACCAACTTTGAGGACCCATTACTCACCCCTATATTGTTTTTAAAATATTTTAAAATTTTCTACAACCATATATTGTAGTGGTACTCCTATAACTTGAAAATGACAATTGTACTATTGTTTTTTATGTATTATTTTCATGTAGACTTTAAAAAAGTTATGTTTCAGATAATTCATAATTATAAAATTGAAAGCTTTATAACCAACTACTTAAAAAAGTATAAATTGTCATAAATTTTAGAATATATTCTTTTATTTTAAATTAAATAATTTAAATAAATATACTTTTTTAATTTCAATTATATAATCCTAAATAAATTATGGGATCTCTTGAGAAAGAAAAAGGAGTGAAGGAAAAATATTACCGTGCCAAATTATTCACTAGCTCCACTTATTTATTTTTTTAGGAAAAATATAATAATTTTAAATAATATAAAGTATGATAACAAATTGAATGCTGTACTAAATTTACTAATATTAGTATTAAAATACTCCAAGTTTATAAATTTCCCAAGAAAAATCCATTCCTGAATAATTGTTAAAGTAATTATTTACAGTAAAATTTAAAAATTGAACCAATTTGTTAATTATTTATTTGAGTTTATTTATATTCATATATAATATAAATTTATACTAATATGTAAAGAGATAAATTATTTTGAAAGGTAAGTTGACACACCTAAAAACTTTAAAAAAAAATGGTAAAATTAAAGAAACATGAAGCTCAACATGGTTGAGTATGAGGGAAGTAGGGATCTATTAAATAGGGATTGTGAATACATTGTGCTGCAACCTCCACCCACATCAGTGAATATTAAGTTTGAATTCAAACTTAATTGGCAGAAAATCTCTGAGCATTGTTATTATTGCACCCATATGACCAAAGTAAAAATTGTTGTAGCCATGTGAGAAAAAAAATTGTGAGCAAAGTGACAATTAGTGTAGGCTAGGCATGTGATGTGAGAAAGAACTAATTGCTTTCGAGGAAATAGTGGGTGCACACTCTTTGAATAGAAGTTGTCAAGGGTGTGTCAAACTTTTTATTTGGTGTCCATGCAAAGTAGTCAACCATGAAGGCAACTTTGAATAAAAGTTGCCAAGGGTGAAAACAACTTCTTCTAAAGTTGTCGGTAAAAAAACTTATTTGTTATGAAACTCAAAAAAAAATAAATGAAACAAAGTGTAGTGTGTATGATGATTTTCTATACACTGAAAAAAAATATCACATTTCTAGACGAGAATTTAACTTATCGTAATAAATAAAAATTGAAATAATTATATTAATATTATATTTAATTCAGACAGAATATTTGTTATATAATACAGGAGCAGCGAACATGGTATAAGGTAATCTTATTATTTTTTTTAAATGTAGAAGGCCACGTGGATACTACAGCACTCTGCATGGTGTACATCATGTTTTGGTTGGGGAAGCTAAAAATGGATTGTTCCCTTTTCTACACGTGTCACGTCTTCACTGCTCTATTTTTACCAGCTTCTGATTAAATGGGATGATTTTTCACTCTATGCAATGGAAATTTGAAACTGATAGATGGTTAGTTTCTTTATAAGTTATGCTAATTTTGTTGGACAGTAGTTATCAAGAATTGAAGATGGGATAGAGATTCCAAGGTCCATATTCTAAACACATGATAGACACCATTTTTCATATATTGCATGAAGAAAACTACTCTTATTGTTGGATTAGAATATATCCCTTTTCACCTATTTCTTCCATGATTATGTAGGTGTCTCGTCTCTTAATATTTCAGAAAGAATTTAATGGAAAAAAACTATGGTATTTTAAAAGAACGTGAAGCTGAATCAGAAAAAATCTGAAAAAAGAAATATAGATTCATTTATGACGCAGTTCAAGTGATGTGATACCTAACCTACTAAAAGTTGGTGCAACAACATTGTGGAGTCATCCAAAGAATTAGGGATAAGGGTCTAATACGTACATATACTCAACACTCCGATAAATTAATATTTTAATTATATTTCATTTACTTTTTAATTTAAAATATTATTATATTATTATAATGGTTTATTAAGTATATGTGTTTTATTTTTGGATGTTAAAAGAAATCTTTTCCAATGTAAATCTATCTTAAACATGAACCATAAAAAACCATCCTACCACATGTACTACATTTTTATACGACCATTGACTACAGCTGCTTGTACTCAAACATTCATAGTACCTACGCAATACGAAATGTGCATACTGTTCAAACTTATTTTCTCAACAACAGCAATGATAAAAAGTAAACGAAAACCAACCACAACAATCATGTATCAAGTATGTAAAAAATGTCACTACCTTTGATTATGAAAGAAGTGACACAAAATACTGATTTACTTTTGTTTTATGGAATACTAAAATTTATTCACCTTATGAGGATAAATGCAGTACATCAGCAGTTCCATTTGGAACGGACACTCTTTTATATCTATCCAATAACTCAAAAGCAAGAATTGCTAACTAATCTGCCACTTTATCACAATCACGTTTAACATAAGATAAAAAGAAAAAGAACACACGTCTACACCAAATCCAGTCTTGTAAAATTACCAACAAAGTGCGTGTTTATTAGTTTCTCAGCTCACCATCTCTGATAAAGCATGAGACAATCTGTTTTGGGGCAAAATTGTAAGGAAAGATCCACAGCTACTTGCAATAATATTCCCTTCTTCATCTATAAATACCCCTCATGAACCAGATCCTCTATTCTTCTTCTTAACAGACGCATCAAAATTACCCTTGAATGACATCTTCTTCTATCGTCCTACTGTTGCAGCGGGTGAAAAGGATTTAACACTTGAAGCTGCCCATAAGCTCTACTTAATACCCGAAAAATTCATTTTTATTCCCTTAAAGACCCATTGGTTTCTTTTGTGTAATATGAACAAAGCAATGGTGCAAAATTTTCTAATAAAATCATCACCACCTGAACTTTACTACGTATCCAACCAACCCCCAAAAGATGTATTTGTTGACTCTGCTATGCGGCCTCCTAACCGAGATTCACACCACGCTATTTTTGTCTCAACACAATCCAAGAGTACTTACGCAACAACTGTTTCGGAAATTTCCTCACAGATAGGGTAGATGTCATCATCTACTTGAATCCCTCTCCTGACCAAATTCTATCCAACAGGGAGAATCTCTTTGGTTGATGAAATGTTCACATTTTGGTGGCACCTTCACCTTCCAAATGGGCTGCCAAAAATTGCCTGGTATTAGATTCAATGAAACTTGGCATCAACAGTATTCATAAACCAGAGTGTCCAGCCTTAAACGAATAGTCACCGTCGTCTACATCCCTACACATAATCTGATATTCTGTATTCTGTATACTAAGAGCTGTTGAGAAATTATCACATCACCATAAAAGATTGCTTAAAAGACAGGAATGTTTCACGTATATGCTGAGTGCACAATTAAATCTGCAACTATAATTGATATAAACTAAAGTATTGATTTAGTGTGTCTCATGTGAACAACGAAATCAAAGTAGTGAAGATCTCAGATTTAAGTTTAATTTGATTCGATACAATCTAAAACATGTCATTACTAAGTTCATAATCTATATATTATTTAACTATTATATAGAAAAACAATACCTCACATGACTAGCACTGCATAACACTTTTGCAGCTCGATTTTTTTGAACCATTTATCTTCTGTCCAAATTTGGAACTCGATTTTTTTGAAACTGCGTAAACAAGTATTCCAATACGTGTTCATCGAGAGAAGCACTGTAACCTTACATTAACTTGAATAATCTCTTTTTAAAAGAAATACATTGGTTGGGCATAAAAACACAACACATTTTATAATTTGATCGTGTAAAAAATACAAAATAGGAGAACCAAAATAAGAGGGGGGGAGAAACACACACAGAGCAACAGAAATTAGTAGTTACGGATATTAGTTATCACAACACAAGGACAACGCTCAAAATCACCCAGCACAGAGAAGAGGAATGAACTGCTTAGGCCTTTTCCCACTTAAGGGGCTTGACCACTTCCCATGTGAAGTCAGGGTCCTCTCTGCCGAAGTGTCCATATGCAGCAGTCTTCAAGAACCTGCTATTCCCACCCCTCTTCAGATCAAGGTTGATGGAAATCATACCAGGCCTGAAGTCAAAGTTTTCCTTCACAATCTTCAGGATCTCCTTGTCAGGGATCTTTCCAGTCCCATAGGTATCAACGAAAACCGACAAAGGCTCAGGCACACCAATAGCATAAGACACTTGCACAATGCATCTCCTCGCCAGTTCACTCGCCACAATGCTCTTAGCAGCCTGCCTCACAATGTAAGCACCACTCCTATCAACCTTGGTAGGGTCCTTCCCAGAGAAGGCACCGCCGCCATGAGCACCCCATCCTCCATAGGTATCAATGATGATTTTCCTGCCAGTAAGACCGGCATCGCCATGAGGACCACCGATGACAAAACGGCCAGAGGGGTTCAAGTGGAAAATTGTCTTCTCATCAAGATACTTCTCGGGAATCACAGGCTTGATCACGTGCTCCTTCAGATCAGCAGCAATTTCATCGTTGGTCACAGTCTCGTCATGTTGTGTGGAGATGAGCACTGTGTGAACACGAACTGGAACCATGGCACCCTTGTCATTGTAATACTCAACAGTGACTTGGGTCTTGCCATCGGGCCTGAGCCAAGAGCAGGTACCGTTCTTGCGAACCTCAGTGAGACGAGCCCCAAGTTTGGTTGCAAGGACATGGCTCAATGGCATCAATTCAGGGGTCTCATCGGTGGCATAGCCGAACATGTGACCCTGGTCGCCAGCACCGATTTCTTCAGGTCTTTTGGTGAGGTGGCCATGGACACCCTGGGCAATATCAGGGCTCTGCTGCTCAATGTTCACAAAGACCTTGCAGTTGTCGGCATCAAGTCCCACATCGTTTGAGATGAATCCGATATTCCTGCAAGTGTCACGTACGATCTTCTCGTAGTTAATGTTGGCCTTGGTGGTGATTTCTCCGAAGACCATGACCAAGTTGGTTTTGGTGCATGTCTCACACGCAACCTTGCTCTCCGGATCTTGCTCAAGGCAGGCGTCAAGCACAGCATCCGATATTTGGTCGCAAAGCTTGTCTGGGTGTCCCTCGTTCACAGACTCCGAGGTAAACAGAAATGTCTCTGCCATCTTTAAACTTTTAAAACTGCACCACAACTCTACAATTAGAACCTAAATGCAAATTCACAAAAGGGAGCAAAATACTTCCGTAACATTCAGCAAAGGAAAAGCTTAGAGAATTTTGAGACAACAGTGCTTTTTTAGCCATACGAACAAGCAATTAACCAACGGGAAGTGGATCTAGCAGAAGTATCTGATAAACCAATATTCGAATCTCTATTCAGGTATATATATTTTGTAATGAGTACGTTTGCTCGAAACTTCTTCATAAAATAAATAATTAAGAGAGGAGGAAAAAAAAATAAGAATGATAGATCTTCTTTAAATTTTCCTAATTCATATATCTTGTTAGTTTTCTATGCTATAAGACAAAGTCCGTGCAGAGATAAAGTCACGTACACAATCAGCCAACAACAGTAATAGATGCGAGAAACAAGAGATACACACCCCCACAAGCATATACAACTCCAAAAAATACCCCCCTGCCCCCAAAGGTGAATATTTTTTAGAAGCTATTCGAAAGAAAGGCCATCAGCATACAATTTCGGATAGATCTGAAAGATTAACGCGTATTCTGCAGAAATTAAAGAAACAGGGTATAGTTCACATTCGTCTAAACCAGTTTGGAGAAAGAGAGATGGACCCAGTAAAAGAAAAGGCAAAACAAACGGACCCAGAAGCTCAAGATCCCAAATTGATGAAGGTCGGAACGGAGTGAAGGAAGAGTACCTTGAAAGGTAGAAAAGCAGAGAGAGTGATAGGAAGGTTGAGTGGGGCTTTGTCTGAACTCTGAAGTCAAGCGCTGCGAGTTGAAATGAGAGCATTAAGTTGGCATTTATAGGGAAGGGGGATGGGTGGTTTAACTTTAATGACGCAAAAGCCCCTAAGTAACATGATTACATTACGGGTTAGATTCATCCATTTGCATGTGAATGTCGTGGCATTTGAATGAGTGGAAAATGAGAGATGAAGGTAAAATGGGTCATGCCTAATGCTTACCAACTACAGCCTTTGGGGTTGGCCAACTCTGATGATGACATGTTTGCATAGCTCAGTGCCACCTCTTACCTACCTTTTTATTTGACTCACAATTCAATGCCTCCTACTCCCAAGAATCTACTGCTTCTGTTACAAGATTTCAATTGCATATATTAAATGATAAATGATGAATGCTTTCATCAACAAAACTAATGGAGTGTGGTTGGTGAGGAAAAGATACATGTCTTTTCACTCTGACTAGGGTGGGAGAAATGGAGATGTCTCTTAGTCAAGAAACTTTCATAGTTGTTGAGACACAATTTTTAGAATGAATGGCACAGGTTTTGTGTGGAACCATGGAAAGAAACAAATTCAACAAAAGATGTTAGGCAGTGACAAATGAGAAATGAAAAATAAGAAGTGAGAATATATTATTTTATTTTAAAAATAATTGTTGAATAATTATTTTTTATTATTAAAATACCAAATAAATTGTATTGAAATTATATTATGTTACATCATATTAAACTGACTCACTCTACTGTTGAAGAAAAGTTAAAGAGAGAAATAGAAAACAAAATAAAATTAGTAAGTGGGTCAATTATTTATCCTTTCTTCACCTATCAACTGTAATAGAATGTGTTTGGTGAAAAACAAAGAGGGGAAAAAAACTTTTAAAATAGAAATCTGAGTTTACGCCTAATATTCATAGAGTGAGCAATTATCTCCTGCTTATACATTATATTTTAATATTATGAACGGAGAATTTCAATTTAGTTTAGTTTTAATTTCATATAAAAATTAAAATATTTTTTACATAAAATTATTTAACATATTTTGAGATAAAAAATAAAAAATAAAGAGATATGTTATAAATTTTCTACATTCTTAATTTTTAACTTATTTTCATATTTTTCAATAAATTACATAATCTAATGATTAAAAGTTACAATATAAGTTTATTATCATATTTTAATAAGTCTAAATATATTACAAATAAAATGTGATTAAATTATGAAATAATTAAAAAATATATTTGTATACGTTTGTTATTTATTAATTAATTTTAAACATGAAACATTATATTTGAGTACAATAAATAATTTGATTTGATTTTTAATTTTCAATTTCAACTAAACCATATAGTCGACGAAAAGATGAACAAAAAAGGTAAAAAACTGTGTTTGAACTATTTTTAGTTTTTTGAATTAAATATTTATTAATTTTCATCAGTTTGGTTTTCAGAAACCTAGCAAGAAAAATCTGTCAATTTGATTCTTGAATGATGGAAGTAAAATGATGAAAATGTAATCATTGAGAGACTGTTTATGTAATTTTATGACTTTAAAAATAATTAGGAAAGAGGACAGTACTTTGGAGTTAAAATGATTAATTATTATTTTTTTCATTTTTCTTATAAATGACTTCTTTAGAACACATAATTTTTCCTTTCTTGGAATTTACCTGAGATTAGTAAAGTTATGTAGAGCATTCAACCAGACAGGTCCTAGCTAAATGTAGGTACCACCTCATTGTGGTTACAAATTCTGAATATTGCACTAATAAAATAAATACTCACCACACTCTTCTCTTTCTCATGCATGAAATCTGATTTAGGGTTGTGAAAATTCATGTGCTTCACAAACAAAATAATTGACTTTCATCAAGTATCTTTCATCATGTTCAACAAGATAATCACCACTAACTAGAGTACCAAGTTACTTAGTAAACATTAATATGTAAACTCATTTCAACTTAAACTAAAAATAACACATTTATTCTACTTAAAAATATTATACCACATTCTTATATTTTTTATAAAGGATTTTAGAATGTAATGAAATGTAGTGCAACAAAATATTATTTATAAGAGACTAAGGGATATGAATTTAACATGTCACATAGGTTTAAGAATTGATAAACCCAACAAATGTTATATATTGTGGGCATCAGAAAAGGTATTTAATCTCACATTATTTACTTTCCACATTTTCAAATGTTTGTATTCAATTATTATTCACAAAGAAAGTGGATGTTGTCCACATGAAATTGTGGACCTAATAACTGTATTTAACTATCTTTATTTACTTTTTCCCTAAATCTAACTTTTGGGAGTAAATATTTTTTTATTTTTTTAACAATTTACAGTTTTAGCCATTTAGAACTCATATACCTTAATACTTTTGCTGAGTTGAACATTCAATGGTCTCGCAACTCACACGATTCATTTGGGTGAGAAGTGTAACTTTGATTAAGATACTTCAACCAACACCTATCATGGATCTAAAGTTTTACCATTTTTTAAATTAAAATTCGCTTTAGCAATCTTCAGTTCAATTGGTAGACATGGCCAAAAATGGAACTAATAACTGTCTTCTACCACTTCAGTTTATATAGGGCCATAGCAGTACGATTCACTACCCCTAATTTTTAAGCTTTAGAGACAACTTTTTTTTTCTTTTGGGACAAAAAAAATCATCTATTACCATTCACTGAAAATCTGATACATTAATTGATCAACCTGTCCTAGTCTGCAACATGGTCTCTGCAGGGTTAATAATAGCAACCAAAGGAACCATGTCACTGTAAGTGATATACTTGAGGATTCATATTATCATATTTCTGGGAAATATACACATGCTTCAAACTTACTTCTCGACACCAACAGTAGTTTTAGCCAAACATTTATCTTCTAAACAAATTTGCAGCTCGAACTTTTTAGAATTATGAAAGCCAAGAATTTGATTTCACTGAGAGAAGCATTGCAATACATAAATCATGCACTTGAATACTCTCTTTTACTGTAAGGATATCAAGAGATACAGTGGTTGGGCACACTAACGGAGATTACGCTCCTTAACTGATAATGTAAAAAAAATTAAAAATGAAGACATAGAGAAACACAGAACAGTAGACATGAATAGTTTATGAATACTAGACACTACAAGGGCAACGCTCAAAAACAACCAGCATAGAGCAGTGGAATGAATTGCTTAGGCCTTTTCCCACTTGAGGGGCTTGACCACTTCCCATGTGAAGTCAGGGTCCTCTCTGCCGAAGTGTCCATATGCAGCAGTCTTCAAGAACCTGCTATTCCCACCCCTCTTCAGATCAAGGTTGATGGAAATCATACCAGGCCTGAAGTCAAAGTTTTCCTTCACAATCTTCAGGATCTCCTTGTCAGGGATCTTTCCAGTCCCATAGGTATCAACGAAAACCGACAAAGGCTCAGGCACACCAATAGCATAAGACACTTGCACAATGCATCTCCTCGCCAGTTCACTCGCCACAATGCTCTTAGCAGCCTGCCTCACAATGTAAGCACCACTCCTATCAACCTTGGTAGGGTCCTTCCCAGAGAAGGCACCGCCGCCATGAGCACCCCATCCTCCATAGGTATCAATGATGATTTTCCTGCCAGTAAGACCGGCATCGCCATGAGGACCACCGATGACAAAACGGCCAGAGGGGTTCAAGTGGAAAATTGTCTTCTCATCAAGATACTTCTCGGGAATCACAGGCTTGATCACGTGCTCCTTCAGATCAGCAGCAATTTCATCGTTGGTCACAGTCTCGTCATGTTGTGTGGAGATGAGCACTGTGTGAACACGAACTGGAACCATGGCACCCTTGTCATTGTAATACTCAACAGTGACTTGGGTCTTGCCATCGGGCCTGAGCCAAGAGCAGGTACCGTTCTTGCGAACCTCAGTGAGACGAGCCCCAAGTTTGGTTGCAAGGACATGGCTCAATGGCATCAATTCAGGGGTCTCATCGGTGGCATAGCCGAACATGTGACCCTGGTCGCCAGCACCGATTTCTTCAGGTCTTTTGGTGAGGTGGCCATGGACACCCTGGGCAATATCAGGGCTCTGCTGCTCAATGTTCACAAGGACCTTGCAGTTGTCGGCATCAAGCCCCACATCGTTTGAGATAAAGCCGATGTTCCTGCAGGTGTCACGCACGATCTTCTCGTAGTCAACGTCGGCCTTGGTGGTGATTTCTCCGAAGACCATGACCAAGTTGGTTTTGGTGCATGTCTCACACGCAACCTTGCTCTCCGGATCTTGCTCAAGGCAGGCGTCAAGAACAGCATCCGATATTTGGTCGCAGAGCTTGTCTGGGTGTCCCTCGTTCACGGACTCCGAGGTGAACAGAAATGTCTCTGCCATCTCAAAACTTTTAAACCTGCACCACAACAACCCTACAATTATAACCTAAATGCAAATTCACAAAAGGGAGCAAAACACTAGCATAATATTGAGCAAGGGAAAAGCTTTTAAGAGAAAAGTGCTGTTTGTAATCATTCAAACAAGCAATTAACCAGCGGGGAGTGGATCTAGCAGAAGTACATGATAAACCAACTCTTTAATACAGTGTCTATATTTAGTAGCAGATAGGTTGCCGACAGAATTAACTAGGAATGTTTTAGATTAAACATGTAATAAAGAAAAACACAATGCGTAGAAGCATGTACAACTTCAAAATTAACAGAAACCCAGTATTCAGCAAACCATATCTAAGCAAAAACAATGTGAAAGTTTAATTATAAACCAAAATCCCCCAAAAGTGATATTTTTTTTCAGATTCTATCTTTAGAGAAGGGCCATTTGTGTAGGATATGGAGTAGATCTGAAAGGGCAACGCGTTTCCGAAGCAATTAAAGAAGCATAACAGTGTAAAAATAGTGAGTAAAAACCCCTCTGGGGAAACAGAGATGAAGCCAGTAGAGGAAAGAACAAAGGAAAAAGAGGCTTAAGGCAAGATCCCAAATTGAGAAGTTTAGAAGAGAGGAAAAGAAAAGTACCCTGAATGATAGAGGAGCAGAGAATGAGAGAATATGAACGAGGGTGGGTGAATTGAAGGCACTAAGTTGCCATTTATGGGGAAGATGGGTTGGTGGTGCAGTTTAATGACGGAAATACCCTTAGTAAGACTAACATATTGCATTATTGGCTGCTTAGACACCATATATTTCACGCTTTCTTAAATCTATTTTTTATTACTTCAAATTTATTAAAAATTATGATAAAATTATTAACTGAGGTATATCGTCTATGTTTTTTATTTTCCACATTTTTTAGTTCAATCATTAGAATGTACTTAAAAGAATATGTTTTTAAGTATTTGTTTCTCTCTATACTATACTAAGAGTGCTACCAACACATACTAATATATATATATATATAAATATCACAACAATATATAATTTAATAACAATAACGTGATATAATGATAATAATTATCACTTTAAATGTTAATTAATAATAGTACTATAAATAAATAAATCTTATTTATATTTACACTAAGTTTTTTTTTAACTGTCATTTTATTTTATTTTTATATTTATATTATATTTTATTATTTTAAAAATATATGAGAGAAGATATTTGTTATTTTGTGACATATTTATTTTTAAAACTAAATTTTAAATTTTGAATATTAAATTTTTAATTTTTAATTTTGAATATTAAATATTAAATTTTTAATTATGAATTATGGAGTAATTGTAAACATAATTCAAAATGTTTTTCTTTTTTATTTTTAAAAACTAATATTTTATCAACATAATTCAAAATTATATTTAGGGAGAAGTGAGTTATTCAACCAAACATTTTCCTTCAAATTCCTTTTTTCTCTATTTCTTCTTCAATGGTTCAGAAAAATCACTTATGTCATCCAAAATTATCTTTTCGCGACATCATTAAACATGTAACTTTCTCAGTTCACGTTAAATTTAAGAAGTGCATCATTTTCTCCAAAAGTGTATCTGTGTGTAATGATGCAGGAAAGAAGAAGAAGAAGAAGAAAGTTTCATGTTTTCAACAAAAAGAACTTTTTTTAATATTCTTAGGTATGCACATTCTCTTCTTCACTTTACTCAACTTCTTTGTTACATATTTTATGATTATATATTATTTATCATTATATTTATTTGTTTGTTATTTCTCCTCTCTTTTCTTTGCAAATTTGTTCTTTTCTTTGCAAAATTTCTTCTTTCGTATCTTCGTGCACTTTTTTTTTTCTCTCTTCTTCATTCTCCTTAAGTGTGTTTTCGTGTCAATATTATGCGAGTACACATATGAATATTTTGTGTATTTTTTTGTTTTTGAGTTATTCTCTTTCATTCTTTTTGAAATTTTACTGATTTTTTTTATATAGAGAGAGAGAAAACAATGAAGATCACACAGCAATGTTGGTGCTTAGATGCAGTGAAGGTTATGATCCCATGATTCTCACGAACTGACAATTAAGATCATTTCGGCTACTTCCAACACCACATCGTTAAGGAGTTCATCATCTTTGTCGATGGTATCGTCTCCAAACGCACCCTCAAGGCCAACGTTAATTTGTACAACACGAAAGTTCTTTTCCCTTAAATTTCCTTTCTTAGGGTTTCTTTCTTTTACCCTCTTTGCTCTCTTTGATAATAATAAAAATCGTAATTTTTTTTTGTATAGAATATAAACGTGTTTTTTGATCTAAGGTTATTTATTTTATTTCCTAGAGGATTCGATTTTTATTTTTTTACATGTTTCTTTTATTTCTCCTTTTTCGAATCCAATAATTAATCAATGTTTATAAATTTTGAATAAACAGAGATTTAAAAGAAAATAAAAAAAACTAAAAAAATCGCTCATTTTAATAATTTTAAATTCTAAAAAGTAAAAAATCTTATTTAGAAACATAAAATATTCCTTTATTTTATAAATTTATTTGCTAAATTTTTTCTCTTTTTATCCTATTATATTATTTATTACTTTTTTTCCTTTAATCTACCATGCTTCCTTTGATCTTATTGTTTGGTTGCTTGAATTTTTTATACATAAGTTAAGAAATATTTAATTATGAAAATTAAGCTAATTTATTATTTTATAAATTTCTATTAATTGTTTTATCAACCTTTTTATGAGATGGTGTGTTTTTTCAACATTTCTCCTCCAACCGTATTTTATAAGAATAGCTATCGATTACTTACTCATGTATTTGTGAAAGTATAATTGAAAAATAAACATACATTTATGTATATGCTAAAATTATTTTTATAAATAAATTTGTATTGCACTTGCTCTGTTCAGTGAAGAGAGGTGCTACCACCACTTTACCACTTTCATCAACATCAAAAACACGATAATTGGTTTTGTTAGCAATCTTTGTAGGGAGAAAAAGGAAGAGCAATTCTTCCTTCTCTATCTTGGTTAGAGTCTTCCTCTATAGTTCCCCATGAATCATCACAAGAGTGGAGAATCTCCACAAATCAAATAAATAGAACACACACAATTATAAGATCCTTAGCATAATTATCATGTCTCATTCATAAATCCCAACACACAAGGACCATTTCTGTTGTATGTGTACACTTTATACTCTGAAGAAAAAAAACATGTTTTCAATCATTCACAATTCGGCAAAAAATAAAATCGAATCCTCCAAGAAATAAAATAAATCACCACAGATCAAAGAACACGTTTATTTTTTATACAAAAAAATTACGATTTCTATTATTATCAAAGGGAGCAAAGAGGGTAAAAGAAAGAAACCCTAAGAACCGAAATTTAAGGGAAAAGAACCTTCGTGTTGTACAAATTAACATTGGCCTTGAGGGGTTGTTTGGCGACGATACCATCGACAAAGATGATGAACTCCTTGACGATGTGGTGTTGGAAGTAGTCGAAGTGATCTTCATTGTCGAAAGCGTTCGCGATAATCATGAGATCATAACCTTCACCTATGCATCTAAGCACCAACACCGCTATGTGGTCTTCATGGTTTTCTCTCTCGCTCTAGATTTTCTTTCTTTCTCTTTCTGTAAAACAATTAGTAAAAGTTCAAAGAAAATCTTATTCTATCTGGACAAAATATTCGTTTATTTAGTTTTAGACCATTTATATTGGTTATATCCATTACATTAAGTTATTCAGTAATTCTTTTTTTTATAACTTTGTTTTATCTTATTTGAATATTTGTGTTTTTTTTATGGAGTGTTATTTTAAGTATTGTCCCCATTGGACTTTTTATGTCAAAATATAATAAATAATTTTTTTGGATGGTCTATGAGTAGCTGCTCAAGCAATTAGTTATGAAATACCATTAACTATCTGTATTATCGATATTTTTATGTATACTTCGCTAAGACAAATTTTTTTTACACTATTTATTATATGCCTTTCCTATATTTGTAGTAAAGAAAAAAATATAAAAAATAATATAATTTTCACATTTAGGTTAAATAATTCAATCAGATGGTTATATGAGTGCAATAAAACAACTTATATTTTATGACCAAGTAATCAATCATATTTCAATAAATAATTTTTTTCAAAATTATTCTGGTCCCAAAATATCAGTTGATTACTATAGTATAAATGCACATGGATGACTAATTAATCATAATTTAATTATTTAATTCATTTTTATTGAGACAAAAAATAATTAATTTTTATATTAACTAAATTAGGGATATTTTAAAAACTAAAAAAGTTTTTGATTTTTAAATTAGTTTCTATTATTTTAGATAGTTCTAAATTTATATCTAATTAGCTACCAAGGTTTTGCTACTAAATTTAAAATCTAAATAATGAGTTGTTAAAATCTTTGTAGCTAATTATATACCAATTTAAAAATTATTTAACAATAATAGAAACTAATTTAGAAACCAAAAAAATTTTAGTCTCTAAAATGGTTTTTAATTTAGTCAATATAGCAACTATTTTTTTTTTCTAAAATTAATTTCTATTTAATTATTTTCTTGTAGTGATTAAAATTAATTTTTTAATTTAAGCTATTATTAAATCAATTTTTACATATCTAACCTAACTTAATATAAAATTTTCATATGCTCCCCTTTCAAACACACTTAAAAAGTAAAAACTTACTCAAATTTCACAATTTACTCCATAATATATAAATTCGGCTAAGTTTTTCAACAATCTAGTTAACAACATCATATCAATTTAATTTACTAATTTTTCACATACTCCACCTCAATTTAAATAAAAAATATAATGTTCCACTTAAATATAAAACCAACCTACATATATTACACATATATCTCAAATTAAATCAGTAATAAACATATATTAAATTTAATCGCGAGTACTAAATTATTTCACACAATTAAACTAATAATATTTACGTGAGAAATGTTATATAAAATAATTTAGCAGTAAATCTTAATTCAGTTTTTAACTAACAGAGTTGTAAATTTGCTTAATTATGTTTAACTATCTACCACCTTTAATTTGGGCGTGTTAATTATTTGTATACACATTATTAATTTTTTTTAAAATAATTATTATTATAATTAACATATCTTATGTATCTGCATTTTTTATTTTTATTATTTATATATATTTATGTTTAATATTTAAATTCATATTTTTTTTAAAGAAAAAAAATAAATAATAAGAAAGTATAACAACTAAATCAAATGATAAAAGAGATAACAACTAAACTAAACCAAATGTTAAGAAAAAATAAAAATTATAATTTTAAGAGAGATGAAGATATAAAAAAAACTTGTTTCACGTTGTAAGAATTGTTTGACCTTTAATTTTTTCGTTCTATGTTTGATACTCCATATTTAAAATTTAAAATTGATAAATGTTTTATACAAAATGATAGTATATTAATTTTAAAATTTAATAATAAAAATAGAGAAGCAGTTTTCAATTAATTATAAAAATTAATTATTTAATAAAAACTTAAAAATAGGAAATGACTGAAATATTTAAAATAAAATAATAAAATATACAAGTTATAATGAAACCTGTATATAGGTAAGGATATTGATCATACATTTATGATTAATTAAATTTACAATTTATAATTAGAATATGATTTTTATTTTATTTGAATATGTAACATTTAAAACGGTATTTGTTGAAGTTGATGGAGATTCGGAAATGAAAGTATAAAAGTAGCATAAAAAAGAGTAACTATCATACCATGATGAAGTGGGCAAAAATGGTATCTGATCCTGATCGTGAATCTCACACTGACACGTGTCCAAATGGCCACCGTTGATCTCCCTCCTATTGTGTCTCCATCACTAACCAACCAACATGAACAAAAAATGTGACACCCAACAGAATCTGCGGTGGATTTTATTGCCACTCACATGACTCTGTTCCTCCTCTCTCAAGTTCCTCCCATACTTATAAGGTACTGTTTTTATTGTCTTATTAGTAAGAATCATATTAAAAATTTGGTTTCATTTCAGATTGAAAATAAAATTCATATTAAATCGTTTATTGAATTTAAATATAATGTTATATACTTAAAATTAATTAATAACTAAAATCATTTCAAACTTTTAGTTTGCTTACAATTCTAATAATAAAAGTTCTGTTTTTAAACTATATAATTTAATTATAAATATAAGACAAATTAAAATTATAAATATAACAATAATATGAAACATTCATAACATATATTTTTAATGGGCGGATTTTCATTAAGAAATATTTAACAATTTTTTTTATAAATAAATGTTTTAAAAGTGTTATGCAGTAATAAAAATCATAAAAATTGACCCAGACTAAACAGTGAAATATTTCTTTATTTTTATTCAGATTTTATATTAAATTAAAACTAAATAGTATTTATTTTTATATTTATTTTACATAATTATTTTATAAAAAATTAAACCAAACCAGCAAATGGTGTGAGAATTTTACATAATTATTTTATCTGTGTTTTCTTCTTCTACTCAATTTTTGTGATTATAAGAATTTTTTTTTTATATATATATAAATTTTAGATGAGTTGAAATTGAAAAGGAAAAAAATAACATGTAAAAGAAAAATGATGAATTAATTAATCAATCTCTTTTTTCTTCTCTAGTCTGGTTTTCTTTTTTTCTTCAAATTTTTTTTCTTCTTTTATTGGTGGTTTTGGGATTGGAGAGTATCATGATGTTCACGTAAGACTAGGATTCACTTGATGGTAAATACAAAAGAATTATGACTTTACCAAAAAAATAGAGTTGTTTTGCTTGAAATGGAGTGGAGATAGTTATTGAAAATGTAGATTATTTTATTTGATAGTGAGATTTGGTGTGAGAAACGAATGAGGGTGAGATTATTTTTTCTTTCCTTTTCTGTTGTTGTATTAAAATAAAGAATTAAGAGAGTTAATTTGCATATAAAAACTGCCCTTAACATTAATTTTAAAAAAAATATTTAAATTAAAAAATAATTTTATTTTTTAAATAATTCATATATAAAATGAAAAAATACTTTCTAATAATAAAATGAAATATTAAGGGTAGAACTATGTACACCAAAAGACTCTTACGAAGAGAAACCCTCTTTATATATAAATATAAATATAGATAATGATTTATATATTAAAATTAATTTTTTTAAAGCACAGTACTACCACTCTATTAAGCCCAAGCCCTCTATCCCATATATATCAATTCTACTATCTGAATTCTAAAAATCTCCTTTATTATTTTCAACATATTACACAAACATTCATCTATTTTTCAAATGTACGGTGCATTACATGTTGATGAAATGTCTCTGATGGAGCTTTAGGGATGAATTAATAAACTGAAATACAAAACAAATCCATAAAACTTAAATTGAAAATGCCTCTTATCAATTGAGATTCACACTTGACAATATAAAATACCATGTCCAACAACTACATCCAATAAATGGTCTTTGTCATTGATGATGAAGGAAAAATGGGAAAATATGACAAGATAATGGGGAAAAAGTGTCTTTGAATTTTTTTCACTAGCAGTATGTTAATAGTATTCTTTCATGAGGTCCCATTTTATACCATGTACGTGTTTATATTTTGGTGCAATATATCCTATATTTCTTCTTCCATTTTATGTAAATGATAGACTCATTTACGTGTTATAACTTTTGTTTTTATATGGATAGGGTATATCTTCTCCTTCCATGTGTAGTTAACACTAGTTGTAGTGTTAAGCAGATTTTAAAGTGTTGTCATTCAAAAACTTGTAACGTCTCAAGTATGAGGAGATATGTCTAAAAAATATTCTTACTTAAGACTACTTTTTAGTTTTGATTGAAAATTCTTGATCAAATTCCTTTTGTAACACCCTATCTTAGGAGAAGTCGAATCTCCGTTGTCTCCTTGAAAGAGAGATATCCTGAACCACTAGATGATGGAGACATAGTTGCCCGACCGCCATTATACTACGTTCATAGTATGAACAGTTTTTCGCAATCATCAATATAATGATATGATTCGATAAAAAAAAGATTGTTCGCTCTTTCAGAATTTCACAAAAAAAATTATTAATCATTTCTATTTCGAAATTTTTTCATTCAAGTCATAATAAGAAAAAAAAAGAGTAATGTTCAAATAAAGAAAAAATTCTTTACTGGAATTATTGGTTTGTAAGTTCGTTGAGTATTTATGAGTAATGAATACTATTGAATGGGTTTACTTGTTCAATGTCAATGTATTTATAGAATTATAATAGACTTTGCACGATTGGACTTGGATCCGTACAAAAGGAGTTCTTAACCTCAAATTAATATAACCGTAAGAATTATTAATGATTTTTTATTAAGGATTGACATCGTGCTTAATTACTCATCACATTAGTTTTCCTATATGTATTCAACAATATATTCTAGGTCACCCCAATCTTATAAACCATATCATCTTGATCGCTTGAATCCGAGACGATCTCATATGTATACAACATAAGTTCTAAACACATGTAAAAAGTGCATAGAAGAAACAAAATAGGAGTAGAGAAACGCAGAGAGTAAGACATATGAAATGTTTAGAACTCATACCAAGATAACAAGCTTAAAAACTAAACTCACAAGACATAGCACGAGAATGAATTGCTCAATCCCAAACCTCAAATCAAAGTTCTCCTTCATGAAATGTTCACAAAATAAGAACATTTATTTCTTCTACAAACCATAAAATAATTACAAATATAATATTTGTTATGAAAAAAGTTAAAACACAAAATGATGACAAAAAAATTTTTTAGAAAAAAAAAAGAGTGAGAGGGGATGCTTATAGAATATTTTGTTGGAGATCCCACATCGACTAGAGATAAGGACATTTCATAATATATAAATGGGTGCAAACCTCAACCCTATGAGTCGGTTTTATGGGGTTGAGTTAGGCTTAAAGTCTACTTTCGTAATATATTTATCAATTTTGTATTGATGATTATCAGTGTCGATATTTGTTTATAGTTGTGTAAAGTTTTGAATAATTATGTTTGCATAAAATTATAGATATAGGTATGAGTAATTAAAAAATAAATTACACTCTATTTTTCCATAGCATACTTAGTATACATAGTTTTCTCTTCGTAATTTTAAAAGTTTCACTTTATTTTATTTTAAAAAAAAGGTTCCATTAAGTTTTTAATATACGTACTAAAGAAGAAAAAAAAATCATTTTGAACTTTTAAATTTAAAAAATATATGGGTTATACCAGGCTTGTCTTACCTCCATAATTAAAAAAGAAATAAAGTATCATAAGTTGATTTTACAAAGACATCACTAGAAGAGAAGAGTTTTCCTTCAAATGCACGATTATTTTGGCTCCTTCTCTTTCCTTGGATGTGCATATTAAGAAGTAAGTTTAAGTCTAACTCATTCTCACAAAATCGGCTTGTAAGGTGAGGATCGTCCCATTTATATTCTATAAATTGACCTTATCTTTAGTTGATGTGTGATTTCCAACAATGCATACATGGTAGGCGCAAAAGGAAGAAGATGAAGAAAAAGATAAGAAAGACGATTAACAACGAAAGCACAAAGAGACTATTATTATTATTTCTCTAGTGTTCGTATCGATGACAACATAACCTTTAGTTCCATTTTTTATATCCAAGAAAGATACATCTTTGTACTCTAGGATCTAATTTATTTATGTTAATTTGTAAAGTAGAAGCAACACAAATACAAAAAAAAAAATTTTAAACTAAGGGGATCATGATGTTGTTGATAAAGAACTTCATATGGACTTTTATAACCAATGACGGATGAAGGTGAAAAATTAATTAGATAAAAAATGTGAAACACAACATATGTGTCTTGTAAAATCATCAACAACAGTGAAGAAATATCTATGGCATGCATTGATGCAACGCTAAAAAGACCTCATATGTCATGCAACGCTAAAAAGACCTCATATGTCAATGTGCATAAGATCAAACATATCCAAAAGATGAAGATTTACTCAAAGGAAATGGTAGTCTATGTTGTTGAGCAAGTAGCAAGAATCATAAACTCTTTTATCATCATAGTAAATTTCATTAGAAAAAATATTTACAAATATGTTTAAGAACCTTATTTGAAGGATGACCTAATTTGCAGTGTCATATGTCCATGTTCTTAGTATTGTAGTTTTCACTATTATTTACCTAAATATGTTTGTTCATGTTAAACTATCTAGTGATTTGATATAGACTGTCTAGAAGATCAACTTGTCCAATAATTCTCAAAGTAGTCATATCTTGTATCTGGCAAGTAATTCATGAAAATAAGATCTAATAATTCAAAAGTATTTATAATTTTTTAACAAAGATAATAGTCAAGGTAAATTTTGCATGAAGATAACATTATAGAGAACAAGTTGTTTTTTAAATTACATTGTCCTTGCATTATTGACAACAACATAGTTATTATTTGGAAGTTTCACAAATATAAGTTTGATCCTAGGAAAGTTAACAAAGACATTTTTCCATATGTGTAACATGATTTGTGGCACCTATGTCAAGAATCCAAGAATAAAAATTTACCTTTGTCATTTTGAGGTGAGAAAGAAACACAAACAATATTAATCTGATTAATTTCATTTTCAGAAGTTTGGAGAACTCTTAGGAGTTGTTGTATTTGCTCATTAGTAAAGGAAGCTTGAACATTATTCTTTTTGTTCTTGTATTGGTTGTGTTGAAGATCATTTTCTTCCATAGTGCACTAATTATTTGATCTGCTTCTAGATGAAAATCTTTATCTCAATTCTTCCCAAAGTTCTTGGGCACTATCAATGTAAATCGTGTTTTGTCTAGTCTGTGGAGATAAAGTTCGTGTAATTAAAGAGATTATCATCATATTACAATGTTCCCAAGCATAAAAAAAATTAGATCTTTGCAAGTTGGTTGAGTAATATCTTCCTTTGATGATTTTTACCTTATTCTTGGATAACAATGTGCATTTCAATCTTTTACTCTAAGAGAGTAGTTTGTCCATTTAATTATGGAGTAACAAGAATCATGCTAGGGTTTTCTCTAGGGTGTAAATAGAATGAACTTGATGGATTATGTGACACATCCATGTCGTTGATGTTCGTGGAGAAAAGAGCAAAAAGGAAAAACAAAATTATAAGAAATAGAGGAAGAAATATATTAAAAGCATAGAGGAGCAAAGCAATATTAGCCCGCTTTGATATCATAATGAGACATGATGCACACAAAAGGAAAAATGACGAAGAAAAATATAAGAAAAGATGATGAATACTGAAAGTACAAAGAGACTACATTCTTAGAGCATATCTAATTAGATGCAAAGATGAAATAAATAAGTTTGTTGGAGATCTCACATCGACTAGAGATTAGAGCCTTTCATTGTATATAAGTGGGTGCAAACCTCAACCCTATGAGTCGGTTTTATGGGGTTGAGTTAGGCTTAAAGTCCACTTCTTAACATGGTATCAGAGCTCTGATTAGAGCTTTGGTTGCTACATTTATCTATGGGTGAAGTTGTTGATCCCTCACAAGATATTTGTTCACCTTACCATGTTAGTTTGTCCAAGCCAATGATTGCTACTAGCAAAGGAGGTTATAATAACAATGCTACGATCTATGGCATGGGTGGTGGATATGGAAGAGGAAGCTATGGAAGAAGATATACTTCCAAAATTTGTAGTTATTGTGGAAAGACAGGGCATACCATTGATACATGCTATAAAAAGCGTGGTTTTCCACCTTATTTCAAATTTAAAAATAAGAACCATCATCAAAGTCATGCAGCCTTTCACAATACAAATTTTAACAATAATGAGCAGAATCATGAAGGTTCAAAGTCAGAAGTGGAGTCTCAACAAATTGGTTTTACTCCTTAGCAGTATCAAACATTGTTAGCTCTTTTACAACAGGTCAAATCCAGTGAGAATGTTTCTAGTCAAGTCTTTGTTATTTCTTCCAACATGACAACACAAACTGGTAATAACTCTATTTCTTCTTTTAGTTCTTGGATTATTGATAGTGGTGCTACTGATCACATTTGTTCATCCTTAACTTACTTCACTTCGTATCATCAAATTGATCCTATTTATGTCAAATTACCAAATGGAAATCAAGTCATTGCCAATTATTCTGGAAGTGTTTTTCTCAATCAAAATCATGTCATAAACAATGTTTTGTATATTCCTTGCTTCACTTTTAATCTTCTTTCAGTAACAAAATTGGTTGATAGACTATCTTGTGCTCTTACCTTTGATTCTAATGGTTGTCACATTCAAGACAAAAACTCCTTGAAAATAATTGGTTCTGCTAAGATGCAAGATAGACTTTATATACTCAGGATCCCATCTTACCAGAAATTTCAAATTAAACCCCTTGAATCTACACACATCATCAATACTGTTAATGTCAGTGCTAGTGATCTAGAAACCCTTTGGCTTTTTGGATTAGGTCATATTCCAAATAAATGTATTGATGTTATCAAGAATAAATTTCCTTTTGTTAAATATAACAAATCTTTTGTTTGTGATGTTTGTCATTTTGCAAAGCAAAAAAGACTTTCTTTTCCTATTAGTACATCAAAATCGAAAAAATGTTTTGATTTGATTCATGTAGATATTTGGGGACCATACTCAATACCATCAATTCATGGCCATAAATATTTCTTGACCATAGTTGATGACTATTCGAGGTACACATGGATTTTTCTTTTGAAACAAAAATCTGAAGTTGTTAAGGTTTTGGAACATTTTGTTATTTTTGTTCAAACACAGTTTGAGACAACGATAAAAATAATAAGAAGTGATAATGAAACTGAGTTTGTCATGACTAATTTTTTTGTCAGTAAAGGAATAATACATCAAACATCATGTGTCAATACTCCACAACAAAATAGTATAATTAAAGGAAACATGGTCATTTATTAGATGTAGCAAGAGCTCTTATGATACAATCTCATTTACCCAAAATTTATTGGTCATATTTTGTGATACATGTTGCGCATATTATAAACATGCTTCCCACACCTGTTTTAAACTATTCTTCCCCTCATGAAATGCTTTTCAAAACTGATGCAAATTTTAATGTATTAAAGGTGTTTGGTTCTTTATGTTATGCTAGCACTTTGTCAACAAATAGAAGAAAATTTGATCCAAGAGCATCAAAATGTGTTTTTATTGGTTGTCCAAGGTGGACAAAAGGATATATTTTGTTGAATATTCAATCAAGAGAAATTTTTGTGTCTAGGGATGTTGTCTTTTATGAACATGTTTTTCCATACCAAAGGGTTCAAGATACTAGTAATGAAACTAACAGTCCCGATATTGATGATCAAATTTTGTTTGTTGAAGATCAATTTGTCTTAAGTCAGCCATCACAAGTCATTCTTGCACCTTGTGATAATACACCTTGTGATAATGTTGAAAATAGCAGTGATAATAATTGTGAGTCACAAATTGAGGTTTCAGACGTAGATTGTTCCCATATAGACCAAAACCTCAATGAAAATCATGATATAGAACAAAGTTCTGAATCAGATCCATCTGTCCGAATGAGCACAAGAATAAAAAGATCACCTGAGTATTTAAAGGATTATCATTGTAATCTTAACGTTTCCAGTACATCTTCAAGAGTTAAATATCCTTTGAATTTTATTTTGTCTTATAGCAATTTATCACCTTCTTACAAATCTTTTATTATGTCTCTTTCTTCACATGTTGAGCCAAACACTTATTTTGAAGCTGTGAAACATGACTGCTGGAGAGAAGCTATACAATGTGAGATATCTGCTTTAGAGTCAAATCAAACTTGGGAGACTTCTCTTCTGCCTAAGAACAAAGCTGCCATAGGTTGCAAATGGGTATTCAAAATAAAATATAAGGCTGATGGGACAATTGAAAGGTATAAAACAAGGTTAGTGGCAAAGAGATATACACAAACAGAAGGCATTGACTACCTTGATACTTTCTCTCCAGTAGCAAAGATGACCACCATAAGGTTGCTTCTTTCTTTAACTTCTATTTATAATTGGGAATTGAAACAATTAGACATAAACAATGCCTTTTTACATGGAGATTTGAAAGAAGATGTATACATGGTTGTTCCTCCTAGATTGACTTCTATTCCACCAGAAAAAGTTTGTAAACTAAAAAAGGCTTTATATGGTCTTAAGCAAGCTAGCAGAGAATGGTTTGCCAAACTGTCATCATTTTTGCTTTCTATGGGATATACTCAATCTATGAATGATCATTCCTTGTTCAAAAAATTCTTCTTAAGGATCTTTTACAACATTATTGGTATATGTGGATGATATAATATTGACAGGAAATGATAAAGAAGAGATTGCTCGAATCAAACAAGCCTTGAATCAGACATTCAAGATTAAAGATCTTGGGAATTTAAGATATTTTCGGTCTAGAAGTAGCAAGAAGTAAGACAGGAATAATGGTAAATCAAAGGAAATATGCATTGGAATTATTAACAGATGCATGTCTTTTATCCTGCACCCACTCCTATTGATAATCATGAGAAATTCTCTTCTACTGGAAGTGTTCTTTTCACAGATATTCAAGCCTACAAAAGATTGATTGGAAGACTTATGTATCTCATTAATACTCGACCTGACATAACATTTTATGTGCAACAACTTTCTCAATTTCTTGTTAAGACTACAATTGCTCACTATAATGCAGCGATTAGAATTCTCAAATATATCAAAGGGGCTCCAAGTCTTAGTCTATTTTTCTCTTTCACTGCCTCTGTTCATCTGAAAGCCTTTTGTGATAGTGATTGGGGCACCTGTAGTGATTCAAGACAATCAGTGACTGGTTTTAGTGTGTATCTTGGGAATTCTCTCATATCTTGGAAATCAAAGAAGCAAGGAACAGTATCAAAGAGTTCTTGTGAAGTTGAATACAAGGCAATGGCCACTGTTACATGTGAAATTCAATGGCTAACTTATCTTCTTCAAGATTTCAAACTTCCTTTTGAGCAACCATCTCTTTTATACTGTGACAATGACTCAACAAGATACATTGCAGCAAATTCAGTGTTTCACGAGCGTACAAAACATATAGAAATAGATTGTCACGTGGTCCGGGAAAAATTAAAGAAGGGTCTCATCCAGTTGCTTCCCATTTCCACCACAGAGCAACTGGCTGATATTTATACCAAAGCTTTAAATCCTCAATCTTTTAAGAATATTTGTTCCAAGCTGGGTCTCGTCAATATTTGCTCCCCAGCTTGTGGCGGGGTATTAAAGAATACGGATACCAGAGTTATAGAAGGATCCTAATATTAATTGGGTGTCTTTTCTAATTATCAGTTGTTTCTCTTTATAGAGGTGAATAACCTTTATTTTGTCTTGTTATGATTCTAGTATTTAATATATTTAATTATTGATTATTTTCCTCTTCAGTTAAACCTAGAATGAGTGTACTACTTGTATATATTCAGACCATTTGTTTTGATTTGAATAACAAGAAATAAGAGATATTCATTCTCACATCTTTTGTCTTCAGTTTACTCTTTTGTTTATCTCTGTTCTCTTTTGAAATAAAGTTAAAGGAAGGATTAAGAAAAAGAAAGAAACACACACCCAAACCCAACAAGTCGAAGGATCTATTCCGTTAGATAATTTATCATGCTAAAAACTCCAACATATTAAATAGTTCAACTTGCTAGACTCAGAAAATTCAACATCCTAGATTATTCAATTTGGTAGACGGTTTAATATAAAATTTAACATATTTATAGTTTTTTAATATTAAAAGATTATGGACATTTTTATAAGACAATAAACAAAGCATTCCTCTCTTAGAGAAAAAAAAATATGAATAACTTAATTATTATATTGTAATTGATTTTATTATAATTGATTTGAGAAGAATTATTTATCTTTTCTATTTTGATTAACATGAGAAGAATATTCATATTAATGGTGAATTGAGTGTACTAATCTTTTGTTAAAATTTGTAGAATTGGTAACTTAATTTTTCTTGTAAATAACCTCATAAAAACAATTACTCCTTTTAATTTTACCTAAAAAAATACAAAGATACAAGTGGTACGAAAAGTAGGTGCAACGACATTATGAAACCAACCATCAAAGTACCATGGACAAAAGCTTCAATGTATTTCTTAATTCATAAAGGATCTTGCTTTTGTATTTGTCAAACATGAAAGTTGTAGTTTACGATTTCAAATTTATGTGATTCTTAAACAAAGTAGTTGGTGATGTTGAAGGCCCCCAAGTAATAATTAGTGCTATTAAAATGGAAAAAGCATCCACCCGTTAACCAATATATAAGAAGATTGAGTTAATATGAATCAAATAAATATTAAATTATATAGACATGAAGTGACAAAGTAGATAGAAAAATTTATTGAGAGATAATTGATTGGACCCAATTTTTTTTAGAACAGTTTGCAAACTATTTGTACTGGCCAGACCTCGAACATCGATGTCAGACATCGACGTCAAACGTTGACATCAGACATTGGTGGTCTGATCGCATTAATGGGCCACGTAGGTGTGCCCCAGAAATAATAATGAGTTAACACCCAGATATCAGAAAGACCTAAATCACGAAAGATTCGTGCATGAGATGTGTATAGTACATTCAGGTCTAGCACAAGTAAATGATCCTTGGAGGCGCTAAGGCACGTAAGAGTTAGGGTTTCCAAGGATAGACAACATGCATGGCACGTGAATACTTAGGGCACTCACAGAACAGATGACCCCGCAATGTTGGTGCATGAGTTGGTACCCTAGCGGTCATACTGTTAAGATTATGCACTCCAGAAGAGACAAGTCCTGTGCGGCGGTTGCGCTAAGCTTGTGCAATGCGTCACAGAATGCCTCACCAGTAACCCTAATTCCACTTAAGAAAAGATCATCGTGGGACAAGGAGTTGACCTAGATACAACCTATATAAAGGGTGGTAAGAACCCTAGAAAGGTACGTCGTTTCTAAGACTGAAACTGCTTTACATACTTACTGTTTCTTAGTCCAATACTGACTTGATCGTCGGAGTGCAATCAACATGTAGTGTCCCCTCTGCTTCAACGGAGCCACTCTCAACCACCCAAGAAGAGAGCAGAAACCACCAGGAAATAGGAGGAGCCACCATCTGCCTTTAAAGTCAACGGCGGCTGAGTCAATCGACAAGAACACTATTATTATTGGACTTTTAAGTAGGTACACTACAGAAAATTACACATGCATTTGCCATTGAAATTACAGCACAATGATTAAGAAGACAAAAACATGCATTTGCCATAGAAATTACAGCACAATGATTAAGAAGACAAAAATTGTGAGATCAATTAGTTGAACACTGGCTACCACCTACCAAATTATCCTGACACCTACATTTTACAACTGATTACAGTAATAGAAAGTGAGCAAAAATTTAGTCCAGGTTAATTCTAGCTGGAAGGCATACACCAGGAGCTTGCTCTTCCAGGAAGGCATACACCAGGAGCTTGCTCTTCCTCAAAAAATAGATTCAAAGTTCACCAGTTTCACAACATTCTGATATACAGGATGGTACGTCCGTTGAGCTTCGACGAAGCATCTGCCAAAAACATGGTCAACCCAATTCTCCACTGCATTTTTCTTGTCTGATAACCAAGCAGCTGCAAGTATGCCTGTCATTACCTCATTATCAATTTCCAGCTGAAGCTCTGAACCGAATGCCTTTTAATACTTTTCAGCAAGCTCGTCAAAGTTGAATGCTACTTTCTCACCAATTTGGTCATAGAAGTCACTTAACCCAGGTTTCTTTGTTTTCTGTTATGGATTCACTTTCTTGGTCATTGTCATTGACACCCTCATCACCCTCCTCTACAGGCTTGTTTAGATCGAGATAGGATCGAGATGGCTCACTGTCCTGTCTGTGCATCTTGCTTGTTCCCTCCTTGGACTCACTAATCTCAGTCTGCTTTCTTTTGTTCAGAGATGATGGTTCGTAAAAACCTTTTCTAGGTAGAACCAATTGTTTTGGCATCCTCATCCTCGGAAGCTGTCAGACATCTTTTGCATTTGACAACTTTTGGCTTCAAGGATTCTTTCCTCCGAAAACATCTTAGACTCGTCTGAAACCAAAGAACCACTACCTTTACAGACAGTTGAGGCTGCAATAAAGATTGTGTTATGGATGCTAATTGCCCTTCCATGCGAATCTGGAAAATTGCCTTTTCTTACTGCCTGCAACAGACTACGTCTGCATTTGCAATAAAGACAAACTGAATGGAGTTTTTTACTCAATTCTCCAGCAATATAGTCCACAATTGTCTTCCTCCTAAGCACAACATAGCAACGTGATTTTGGCATTCAAAAACTGAGTTCAATGGGTAAAAGCTGTCCTGGAAGCCCAGATCCATGGAGATTAGGCTTTCAGCGTTTCTAAAGATAGTCTCTGCAAAAACTGTTGCAATTTTCCTTATCCCAAGTCTATCTGGTGTAAGGAAAGCCAACCATATATGTCCCCTCTACTCTTACATGATAGGGCCCAATTTAAATGAATTGTTGCACGAGTAACATATATAATATTAGAATATTTCAATATTTATATTGTGGAATCTACTTGAGAAATTCTAATTAGAGTAAAGATTAATTGAATTGTTTAAACAAAAGAATGTAAGGTGACAGTGTAGGGAAGTGTGCAATATTATAAAAATATAAAAAAAAAACTTCTTCGAATTTATTGGATGTTTAAACACTTTAGTTTTAGTTTTGTGTATTCAATGCACGCTAGCCTACAATTTTTCCGCTGTCCAAATTTGCAGGAGTCATTTTGGAATTACGAGAACTAAGTACTAAAATGCATGTGACTGGCGACTTGATCCAGAGATTCCTAACAATCCATACACTAACGTATGGTATCTTTTTTATATGACATCAAGAGATACATTGGTAGGGCATACAGAGTACAGTTTTTTTAATTGATAATGTAAAAAATTATAAATGAAGTACACAGAAGAAACAAAATAGGAGAACAGAGGAAGAGGAAGAAGGGCATACATTAAGTAAGGGACACAAACGTTTTGAATATTAGCTATCACATGAGCAACTCTCAAAAAACTCCCAGCACAGAGAGGAGGAATGAATTGCTTAGGCCTTTTCCCACTTGAGGGGCTTGACCACTTCCCATGTGAAGTCAGCGTCCTCTCTGCCGAAGTGTCCATATGCAGCAGTCTTCAAGAACCTGCTATTCCCACCCCTCTTCAGATCAAGGTTGATGGAAATCATACCAGGCCTGAAGTCAAAGTTTTCCTTCACAATCTTCAGGATCTCCTTGTCAGGGATCTTTCCAGTCCCATAGGTATCAACGAAAACCGACAAAGGCTCAGGCACACCAATAGCATAAGACACTTGCACAATGCATCTCCTCGCCAGTTCACTCGCCACAATGCTCTTAGCAGCCTGCCTCACAATGTAAGCACCACTCCTATCAACCTTCGTAGGGTCCTTCCCAGAGAAGGCACCGCCGCCATGAGCACCCCATCCTCCATAGGTATCAATGATGATTTTCCTGCCAGTAAGACCGGCATCGCCATGAGGACCACCAATGACAAAACGGCCAGAGGGGTTCAAGTGGAAAATAGTCTTCTCATCAAGGTACTTCTCGGGAATCACAGGCTTGATCACGTGCTCCTTCAGATCAGCAGCAATTTCATCGTTGGTGACAGTCTCGTCATGTTGTGTGGAGATGAGCACAGTGTGAACACGAACTGGAACCATGGCACCCTTGTCATTGTAATACTCAACAGTGACTTGGGTCTTGCCATCAGGCCTGAGCCAAGAGCAGGTACCGTTCTTGCGAACCTCAGTGAGACGAGCCCCAAGTTTGGTTGCAAGGACATGGCTCAATGGCATCAATTCAGGGGTCTCATCGGTGGCATAGCCGAACATGTGACCCTGGTCGCCAGCACCGATTTCTTCAGGTCTTTTGGTGAGGTGGCCATGGACACCCTGGGCAATATCAGGGCTCTGCTGCTCAATGTTCACAAGGACCTTGCAGTTGTCGGCATCAAGCCCCACATCGTTTGAGATAAAGCCGATGTTCCTGCAGGTGTCACGCACGATCTTCTCGTAGTCAACGTCGGCCTTGGTGGTGATTTCTCCGAAGACCATGACCAAGTTGGTTTTGGTGCATGTCTCACACGCAACCTTGCTCTCCGGATCTTGCTCAAGGCAGGCGTCAAGAACAGCATCCGATATTTGGTCGCAGAGCTTGTCTGGGTGTCCCTCGTTCACGGACTCCGAGGTAAACAGAAATGTCTCTGCCATCTTTAAACTTTTAAACCTGCAAACACACACAACAAAAATGGAATCAGTACCTAAGATGATAGAAATTCACAAAAGGGAGTTAGACACACGCATCAAATGCAGACAAAAAAAAAAGGACAGAAAAACTGATAACAAGAGTGCCATTTTTTAACCATAAACAAAAGCATGTTGGGTTTAAGGGAAGGGACTAATTCCCTCCGCAAAGTCTGAACCCCTATTAGGAAAGATGCCCACATTTAGTGACTCACTCAGATTAAATTGATTCCTAAACTAAGGAATATTTAAGAAACCAGGAAAAAAGAACTACAAACAAGCAAGTACAATTACAAAATCTCGCTAAAACCCTCCATCACAAAGCCAAATCTCAGCACAAGGTCAACATTTAATTGTAAACTCAAAATCTCACAAAAAAGTTATTTGTTTTTTCATATGCTTATGTAAAAAAGGCCATTTGTACACGATTTCGATTAGATCTGAAAGGCTAACGCGTTTCCACAGCAAGTAAAGAAACAAAGTATAGTTAACATTCATTTAAACCCGTTTGGGAAAACATAATCCTAGATGAACCCAGTTGAGGAAAAAACAAATGAAAGGAACCCAGATGTGCAAGATCCGAAATTGAAGCAGCGTATCCAGTATATGAGATGAATGTTGAATACAGAAAAGGTTGTGACAGAGGGAAAGAAGAGTACCTTGAAAGGTAGAAGAGCAGAGAGAAGGAGGTGTGAACGAGGGTTAAGGAGGCCTTGATCTGAAGTCAAGTGCTGCGAGTTCAAACGGCGAGCTATGAGTTGGCATTTATAGAGAAAACGAGTGACCGGGGTGATTTAATGACGGAAATGCCCCTAAGTAACAAGATTAGATTGTGGGTTAGGTTCATCCATTTGCTGGCATTTCAATCCACCGCTCAGATTGCGGGTCAAATGAATCTCAACCGTTGACTCGACGGGGACGAGTCTCAGGGAGACAAGGAATTTCATATCGAAGTGTTTTCATCTTTACATGATCGATACAAGGTGTGTTTGTTTTTCAATTATAAATAAAAACCAATGAATAATAGCATTAATTAATGAAAAACAATGTGATTAAGATTAATAAATTGTTTTTTCATTAAATTGATATGTGAGATGAATGTGGAAAGTGGCAGCTCTACCAACACCAACCCCATCCATTGGGGTTGGCCAAATTCAACCTTATTTTGACTCTCTTGGCCTACTCCTACCCTCAAGATTCTATAATAAGTAGTGTTAAAAACTTTAAAATGCATACATTAAATAATGAATATTTTTTGTAAATAAAATAATCAGTTGGTTGGTTGGGAAAAGATCCATGCCTTGGATATATGTGTTGGTTAGAGTCTTGTTGGATGGTTGGTTAGTTTGTTGGTTGGTTGCTTTAGTTGCCAAGACTTCAACAATGCTAAATGCATAGATATTTCTATAAGCCTTTTTCATGCCTTTAAGCATGCATCAAACTTTTGTTTTAAACAAAATAAATATTTTTTTATAAAAGAATTCAAATATCAAATTTTAAAAAATAACATATGATAAGATTTACCACTTATATATTATTATGAAATGTAGTATCTTCGACTCTAGTTTTAATTTGTTATTTTCACTATTGATGTAAATATTCTACATTGGTGATAATTTTTCTTCTCACTGTCTTATTTATCCAATATTTATATACAATTTTATCTAAATCCTAAATTTTACTTGATTTTATCAGCATATAAAATGTATTTAAATGTTCTTGGTATGTTTCGTAATTGATGAAAACTTATCTTAAATACTATGAAAAAATTAGATATAGGGTTACTCATATTTTTTTGTAAAGGGAATGTATGTATGATAAGTTGATTAATTTAAGATTTATTCATAGATAATCTTTTCATTGGTATAAAGACTTCCATCTAGTTTGTTCTTAAAATTCGTTATGAATATATATAGTCTACCTATGTATTGTTTTTGTTAACATATGAGTTTTGGTCTAGTAATATTTTTATATTTTCTTTATTTTTTCTTTTTATTAATACTATTTTTTCATGTGATAGTAAATTATTGTTGTTACTTGAGGTGTCAGCCTAACTGAGATCTCAAGTTGCATAATAATACCTAACATGAAAGTTTTATTTTTTAAAAAAATGTATTTAAATGTTGTAAAATTTAAGAAATTAAAAGTATTAGTAAGAATACTGAAAATATCTGTTTTTCATCCATAATAATTATAGTGATTTAATTAATTTTGTATGATATAGAAAAACTGACTACTTTATAGAAACCACAACAAATTTTATAGCTTGTAGACAATGCATGATTCACAACACCAAGAACATGTATTACATAATTACCTGACACGTTTTAGATGATTTATGGCTTATTATAGTGATATTGAGAAAAAAAAACAAATCACATTTATGAATAGTATGTAAGTTTTAAAAAACAATTAATATTTGACCATTGACCATTTATTTATTGACAGCACCATTGACTATTAGTTTTTAAACTATTGGTATTTTTCATATTATTCACAATCTATTGACTAAGGTATCTGGAAGCTAAAAAATCAAAAATAAATTTCCATGTTAAGATAATGTCAATATGTTTTATCACAAATCGTACGTTATCTTTTTTTAACACTTCTTAATTATTAATTTATTCAGTTATATCATTGTAAACAACTCCCAATTTGATGTGTTGATTATATTTGGTTCCTCCCCTGTCCACAATAACAGGATAATCTTCTTTAATAAATCATAATAATATTATTTTGATCTAACTGTTAAAACAAACTAAACCAAAACAATAAAAAATTATGGAAAATATAAGAGTCTAATTTAATAGGACAATGGGTTGGCTAATGTTCATATAATAATATATGGTTTAAATTTATCGTAACTTTTTTTTTTATTGTGAAATAGAAGATCGAAATATGTTTTAATTTGACTGATAACATAGACACCCATACTATTTTTTTTTATCTTGTATTTCAATTTCTTGGACCATGTAAAAATTAAGTAATAACTGAGTGATAAAATTCATTTTGATAATATCGTTTTTTAGAGTTTAAAAATAGTAGTGGTTAATATTATTTAATAATATTAAAATATTTTTTTAAATAAGAGTAAAGTGAAAATAAATAATTAAAAATATACAATATTTACCTCTTTTTCATAAAAATAAAGAAACAGCTTAAAACATGATAATATATATTTTTAATAAAGATATTAAAAAATAGATTTTTAAGTGTTTATTCTCATCCTCTAATTTACAAAGAAATTTTGAACTAGTACATATATATCATCGACTAAACAATTCTTTTTTCTTCTCTTTTTTTTTTATTTATGTTGGATTTTAACCCTCAATCGAAAATATATTTATAAAAGATTCTCTAACTCAACTCAAGTATTATTTTATGTGATGTGGTTATTTATATAATTATAATAACATAATTAATATATATAATTATAAAAATTATACTATCTGATTTATTACGTATTCTTTTTATCTTGTATTCACGTGGTCTGTCCAAATCTGACTGATAAAAAACAAAATGAGAATGATAAAAAAATATGGCAAAAAAGTGTAATGTTACCCATTTACCAAACTTACGTGGGAAGTTTGAAAAGGATAGGATTGAATATAAAATTGCCACCAATTCTGACCTATGTTTAGTCGAAGTGTGTGGTGTGGTGACACCACTTCTTTAAACCAACACAATGAAAACGATAAATTCATTACTATATTATTGTAATAATATAATTTTTGCAATATAAATTTTTGCAGTCTTGTTTGGTTTGCTAAGTAAAAATCGCGTTTGTTTGTATCGGAATAAAGTGATTAAGGAAAAGAAGAAAGAATTAGACTTTAAATCTAACTCAACTTCATAAAATTAATGAAGTGAGGTTTGCACCCATGTATATATTATGAAAGATTTTAATTTATAGTTGATGTAGGATTTTCAACACGTTCAGACTGTCAACTCCTGCGTGATACTATATATTATGGATGAACGACCCGATAAAAATATAAAAGAAAAATTAGACTAAACAAACAAAACACGATAATTTAAAATAGAAAAACTAAATATGATACGTCCAAGCACACAAGTGAAAATGTCCTATGTGTAGTATTCTACTCACAAACATTCAAAAGAAAGGGACACATGCTAATGAAGAATAGTTTTATATACTTTTCAAACATTTCTATTAATTTTCTGATTAATTCAAATATTTATTTATTTTTCATATAAAATTAGTGATTTTTCATTTTATTTCTGATCATTTTTTATTTTTCTCATCTTTCAAAAAATTAAAAAGTTTGTTAACTTTCTCTTTCACCTTACAATTGTTAACTATTGGCGATTGTTAACTATTGGACTGCTTCTAGTTTAATGGCTGAACTTTCATATATTTATATTTTAAATGTAAAAGAAATAAAAAAAAATTCAAATAATTTGAGTTTAATATAAAATCCCATCCGACATAAAATCAATCAAGCATTTAAATGTTTTGTAATTGCATAGACATTCATAATTCATTGTTGTCTCTGATTCATTTTCAATCCCATCTCATTGATTATTCTTCCAAAGAAAATTCAAAATTTTAAAAAATGAATACTGCTCCAAATTAGGAGAGCAAATAAAACTTTTAAGAAATTAAAATTAAATGAATACTGTGTAGATCAAAATCACAAATTCGTAATGCTTTTAGGCCATCTAAAATTAGTAAACTTAGATTTTTGTCCTATATATTTTTCTTTTTTATAAGATTTAAAATCATTTTCTGCAGTTTTATAAAATATTTTTGTATTTTTATTTTTCTATAATTTAAAATATTTAAATTATTAATATTTATTTTAAGATAAAAGATATTTAGTTTATGAATCTTAAGATTTTTTTTATGATATCACACGTTTGATTTTATATAATAACACTAATTTGCATATGAATACATAACATTTTTTTAACATATAAACAATTAGCTAGTGTCATGCAATATTAGATCAAAAGTATATATTTTTAATTTTGAAGGTCCTAAAAACAAATAAATATTATACAGACTAAAATAAAAACTCCTTAATTTTATATTCTATAAAGACAACAAAATATATTTAAACTTTTAAGTACTAAAATTAATACTTTTAAATTTACAATAAATGAAATATAGATATTTTTTTTAGAAATCAAAATAAAATACACTCGTTTTATAAGAAATCAAGTCTACTTAAGTTAATTTTTAATATTTTATAGTTTTAAGATGACACATATATTTATATTTTATTTAACATTTTATAAAATATTGAAAAGGTCAACAGTAAAATGTTAGGAGAAAAAAATTACAGCTGATATACGAAATTTGAAATAAAGCTGAAAAATATTTAAATTTTTAACTAATTCTACGTATTAAAAATTAAAACAATTTAATTTAGTTAGTAAAATAATTTTAACAAAAATTCAAAATTAATTATAATATTCTGATGCTGTAAGAAGGTTGACAGTGAATCATCAATTTATTTATAAATTTATAATAATTAGTTTAAAGATTATATCAATGTAATTTTTAATTGACTAAAAATGACAAAAATGTCTGCATCAAAATTGAAGTGACTGAGTTTATAATTTATATTTTTTCTGTTGAATAAGTTCACGGTTGGTTACTAACAAACATGTATATGTTGATATCTACAAGTTGAAGTGCGGTTGAAATTGATTTAAGATATTCTAAGAAATATCCACAAAGTTTATAAATCTCTCTGTATAAATATTAAAAAAATAAATTTTATTATCCGATAATCTTAATGTTAATCGATTTGAATGAAATAAATCAAGATAAGAAAGATAGTCAAGATAAGAAAGATAATCAAGGTAATACATTTTTAATTATGATTATGGATATTAATGATGATCAATCGGTAACATGGTTTATCGTAGACAAATATAACAAACAAAACAAAGGTACATCATTATTATAGCATTAATAGGCACACGAATATTGAATACCTAACTTGAATGTTGGAGAACCTTTACTCATGCACAAGTCGAAATCCAAATGTCAGGAAAAGGAAAAGGAGAGGAAGGAAAAGTGTGACCAAAGGAAAAAAAAAACATGACTAAATGAGAGGAAGGAAAAACATGATCAATTGGTAGTACTAATCTCTCAACCATTTAAAAAAAAATTAACTATTAAAGAAAATTGATGATAATTTGTCAAGAAATAAAAAAAAAATTATTTACTCTCTTAATGTAAAGAAAAAAAAACACAAATTGATTCCTAACCTTTTAAACTTCAACGATAAAATGATTTTAAAAACAATACAATTTAATATAAAATTGATCTTTAACTATTATAATTTAAGGTTAAAATAATTTTACAAAATTTAAACATAATTGTTATACTTTTACCTATTTAAGTAAATATTTTTTTCATTATTAATATTGTAAGCATTAAATTGACAGATTTCTATACATTCATATATAAGTAATAATAATAATAATAATAATAATAATAATAATAATAATAATAATAATTATTATTATTATTATTATTATTATTATTATTTCACTTGGGGTTGCATGGTTGTTGGGTGATTTTGACTGCAAGATGAACCACAAAACAAGAGTTGGAAAACATCATAATCAAATCTAGTAGCCTGGAAGACTTTTTGTTCTTGATTTATATTAGTTTCTTTTTTTTCTATTCTATTTTGAAAAGTGAGACCACCCAAATGTTTGACTTTTTCAACTTTCTATGCCAAATGTTTGAACAGAACCTATGCATATATCAACTTTTTACACGGAACTGTAGAGCTATTCCTCCTTATTATTTTGTTTTTATGTATTATTAATATTATTATTATTATTATTATTATGATTATGCTGTGTTGCAGGTTCATCCTTGGGATAAATTCAAGGACAAACTTCACTAAGTTGGACAAGAAGTAGACATTAAGTACTGTAATTATATTGTTCTGCCAAAAAGCTATAATTTGCATTAATGTTCTGATTATATGTTGGTAGGTGAATGATGTTGATTATGTAATGCTTTTATTGTATACTTTAATTGTCATTTATTTAATCATGAAGATAAACCATTGTCTTCAGTGTTGAGTATTTTAATCACTACTACCTCTTGTAAGTAGTGATCTGTTCTACCTTGAAATGCAAAGATTAAAGGTTAATTAAGAAAATAGTTGCATTTTTTTCTCATGTTAGAAGTAGTAGACTATGTATACATGTATACATCATTGGATTGGATTTTCATAAATTCTAGGATCAACTTGAGTCTGGCCAATCACACATGAATTACACAACTTCAAACAATTTTAGGAAACTGCATCAACCACTCCAAGAATTATAACCTCTGCCTCTACCAAGCAACTATCCTTCACTTGATAAACCGAGTTTTGATTGGTGAAATTATTGACAGGCATAAATCTGGATGCACCATTTTCAGGGCATGATGCAGTAAACCAGTAGTTGGCTGCAAGGAAGATAGACTGTTATTGATTGGACTGATCAAATAGATGCTTTTGTTTGGATAGACTTGTTTGTGAATAATGTTACCCTTAATGTTAATTATTCATTCAACTATGTATCACTAGTACTTTCTTTGAGGAATTGCATTGCACCTCATAAAAGTGATCAAATTATACCTTTTCCAAAGTGATGTTTGGCTTGCTTTTGGTCAAGTATGCGTAGTGTTATCTGTGCATATATTTTGGAACCAGGAGAAAGGGCTGATGGGTCAGCTAAGGTTAGGTACAGAGAAAGATAATTGCCCAATTCAGCATCTTTTCCATTGGGATATAGTTTTATCTTCCTACAAAAAAATAATGACAAAGTTGGAAATTGTTAAAACGTCTTGTGTTTGCTTGCTGTCAAGTTCAAAGCAAAACTTCAAGTTAGGTTACTTGGGAAGCAATGATCCTTTGTGCCAATTAGGACATGTTTGGTTTTCAGTTGGGAGGTCCAAAGTCTCTTTCAGAAAACAAAACTGAAGTTTCCTGTCTAATTTTCAGTTGGATTTGATAATAAACTGATTTTTGTCTCAATTTTGCCTCAAACCTTAAATCTAAACAGGTACTTCACCTTGTTAAGGTGAGTGTATATCAGTTTATATTTTTTTGGTTGGTAGGAGGATTCTTCACATTCACCTGAATTAACTTTAGATTCAGAAAAGAATTTGGAGAACCAAATTGGAGTTCACTGATGAAGTCCAGAAAAAAAACAGAATTGTTAATTTTACCACTTGTAGTTTCCAGCATTGAATGGTTTAGAATCACAAAATTCTGAATCCAACTTTGAGAGGTTGTCAAACTCGTAGAGGTGCTTGTATGTAATGACATCCTTCATCATCACCAAACATTCTCCTTTGCCCGTGTTTCTTTCTTTGCAGACAAAGACTTCTGCTCCAAAAGCACATGTGTCATCCACCAGATAACCTTTGGAGGCAAGGTTGAAGTCTCTGAGGGGAATAAACTGATCAATTCCCCATTCAGCCTTCATTTTGTGAAATCTCCTTTCCTTTCCCACAGTATCTATTAAATGCAGTGTACCAAAATTAGTGAGAGACCCTTGCTTTGCAGGTAAAAAGACTGAACAATCTTAGAACCGCAAAATCTTTTTCCAAACTCAAAAGTGTAAACAACAATTTGCATAAAAATTTCCATAAAATAAATTAAGAGAACTTCTTTAATAAATTAAACTCAACTTGTGTTTCTCAATTTATCAGTCATTGATAAGCAAACATATTGATGGAAACAGTAAGAAGACTGATAAAATGGATACCTTGCACAACTAGGAAGTTGTCATTGTTCTGATCATGCAAAAAGAATCGAAAATTGACATAGATTTCCCAACCATGATGAAGTGAACTTGTGTCATCCAAAGCCAAGTAGAGTGAAATATGTTCCCTTACATTCTTGCTCTTGTTTCCACCAGGGTACAGAACTAACTTCCTACGAGGGGTGTAATTGTAAGCACGTTCATATATAATTTGGTGTAAGCTAGATTCATCATTTCATTATGTCTATTCTGCACATGAGCATGTAAATGAGTACCATTTATAGCCTCCAGCTTCAAAACTCTCTGATTCGTATCTCTCAATAGAATTCTTCACAAGGAGTGAAAATGACTGCACTTTCAATACGTAATGAGCTGGTGGAGAATCTACAGTAGTTCGTGGAGTGGCTGCACTATTACTTGCTGAAAATGACATGAAGCATGCAAAATAAATTGTTATTCTATTTATCAAGCACTATTACTTTGCCTTTGCATGTCTCATTGATGCATGTAGGATTTCTAAATAATTATGCAGACAAATATGAAAAGGAACATTGTAAGAGATGGTACTCAAAAAAGAAGGAAAGGGCACAAACCATCTTGACCAACCATAGTTAGATATAAGCTATGGCAATGAGATGAGAAGTGTTGTGAATTATTTGAAGTGTATGGTATATATATTGTGATCCATTATCCTTTCCTTGAAGAAAGTTGTAGTTAAGTGTAGAAAGTAAGCATATATTCTCTACTTTTAGCATGACTAAAAGGCAAAAAACTTCTCTATGAACTTTTTAAGGATTTATATTATTTGTCATAAAGGATTGATTTCAAGCATAAGGATATTCTTTGCTTCAGAATGTATATGAAGGAATTATATGTTTAAGAATCACAAGGCTTTTTCTATGGTACAAAATGTGTACCGGTTGGCTTTTTGTTTAATCCAGCAAAAATATCACATATTTTTCAAACCTTAAATGTTGAGAGTCAACCTTTTTTCATGTAATAGGGTTTATGCAGAACAGAATATGGCAAAATTTGTAGGAAATGTTAATTTTACTAAATAAGACAAAAAAAATTGACGTGGGATTCTTAAGAGAGTTTTATAAAGAACATTAAATAAGAATAAAATTGTATGAAAGTGTAGAAAACATAATAGAATTTTGTATGTTCATAAATACTTTCCAGAATTCATAAAATATATTATTGGAAAACGTTTTTCAAAACAGAATTTGCAGAATGTATTTTCTAAAATAAAATTTCCAGACCATATTTCAGAAAGAATTTATATTTTGATCAATTCTAACCTGCAGCATATAATTTTTCAAAATTTCCAAAATTACACTTATTCTGAATTTAAAAATTTAGAATAGTAAATATAATTCAAAAATAAAAAAAAAATCATGATGATAAAAATCCGGAACACAAAATTAAAAAATGTATTCTGGATAAAAAATTTCAGAATTTAAGAATTTAAAAATGTGTTATGAATATTTGAATCCGGAATATTTCTGGATAAAAGGTTATGTAAGTAATTTTTATTTACATTTTTTTTTTAGGTTATTTTCGTCATTTTGAATGAGTAACTTTGTCATTTTCAATACCAAGTTGGGTGGATGTTGGAATTGATATGGTGCAGGGAGCATTTGCCGTATGAAGAATATGTATGGGATTCTTTTCTTCATGCACCTTCATAATTTATAACTGCACTACCATAAATTTTAAACTGACCATTTTATCTTTTATAAAAGTGGCGTTCAAATTACATGTTTCAATCATCTTCTCAAACAGAGTTTTCATAATAAGATTTCCGGAATAGGATTCTCAAAATAAATTTATCCACAACACATACACGTGAAATACATTTTACAATAAGTTTTTTAAAATAAGTTTTCAAAATATTTATGATACTTTTCAAAACTACATTTTTAGAACGATTCTTTCAGAACAAGTTCTTCGAATCACATTGAATGTATTCTGGAATAAATTTTCTCAAACAGAACTTTTAAAACAAGTTTTGTGGAATGTAAATAAAATTATAGCTGAACAATTCTCTCTCTCCTCTTCTGCTTTTTATTTTGGTGTTGTATTCCCTGTTCGGATTTGTTTTTCGAAAAATAATAAATTTTCTCAAACAGAACTTTTAAAACAAGTTTTGTGGAATGTAAATAAAATTATAGCTGAACAATTCTCTCTCTCCTCTTCTGCTTTTTATTTTGGTGTTGTATTCCCTGTTCGGATTTGTTTTTCGAAAAATAATAATTTATTTTTAAAAAGTTACCTCACGAAGCTGTCAATTTTTTTGGGAAAATAACAATTTTTTTTTTTCAAAAATATTTCAAAGTGTCTAATGTGAGATATAATATAATGAAGCTGAAATATCTCATGTTTTTAATTTTTGTTGGAAGGACTAAGAAGCAAGAAGATGCGTGCGTCATCATCAACTACAGAACCTTCTAACAAATTTGGGATAGGTAGATGATTCCGTGCTGGAAACATTGCCAACTTGCTATGTTCATATTCGAGTAACTTGCCAACTGTATTATCTATTATAAGGAAAATATTTTCTTAACTGAAAAAAAACCATAATAACAACTTATTATGATGATATAATGTATCAAATTTATTATAATGATTAAAATTAAACTTAATATACTAAATATTTACTATATTTATTTATTATATAATTGTTATAATAAATTTTTACTATTTTATCTCTCTCATAATTAAAATTTACTCAAAATTTTAAAATTTGATGGATCTCATTGCTTATTGTAATAAGATCTCAATTTCAATTTTTTTTTATTTAATAAAATTTTATCTCTTAATTATTAAAATAAATAAAATTTTATTGAAATAAGTAAATTGTGTTAATGTAACACTTTATTATGAAGAAATTGTGTGAACTCGTCTTTAGTATATTTTAATTGAAGTGGAGATATTTTGTTAGAATTTTTTTTTAAAATAAAATTTTTTATTTTAGACATCATTATACAATTTAAGATCTCAATTTGACTGACAATTCAAGTAAAAACAATAATTTGCCATTACATAAAAAAATATTATTAAAAAAAATATATAAAGAAATTAGACCAAAACTCATATGTTAACAAAAAGATACATAGGTAGACTATACATATTCATAAACAATTCTAAGAAGAGGCTAAATGAAAGCCTATTATATCAATGAAAATATTTTTTATAAATAAATCATAAATTAGCCAACTTATCAGCATACACATTCTCTTCACGAAAAACATGAGTAACTCTAAACCACCTAATTTTCCCACCCACAATAATTAAGACAAGTATTTTATTAATTACGAAGCATAAAAAAAAACAATTTGACCTTGACACAACTTCAATATAATCAAAGTTTAATTAAAATTGTTTCACTTTAATATAAATTATCCATTTTAATGATTTTTAAACTTTTTACCTCTTTCAATAATTAAAAGATAAAATTGTAAAATATTAATAAAAATCTCCAAGACCTACGTTCATCAACTACTTCTTTTGTAGGTGAGAATAGAACAAATGTAAAATAAATACGACAAATGCTCAATGAAAAGAGTTAATGTTGCAATTTCTCAGTTCACAGGTGAAGTGCATATGTAGTTTGATAAAAAAAAATACTTGCACAAATTTCAATACAAAGTAACGAATCTCAATATAAATAAATATACAAGTGGCTGTATTTTTTTAATATATTAATTGCTATATTTTCTATATTTTAATTTATTACGAAAGTTTATTCGTAAGACATGAATCACCCATTATACAAAATATATCTATAAACTTGCTAAAAGTATAAATCACATTCACTAATAAAAAGTTTAATAAAAGAATAGTTATTAACTATAAGAATCAATTAAAATTATTTAATTCAAAGTAATTTTAAAATAAATTTTCATTTTTTTCCTTCATTGTTTAAAATTATTCACTTTTATTGGTCATAAGAAATTATTTATGATTATTATTGTAAAAAATAGATACAATTAGTAAAAAATAAGAATAATAGAAAGGTTGCGTGAGTGTGTAACAGGCCACAACAGAAAACGAGGAAGGCGCGTAGACAAGCTTTGGCTTATTTCGTAAGGAACAAACGCCACGTCGGACATGTGTGAACGCTACGTGGGGTCTTTGACTTCGACTCTCTCTTTTTCTTAAGTGCCTTTCACGCGCCACCGTTATCCCTCCCTCTCTCTTCTCTTTTCCTTTCACTGTTCCTTCATTTTCACCACTCTATGCCCTTCTACAACACCCTTTCATTTCCCTCTTTGGCCTTTTATTCATCGCTTTCATTCAATTCATTTCAGTTCTCTGCATTCGCCTTTTGAATTCCATGTGTGAGACTATTGCTTTGTAATGGCTGAGACCACAAAATACATTCCCAACTCACAATTAGGTTTGATTCCCCTTCTTCAACTTAACAAGCGTCTTTCAATTTCGGTTCTTCTTTCTCATTGTCATCATGATCAAGCTTGTGCCTCTTTTCAATTTAGATTTTCTTGGTTTCATTTTTTCTGCATGCATGCATGCATATCATAAACTGTGTTAACTTTCGGTCTATATGCAACATGCATGTTCTTTTGTTTCACTATTCCTGAACAAATGGGTGTCATTTTTTCTTTCAATCAATGTGTTTGTATGTTTTCCTTGGATTGGATCATTAATAACAATTGGGAAGTTTTGTACTTTGATGTGAGCTATAGTTATCCAAGACGATGAATGTGCCAATTGAATTAAATTCATCCATTCTCTGTGCAGTATCATATAATTATTTAAACTTTAGTTCCGTTGTAGCCTTCATTGAATATGCGTATAAATTTATCATTCAAATAGACTGATGTATTTGTATTTGTCTTCGACTTTGATTTTTTTTCCCTGTCTTATACAATACCCTTTGAATGTTTCCTGGTATCTGATAGAGCTTGAAGAGATATTGCAAGAAGCAGCACATCGTTGGCTTCGACCTGTTGAAATATGTGAGATACTTCGCAACTATAAGAAGTTTAAGTTAACACCAGATCCACCTATTAGGCCGCCAGGTATTTCCTATTTTACCCTGAACTTTACATTCTTCTTGATTTTAATATTTGCTACATACAAAAGGAGGGAATTCATTTCGCCCGATAGTGGGTGGTGATAAGACCAGATAGATTCTAAATGGTTCTAATAAGATATTAAGAAGGGAACTTTAAGCCTAATTCAATTTTATAAAATCGGTTTATAAAATGAAGTTTATACCCACTTATATACTATCAAATGTCCTTATTACTAGTTGATGTTTGATCTATGGAAAGACTATTTAATAGTGGTGATAATTGAACTTAGTTATGCTAGCTTCACCAATGCTCCAAAGGAAATATATCAGCTTCTTTGTATATGCCTTCGACTACAGTACATATGCCTGCTATGAGGATAGAACTCTAATTTTGGCATTAAGTTGTCATTTCTTTTTTCCAGCTGGATCACTATTCTTGTTCAATCGAAAAGCACTTCGTTATTTTCGCAAGGATGGTCACAGGTGGAGGAAGAAAAAAGATGGGAAAACCGTAAGAGAAGCTCATGAAAAGTTGAAGGTGTGCTGTACATTTTGTTAGTTGTAAGTTTCACTTTTTAGAATTCTTATGTTAATTGAACCTCTTGCATGGGTCAAATTGTTGTGTTGGAAATTTGGAATAGCCTCATGTAATTAATCCACTATAGATTCTTGTTGTTTAATATATAAGCATGTAGCATTGTGGATGGTCCTGAAATTCATGTGGTCTGGTCATTAACACATGACAAGATAGTAAGCTTGATATCTAAGCAGGATGTTTTTCTTAAAGTATTCAATTATCAAACATTAATTCCAATCCATGAATTTATAATTTCATAAAATTTACTGTAATTAATGGAATTACATAAATTTGTCGTAACATCCCCTTTTTTCAGATCAACATATATTTTTTTGGGACCATTCAATTGTTTTCTTATCTGTACATGTTAATGGTGGTTGAAGAATCTCCAAGGATTATGCTAAAGCTAACTAACTTCATTCCTTTAAATCTATTAATCGATAGGCACTTGGTTCTTTTTCCTTGACATGTTTCATTCAAATTCCATCTGGTTAATATAATGTCATTTCCCCTTTTATTTTATTTTATTTTGGACTCATGAATTTCCTAATTATTTAGCTATATTTTAAAATGTAGGCTGGTAGTGTGGATGTCTTGCATTGTTATTATGCCCATGGAGAGGATAATGAAAATTTCCAACGGAGAAGTTTTTGGATGCTTGACGAGTGAGTTTCTGTCATCCTATTAATTTCAGGATTGTTAGGTCCTATCTTTGATTTTTTTAAGAGAATGTGGTGCTTCTTTTCTGCTTATTGCTAATTTTTCTGATCAATCTGTAAGTTTATTTGAAAACTTGAGCAATAATAGTTTGAGTCTAGAATTTCCATGTGTACAAAACACAGAAAATAATGTTTTTCTGATAGTATTTTTTTTCTTTTAGTTCTTAAGGGGCAAAAATTAACAAATCCAAGCCTGGACCTTGGAGTAGCAATCTAAACAGGCCAGCCACGGGGTGGGTTTATTTTTATAATGAAAAAACAAATTTAAAAATACTGATACACAAAATTTCTCAATTTGAATAATCAAATAAAGAAATGCCATATTTCGTGGGTTGATGATGAAAATCAAACATTATAAAAAAATTGAAAACTGAGAAATAAGATTGTCGTAAGAAGTGGACCCTTATTTTAATGGAATAATTTTTTGAGGATTTAGGTCCGCATAAAATCATGGGCTATGCCACTAGTAATGATCCTTTTTCACAGTTTAGTATTGACAAAAAATTCTGACAACTTGAAAATTGTATTGATTTGCAGGCACTTACAGCACGTTGTCCTTGTTCATTATCGTCAAATTAAAGAGGTATACATGTGTTCTTCTCTTTTTTGCACTTTTTATTTTGTATCATATACAACTATCTAGACATGATGCTGCTGTGTTGTGATCCGTTGCACTCTTAAATCACCTCAAGCCTTCACCCTTCAAATTCCAAAGTTAGATTACCTAGTCCCAAAACTCCTTAAAGTCTTAAAACACAATGAAAAACTCATAAAGAGTTTCAAAAGATGAAACTAATAAGGGTAAACCTAATCCTAAATGAACAAAATGGATGCAAACCACATGAAAATACAATGTATCAATTGTAACCAGAATCCAGTTTATTCTTGTTAGTTAAGCTCAACTAAGTTGATTTTTCTTTCTATTTTCTTTCTTCCAAGCTTATGTTTAACGATGAACCGCTTTTGTGAATTGTGACCATTCAAAAAGTCTGACCACTGATTGACCTGTTAATGGACCTTTCTGATGTTATTTTTTATTCTCCAAGTTTGCAATGTTTTTGTTCATGTTTATGTACTCTGTATGATTTACACTTTGCAGGGCTGCAATTCTGGCATCTCACATTTTCCGATAGTTCCAGAAACCCTGGTTGGTAGCTCTCAAAATAGTTCAGTGCTGTCCTCTACCAAAATAAACACACCAATATCGGTAGTTCAAACACCTTTCACATCAAGTGCAAATAAAGTTGATCAGAATGGACACTCTTCAGAGAACGAGGATGTCAATTCAAAAGATGGTCCTCAAGCCTCCTCTCATGCTCAGCCTATCAGCAATTCCATAATTCACAGTGCACCTTCGTTTACACATGAAGTTGCTGGTAAGTTGTACAATACTGTGGACGTATGATTCATTCAAACTATGAAGAATGATATGAAATAAATTAGGAGTAAGTTCGTTACGTCAGTTGTGAATTAATTTCAATGCAAGTGTATCCCTATTGCAACTATTTTTATCTTTTATGACAAAGTGATGATGATTTTAAAATTTATTGTTTTATGTGTTACTGATCTTTCATAATGCTCTTTTACAGAGTTACTTGCATTATTATATTTGAGTGATTATTTTCATTTTGATATTTCGATGTTAATACCTCTTAACTTCTCCTTTTTAATGTATATTTCACCTATAGAAGTGTTGATTTATTTTAGTTCATCTTAGAATGCAATTATTAGTTTATTTTGTATTGTTATTAGTCAGATGAGATTTTAGTGACAAATACAATATTTGTTGTCCTGGTCCTCCTTCACTCTTATGCCTTTAACTGTATTTGTTTATTTTGGCTCATCCAAGTGGTACTCTTGGGCTACTATGGTTGACCATATGGCAGTTTTATTCGAATTTTTAACATGTGATTTATGCTATTTTATTTTTATGATTTAGGTTTTTCTGAGTTGTTGAGGAACCCCTTGATTTCAACATGGTCATCTACTTTCCCTAGCTATTCTCCTGGTACTGTCTTGTCTCCCTGGACGTTAATTCAGAATTCTAGCAGAAACACAATTTATATGCACGATGAAAGACATCATATTGAAGGATCTGTTGAGGGCTCAGAAGCTGACTTCATTGTTCATAAGCTGAACAATGCTAAGTTAGATGCTGCTAACAGAATGCAAGATGGTGTAATTTTCAGAGATAGGCTCATCACTGACATGTACGTCCAACCAGTTGAAGAAAATTTACTGACTGTTGAGCAGGTGTAGTAATTTAGATTATCAATACCTTTTATAGCTCCTGAGTTTGAAACAGTAAATCTAAACAGTCCAGGTGATCATTAGCTTTGTCAATGCATCTGAAATGCATGTTAACAACTTAATAATGTATTTTAAAATCTATTGGTCTATGTTGTGCCTGACTTTCATGCTTGATAATATGACTATAAGATATCCTGTAGGCTTCTGGATGTCCCATATGCAATCTTGTTCCTGTGGTTTTTTTTTACGTAGTTTAATTTCATGCTTCTTCCCCAATGTAACCTTTTTTAACAAATTTAATTACGTTGGGACAGGTTGAAAACGAGGATGGTCTAGATACATTCCGTGCTCACTTATATGATCATAATGATCATCCAATTGTTGCAACTACTAAAGTGCAAGTCGAACAGAAAATTAAAGGTGGTGGTTTAGACAATGATGAATCAAAATGGGTTGAATCTAGGGAAATGAAGAAACTTGATAGTTTTGGAAGGTGGATGGATAAGGAGATTGGAGGAGACTGTGAAAATTCTTTGATGGCTTCAGATTCTGGTAATTATTGGAGTACAGTTGGTGCTGATAACGAGGATAAGGAGGTATCTAGTTTACGAGACATACAGTTGGATATGGATTCATTAGGCCCTTCTCTTTCCCAAGAACAACTATTTAGTATCCATGACTTTTCTCCAGACTGGGCATATACTGGGGTTAGAACAAAGGTGTGTGACTCTTTATGCACCTGCTTGAAATTTTATGTAATTGTATATTCATAAATTCGCCATATAAAATCTGGTTTTTATTTATTTCTTCCTTCCTTCTGTGAAAAGGTTTTAATAGTTGGCACATTTCTTGGAAGTAAAAAGCTCTCTAGTGAAACCAAATGGGGATGTATGTTTGGTGAAATTGAGGTTTCTGCTGAAGCTTTAACGGATAATGTGATACGGTGTCAGACTCCATTGCACTCACCTGGTCGTGTACCATTCTATGTTACCTGCAGTAATAGGTTAGCTTGCAGTGAGGTCAGGGAATTTCAATTTGATGAACATCCAACCAAATTTTTAGGTCCTTTGGGTATTAAAATCTCACCGGAAGTTGAGGTCCGACTTCAAATGCGACTTCTTAAACTAGTAGACTTGGGACCTGACAATAAGTGCTTGAAGTGCTCTGTTTCTGGTTGTGAAAAATGTAAATTCAAGGGAATAATGTATTCCACGAGTGATGGTAGTGGAGTTTTTAAAGAAACTTTCCAGATTGATGGAATTGATCATATAAACCCTAGAGATATACTATTTCAGAGATTAATGAGAGACAAGCTTTATGAGTGGTTGATATACAAGGTTCATGAAGGAGGAAAAGCATCACATGTGTTGGATGATGAGGGCCAAGGAGTAATACATTTGGCAGCTGCACTTGGTTATGTGTGGGCTATGGCCCCATTAGTTGCTGCTGGTATCAGTCCTAACTTCAGAGACAATCGTGGAAGAACAGGACTTCATTGGGCATCGTATTTTGGGAGGTCAGAACCTATTCATGTTGCGAACTTTCCATGCTTGTATCTGATATTATCAGGACATTTTCTTCAACCAAAATTCATTTTGTAATTCCTGTATTGTTCTGCTTGATTTTCTCATTGGAGGATAAATTTATATTCTCTATTATACTCTTACACATTGTATGAATTTTGTTTCTCAAAACATGAATATTTTTCATCCACACTGGAAATTTGTATTCCTAGCTTCTTGTTGTTGGGGATGATTCTCATTGCATATCGTCTTTGTGCCCTTCTTTTTGTTCTCTCATTATCAGCACACAATTTTATGGGCTATACAGTGATTTATATAACTTGTGAATTAATCCTACTCTTTTCTGTTTCCTTCTCTCCAGAGAAGAAACTGTTATTGCTCTTGTCAAATTAGGCGCAGCCCCAGGTGCGGTTGAGGATCCAACGTCAGCATTTCCTCCAGGTCAAACAGCAGCTGATTTAGCGTCAAGTAGAGGACATAAAGGCATTGCTGGGTATTTGGCGGAAGCAGATTTGACTAATCAACTATCTGTACTGACTGTCAAGAAAAATGAGACTGGTAACATTGCCACAACCATGGCAGCTGACAGTGCTTTTCAGTCTGCTGACGATGACTCGTCTAATTTGACAATGGATGAGCAACACTATCTCAAAGAGTCCCTTGCTGTGTTTCGAAAATCAGCTCATGCAGCTGCTTCAATCCTAGCAGCCTTTAGGGCAAGGTCATTTTGTCAGAGACAATTAGCCAAAAGTAGAAGTGATATTTCAGACTCAGTACTTGACATAGTTGCCGATTCTTTGAGCAAGGTACAGAAGATGGGTCATTTTGAGGATTATTTACATTTTGCAGCTTTAAAGATTCAAAAGAGATATCGTGGATGGAAAGGAAGAAAGGACTTTTTGAAGGTAGCCAACCGCATTGTAAAAATCCAGGTATTTGTTACAGTGTATTCTACTACCAATACCTTGATCATCCTATCCTTCCAGATGATTTTCAAGACAAGTATTACAATCTGCTTTGAATTTACAAAATCCTCATTTTAATCCATGGTCCTTTTCCACTATCAACAAAAAGGAAAATTTTAGTGATGATTTTATAAAGTTAGGGGCTAAACTGATTGATGCTTATACTCTTTACCTTTTACTGAGCTGATGCAATAGGCATTTTCTCTGTATATGAATCCTGTGTCAATACGCCAGCTTTTAATTATTTTTAGTTTTAGAAAATTTGTTTAATATTTGTGATGAAGACAGTACTACATCTTCATTTAACAATATTCTTCTATATAGGCTCATATTAGAGGACACCAAGTTCGTAAGCAATACAGAAAAATTGTGTGGTCTGTTAGCATTGTGGAAAAAGCGATTCTTCGTTGGAGACGGAAAGGAGCTGGTCTGCGAGGATTCCGGGGAGAGCAGCCAGGTGGTATTGATGAGTATGACTTTCTTAGCGATGGGAGAAGACAGAAATCAGAAGATGTAAAGAAAGCTCTGGATAGAGTCAAGTCCATGGTTCGCAACCCAGAGGCAAGGGATCAGTATATGAGGCTCATCTTGAAATATCAAAAGTTTAAGGTAGTCACTATTTATTTCCTTTTGCTGGACATTTTTTTATGCCAGTGTGGTGCAGGTGGCTTTCGAGCCTTTCAGTCCTATGAAGTAGTGAATGGTTCATCTAGTTTTGGTGAATTGATTCAAAAAATATAATCAGCTCTTGTTTATTGAAAACAAGATTCAAAATTCTGATTGGCTACTTTCTTTTGCTGCTTGTTTTGGCATTGAACAGATTGATGATAGCGGAAGCAGTCAATCACAGCATGTTGTTTAGATTCCGAAGGAACCAGAGAGCACTTACTGTTTATAATAAAAACTACAGGTATACTTTTTATGTAAATAACATCTAACAGTTTCTAGTTTATATGAAAGTCCAGATAATTTGGAAGGTGGAAGAAAATTCCGAAAAAGGAAGGGGAGAATGTATATTAGTCGATATTACACTGTATTAACTTGTAGAATAATATACTTCTTATTTATATTTTGTTAGTTGTATGGAACTACAATACGTTTGTTTTATACAAATTTTGGTTGGTTCTTCATTTATTTAACTCATGTTTTGCCCTACTAAATTTAGGTTGTTCGGATCAACGAGACCAAACCAAAAAAACATTTTTGTATGTAGAGTTGAACAGACATTCAATACCCGTAAACCAAAATCCAAACTTACTATTAATTGATTCTATTCCTTTTTTTTAAGATAAATTTTCATGCATTATCTCTGAACTGGAAGTTTGAAAGCACAAATTCGAAGTTGTTCCAATCTATAAAAGTAATATTTGAAATTTTTTTTTTTTTAAGTTACATTTTAAAAAATTTAAAGAATATATTTTTCAAAAATTTGAAAATGATTAATAAAAATTTAATTATGAAAAAAAAATAGTGAGATTAATTTTGATCTGTTAGGCAATGATAAAAATATTAATAAGAGAATTTATTGAATTTTAAAACTAAATAGATAGATTTGATACCTTTTTATGTTTTTGTAATTAAGAAATTCGATGAATTTCTTTAGATAAATAAGATGCATAACCTATAAATGAGACCCATGGAAAGTTTCACTTTGCGTAACACTAAATAAGATAGAGCCAATTCATTGGTTATTAGATGATAAAATTTGCACAAGAGAAAAAAAAAAAAAGACTAGGTGCTCACTATTACAAGCCCAAAAGCACAATGTACAAAATTCAAGATGACAACCTGGAACGTGTCAACTCAAAACTTGAACAATATACAAATCAAATAATAGGTTAATTCGCTCCCCGAGGTGAGGGAGATAATAAAGGGGAAAACTTTTTCCAATCATTTCACCTTAATAATATGTTGATAATTTGCATATTATCGAGTAAGCCTTCCTAATACAAATGGGATATGCGTACATTTTTTCTTTGGCAAAATTATGTTTCTCTCTCTTATGCGTGTGAAGAGTGTATGTACAGTTAGTTTATTTAGCCTTGAGAATTATTACCAGCAAATTCGCGGAAACGAGAAGGCTCGTCGTTAAAACGAGAAAGACGTCGTTCGGGTTGAGACAACCTTTTACGGAATCCAACTGTACCCATATTTAAATCGCCTTTGTCCTGTAATAATGAATGGCACATAAGGAAAGGGTTCGTTATTAAATGGTAAGTAGTGAAAAATAGAAAGTTATGTAGACATGCCTTAGTCTTTGATGACTGTGGAGCAGGATGGGTATTTCGTGTCCCAGCTACAGTTTTCACCGCGTCATCCAATTCTGCAACCTTCCTCAAGAGATTGGTCTTGTCCATCTACAAGAAACCATTAGAACAAGATTTTGAATTAGAAAAATGATAGAATGACAACTTTGAATTATATGGGAAACTCAAAATCACAATTATGTCTTCTGACGTACCTTCAACATTTCATTCTGTGCACAAAGCAACTGATCTCGTTCTTGCAGTTGCTGCATTGCTATCTTAGTGGCAAATATATCTGCCTCTTTGGTTTTCAGTTCCAATATGCAACTGAGTCACAAATTATTAGTGAGAATAATGGAACTATGAAATGAAAGTTTTGAACCTTTTGCAGTTCTGAATAATCCAAAAATACTTTAATTACGATAAAGAACTTCCTAATCATGAGCTATTCCAAATTGAAAAAAAGTAACTACGACGTATAATCACACACGGAAAGCAGATTAGTAAGACATGGTTTCTGAGGTATACTAACCTCTCTCTTTCTTCAATGAGATCATTTATCTGCAGTCTTAGATCGAGGTTCTCTTGTTCCTAATAGAAAGAGATGGTAGGTAATTAAGACAAGCACGTGATAAAATATAATATACACCATGATTTTGGATCTAGTACCTTTGCAAAGAAATCTTCTCTGTGTTGCTGAGCTTCCTCCACTAATTTGACAATTTGGTTTTCGTCTATCAAATTCTATAACATACCAGAAGCAAAAACGTAAGACAATGAGAAATCACATCCATCAACTCCCACAATTATAAATGAATCTGAAACTTACTGCATAATCGGTAATGTCCAATTTTACACCAAGAAGGTCCCGAATGACATCATGAGTCATGTTTTCAGTAGCGGCCAGCCTTGTTTGTAGCATAAATACCTGATCCAATATAAAATTTAGACCACTTTGCATTGAGTAATTATCGTGCTAATTTTTCGTACCACTGTTACAAAATCTATATGAAGCAGTTTGTTATTCCTACGCCTTAAATTCTATACCTGGCCTGCAGCTTAGTTATCACTGGCTAACTGTTACAAAATTTGCTTTTAGAAAAAAAAAATATGCTAGTCCGTGAACCAAATAATAAACATTGCAAAATCACTGAGAAAGTCGTGTAAAAATTAAGGCATGGAAGAAAACAAATTCAACAAAAAAAAGGTGATATTGGTTTCGGTTGAGATGAATTATGAATGATAATTAATATGAAAATGATATCAATGAGTATTCTCCAATTGTCTAAAATGGTAAAGACCTCCTTTTGCCTGCTAGCTGAAAGTGCTTCTAGTTCTTCCACACGGAACCTTGCCGCTGATAGTTCTTGATCTTTCTCCTGATTCATCTGCTGAACAAGATTTGAAATGCACCTGAACGGTGAGCTCGAACCTCTTGTCCTTACTGAGCTTTTCTCAGGTGCTGGTGCCACTGCCGTTGAATTTGACATTTCTGTTTTCACTTCAAGGAACATTGACTCCAGGCACTTGTACTAACCAAGAAGGATAAGAGAAGCAAAAAGAGATGGGAATGTAAGAATAACAGTTGATACAAAGTTTCTGGTATTCAAAAAAGAATATTGTTTACCAAACTTGCTTTTCAAAACAATGTGGCCCAAAAAAAATAGCTGATAAAACATAAAATATTATTTTTGTACCTTCTGTTGGTACTGCATTGCTTGGGCTTCAGCATGCAACACAATTTCGGATATGTATTCTTTGCACTTTTTAATCTTCCAAAAAATATACAAAATGTCAGAGACAAAAATAGTATGATGCATAATACAGTTCTATTGTCTTGTAATGAAATATCAAGGGAGTCTGGGAAAAATACCTCTTTATCTTGTTCTGCATTTTCCTTTTCAAGAAACCTTATCCGACTTAGTGCTTCGTGAAGTTCCAGTACACTACTATGTTGCCTGCATAGGGGTTTTAAAAAGATGGACAGTGAAGAAATTAAATCAGATATTGAGAATAATTTGAACCAACTTTTCATGTAAAATTATTTTATACTACAATCTAATCTTGTATCTCCTCTTCATCGACTAATCAGGTTATGAGAGTGAAATTCTTTCAATCATGTGCGACAAATTGATTAGACTATACTATGAAAAAAATTTACACCTACAGTTGATCAACATTAAACTATAACACATATCAAGGAAGGAATAGCAGCTCTAACCTAGATATCTGCTCATCAGTTTGAACGTTTGTGCTTTCTGAATCAGCATTCTTGGGAAATCTGTCAACTAACAATAATCTTTCTTTCAAAGCTTGGAGTTCCATTCTTAATGAATCACTAATTGAACGATGTCTTCCCACCTCCTCATCCATTTCATGTACCTATGACCAATCCATTATAGTAAAAAAGAAGCTAATATGCAAAAGACCAGTTCAGTTATCCTATTGAGCATTAATAATATTACTGAAAAAGGTAGTGGTATTAAACATTAATAATATTACTAAGCTTCATCACTTTGAATTACTTACCAAAAGCTTTTCCGTAATCTTTATACAAGTGAATCATAGATGAAACTAACCTTTTTCTCTAAAACATTTATGGTTGACTCAAGCTCCTCAACAGAATGTTCCAGAATCTTGACTTCCTCTTCCTTTTGCTCAGCAATCAGCTTACTAGACTCTGACTCCTACAAATGATATTTCAGTTGCACCAAAGGTGGTTTCGCCAATAAGAATTATTTGAAAGTAACAGAATAATCAGCAAATAGATACCTGATGTGCTTCCATGGCAATAGCTTCCTTTTCGTCAGCCAAGGAATAAGCCATCTCAAGCTTAACAGTCAAGACACCAACTTCTTCATGGAGTTGGTCTCTCTCTATTATCACCTGGTTTAGTTCATCCTCAATGCTTTCAAACAAGGAAAGTGATTGGTTTTCCAGTGAAGCTGTCAAATTAGTAATTTCTTTTTCCAAACCTATAATCACCTCTCTGTGTTCATCCAATTTGCTTTCAGCTTCAGTTTTGTTGGCATATAAATCTTTCAGAAGCTCCCTTAACTCCATATTTTGATTAGCAAGATTCTCAATTGATTCTTCAGCAACTTTAAGCTCATATTTTGATTTAGTTAAGGCCTTCTCGGTATTAGCCAGAGAACCTTCAAGTTTTCTGTTTTGAACCAGTACATCATCAAGCTGACTTGCTTTATTCTCCAGTTCATACCGAACTTGGCTAAGAGAAAATATTAACTTCTCAGTCTGATCCTTAATGTCCTTGCTGTTAGAAGCTGACTCCTGCAATAGCCTAAAGTCAAAAAGTAAGCCCTCTAATAACACTTGCTTCCTCTCTAGCTCCTTTCTAAGAGCCATATTTTCATATAATGTGTTGACATTGGGCAAGTCTGGCTGCTCATGCACCTTCTGGATTAACACACATAGATCTGTTTTCACTGCACCTTCACTACCTGTATTAATTACAGGCTGTGCAACACTAAAGCAAGATTTTAGCAAATTATGCAATTCCCCTTGTCTTGCTGATGGCAAATCATGGTTCATACTAGCGCAGGCAAATTTACTGACAAGCTCTGATACACAGCAATTGTACAGAACAAAAGATACAAATCCTCCATCCACCATCTGAGAGCAAATATCTTCTACCAATGATCTCATATTATTCATAGAGTATAGCATCTCCTGCCCAGTCAGAAGAATATCAGAATACATTGTCAAAAATTTCTTCTCCATATCAGTTTGCATTTCCAAAAAATGCTCTTCTAGCATAGAAACCGAATTTGCCATCTCTATCAAACTGCAATGGATACTGTCCTTTAGTAATTGATTCTCTTCTTCTTTGTGACAAATTGAAGATTTGAGTTTTTTAATCTCTTCTTCTAAGCTCGCTCTCTCAAGTATCAAGTTTTCACCAGACTGCTTCCACATAGCAGTCAACTGTTTAGAATCTTCATATGCTTCCGTTAATGCATGCAGTGTAAGATCAGCTTCCTTCACTGTTGCATGAGCTTCCATAAATTTGGTTAAGAAACCATCATCAGGCCTGATCTCCCTATAACCCAATATCTGAGCAGAGGTAGAGAATTAAGAAAACATAAGAGACGGACCTATGTTCTTGTACTTTGTCAAGCAAGCAGTAAATTTAATACTTGGTGCATTTATTTCATATTTAGGCCACTAAATGGAAAGCTACATACCTCTCTGTCATTCTCACAACCTGCTTTGTCTTTCTGCAAGCTCAACTGGAAAAATGGATCCTCCCTTTTCAGTTCTGTCATTCATCATTACATGATTTAGTCTTCTCCAGTACTTTTCAGATGAATAAATACAAATACATGTGACATTTAAAAAACTGTATATTTATGAAAGTCAAAATGGAAGTAGTGAAATGATACCTTCTGAGTTAGAAAAGGATCCATCATCCAATTCTTGAAGGAATGCAGACAAACAAAGATAGAGTCTTTGAAAACCATCATATGAGGCATTTAATTCTTTACTCAGACAAGACACTACTGCTTCATTGAGAAATCGCCCTTCCATGAGCTTTCCTGTATTTGATGATTTGCAGTCATCAGATTGAATTACAGCGTATCTTTCAGAAGCAAAGTTTTCAATTTCATTCGATAAATCAGAGAGTGACGAACTATCAGTGCTCAATTCATCAGCATTTACAAGATCTTCATCCACATCAACTAATCGTAAGCTACACACATCTGCTTCTCCACTAATAAAATTTCCTATGACATTCAATCTTCTATTCACTTCAAGAAGTTGCTCTTTTATCTGATGCAGTGTGTGATGTTGTTGGTTCGCAAACTCCTCACGTTTGTTTGCATTTGATGTTGACAAATCAACCGTATAAGCCTCAGAACTTCTGTTATACATCCTTAAATCACTTATTTCTTTCCTCATGTCCCGAGTTTCCTTGACAATGTCCTGAATCAAGTCCCTGTAAGCAGAAGTAAGGTCTGAAACACCAGTTTGGAAAGCTTCTGTCTGAATTTCTGTATCAACAAAAGATACTTTTACAGCATTCTCCATCTCCAGTACCTCAAGTTTAGTTAACTCAACTTGAGCCATAAGATCATTCAGTATCAAATTATTTTGGACATCTTGATTCTCAGAAATAGTACAATTTCCAAGTTTGCCTTCAGGAATGGAAACATCTTGAACATCACCATTCACGTGAGCTACATTATAACAATCAGAGAGCCATTTTGCTACAAGGAATGCAGCATCAGCTTGTTTAGTTGCTTTACAAAGTTGATTGTTTTTATGATTTATTTCATTTTCTAGCATCCTTATCATATTAGTCTTCTCATTTAACAACAATTGTAACTCAATTGCCTCCTCAATGCCTTCATTCTTGTCTATGTGTTGAAATGCATTTAAGGTTACAGTTGCTTCCCTTAAGGAACTTAATTTCACCTCCATGTCCAATACCATCTTCTGTGCATCCTCCAAGCTGCTCTGTAGCTGCAGAATTGCTTCCTCCTTCTCAATATACTTTTTGACAGCCATGTCAACATGCTCACTAATCCAAGCATTGACCTGGGGAAATGAGCAAGAAATGTTTTTCACCTGACCACAAGCCTCTTTGAGAGATCTTGAACCTTCTAGAAGGAAGGTTGTCAGTTCCAAGATTGCTTTTTCCCAGTCCAAACTCCGTGACTTAATTTCCTCTTCTTTTTCTGCAATCATATTTCTTAACTCTGCATTTTCTTGAGCAGTGGTGCATAACCTCTCTTCAAATTCTGACTGAAGATGGGCAACCTCTTCCTGTAACTGAAGAATTGTATTGGTTGTCTCCATCTCAACCTCTTGACAGATTGTTTCAGTCTGCTGTTTTTGAGATAACTGTAATGTCCATTGCTCTTGATATCGGCCATTAAGTAACCTCGCTTCTTCAAGATCCTTGCTCATTTTTTTTAATTTTGCCTTTAACTCTTCGTTGTTGTTATATTCATTATCTTTAGCAAGCACTACTGAGGCTCCCAATGCTTTTGCTTCTATTTTATTTGCTAGAGTATCCTCAGCTTCCCTTGTAGAGGACGGAACTTCATCTCCAGAATCACTTCTTACCGACAATGTCTCAATCTGTAAAATTTTACTTAATATGGTGAACTTAATTATAAAACAACAAAATAAACATGAAACTCGGTTCCCAAAAAAAGATGAGCATGAGAAACTATTAACCATTAAATATTTCTCAAATACAGATTTAGAAATATCCCTTGCCATGGGAATTTTGGTTAATGGATAATGGTTTAAGATATAAGGATATTTGCTCAACATGAGGAAAATTGCTTGGGAGATGAATATATCTTCGTATATTTGCATACATTTCTAAGAAATTTTGCTTTCTTTGCTTCTTAACTTTATTTCAAGTGATGAAATTGCTATAGATTTTGGTCATATTGAATATCCACCTATGCAGTAGACATAATACCAGATAAAAACTACCACAATATGCACACAACACAACTGCATTAATGTTAAAAAATCACTATCATAAGCAAAACAGACTAAAAACTGAAAAGTTAAAAATGCATTCTATTTTATTCTTTCCTCACCAATGAACATTTATCTGTCTTTAGAATTTCATCAGCATGCTCAAAAGAAGAGTTCACAAACTGCAAGAATGGAAAGAGTTAAACATGATAGACCAGAGGTTCAGCAATGTCTTCACAGGCATTTCCAGTATTTCTTAAGTTATGCTCATATAGACTTAACTTGATTGTAGTTCAAATATTTTCCCAGCTCTGCTTGTAATTTACCCACTTCTCTGCAACATAAACAATGAATAAGAAATGAAGAAAGTTGTTAGTGGTCTACCAGCTAATAGTTTTTAGAATTGCAACGCAATAATAGTATCATCAATACAGACTATTTGCAATTATGCTATGGAGAGAAATTGAAGATACAAAATCATTTTTTTATAGATCTAGACAACAAGTCTCATGTTTTCCACAATAAATGCATTTTTCATTTGTTCTAACTCCAAAATGTCAAACAATAAAAACTTGAAAATTAAATACAGCTTCAATAAATTAGCATTGAAGTTATAGATTAGCATACAAGGAGACCCCAGAGATGAAATAAGAATGATGAATGAACTTTTCAAGGAATTTGCTGATTAGGAGCCCCATATAGAATAGAATACCAAATTTCATATTAATAATGATGGTGATAATGATGACATATTTAAGGCAACTGTCTACCTAAGCAATTTAGAATTCATATTCTGGCATTCTTCTAGCTCTTGTGCAGTAGCAGTATCCTGAAATATCAAAGACCACACAAAGTGAAAACAGAAAATCTCAGATAGCACTATTAATAGGGCATAAGTAATAAAAGAAGTAAACCTGATTTACATTTTTCATGGAGAATGTAAATTTCCCCTGGAGATTGACAAGGAGCTGAACATTAAAGAAATATACCAAATATCAGAAATCCAACCCAAACGAAAGTTGATATTTATCTTTCAAGAGAGGGAGGGACAAATTATGGGATCTAACCAACCTGATCACGCAATTCAGATAGTTCAGTCAGCAATCTTTCCCGCTCTCCGTGCTCATAGGACTTTTGAAATCTGGTGGTAAGAACTGATGTAAAATGAGCCACTGGCATCCAGGAAAAGATTATAACTTAAGAATATTAACTGTCCACACAGCTTACAGTCGAGGTTGTTGCAAAAGTCTATCATTCTCCAAAGCAAGTGTGGATAATTCTGAATTTTTATCTATTTTCACTTTAAGCAACTGAATCTCCTCCTGCAAAGCCATGTTTTCCTCCATGAGATACTTCTCAGCTGTCAGTTTCCCATCTACCAATAACTCAAGTTGATTGATTTTCTCCTTATAATGCCTCAGCATACTTGAAGTATGCTCAATATCCTCTTCTCTTTGTCGAACCTGCCAAAATTGATGTTACTTTAAGCCCATGATATTAAAAATATTTGGGCCTATTCACATAACTCCCAGAAAAAAATTCTGGGTACAGACTTTTGGTATGGTAAAATTATTGTCAGGTTTTAAAACGTGGATATGTTTTGGAAGGCTAACTTTTTTGTCAAAACATACTCACCAAACAATTTCTATGGTCTATTTCAGCCTTTAAATTCTGGATTGTAGTTTCTGCCATTTTTTCTCTCCTCAGGGCACTAACCAAAGCAGCTTTCATGCATTTGATCTGCCAGATATAACAGCTCTTACTTTCAGTGAATCTTGTAATAATTATTATGTAATAACCCTCGACGATTTCACACAACTCATAATACAAAAACTTCACCATAACTGCCATAAACTAACCTCTTTTCTTGGAATGAGTAGGTTGTGATCTGGTGTTGCTCTTTCTCCCAAAGAGTCATATCCTTCTGACACTTCACTCGATGTAAACTTCTCGGAGTTTGGCTCTAAATTTGATGAGGTAGGAAAAAATTTATTGTTCATCAGAAAGGACAGTTGACCCTGTTCGAGTTTAGTACATGCCTCAGCTAAGTCAGCCCCAAAACTTAGTATAGTTTTGTCGAAAATCTCCCATAATTTCAAAATATTTAATCAAATACCTTCAATTGTTGAATCTGCAACTGCAGTGCACTTACATCACCAGAAGCATCTTCATTCACTTTTGCCTTTTAGTGTAAGGAAAAGAAAATCAATTAATTCAGATATTATCTCAATAAAAAAATTAATATATACCACGCATTATGGTGTGTAATTCATACACACCCAAAATTTTTTAAAAAAAAAGAAATGCAGACATTTAAATAGGTGAGTACATTATTTTGAATAAGCTTGGCTCGCTGCGCAAACTTCAGAGTGCTTAGTGTTTCATTAGCACAGCTGCAAGAGAATAAAAGTCAAAATTAATGATATAAGAAAACAAAGAAACATCAAGAAGCATTCATTGTTCATTATTTAATTTTAAGCATAAAGTTAACACAAACCAAATTGATGGGCTGACATTTGCAATGACCATTGTCTTTGAATTTCCACCTAAAGAATCCTGCATATAAAGTTTTGGAGAGTACAATCATATTACTACAGAATAATGTACTGAATTGTATGTAAAATTAATGAAAAACTAATGTCAATTTTTAGAACTTGGTGTATCTAACCTGAAGAAGAAATGTAAGTCTTGAATCTCTGTACGGAACATGCCTAGGCTTCCCATGGGCTAAGTCCACCAAAGTCATTATGACCAAGCTAACAAAGCACTTAAGGTCAGCCATTTGAACTCAACGAATTGTTGTGACAGTGTTTATTAACATTCAACTGAAATATATCAACAGCAAATAAATTGATAAACAAGTCTGTGATAGTGAGTTACCCAAGTGTTGACAAAGATTTATTTATATTAGCTGCTTCTTTCAAACGTTCAGTATCTGCTCCAGAGCTTTTCTGCCTAGATGAAAATGCAAGTCAAGCCTGGTTTTCAAAAAGAAATAGCAACGGTTTATAAAGATTCTGATAAAAGATATTCTGTTACCTTTCAGAACCAGCCAAATCTACTAAATTTAGCCTAGCAAACCTAAAGTGAGTCATAGAATCTTTCTCCCATTGGCTTTCAATAATACAAGTGAAAACACTGTGAGACCGACTGCTTTCACAGTTCATATGAGTAGCAGCCACCTTCCTATTCACAGTGCCCTGTGTAATTATTTAGGAGAAGAAGATCAGATCAGACATGATCAAGCAGTGTAAAATATTAAGGTAAATTTAATGGTGAACCTAATTGAGCACAAAACCCAACCTGTAACAAAAGCCTGAGAACATCATAAACTGTGTCCACGCTATGTTCAGTGAGGTTTTCAACGTATACTCCCTTCTTCAAATCTTCTCTGAGCTACAGGGAGAATATTGAGTTTTAAACTCTATTATACAAAGCATTAACAATAACAAGTAAACAACAATTAGAGATAAGGCTAGATACTATAATTTGTGGATTACTTGTAGATTGGTTGATGAAGGCTCAAGAAGATCAGTTATTTGCTCATTGTATATCTCCAGAAAGGAACACTTGCAACTATATTTCAGCTTGTAATCCTTCCTACTCTCTTCTTCCTACATCATAAATATTCCATAAGAAAATCCAACCTTTGAAGCAATAGTCTATTCAGGTGAAAACACAAGCATTGTAATATCACACCGCTTTAATCCTCATAAACAAATAGTCAAAAACTCTTGGTGTGATCCCACTATCATCATGAAGGTATCCTTCTGTTTCATTAATCTCGCCCATCATGGTATATGTTTTACCACTACCCGTCTGCAGACAATCAGCCAAGCACAACTTCAGCAACAATCAAAGAAATACGTAACAGCTTGTAGAAAAGAACAAGACACTAAATCCCCACAAGTAACATGTACCTGACCATAAGCAAACATACAACTGTTGTAACCAGACAAACAGTTCTCCACCATGGGAACTCCAGCAACTCTGAACAGGTTTTCCTACACCAGTTCACCGCAATAATGACTAACTAATAAGCAACAATACTTAAATTTGATTTGTGTGCCCACATCAGATACATGTCTATCGTCAAATATCAATACTCTTAGCTACTCCCTAACATGTATTTAGGAAGTATCTAAGTCTTTACAAAACATCTAATAAAACTAAATGTGACATATTTAGAAACATATAGGCAATGTCCATCAATTATTTTTTTCATAGATAATCTCAAAAAAAGGATACAATAAAATTATTCTTATTTGTGGACAATAAGAAGTGATCTATGATGACAGCAATTATAATTTTTATTTTTATTTTTCATATTGTCCATGAAGTATATTCTTCATTTGGATTTGTAGAATTTGCAACATATTTACTATATTTACTATATATATACACTCAACAAACTTAGTGAATTTCCATACAGATATAGACATGTATCATAAACTTACTGCATCTCATAAATTTTAGAATAAATGTATCTTCTCATCGGATTTATTGCACCATAACTAATAATACTAAGCATGTGAAATAAACCATTTCCAATTCAGTGCTCTTTCTTAAAACTTTAAAAATTGAAACAGCATACAGAGTTTGTATACACTATTATATTGTATTTGTGACAAAGTGGAGACTCACCTGGGATAAGGTCTCGCATCCTATATGATCAAAAGTGAATCTGGTTTCAGGATGACCGCGCCACACCAAAGTGTGCGCGCTTTCCTGCTTCAAACACCTACCATGCCCTTGCGAAACCTTCTCCACGTTACTCAGCGGTCGAATCCTAATCAGCACCTGAAAACGCAACCTCAGTCACAAAACCGACGCGAGAAAAACCAATCCAGAATTCGTTCAAATGAAAACATACCTGCACGTTATGATCCGTCCAGAACGAGGGATCGTCTTTGAGCTCGAAATGCGGAACGTGGACGCAGAATTCGGTCTCCTTGGGGAACGCGGACGCACTCGGTCTTCCTCCGCCGAGAGAAACCCTGGAAGCGGTTCTAGTCGGCGTGCTCTGCGCCGAGTTAGGTTCGGAGTGCGACTTCCCGATCCTAGCGGAGAGCCTGGGAGTGGCGCTCCCGAACCGAGGCTGGCGAGCTGGTTCGAGTTCCTGACATTGAGAAGGATCCGGTATGGAGTGGAGTGGAGTTCGAGGAGGTGGAAAGTTGACAGGGTTCTGCGCTGCTTCCAATTCGTTCTCCTTCGTTTCGCTTAGAGAGTTTCTTCGAACGCATGTTCGATTCTCCTTCCACATTTTGATCTGATTCTGATTCTAAATTCGTCAAGCTCTTACTTAGCCACCAAGCTCATTTGTTTACTTCTGCTGCGAGATGGAATAGGAGGACCCGCCTCATTTCAAATTCAAGTTTCCAAAATTGTAGCCGTGCCCTTCAACTGTCTCTTTATGCTAACGTCACCTACAAACACCTTTTAAATTTCAAACGGGAGCTCCTTGGGTTGGTCCACTCACGCTGCTTATTACTTCCTCTAACGTTAAAGAGGTACCAAAGGTTACTTAATTGTAGTCCGTTGATGGAAAATAGTCATGGTTAGTGCTTTAAAAAAATATTATGCAACCTTTTTTATTTCTTTGCGAAGTACTCTCATGCTTTCTTATCGAAAAGAAAGAGAATCCTATGTAAATTAAACAAGTTTTTAAACAAATTCATGGTAAATTAATGTTCTCTCCTTTCTAATTATATATTAGTGTTTATTAGGATTTGTTGGTTGTTTGAATATTCTCCAATAAGATGTATTATTCTTTTGCCCGTTTTTCAAAATTGGTTTAGAATTACCTTTTAAGAGTTTAAACCATAACGACTTAAGGCAAACTTAATCTTTAGTTATAATCTAAAGTATATAGCACTTGAGACTATTAAGTGAAGGGTTAATCGCAAGAAAAATACACAACCCTCAAACTTTTAAGTGAAAAATTTACAAAATAAGGGTAAAAAATTTATCCCCTAAGGATTAGAATCTCATCCTAATTTAATGTCAATAAATTAGGTTTTCTTTGCCGTCTCCAATGGTCAACCGGTTGGTAGAAAATAGTCAACCTTTATATATATATATATATATATATATATATATATATATATATATATATATATTATTAGGCATATTATGTTTTACGCAAATAATGAAAATATTTTTTTTCAGTATAAAGAAAAGGATACATTAATATTCTAAAGAAGAAATGCACTAATTACCCGTTTAAAAGTAAAATTAAACTCTTTTGATATAGATTTCAAATTTTATTATTTATATATACATAATGGCGGGATTTACATTTGAGTTTTATGTTATTGCGTGTCATTATTGTTTTCACCATATATAAGAAGTGGCCTACAAATTTTAAAAGCAGTTATATAATAATGAGTATCAATTTGAACTTATATTCGTGTTTTTGCTACTTTGCCATAAACATTTATTCAGCGTTACAATCTCAAATAAAAAGTTGTGGATGGTAGTAATAAAATTTTAAACTGAGGTAATAAGAACGAAGTTGTGTAAGCAAAGGAATAGATTACAAGTTATTTATTATAAAAACAGATGATAATATATATGCAGTCTTTACAACAAAAATTTAAAAATAATATATATATATATATATATATATCAGTTCATGTCTATTAGAATATTAATCTACTAACTCATTTGTAATAAAATTAGTAATCAATCCAAGTCTTACAATAATTACTATAATATCTTATGTTTTTTTTTGTTAGAAAGTAAATTTGAAGAAAAAGTGTAGAAAAATATTTTGGATTAGATAAATAGAATAGAAAATAAATATGAAAGTTTTTAGAATATTAATTTACTAACTCATTGGTAAAAAAATTAGTAATCAATAAGTCTTATAATAATTACTATAATATCTTATGCTTTTTTAGAAAGTAAATTTGAAAAAAAAAGTGTGGAAATATGTTTTGAATTAAGACAAATAGAATATAAAATTAATATGAAAGTTTTGTAGTGATGTTGTAATATGGTGAAATTTGCAATATTCTCAAGTAAACTAATTGGTCAATTATATAGTAATACATTTTGCAATTTTATTTCACTTTATAGAAAAACTCATCTAATTTCAACTAGCATCAGTCCTACAACAATTTAACAAAATTACATAATACTAAAAGAATAAAGATTGATTAGACTACTTGTGAATTGGAAGTTATAAACTTAATTCTTGTTATAGTAACAAAATATGTTTTGATAAAATCACAATTCAAAACGCAGTAAAATAAAATCAGAGAAAGTTTCAAGATGCTTAAAATAAATTTTTAATATAGCTTGCATTAACTGATTTAATTACATATTGCATAGATTAATTACATAAAGATAGAGGACTTATCATCATTATCATAAATGTGATAAAAAGCTTTCCATTAGATAAAACTAAATGGGACCACTATAATAAGTTTACATGTTAGATGAGTTTTCACTTATTTTATAAGAAGTTAAGATTAGAGCATTTAGATTGTGTTTGGATTGGGGAGTGACACTCTAGTTGAGGATAAATGAGAGGATTCACTCTAGTTTGGATCGGGACAAAGATGAGGGTGAATGAGTGGGGGAGAAAAAGTTTAGTGAGTGAATGATCTTGTGAAAGTTGAAGAAAAAAGAGAGATGAGTGAAGAGAAACTCATGTCATAGTATGTGAAATACCATTGTGCCCTCCTTTTTCTTCACTTTTTTTGAAAGTGAATTGATTTTACACGACACCAGTGTCATGCACAACACTACATTTATTCCATTTCAGAGATTATTGACTTTGACATAGGGAATCTCTTTGACCACCATGAATGTGATGAATGCACTGCCTCAAAGTTGTTAGGTAATGTTGTTCATTCACGAGTTATATAAAGCATGGTTATAGGAAACATACACTGCATTTGAAACAAACATTTCATTCAAACAGACTTTTGCATGTTTGAGTGGCCTTGGAGAGTTTTGTGAGTTAGTAGAGTGCAAAGGTAGTGAGTTTGTTATTGCATCTTCGATCTCAAGTTAGACATTGTGTGAGTTTTCTACCGTGCCTAATTGATTACCAGTGGAAAAGAAGACATCACTTAATCGATTATGTCATTCAAAATAGTTGATAATCGATTAGGTTGAATACATAATCGATTATGTGTTGTTTTTTGAGAATATAATTGATTATTTGATGTGTGTAAAATATGAGCTTAATCAATTATGTTGTAGCATAATCGATTATGATTGTTTTGTAACCGAAGGTATAATTGATTATGCTTTTGAAAACTTTGACTAATCGATTAGGTTGTATTTTTAAGACATAGGATAATCGATTATGTTCATACTTATTTTTCCAGATTTTTCAATTAGTGTTTTGCGTAATTTTTGTTTTGTTTTTTTAATAAAATGTGGATTGTTTCCAAGTGTTGTTCGGATGTTTTTATTATAAGTTTAATCTGTTTAACTTATTTTATAGTAATTATTTATGTGAATAAGTTTGCAATCGACTTGAATATATTTGTAGTATAAGTTAAATGTTTTTTTAATTGAGAATTTTTTAGAAATTATTAGTTCATGTGTATTTCAATTTTAGATGTAAATATTTTATTTGAAATTCAATAATTATATTAATAAATTAATTATTCATATGTTCTTATAAGTTATTTATGTAATTTATTATTGTATTTAAAAAACAATATAATGAAATATAAGTTTTTATTTTATTTGACATTATTTTAAATTACAAATCTGCATATGCTTTTTGAAATTATTAATATTAATATAAATTAATTTTGTCTTATTAATCAAAATTAATAAAATACATTATTTAAAATTAGAAATATTAATATAATCATCAAATTTATGATATATTATTGATTATTGAATTCATAAATTAAATATATTTATTATTGCGAATCCATTTGAAAGAGTTTTTTAGAGTGTTAATTAAAATCCATTTTAAATATACAATAAAATTAATGTAATTATTGTTTTTATTAGTAAGGAAGCATTTTAGTATTAGTAAAAACACATTCAATTTTCTTTTCTATTTAACATTTGTTTTTAGATTATTCCTTTATTTTTTAGATGGTTTTGTTTACATAAGTAATTTTTGTTACATTTAATTGTTTATGAGAAAAAATAATTATTTTACTTAAAATTAATATTTTGTGTAGAATGGTAATATAAATTGCATTTTTTTAAGATCAATTAATACTTATGCGTATTAAAATAATATATATATATATATTAATTTAGATATTTATACAATTTCAAATATTATATACAGTTTCAGATATTAATTTAGATATTTATACAATTTCATATATTAATTAAGTCAAAATTGAATCCTAACGTTTGGATTATTAATTATTAACTAGAAAGAGTTATAAAAAGATTATTCAACCTTAAATAGTGCCCTAAAAGCTCTTAGCATTAGAGCGCTAGTTAGCATGGTCCTAATTTATTTTTTCTTGTACTAGTTATCCTGTACTGTAGGCATCCATCCACCAATTACTTTTTATTGTGTTTAAACAATATTAGTAGGAAATGTTCGCAGTTCCTTATGCTTGGGTGATTATATTTTATGCTACCCTTAGAAGTTTTAATACCTTTTTAATGATATCATCTAATTAGATAAATATTGAAAAATTTAATTTTTGCATATATTTTTATATCAATTTTTGTTATATCACAGTATTGAATTCATAAATTTATGTAATTGGTATTTTTTGTTTAGAAATATTTTCTGTTAATTAAATTTTAATATTGGAAATTTTGTTTGATTAAATTTTAATATGGGAAATTTTAATTTGTGTATATATTTATATTATTTTTTTATATTAGAGTATTGAAATGATATAATCATTTACATTAAAAATATTTATTTAAATTTTATGAGTTATTATAATTAGTTTTTAGGGTAATCGTACTAGTGTAGTTTTACACCAAAATGGTAATCGTATTGTATTGACACTTACCTGTAATCATGGTTCTCGATGAAAAGTTAAACATTACATAGATAACGATATGAATTCGGCGAGGCATTTTGACGAGGTAGAGATGGTAGATTTTGAGGAAACGATTGCAATTTATAACGATCTTGGTGCGACGAACATGAATTTAATTTCACAAATTAAAAAAAATACTCAAGGTGCATCAATGATGATCCTTTGTATGATTGGTTTTGGATTGAATTTATTATGTACGGTGCGTAATACAACCAACTCTATGATCGAGTTCCAACCACAAAAAGAGTGTCGCAAACAAAAATTGATGGAGTACTTGGTTCACACTGAACGATGTCCTGATATTATTCTCATGAAACCAGAAGCCTTCCTTCAATTATGTCAACAAATTAGGGAAATTGTACTTGTTAAAGAGCATATCAATCAACCGTTGAAGAACAAGTTACCAAATTTCTCCACATTATTAGGCATAATGTGAAGAATTGAAGTGTTTCATTCTTCTTCCATCGGCTTGAAGAAACAGTTTCCCGTCACTTTCATAAAGTTTTGAGTGCGATTTTAAGGTTGGAGGGAGAATTCTTAATTCAACCAAATGGTACTGTTGTAGAACCGCATGTCCTTAACAACAATCGATTTTACCCTTACTTTAAGGTTTGTTTATGACAACATTATTTTAAATTATATATAATGTTTTATTTATTTTGTGTTTAATTAAAATTATGAAATTTGGTTTACATTAGGATTTTTAGGGGCCATAGATGGCACTCATGTATGTGTTAAGGTCTCACGTGCTGATGCACCTCGTTTTCAAGGGAGAAAAGATTGACCATCCCAAAATATATTTGCAAGTTGTGTCTTTGACATGAAATTCACATATGTCCTAGCCGGTTGGGAAGAAACTGCCTCTGATTCAAGGATATTGAAAGACGCTTTAATACGAGACGATCCTTTGGTTATTCCATAAGGTTAGTTTTAGGTGTTTGGGTGTGCAAAACAATAAATAGGTTATAGTGGTCATTACTAACGCAGGTTTCCAAAATGTTTGTAGGAAAATACTATCTTGGTGATGCAAGTTTTATGTTAAAACCAAAAATAATAACACCTTATCGCAGGATTAGATACCATTTGAAAGACTATTCATGAAGAGGTCCACAAAATGCTAAAGAGTTGTTTAATCATAGACATTCGTCACTTAAAAATGTAATTGAAAGGACTTTTGGGGTAATGAAAAGATGTTTTCCAATTATAGCCAGTGGGACTGAGCCTCATTATGATGTTGATACTATAACAAAAATTGTTTTAGCTTATTATATTCTGCATAACTTTCTTCACGGGGTTGACAATGACGAGTCTTTGATTAAAGAGGTAGATCATGAATTGCTACAAGAAAATGTACAACCAACCCTTTCTCATGCTTGTGACAAGATTATGTAAACAATTAATTTGATGTAATAAAATATGCTTTATCTTTTGTTGCAATGTTTCTCCTCCTAACTTTATTTAAGTTATTTAGATGGATCACGCCAAGAATGTTGTTCCAGATTCATCAGGCGGTTATCAAGAGTTCACTAAGTGGACGGTGGAGATGGACTTAATTCGTCTAAATGAAATGGTTGAAGAGGCATGTCGAGGTTCCAGAATTGACGGTAGGTAGACCACTTAGGGATATACTAACATTGTTATAACTCTACACGATGCTAGACTATCGGCTTTTAAGAAAAAACATGTAAAAAATCGCCAAAAAAGACTCAAGGACAAGTGGAGGGAGGTACATGATTTGTTTGGTGGACTGAGTGGTTTCGCATGGAACCATACCACTAAACGTTTTGAAGTGGAGGATGAAGTTTGGAATGACTTGATAAAGGTACCTCCATAAATATTTTCTATAAGAAATACATTTAAATGCACCTTGTCTTGTACTAATATGTGACATCTTTGTAGGCGAAGCCATCTGCCGGAATGGCGTGTCAATCCCATCCGACATTATAACCTAATGGAGGAGTTATGGTCTAATGATAGAGCCACCGAAAGTCGGGTGAGGACAGGTCGCAAGATGAATTCACCTCCACACATGAGTAATTTCAGTGTGAACCTAGACAATAATAATATGGATTATATCCCTAACCAATCAAACTTTGAAGATGCAAATGACTACGTCCCACGGTCACCTGCCCCTCATATTCAATCCAGTGACACTCCATCAAACACTCCTTCTGACATACCCTCTAACAGTCTTTCTGAAACTCCCTCAAACACTCCTTCCATGCCTTTTGCGGGCTCTGCTGGCACATCCTCGTCTCGAGGATCAAAAAGAAAAGGGCCCACCATGGACGAAATTGATGAACATTTTGCTTTGTTGAATAAAAATATTCAACAATGTGTTTCGTCCATTAAGCATGGAAATCATACGGCCTTAGAGTTGATTGACATTGCTCGTGTACAAACAACCACAACACAAGGTGTAGCTACGGAAATTAGACGAAGAAACGACTTAGATGCTTAGCATGTACACCATCAACGTCGTCATGCATCATACTAGTACTTTGAGTCTGATATTTGGGCTATGCTAGTGGAGCTTAATATCCAAGATGAACAGGTCATGGATCAATGCTACGAGTTTTTATGTGAGCATCCAGTCAGAGTTAAGCAGCTATTTGGGATGCCATATGAGTGTCGCAAGACAAAGTTGTTTGCATTATGACTAGGTGTTGATTTGATGTCTCTGACTCCACGTTCATTTCATGTCTTTCACTTATATGTTGTGTTTCTATTTCATTTCAATTATTATCTAATTTTTTTGTGTATTTTGTTATTGGACACTTATTATCATAACTTCTATTACTCTATTTGAGGACTTATAGTATTGTATTTTCATTGGTAATGTAATATTTTGTTTATGAAGTTTTAGTGTTGTGTTTGATAACTTCTATTATTTTGTTTAAGATATTTTCATGAATTTTGTTTACTTAAAATTGTGTTTCATATTTGATGTCATGAACATTTTATTCTTTTTATACAATGTTATAATTGCATTATCTATGACATCATCATCCATGCAACACCAGAGAGCCATAAAGGTAAAGGTCCAACACATATGATGTGGTGCCTCCTACCCAAGGAACGGGAATTTAAGATGTTCTTGATTATTCAAGATACTTTAGTACAAAATGTCAGATGGTGATCTATGAAAAAATGTTTCACAGGAGACCAGTGTTATCACCAAAAGTCATGCATTTTCCATTTTTTGTTGCATTGGGGTTTCAATTTTAGAACCATATGAATTTCCTAGGATTACAACATTTCCTTATAATGAAACTTTCGTATTATGAGGACTTTGTGAGAGTATTTTATACAAATCTAAAGTTCACACCTATTGGTGACCTTTATATTGAGATTTGCTCAAACCGAAATGAAATAAGACAAATGGATTGGATGAACATTGCAAATCTCAGATATGATGGCGTTAAGTTAACCCTTGGAATGATCTCCGAGGGAGTAAATTTTGATCGAGCATTGACGTTATAATTGATAAGTTCCTAATTTCAGTAATATTTCATATTAAAATATAGGCACTTATGACGATTTATTGCTAATTTACATATAAAATAATCCCTAATTTATGAATGTATACCTTTTTACATTTTTTATGATCTTTATTTGAATAAGAGCATTTTATTCCCAAATTTGGTGTTAATTGCAGGTTTATAGGAGAGATTGAAGATTTGGATAAAAAAAATGAATGATTTGAGCTAAAAAAAAAGAAAGTTGGAAGATCACAGAATGGAGAAAAGTGCTGGAAAAACCAATTTTGCAACAGGAGATTCTCGCTCAAGCGAGAATTCCTCGCTTAAGCGAGAATGCGTCAGACATATTGGACCTTTTTATGTTTTATCACTTAGTCCATCAACGCGACACAAAAAGCAACCTAACCCTAGAAAATTAGGTTAAACAGGGGGCTAGAAGCTCAACCCCAGTGTACCAAATTGAGAGGAAAACACCATTGAGTGAATTGTAACCCAATTGGGAGAATGGAAGGTGCTAGAAGTATGCGTGGTTAACTCTACCCTTTGGGATTGAGAGTAATCTGCTTGAACTCTTATGTATTGAGGTGATATCTTATATATTATAATATTCAATTCTTTGATTAATTATTGGTATTGTTGTTTTATTTCTAAATTTCTGTGACAAATTAAGAATCTTAAATTTGGCTGAAATTATTTTTAGGGTTCCGACCTAAAAAACAATACTTAACATATTTGAGTGTTAGGAATAGACCTGAAATGTTAATTGTTATTAACGTCTGAGCTTCGTTCTTATAATTATGTGAGGGATCGATAGTTAGGGAACATTCTTAAGGATTTTATGTGCGAGGAATCGATATAAATGAATTTTATACGGGCATCAATTTCAATCAAAGAACTTAATATTAACATGTTAATCAAAATACATGAGAGTGAGAGAGATGAAACCTAATCCCTATTTTTCCAACTTGAAGCAATTAATTCTTTGTCTATTTTCTTATTAATCATTGTGAACACAATCACTTCAACATTCTTTTTAATTGTATTGTTTCATATTTAACGATTAGTGTACTTGATAATTCATTGTTCCTTGTGGGATCGATATCCGTCCTTAGGAATAATTATTACTTCTGACAACGTGGTGCACTTGCTGTAGAAAGTCATCAATCATCCATGATTTGTGAAGAGGTACAAGGTCAAAATGTCAGAAATGCAGGTAGTCTGAATATGAATGACAGACTATTACATTACACATAAGTGCACATGTTGTGCCCTCATGGCAGTAACTTCGCACAACTATTTAATGAAAATATTTTCATATTGTGGTGCATGAAAAATGATATATTGATTATTGGTCTCATTACATCATGCAACACATGCAGAAATGTTGGGATAACAACATGCCTCTATTGTATGGCATTTTGATAACATGGATCATGTAGGTGTATGACTTGGACTTGTCAAATGATGCAACAATAATGCTAGGATAGAATCATTACTTTGAGAAAAAAGTATGAGAAAATTAAATATATTCCGGGTCAATGGCGTTTGGCAACTTGATAGGCCTGACCAGGCAGACAAAGAAGATGATAAAGACATTAAATTGGCACAAGAATATGTTCAAGGCGGTCAACCTCAACCCGCAATCCCCCATCAAACCAAAATGTTAACACAAATTTGGGACAGGATAAAAACATCCAGGAAAGTATGAGGACCATGAATACACGTTTTGACAGGGTTGATCAAAGGATGGAGTGAATTGAGGATCGAATAAATAAGATTGAACATCATCAACGCCAATGATTGTATTATCATTATGTTATTGTTATTGTAATTTTTTTTTCATGTTGAACATTGATAAATTGTTATTGTTATTGTTATTTTTCATGTTGAACATTGATATATTGTTATTTAATACTCAGGTTTTCATGGTACTTATTTAGAGAATGATATTGCTTTGAATGCAAATTTTGTAACATTTTATTTATATTATGCATAAATCAAATTTAGGCTCCATTACCTTTATTGGAGAATCGAGAGCATTACTTCAGTGACCTTCAATGTCTGCATATCACACCTAATCATTGTCTAGTTGTACCGGTTGTGGTGTGCAAAAACGTTGTACTTTTACCCATGCGGATGGGAACACGAGTGCCTTCGTTGCATCTATTTGTGGTTGTAGAGATTTTGTTGTTTTGAGAACAACAACTGAAAAAAAATGCAAGAAAACAATTTTGGAGTTGTCCTAAGTATAAGGTAAAATTTATTCAATTAGGTTTGTTGCAAACTTAAGAATGTTATTTTAAAGTTATTCATTGTTTAATTTTATTCTTTTCTTCAAAATTACAAAGAAATTAATACTGATTAAATGTAATAACTTTATATATTTTTCCTTTCAAGACTATATAACGTTGATACTATGTTTTAAATACTCATTTATTATGTTTAAAATATATTAATTTTTTTGTAATAATAATAAAATCATTATTAATATTAATTTTATTATATAAATATATATATATATATAACATAATATAAATTAAATTAAATAATCATAAATAATATTAAAATTATTTAAATACATTAATTTAACTAAAAATAATTTAAATTAATAAAATGAAAAATAATATAATTATATTTTAATTTTTAATTTTATTTATTTATTTTAATTTTACATTCTTTTACTCTTTTATTTATAATTGAAATTTTTATTTATTTTAATTAACTAAAATATGCACAAAATTAATTATTAATTATTTTTTCTTTTTTTTTATATACAAGGATGAACTTGCACTTTTATAATTTACATCATTAAAAATAATTAAAAAAATTCTTACAACCATCACATACTTTAATAAATACTTCAATCTAAACCTCCTCAACTTTTTTCACAACTTTTTTCACACTTTCTTCTCACATCTCTCACACTTTCACTTCTCACACATCCTCAACTTTTCACTCTTCAATCCAAACAAAACATTAATTTTGAAATAAAAATTACAAAACATTAATGTTGAAATAAAAATTATAAGTTATCACTATTTACAATGGTATGCGGTACCTCTAAGCCTCTCACTTGTTTTTGGATATGAAATTGATTTTTCATGTATTGGTTTTTATATAGTGGTTTTATACTGATTTTCATATATTGTATGGTGTTGGTTTTATATTGATTTATACCAATTTTTATACTGGTTTTGTACGGCTTTTACACTGGTTGTTACATTGGTTTTTATACTGATTTTACTGATTCCACCGTGTTGATGCATTCAAATATCATTTTATTCATATAATACATACCGATTAAATGAGTAGTGGAGGTGTTAACGGAGGATTTAATCATTGAAGATTTAAATAAGTAAAAGCATTGTAAACATGTTTATGTTTGGATTACTCATTTATTCTGACTAGTTCCTACAATTTTTCATTCTTAATGTTATTTTGATGAAATTCAAAACATAATTTATATTATATTCTTAATATTATTTAAAAATGTGTATATCTCATTTTCCTACTTTTTGTTACAAATTAACATAAAAAACATAAATGTACGTACGAAGTATTCCTAAGGATTTTCACGGCAAACATCTCAACATATTTTTCTGGCCAGAGTTGGAATATAAATGCAGTGGACAATTCAATGCAATGGAATATAATAGTGACCTTTTATTTGCCACCAACAACACACAACAATCCCCTCATTTATCTGTATCCACCAACTGACTAATGTATAAGGACTAGTAGATGCAAAATGTAAAAATTATCATAAGAATAACCATGTAATGTATAAATGTATTTAGATATACTAGTATAATTGTAAATGTATTAATATATGAATATGAAGCAGCTACATTTGGGTTGAAGTAAATAAGATCTTATGTTTACTTTTCTTAAAAATAACTATAAGGCGAACCTAAATAACTCCAACTCATGGTAGTGTATATCGTATCATTATTACGTCCATTCCATGTAACTAAATATAATGACGAATGAATTGAATAATATGAGCTAGTTATAAAATTTAAATTCAACAAAAAAATATTAGAGTAAACAAATTTCAGATTGCACCAAAAACTGGTGCAAACAAATTACAAACAGTTTTCTTTCATTTCATTAAAATTTCAAATATGTTTAAATCAGTTAACTTATATGAATCATTGTTCTTTCCTAAAAATAATTAAATAAAAGATATTGTAACATTCAAGAGTCTCTAACCTCTATCAGACAAGACTAATGCTCTGTTTGGATTGGAGATGAGATTTGTGAGGAGGAGGGAGAGTGGATTTGTTGGGATTAAAGATAATGTGTTAGGTTGTTTTGATTGAGGGATGATAGTGTGGATTTATGAGGATGATTTATTGAAATTTGTGAGTGATGTGATAGTTGAGAGAAAATTTAGAAAATATTTTAAAGGTATAAAATATAAGTTTACAAATTTATCCTTATTATTAAAAAAATTTAAATAATAAATTATGATATTTTTTTTAATATTTGAGTTAATTAAATTTCTGTAATATATAAAAATTAGAGATATAAATGTAAAAATTGGAAATTGTTACATAATAAATAATTTAAAATTTAAAAATTTAAAAAAAATATAATATAAAATAATTTTGTATTAAATTAAATTATATTATTAAATATATTAAAATTTATGAAAATAATTATTATTATTGTTTTGTTGATATTATAATTTTATTTTATTATTTTTATTATTTATAATTATATGTTGTTATTAATAGTATAATTAAATGTTTTTATTACATAAATTTATGTAATATTTAATATATTAATTTTACATATTGTATATATATAACTATATTAATAATGATAATAAAAAAATTATATATTATATATATATATAATAATATTAATAATTATTATTATTATATTATAAAGAAGTTAATATATTTAAATTTTATTCTAATATACAAAAGATATTTATAAAATAAAATAACTATATTATCTTTTTATAATCAATATTATTATTATTATTAATTATTAATATTTTGTGTGAAAAATAGTGATTTGTGTTTGAATAACATGATAAAATTGGTGCAAAAGAACCCTAATCCAGTAGCCACATGTAACATGTGATATGCTCCTAACAATTGCATTTTGGAGGGGAGGAAGAGAAGAAGATGGAGGTGTGCAGAGATGGTAATGAATGCGGAGAAGGCAACGAGTAAAAGTGGAGGTGTTGGGTCTGCTTTCTCTTCACTAAACATAAAATCGATTTTCACTTTTATACAATCACCATGAGAATCGATTTTCATGACAAAAAAGAAAAACTAAAATCGATTCTCCATCCACTATTAAGCTTGTAAAATCGATTCTCCTCTTTGATTCAGTGTCTAAAAAGCTCAGTGTGTCACATATGCACAGTTTGAAAATTAAGAGTATTGTAGTAAATTATCCTTATTCTACGTTATCACACCCTCGCTAATAAGAGAAGAAGAAAAAATCATATTTACTTGCTCGTCCATCTACGCTCTCTCCTTCATATTACTAAATGCAAACAACGAAGATCTCCACTCGTCCATAGAGTATTAGCAGAAGCAAACAAAGCATAAATGCCCTTACAATTTGTTCTCGTCGGTTGACTCGCTCGCCAGTTGACTCGAACGACGGTCCCTGACCCTCCTATCTCCGCCTGAAAATCGAACTTCCTTGGTCAAAGAATCTCTCACCTGCAAAGACAAAGAGCGCCTTGACGGCCGTTTGCACTCCGACGCTTAAGTCAGTATTAGGGCAAAGAAACAATAAGTATATAAAGTAGTTTCAGTCTTAGCAACTGTGTACCTTGATAGGGCTCTTAGCACCCTTTATATAGGTTGAAACTAAAGTTTACTTGTGTTTTGTTACCCACGTCTAGGGTTCCTTGGAGAACGTCCATGCGCCGCTATTACACAATCTTAGCATAATCTGGCACATGGGACTTCCCTTAACTGAAGTGCAACGACTAACAGAATGGCCGCTTGGGTACCAACTTGTGCACCAAATCTCTGGCGCCATCTTTTCTGATGGAAGAGTGCCTTAATCCTTTGGAGAATTTTTGGTGGAATTTGCGGAAGCGCAATGGATGCTCACGGTTAAGGCTCTCCTAGGAGATGTGGCTGCCTTGGAGGTGCAAGTTAGGTATGAAATGTGAGTGGTGAGACCATCTCACTTTGGTAGAATGAATGTTTGAAGATCAATTGTCTATCCTAGAGAGGTAAGAGAAGACAAGTAGTGAGATTAGCACAAAATTGGCAGCAATTCACTATTAGATTAATCTTGCAATTACATGAGCCAAACCCTCTTATTTATAGTGTTTAGAGGGCTGGAAATTAAAATGAAAGTGGAGGGAAATTCAAATGAATTCCCTCTTAAAAAAATGGCGCCCAAAGAAGCACATGGGAGGGGTGTGGCTAGTTTGCATGCTCACCCCCTCTATGGGTTTTCTAGACCGACCTTGGTAAATTTAGAGGTTTTTAGAAACTCTAAGTTTACCTAGGTTGGTGTTTTAGGTGCCAAAATTAATTCTAAGAAAAATTACAAATAAAGTTCTTATGCTAATTTTGACAAGAAATTAAAGTCTACTATAAACTAGAGCTTATGACATTTGAACAAGTATAAGAACGTTTCTCTGCCATCAGTAACAACATTCCAATCTTTTTGGATCCTCTTGGCCATAACTCTAGTGGTTGGCCCAAATCTACCCTTTGGTGGGCTTGCATGTGGGCTTGTGCTTGGGCCTCTTCCCTCATCCCCTCCCTCTTGAAAAGGATTTGTCCTCAAATCCAATGCTTCTTCTTCTTCTTCATTATTAAGGGGATGTATTGTGGCTGGATAGTTTCCATCATCTCCTCCTTCTTGAGAGGATCTATCCTCAGATCTATAGGGTCGATCTCGAACAGCAGCCTTATTCTTGCTTTGACAACTATGCTCGTCCTCCTGGATCAAATGTCCATCTCTGGGAGTCATCAAACAAAGCAAATGAGTTAGTTTGAGAATTTGTATAAAAATCAATTTTATTAAGTTTCCATTCTTCTTGTTTGTCTATTGTTTTTGGCAACTTCTCATAATATTTCTCTGTTTGTTTTTAACAAATTCAGTTTTTGTTACTCCTTCCTTAGGAACAAATTCTTGTGGATTAGGAAGTGGTAACAAATCTAAAGGAGAAAGAGGATTAAACCCATATACAGCCTCAAATGGAGAAATATTAGTAGTTTTATGAACTACCCTATTGTATTCCAACTCAATATGGGAAAAATACTCATCCCTAGAGTTGTGGTTGTCTCTCATGATTACCCTAGACATAGTAGAAAGAGCTATATTTTCATTTTGACCATTCGTTTGAGGATGATAAGAAATTGAAAAGTTTAACTTAGTTCCAAGTTTTTTCAAAAGAATCCTCAAAAAATGGTCTTTAAATTTTGGATCTCTATCTAAAACTATGCTTGGAGATAAACCATGAAGTCTTACCACTTCTCTAAAGAAGAGCTTATCCACAACCATAAAAATGGAATCAAAACCTTTTGTTGTCCTAGGAAGTTCTAATATAAAATCTATGCTTATGTCTTCCCATGGAGCACTTGCAAAAGGTGAAGGAGCATAGAGTTCATGAGACATTGCCTTAGAGTTAGTTTTTAAACAAGAAATGCATCTATGGTAATGTCTTTGAACATCTTTCCTCATGGTTGGCCAAAAGAATTTTCTTTTTAAAAGCTCTAGAGTTTTATCAACTCCAAATTGGCCTATGAGACCTCCTTCATGAGATTCCTTTACAAGGAGTTTTCTATGGTTCCTTGGGGTATACAAAGTTTTCCTTCTTCAAAAAGATACCCCTCATACACATAAAATCCTCCTTGTGCTCTATGTTCACACTTAGCAAAGATGGATGCAAAATCATGATCTTCTTTGTAAAGTTCAATTATGTTGTCAAATCCAAGAATTTGGGCTCCCAATTTCGAAAAGAGGGCATGTCTCCTTGAGAGAGCATTAGCCACAATATTTGTACTACCCTTCTTGTATTTGATAACATAAGGAAATTGTTTAAGGAATTCCATCCATTTTACATGGCGTTTGTTCAACTTATGTTGACCTTCCAAATATTTTAAAGACTCATGATCACTATGAATGACAAATTCCTTAGAAACTAGATAGTGCTCCCAAGTCTTTAAGGCTCTCACAAGTGCATAGAGATCTTTGTCATAGGTGTGATAGTTGAGGGTGGCTCCATGAAGTTTTTCACTAAAGTAAGCAATTGGATGTCCACCTTGCAACAATACAGGACCTATGCCCACTCTCGATGCATCACACTCTAGCTCAAAAGTTTTTGCAAAATTTGGTAAAGCTAGAGTGGGTGCATTAGTGAGTTGAGCTTTTAGCCTCTTGCAGGCTTGATCTTGCTTCTCGGTTCAACAAAATGGAGTGTCCTTCTTCACTAACTCATTGAGTGGTGAAGCTAGACTTGAGAAGTTATTGTTTAGGGTTTAGGGTTTAGTGTACCTCTTCTATAAAAGCTTGTTAAACCATGAAAGCTCCTAACATCTCCTACATTTTGTGGTGTTGGCCACTCTTTGATGGCTTTGATTTTCTTGGGGTCAATATGTACCCCATTTTTGTTAATTATAAAGCCTAAAAATACTACATTATCAACATAAAAGGTACACTTATCAATATTAACAAACAAGCTATTGTCCCTAAGCACTAAAAGAACCTCCCTAAGGTGACTTAGGTGGAAATCTAGACTTTGGCTATAAACTAAGATATCATCAAAGTAAACTACTACATATTTACCTATGCAATCCCGCTTTAAGGATTCTTTTTTTACTATGCTTGTAGGAGGTGTTGTAAGATACTCCTCATTCTTTCTAGATTCCTGTTATTCTTTTTCAAACAACCTCTCACTTGGCTTTTCTATTTCTATCTTTTTTTTTCTCTTCTTCACTCTTACTAGTTTCTTCTTCTTGGCTACTATATTCATCTTTGTCCCTTAAGATCATAGTTCTTTCATTGGGACATTGAGATGCTAAATGACCCTTACCAAGACATTAAAAACACTGAATTTCTCTAGCTTGCGTGTATGAGATATGCTCGTATTTGGATAGGTTTAGGGAAGGTTCTAGAGATGTTTCTTTTATATATTCTTCCCCTCTTTGGAACTCATTCTTGTCATAAGATACAAAGTATGAACTTTGTTTTTGACTTGATTGTTTTCTCAAAATTTGTTTTTCAACTTTAATGTTAAGTTGAATCAAGTCATTTAAATCTCTATAAGGTAAAAGTTCAACTTTGTTTCTTATCTCAAGTTTGAGACCACTTAAAAACCTAGATATGGTAGTCCGGTTTTCTTCATGAATCCCCGCCCTTATTATATATAACACCATCTTTTGCCAATATTCTTCTACACTCAGATTTCTTTGATGAAGTATTTGGAGCTTGTCCATCAACTTCCTATTGTAATGTGAGGGAATATGGCGACATCTCAAGGCTCCCCTAAGGTCATTCCAATATGTAATGGGAGGGTCCTTGTGGAGATGTCTATCTCTTTTTAGGACAATCCACCAATTCATAGCATTTCCTTGAAAACTTAAGGTGGCTAAGGGTACCTTTCTTTCCCCACTTACTTTATGGCAAGCAAACAATTATTCTACCTTCATTTCCCAATCTAGATATGTTTCAACATTTTCTTTTCCATAGAAATGAGGTAGCTCTACCCTAATCTCCTTTGGGTTTTCTTGTCTTTCTTTTCTAGCTCTCCTAGGGGGTGGTTGATAATAGTCATTAGTTTTAAGGTTTCGTTCCCCAAAAGAATCATTCACCCTTTTAGAACTAGATGCCTGTGAACTTCTTTTAGATTTATTAGAGTATTCATCTCTTTCTTTAACCATTTCCAGCTCTTTGATTTGTTCCTTATGTTCCAATTGTCTATATGAGAGTGATTGAAAGTCCTTTGCTACTTGTTTTAAGAGAGTTTTAATGGACTTTATATCACTTTCACTAGATTTAGAAGAATGAGCTGACATGATTAAAGCTATGTGTTGTAAGTATGTTACCCCAAAAAAAGACAAGGAAAGTAATGAAGGTAGCTTTCCAGGAAAGAGAGGTGGATCACTAGGATCTCTTAAGTACCAAGTCTTTCCTTGCCAAAACCTATCCATTAAGACTTATCACAAGGTGGATCACTAGGATCTCTTAAGTACCAAGTCTTTCCTTGTCAAAACCTATCCATTAAGACTTATCACAATTTTTTTTCTAAGTAATTTACTTAGATCACAATTAAGAATGAAAACCACAATTTTATGCAAGAAAAATGCAAAGCAATTAAACAATACAAAGCAAGTAAACAATGCAAAGCAATTAACTAAAACACAATTAAAGTTTGCTAACTAGAAAGCTTTAAAGCTAGGCGTATCCTAAGGTGAGACTTCTAGACACTTAAAGCCATTGAAGACACACTCACCGTCTAATGCGTAATTAATCCACTAATTAATCAAAGTTTAATGCAATTACAATTCAAAAGAAATACAATGGAAATTGGATTACAAAAGGGAAATTTAGAATTCCTATTCTATGCACTTCTGCTTTTTGGTACTCCTTCTTGTTGTGACTTTTGCTATTGACACCCACTCTTTCTGTATTTTTGTAAACTCACTTGCTGCATCACTCTTGTTCAACCTCTCAAGTATAATCAAATTAAGTCTTCAAAACAGCACCTACTAAGTAACAATGGACTCACCACAAAGGTTAATTCCAAACTTAACCAAGCACTACTTTTGAAAACTTTTACCAACAATAGAGGTCAACAAATTTAAAGCAAAGAAACAATTCAATTTGAAATTGGATAACAGCAAAGGGAGCAATAATATGACAACTTGAAAGAGTAATTGATCAATTTGACAAGCAAGAAAAATAAGGCACTCAACAAAAGGTGACACACAAATTGAACCTAAAGAATGACACTAGAATTGATTAATAAAACCAAAACAGTACTACTGGAATTTTGAAGCACAAAATGTGTGACTTAAAATAATTATGCTGAGCTGTATATTTTGAATTTGAATTTGAAATTTAAATCACAAACAGTTCAAGGTCTTAGCTAAATTTTGGCGTTGGAATCACACCAAAACAATGCACCAATTAATTGTGATAAAGTTTTCAAATCTGTTGCCAAATCACCGTTTCTGTTCGCGCCAGATTGCACACTTTCTGAATTTGATTTATCATTTTTTTTCTATTTTGAATTTTGACTCACTTATTTTTTTATTTTTTTTATAACACATCAACCTGTTTAGATCCAGAATTTCATAATTTTTCTTCAACGAACTTTAATTTTATAACCAAAAACAGCCAGCACAAAATCAAAAACAGAGGAAGCCTAATTCTGGAATTAAAAACAGTTTTAAGAAACTTCAAAAACACAATGGAATTGGTGTATAAGAATTTGTATAGATCTATCACACAAATATGAACTCAAATCTAAAAGAAAAAATGCACCAAAAGATCAAACAATTCAGATTATAAACTGGACTAAAAAACAAATCAAGAAACCAAATCAATCAAGAAAAGTACTACTAGGATTTGATGACAATTCTTGGAATCACATGACTTGACAAAATACAATTGGATTCTAAAATCGAAATGACTCAAACACAAACCATATGAACCAATTAAAATTGCAACAAAGACTCATATAAAGCAAAAACAGATCAGCAACACAGAACTATATGGAATCCTACACAAAATTGCACAAAGATTGCTCAAGAACAATTGAACAAGATGCACCGATTGAAATTTCCAAACAACACACCAATTCAAAACGAAAATTAAAAAACAGCAAGACAATATGGAAGGGATGAATCACAAGGAATTAAGAACAACACAAAATTAAAATCAAGAGAATGCACTTATCTCTTGAAGACCATAGCTCATGATACCAAATGATGGAAGAGTGCCTTAATCCTATGGAGAATTGTTGATGGAATTTGTGGAAGCTCAATGGATGCTCACGGTCAAGGCTCTTCTAGGAGATGTGGTTGCCTTGGAGGTGCAGGTTAGGTATGAAATGTGAGTGGTGAGGCCATCTCACTTTGGTAGAATGAAAGTTTGAAGATCAATTATCTATCCTAGAGAGGTAAGAGAAGACAAGTAGTGAGATTAGCACAAAATTGGCAGCAATTCACTATTAGATTAATCTTGCAATTACATGAGCCAAACCCTCTTATTTATAGTGTTTAGAGGGCTGGAAATTTAAATAAAAGTGGATGGAAATTCAAATGAATTCCCTCCTAAAAAAATGGTGCTCAAAGAAGCACATGGGAGGGGTGTGGCTAGTTTGCATGCTCACCCCCTCTATGGGCTTTCTAGACCGGCCTTGGTAAATTTAGAGGTTTTTAGAAACTCTAAGTTTACCTAGGTTGGTGTTTTAGGTGCCAAAATTAATTCTAAGAAAAATTACAAATAAAGTTCCTATGTTAATTTTGACAAGAAATTAAAGTCTACTATACATTAGAGCTTATGGCATTTGAACAAGTATAAGAACGTTTCTCTGCCATCAATAGCAGCATTTCAGTCTTCTTGGATCCTCATGGCCATAACTCTAGTGGTTGGTCCAAATCTACCCTTTGGTGGGTTTGCATGCGGACTTGTGCTTGGGCCTCTTCCATCATGTTCTGTGGGTGCCTTAAGTATTCATGTGTCATGCATGCAGTCTTCCCTTGGAAACCCTAACCCTAATGGGCCTTAGCGCCTCCAAGAATTATTTGTGTCGCGCCTGAATGCGCTATACACACCACCTGCATGGATCCCTCGCGTCTTAGGGCTTCCTCCCATCACTGATGTTTAACTGGTAACTGGCATAATTCTGGGACCTACCTTATGTGGCCCACTACAACTGTTCAGACCACCGATGTCCGATCTCTCCCTCTGTTTGCGAGGTCCGATGTCGATCTCTGACATCGATGTCCGAGGACTGGTCGATACACAATTATAAAATTAAGTTGCAACTGGTGTTTAACATATACAAACGCTAGGACACAACAAAATGCAAAGAGAGACTTATATGTTCCCTTCAACATACATCCTAGACAATGTTATACCATTGAACACACTTTCATAAGTTCCTCCAGACACCTTAATTTGTATCAAAGCTATCCCAAGAATGTCTAAATGTTCACCTATTATTGTTTGGGAAGAGAAATGCAGCAAATGCCTTTGAGTCAGAGGACTTTCATGTGACCCTAACTTGGTATTAAAATCCTTCATGTGACCCTAATTATGAATAATTTCAAATTGCTTTTAAATATTAAAGTTGATGATAAATATTTTGATTTCAATTAAAAAAAATCCAAAATTCTAGGAAAGTAAAAGATGTGATGGGTGTGATTGAAAGTGTAATTTTGTTAATTGATAAAAAAATAAGATTACAAATTTATACTTGTATTTTGAAAAATAGATATAATTTATTTACATGTGGGTTTAGTGTTAGTATTAAGGTTATATTTCAGGTTAGGATTATGTTTAATATTATGAGTATGGTTAAAGTTAGAATTATAATTATGATTATGGCTATGGTTAATTGTAACGATAATCTCATGTGTATCGACCAGTTCAACCTAGGGTGCATTGGTCAGTTACCGAGCCCTCACGTATAAGAGTTATATTTCAAGTTTCACCAATGACCATGGTCCAAAAGACCTATAAATATGATTTTTTAGAGGAATAATTTTAATTCTATTATTTATATTATTACTCATTACTACACTCACACTTTCTTACTTAAGCATCACATAGTTTTAAAGAGCCTTTTGCAAGTGAGCCTCTCTCCACTCCTTAGTGATTAAACAACTCAACAAAGTCCAATTCACATATGTGCTACCTGTTTCTTCACCTTAGATATTGTCCTAGTTCTTTTTGGTAAAAACACCATATTCAATGCTTTTAATCTTCAATTTGAATAGCCTAGGTCACTCATTTCTAGAACTACAATGATACCTCATTTCAAACCCACATTTCACTCATTTTTTACAATTGTATACAAAATACAAAATTTCACAACACTTTTGACAATAAAAGAATTCCTTCTAATTCACCAACATTTAACATATTGTTAATCCCTTGTATTTCACCAACATTTAACATATCACTCTTTTGAAGTCAATAACATAAAACACATTAAAAAAATTCTACAAAAACCATTATTGATCTTTATCTTTCACAATAGAGTTATTACCAAAAATCACAATATAATAAAAAAATCATTTCAATATAAAAAAAAATTATTTTTAATGATGTGATCACTATTATCCGTGTCTAGATACAATACCTTTGCCTCGTTATCTTTTTTGCATTTTCAACAATCATCAACAAGCTTTCAACTAATAACCATCTTTTCATACATATATTTGGTTATAATCTCTACACTTTTGTTTATGTTTCTATTTTCTATCAAGATGACTTACATTTAATATCAATAAAAGTTTTCTTTTATTTTTGTTTGTTAAAATTTAATTTGTTATATTTTTAAACATGATAAAAACCAGAATTTAGAAATGAAGAAAGTAAAAAATTACAAGGCCTACCTGATTTCAAAAAATAATTTTAAATTGAGTAACTTTTTTATGTTAAAATATAGTACATTGGTTTAAAAAATAATTTCATAAGTTTTAAGAGTGAGATTTAACATTTTGTATATCCCGAACTGAAGTATCAACAATGTTTAAATTCAAAACTTTATTTGAAAATATTAACTTCAAATTGATTTAAATAATTGCATTAATAATATAAATGTTTATATTGTGATCCAGTTAAAAAAATTATCTTAGGATAAAATTATCCACATAAATTTTTAAGTTTTAAGGATCAATTAAAATAAAATTAAGATTCTAGGTATTTGTTTAAAACAAGTATACTTTAACTATAAATTAGAATAAAATTAAAATTTAGATTGTCTGTTTATAAATGAAATAAAATTGGAATTGAAATTCATGACAATTATTTGTAAAAGAAAAAAAATTTACAGTCAGATATTCTTTAAACTTATTTTAACATGTAAGTTATATATTGTTTGTTATTACATCATATTACCTATATAATTTGTGTTAGGGATGATAAAAATGAAAATATTAAACGGATTAGTCCTTCACAATTTGTTAGTCTGAATTAAAAAACAAATATGATATTATTATTAGCACATTTATATTAAAAATATAGATTTATAATTTATTTTAATATATATATATAATGAAAAATACGAATGCTAAAGCGTTAATATGTAAAAGTAATAATATTTTTAATTCATATATCTAAAAATATTAATTAAATCGATTAAAGACTTAGAAAATATTTGCCTAAATATTAATTATCTAACAATAATAACATATATTAAAATTAGAAACAATTTATTTAAGAAAACTGTCAAGTTGATCTTGTGGTTCACCCTTCAAGCAAGGAACTAAGATTCACAACTGAACAATCCACTTTGTCCCATTTCCTGCTAAATTAAATCATCTTCTCATTCCAAAAGTGTGATAAATTAAAGAGAGTCGAATTTTATACCATCAAATTATAATCAATTTTATTATTTTTTTTACTAAATGTTTTGATTAAATATTATATTATTAAAAGGAGTTGTAAGAAAATACTTTTCTCCATTTATTAACAAAACTTAAACTTTGACAATTAAACAAGTTCTATAAAATTCTAGATGTGATAGTTTAAAAAATATATATAATAAAAAATAAATTTTTAATTAAATAATATGAAAAAATATTAAAATAAAAATATTGAGAGTTGTATGTTATATGAAAAAAAAGGATTGTTAAGTATTCGTTATGCCTACTCTGAACAACAAAGAATGAAGACAAGGCAATGCATCTCTTCGGTTTTGGTAAGCCATTTTGCAGGAATTGAGAATAACCACAGTTTCCCAATGTGAAATCTAAAAAAGAAGAATATCGACAATCACAAATTACACAAATCCCCTCTAGCAAAAGTGATGACGAGTCATCCAAGCCACAACAATGGTGATAGTTTTTCTGTCTTTATTGTTGTGTACGGTGGCTTTGAATACCCGTCGTCAAAAAGAGTGGAAAACAATTAAAATTAAAGTCTCAGAGGAGCCTCACCCACGTCTGAAAATAAGCCATAACAAGCAAAACTAGTAGGTACTGTCTCCAAACAACATTGCTCTGTCCTTTCGATATCATGCTTCCAGGGGCTAAGACCCAAAACAAAAACAAAATATATGTCAACAATTAACTAAAAACTAAAATCACATTAATGTGTTTTAAAAAAATATTTTCTATTAATCATATTTGAAACCGAAAAAATTAAGTAAAAGTATGAAACTCATCAGAAATTTGAAAGAAAACTCGTTATTACCCAATGTGAAACCAAAAAAGACAGTGAAGAAACACCATATAGTTGCTTACCGCATTGCCTTGTTGCATTAGCAAAACTGGAGCAAAGACATAGCAAACCTTCTGTATCAGTATCAAAGCCACATGTCCCACCAGATTTTTTGCAACTTTCACATCCAGTATCAGGCACACTGAAAGAAAGCTTGATCCCGTAAACCCAGTCCAAAGGGCCAACACCGTTCAAATTTTCCGTGTTAATCACACTTGTATAGTGCGTGCAGTCCAATATGTTCATGCTCATGAACTTCACAGTGCCGTAAGTGGTGAAGCAGCAGGGTGGAGAGCTGTTGGTCAACAGATGGAAGACCCTGAAGGCATTGCAGGCCCCATAAAGCTCGTCACACGTGTGGCCCGCGAAGTTGAAGCAGAGATACTTGTAATGGTTCAGAACAGGAGAGTCTATGGAGCAGTTTAGCAGCACGAAAACTGTGTCCTGTGAGGGAGGGATTATAGCGGATTGAATATCGGTCATTTGGAAGTCGTGGTGAGGTTGGAGAATGGAGCAAGTGGACATTGCAGGGTCGTAGACTACCATGGAGTTTTTTTCGTAGTCAATGGATTGGACTTTGTAAGAGCCTGAAGGGGTTTGAAAGAACAAGTCGGTGCTGCAGTTTAGCATGTGTCTGAACTGGGGTGCACCACACCCATCTTCTAGGCCAAAGGGGTAGTTTATGGGTATGCTGCCACATGAGGTTTTGCAAGGGGAGAGTGTGAGAGTGGGAATGGCTTGGAGCTGTAATAATAATGTTAGTAGAAGCAGTTTGAAGAGGGTGAATGGTTTTGGTGAAATCTTCATGCTAGAAATTAGAAGCTAGCAAGGTAACAGTGAGATGAAATCAATGGTAGAAGTGTTTGTATTGGATTGGAGAAAGGGGAAAGGAGAAAGGGTAGTGAGTTTTGAATGCTGTTTTCTTACAGAGAAAAAAGTGTAGAAATGACCGTAATTTACTCGCGTAAGTTTGAATGGCTTTTTGAACGTTGGACACAGGCTGGTTATGGGATCCACACGTTGAAAAAATGAGCAAAAGTGAAGCAGTTTTGCGAGGTTATTTGTGAACAGTCTTCTGGCTCCATCGGAATGCGTGGTTGTTCAATTATTATACTACGCGTCTGCACTGCAAAAGCTTGTGCCACCAATATAAAAAACCTAAATGAAAAATAAATATGAGATGTGTAAGAGTGTCAAAAATAATCTTTTTGTTTCCGAAAGAGAAATGATAAGCAATGTGAAATGAGTACTGAAAGTGGCAGCAACAGGGCTACCACAGTGGACATCGATCATTGTGCTGCTGTGCTCGTTTGGCTTTTCTGATCCGGTTTCAGTTAAACACAAGAGAAAAGGTTAAAGTTGGCTCAAATGATGTTTTATGTTAACGAAAAAGTGACTTTATTTGACAATGTTACCTATGGAGTGTTTGTACTAGGCTGTGTATCTTCAAGGGTACTTCTATTATAACCGTTAGTTTCAATTATGTCCGAGTTCGGGATCCAAAAATAATTTATTGAGATCCCATTTCTCCTTTGCTCTAAATTATACCTTTGAATTACTTATATCATAGGGGTATTTTTATAAAATAATAAACATAACGTGAAAAGGTGAATGTAATTTAGAGGATTGAGTTTTAAATTATCACCTTTTACAAATCCTTTTGATAGATGGGGTTAGATTTCACACCGGTGAATTCGGGTGTCTAAGACTTTTGTGGGTTTTTTTTAAGTGTAATTTGATTTTTAATTTTCGTAGATGTGCAAATTATTTTTTATTCTGGATTTGGGTATAAAGAGTATGAATTAATTATGAAAAAAATCGCAAAAGATTTTTATAAATTTCAAAAAATCGTATATGGAAAATGTGAGTTCTGTGTGCATATTGTTTTTCAGTTCAGTTATTTTTTTTAAGAAAACTTGTTATTTTTTTAAAATAATGAAATAATTTATCAAAAAATAATTGTGTTATTTTGATTTAAAAAATTATGAAAATTAATAAGTATGGTAAAACTCCAAATCTGATATGCTAAAAATAAATTTTGAAGCTTATCAAGTTCAATTTCATCCATTACAAAAATATATTACAAACTTTGACTTTAAATATATACTTTAACAACTTTTTGGATTTATGTTTAGAGATTTACGCTTTACCGGGCTACAATTAAATGTGCTTTTAAGATTTAAATTTGTTCGATTTCAGGATTTACTATTCACCGTTATCAATTTTAGGATTTTGATTAAAGTTTTTGGTTAAGGTTTTCGATTAAGATTTAGTGACTAAGATTTAGGGTTCTACCACTATTATTAATTTTCATATTTTTTTCAATCAAAATAACACAACTAAATCTTTCTTAAATTGTTTCATAATTAAAAAATAACAAGGTTTCTTTCACACACAAAAAATCATTTAACTGAATTTGTACACGGTAGATACGAGTTCAATACAATATGATATAAGTGAAGTTGTACATGGTAAATACAAGTTCAGTTATACAACATCTTTACGAAAATCATTTCTCACATACGATTTTTCTACAAATAATTTATGTACGTAATTTATACAAAACTCGTATTTACCAATGTATTGTTTGGTCGTGATCAGGTCCTTACCCAATCACTTAAACTATATCTCTTCGACCCTTTAAGCTTGGACCCAACAGACATGGTTCGACCTAATGAGGGCAGCCCAATGACCCTAAAGAGGTCGGTTTTGATAGATAACGAATACATTAACGTTACATGCTAAAGTAACAAGAAACATAAAACAACTTAAATATTTAAATACAACTGAATCAATTAATTAGATTCTTTCTTGGCACGAGCTTAGCAAAAACACACAACAGAAACAGTACTTTACACATGAACACCCCTAAAATAAAGGAGAATATATTGACAATTTATGATGTTGTTACTAACTCCTGAAAAAGGATCTACAAGTGTTATAAAAGGGTCGTAAGACCCCGAACAAAGGTAAGCATTATTTCATGCAATACACATTATACTAATATTTGTAATGCTCTCACTAATTTGATCGTCGGAGTTCTGTCAACAGGTGGAACTCCTCTCATTGTAATCTTCAAGAATCTTAAAGCTGCAATCTTGAAAGGTTGACCAGAAAACCACCTTCAGGACCCGACCCAAATTTATTGGCGAGAACATTTGGCGTCCATCGTGGGGCAAATAAAATTGATCGTGCTAACTATCTGAAACACTTATACACAAACCTCAATAGTCAAAGGATATGAGGAACACAAGGCAAGGAACACAAATGCCTAACAGAGATGAAGTCCCCGCCCTACAACAAATCACGGAGACGATGAAGACTCTTCAACAAGCTAACGAGGAATGTCGTTGGGAATAAGAGTGTCTACGAGAAGAAGCCTGAATCGAACAAGAGCATCTATGGGAAGAAGCCTGAGACGAACAAGAGCGCCTACGGGTGGAGACCCGAGTCAATAAGAGTGTCTCATGGTACAGGTAGACACTCCTGAAAAAGGATCTACGAGTGTTATGAAAGGGTCGTAAGACCCCGAACAAATGTAAGCATTATTCCATGCAATACACACTACACTCATATTTGTAATGCTCTCACTGACTTGATCGGTGGAGTCTTGTCAACAGGTGGAACTCCTCTCATTGTAATCTTCAAGAATCTTAAAGCTGTAATCTTGAAAGGTTGACCGGAAAACCACCTTCAGGATACAACCCAGATTTTTTGCCAAGAACATTTGGCGTCCACCATGGGGCAGATAAAATTGATCATGCTAACTACCTGAAACACTTATACACAAACCTCAATAGTCATATGGTATGACGAACACAAGGTGAGGAACATAGATGCCTGACAGAGATGAAGTCCCCGCCCTACAACAAATCATGGAGACGATGAAGACTCTTCAACAAGCTAACGAGGAATGTTGCTGGGAATAGGAGTGTCTACGGGAAGAAGCCTGAACCGAACAAGAGCATCTATGGGAAGAAGCTCGAGAGGAACAAGAGCGCCTACGGGAAGAGACCCGAGTCAATCAAGAGTGTTTCATGGTAGAGGTAGACACTCCTGAAAAAGGATCTACGAGTGTTATGAAAGGGTCGTAAGACCCCGAACAAATGTAAGCATTATTCCATGAAATACACACTACACTCATATTTGTAATGCTCTCACTGATTTGATCATCGGAGTCTTGTCAACAGGTGGGACTCCTCTCATTATAATCTTCAAGAATCTTAAAGCTGCAATCTTGAAAGGTTGACCGGAAAACCACCTTCAGGATACGACCCAGATTTTTTGCCAAAAACATTTGGCGTCCACCATGGGGCAAATAAAATTGATCATGCTAACTACTTGAAACACTTATACACAAACCTCAATAGTCATACGGTATACAGAGATGAAGTCCCCGCCCTACAACAAATCATGGAGACGATGAAGACTCTTTAACAAGCTAACGAGGAATGTCGTTGGGAGTAGGAGTGTCTACGAGAAGAAGCCCGAACTGAACAAGAGAATCTATGGGAAGAAGCCCGAGACGAATAAGAGCGCCTACGGGAAGAGACCCGAGTCACCAAGAGTGACCACCCGAGAGCTACATAAGGAAAACAATTTCAAAGCCATGCAGATAACCTCGGGGGACACTTGGATGACGCCATACGCTCGATACCTGGCGGACAGACTACTCTCCTCCAAGCCCATGGAGGACAAAATTGTCAAGAAGAACGCAAGTCAACATACTTGTTGGACGACCACCTCCTTCGATACAGATATATTCACCCTCTCCTCACTTGCATAAGCGGGGACCAATGTGTGGGAATAATGTCCGAGCTCCGCGAAGGGATCTACGACATTCGCATTGACGGTCAAGCATCTATCCCTAAAGATCATCTGAGCGGGATATTATTGGCTGACATTGAAGGAAAATTGTATACGATACACCAAGAAATGCGAGCAATGCCAGAAACATGCAGGCTGGAGCCATGCACCTCCAGAGGAACTGCATTCTATTTCTAGTCTATGGTCTAATGAAAATCATCCGGCCACGAAACTTTCGACTAAGAAGATAAACGAAATCAAGACTTACTGAAGAGATTGTAAAGTCTTTTTCTTTTTCTTAGCATTATAAAAAATGTATAGAGTAGTTAGGAAGTTTAATGTAAATAGAAAAGAAAGTAGAAGATAGACTCAATTCCTCATATAACACTATTTACACTTTTATTTCCCTATCTAGCGCCATTTTGCTTTTGTTTCCCTATCTAGCACCATTTAAAAAGTAAATAAATAAATAAATTAAAAAAATGTTAATTTTAATTTTGAATGCATTAAAAAATATTTTTAATGTTTAAAATATTTAGAAATATAATTAATAAAGAAATAAGTTTTTACAAAATAAAAATAAAAAGTAATAAATGAAAAAAAATAGTTTATTTTTTTTTAAGAATGAAGAAAATAAAAAATTAAACTTTACAACAACATAAAAGTTGAATCTATAAACAAAAATTATTATTTATTTTTATTATTATTGATGATGTAATCATGTTAATTTAAAGTAAAAAATACGTGATATAATTATATAAAAAAAAGCCAATTAATATTAATTAGTAGTGGACATAGATAATATTGAAATGTTTACCCTAAATGCAAAATCTTAAAAAAAAAAACTAATGCAAATGCTACAGTTAATGCTTAAAAATGAGAAGAAGAAAATGAAAAAAATAAATAAATATAGAAAATAAAAACAACAACAATAAAAATAAAAACAAAACACAGAAATAAAAAAAAATGGCAGAAAAAAAAATAATAACTAAAAACATAAAAGATATAAAATAAAGGCAAAACAAAATAAGATAAAGATAAAATATATAAAATAATAAAATCAAAACCAGATAAAGATAATAGATATAAGACGATACTAAATAAGTATATATTGAACATAAAAAGGAAAATAAATGAGAGATAATCATTTATTTAATATTTTATTGAATGATACATTAAATAGTTTGTGCGAAATGAAACATATTTAATGACGAAAAGTGGACGATCCAGTAATGTTGGGAAGAGTTCTTTTTGTGTGTCCTGGTGTTTAACCATATGAACATTTTTTTTTTCCGATCATGTTGTTATCTTATGTCCCATATCAGTCTTTATTCAACTTGACTTAGACCTCTCTTTTGAGATTTTTTTTTTTATGGGCATAATATTTGACCACTGTATGTAGGTCAACACTCCCCAATATTATCTCTCTGTTCACTACTAATTAGAGTTGAACTTTTTTGATTTTTTTTTTCAATTTTCTTCATAAATTAGAGTTCTTGAGTGTTTTTGTTTTCATTTTTTAGTTCGTAAATTGCTGTTGGATCATTACCAATTTTCTTTGAAGTTAGGTTTAGAAAGCAAATCTAGTGGTGTGAGTAGTAATCCATATATGTTTTTCAAATTTAAAAAAACTCTGATGCATTTTCAGTCACTTTCATTTTCGTGTTGAGATTTTGGCGCGCTGTTTTCTGTTACGATTTTCTTGATTCAGAACAAATTTTGTTTGTGTGATTCCAAGTTCTTGAATCGGTGCGAATTGAAATAGAGAATTGTTGAACGGTGCACTTCCTATTTCGTGAGTTTCCAGTGACCTAAAGTAGTGAACGGAGTTTGCGTTTTTTCCGGCGACCTAAATCGGTGAAACAGTCAGTTTCTGCGTTCTTCATCTTGTTCTTATTTTTTTTGGAGCGATTTTGGAAATCTATGATTGGAATCGGTTTTGTATTGGGTTGTTAAAGCATTGAAGCAAGTAGTTGGTGCGAGTGCGAAACGGAGAAATTTCAGTGATGAAAAATAATAGGCTTGCGGTCTGTTCATCTTGAAACGGTGAAAGCATAATTGATTGGAGAAACGATACGATTAACTTCAGCGTCGGAGAATTAGATTCGTGATTTGTTCTTTGATTTAGCACATTCTCTGAATTGGTTGAGTTTTTCTGATTTTCTTTTGGAGATTCTAGAAATAACATATATATGTGTGGTAGCTAATTTATCATCATCTTGAATCTGTGATTTGAAGCTAATTGGTGCGAAACAATTTTTGTTTGAAGCTGACAGTGTTAAGTCTTAGGCTTTGTTTGGATGAGGGAGTGGAAATGAGGGAGTGGATTTGAGATGATTTGAAGGGAAAGTGTAAAGAAAGTTGGGTGTTTGGATTTTAAGGTAAATAGAGTGGAAAGTGTGAGGAAAGTTTATGAAAGTTTGTGAGTGATGTGATGAGTGTGATTGAAATTATATTTTTTTTAGTTGATAAGAATGTAAGTTTACAAATTTATTTTTATATTTAAAAATTATTAAAAATTAATTGGATTGATTTATTTATAAATTAAATAAATTTATTATTTTAACTTTATTTTTTATAATTAATATAATTATTATATAATTTTTTATTTAAAAAAATATATATTTATTATTATTATTTATATTTATTCTTATAAATAATTAATTATGTTATTTTATAAAAAATATTTTTTTACAGTTTTAATTATATTTTTATATTTAAATTATAATCTTATTTTAAATAAAAATAATAATAATTTTAGTTTAAAATAAAAAAAAAATTAACCTAAACTATAAAGCAACTTTCGTTGCAATTCTCTCCTTCCACGCGAAGAAAGTTTTAATAGGAAATCTCTTTTCGTTTTTCGTGTTTTATATTATTTAATTTTTCGTTTTTCGTTTAAATCAGCTCTTTTTTTTTTCGAAAAACAAACGGAGCCTTAGTAATTGATTAGTGGTGAAGTATAAAGCAGTTTGTGTATTGGAATTTTGAATGGATTGAATTGCAACTAAGGTGTTTGTGAAATAGCTTCAATGAAAAATTGGTGATCAATTGAATTTACGTTTTAGAAATTGGAAGCAAATTTTGAGGCGCTGCTGTTTGAACTGGTGGAAGTTGATTTTTTGAACTGCTCGAATTTGGCCATTATTATGTGCATTTTTCTGGTGTAGCTGTGCAGATTTTGGTGTTACACTGCAGTTTCCAATTTCAATTTGGAGCTATCTGGAATTGGCATTAAAATTAAAACACAACTACTGTAAATGTGCAGTGTTGAATGTGATTGAGGTGAAAATTTTGCGAAACATTGAGACACGCAAGCATATTGGTCCAGCAACCAAGAACGTGAACCAGAAAATTATATGCAGTAGGAGTTCACTGTTTTGATCAATTTTGGTTCAGATTTTTTTTTATTTTCGAAAAAAAATTGAGCAGTGAAGCTTTTGCTTAAAAAGGGTTAGTGCTGAATTAAAATTTGTGTTGGTGCAGTTTTCAATTTGAATTCGGAGTTGTCACGTTGCAGGGCCAATTTGATGAAAACGTGACTTGGCTTGAATATGTATTTGATTGTGGGACCCATCCCGTGATTGAATAATTGGTATCATTGGATGAAATTGTGGCACGTAACAATATGAATTGGTGAGCAATGTTCCTGATTTATTTTAAATTTTTAAAGCATATTTTGGTGGGTTGCAATTGAAAATTGTGGTGCGGGGTCCACCGAGCACGTAAAATTGGGCCAAAACTGTTTTGAACTCTACTTGGGCTGCTCATTTCTAATTGAAGAATTTTAGGTGCAGTAATTTTTGTGCCTTGAGAAATTGAACACAGCAGTAACGGTGCTTGTTTGATTCTATATTCTTAGTCTTTATTTTTGTTTTTTATAATCCAATCTAGAACCATTCCTAGAAATTCATTTGAGTCCCTACTAGAAATTAATTTAAGTGCCTACTTTCTTGATAACTTTTAATTTCTTATTTGTTTTGAATTTTTGGACAATCCATGAGTTTTTCTCATCTCTAATCTTTTGAGTTTAACTTTTTTAATTTTGAGTTTTTCTTGATTTTGAGTATTATTGATCTCTTGAGATGGAAAATGTTGATTAACATTGTTAGGTAGCATATTGGAGAAGAAAAAGTCAAGTTAAGGATGACTACTCTCGAGAGAATCAACAAGTAAAAGTTCAAAAGTAAGAGCTAAACACTAAGAGAAATTTTTAAATTTTGCTTTTTATATTAGATCTCTTGTATTTCTTTCATACTAAATACTAATAGTGAAATTAATAATGTGTGTAGACGGTGACGGTGTCTTAAAGGTCCACAGGTGTCAATGAGTCTCATCTAGGGTTCGTCTTGTTTTTAATTTCATCTTAATACGCTTTGTACTGATACAGTCCGTACGACTGACAGCACGCCTCGAACCCCGTCACTGAGCCGACTGAGGCCATACTACCTATATCCATAAGGTCGACTGACATCATGAGTCCACCTACGCTCAAGCAAGATCAACGAAGCTAACTCATCATTAGGAGCTAGGTAATACAACCTTAGTCACGGTCCAACTCCCTAATCCAGCCCAATAAGGAAAACCCACTAAGGTAATATAAATAGGCATAAAATCCAAGAACTAGGTGCATCATTATCTACAGTGCTCTAGCTACTGAGTGTCAAACCCCTTTGTTGACCTAAGTGTTTGCCTTCTACAGGTACCCTCCATTCGGTGCTCACGAGACGATCAAGAACCGAGGCTAGGAAGGAAAGGAGAGGAACGAGCAAGGAAGGAGGTTGAAGAGTAGCACGATCGACCCAAAGGAAAGAAGAAGACAAGTCCTCTCAATAGTTCTCTATGCCCCATCTTCGAACGAGAACAATTGGCGCCCACCATGGGGTCGAGAGAAACTGTAAAGAAACTCTGGTGGATGGTATCAATGCGTAGTATGGCAAGCGAGAGGATGATTGAAGCCGACCAAACGATGTTGCTACTGTCTCTACAAAGAGAGATAGCCGAGATGAAAAAGCGAAGCGATGAAGCGAACAAGAGGAATGGGTTGGAGATTTAAGCTCTCCACAAGGAAAACGGGGATATGAAGAAGAAGCTGAGGGAGGCTAGGTCGTCCATCGTGTCGACCAACCTTGTCGGCAAGTCATACACCTCCCCTCCCAGAGCAAATGATGAAACCAAAGATAACGCTCCCACTCAGGAGATAAACAGCGAGTCTTGTCGTTGCCCTAAGCAGTCGGTCCGCACGACTGGTATTATGGATTCAATGCCCCGACCTCCTTTCACCAACGCTATTATCGAAGTTCTAATACCGGATGGTGGGAGGGCTTAAATAGGGATCGCTACGACGGCACGACAGATCCGGATGAGCACATGGACGCGTACACAACGCACATGAGCTTGTACACCGCTGATGATGCAGTCATCTGCTGAGTGTTCCCCACATCTCTGAAGGGAAGAGCTCTCAGCTGGTTCACCAAACTCCCTCCCAACTCCACCGAAAGTTGTGCGACGTTGATGTCCAAATTCGAAATGCAGTTAGCCACAAGCCGTTTGCACCATATGACCTTTATTGCCTGGTTGGCATCCGTAAGGAGAAATGATAGTCTCTGAGAACCTTCGTCGACAGGTTCAACAAAGTGGTGATAAGCATTTGGAACCTCGGTCCGGATGTAGCCATGCACCACATGCTGACGACCTTGCGTCAGGGCCGTTTGCCGATAGCCTTTGCATGCAGCCAACCGCCAACTTGGACGAGCTCTGGAAAAGAGTCGCCAAGTACATGCAGTTAGAAAAGTTGAGGGAGTTTCGCAATCAGGCCCGGGCAAAAGCTGTTGGCGAGAAAGGGATGTAAGAGAAAGAGCGTTAGGGAAGGTCGACCAAACGAGGTGACAGGCGCAGAGACAACCGAGGCTGAGGGCCGAACGAGGAAGAATCCTGGACGAGACTCTCAATGTTGAGTTCATCCCTCCACTCGGGAAGGCATCCAACCCAAATAATGTCGATCGAAGGAAATGGTGTCGGTATCACTGAAACAGTGGACATTCTACTGGGGAATGTCAAGCTTTCAAAGACAAGATTGAGGAGCTCATTCAAGTCGGAAATTTGCAAAGATTCATCCAAGGCGGTTGAGGCACGAGACGTTCCCCCTAGATGGATAAGCCCGTGAAGCGTAGAAACCACTGTCCTTCTAGAGCAAGAGACGATTATCGACTCAAGCATCAGAAAAGGAGGGAGGACCCTCCAAAAAGAGAAGACCCACCAAAGGAGAACAGAAGAGGAGACCGAGAGGTTATCAACACCATCGCCGGTAGGTTTACCCGTGGAGGAAGCTCCAACAACGCAAGGAAGAAGCACCTCAGAACAACACATCAGGTGAACACTGTATCATGTTGACCGAGGATGCCACCAATCGCCTCGGGACAAGGGCAGACGAAATTCCTCCTAATAAGCACAACACCAGAAAAACAATCGATTGTTTTGCAGAAACAATCGGTTGTTTATACCAATTCACAAATATAAAACTGAAATTAAAGAGTTAAAGGATAGAGAGAATGCACACAGAGGTTTATACTGGTTCACTCTAAACCCAAAGCTACATCCAGTCTTCCCAAAAACCACTGGGGAATCTACTAAGCAATCAACCCTAGATTACTTACAACACAACCAAAGAAATGACCTTGATCCCCTCAAGACACACACTCCCTTTGGTCAAGCACAACAACACTAAGAATGTTGATATTGATCCCCTCAAGAACACACAACACTTCTCAGCAAACACACAAGGTTTCTTTCAAAGATACAAAGGATTACACTTGTTACAGAACAAATCTGAAATCAATACAAGATGAAAAATCCTATCTCACACTCTTTGATCAAAAGCAATCTCTAAGCAATTCTCAATTTTCAAAAACTCAATCTATGTTTCCGTATATAATCAAAGTTGTTGTGTGTTACAAAAATCTTAACAAACTATTCATTGCATTTAAAGATTGGTCAAAACATTAAAAACTGGAGCGTAAACAGTTAGAAAAACATTTAATGCTCAGTCAAAGCACAAAATAGTTTTCTGTTATGGTCCCAAAACAAACAATCGGTTGTTTCCACGATTCAATCGGTTGTTTTGGTTTTGACAGCAAGTCAACCATTGAAAACAATTTTCAACCTTTCTAAAAACACCTAAGTATAAAACAATCGGTTGTTTCGACAAAACAACAGGTTGTTTTTCACTTAGCTTGAAAAACACTTTTCTTTTAAAAGGATTGAAAATGCTTATGCTTTGGATTCAATCAAGAGTGGATTATACATAAAGTCTACCCCAGATCCTATCTAAAAGACAACTCAACAACAACAAGCACAACTAGCCTTTCATCATCCTTCAAAGGGTTTGGATTCTTCAAAACTTGAACACACTTGGTTCAACAGTTTAATGTAAATAGAAAAGAAAGTAGAGTGTAAAATAGTAAAAGAGGGGTGCAAATAGAAATATAGGCAACGAAGGCATGAAACTCCACATGTCTTCTCCTTAATGGAGAGGATTTGCACCAATAAGGTGGTGACACTTGTCACACTTTCATTTGAGAGGTTTTGATAGACTTTCTCCTATAAAAAGGAGTCTCTTGTACATGATTTTTAACTTTGATTTGAGTAATGAAATGTTGTCCAATTGAAACTTTTACCTGTTCAAAGTTCTCTCTAGAACATGAAAGCATAAAATTTAATTAAGACCCATCTACTATTTTCCCATCAATCACAACCTTGCATGGATTTATCTCTGATAGGTCCACCTAAATGACAACTTGCTCCTTAACAACCTCAAAACCAATGATGTACGAGCTCGCCACATCATCTTCTAAAGCACCAATGGTCTTTGAGAGATAAACCTCTTTTTTAGCTGAGCCCTCCTTCAAGTCGCTTATGTATTTCTCCAACTGTTTGACTTGGTTGTACAAATCTTCTTTCTCTTTAGCCCATCGGGTTGACTTTGAACGAAGGCGATCGACCTCAACATTCTCGACCTAAAGTCGACTCACTTGCTTTTGGAGATCGACACTTTGGTGAGCCTTTCTGTCTTTTGCCTTCTTCCTCTCTTTCGCATTTACGTTGACCAAGCATACTAATGTAGTGACTTTGCCAAGTAGGCTTTTCGCGTCGCTGCAGAGGCAATCATCATCAAACTCCTTCATACGAGTCACGTCATCCTTCAACAGGTAGAACGACTTGTCATGAGCTGAAAAGTCGAAGCTCGGGTCCCATAAACTTTCTTTCCCCCTCGAGCTGTCGACTACATATACTTGAACGGTCAGAACCTCTAAATCAAGAGACCAACCATCTGAGTTGGAGTCACGGAGGGGATTAAAACCTTCATCCTTTTCCTTTTGGCGACCAAAATTGAGGCACTGTGCTCGTCCTGATCGGACTGAATTCGTACATTGTCAAGTGTGGTATCGCCGACCACTATGGCTATTTTGTTCGCCATCATGTGTTTGATTCGATCAACGAACTGGACCTTACTGACTGAGGAGAGCATTTTCTCTACAAAAAAAAAAATGAAACAAAATACAAAATACAAAGTGTTTAAAGACAAAGTCAATAAAGTTTTAAAAGAAAAAAATTGTGATATACCAATATAAGCTTTAAGAGAACCCAGACGGTACTCTCTAGTCAAGATTGTCGACGTGTCAAACACGATCTTGAGGTTTTCCAAAAAGTCACACATCCTCGCTCCCTTGGGTTGATGAAGACCTAGGAGAGAGTGCGCCTACTGACCAAGCCCAAGCTCCTAGGAGGATGACTAGGAGCATGCCTCGAGACACAAGGCTAGGTTAGGATTCTCCAGCCACTACCTCAGCACCTAGTTTGCCCAGAGGATCACGAGGAGTAGAGCACAAGCCTTGGGTGTTGAGCATCAGTTGGTGTCTTTGTTTTTAATTTCAGTAGAATAGGGTGCCTTTAGCATAACGGGGGAGTGTGCTTATCACATGGCATTTTAGGGTATGATTTTGACCTAGTTTCTAGAACATTTAGTTTATAGGTGCGACATTGACTTAGTCAATGACATAACTGCACCTCTATGTGGTCATTCTCATCCTATCCTTCATTATTGTTCTCGAAGGCTACTTCACCTATAAATAAGATGTCTACCTTATTGTATTTCACATGTTATTTTGGAATAGAAAAATTACTTTGCACAAATCTTTTGAGGTGTTTGTGAGGTTTGAATTCTCTTGGCTAGGTCTTATCTTGAGTAGTGTGAGACTCTCAAGTGGCAACCCTTTACTCATCTTGGTGGCTACCACACCCCAAGTGGTGTGAACCATTCTCACCACCACTCCATAAGCTTCTCTTCCTTCACTCTTTTCAATTAATTTCCATTTCCATCTTTTATACATGTCTTTATCTTGAATTCTTGCTCTTGGTTTTGCCTTTGTTATATGCTTATGGTTCATCATTTGGTTCAGCCATGTCCACCATTGATGTTTACCTCATTGTCATTTTATTTCTACATTGCATTCCATCTATAACTTTATATTGATTTTTCATCTTTGCCTTTGTGAAGTGAACCTTCACACTTACTTAACCATTTGGTTAAGTTCGTGTTCAGTGGGAATCTTCCTTAGGTTTCACCATTACATTGCTAAAATCCCAACTCTAAGTAAAGTGTCACCCTAAAATGGAACCATCTAAAAATCTACTCACATCATGTGGTTATCAGAGCTTAGGTTCTTGAGCTTATTTTGTTTTGAGTTGATTTGGCACTTTACTCTTCTTGCACCTTTAATTGCTTGTCTTTACATTCAAACACCTTTAAATTCTTGCCTTTACATTCAAGCACATTTAATTTTAGCCCTTTACTTTCTTGCTTTTCAATTCGACATTTATCTTGTCAATAACTTTGTTTTCACTTTTGGATGATAAATTGTGTCTTCTTTTGTTCTCGCCTCTTTTGCTTTGAGTCATATGTTCTTTAGTATTCTAGGAGTCCTTATATTTTGCTTCTACATACTTTGCTTTTAATTGTGAAAGTTTAAAAGTAAATAGAAACTTGTTTTAGTATAAGTAGATTTAAGTTTCAAACAAAAGATTTCAAGTGATCAATTAATTTGAATCCCCAATTTTTTTGTGATAATTGGATGTCTATGAAAATATGCATGATCAAAACTATGGACATTTCATTTCCATAATCCAAAAACAAGTATAAAACAAAAGTAAGAGAAGTTGTGCAAGATTTTTGGTTCCAATCTTTTCAAAGAGAAACATTTCAAAATAGTGAGTTCATTTTGATTGGCAAATTGATTTCAACATTGTGGAATTTTTATCCTTTTGCCTTAACAATTTCTAAAGAAAGGAAAATTCCATTGTTAAAAGTTTTAGTAAGTATCTTAGAGTCTTTTTGTGTGCCTTTTCTTGCTTGTCTTTCTTTAAAAGTTTTGTCATACATCTTTTCTTAATCTTGTTTAGCTTTCTTGTTTTGAGCTTTTCTTGTTTGTCTTTTAAAATTTCCTTAAGTTTTGTTGTGGTCCTATTGAGATCAAGTGATAAGGGCTTTGTCCTTTTTCATTTGAGAGATTTCAATACCAAGTGAGATCTTTGTTGAGAGGAAAATTTCTTTTGAGTGCTTTGTGTATTCTCCTCTTTGTTTAACACAAGAGTAACGCAAGATTGGGGGAGAGTGATCTAACTTTTCATTGACTAATTGTTTGTTCACTTGTGCATTTTATGGCTCTTCCTTCTTCAGGGGAATCGTCTAAACCTCACTTTCCCCAAAAGGTTTTCCTTATGGGAGAGTTGGCGGCGACAAAACGGTCCTTAGCCCAAAAGGAGGAAGAAATGAGGCAATTGGATGATAGACTTCAAAGGCTTGAATAATCTCATAAAAGACAACCAAGAGGAAGGAGGTTAGAGCCAAGGAGAGCTTCAAGGAGCTATAATCAATACGGCAACCATGAGGATGATGAAGATTGGAGAATGGATGAATTTGGTGAAAGGCGCCAACATCAACACCATCCTTCAAAAAAATATTTTCCTTATGTAAAACTTCCTAGTTTTAGTGGGAAAAGTAACCCTAACATTTACTTAGGATGGGAGTCTAAGGTAGAGCAAATCTTTAATGTACATGACGTCCAAGAGGACCAAAAGGTAAAACTAGCCTCCTTAGAATTCTTAGACTATGCCTTGGAGTGGTGGCATAAGACTATAGTGGACATTAGGCTAAACAAGAGGTCATTTGTAGTCTCTTGGTATGATTTGAAAGAATGTATGTGCGCGAGGTTTGTTCCTCCTCACTACAGGAAGGAACTCTTGTTGAAGCTTCAACGGCTTGAACAAGGACCTAGTAATGTAGATGAGTACTTTAAAGAGCTTGCAACAATTTTAACTAAAATTGACATGCATGAAAGTGAGGAGTCCAAAATTGCTAGATTTGTAAGTGGATTAAGAAGGGAAATCCAAGATGTGGTAGAACTTTATGAGTATTCATCATTGGAAAAATTAGTTCACCTTGTCATCAAGGTTGAATCTCAACTTTCAAAGAAAACTCATTTAAAAAACTCTCATAATGATAACTACTACCAATAATCTTGGAAAAACAAAAACAAATCTTCTTTAAAAACTTTTCCTTCAAATTTTGTGAAAGATTACACTTACAATCCTAGAAATTCTAAACCTTCCACTTCTACACCTAAGTCACCCACCAAAACCTCAAGTAAAAAGTGTTTTAAATGTCTAGGTTTTGGGCATATTACATCTAATTGTCCTTCTAAAAGAAACATGATGGTTAAGGAAGGGGTTGTTATGAGTGATCATATCTCACAAAGGTCTAGGTCCCCTACCTCTTCTAGATCCCTAAGTGAGGAAGAAATTGAAATTCCATGTGAAGGAGACTTATTAGTAGTGAGGCGCATGCTAGGCCAAGTTTTAAAGCCTTTTGATGAAAGTCAAAGGGAAAACATTTTCCACACTAGGTGCCTCATTAATGATAAGTTATGTTCTTTGATTGTGGATGGGGGTAGTTGTGCAAATGTGGCAAGCACAAGAGTGGTAGAAAAACTTGGGTTACCTACCATCTCTCAAGCAAAGCCCTACAAATTTCAATAGTTAAGTGAAGAGGGGGAAATAATAGTAAACAAGCAAGTCCTCATAGCCTTTTCTATTGGTAAATATAAGGATGAGGTCTTGTGTGATGTTGTCCATATGGAAGCTACACATATTTTCTTTGGTAGGCCATGACAATATGATAGGAAAACCCTACATGATGGCCTTACCAACAAAATCTCTTTCACCTTCCATGGACATAAGATCACACTAAAATCTCTCTCACCAAAAGAAGTCCATGAGGACTAACTTTAAAATGAAAGAAAAAAGATAAAAAGAAAAAGAAAAAAAGACTTCTAAGAGAAGCCTTCTCATCTCATCAAAAAAGGTAAAAAAGGTAATGCTTTCACAAAAGTCTATTTTCATAGCTTTTCCAAAGAAAACCCTTAGGAGTGAGTCAGCGGTAGATAGTCCTAAGTGCTTGGAAAATTTGGTAAAAGAGTTTGAAGATGTGTTTCAAGATCCCTCTAAAGGACTACCTCCTCTAAGGGGAATTGAGCACCAACTAGACTTCATACCTGGGGCTTCTTTACCAAATATGGTAGCATATAGGACCAATCCAATTGAGGCCAAAGAAATTCAACAACAAGTGGAAGATTTAATAGCTAAGGGGTGGGTGCAAGATAGCATGAGTCCTTGTGCTATGCTTGTGATTCTTGTCCCTAAAAGGGATGGGAGTTGGAGGATGTGTACGAATTGTCGAGCTATAAACAACATCACCATTAAGTATAGACATCTCATTCCTAGATTAGATGACGTGTTGGATGAGTTACATGGGTCTCAAATATTTACCAAAATTGATCTTAAGAGTGCTTATAACCAAATCCGGATTAAACTGGGAGATGAATGGAAAATCGCCTTTAAGACCAAGTTTGGTTTATATGAGTGGTTAGTCATGCCCTTTGGTTTAACTTGATGGATTTGTGTCTTCTTCTTTGCGGTTTTTGAGTGAATTTGCGGAAGCTCCATGGATTGATGGTGGAACAAGGCTCTCCTAAGAGTTGTGATAGCCTTGGAGGTGCATGAGAAGTAGGAAAAGTAGGAGTGGTTCGGCCAACTCCCTTTGTAGGTGAAAGTTTGAAGATTAAAAGCCTATTTCTAAGAGAGTTTAGGCAAGGAGTGAGAATGACACAATTTTGACAGCATTTCACTATTCAATTAATCTTATGAATACATGACCCAAAACACTCCTTATATAGGACTTTGGAGGTCGGACTTGATAAGAGAAAATGAGGGAAAATTCAAAGTGATGGCACATGTGAGAAGTGGCACCTAAATGGAGGTAGGTTCTAGAATCCTTCCTTGTGTGGTTGGTCTAGAACTTACGCCCATTAGGTCTAGCTAATTGGAGCTGACCTTAGTTTAATTAGAAATGGGTATTTCTAATTAAACTTAGGTTTAGCCTTCTAAGTACCACTTTGCATGTTTCATCACAATTACAAAAAGATTTAAACTATGCTACTTGACAAAAAGTAAAAAGGTATTACACACTAGAGTTTATGACATGTAAAATGTGTCCTCTTGACCCTCTTTGACTATGACTCTAATGGTTGCCTCAATGTAGCATTTTGGTGGCCTCTCAAAGGGTTGGCGATGGGGCCTCTTCCATCATCCCCTCCCTCTTGAAAATGATTTGTCCTCAAATCCAAGGCTTCATCCTTGTCAAAAGTAGGTGGATGTATATGGCTGGATGGTGTCCATCATCTCCTCCTTCTTGAGAAAATCTATCCTCATATCCACAGTGTCGATCTCGGATAGCAGCCTCTTGCTTTGACAACTAAGCTCGTCCTCCCGGATCAAACGTCCATTTATGAGAATCTTCAAACAAAGCAAATGAGTTAGTTGAAGCAATTGTATAAAAATCAATTTTATGAAGTTGCCATTCTTTTTGTTTTTCTATTGTTTTGGGCAACCTTTTACAATATTTCTCTTTTGATTGTTGTATTTGTTCTTTAATCCTCTTATGTATTTTAACATATTCGGATTTTGTTACTTTTTCCTTAGGCACAAATCTTTGTGGATTAGGAAATGGTAACAAATCAAAAGGAAAAAGAGGATTAAGTCCACATACAACTTCAAATGTAGAAATATTGGTAGTCTTGTGGACTACTCTATTGTATGCATGCTCATCTCTAGAGTTGTGTTTGCCTTTTATGATTACTCTAGGCATAGTAGAAAGAGTTATGTTTTCAATTTTATTTTGACCATTCTTTTGAGGATGATAAGAATTTGAAGAGTACAACTTAGTTCCAAGTTTTTTCTAAAAGTATCCTCAACAAATGATTTTCAAATTTTGGAGCTCTTTTCAATACTATGCTTGGAGATAAATTATGAAGTCCTATTATTTCTCTAGAGAAGAGCTTATCCATAAAAATGGAATCAATACCTTTTGTTGTCCAAGGAAGCTCTAATATAAAATTTAGGCTTATATCTTCCCATGGAACATTTGCAAAAGGTGAAAGAGTATATAGTTCATGAGACATTGCCTTAGTTTTAGTTTTAAAACAAGAAATGCATCTAGGAAATGTCTTTGAACATCGTTTCTCATGGGTGACCAAAAGAATTTTCCTTTTAAAAACTCTAGAGTTTTATCAACTCTAATTTGGCCCATGAGTTCTCCTTCATGAAGAATTTCTCTTTTATGTGTGAAGGTAGTCTCGTTGATACAACCATTGTTCATGAAAATTTTAATTCTTTGCAATGGTTGTCTCAATAAGACATGACAAGTTTCTTTAGGCAGTACCTCACATAAAAATTTATCTTTGTAGATGCCTATAGATAACTTGACCTTCACTTGGTGATATCTTAGCACATATGTAAAATAATCTACTACATTTTTATCTATGCAAGCCTCTTTTAAGGATTCTTCTTTTGCTATGCTTGCAAGTGTTCCTTTACAAAAGGTAAGGCTAGGTTGTTCAACAAGAAACATATTTTCAAAGGTATTTCTAATTCTTTTGTCTTGTTGAATGACCTTGTGGGAAGGAACACTCTTCTCCCACGCTTTTTGTTCCCTAAGAGTCCTCTCTTTTTCTATTTTGATTTTTCTTTTCTCTTCATCCCTCTTTTGTTTCATTTGTATTTTATCTCTTACCGCTTGAGAATGTGATAAAGGATTAAGTACAAACTTCTTTTTCTTGTGGGTGAAGGTAATCTCATTGGTTAGACCATTGTGCAAGGTTTTCTTATCAAATTGTCATGGTCTACCCAATAAAATGTGGCAAGCTTCCATAGGTACTACATCACATAAAACATTGTCTTGGTAGTTACCTATAGAAAACTCGACTTTCACTTGTTTATCTACAATTAGCTTCCCATCTTCATTTATCCATTGAAGCTTGTAAGGTTTAGGATGAGGGACTACTTGTAGATTTAACTTTTCAACCAACCTAGTGCTACAACAATTGCAACATGAACCACTATCCACAATGAGAGAACATATGTTTTCTAAAACTTTGCATCTTGTGTGAAAGATGTTCTCTCTTTGTGTTTCCATGGTTACACTAGTTTGGTTGTTGAGGGTTCTTCTAATCATCAATAATTCCCCCTCTAAAGGATACACTCTTCCTTCATCTCCCCCTTTTTCTTTCTCACTAGGTTCGTCATCATCACTAGTGTATTCATCTATTCCTTTTAAAAACAAGGTTCTTTGGTTGGGACATTGAGCTTGCACATGTCCTCTTCCAAAGCATTTAACATCCCTAGTGTGAATGGGTGGAGTGAGCATATCTTTACCTAAGGGTTTAGGAGTCTCTTTTGGTGTTTCCTTAGATGTACTCTCGTCCCTTTTAATTTCTCTTTTTGGATAAGAGTTGGAGTATGAACCTTCCTTATGACTTGAACTTTTCCTTAAATTTTGTTGTTCAACTTTGATACAAAGTTGAACCAAGTTATTCAAGTCTTGATAAGGTAGAAGTTCAACCCTATCTCTTATCTCAAGATTTAGCCCACTTAAGAATCTAGCTATGGTGGTGGACTCATTCTCCCTAATGAAGGCTCTCATCATATAAAACTCCATCTTTTGCCTATACTCCTCTACACTCATTATTCTTTGTTGGAGTCTTTGGAGCTTGTCCATCAACTCCCTATTATAGTAGGAGGGTATATGGCGGCGCCTTAGGGCTCCCCTAAGGTCATTCCAATACTCTATGGGAGACTCCCTATGAAGACGCATATCTCTTTCTAGAGATGTCCACCAATACATAGCGTTTCCTTGAAAACTAAGAGTAGCCAGGGGTACTTTTCTTTCTTTCTTCACTCACTCTGGCAAACAAATAATTGTTCTACCTTCATTTCCCAATCTAAATATACTTCTACATTTTCTTTTCCATGGAAATGGGGTAGGTCTACCCTAACCTCTCTTGGGATCTCTTGTTCTCTTCTATCTCTTCTATTTCTCCTAGGAGGTGGTTGATAATACTCATTTATCCTAAGGCTTTCCTCCCCAAGAGAATCATGATCTTTAGAGCTAGATGCATGAGAACATATTTTTTATTTTATTTTTGAGAAATCTCATCCTTTTCTTTAGCCAATCTCAACTCTTTGATTTGGGCCTCATGCTCCAATTGTCTATACGAGAGTGATTGAAAGTCCTTGGCTAATTGTTTTATAAGAGATTTGATGGACTTTATATCACTTTCATTAGATTTTGAAGAGTGAGAAGACATGGCTAAAGATTTGTGTTTAAAAGTATTTTACTTCAAGAAAGAAGAGGAAAGTAGTGAAGGTAGCTTTCCAGGAAAGAGAGGTGATTCACTATGACTTCTTAAGTACCAAGTCTTTCCTTGCCAAAAACTATCCCTCAAAAACTTCACACAATTCTTTTTCTAAGTAAATTACTTAGACCACAATGAGGAATGAAAAGGCAAGTTTTATGCAAAAGAAAACAATGCAAAACAATTAACAAACAAAGCAATTAATCAAAGCTAAGCAAGTAACTAACGTAAACAATTAAGCAAAGCTATACAAGTAGTTAACGTAAAGCAAACTAGCTAAGCACAATTAAAGATTGCTAATCTACAAAGCTTTAAACTACACATTTCCTAGGTGAGGCTTCTAGACACTTTGAGCCTTTGAAGACACACTCACCGTCTACACGTGATTAATACACTAATTAGACAAAGGTTAAGTGTAATCAAACATAAGCAAGGTAAAGCTAATGTGGTTGCGGATGCTCTTTCTAGAAGACACACTTTGCTAAATGTTTGGGATACTAAATTTTTAGGATTTGATCACATAAAATAAATCTATAAAGATGACCTTGATTTTTCTCACATATATCAAGTGTGCTCAAAGGGAGGACACAAACTTTTTCATACATGATGGTTTTCTCTTTAAAGAGAAAATACTTTGTGTTCCCCAAGGGTCCTTGAGGCAATCTCTTGTTAGAGAGGCGCATGAGAGTGGTCTTATGGGACATTTTGAGGTAGCTAAGACCTTAGACACGTTGCATGAACATTTCTTTTGGCCCTACATGCACAAATCCGTACATAGCTTATGTGATCAGTGTATAGCATGTATGAGGGCTAAGTTTAAGGTGCAACCTGATGGTTTATATACCCCTCTCCCTATCCAGACATGCCTTGGGTAGACATTTCCATGGATTTCATTCTAGGTCTTCCCAAGACATCAAAGGGTATGGACTCTATCTTTGTGGTAGTGGACCAGTTTTCTAAAATGGCTCACTTTATTCCATGCCACAAAGTAGATGATGCTTGTTTTATTGCAAATCTCTTATTCAAGGAAGTTGTTAGTTTGCATGGGCTTCCTAGAAGTTTGTATCTGACAGAGATTTTAAGTTCTTAAGTCACTTATGGAGGACATTGTGGGGAAAACTTGGAACTAAACTCTTGTTTTCTACTACTTGTCATCCCCAAACTGATGGTCAAACAGAAGTGGTAAATAGGACTTTGGGTCAAATGTTGAGGTGCCTTATTTTCGAGAACTCAAGGGTTTGGGAAAACTTGATCCCTCATATTGAGTTTGCCTATAATAGGGTAGTTAATTCTACTACTTGGTTTTGCTTTTGTTATATGCTTGTGGTTCATCATTAGGTTCGTCATGTCCACCATTGACGTTTACCTCATTGCCATTTCCATTCTACATTGCATTCCATCTATCACTTTATATTGATTTTTCATCTTTGCCTTTGTGAAGTGAATCTTCACACTTACTTAACCATTTGGTTAAGTTTGTGTTCAGTGGGAATCTTCCTTAGGTTTCACCATTACATTGTTAAAATCCTAACTCTAAGTAAAGTGTCACCATAAAATGGAACCATATAAAAATCAACTCACATCACGGTCCAAGTCTTCAATACAACGAGCACTTTGGAAACGAGGATCAAGAGATAAATAAAGAGGGAAATTGTCTAACAAGGTCGGATCACAAACCGAAGCACGAACCTTTATGAAGCGGCCTTTGGAGTTTTTATCAAAGGATTGGAAGAGGGAAAGCAAACCTCTCCCAGACATGCTATTTAAATAGGCCCGAAGTTGTCTTCTAGAGCTTTTGAACTCAGAGAAATAAAATAATACATTTAAAGTTGGCCAAATGCCGAATTGGGAACACAAAATGACGAACGCTCGGATAAAAGCCTAGTTGTTTGGATGCAACTGGGCGAGGTCAACGTTGAGCTCGGTCAAGAGCTCCTTCTCAAAAATAGATAAGGGAAGACATAACCCGAGTTTGGTAGAAGGTCGTATAAAAGAAACAAAATGGCCCACTTAGGTCGGATGACTCATCACAACATACAAGCATCCTCCCCACACACTACGACATTAACCAAGTTTTCATCAGTTTTGCTCAAACCTCTAGATTCTCTCAACTCCCTAATCTTTAAACGGGTTGTAAAAATAGAAGTTTCCTTTATTAATTATTTGTTGGCCAAAGTAATCCATCTTAAAAAAGAAAACCAAAACATAAAAAAAAACAAATGCAAGCGTTTCAGAGAAATAATATAGCCAAATAATCCAGAAATAATATAACATAATCCAAATAAAGTGATAAAAATAGTAAAACCATCGTTAATAAAGTGCTAATGAGTAGATTAAAGGGTGAAGATGTACCTGATTTACGGTGGAGCATGGTGGAATGCGGTGGCATGAAGGCAGCGAAAAAGGAGTTATTTTTCTCTGAGTTTTTATGAAAACGGGAAAAGTGAAGAGTGGGAGAGAAGTTAAGATTTTTATTTTTTGAAAAAAAAAAGTTAAACGACAACTTCCCCTAGCCGTTGATGATAGGACACATGTCCATATCACAACGATGGGATGAACGTGTCCCATTGGATGACGCTTTGAAATGCGTAAACCAACCACCCTATACGCCAACGTCTTTTCATGTTAGGCACAGGCAAACCTCTTCACCTTATCCTGCTCGGCTTGAGGCTGGGGGTTGTGTACTGTTCGATCGTGATCAGGTCAGGACTCGATCACTTAAACTATATCTCTTCGGCCCACTAAACTCGGACCCAACAAACATGGTTAAACCCAAATGAGGGCAGGCCCAATGGTATTAAAGAGGCCGATTTTGACAAATAGCGAATACATTAACGTTACGTGCTAAATTAACGAGAAACAGAAAACAACTTAAATATTTAAATACAATTGAAACAATTAATTAGATTCTTTCTTGACACAAGCTAAGCGAAACAAACAACAAAGACGATACTTTGTACATGAACACCCCTAAAATAAAGGAGAATATATTGATCATTTATGATGTTGTTAATAACTTCCAAAGAAAGATCTATAAGTATTATAAAAGGGCCTTAAGACCCTGAACAAAGGTAAGCATTATGCCATGCAATGCACATCGCACTCATATTTTTTTTAATGTTCACATTGACTTGATCATTTGGGGATTGTCAACAAGTGGAGTTCCTCTCATTGTGATCTTCAAGCATCTTAAAGCTACAGTCTTGAAAGGTTGGCCTAAAAACCACCTCTAGGACCTGAGCCAAATTTGTTGGCGAGAACACCCAGATACGATTTATTTAAAAATTTAAAAAACCATGAATGAAAATAAATATTTATTCATAATTAATTCATATTCTTTATATAAAATTTGCCCAAATTCAGAATAAAAGAATAATCTACCCATTTATAGAAATTTGAAACCAAATCACAGTAGTTTTGGGAAAAAATTCGACTTTTGTTGTGATGAGTAGGCAATGTGTTTGGCAAAGGCTAGGTGAAATATTGGCAGAAAATGTTCAAATTATTTATTACTAGAACTTGGAGATGATATTGATATTTGTATAGAATCCAACACACTTTGCACTTCCCAATTCTCATATCTTTCCCCGGTAATTGTTGTGCAAGAAAGAGGTGAAGAACATACATACATTGATATGGAAAACAAATTCTAGTATTAACATATTAGATATAAACAAATCAAAGCTGCAAATATTTATTAATTCGATAAAGAAATTTTGGCACCTTATGCCATGTGTGTCCATACTATGTAATAACGCTAGAGGCTTGACATCTTTGAATCAACTACAGCACAATAGAAGACGATGCAAAAGCTTATGGTTTTCAAACTATAATGTTTTTTTTTTCTATTTGTACTAGTGAAGGTCGGACGACTGATTACATGTCTCGGTCCCCATCACTGGATCGACCGATATCATGTTCCGCTTCAATGGGCCGACCGACATCTCAAATTCAAGTACGCTCAAGCAGAGTCAGTAAAGTTAAGTGTACCAGTGAGAGTCGGACAACTGATTACATGTCTCGGTCCCCATCACTAGACTGACTGATATCATGGTCTGCTTCGATGGGTCGACCGACATCTCAAATCCAGTTACGCTTAAACAGAATCAGTGAAGCTAATCCACGATTAAGGACTAGGTAATGTAGCCCTAAATGTAATCCAACTACCTAATCTGGCCTAATAAGGAAAGTCACTAAGGTAATATAAATAGCACACATTCAAAGAATCATGATCATCATTAGGTAGAGTACTCTAACAACCGAATGTCGAATACCTTTACTCACTTGAGCGTCGAAGTACCTTTTGCAGGTACCCTCATTTAGTGTTTACAAGAAGATCGAGAGCCGAGGAGTCTGGATTACGAGAAGACCGAGGAATGGAGCGAGAAGAGGAGAGGAGAGGAGAGGAAGGAGCTTGTGGGGTGAGTAATTGAAGAGTAGTACGACCGACCGACATGAAGAAAGAAGGTGAATCCTCTCCCCAACCCTCATACGAGAACACTATTTGTCAAAGGAAATGATCAATATATATTGTTTCTGTTTCGATTAAATTGATTACTATTTGTAAAACTAAGAAAAAAGTTTTGTGTGTGTGATATTCAATTTGAGAGACATGGAGCTCAACCAATTTTTACAAATAAAAATATGTGTAATACGTTCGTTTGAAAAATATTGTATTCAATTTTGTGCTCATTTTAATGATTTCCAAATTCCAACCATTCATCTTATAAATATTATTATTTTAGATATAAAATAAATTGTTAAAAAATAAAATTACCTACTTTCTATGCGGTCAAAAGTTTTCAATAGAGTTAATGACTGCTTCTATCATGATTGATATGATTTCTATGGTTAAAAAACCTTATTTTATATTAAGATAATTTAAAAAAACTTTAAAACAGCATCTTTTTAACAGAACTATAAATTATAATATATGATTTATATATTTGTTCGTGAGGATTATCAACACGGGGATGTAGCTCAAATGGTAGAGCGCTCGCTTTGCATGCGAGAGGCACGGGGTTCGATCCCCCGCATCTCCATTTTGCTAACTTTATTATTTTGGAAAGTAAATTACATCCTTTTTTTATTCCTCTTTTCGGGAAAAGGCGGAATCTGCCGTATAAAATGCAGACACATTCCCGCCAATATGCAAAAGAGCGGGTGCGCAAAACTAGGGTTTCTGTTCAAGAACTGCGAAGCACCTTCAGCTGCATTGACCATGGCGGAAGACCTTACTCAGATCGCTCACTTGCTCAACAGCACCCTCAGCCCCGACGTCGCCGCCGTCCGTGCCGCCACCGACTTGCTCGACCGCCTCTCCGTCAATCCGCACTTCCCTTTCCACCTTCTCACCCTCTCCACCGGTATTAATTTCATTTCCCTATTCAACTCCTCCTTCCGGAGAGAAAAGAATCGTGACGGTTCCCGATTTGTGTTTTCCGAACAGGAGCAGAAAGTCAAGGCCAGAAAATTGCCGCTGCTACCTACCTCAAAAATCTCACTCGCCGTAATGTCAATAGCTCCGGCGAAAAGCCTTCGAACGTGAGCAAGGAGTTTAAGGAGCAGCTGATGCAGGTTCTGCTTCAAGTCGAGTTCTCCGTTCTCAAGATTCTTGTTGAAGTGGTATGCCTATAGTCATTTTCGCTTTTTAACTGCTTATGAACTGTGTTGTTTATATTTATGTGTTCTTAGGTATGTATATGTATATTTGAATCGTGACTGATGAGTGATTCTTTGGCTGCAGTTACGCCCCATTGTGATAGCTGATTTTGTTAAGCAGAATTTGTGGCCCGAGCTTGTGCCTAATTTGCAATCTGCTATTCAGAATAGTCATCTTATCAGCTGTTCAAACACTAAATGGAATACTGTAAATGCACTTATTGTTCTCCATGCTCTTCTTAGACCTTTCCAGGTATTTAAATTTTACATGTGGTTATGAGTTTTTGAAATTTCTGTTATTTGTTGTAGTTTGTGATATTCTGATTCTGTATTAAAGGAATTCTGGTCACTGATGATTTGTTGAAAAATTTGTTCTACTTGTTGAGCTGATGTGTATAAAGAAGGGAAAATAACTAGTCACTGATTTCTGTCTTGCATGTTCAATGGCATATGGAAATTCAATTTTTTAAACTGTAAGTGGATAAGATAAATGGTGGGCTTTGGTACTTTTACTTATGTTCAAATTCACTCCTTCATCTTGCAGTATTTTTTGAATCCTAAAGTAGCCAAGGAGCCAGTACCGCCACAGTTGGAGCTTATATCCAAAGAAATTCTTGTGCCCTTGCTTACTGTTTTCCATCAATTTGTGGAAAAGGTGTTGTCTTCTTATTATTCGCGTTCCTCACCTTTTTGCACGAGTTTCACTTCTGAGTGATTTAATGACGTTTGGATCAGGCTTTAATAACCTATGAGAGAGCGGAAAAAGAAACTGAGAAAGTCCTTCTCACTATATGCAAATGCCTACATTTTGCAGTAAGTATTGACATATAAAAGTCTACACATTAGTTATTTTCTGCATTAATGTAAAAATATCCAATCACGGTGGAGCTAAGCCTATTAAATGTTATTATCTGAATGTCATTCTTCAGTTACCTTCGGGCTGTATTGCTTGTGATGCATGTACTCTTGTGGTGTAACTTTACTATTAAATTCTGATAAGTCTACTGCACGTCTAAAAGTTGGCCTTTGATGCTATGAATTCTTGGTTTGTCAGCTTCAAGTGGAATGTATGGTGTCCTGATGGTAATTTGTCTCAATTCGATTGCACACTGACTATTGTCTTTTAATAATAATGAAAATTCAAGTGTGTAAGAGAGATAGATCTATTATTCTCCTCCAGTTTAGGTTACTATTGTACTTGTTGAAGAGAATTTGGTTCTTTCAGTGAAAAGGAAAATTTCAGTAAACGAGGCACCTTAATTTTTTCTCTTTTACTAGTTTTTATTTAGTCTAAGACTTCAGACTTAATTTTTTTCTCTGTTCTTGACATGCTTAATTCTTTTTTGGTACTGCTATTTAATATCCTTTTTAAATTGATGTTTCCTTTTCTTTTTACTTGACATTTCTATTTGTAGGTGAAGTCCTACATGCCATCGACATTGGCTCCTCTACTGCCTTCATTCTGTCGGGACCTAATGAGCATTTTGAGTTCTCTGAGTTTTGATTGTGCAGTCACTCAAGATGATGAATATTTGACTAGATTGAAGACTGGAAAAAGAAGTCTGCTTATTTTCTCTGCCCTTGTCACCCGGCATAGGAAACATTCTGATAAGTAATATGGTTCATAAAGTGTTTTTTTAATTGAATATAAGCTTTTTTTGTTATTATATATTGAAACATATGCCCCTCATTTTCAGGTTGATGCCAGAAATTATTAACTGTGTTTTAAACATAGTCAAGTTTAGCAAAAATACCAGTGTAAGATATTTCCATTAATTCTTATACTTAATAACTGGTTAGTTGGCCTGAGCAAGGTTATGATTTCTAATTTAGCTCTTCGTCAGCCAGAATTCTAAAATACTTACAGTGCCTTTCCTTAAATTGTTGTCTGCTCAGCATTGTATTTATTTTCCAAACTTTTTCAAAATCTTTAATTATCTTTACCTTGATTCTGGACTTGTCTTACCTAGATATTTATTGTTATCTTTCCTCATATTTTGGGCATTCCAAAATTTGAACTGTTATGTTCCTCTTGCAGCAACTTCCTTTCCTGTCAGAGAGGCTTATGTCCCTAGGTTTTGATGTAATTTCAAATATACTAGAGACTGGGCCGGTATGTTTTCTGCTTTTATTTTTCTAGTTTCAAATTCTTTGAATTCTGAAATATGTGAATATTTTAGTGAGCATTTTCTTCAAAATATTCATCTTTGACGGGGTTCAATTTAATTTTGTGCAGGGATGGCGGTTAGTTTCTCCACATTTTACAACTCTATTGGAATCTGCAATATTTCCAGCATTAGTAATGAATGATAAGGTCAGATTTAAAAAAAAAAAACTAACATGCATAGTTTTTTTTGCTTAAGTGGAATAAATTAGTCAAAAACTACTTATTATATGTTTTTTCTTGTTAATTTCTTATGAAAATGTTGATGCATAGGACATGTCAGAGTGGGAAGAAGACCCAGATGAGTATATACGGAAGAATCTTCCTTCAGATATAGTATGAAAATTGATCTGTTTGTCTTTTGTTTTCTTAATGTTAAGATATTTCTGACCTGAATTTATATTAGGATGAAATTTGTGGATGGAGAGAGGATTTATTCACAGCCAGAAAAAGTGCAGTAAACTTACTTGGTGTTATTTCGATGTCAAAGGTTATTACTTGATAAAGATTGGTTAATGTATGGCTTAGTTATTACCATGGTTCATTTTTGTCATTATTGACTGCAGGGTCCACCAATGGAGACGCCCACCAACAGTTTATCAGCTTCATCCAAGCGTAAAAAAGGTCAAAAGAACAAAAAAAGCAATCAACGCCGCTCTATGGGGGAGTTATTGGTGCTTCCATTTTTGTCCAAGTTTCCCATTCCTTCTGATTCCAATTTGTCTACGAAAATATTGAATGAGTGAGTTTTATGTATGCTTCACATGTTAAGTAAATTCAAATTATATTTTTAAGATCGATGACCTGATCTATGATAAATAAATACTTTCAATTTTTTAGTATGTTTTTGGAAGCCTATTGACAAAGCAATAATAGAATTAGCAGCATGAGTATGCACGTCCTTTCTTTTTAAATCACCCCCAAAAGGATATAGCTGAACTTGGTTCTTGTTTGATGTAACTTTTTGTTGAAGAAATATTTGCTTTCAAAAGCACTCTCAAAAAACTGCCAAAAAAAAAATATTTTCACAAATTAAGTTAATTTAATCAAACATGAGGCTAATCAATTGTGTTTATAGCTATAATGAATTTACACAAATGCCTTGTACGTTTTTTGTTTGATAATGCCTTTCACTTCTCTTTCTTTTTTCATAAAGAACTTTGATCTCTTTATTAAAGAGGACAAGGTTCTTTGTTGTGTAGGTATCCTTACCCTATAGTGGGCTAATTTCCTTTCTTTATGACTTTTTCTACATTTTCTTGTTACATCTTGAATTATGGCAGTTACTTTGGTGTTCTTATGGCTTATGGTGGCCTGCAAGATGTGAGGACATTTCTTCTTTTGTTCAACTATTCATCATTTTTTCTATGATAATGTACAAAAAGGAGTTTTAAATTCTACAATTTCTTGTACAGTTTTTGAGGGAGCAAGAACCTGAATTTGTAACAACCCTTGTTCGAACACGGATTTTGCCACTGTACACTGTAGCTGTGTCCCTACCATTTCTTGTTGCAAGTGCAAACTGGATACTTGGAGAACTAGGCTCCTGTCTACCAGAAGTAAGACAAAATGTCAATTAATCTCAAGAAAAAATTTGATTCAAATTGCTTATTAATATACTTTCATGTTACTGTATTGACAAAATGCTTTCAACAGTTAGTTGATCCCAAGTTGTTTTGTGTCTTTTCAGGAGATGTGTACTGATGTATATTCTCAGTTGCTTATGGCATTGGTCATGCCAGATAGTCAGGGCCCTTCTTGCTATCCAGTGCGGATTTCTGCTGCTGGGGCAATTACCACACTACTTGATGTGAGCTTTTATTTCTCTGATTTGTTTTGGACTGGGATGTTCTTACACTTTTCTCTTTCACTAATTTCAGTTCCTGTCTTCTTTTTCAGAATGACTACATGCCACCCGACTTTCTACCCGTTCTCCAAGTAATAGTCGGTAGCATTGGAAAGGATGAGAGTGAGAGTTCCATCTTATTTCAGCTTCTCAGTTCTATTATGGAAGCTGGAGATGAAAAAGTTGCAGTCCATATTCCACATATTGTGTCCTCAATAGTGGGTTCAGTCTCAAAATGCTTAACTGTCAATATGGAGCCATGGCCTCAAGTATGTTGATCTTTCTTGTGTATTTATTGGTTAATAATCAATTCTATTCGATTCACCAGATAATTCCAATACATAATATTAATAACATTAAATCTGGATATGCTAAATATGTATAACTTTATTTCAAGGTTTGTTGAATATTCGTGACAAGAATCCTTATGGTTTTCAGGATTGGATTTTAACGATTTGAGTTGGATGAAATTGAAGACCTACTCACACTATTATCTGCTAAATTGGAACATTGCTCCTATTTGTATGCTGTAGATTGTTTCTATAGCAAAATATAGTCACTCATGAATAAACTATTTTCTTCCAAGATAACATTGAGTACACTGTTTTTGTGTCTATAGTGATGTGTTTGCCTTAATTGCTGAGTTTTTTTTTTCTTAATTGCTTTGTTTGTGGAGGACATGTACGTTTCTTGCTTTGATGTTGAGTAATTAGGCCTACACACGGGCTAATTTTGATGTGTTTATGTATGTACAATAGGTGGTTGAACGTGCAATTGCTGCTCTGGCAGTTATGGGTCAGACTTGGGAAAATTCGAGGCCTGAAGAATCTGAGGCTCTTGATAAATGGACCATGGATCACGTGACAATTGCTAGAGCTTTTGCTACACTCTTGCAGCAGGCTTGGCTTACCCCTCTATGCACACTGGTTAGCTTGAGTTCCTTTCTAAATTGATATTTGATTTTCTTTACTTTATGTAGGGAAAGCAAAAAAGAGAATTTGAATGGGTTTGATGAAACTCTGATTTGTGATGATCTATCTTGTCACATTGTATTTTCTTATTTTCATCTCCTCAAATGTTTTCAGTGATAACAATGATGATCTCTCTTACTACATGCACCTTTTCTAGTTTGGATTTTTTTTTTGTTGCTACTATACTTTTGAGTATATTTTCTTACACTTGAGTGTTTGTGCTGATTAGCCGTTCCATGCTTTATGGTTTGTCTATCAGATAATAATTTTCTTAAGTCTTTTTACATTATATTAGAATACAGTTAAATATGTTTTTAGTCATGGAAATGCTTTTTGTTCCTAAAATACATTGTTTCTTTTGGTTCCTCAGTTATGACAATGTAATGTTTCCTTATTTCTGTAAATGAGTAGTCTGAAAGGGGAAATGTTTTGTGAAGGATAAGGACTATTTTTGACACATTTCCACGAGTGCTGGATTAAATTTAAAATGACAATTCTTCTTTTTAGTGACAAAAATTTAAATTTTACGATATTTAACCCTATTAATATATATTGTCCTTTTAAAAGTTTTCTTACGTTTTCCTGAATTTGATAAGGATCAAGAAGACGAACAGCAAGCTCCCCCCTCATCATGCGTAGAAAATTTGTCAACTTTGCTACAGTCTGTGTTGCTATCAATTGATGGAAATCACATGATTCAAGAGCTCAAAGTATCAGAGATGGTGTCAGTTTGGGCTGAAATGATTGCAGAGTGGCATGCATGGGAGGAATCAGAGGATTTATCAATTTTTGAGGTGATTAAGGAAATTGTAAATATAGATCGCAGATATAGGCTGAACAACTTTATTGTAAAAGATATGCCACCCCCTCCAGCTCCACCTGTTCCTGAACGTTCAATTGTAGAAGGCATTGGGGCTTTCATCACTGAGGCAATTAAGCAATATCCTTCTGCAACATTTAGAGCTTGCTCATGTGTCCATATATTACTACATTGTCCAACCTACTCACCTGAAACTGAAGGTGTTAGGCAGTCATTAGCTATTGCTTTTAGTCAAGCAGCCTTCTCTCGCATGCTGGAGGTTCAAAGCACACCCGGTGCTCTTTGGAAGCCCTTATTGCTTGCTATATCTTCATGCTATTTGTGTTATCCTGATATTGTAGAAGGTATCCTGGAAAAAGGTAAACATGGAGGTATCACAATTTGGGCTTCTGCTCTGTGCCATGTATCCAGTAGATCTTCTGAGCCTGGTCTGACGGCCGAGTTGGAGATGAAGTTAACTGGTAAATAGTTTCTTTCAACCATTACTAAATTACATAGTGTTTGTTTTTCCTTTTTTTAAGTAATAGTCTACCCTGGCTATTTATTTATTTGTCTTTATTATTACATGCTTTCTTCATTGTTTACCTTCTAAAATTGTTTCAAGCAATTTAGCTCAATGCCATTCTATTGTTTGTGCTGGAACTCGAAGTGATGATAGTTGTAAAGAGAAATCTTACTAATCACGAAAACCTGCATGATTCTTGATTGTACTTGTGCTTTTAACTCATGATTGAATTGTCAACTATATATTGTTTTAAGGCTACTGTTTATCTGAGGTTTAAGTTCTAGCAGTCAATGAAAAGTTGAAACTGTTTTTTTAACAAACTTTTGTTAATTTCTTTCTTGATGAAATTTAGTCTTGACATTGGCCCGATTGATTGAGCAACTTCTCAAACAAGGGAAGTCAGGTGATGACATTCAGAATTGCTTTACTTCACTGATGGAGGTATCCATACGATTGAAAGAAGTACGTGATGGGAAAGATGAGCATGGTACTGATGACGCTGAAGATGACAGTGACAATGATGAGGATGAGGATGATGACACTGACAATGATGATTATGATGAGGTGATTTTTGGAGTGCTTTCACACTAGAAAATGCTAGCAACACTTTATCTATCACACTCTTACTATTTCAAATTTGAAGAAATCAGAAAATTGTGTGGGTATCACTCCATATTTAATAAATCTCACTCATGATTTTGTTCGGTAAATTTTTCCTAATATTGTGTTGCTAACACTCCTCATATATCTCATTTTTTTAGTAATATTCGTCCTACATAGCATATCAATATGTATCTCTTTTTTTGGTGGTTTGTATGTTTCAATAGGACTCTGGGACCGAGGAATATGAAGAAACAGAAGAAGAATTTCTTAACAGGTATGCTAAAGCTGCTGAGGCTTTGGAAAGTGGTTCAGCTATTGAAGAGGGGGATGATGAAGACCAGGAATTAGAGCTGGAAATAGGTAATCCTTTTCTGTATATGCATATGGGAATATGTCCTTAAACTACTTTTTGTTAAACATGCATCACCGTTAAAACACTCCAATTTATTCATGAATATGGTCATTGCATCATTATAATTAATCTGGATTTTTGAGGCGGTTGCATCACAGTGGTCAAGAACAATTTGTTCTTGAACATCATTGTTAGAAATGAAGTTCACAAATCTCATTGGCAAATATCCCTATACCAACGGGTATCACCCAGAACCAACCCGGAGATATCCGCTCTAGCTGGGCATGGGTTTTATCTGATTTATATATATATATATATATATATATATATATATATATATATATATATATTGAACGTTTAATAATTGAATTATTTAAATTATAAAATAATTCAATAGCAAACATAAAACTATAAATTTAACTAACAATAAAATATAACTCTTAACTTTTATTTTTTTGTAAGTTAATTTTTCATTATTATTTGAATTGAAATGTAACTAAAATTGGGACTTGCGACGGGTCTTGCGCAGATTTACCTAAATATGAAAAAACTTGACGGAAATGAAGATGCATCTTACACCCGTCTCTTGTAAACTGCTCCCCTTCTGTGGGAACGGGGTGGGTTTAGCTAAACTGCTGTCAACCTGACTCGTCATATCTTGACTAACTTGATGCAGCTTTATTTGCTATATGTGTCTCCATGCTGTAGTTTAGGCTGCTTGTTCACAATTTTATCATAAATGGAATTTTTTACCGTTTTTAATCCATCTTCTGTTGTCATGATCTGAATACAGGTCAATTAGTGGACATTGATGAACAAATGGTAATATTATCCTTGATCGACAAGTACCATCATGTGCTAGTACGAGGACTGATTTTGCCATCGGAGCTCGTCGTTAATTTTCTGAATGCCTTCCCGGTGTACGCGTCTTACTTCAATCAATACAGATAGTCATCGTTTGTTTACATTGTTTGTAAATGGGAAATTTCATTTTAAAAAAAGTCGGGGATTTGAAATGTGTGCACAAAGGATTTTTTTTTTTTTTCATTTTTGGGGTAGGGTGTTCTGGAAATATCTAGATGCTATTCATTCGTTGATTAGTACTGTCCAATTATTCTTTTAATTAGGGAGTGGGGCTAGGCTTTGTTTACAATCTGGGGGTTTTCATGAGAGTTGAGGAAGCATGCATGAGTTGCGAAAATGTATACTGGTGAACAAGTGTCTAGATTTGAGTGGTTAATGATTTCTGTTGTGTGATGGTTGTTGTGTCAAAGGAATTGGATCCTCTAGAGTTTAAATTATTTTGAAAACAAAAGGTTAAGTGTTTTTGATAACTTTAAATTTAGCTGGTATTGAATTGTTACTTTCAAAATTTTGCTAATTTGGATGACAATAATTCTGACACTTTTCAATTAATTATATAGACATTAATATTTAGCTATATGATTATATGTTAACATTACTAGTGGTGCTAATTTATTAGTGTCACATGATATATCCGTAAATATTTGATTATGATTACATGCCAATATTATTAATTTACAAACAGTAAAGCTATTTTTAATTTCATGAAGAAATTAACATATTTATTAAATATTAAAGATTTAAATTTTTAAAAATTGTAGGTATTAATTTACAAATGATCAATTTCAAATGGATTAAATAATTATTTAAATTAAATTATGAGTATGCTTTATTTTAATGAGAAAAAAGAGATAATATTTCAAGGTTTTGGAGATTCAGAGTTATACTGGAAAGAATCTTGATCGATGCATGTAAATCTGCCCTTGTTGCACTGCGCTTGCGAGTCTATCTTGGCACGCCATCTGACCTATTTTTCTGAAATTGGTGAATACAAGGAAGTTATTTTTTAGACAATCTAACTTTGGAATAGCAATTTCAGTTGCATTCCTTAATATTTTTATTCCATAATTTATTTATTAACCGATAGAAGATTAGCGCAGGAGTTCCCATTTCCATGTAATTTTATTACTTTCATATTATCTTCAGGTCAAATTTTTCTCACCATGGACAGCTAATTTTTTTATTTTTTTTATACTTTTAGTTTTTCTTTGTAATTATTAGTCTTTTCTGAATTCTGAAATATTTGGCCTCGTCAAGTTTTAGTTGTTCAATATTACTTTTTAGTATATTATTTTTTAAATGTCGCTATTTTACCTTTTAGGTTTATAAATATATTATTTTTTAGTCTTAATATATATAATTTTAATTCATATTAATGTGTCCTTTTAGTCTTTTCAATATATTATATTTGTTTTACTCTTTCTAAATTATCATTTTTTATTCCTCTAACTAAATAGTTCTATTTATTTAACACTTTTTATAGATGATGTCATTGTAGTTACATTTACGACGATTGATATGAAATAATTTTTTTTACACCTATAAATTATTATTATTAGTGGGATTCGTAAATCCTAATAATTATGATTATTAAGAATGATTATATGGGTTTATGACTCACTTTTTCGTTTCCTTGTCATAATTGGGAGGTTAATTGCCACAATCAATGAGAGATTAATTGTCGCAATCAATTGCAATCAATGAGAGGTTAATTACCATTAATTGTATTTATTATTGTTGTCTCCTAGAACCACTATATATAGTGGCTTCCTTCAAGCAATGAAACACACCACAAACAGCAACACACTTGCTTCCTCTCTCTTTTTTCTTATACTCTCCATTTCTGCTATTGGGTGTAAGTGTTTAACCCATATAAAGAGGATTTGTTTTAGGGCTATTTATCATTAGCCTGAGAGGAATTCATTGTACTCTCAGTACCATTATAGTAGAAGTTTTGGCTCTCTTGCTGGTGGTTTTTTACCTCTATTTAAAGGGGTTTTCCACCTAAAATATTCTAGTATCATTCTCACTTTACTTGTTACTTTAATTTCTCATAATCTTTGGTTGAAATTATCACGCTTTCGCACACAATATCCCTACAAATTAGTATCAGAGCTTTTCGATAATTCAACCAGGATCTATTGTTCAATAATGTCGAAATTGGATATTGAGAAATTTGATGGTAAAATCAGTTTTGCTATCTGGCGAGTCCAGATGCTAGCTGTTCTCACCCAGAATGGTTTAAAGAAAGTTCTGGCGGTAAAATGATGAAACCAACCACTATGACGGAGGAGCAGTGGGATGAGATGGATGAAAAGGCATTGTCTGCAATCCAGTTATGCTTGTCCCGTGAGGTGTTGCGTGAGGTCATCAACGAGAAAAGTACAACAGGCATATGGAGTAAATTGGAGTCTCTATACATGACCAAAAGTCTTGCAAACAAACTCCGGTTAAAGGAGCGACACTTTACACTCCGAATGTCCGAAGGTACTCCCATCCAATCTCACCTTGATGAATTTAATTCCATCATAATTGATTTCAAAAATTTGGATGTTAAAATTGATGATGAGGATAAAGCAGTTCTACTTATTGTTTCTCTACCACCCTCGCATCGACAATTTAAAGAAATTATGTTATACGGTAACTATCTTACCTTAAGCTTTGATGATGTAAAGACTAATTTACTAGCCAAAGAAAAATTTGATACTCAAATTCATTCTGAAAATTCTGGTGAAGGATTAGTAGTTGGAGGGAGAAACCAAGAGAAAGGTAGGAACACTAAACATAAATCTAGGTCAAAATCTAGAGGCAAGAACTCCAAATATTGTCGTTATTGCAAGAAAAAGGGACACGAGATCTCTGAATGCTATAAATTGAAAAATAAGCAAGATAGAGAAGATGAGGGAAATGGTAAACAACCAGAAAAATTTGCCGAAGCTAGTATTGTTGAAACTGAATCTGATGGGGATTGTTTTGTAGCTTCCAACACTGAACAAAGGTCTAGAAATGAATGGATTCTTGATTCTGGTTGTACTTTTCACATGTCTCACAATAGAGATTGGTTTACCACATATGAACCAGTTTATAATGGTCTTGTTTTGATGGGAAATGATGCTCAATGCAAAGTTGTTGGTGAAGGAACAATCAAAATCAAGACACATGATGGAATTGTTAGAACTTTAATAGGTGTCAGATATGTCCCTGAGTTGAAACGGAATCTCATTTCCTTAGGCACCCTTGAATCTCATGGGTGTAGATACTCAGCTGAAGGTGGAGTTTTAAAAGTGTCTAAAGGAGCTCTTGTGTTACTAAAGGCAATTCGATGTGATAGTTTGTATGTGCTGCAGGGTTCAACTGTTACAGGTTTTGCAGCTGTTGCCTCACCCAACAAAGATAACACCAAGTTGTGGCATATGAGATTAGGCCACATGAGTGAGAAGGGAATTCTAATCCTTAAGAAGAAGAGTCACCTTGGTAACCACTGTACTGGAAATGTTGATTTCTGTGAACATTGCATTTTTGGTAAGCAAAAAAAGGTTAGTTTTTCTAAAGCCATACACAGAACCAAAGGTACTTTGGATTATATTCATTCGGATCTTTGGGGTCCGTCAAAAGTTCCCTCCAAAGGTAAATGTCGTTATATGATGACAATTATTGATGATTTCTCACGAAAACTATGGGTGTATTTTCTCAAACATAAGAATGAAGCATTTTCCACTTTTAAAGAGTGGAAATTATTGATTGAGAATCAGACTGGCAAGAAGATAAAAAGGTTAAGGACAGACAATGGCCTTGAGTTCTGTTCGAATGAATTCAATGATTTCTGCAAGAAGGAAGACATTTCCAGACACTTCACCATCCCAAGTACTCCACAACAGAACGGGGTTGCAGAAAGAATGAATAGAACTATCCTGGAGAGAGTTCGTTGCATGTTCTCCCATTCTGGTTTGAGCAAATCTTTTTGGGCTGAAGCGGCTTCAACGACATGTTATCTGATAAACCGCTCTCCTAACAGATCAATTGATTGCAACATTCTAGAAGAAGTTTGGTCAGGTAACCCTGTTGATTATTCTAATCTTAAAATATTTGGTTGTCCTGCTTATTTTCATGTAAACGAGGGAAAATTAGAACCTCGTGCTAAGAAGTGCATTTTCTTGGGTTATGGCTCAGGGGTTAAAGGCTATCGTTTATATGATCCAGAATCTCACAAAATAATTCACAGTCGGAATGTGACCTTTAATGAAAATGCTATGCTATCTTCTGTAAAAGATACTTTCATTTCCTCAATTGATACAGGTGAACAGGAAGATGCTCGAGAGAAGGTGGAGTTTGAGATTAAAACACTCGCTCATGAGGAAGACGTTCCTAATTCCTCCAGTACTCAAGATGATCAAGTCACTGATATTGATGGTATAAGTGAACATTTGAGTCCACATGAGCAATGTCCACCTAAACGACGAGGATTACCACCGCCGTGGTCTATGGCTCAAGAACTTCCACAACAGAGACCAAGAAAACCGACTCAAAGATTAATTGCAGAATCTGTCAACATTGCTTATGCTTTAACTATTGCACAAGAGATGAGTGAAGAAGGTGAACCCAAGAATTACTCTGAAGCTATCTCTGGTGACGATTCAACAAAGTGGATTGCTGCTATGCAAGAAGAAGTTGAGAGTCTTCTAAAAAACGAAACATGGGAATTGGTGAAGTTACCAGAAGGAAAACGAGTCATTAGTTGCAAGTGGATCTTTAAGAGAAAAGAAGGGATCCCTGGTGTTGAGAGTACAAGGAATAAAGCAAGATTTGTTGTAAGAGGTTTTGATCAAGAGAAAGGTATTGACTTTAATGAAGTTTTTTCTCCTGTTGTTCGTCATACTTCAATACGTATATTACTTGCTTTAGTTGCCTTGTATGATTTGGAACTGGAACAGTTAGATGTGAAAACTGCTTTTCTTCATGGTAATCTTGAGGAAGAGATTTACATCCAGCAGCCTGAGGGCTTCGTTGTACCTAGAAAGGAGGACCATGTATGTCGTTTGAAAAAATCTCTTTACGACTTGAAGCAATCACCAAGACAATGGTATAAGAGGTTTGATTCTTTCATGATTGGACTTGGATACTCCAGAAGTAGCTATGATAACTGTGTTTATTTTCAAAAGACATCTGATGGGTCTTTTGTATACTTGTTGCTATATGTTGATGACATGTTGATTGCTGCAAGAGATAAATTTTTAGTTAACAAGTTAAAGGCTCAGCTTAGCAGTGAATTTGATATGAAGGACTTAGGTCCTGCCAAGAAAATTTCGGGAATGGAGATCAACAGAGATCGTCAAGCTGGAAAACTTTTTCTATCACAAAAGAAGTATGTTCTTAAGATGCTTGACAAATTTGGAATGCGATATTGCAAAGCTGTTAATACTCCAATTACCGCCCACTTCAAGTTGTCATCAGATCAGTGTCCAAAATCAGACGAGGACAAAAGACGCATGTCACATGTCCCGTATTCAAATGCAATTGGAAGTCTCATGTATGCAATGGTATGTACTAGACTTGATTTAGCTTATGCTGTTAGCATTGTTAGCAGGTTCATGCATAATCCAGGCAAGGCACACTGGGAAGCCGTTAAATGGATACTTCGTTATCTGAAAGGTTCTCCAGATCTTGGTTTGGTATTTGATCAACATAGAGCCGATCCCGGAGGAGCAGTTGGCTATGTTGATGTTGACTATGGTGGTGATTTAGATCGGAGAATGTCACTTTCAGCTTACATCTTTACCCTATGTGGGTCTGCTATCAGCTGGTATTCTTCACTTCAAGCCATTGCGGTTTTGTCCACCACTGAAGCAGAATATATTGCTGCTATAGAAGGTATGAAAGAGGCTATATGGCTTCGAGGCTTGGTAAGTGAACTTGGTCTTCAACAAGATGTTCTTGTTATATTTTGTGATAGTCAGAGTGCTGTTCACTTAACCAGGAACAGTAAGTATCACTCAAGGACCAAACACATTGAAATTAAACACCATTTTATCCGAGACATTGTTGATACAGGAGATATAATTGTTGAAAAAATTCATACAGCCGAAAATCCTGCAGACATGTTGACCAAGCCATTTCCATCGACTAAGTTTGATCATTGCCTGAACTTAGCTGGTATTATCCATACTTAATCAAGGTTTCATGACAAGAGAGTGTTCCAGTCAAAGGCAAGTCAAGGTGGAGATTTGTGGGTTTATGACTCACCTTTCCGTTTTCTTGTCATAATTGGGAGGTTAATTGCCACAATCAATTGCAATCAATGGGAGATTAATTGCCGCAATCAATTGCAATCAATGGGAGGTTAATTAACATTAATTGTATTTATTATTGTTGTCTCCTAGAACCACTATATATAGTGGCTTCTTTCAAGCAATGAAACACACAACAAACAGCAACACACTTGCTTCCTCTCTCTCTTTTTTCTTATACTCTCTACTTCTGCTCTTGGCTGTAAGTGTTTAACCCATATAGAGAGGATTTGTTAGGGTTATTTATCATTAGCCGGAGAGGAATTCATTGTACTCCCAGTACCATTATAGTGGAAGTTTTGGCTCTCTCGCCGGTGGTTTTTTACCTCTATTTAAAGGGGTTTTCCACCTAAAATATTCTGGTATCATTCTCACTTTACTTGTTACTTTAATTTCTCATAATCTTTGGTTGAAATTATCACGCTTCCGCACACAATATCCCTACAGATTAAATTATGTTTGGCTAATAAAAAATATTGTTGAAAGCATTCATACAATTTTGTAAAATAAAAAAGTAAAATGTTATTTTAACTAATTTTTAAAATTTTGTCACATTAAATTATACATTGAAAGTAATATAGTACGTTTAAATAAAGTTTTTATTCTAATTTGAAAAAGTTAGTTTTTTCACTTCCCTCCATAAAAATATGTTTTCTGAAAATTTTGACTAAAAATAAGAGATGAGAATAGATAGAGCTTAGATAGATTTTATTGTACACGTATCTGCATGGATAATAACTTTAATGTTTATCTCATACCTATACTCATTTGGTTATTTACTTATGTATAAAATAAATAAATATTAAAAAATGTCAATTTAAGAATAATCTTAGATGGGAAAATGTAATTATCTCTTCTGTTATACAAATTTGTTAATCTATCCACAAACCATTATATCATATACACATGTGCATTGTTGTTATTTAATATATTTATCTTTATATTTTACCGTGTAATACATATTTTTTAATTGTCTCAACATTTATGTTGTTACGAGATAAAGTTCAAAAAGTATTCTCTCATTGATTGGTGTATAATTTTTCAAATATTAATTTATGTTCTTGAATTGTTAATTTATGTACTGTCTTTATACCATTTTTTTTATCAAATCTTATATTTAAATTTGATATATTATTTTAATTAGAAATTTATTTTCCTTTATGAAAAATAAAATTTCACTCTTAAATTACCTAAACACTACATTAAAACTAAAAGTACTCAAACATTAAAAAATTATTTATACGAATATACATATAACTATATTATATAATTTAAATTTAAGAATGGTTATGAGTTATGTTTGGATAACTACAAATTTGTGTTCAATGTTTTTATGTCATATTCAATTTTTTAAAGTTATGTTGTTAATTCATTTAAGAATATTTAATTAATTTATTTATTTACTAAATAACATACTTTCAAATTGTGTAACGAAAGAATTAAAGTACTGAAAAACAAATACTATTGGATTTGTAGTATTCTTTTTCTTTTAATATTTACATTGGAGTTTATTTGAATCCATAAAATATTAGTTAGGTTAGAAACATGCTATATTATTATAAATATTGAATTTGTTTTTCAATTTCAAGGTTTCCTCGTGCACTCAAATGTAATATGTAAAAGATAAAGTTAGCCTTTAACATCCATTCTTCATGTTTTGGTTGTTCTCTTTCTCGAATTATGTGATTTGAGAATTTATTGGATTATAGAATTTAATATTTTTTCTTGGAATAGTAGCTTTCAGATTGTGTGTATTCGAAATAGGCTTTGGGTTTAGAAGTCACTTTAAGACTGCATGATCCGAAAGTCATCCTGAAAGTCTATTTTAGATTGTGAAGTCTAAATTTCTATTATGAATTAATTAGTTCATAAGTTATCTTTTTTAATACATGATGATCTCGGTTATCTATTGCATTTAGACGTGAATCTAATGGTATGATCTATAGGTAAGGGTCATAAGTTGGTAATATTTCATAAAAAAAATATATACTTATGAAATTTAATTGATAAAATAATTATAATTCAATTTATAATTTAGAAATTTTAATTTTTTTACATATTTTGGGATTATGAGATGAATAAAAATGATTTATTCCCATTTTTGTGTTATTTTTGGGATTTTAAGGAGAGATGAAACTTATAAATATATTATGAATAAAGATGTTCCTTAGCCTAAGTCCAATGAGGTTAAATAGAAAGCATGAATTTTTTTTCTTATTTTTCATGCTTGTAATGGTCAACATGAGTGACTAAATCCACCATTTGGGATTGGGAGTAATATGTTCAAACTTTTGTGTATCGAGATGATATTTAAATATAATAATTGATATTGTCATTTTATTTGTAATGCTTGTTTGACCATTGATCTTTAGATTTAACTAAAAAGTACTTCTAAGTTTCTGATCTAAATGATAATGCTTAACATATTTGAATGTCACAAATAGATTTGAAATGTTAATTGTTATCAACAACAAATCATAATTGATAGCTGTCGTTTTGCTGTCAAATTAATATGATTTTAGCGTAGACTTGTCTAATACTAGAGATATGATAATATAATTGTGGTCAGATGATCCCAAGTCGTCTCCCAACGAATCCAATAGTAAAATCAGTAGATCAATGTTTAGAATTTATCTGCAAGCAATAAAAGTTAACAATAATAATAAAAAGGAGGTTAGATAGTTGTGCAGAAAATATAAAAGAGATTAAAATAACAAATAAAAAGTGGTTGATCCCAAAATTCTTCCACCATTGAATTCTTCACATGTTCTCTAAAGATTAATCTTTTCTCAATCCTCCAACAGAGTTAAACCAGATTGAACATGCGCCAATCAAATTCAACTGAAACTCACCTGTAAAGCATGCGTCTACTGGTTTAATCAATACTCACTTTGTTCCATGCGTATACTACATGGAAATGCTTATCTCCTCTCTCTTGAATCATGCGTCCAAGAAATTAATTAGAACAATACGAACTATCTAAGAAACCAAAGTTTAAGATAAGGAAGACTCTCAATCATGTGTTCAAGTATAACCTCTCACAAAAGTTAGTTTTCCAAGAGATTAGACTATTAAAATAACTGCTATAGAGAATTAAAAATAGAAACTTTTATTGACCGAAACCTCAGAGCTCAATGGGAAATTACAACAGAATCAACAAAAAAGGTTTAACCTTCCATACAGAGACAAAACAAAAGAATTACAAAGAAAAAAGAAACTAAGAAAACCCTATGAAACTCTCCCTTTTCTCCTTGATGCTTGTGTCCTTTTATAGGCTTTTAAGCTCCAAGGATCTTGGAAAAATATTGTAGTTTATATTTTGTTAACAATTTTCAAGTTTCCATAATTCTTGTATTTTGCAGAAGATTTACTTCCAATTTTGTTTCTGAGATATTGTAGATTTTATTTTCTCTTTCTTCTCCTTGAAATTTGTTTACTGTTTTGGTTCGAGAAACAAATTGGACTTTTACATATTTGGCCCATTCACAAAGGTAAATGATTCCTCCAGATAATTTACTCTAAAAACACAAAATTAACAAAAATAATAGTTAAGGCCCAAATAAACCCAATTATAGGAATATTAGTTAAAATAATGAATTTATTTATTATTATAGTCCAATAATCTATGATTAAGGCTATTGTGTGTGAATAAATATATGCTCATCAAATACCCCCACAATTATCTTTTTGCACTCCTGGGCAAAACACTCTAAGGTTTAAAAGGAAAAGAAAAACAATGCAAATAACAAATTCTAAGAATTCATAATGACAAACATAATATAATTTCAAAAAATCAAGGAATCAAGAAAAATGTGAATGAAAATTCCTATATTTTAATATACAAGCAAGTAATTGAAGTAAAAGATTGAATCAAAATTGGCAGAACTTCACTGGACACTCTCTAACTCTCAAGTGTTTAGGGTTTATATTTACACTCAGCACCCATGCAAACAAACACTACCATATGCTTAGCAAGACTCTAATATTCATAACAATCGAAAAACATGCAATCAAAGATCAAGAGGTCTTCATAAGGGATGTAATGAGGTTAAGGTAAATGTAGGTAAAATGGGGAAATTAGACTTAAAAACCATAGAAAAACAAAGGAGCAATGGATGATAGGTCTAAAAACAAGTGTAAGTATTATGACAATTCAACTCCTCTTTTTATTTCAAGATATAATTTTTTTTTCGTATAGTAGACAGTCAATCTAATGTATTAGAGGATCCACTCTTACTATCTTTATTTTGCTTTGCTTTTCTTTTTCTTGTTGTATTCCTTTTTTTTCTATCCCTTTTTTTTTCTTTAAAACTGAAGAGGTAAACTATGAAAATAGGATACACTCCCACACTTATTCAAAAACTTATTCCCAAATAATTTCAAAGCTCCTTCATCTTCTAAGGTAGGGACAAACATGGTTTTTCTCTTTTGAGGCTTGTAATGAGGGTTAAAAATAAGAAAAAAGGCTATAGGCTCAAAGGGTTAACAAATGGATTATCATAAAGGTAGACTAATATGGCTAGTGGGTTAATTTAAACAAAGAATGCATCTATCATATCAGTTCATGCATGTAAATCACAATTGTAAAATAAAGAATCAAGCTAAGTTCTAGAATATAAGCAAACATGAGTGAAAAAACACTAAAAAAAGTATTAAATGATATATCAATTAAGGCTCAAAAACTCACTAGGGATAGTCTATCAAAAGATTCAACCAAAAAGTTTCTCATAACCAACTTATTTATCAACTTTTAAGAAAATCCAAACAACAAATATCAAGAAACCAAGATTTGCTAGAATTATGAAACATGCCCGCCATTAGATGATCCTGAAGAGCTTATTTATTTTAACAGAAGCAAAAATAAATTCAAACAAATAAAACAAAAACAAAATAAAAAACACAAAATAAATCAACAAAAGATAAATCCTAAACTATGATTCTCCTCCCCCACACTTAAATCATACATGGTCCTCAATGTAAAATCAACAAATAAATGTGTATAATAAAAGTGAGAGAAGAAGTACTCCCTCATTCAGCTTGAGGGAAGTGGCAACTGCAACGAATCTCTTCAACCATCTCCTCTACAATATAAGCCAAGGGCCTTCGTATAGTGTAGCACAAAGATGATGATTGCTGGAAGGTCTTTCCTAGGCATGCAGTACCTTGGTAAACTATGAAACAAGTAGACTTGTCTAACACTAGATATATAATAGTATAACCGTGGTCAGATTACCCCAAGTCGTCTCCCAACGAATACAATAGTAAAATCAGTAGATCAATGTTTAAAATCTATCTACAAGCAATAAAAGTTTGCAATAACAATAATAATAAAAAGGGTGACGTGAGTTGATTTTAGAATTGTTCATTTAGGTGACACTTTAGAATTATGATTGAGATTTTAAGAAAATTAAAGAGTGAAAACCTAAGGAAAATCTCCACTGGACATTAACTTAACCAAGTGGTTAAGTAGATGTGAAAGTTCATTTCACAGAGGCAAAAGGAAAACACAATTATATGGTGAAGATGATGACAAATATGGTGCAAAATTTAAACAAGTAACAAAAGAATAAAAGGAATGAACGAATGTAATTAAAGGAAGCAAAATAAGCACATGTTTATGAATAGAATGGAATGGAAATGGAAGGAAAAGAAGAAGGAAGATGAAGCTTATGAGGAATGGTTTTGAGATGGTGAGCACGCCACTTGGATGGTGAAATGACTCCAAGATAAGTGAAAGATGCCGCCACTTGAGAGCTCTCACACTCACAAGATAAGACTAAGACTAAAAGGACAAGCCTCACTAAACCCTAAACCCTAAACCCAACTTATTTACAATAATTTTCTAAATATTAAAAAAACTAGCAGGAAGAGTTTTAAGTGCTCTGGTCCTTGTCCAATCCTCCCTCTGGTGAGGTCTCTACTTTGAGATGACTTTTGTTTGTGTGCTTTAACATCCTTGGTCATCTCCTTGTGGGCTTGGTTTGCATCATGCCCCCCAGGTTGGAGAGATTTTGACCACGAATTTAGAACTCCTGCATATAACAAAGTTAGTTTGTGAGCATATAAGAGAGTGCTAGAAGAGAGAGACAAACTTGACTTAGTTTCTTTAAGCGTGGAAAGTTCAAAAAATGAGGTTCTATATACAGACCATGTTGGGAAAGATTGTTTGGGAAGGACAATGCTTTTTGAAAGAAGTCCTCTTAGAAGGTGAAAATCATTCCTAACATTTGTTAACCAAGATGGTGTGTAAGGAGAAACCTTTGGGAATAAAAAAGATAAGAAAGAATGACACATTGGAGGTGAAATTTGTAGCTTGGCACGAGTCAACATGATGGATTTAATGGTTAAAGATGGGACTTGGTGACTCGGTGCATTGTTTCTTTCTTGCTCCTTTTCATTTTCTCTTTTGCTTTTCATTTTTATTTGGTTCTCATGAACCTCTTTGGGAGAGAGGAGTTTTAAGGTAAGCTTGCGCCATTGGAAGGTAAAAGACATTTGGTTGGTTAGGCCATCATGTAGAACATGTATATCATATTGCCAAGGCCTCCCTAAAAGAATATGGGTTGCTTCCATTGGCACAACATCACATAAAACCTCATCTTTAACTTTCCTATTGTGAAAGTTATGAGGACTTGTTTATTAACCATAATTTCACCTTCCTTACTTAACCATTGAAGTTTATAGGGCTTGGCATGAGAGATGGTACACAATCCAAGTTTATCGACCACTTTTGTGCAGGCCACATTTGCACAACTACCCCATTTATTATCATGGAACATAACTTGTTGTTGATAAGGCAACGAGTGTGGAAAATATTTTCTCTTTGGGTGTCAACCAAAGGTTTTGGAATTGTGCCCAACATTCGCCTTATCACCAATAAGTCACATTCACAAGGTATCTCACATTCATTATCACTAGGGCTTTTGAAGGGGAAGGGAAGTTAGACCTAGAAAAGTTATCACTATGTTCACTTACTACTTGCCCCCCTTAACCATCATGGTTCGCTTTGTTGGACAATCAGCGACTATGTGCCCAAAACCTAAACATTTAAAACATTTTTTACTTGAGGTTTTGGTAGGTGATTTAGGATTTGAAGTGGAGGGTTTAAAATCCCTTGATTTGGAAATGGACTCCTTTTTAAAATTGAAGGGAAAAGTTAAAGAAGATTTGTGTTTGTTTGTCCAAGATGAGTGGTAAAAGCCATCATTATGAGAATTTTTGAAAGAGTTTTTTTCTAAAAAATTTGGGATTCTACCTTGATGGCAAGGTGAACCAATTTTTCTAAAGAGGTATACTCATAGAGTTCTACCACATCTTCGATGTGCCTTCTTAGACCACTTACAAAGCGAGCCATTTTTGACTCCTTACTTTCATGCATGTTAATTTGAGTTAAAATCGTTTCAAGTTCCTTAAAATAAGCATCTATACTTTGTGTACCTTGGTGAAGCCGTTGGAGCTTCAATAAAAGTTATTTCCTATAGTGTGGAGGCACAAATCTAGCGCGCATGCATTCTTTTAAATCCTCACAAGAGACCACAATTGGTCTCTTGTTTAAACCAATGCCCATTACAATTTTATGTCACCATTGCATGACATAGTTCAAAAATTCTAAGGAGGCTAGTTTTACCTTTTGGTTATCTTGGACCTCATGCACATTAAAAAATTAAAAATTTGTTCTACCTTAGCTTCCCATCCTAAATAAACATTGGGATCACCTTTCTCACTAAAACTAGGCAATTTTACATAAGATAGAAAAGGCTTTGCCACATTTTGGCGCCTATCTTCAAAAGGTTGCCTCCTCCATTCGTTTTCTTCTTCATGATCACCATAAGTTTGATAGCTTCTTGAATCATATCTATGATGATGCCTTCTTCCTCTTTGGGGTCTTTCATGTTGCATTTCTAATATTTGGAGTCTTTCCTCCATTTGTCTCATGCTTCATCTTTTTGTGCAATGGTTCTTTTGGCCACCGCCAATTCTCCAATAAGAAAAGTCTTTTTGTGGAGATTGAGGCTTAAATGATTCACCACTTGAAATATGAGCCATCACAACAAGTAAACAAGAAACACAAGTAACAAACAATTAAAGAAAATAGGTTAGAAATAAGAGAAGCTTGTGGCAAAATGAAATGAAGCACTCAACCACTCAAAGAAAAAGTTTCTTCCCTTAACCAAAGTCTTTCTTGTGGTATGAACACTCTCAAGTGAAATAGGACAAAGTCTCTGTTGAAGATGGTTGCTGCCCCTTCAAGATTGTGTTTGATGAAGACTCATATGTAGTGTTTGATGAAGTCTTATATGTACATTTTGCTTTGCTTTAAGTGTGTCTTAGTTAGTGCTTAGAGGTTGTCTAAGAGTAGCTTTTTGCTGAGTAACTCACCTCATAACCACTGGCCATGTGATAAGAACAAGCATAAGTTTTCTTAAACTGTTTTTCACATGTTTTACACAAAAACACGTTTTACTGCATAAAAATAAATCTGTTCTTTTCTAAATAAACAGATTCATTTTCTTCACTGATGCCTTGGCTAAAGTTTTGTAAAAATTTGATTTTGTGCATCAGGTATTTTGACTAAGTCTTCTTCTTTTCAAAACGACTGAGTTTTAAATAGTTAAACTTTCTCTGTTTTCGTTTTGAAAAATAAATCTGTTCATCTGTAAATGAATAGATTCTTTTTTGCCTCTGGTGCCATATCATACTTAAACGTTTTTCAGTTTTATCTCAGCACCAGAATGGTTGACTAAGTCTCCTCACTTAACAGATTCTCTAACTGCTTTTGAAAATAAATCAGTTTATTTTATTTTCAATCTGTTCATTTTATAACAGCTTTAACTGTTTTTCAAAATTCTGTTATAAGCTGGCTTTCTATAAAATGCAAACTTGTTTCTGAGTTTAATAACGATTAAAACAGTTCATACATTTGCAAAAAACAAGTTTTGACAGCAGAGAGTTAAGTGTTTTCAAGGATTAGCATTTGTTCTTCAAAGATTTCAAAAATCACAAAGTGCTTGTTCTTGGTTTGGTTCCAAAAGCATGGTGTGAGGTGCAGCTACTGTTCTAGCAATCTTGCCTACTGGTTTAAGGCAGATCTGGGTATCCTCAATCAGGTGTAGTCGTTTCACATCTCTATCTTGTAATAGTTTGGTTGAACACTCTTCTTGATAGGTGTTCTTGAAGAGTGGGTGTGTGTGTATGCTGAAATAGGTTTTTTCAGCAAGAGTACCTAAGTTCTTGTAGGTTTCAAGAACAGTGGGAATTGTACTTGGTTGTACTGTGTGTTAGTGAATTCCACATGTTGTTGGTGAAGACTGGATGTAGCTCAGGTTGAGTGAACCAGTATAATTGCTTGTGTTCATTCTCTCTCTCTCTCTGCAATTTCGTTTCTGCATAATTGATAAAACAACAAAGAAATAAATCTGTTCAATTGAAAATAAATCTGTTCTTTCTGGGCACTGTGCATACTGTTCTTGATTTCTGAAAAAGGTGTTTGAATCTGATAAGAACATATATAATCTGCTAAAAACCATTGGAACAGATTGACTGTGATAGGCTGCTCAAGAAACTGTCAATGCTATTAATTGAACCTTAAACAATTGCTTAAAGTTGAAGCTTGCTGTTTTGTGATTCATTGTTCGTAATTTCTGGAAAATTTCTTAACATCAAGAAGAACACTCATAGTTTGTTAAAAGCCACTGGAACAGCTTGTTTGCAAAGGTCACTCAATTAACTAGCATGCTATCAATTGAACCTTAATCACTTGCTTGAAATTGAAGCTTGCTGTTTTTTGTATTTCATTGTTTTTCAAATATGATATCTGTGTGTGCTGCTGGAAATTCTCACTGCATAGTCTTGTGATTAACCTTGCTGTATTAAAAGCGTTTCAAACAGAAAAACAGTGCTGAAATAAATCTGTTCATTTTCACATAAATCGATTTATTTTCTGTAAAACTGGGTTAAACACTGTTTCTGCGAAGAAGTTTTAAAAGGTCAATTCACCCCCCCTCTTGAACTTTGGCACTATTAAACCCAACAGTCTCCACACTTGCTCAAGGTAATTCACCACAAAACTTGAGGAAAGAAGAAAAGATAAAACAAGAAAAGCTTAAAATAAGAAAAGGCTAAACCAAATTGGAAGTAAGAGATATGACAAAACTTTGAAAAGATGACAAACAAGAAAAGCTCAAAAGAAGACTCTAAGAACTCACTAAACTTTTAACTATGAAACTTTTGTGATTAGAAAAATGCTAAAGCAAAAGGATAAAAAATTCCACAAAGTTGAAAACAGTTTTCCAATCAAGTTAAATCCATAGTTTTGAAAATGATTTGCTATACAAAGTGAGAACACTGATGCCTTTGAAAAAAATTCTTTGTTGTTTTTGAAACGTCAATGTTGCTTACTGTTTTGTAGGTGCGGTACTGTTTTTGCTTCTTTTTTTCTGAATACCTTGCTGTGTTTTTTATCCTAATGTGACTAATGGCAAAGAATGATCATAGGTTGCATCATGCACATTTTCAAGAACATGCAATTTTCACAAAATTTTTGGTTGGATTCAATATAATTCAACACTCTAAATCATATGTTTGGAACTTTAAATCAACCTCTACTAAAACAAGCTTCTAATGAATTTGTAAACTTCACAATTAAAAGCAAGTAAGAGAATAAAAAACAAGAACACCTAGAACACTAAAGAAAATAAAACTCAAAGGAAAAGGCAAGATCAATATAAGATATAACAAGAAACATATTCAAAACAAAAATGTGCTACGAATATAAAGAAAGACTGAAAAAAATTCTGCAAAAATATAAGGTGCTGGAAAATTAAAAGCAAGAAAATAATGACAAGAAAGTAAAGGTACTTGAAAGTAAAGAATGTAAAGACAAGGAATTAAAATTGCAAGAATGTAAAGTGCCAATCAACAAATTAACATAAGAACCTAAGCTCTGATAACCACATGATGTGAGTTGATTTTAGGATTGTTCATTTAGGTGACACTTTAGATTTATGATTGAGATTTTAAGACAATTAAAGAGTGAAAACCTAAGGAAAATCCCCACTGGACATTAACTTAACAAAGTGGTTAAGTAGATGTGAAGATTCATTTCACAAAGGCAAAAGGAAAACACAATTATATGGTGAAGATGATGACAAATATGGTGTGTAATTTAAACAAGTAACACAAGAATATAAGGAATGACCGAATGTAATTCAAGGAAGCAAAATAAGCACATGTTTATGAATAGAATGGAATGAAAATGGAAGGAAAAGATGAAGGAAGAGGAAGCTTATGAGGAATGGTTTTGAGATGGTGAGCACGCCACTTGGATGGTGAAATGACTCAAAGATAAGTGAAAGATGCCGCCACTTGAGAGCTATCACAGTCACAAGATAAGACTAAGACTAAGAGGACAAGCCTCACTAATCATTCACACACAAAAATGTGCAGAGTAACTTTTCTCTATTTCATTCAACTTGTGAATACATGAGGTAGGCCTCCCTATTTATAGATTTAGGAGCTTTGGGAACAGAGGGTAGAAGGGTAAAAGCAAATGTGGTGCGGTTTTAGGTTTGGTCTTTGGTCAAAATCGCATCATCCTACACATTCTAGAAGCTAGGGTTTCCTTTCTACCCTAATGGATTTCTTATGGCCCCTCCTAATTATGCTATATAAACCTACTCTTGCTTATTTCTACTATTTGGACCCCTCATGTGACCCCAACTTATTTACAACATTTTTCTAAATATTAAAAAGACTACCAGGAAGAATTTTAAGTGCTCTGGTCCGTGTCCAATCCTCCCTCTGGTGAGGTCTCTACTTTGAGATGACTTTTGTTTGTGTGCTTTAACATCCTAGGTCATCTCCTTGTGGGTTTGGTTTGCATCAAAGGGTGTTTAGATAGTTGTGCATAAAATATAAAAGAAATTAAAATAACAAATAAAAAGTGGTTGATCCCCAAGTTCTTCCACCATTGAATTCTTCACAGGTTCTCTAAAGATTAATCTTTTTTCAATCCTCCAACAGTGTTAAACCAGATTGAACATGTGCCAGTCTAATTTAACTTAAACTCGCCAGTAAAACATGCGTATACTGGTTTAATCAATACCCATTTTGTTATATAAAGAGGAGCTTGGGTTTTTGTAAAGACACAGAACATTGATATTTAATTTAGAAGTAAAGAAACTCTACTCAAATTGAGAGAGATTTGTGTGAGACTTGTTCTCCTTTTCTCTTAATCTTATCTTGTGGGTTTTGGGGAACTCTCAAGTGACAGCATCTCACCCATCCTGGAGCCAATCATGCTTCAAGTGGCGTGACCTCTCCCAAGTCTCCAACCACATAAGTTTCTTCAACTCTTCATCTTCTTCTTCCATACCCATTCAATATCTCAAACTCTAAAACATATTTTGTTTCTTGTTCTTGATTTTCAATCGATCAAATGTTGCTATTGAATGATTCTAATCGGTAGTTTGTCCTTGGTTCTTGTTTTAATCGGTTGGAATTACTTGTTGAAGTTCTATTCGATTCATCTTCTTGTAATGGGTTTCTTGTGTTGTGTTCTTGAATTGCATTAGAATCTTGATCCTAATTCTTGAAAGTGTTTATTCATGAGTCAACTCACATCATGTGGTAACATCAACCATGGGTTTGTTCTAGTTTTGAGTGGATTTGGCCCTTTTAATAATTGCAATTTCAATTCAAGTACCTTTACTTTCAAGTACTTTTACATTCTTGTTCTTTAAATTTTTGTACCTTTACTTTCTTGTCATTATATTCTTGTTTTTAATTTTCCAGCACCTTTAATTCTTGTGCAGAATTATTTTTTCTCTAGTTATATTCATTGCATTTTTCATTTTGAATATGTTTCTTGTTGTGCCTTTTCATTGATCTTGCTTTAAACTTTGTGTCATATGTTCTTTAGTGTTCTAGGTGTTCTTATTTTTGATTCTTCTTGCTTACTTTTAATTGTGACTCTTCCAATTTTATTAGAACAAGATGTTAAGTTCCAAACATCTGATTGCAAGTGTTCAATTGTCTTGAATCCACCAAAAAATTTGTTGTGAAATTGAATGTTCTTGAAACTTTGCTTGATGCAATTAGGATATAAAAAAAAAAGCAAGGCTTTTGTATTATAATACCCAAAACAGTACCTAATTAACGTCAAAACAGTGGGTATTTGTTTCCAAAACAGTGAGCAATTATTTCTAAAGGCATCTTGCTTATTAATTGGTTTAGAAATTCATTTTTCACACTTTTGGAATTAACTTGATTGACAAATTGTTTTCAACTTTGTGGAATTTTGTATCCTTTTGCTTGAACAATTTTCTAGTTCAAAAGTGTCATAGTTAAAGGTTTAGTAAGGTTCTTTGAGTCTTCTTTTGTGTTTTTCTTGATTGTCTTCTATTTCTAAGTTTTGTCACATCTCTTTTGTCACTTTGGTTTAGCCTTTCTTGTTTTACACTTTTCTTGTTTGTCTTTTCTTCTTCTTTAAAGTTTTGTGGTGATTTGGCTTTGAGCAAGCACGGTTTGCTTTGGCATCTTTCTCTTGAGATTTACCCAATCCACAAGAAGACTTTGATTAAGGAAAGTAAAATTTTCTTGGAGTTGTTTAGTCTTTTCTTCTTTGGGCATGAGCAATTTTTGCCATATAACTTGTTTTCTTCTAATTGTTTGTTCATTGTGTTTTGTGTTTGTTTGATAATATGGATCATCTTTCTAGTGGTGAATCATCTAAACAAAATTCTCCTAAAAAAGCTTTTCGAATTGGAGAATTGAAGGAAGCTAAAAAAACAATTGCACAAAAAGAGGAAGAAATGAGACAATTGGAAGAAAGACTCCTAATATTGGAAATGCGCCATGAAAGGTCTCCAAGACAAAGAAGACACCATCATAGATATGAATCAAGAAGTTCTCAAAATTATGGTGGATTTGATGAAGAAACCGAATGGAGGAGGCACCAACATTATGAACATAGGCACCAAAATGTGGCAAAGCTTTATTTTCCATTTGTAAAATTACGTAGTTTTAATGGAGATGGTGATCCTAATGTCTATTTAGGATGGGAGGCTAAATGTGAACAAATTTTTAATGTATATGAGGTCTAAGATGACCAAAAGGTAAACTTAGCCTCCCTAAACTTTTTAGACTATGCCATGCAAAGGTGGCATAAACTTGTAATGGACATTGGACTAAACAAGAGACCACCCGTGGTTTCTTGGGATGATTTAAAAAAATGCATGCGCGCTAGATTTGTGCCTCCACATTATAGGAAAGACCTTTTGTTGAAACTCCAAAGGTTTCATCAAGACACGCTCAATGTGGATGCTTATTTTAAGGAACTTGAAACGCTTTTAACTAATATAAACATGCATGAACGTGAGGAGTCCAAAATGGCTCGCTTTGTAAGTGGTCTTAAAAGGGAAATCCAAGATGTGGTAGAATTGCATGAATATTCTTCTTTAGAAAATTTGGTTCACCTTGCCATCAAGGTAGAATCCCAACTTTCAAAAAAAAGCTCTTTTAAAAATTCTCATAATGATGGCTTTTACCACACATCTTGGACAAATAAACAAAAATATACTTCAACATTTCCCTCCAATTTTAAAAACGAGTCCACTTACAAACCAAAAGATTCAAAACCCTCACCTTCAACTATTATATCACTTACCAAGACCTCAAGTAAAAAATGTTTTAAATGTTTAGGTTTTGGTCATATAGCTGCAAATTGTCCAACAAAGAGAACCATGATGGTTAAAGAGGGTCAAGTAGTTAGTGAACATAGTGATAACTCTTCTAGATCTAACTCCACTTCCCCTTCAAAAACCCTTAGTGAATATGAGTGTGAAATACCTTGTGAAGGTGACTTATTGATGATAAGGTGAATGTTGGGAACAATACCAAAACCTTTGGATGATACCCAAAGAGAAAATATTTTTCACACCCGCTGTCTTATCACCAACAAGTTATGTTCCTTGATTATTGATGGGGGTAGTTGTACTAATGTGGCTAGTACAAGAGTTGTGCAAAAGTTAGCCTTACCCACATCTCTCATACCAAGCCCTATAAATTACAATGGCTTAGTGGCAAAGGTGAAATCATGGTTAACAAACAAGTCCTCATAAACTTTGCAATAGGAAAGTATAAAGATGAGGTTTTATGTGATGTTGTGCCCATGGAAGCAACTCATGTTCTTTTAGAAAGGCCTTGGCAATATGATAGACATGTTTTACATGACGGCCTATCCAACACAATGTCTTTTTCCTTCCAAGGACGCAAGGTTACCTTAAAACCCCTCTCTCCCCAAGAGGTTCACGAGGACCAAATAAAAATGAAAACTAAAAGAGAAAATGAGAAAGCAAAAGAAGGAAATGATAAATCGAGTCACACTACCTTATCTACTAAATCACTAATGTTGACTCGTGTTATGCCTCAACTTGAACCTCCAAGGTATTCCTTTTTCATTACCCAAGGTTCCTACTTCCACACCATCTTGGTTAAAGAATGTTAGGGATGATTTTTACATACCTCCTAATGGTTTTCACCATTGAAGAAGACTTTTTCCAAAAAATATCATCATTCCCAAACAATCTTTTCCAACTTGGTCTGTCTATAGGACCTCCTTTTCTGAACTCCCAATGCTTAAAAATGCTAAGTCAAGTTTGCCTATCTCTTCTTGCATTCTCTTATCTAATTGCAATCTGACTTTGTCTTATGTAGGAGTACTAAATTCGTGGTCGAATTTTCTACAACTTGGAAGGCATGATGTGACCCAAAAATACATGAAGATGACCAAGGATGCTATACTTGAAGGGTCATCTCAACAAGCAAATAAAGATTTCATCAATAAAAGAAAGGACAAGTCCCAAAGCATTTGAAGTTCTTCTTATTAGTCTTCTCAAAATGAGGCCCAAGCCTAATTAATATCTTTTTTGTAATATCTTTAGAATAGATTCAAGATAGAACATTAAAAGGGAAGTAGTGGGAAAAGTCATTTTTTCTAGAAAAGGAAGTGACTTGAAAGGGGCGGCATTTGCAATGCCTTTTCATGTACCTTGCCTATTCATGACCGGTCCTCTATTTCTATATAAAGAGGAGCTTGGGATTTTGTAAAAGACACATTGATATTGAAATCGAAAGTAGTGTTACTCTCCTCAAAATTGAGTGGCTTCTTTTGTGAGACTTGTTCTCCTTCTTCTTAGTCTTATCTTGTGGGTTTTGGGAACTCTCAAGTGGCGACACTCTCACTCATCTTGGAGTCAATCATCCTTCAAGTGGCGTGATCATTCCCATGTCTACAACCACATACGTTTCTCCTTTCATCTTCTTCTTCCATTTCCATGTCATTTCAAAACTCTAAAATATGTCTTGTTGTTTGTTCTTGTTTCTAATCGGTAGAACTTGTTTAATTGTTGTTTTCATTCGGTAGTTTGCTATTCTTCTTCTTTTTAATCAGTTGGAATTACTTGTTTGCCTACCTATTTGATTCATGTGTCTTTGGTTGTGATATCAATCGGTTCATGTTCTTGAAATGGGTTTCTCATGGGTTTCTTGATTTGTGTTCTTGAATTTGCTTGTAGAATCTTGATCCAAATTCTTGAAAGTGTCTATTCATGAGTCAACTCACATCACGTATACTCCATGTGAATGTTTATCTCCTCTCTCTTGAATCATGCGCCTAAGAAATTAATTAGAACAATGCGAACTAACTAAGAAAACAAAGTTTAAGATAAGGAAGACTTTCAATCATGCGTTTAAGTACAACCTCTCACAAAAACTAGTTTTTCAGGAGATTAGTCAATTAAAACAACTACTATAGAGAATTAAAAATAGAAACTTTTATTGATCGAAACCTCAGAGCTCAATGGGAAATTACAAAGGAATCAACCAAAAAGGTTTAACCTTCCATACAAAGGCAATACAAAAGAATTACAAAGAAGAAAAGAAACTAAGAAAATCCTATGAAGCTCTCCCTCCCTTTCTTCTTGATGCTTGTGTCCTTTTATAGGTTTTTTTGCTCCAAGGATCTTGGGAAAATATTGTAGTTTATATTTTGTTAACAGTGTCCAAGTTTCCATTTTTCCAAAATTCTTGTATTTTGGCAGAAGATTTGGTTCCAATTCTGTTTCTGAGATTATGTAGATTTTATTTTCTCTTTCTTCTCCTCAGAATTTGTTTTCTGTTTTGGTTCAAGAAGTAACTTGGACTTTTGCAATATTTGACCTTTTCACAAATGTAGATGCTTCATCGGGATAATTTACTTTAAAAACACAAAATTAACAAAAATAATAGTTAAGGCCTAAATAAACCCAATTATAAGAATATTAATTAAAACAATGGATTTATTTATTATTATAGTTCTATAATCTATGATTAAAGCTATTGAGTGTGAATAAATATATGCTCATCAATAAGCATAAAGAGTTTTTATAAATATGTTAAAAACCGATATTTAGGAAACTCTCTTAATAATTTTATATGTTAGAAATCCATATAAATGAATTTTATATGGACATCAATATCAATCAAATGATAAAAATATTACTACGCTTTTCAAAATACAAAAGAGTAAGAAGGATGAACTCATTATTATACATGTTCTTATACTTAGTGAATGTTACTATATTAGGATTTTAAATAATCGTTACTTGTAGGTTTGATATCCATCTTTAGAGACAAATTATTATTTTTGACTCGATACACTTGTCGTAAAAGAGTCATCACTTATCGACTCTCATCCTTTATTGTCTATAGCATATATGGATGGGAGACACAATGAAACCAATCCATGTAGTCCTGCAACATAAGTCGTCGCATGAGGTGCCTCCACCACATTGTACACAACGTACTATGCAAAAAGTAACTACCCATGGTCTTCTCTTTCATTTACAATTTTTTTTTTCACTAACAACATATGGATAACGGGTATAATTTGAACATATTCATATTGATGTAGGACATTTCGAACAAGTGGAATTGATTGCATGTACCTAACCTAATATACCTAAAGAACAATGAGACCCATTCATATGGTCAATCCTACTAATGGTTGTCACATGGGTAAATTTGATGCTAACAAATTTGAGATTATTAAGTTGGAATCAAATTGTTGCATTTGTAGACATTGTCAACTTCATACACTAAATATTACAAAGCACACACTTCATAATTAATATCCTCCTGTTTTAACCATATGATCATCACAAAATTCTATGAATTATAACCTGAAACTAGATACAAATAATGCCCTTAAAAGCAGTAAAACATTGATAAGGCTAACGTGCATCAAAGTTGCACATCCAATGAGCTACTTTTTGTTTTCATAACAAACATCACCTAATTGTTCATACATGTGTGTAAGTGCAACTGTCACCAAAACACATCCTTTAGTTAGATGCAAATCTTGGAAAAAGTCCAAATAGGACACACTAACTAAGGTAACACTTTTATCAATAAAAATGGTCTAACCCATCATGTGCAATAGACAAGTATGTGTTGCAATAGTCCATTAACTAGTACAAAAATAAGAATCAATGACAACTTACTATGACGGGTGTAGTTTACCTGTCATAAAAATGGTGCGGCGACATTTTTGTAATAATCATGAAGTTTATTATGATGCTTAAAATTAAAACTAACATAGTAAATATTTATCATGTCTGTTTAGGATAGAACCGTCATAATAATTTTTTACTATGTCATTTATTATTTCAACTGACATAATAACTGTTTTAACCTCCCAAACATTCAATTTTTTTTAACCTAATGCTTTCGCATGTTGTTTCGTCTTCCACACCACAACTTTTGGGTTTTTTTTTTCCAGACTACAACTTTTGCGTTTCTTCTTCCACACTACGACTTCCGCGTTTCTTCTTCCACACTATGGCTTCCGTGTGATAAGCTTCTTCTTCCACACTACGATGCTCAAGCTTCTCCTTCCACCCTACGGTAACCCTTTCACTTGTTTGGTTCAATCTAATCCGTTTCTCGTTTTTTTCGAAACTTGTGAGATTGTTACTGGTACTAATCAACTATCTATATCGGTTCTACAACTTAGGTTGTTGTAAGTATACTTTTATTAACCTTTAAAATAGTTTAATATATTCATATTTTCCTCTAACATTATTTTTTCAATGTTTAAGGTATTTACATCACCTATGCATCGAGAAGAAGAACGCTTATATTTATGAATTTCTTGACCCAATTGTCATTCATAGTGTAGGAAATAAAGCGAGTGAAGTGCAAACATACTTAATAGAAACATTTCAAAATGCAGACAAAGAAGTGTATTTAGCACCTTACTTGCAACAGTAAGTATATAATTTTAATTTACAGTTAATTAATTTGAAACTTATTTATTATTATCATAATTTGTAGGGGTCATTGACAGTTGTTGCTCATTATTCATCATCATTTTTGTTAGAATATATGACCTTAAACAAGAGGGGGGTGAATTGTTTATAAAATATTTTCTAAAACTTTGAAGGTATAATGAAAGCCAAAGAAAAATCACAGAGAAAGAAACTAAGGAAAGCAATGCACAAAGCTGTTTTAGTTGATTTCCAAAAAATCAACCGATTGTTTTTGTGATTCAACCGGTTGTTTTTATCAGCATATAATAAAAACAACTTAAAACAAATATATGTTAGATCAGGGAAAGAGAGAATCACACAAATATATTTATACTGGTTCACTCTTACACCAAAAGCTACATCCAGTTCCCAGAAACCACTGGTAATCCACTATGCAATCAAAACCAGATTACAAACACCACACACCAAAGTAGTGACCTTGAGCCCCTCAAGAAACACACTACCTTTAGAAAACCACACCAAGAATGTTGATCTTGAACACCTCAAGAGCACACAATACTCCTTGGCAACACAAATACAAAATTACAGTAATCAAGGAAGAAGGGAATATAATACACTTGGGTATTACAAAGCTTAAAGTTCATAATTACAACCCAATCCTATTTCGCACACTTAAGAATGATCCAAAGCTCTTTCAAATCTTGGAAAAACTATTTTGATAAACTCTTTCTCTTAATCCAAGATTAGGAGCATAAAACCACCTTTATATAGACCAACCAAGTGGTCAAAAACATTTAATAAAGGACCAAGGTAGTTAGGATCATTTAAAACATATTAAAACCACTTAACAAAATTATGTTAAGCTTTTCAGAAAAACAATCAGTTGAATTGACTTGACAACAAAGTCAAGCTTTTCAAAACCTTTTCAAAAAAACCTGTTGTTTCAAAATTTCAACCTGTTGAAATTTAAACAGCATTTTAGAAAACTTATCTTTTCAAAAGGTTAAAGATTCAAATGAACTTGGATCATCTTAAGGAGTGAATTAACAAGTTTCAAACAACTAGACAACACACACCCAACAACAAGGTCTTCAAACTTTCTTCTTGGATTTGGAGACATCAAAGCATCTTGTTCAACAATCTCCCCCTATTTGATGAAGACAAATCCCTGGTTTGTTTGTGTTGTTTTTTTTTTTAACTTGAAAGGTCCTACAAAACAGAATTTATGCATATACAAAGCAAGTATACCAGCGGGATACCAAGGCACACAAAACCAGTTTTCTGCATAAGCCTTTAAGTAGAAAAACCATTCAAATAACCATAAAAACCAGTACCAAAATTAGACTTGTGTGCAGAAAAACTATGGTGAATAAGAGCATGACAATAGCAAAATTTAAACCATGATAAAACCAGAGTGTAGCAGCAGCAATACAACACATAAAACCACACCAATTTCCCCCTATTTGTCTTCACAAATAGAATGAAGGGATAAAAACAGAATAACCTGTTTGCATTAGTGTTTTCCAACATTGAAAACCAACATATAGCAGCAACATAATAAACCAGAAAACCAGTGTGTGTAGCAGCACCATTGCAGCAACAAATCTTTGATACCATATCAGAATTGCAGCAAAATCTATGGTGTATCAGAGCTATGACGGCAGCAGAATCAAAGTACCATAGACCCCAGAAATTTCAGCAAGGAGACCACAGTTTCTCCCCTTATCTTTTCTTCATCCAACAATTCAAGTTGGTCAAATGATTGCTCAAGAGGTGGATTTGGTAGAATTATTCTTTTTTCTGTTAAAAGCAAACCTTCCAGACGTTCCAAAGATACATTCACAAATATTCATCAACCCCATGACCACTAATGTGGTTGTCATTCATAAAAAGCTTTGAATCTTAAGGAAAACAAAGAATATATCTCTTTATGATCTACTTCAAAGGCACAAAGAATGCATATTTGACTCATAATGGGTTATGAAAGAAAAGAAATAGTTGTAAGCATGCATAAGAAATCATAATAGCTTTATTCAAATATGTCAGAGGTAAAACAATCGGTTGTTTCGTGAAAACAATCGGTTGTTTTTCTGAGACAACAAGAAAATGTTATTTTTCAAAGAAAATCATCTTTCAAAGTGATGGGAAATGCATAATGAAATACATTCATACCTTTGCATTACCTCAAGCATGTTTAGAATTTCATTTGGTCTTATGAAGTCAAAAGCATAGGATGAACATATACAACTTACTTTACATAGGATGAACATATACAAGTTACTAAGCCTCTCATACCACTGCCTTGGAGCTTGCATAAGCCCATACAAGGCCTTTTTCAGCTTGTATACATGGTTAGGATGTTGATGATCTTCAAAGTTCGATGGTTGTTCAACATAGACTTCCTCATTGATGATTCCATTGAGGAAAACACTCTTAACATCCATTTGAAACAATTTGAATCCACTCATACAAGCAAAGGTCAACAACAACCTTACAACTTCTAATCTTGCAACTGGAGCAAAGGTTTCACCATAATCTATGCCTTCTTCTTGATTATAACCTTTAGTCACAAGCCTTGCCTTGTTCCTTGTAATTACTCCAAATTCATCCAGCTTGTTTCTGAAAACCCATTTGCATCCAATGATGTTCATCTGGTCAGACCTTGGAACAAGAAACCAGACATCATTTCTTGTGAATTGATGCAGTTCCTCATGCATGGTAGTGATAGCTGTCGTTTTGCTGTCAAATTAATATGATTCTAGCGTAGACTTGCCTAACACTAGAGAGATGATAATATAGTTTTGGTCAGATGACCCCAAGTCGTCTCCCAACAAATCCAATAGTAATTTCAGTGAATAGAATTCAAAACCTATCTGCAAACAATGAAAATTAGCAATAATGGTAAATAAACAGGGGTTACGATCGTTTAGCAAGAAAATATAAATGATGATTTGAATCAGTAAAGAATGCAGATTGACTCCCAAGTTCTTCCACCAATGAATTCTTCACGGGCTCTCTAAAGATTATTCTTTTCTCAATCCTCAGCAGAGCTAAACTAGATTGAACATGCGCCAAACCTAATTCAACTGAAGCTCACCAGTAAAGCATGCATCTACCGATTTAATCAATACCCACTTTGTTCCATGCGTATACTCCATGGGAATGCTTATCTCCTCTCTCTTGAATCATGCGCCCAAGAAATTAATTAGAACAATACGAACTAACTAAGAAACCAAAGTTTAAGATAAGGAAGACTCTCAATCATGCGTTCAAGTACAACCTCTCACAAAAACTAGTTTTCCAGGAGATTAGACAATAAAAACAACTGCTATAGAGAATTAAAAATAGAAACTTTTATTGATCAAAACCTCAGAACTCAATGGGGAATCACAAAGGAATCAACCAAAAGGTTTAGCTTTCCATGCGGAGGCAAAAGAATTACAAATAAGAAAAGAAACTAAGAAAACCCTATGAAGCTCTCTCTCTTTCTACTTGATGCTTGTGTCCTTTTATAAGGCTTTTCTGCTCCAAGGATCTTGGGAAAATATTGCAGTTTAGATTTTGTAAACAGTTTCCACTTTCCATAATTCTTTTTATTTTGCAGAAGATTTGCTTCCAATTCTGTTTCTGGAATCTTGTAGCTTTTATTTTCTCTTTCTTCTCCAACAGAATTTGTTTTCTGTTTTGATTCAAAGAAGCAACTTGGACTTTTGCATATTTGGCCCATTCACAAAGGTAGATGCTTCAGATCATTTACCCTAAAAACACAAAATTAACAATAATAATAGTTAAGGCCTAAATAAACCCAATTATAAGAATATTAATTAAAACAATGGATTTATTAATTATTATAGTCCAATAATCTATGATTAAGGCTATTAAGTGTGAATAAATATATGCTCATCAGGTAGCAACCCATTTATCATCCTTGAGAGCTTTTTCATTTGACTTAGGTTCAACTTCTGAGACAAAAGTCATATGCTCGCAGTAGTTAGATACAGTACTACGTGTAGAAACACCCTTCTGGATCTGACCAATGATGTTCTCCACTAAAAGATCCCTTGGAATTCTCCATTACTTTGGCAGCTCTTCCTGTTGTAGAATTTCAACCGGTTGTTTTTCTGGACAGGATTCCAGCTTCTCCAAGGTGATGCTCTGCTCATCTTCTGCATAAACCTTTGTAGAACCCTGATCACTATGAATGATTTTATCAAACACCACATGGACAGACTCCTCTAAAGTTATAAGCCATCAACAACACACCAGATCAGACTCTTTATTCTTGAAGTTTCTTCTGATCAACACTATGCATGTGCCAAGGATGTCTCTTGACATTCAAAGAACCCTACAAGACATAAACAATTGAAAAGTGTAGGTATAAAGATTATCTTTGCTCTTGATATTCTTCCCTTTAGCAGTCATTCTTCAAGCCCAAAAGTGATTCTTGGCTGCCAATGATACCTACAAGAAAAGATTAAGAAGCAAGATTTGGTCCCCTTATGAATTTGGGTCCAATTATGTTAGTAAAAGTCTTAGGAACCTTAGGAACCCATTTTAAAATAGCTTTAGGAACAAAAAACTTCCTAATATTGCAGAATCTAACCGAGTGGCCTCTCTTCATGTAATACAAACATGTAACAACCGGTTGTTTCGATTTTTCAATCGGTTGTTTATCTAGCAATTTTGAAAAAGACTTTGAAAACTCAGTTTTCTTGCTCTGTGGATTAAAACCTAAACCTGTTTTTCCAAAAACACAATTTTGAGATGCCAAGACAGTCTCAAAGTTGGATTTACCCTTTGAAAGTCTATCCACAGTTTTCACAAGGTAGTGAACCTTCTTTTCAAGAGATTCACGATTTTCCCAAACAAGTGAGTCACACTTGCAAAAAGAGTTCTTGTAAAACATTTCTAGATTTTCAAAATCAGTTTTTGAATTCTCTAACTCTTCTTCTAGTGCTCTGACTCTGTTTTCAAGCCAGTTGTTCAACCCTTTTAACCGGTTGTTCAAGATTGGCAATCGGTTAGTTTCCTCATGTATTTCTTTAAAAGCTTGAAGAAGTTGACTATAATTTTCAGCATTTAAAGAAGTACAAGAACTTACACTACTTGCATCATCTTCTTCCTTGGCCATCAAACACAGATTGACTTCTTTTTTTATTTTTCTTTATTTTCCTTCTTGCTTGACTTCTTCTCCTTGCTCTCTTTATTTCATTGGTTCCCTCATGAGTTACTTCAAGTGTATCCCACATCTCTTTAGCAGATCCACATTTTGAGACCCTGAAAAGCTCATTAGAATTTAAGGCAAATGTGATAATATTTTTTGCAATACAATCATATTGTGCTTTTTTACTTTCACTCTCAGTCCATTGGGACCAAGGTTTTTCAAAGAAAACATCATCTTTTTCAAACATAAGAATAAAAGGACCATTTTCTATTGCATCCCAAATTCCTCTATCTAGTGATTCAACAAAGATTTTTCATTCTAACCTTCCAAAACTGATAGTTCAAACCACAAAATAAAGGTGGCCTGTTTATTGAGGCACCCTCCCCAAAAGGTAATTTTTCAACCATAAGAAAAAGGTTTTTGGAATCAAACTTGAATATCTTTCAAGAACCAAGCTCTTGATGCCAATTGTTAGAATATATGGCCTTAAACAAGAGGGGGGGTGAATTGTTTATAAAATATTTTCGAAAAATTTGAAGGTATAATGAAAGCCAATGAAGAATCACAGAGAAAGAAACTAAGGAAAGTAATGCACAAAGTTGTTTTAGTTGATTTCCAAAAAATCAACCGGTTGTTTTTGCGATTCAACCGGTTGTTTTTATCAGCAGTTAATAAAAACAACTTAAAATATATATATGTGAGATCAAGGAAAGAGAGAATCACACAAATAGATCTATACTGGTTCACTCTTACACCAAGAACTACATCCAGTTCCCAGAAACTACTGGTAATCCACTATGCAATCAAAACCAGATTACAAACACCACACACCAAAGTAGTGACCTTGAACCCCTTAAGAAACACACTACCTTTGGAAAACCACACCAAGAATGTTGATCTTGAACACCTCAAGAGCATACAACACTCCTTGACAACACAAATAAAAAAATACAATAATTAAGGAAGAAGGAAATAGAATACACTTGAGTATTACAAAGCTTAAAGTTCAGAATTACAACTCAATCCTATTTCACACACTTAAGAATGATCCAAAGCTCTTTCAAATCTTGGAAAAACTCTTTTGATAAACTCTTTCTCTTACTCCAAGATTAGGAGCGTAAAACCACCTTTATATAGACCAACCAAGTGGTCAAAAACATTTAATAAAGGAGTCAAGGTAGTTAGGATCATTTAAAACATATTAAAACCACTTAACAGAATTCTGTTAAGGTTTTCAGAAAAACAATCTATTGTTTTGTCGAAACAATCGATTGAATTGACTTGACAACAAAGTCAAGCTTTTCAAAAACTACTAAGGTAAAACAACTTGTTGTTTCAAAATTTTAACCTGTTGAAATTTCAATAGCATTTTAGAAAAGTCATCTTTTCAAAAGGTTAAAGATTCAAATGAACTTGGATCATCTTAAGGAGTGAATTAACAAGTTTCAAACACCTAGACAACAAACACACCCAACAACAAGGTCTTCAAGCTTTCCTCTTGGATTTGGAGACATCAAAGCATCTTGTTCAACAATTTTCTCATGGTTATCTTGTGTTTATTGCATAAGAAAACTAACACTTTGTCCATGAAACATTTACTAGACATGTAAGTTTTCTATTGTATTATATTCCCTACCTTAATGATTAATATTAATTAACAAATGTCTGCCTTTTTATAGGGTTTTGGAGGCTCATTCGAGATTACAAGACCTTCCACATATAGCTAGGAAGAAGATACAATTAATTATACCTAATGTAACTTATTTGTCCCATCACTATTCAAACACACATGAACATCACTGCATTGTTTGATTTCTACAAATGCAACAACATTATCAACATGAAGCATTTATACCAACATCCATGTGGTTGCAACTCCATTTAAAGTGACACAAATGTAGAATTGTCTCACAATCAAAAGGTACAACAAATTAAACATATCATTCAATGTGATAATTATCTCACCAATGAATAGATGTAAATAATTTGTACCATTCTGTCATCAGCCTAAACAATAATCTTTTGTCTACCGTCTCGTATGTAGCCTTAATAAGACCCTTTAGCCTAAATTACTCTAATATGACCTTTATAAGCTCATGTGAGGGATTGAACTTATCAATCTTACATCCATGGAACAACAACATACAAATTTTCAATAAAAACTGTTCAGATTTAAAAAAATTACAATTTGTTTATGGTTTTCATATAATCAATTATATTCAAAATTATAATCAATTATATTCAAAATTATAATCGATTATGTTTATTGTTTATGTATATATAATCATTTTATCCGTTTATATAAATATATATTATTCTTTTATTATGTTTTTATATTATAATAAAATAAATAACTAATATAATTTAATATTTTAATATTTCACATTTTTGTATCGTAAAAAATAACAATTAAATGGAAATCGTTGAAATAGTAAATAAATAAAATAAGTTAATTTAATATTTTATTAATATATATTATTATAATATGATAAAATAAACAATTAAAATAAAATATAAAATAATAAATAAAATAAAATAATTTTTAAAATTATCTTTTATAAAGTAATTTATTTTAATATATCTATATTATGAAATATAAATTTTGAATTTATTAAGATTTGATAATACTTTTTATTTTAATTAAAATTTATACTAACTCTAATTTATATTTAAAAATTATTTATATATCTTATTTTAAAGAATATTTTATAAATATATAAAAAATTTATTTAATTACATCAATTATAAAATTTTCACTCTCTTTTCTGAATCCAATCAACCTTAATTTTAGCTTTCTTTTACTTTCTTTTATTTTATTTTTTACTTTCCAAACAAAATCAAAATCATGTGTACAAATTAGTACTGCAATCCCGGACTCTTAGATATTATTATTGGGTCTCTAGATAAGAGATATAAGTGTAATGTCTTAAAAAAAATATTTAAAATATGAAAATTGGTAAAACTGTAATAGTTTTAAAATAAAAAATATTTGTGAAGATTTAAAAAAAAAAACTTTGGTAGAATATTTTCCACCATCACATCAGTTTGTATTTTTTTTCTTTTTTTATTCTAAAAATACTTTTTAGTTGCATAACATTAACCATCCAAAAATATATTTAGAAAAATATAGGGATTGAGGAAGAAATGTAGAAAGGAAGAAGTGCATCTGTATGAAAAAACAATTAACTTCACATAATAAAGTACGATAAATTTTAATTTCTAGAATTTTCTCTCACAGAACTACATTTATTGACTTTGCATATATTTTAATATATCATTTGAAAATGGCTAGTTGTGTTTTTCAAGACATATACTATTTAAACTGTAAACTAAACTGCCGCTATAAGCAACTTACTAACTTATTCATTGACCTTATATACAAAGGAAAAACATAACAATACAGAGAGCTTTTCTTATTTCCCTTTGCCTCTATTTTGGTCCTTATCTTATGGATTTGGTTGTCGGTGGAACACTACCAAGGATATTATACCTAACTGATCAATTATTAATGATAAATTTCAACATATTTTTTTTAAAAAAAAATCCATTATTATCCATCACAATTTACTAAAAGTCACTCAAAGAGTTTTTTTTTTTAAAAAAATTATGTTACTATTTATTGACATTACTTACTTACTGAGGAGGTTTCGATTCATTGTAGTCAATATAATTTTTAATATTATTAATTCAAATTTATTAAAAGTTACAAAATGAAGAAATAAATTACGTGTGGTTCTACAACTTTTTATACTAATTTTGAATTGTGTTATCAGTATTTGTATTTAGTTGGTTTTATTAAAGACAAAAACCTGGTATATAAGTTGTAAAAGAATCTTATATGATAACTGTGTTCTCATTATCCATAAAATTCAAATTTAAATTGATAATTAGGAGATTATAAAATTTATTTCAATACAATATCTTTCTTTTTATATAAAAGGATGGTACATTATAAAGTTGTAAAAGAATCTTATATGATAACTATGTTCTCATTATCCAAAAATTTCAAATTTAAATTGATAATTAGGAGATTATACATTTTGTTTCAATATAATATCTTTCTTTTTTATATAAAAGATTTTCCATTTTTTTTTATATAATTTTTTTTCTATTTTAACTTTATATTAATATTTCATTTTATTATTTTATTTTGGTTATTTTTTATTTTATAAATTACGAAACCCTTTGCATGATGTTTACATAGGTGTGGGAAGCTCTATCATTTCGTTTCACAGCGCCACACTTTCTTTCTTTTCTTTTTCTTTTTCTTTTTCTTCGCTCTGTTTAATTTTTATTTGTCTTTCTTCTTCGCACCGAAACCGCCCTTTTCAAAGGGTTCTTCTTCTTTTCCTGTTAATGGTTAGGGTTTCTTAGGGGCGTCATCGGAATGTTCCAGAAGGCCCCTTCTTCCTTCTTTCGCCTATCCAATTCCGTTATACGACGGGGTATGGCGCCAACCATGCATTGATTTCTTCTTCTTCTTCTTTTTCCTTTCAGGTGATTACCCTTTTTCTTTGTGCTTTTGTGTGTGTTGATTGATTCGTTAGTTCTTTTATTCTGTGATTGGAGTTGTGTTTCTCGAACCGGGGCGAGGTTGAGTGGGGAATAGTGTTATTGCGAAGTGTATGGACAAGATTTTTTTTAATGTTTTTTGTAAGTACTGGATTGCGCATTTGGAAGTGGGGTTTTTTGCTATCTAGGTTTAGGAAAGGGGTTTCTTTTATGGCGAAATTGGTTGCTTATTATATAAGTTACTGAGCTGGTCCACGATTTCAATGTCAAATCGCGTTGGGTTTTTTCTTTAACAGGGTTTGCACTTTTGCAGTGTTTTTTTTTTCGGTGGTGGTGAACGATTGGTAGAGAATTGAGGAGTGATATTCTTAACTTTTAGCTTTTGTAGTGTGCCAAGCACTGGAATTGATCTCTTTTCAACCTGTTTGTCCTGGTGAGTTTTGGGAACTACTATAGGTGTGTTGTGTTGCAATATTCAATTGTGATTTAGGGTGGTTTGCTGATATTTTGGTGTGTGTTTGGAGTTAAGGAAGCTTTGAACAGTCGGTTTGATTTTTCTTTCATACATGAACCTGATATGAATGTTTACTATGATACTTGTGAATATCATTATCAGGCAAAAGAAATTGACCAGTATCACCAACAGGGAGTATTAATTTCTTTGTAGTTCATTTGTTATGGGATTCACGTTTGTTGTGATTATAAGTGCATCATGATCGTTTTGGCTCGCTTTAGATAATTTAATCCGGTGCCAAGTGTTGTATAATTAATATTAACATTGGTTTCTTTCTAATGCCATTTTCGGTATTTTTTTGGATTTTTTATTTATTTACTACTAATATTTCATGTTATGGCTGTTTGCAGTGGTGGCAGTTCTGGTATGGAAATGTATGATGTTTCTGGAACTCGAAATGCAGATGCTTATTTGGTAATAAATTTATTGAATTTTTGCATTCTCTGTTATACATAATACATATCATGTTTCCTTTGATGGATTGTCATTATTATATTCTGTGCGTTGTGGTTTTTTTGTTCTGAGTTAGTATGACAACAAAAATTCCTACTCTTGGATTTTCAGATTGAAGGCACCGATTTAAACTCACATATCACAAACCCAAATTTTGAACAGTTTCAAGTCATGTTTAATGATGGAGCCCCTGAATTTGTTATTGATCAGAACTCGTATTACCCTGCTGCCACCAATTATGGGTATTACTGTACAGGTAATGAGAACGGATATGCCCGGGATTTGAGTTTATGGTATGTTTTCTATGCATCATATTGACTAGTTATTTATTATGGTTAGGATTTGAATCACCCAGAGAATGGGAGGGCCACCATAGGATTTTTGGTGTAGATGGTCCTGATATTCAGTACACGGTGAGTCTAGTTCTTCTCTACTTTTGTGTGTTACATGTTGTGTTGACAGCTGATTTGTTGTTTGTTTATTGGCCAGGGTGCACAACATGAAAGTTTTCCATATGTATATTATACACCTAGCTATGGATATGCACAGTCTCCATACAATCCATACAATCCTTATATTCCTGGTGCAATGATAGGAGTTGATGGTTCATTTGGAGGAGCACATCAATATTACTCTTTCCCTAATTATCAAAACCCCATTTCTTCACCTTCTTATATTCCTTTTGTTCAACCAGACAATTTCCCTAATAGTTCTGTTGACTCATTGTTTGATGCTAGTGCTTCTGGCAGTAGACCTGATGGAAAAGGTTTAAAACATAAGTTCAGTTCAGCTTCTGGTGCCTTTGCTAGGAGCTCTTCAAAATCATTGTCAAATCCCACAAGTTCCTTGGCCAGGATATCTGAGGGGCCAAGAGATAATGCTGGGATAAAGAAAGATGTGACAAGTGGCAGTGCTTCTGGCAGAGGTTTTCTTAATCTGCCTTTGCCAGCTGTCCGTCAGGTAGAATCTTACACTTTTATTTGAATTCAAGTATTCTGAGCCAGTGAGGTCAGTTCTGATTTTGACTTGTTTAGATGGGAAGCATAATATCTATAATTCTAGCTGTGTTCCCGAACAGTATTGATACTTGATAACACTATAACAAGTTAAAGTTTTTCACTCCCTAGATGTTTCTATTTCTCTGGAAAGGGCATACTAGGAGGGAGTGCCTATATATGGGTTAGTTTGTGGACTTAGAGGCTGGAGCTCTTTCGTTCCTGAAATCTATGGGTGATATTAGGTCCATTTAAATAAAATTTTGAACAAGTGATTACAGAAGGTAAAATGGAACAAATTTCCTTTTAAAGTTCAAAACAATTTATGCACACCCCAACTTTTTCGTTAGTTCTTTGACTTCACTCCTCAATTTAGCTCCTGGTTTAAATTTGTTTCTATTTACCTCCCTATTTCATTTTTTATCTATAGATTCTTATTGGGATGTTTAAACTGGCTCTTATTATTATTTTTGGAGTCTTGTTTCAGTTATTGAAAAGCATGTTTGCTAAATTTGAATTGTTATGTTTATTTTTTTGTTGGTTTTGTAGGCCAGAAGCATTGATGTCTTAACCCATCCTGTAGATATTATTTCCAATGGAAATGTTTTATCCCACCGTAATCAATTAAAAATAGCTTGCCCTCTGAGTAGTGAATTTTCTGACTGTGGTTCTAATGCTAATGGACAGTCTGCAGTTGCTAAACTGCGACAGAAGGCTCTCATGTCTAAAGGATGGAGTGATGTAAATGGAAGTTCTGATGTTTTGGGTGAGCGAAATAGGGGCCCGAGAATTGGAAATAGCAATTCAAAATACCACCAGCTGGCTGTCAAAGCCTATACAAACAAAGGAGATGGGAATACACAAGAAAACATAATCGTTTATACTGATCGATATAACAGGGAGGATTTCCCTGTTAGCATTGAAAAAGCAAAGTATTTTGTTATAAAATCATACAGTGAAGATGATGTGCACAAAAGCATCAAATATAACGTCTGGTCATCTACACCTCACGGAAACAAGAAGCTGCAGAATGCCTATGAAGATGCTGAGAGAATAGCTGCAGGAAAATCTGGAGGCTGCCCTGTCTTTCTTTTCTTTTCTGTGAGTTGCATATAAAGATGCATTCAATGAGTTTTAATTCTGTTTCTTTCTGATCTGCATACCTAAAGCTGTTTGCAGTTGTAATTTTCCTTTCTTTTGATCATGTTCTTTCTTATAATGTAGGTTAACGCAAGTGGTCAATTTTGTGGGGTTGCAGAGATGGCTGGTCCTGTTGACTTCAATAAGGACATGGACTTTTGGCAGCAGGATAAGTGGAGTGGAAGCTTCCCTGTGAAGTGGCACATCATAAAAGATGTGCCAAATGCAAATTTTAGACACATTATACTAGAGAACAATGAGAACAAACCTGTTACTAATAGCAGAGACACACAAGAGGTATGCATATTTTTTCAGCAACTTCTTTACCAAAGTAGAATTGACAAGTTTGCCCAACTTATAAGCGTATTAAATTAATGTTTGCAATTTTTTACCCATGTTTATTAAGGGTTATTGAGTAAGCAGATCCCTACCCCACGTGCTTGAATGTGTTGAGGCTATTTGATTGTCATTTTATCATATACTTACATACTTGTTTGTCTTGATTGAAGTAATTATTGTTTTTTTCTTAATCTGGGAGTTGCTGTTATTTCTAATTTGTGTTGTTTTGGTTTTGTTATAGTGTGTAGATTTTCGTTGTTGTGTGCCTCTTTTATCCCTTGGTATTATATGAAATAATTTTTTGGTCCAATTTCTCTTTTGTAGATAATGTATGGTAAAGGTTTGGAAATGCTGAAAATGTTCAAAAACCGTAGTTTGAAGACATCTTTGCTTGATGACTTCATGTATTATGAAAATCGTCAGAAGATCATGCAAGAAGAAAAGGCCAAGATGCTAATCAGAAATTTTGAAAAAAATCCATTATCGTTACCTACATTGGAACCACCTCGGAAGTTGAATTTTGTCTTTGACATCCCTCCAGTCAGTAAGAATTCAAAGACGGATGATGGGCTTGATAACTTAAAACAGACTTCAAGGAGTGGACATATAGTGTGTAGTTCTGAGGTCACCAACACAGCACCTGTAGATGAAAAGGCTGAGAAATGTACGGTTGAGAAAGAAGATATCGCTTCTGTGTTTAAGATTGGTTCTGTCACTATTAACCCAAAACAAGTGGAGACTAAACCATCTGCCGTCAGTGTCTCTAAGAAGGAGGCGGATGATGTTTTCACTGTAGGCTCAATGCTAGTAAAAGTTAACGGATTTGCCAAGTCTTCTACTTTTCTGAAGATCGGGAGTATCCCACTTGATCCGAGAAAAGGACAGCTGGACGGAGGTACTCGTGTTAAAAATGGCTAAAAATGGATCTAAAAATTTGGGAAATACTGATTGATGTCTCTACCTTATTGTTCCATTGTGAGGAAGTTAAGTTGGGTTTTTATTCAAATCTTCGTTTACTGTTTTTTTCTTCTGATGTCGTGCGGTGTTGAGTTAGAATACTTTTAGTGAAAATGTTACTCTTGTATTTCGGCCGTTAGCAATCAATATACAAAAGGATGTTTCTTCATTGCAGATTTTCGTTCACTCTGTTGTTTAACTTGACAAATCATTATTGTGTTATTGATACATTAATGTTTCTAATTTTTTAACCCTGCAGCTTTTGAGACTAGATTCAATGCTATACCTTTACTAACACAAATTCCCAATTCTATCCTATACGGGTCTGTTTGATTTTTTAGGAGGATTGAGTGTATTTTGTATTTTCTTTCACTATGTGGATAAAATAAAACTGCTTCTTCCTGCAATTTCATAAATATTTTAATTTTTTTTTACTTAAAATGTAGTTTATATTTTGGATTATACTTGAAAGATATTTTCAGATTGGAAAATATATTTTTGAATTCTTTTTGAATTATGTAACTTGGAATATATTTTTTTTAAATTATTTTTTATTATGTAATTTAAAATATATATATTTTAAATTATTTTTGGAATATATATATATATATTAAATTATTTCTGAATTATGTAAATGTGGAGAATACTTTTTAATTTGAAAATATTTTTTTGAATTATGAAATCTGAATATTATTTTTACATTTTATATGGAATGTCTAGAAATATGTGGAAGTGCAGGAAAAAACATGTGGAGAAGCCTGCCGAACTTTACTGGTAAAGTTATGGAAAATTTACAGTGGTTCCAAGCAAAACTTTTGATTTTTTTGATTATTTTTAATTGAAATCCTATTTAGAAACACGATTTCTGATTTTTTAAATTTTTTTTTTATTTTTAAATTTTATTGTTAAATATTTGTTTAAATTACAATAATAAATTAATTTATTACTTAAATTAATTAAAAAAAATTTACTTTATAATAAATTATCTAAATTATATTTAATTATAAATAATTAAATATACAATTTCAAAAATAAATAAATAAATTATATAAACTTGATAAATATTTATTTAAATTATAATAATAAACTATCTAAATTATATTTAATTATAAATTAAATTTACAATTTTAAAAATAAATAATATAAAAAAATTCAAGATTAATTTCTTAAGTATAATTTATATATCATTATTATATATTCAATGACATTTTATTTTTTATTATAAAAAAATATTATTGTTATTAAATAAATATTTATTTTGTTTAAGTAATTAATTAATTTTTGTACTTTTTATTTAATTATTTGTAAATTTGTGTCAATAAATTGATTAAATAATAATAATGTTCTGGTCGGGTTATCCTTTTTTTCTTTGAGAATTCATGATTTTTCTAGTCTTTCTCCTACTCTTCAATTCTGATTCCCTTTCTCCTACTCTTTCTTTATGAGATTCTCACTTCCTCTCTTTGCACGTTCCCTCTTTCATTCCTTACCTCATTCTCCTATATTTCACAAACTTAGATCACAACCCTCTTCCCCGAAAATATCTCTCTTTTCAAGGGTTATATTATACCCACTCACCTAACCGGGTAACACAAATAATTAAATTTTTATAATAAGAAAAAAAATAAAATGTTATATAATAATGATATATAAATTAAACTGAAACAAATGTATGTTGAACTTTTTTATTTTTAAAATTGTATATTTAATTAACATAATTTAGATAGTTCATTATTATAATTTAAATAAATATTTAGTATGTTTTAGTAATTAATTTATTTATTTTGGAAATTATGTATTTAATTATTTATAATTCAATATAATTTAGATAATTTATTATTATTATTTAAATAAATATTAATTAATTTAAGTAATTAATTAACTTATTATTAGTTTAAACAAGTATTTAACAATAAAATAATAAAATTGTAAAACAAAAGAAATTAGAAAAATCAAGCACAACTTTTAAAAAATAAAAATTTGTGCACTTCAATTGAAAATTGTCTTTGAAAGCACAACGTATCTATTTTTACAATTTACCGATGTCTGTAAAAGAAAAAAAATTATCCAAATCTGTAAATTTTTTTAAAGTTATCGATGATAAATTATAATAATAAAATAAATTGACAAATTAAATATTTAGTTACTCATTTGATCATTAAAAATATCATCTTCTAAATTTTGAGGTTTTACGTTAAAAAATAAAAATGATGAATGTGATTAGATTTTATGTGTCTTGTTTTGTGATTCGTGTTCGATATGATTTTGATGATAATGAGATGTGTCGGTTAAAGGATGATGATTGGAAGACGACGATGTGTGTTGATTTAGTTCTTGTGCTTCAACTTTTATAGATAAAAATATATTTGTTTTTTTATTAACCAAGGTTAGTGTTCTTAAGAGAATTATGGCCACTGTTGTGGGGACGAGTGACTTTTAAGATAAGAGAATGTTGGATAAATGGTTTCGATTGAGCTGGAATCTTATTGTCGAGCAGGTCGATAGTGATCTTCCTCTTTGATTAGGCTATAAGTGGACAAATATACAAGTCATCTAATATTTTTCAAAGTATTGATGGTCTTCATTGATAGAGTCATGTGCCATGAGTGTATTTATGATTAGAAGGAGTGTCAAAGTTGGCATAGTTTCTCTTGAGTGATGTGTTGTCATTGACAATATTTGTCATAGTCAGGAAGGAGCATCATCCGAGTTTTTTCTATATACATAATTATATGTTTATTTTTAGACATTCATGTACATCTTCCTTCTTATGAGTTTACCATAGTTGTTTTACATAACTTCAATGTCTCCTTTGTGTAGTTACATTCAAATTCACGATCGCTGCAAGCTTTTTGATTGGTATGTTCAATTTTACATCCTTTTTTTCAAGTTTTTCTCCATTATTATAATGTTCAATTTACCAATACTAGATATTCAATTTACATTCTTTTTTTCAAGTGTTTCTCAATTATTATAATGTTCAATTTACCATTCTGATCGGTTGGGTATCCTTCGTGGGTTAGGTGGGTCATGTTTGTTTGTCCGCTATACCTCGTCCTAAAGGTTTTAAGATAAGAGAATGTCAGGCAAATGGTATCGGTTGAGCTGAGAATCTTGTTGTTGAGCAAGTTGATAGTGATATTCCTCTTTGATTAGGCTATGAGTGGAGAAATATACAAGTCATCCAATATTTTTCAAAGTATTGATGGTCTTCAATGATAGACTCATGTGCCATAAGTGTATTTATATTCAGACGGAGTGCTAAAGTTGGCATAGTTTCTCTTAAAAGATGTGTTGTCATTAACAATATGTATCATAATTAGGAAGGGGTGTCGTCCAAGTTTTTTTATATACATAATATATATGTTTATTCTTAGACATTTATGTATGTCTTTCTTTTTATAAGTTTACCATGGTTGTTTTACACAACCTCAATGTCTCCTTTATGTAGTTACATTCAAATTCACGATCGCTGCAAGCTTTTGATGGTATGCTAGATGTTCAATTCACATCCATTTTTTCAAGTTTTTTTTTCATTATTATAATATTCAATTTATCAATGCTAGATATTCAATTTACATCCCTTTATTCAAGTTTTTCTCCATTATTATAATGTTCAATTTACCATTCCGATCAGTTAGGTATCCTTTGTGGGTTAGGTGGGTCATGTTTGTTTGTCCGCTATACCTCATCCTATAAAAGTTTTAAAAGTAAAATTTTTAAAGTTGTTGTGGAGTCCTTAGATTGAAATTATATTTTGTCCATGACAATTTAAATTTTTCATTTTATTTGACTCAAGATCCCGTATGATATCATAGTTAGTCAAGGTCTATGATAACCTCTAAAAATAATTAATATTCGATACCACACTAACATCAATCACCTTCATCAACATCCAATAAGAGAAGAGAGAGTCATTGAGGCTTTTCATGAAGATATTCAAAAAGTTGCTTTGAATATCCAAAATCCCAATTCGAAGGTAGTCTTCCTTCTACTGCCAAGGAAATGACCGGGATCATCTTGCTTGGCCAAACTATTCAACTAATAAATATACAAAAGTTGTTTTTCATAACACATTTAAAACTCTTAAAGCTAAGTCTATTAAAGTTGGGGATAATGTACTACACATGACTAAGATCATTAATTTTTGACACTATTGACCTGACCGGGATCATGTTTTGATCGACGCAATCTCGACAAACCACACTAGAAGGAATAAGTCCAAATGATCTCAAAATGTCTCACCAATTACATGTCAAAAACCTAAAACAATATGTAAATAAAATATGATTAAAATTAATTAAAATACATTAATTAGTGTGTATTGTCCTAAATCAAGATTAACATATGTTAATTCAAGATAACTTAAACAATACATACCCACATTTATAAATAAATTGTCATTATTCTTTTTATAAATAAATTGTCATTATTCTTGTAAAATTTATGTTTTCAATAACATACTTCAACTGAATATTTATTTGATGGTCAAGAAACCTTTTACATAACTTATTCTAATTGGGATAAAAAAAAGAGAGTAGGACAACTAGAACATTGAAAACACATTCTTGACTCATGCAAACTATATATATATATATATATATATATATATATAATTTATTAAATAAAGATATGACTTCTAAACCTTTCACAAATTTTTATCAGCAATCATTAATATATAAATAAAAGAATTTGACGTTAAGATCCAGTCGAACATGAACAATACAGTTTTTTATTTATTGAAGTTCTGTAGTGGTAGTTGAACAAATTCAAAGACATGAAAATAAATGTTCAAAGTGTTTTGATGTGTTGAAGAGTAGATTCTTCCATCCATGAATTTTTTTGGCTTTTGCTTCATGTAACCCAGTATCTTTATTGATTTTAAAATGATTGAATTTGTTTTTTTTTAATAATTATGGAACTGCTACATGTTGATTTGATTTTTTTTATTGCATAATTTAGAAGTTTTTCAAAATGAGTAATTCAAATAATAATTTAAGTTAAGGCGTGCTACGAATTATATATTTTGAAATATCAAATATAATATCTAGATCTTAAAGAATAAATTTTAAATTGCACAATTAGCCAAAAACACTAGGTGGGGGGAAAAGATCTGTGTTACGTCAAAATGGCCAAATATTTTATCTAATTCATCCTAATTCTTGAAAACTAGAAGTTATTATGAAAAATACATTTCAGAACGTATTATATAAGTTTTCAAAAATATATTTTAGAATTTTTGTTATGAAAATCGTTTCCAACAATTCCAAAAAATTGTTAATAGAACTTCTTCTGAATCAAGATGGAACAAGATACGTACACTACCTCATCAAAACAATATAGGATGTCTAATAAAATAATACCTTCTGAATTACATTTCCTCATCAAAACAATATAAGGTATATATAAAGGACTACCTTTAAGTGGAAATATATATTTTGGATATAACTTTAGAACTTTTTCAATCCAGAACTTTTACAATAAAAAAAAACTTTAAATAAAATATTTTTTCAAATTATATAACTTTTTATATTAAAAAATCATTAAATATTAACTAATTTAGAGATAAAAATAACTAATTGTTAAATTGACTAAGTTACATATTATTTTATAAATTTAAAAATTACTAGTATCTAAAATAATTTATATTATTAGTAAAAATTTATAAATTAATTTATTAATTAATATATAATATTAGATACTATAATCACTTTAAATTTTAAGTTAATTATTAATTTAATTAAAGAATAATTTAAATTTAAAGTATTTAGTAGTTAAAACTTTTATAGTTAACGTTAGATGGTAATTTAAAAATTATTTTATAAATTTTTATTAATAATAAAAATTAATTTAAATATCAATAATTTTTAATTTATAAAATATTATTAAATTTAATTAATATAACGATTACCTATTTACTTTCTATATTTTTAAATTAGTTGATATTTAATTATTTTTTTATTTAGATAGAATTATATTGGTAGTCATGCATGACAATATTAAAACTCAATTTAGTATTTTAAATTGTTAAATTTATAAAGCTTTTAAACTCTACTAGCCTAAAAAAACTTTAAAAAAATAAATTAACCAATGTCAAGCACCTATATTATTATGATTGTTATAAAATCAAAAGTGCAAACAAATATTTAAAATAAAAAGTGTTAAATATATATTTTGTTCTTGTATTGTAATGATTTTTGTTCGTATACTTCCTAGATATTTGTAATAAGAAAATTATTAGAATGAGTTTTTATCCGTGTTTTATTACATAACAAATGAAATTTTTAGTGTGAACTGAATTATAATATTATAATGTTTTTGTCAATGCTAAAATGTTTTAACATCTTAATCTATATCGAAAATTCGTTTACCATGTAAAAGCAACTGACAATGACTTATTCTAATAGTTTTCTTACCTAAGAAGTTTAAAATTTAAATTAAAAATAAAAACCAATTTCGTGTGAGAATACATTGATGAAAAATATATTTAACTCTTAAAAATAATTATGGAAGAACAAATAATAGGATTCTCTCCTGAACCAAAAGTTCATTTTCTTTAATCATAAAACTAGTGAAAGTCTTTCTTATAAATGGTCTTGTATAGGACTTTTTTGATTTCTTCTTAAAATAGTATTTGGCGAGAACATGTTCACTTACTCAATCTCTTTTGACATTTATAATTTTATTTTATTTTTCTCTTTTTTTTTTCATTCATACCAATAATAGAGATTTCTCTTTTTTCACACATTATCATCTAGTCTTTATCTCATATTAAATTTGAATTCATTCACTTTTAATTGCAAGTTCTAATTTTATTCACAATAGCCATATTCTCAAGTTGATTATGACAATGTTTGCTCAAGTTGTGTAGAGGTTAATGTTGGTCAATCATAAATAACATGGTCATGATACTCATATTTTGAAGAAATAATATAGTGTTGTGTCACTCTTTCTTTTACTAGTGTCTATCCACATGATTATTATGACAATCTCCTCGTATAGTTTCGCACATTTTTCACCTATTGCCTTTTAGAGCATTGATATCTAAAAACCTAAAACAATAAGATAAGTCTTGTCATAATAAATTATCTTGTGATAGAAAAAAATGCACCCAAGTCTTTATCCAATCCACTTTTATTTCTCACTAGTTAAACACAAGGTTCAATTTGCTTATGACAAGATAATGGTAAAATAACATCTATGAAGTTTTTAACATGATTTTTGTGTGTGCTTTTATATCAAATCTAACTATAAAACAATCCTAATTAATAGATCATGATTTCAAACCTATTTCAATCTTTCAAAGTTTAGAAAGGAAGTTGATTTTTTTCATAATTGTAAATCTTATTTGTTTCTCTAATAATAAAACCATATTGAAACAACACTTTCCCCTTTAAATTCAGGTAAATGACATGGATAATTCCATTAGACACACCATGAATAAGATTTTAAACTATTATATCAAAGGAGGGGCCAACAATCTACTATGTTGTCACTTCATCTAAAAAGAAATAGAAGAGTTAGGACAATAATGTTCTCGAACAGGATTGAAACCAAGAAAACGATTGTCTCGAACGGGGTTGATCACTCAGTCTTGTCTCATTTCCATGATACCTGCAAAAGGCACTCTGACGTTTAAATGAGATTTCGATGTTCAACATTTGGTGCTATTAGTACTGAAAGATGACCTACCTGATCCTTGGAATCTGTGCCTATTTATATAATTATCATGAGTCTTTTGTTATTAAGTCAAATTAAGGTTTTGGATCATGATTAAGAGTGTATTCCCTAGTGTTTTATTACTTATTACTCTTATTAATCTACTCTGGAGGCGTAATGATTTTATACCTTTTTTTTCTCTCTCTTTATTTATATATCATGTTATTCATTAGAGTATTATTGATATTTATTTTCTTTGTTAGATATTAAATGTTCTTTATTATAATATTAAAGTTTGTTCAATTTTACAACGTTTCTTTGCATTTTTTATTATTAAAAAAATATATCAATTATTACAACTAAATAAATATATTAAAAAAAATTATAAAAAATTGAAAGATGGTTTACTATCCACCAACCCTTCTTTAACAAAAAAATTACTAATTTCAACCTGCATTATCTAAACAAATCAACCATCCACCCTAATTTTAGTGGATTAGCAGCAAGTCGGGTCAGATATAAGTAACACGTTTTGTCAACCCAATTACATATTTTCTTATTATTCAATCTCTTTTGAAGAAGAATGTTAAAGAAATAAATGTATATAGTTATGTAAAATATTTTTAATTATTAAAATTAATATAAAGGATTGAGATAATTATTGTGAAGTTTTTATTTATTAAAAATCTATTAATACATAATCACTATCTATCATAAATGATCAATTAGTTCACCTCTGTTTCTCAAGGTTTGCATGTCCTATGTGGACGTTTTAACCCCCAAAAAAGAACCAACTGTGAAACAAAGGAGTACGTGTGATCGAACACAGACAAAAAGGGAAAATATGTGTGATCGACTCAGTTGAGATGGCATGAGTGAGACCCACCAATCCCCTAAGACATGTGTTCCTGTTGTGCTTATATATAATCACTTCACTTTTACTGTCACCGTGAAATCTCAATTACTACTATTTTCTTCTCTTCTCTGTCTAGGGGAATCTCAATCGTGGTTCACGCGGCTGTAGAGCGAGTGTGTACCACGCGCCGGTACTCTCTCTGATTAGGTATTCATCATTCGCCTCCTGCATTTCCGTTTCTCCCTCTCACAACTTCTTCCTTTTTGCTGTTTTCGCCAATTTCAGTTCCTGCATGAGCCTGAACCGGTTCGGTCCGGTTCAGCAACTACGACCTCTGATTGCAATTTGAAACCAATTCTGCCTGTATGAAATTCTTGAATTTCAAGAACTGTTTTTTCTCGACATGTTTTCTATTACTGTTATCCGATTAAGCTAGGAATTAGCCTAAAATAAGAATTAAAATAGGGCCAAGTATGTTTTAGCAGGTTAGCTAGGAAATATACTGATGGTGCTATATTGTTGCGCTAGTTGCTTCTAAATAATTGATTAAAATTTGTAAAAAATAGTTCCCCCGCCACTAATGTTACATGACTGTAAGTGGTTAATTATAGTTGCTCCCTCTTTATATATTTGACTGTTACTGTTGTTATGATTATGCCTTTGCATGTTATCAATTCCGCCATAAAAACCAAGAGTTGTTTATATCATGTTTTGAAACTGTGGTCGTGAATGCAGTTGTAGGCATTGTGGCCGTTGCGGCGTCAATTTGTTTAATGTTTGAACCAAAAATATTTGATCATGACTGTTTAACTATTCTGCATGTTTTCCCTCCCAAATTCCACATTTCCCTCATTAATAACTCATTATCATTTTTCCAACCCTTCAAAATCTACGTAATGAAGAAAGAGGAAGAATGACAGTAATTTTGTAAAGGCTACAAACCAATATTGCGGCCTATTGCGGTCTGATGCAGTCCGATGTGGCTGTTTTACCTGCATTGTTGGGGTGTTGCGGTTTTTTGTGATGTTTACAAAAAATAGCCCAATTGCGGTGTGATGAGTTTCAAACCATGGTTTATAGATGTTTTACTTCAGTATAATCAGGCATGTCATTACACTAGAAAGTTGAAATAGGCATTGTATTGATGCAACCACACTCACACACTGTTCTTAAGCATGCAGGCAAAATGGCGGGGAATTCAAATACAAGAGAAGGAAAAACCGTTATGGTTCCAAAAGCTGAGGATTTGGATTATGAGTTGCCACCTTATACTACATTTTCAGGGGATGTTGGGGTATGCTGTTGATGTCTCAATATAAACACAATACACATCTTGCACTATGATTATGCCCTTAGTTATTTACCCATTCTCTGGATGTTAATCAGAGTGTTTTAAATTCCAGTACGCAGAAGCTGACCCAAAAAGTTCTACAGCTTATAGCATATAGTAGGGTAGCTTCTATTCTGAAATTTTTCATAAAATCTATCCTATAATTATAGATAGATTTTCAAAAATGATTAAAATGACCCAAAATTCATGACATTCATAATTAACAACAAAAAGTCTTTGGTGTCTTAACAAAACATACAAGTAAGAACTGGAAAAAAGTCAAATACAAGTTTCCCTAAGTAAGAAATATTAATCATTAATTATCCTCTTCTAAATCAAAGTCTTTTTCTTTATCATTTTCACTATTATTACAGCCGCAGTTTCTTTCTGAAAATTGAAATTCAAAAAGGCCCTGACACCTATGTTTGAATTTTGTTTTCGAATCAACACATGGTGCTGTTATCCCTTTGGCTACAGCTGCTATTCAGCCCATGGCAGCCACAATACCAAACTTCTCTTCTACAACAGCCCAAGTAGTAAACATGGTTTCTCCATTCTCAATGTGACTATAGCAGTGCTGCAGTGCACTATTTAACGAGGAACTAACTGTGGTAGCCAAATTCCAATATTGAAATGAAAAAATGTATCTACATCTTAGTCCTGTGTATGAAAAGGATAACCCAATTCTTATATGTGAAATTATTAATGATTCAAAAGTCTTTACTGATTTTGTTTGTTTGCCGTAACCCTATTGTGCCAGTTTTCTGAATTTTCTTCATTTACAACTCTCTACATACGTTGTAACATGACGAACTCCATTTGTTCACTGTGTCTGTTTAATAGCATAAAACATATATAAAAATAGTGGTCTTAATTGATTTCTCATTTTTTTTTGTTTTCTTATGTTTAACATTTTTTTTGTTCATAATTTCCATATGTTTAACATTTTTTTCTTCATAATTTTCATATGTTTAACTTCTTCCTTCATAATTACCAGGAGGACAATGGTGCTAGCTCGTCTGGAGGCGAACTGCGAGCATTCTTTATTGGAATGGGATTCCTACCATGCCTTGTTGATAAAGTGATTGAGGAGAATGGTACATTTTGTCGGATCCACATACTTATGTCATGCACCAGATGCATGACACATTTGATAAATTTCTGAGATATTTCACTCTGCTGCTTGAAGTATTATTGGTCTGATTGATTTTCTTTAAAATTTGCAGGTGAAGAAAATTCTGAAACTTTATTAGAGGCCCTCTTAAGATGTTCTGTAAGTAGACAAAAAATATGTTAGTGTGTTTTTGGGTTTAAGATTTGGAAATTTTCTTTGTTTACCTTTTAAATTTATAAATAATGACAATATCTTAATGATGTGCATGTTCATTGAGATGAGAAAAGTTTATTTGTACAGACAAATATGCATATACATGAAGATTCAAATTATCATTTTATAAGCCTGGTCCTTGATTTACATATTGCTTGCATATGTAGTCATGAATTCTAGTGCGGAAATAATTTTGCTAGACCCACAGAATCATATGAACCTTGTGCACTGAGACTTAAATTATGTCATGTTATCAAGTGTCTAGTGCAATGGTATGCTAGCAATTTAAATACATAACAAATATCCATTTGTAAATAGCGATAAATGTCATTTCTTACTTTAGGGATGCAGATAACTAACTACTTTGTTATGTCCTATCTCTTCTATTTGAGGGAACTTTGTATTCTATTTTCTGTATCAGTTAGTAGTATATTGTTTCCTACTTTTCTTTCAAGATAGGTATTGTCATATTAGTGCTTCTTTGCAAGTTTATGAAATAGTTCTTCAATATCAACTGATGCCATTGGATTGACCCTTAAAAGTGCTATTAAATTGGTCCTTACAAGGATGAAAGCAACGGCATTATTGTCATCAAAGGACCAAGTTGGTACCACTTATTGTGAGTATATCTTTAGAGGATCAAAATGAACATTTACTCCAATATGATGTGTTATTGATTCTGATATAGAATTTAGTAGGGAAAGAGAAAGAAAGAGGGGAACAGGAAAGAACAGAATAGAAAGGATATTCTTTCTATAATTTTTTTAATGATTAGAAACTTGTAATGATACTCAGCAGCTGTGTTTGCTCTCTTCATATGTTGATACTGCTGCCAATATGCTTTCTAAACTCTGGACTTAATATCCTGATCAGTGACTATTATTTCCAATTGATTAGGCTCATAAATCCAATTGTGACTCTTGTGATTCTTTTGGTGGTTTTCACAATGCAACCAGTGGTACAAGTGCCCCAAATATCTATCCTTATGGTCACTCGAAAGAGGTAACTAGGTGTCTATTCTCCACCACAATTTTAGACATTTCTTTAGATGATTAATTTATTTATCCCTATGACTTACTTTTAAGTAATACCAATGGTCTTTTAGGCTCCTGCAGTTAGAATTTTGGATGTGAAGGTGTTCAATGCAACATATTTCTTCTTGTATCATTTGAATTGTTTTGTTAGAGAGAACTATTAAATATTTGAAGTTATTGAATGATGACAAAATTTGATTCTTTTTTTCCTTGAAGTTTTAGTTCATATCTCGCCTTTTCCATGTTTCTCCTAGCTTTATTCACCCTCTCTGGAGTCTCGATATACTTTCTTCTTTTCCAGCACTGTTTGTGCTAAAGAATTAAATTTTAAAAATGTTGTGGTGCTGTGTACATCTATACATATATTGTTTATAAATAATTGAAATGCATTAATAATAAAAATATATATAATTTGTTGCAAATGCATTAATAATGTGCCTATTACTCCACATTGTTAACTGCAAATGTGCACTTTTTTTTCCTACAATATAATTATTTTCTCTTCAAGACGAGAACACTGCCCTCAAATTCTTCACATGATCTTCAATGGATACAAAACAAGACATCATCAAAGAAGATTAAAAAGTCTTCTAAGATGAGTTTTGAAAAGGTTGTTGTTCATAGCTCCTTGAGAAGAAGCAGGAATATTGTGGTTAAAATGGCATAACCAACCATTCATAGTGACCACTATGAGTCTTGAAGACATTTGTTGAGATATGGCTCTGATTTTTTTAGGTTCCAGATTTAGGAAATATTTTTGTATTATTTTAATAATAGCCTATTTTTTTTAGGATATTTTCTGTATAGGATAATAGCTTAATCTTTTCTATATATTAATTTAGATTTAGCTTAAAATTTCCTTTTCTCCAGCTTTATCTTGTATCTATATGTTTGTGTACCCCTTTTACAGCATGAATAAATCTGAGAACACTGTTCATTATATCTTTTCCTCTGATTTCATTTTGATACCAAAACCTATCCAAGTGATTATTGTTGGACCTATTTTATCATTTGTTAACGGGCTGTTATTGGACCACTTGTTGATGTCTATTCCTGCAAATTTCATGCTTGAGAGGTCCAATTCTAGTGTGAGGAGTGATATGACAAACGAGGAGTTTCTTGGATGAATAAAGGAGAGAGGGTGTTGGAGATGGAGAAGAAGGATGTAAACTTGTTGGAGATGAAAAGAGAGAGTTGGGCCAAACCAAAGAGGAGGGAATCTCCTATGTTCATCTGCAATTTCATTCATACTGTCACTAGACTGCTACAATGACATTGGTTTGGTGACAGCATTTTTAAAACTGCAACACCCAATGCTTTTTGTATGTTGTTTTCCCCAAAATGTGGCACCATAATCAATCACTATGGCAATTTAATAGCACTGATTGCTATATGAATCTGGAAATCAGTGTGCCAAGCAAGAGGTCCTTGAAGAATTGTGTGCTAATTCCTAATTGTGCAATTTGCTTCTTTCGATAGTGCCTGCCTGCCAAGCTGTATTTCACTTATGCAAATTTTTGCATGTGGGGGAATTTATTATAGGCCTCACTGAATGCAATTGTTTAAATATATTTTAAGGCGTTCATCAGCATTCAAGTGAACTAGACTGTAACTAATATTGTTGTAAATGTCAAGGTGCTTTTATGAGCCAGGACTCACCCTAGAATAAGATTTTGTCTTGCTATTTCTGTTTTATTATTTGAAAAATCTAGTTAGCTTGAAATGTGTTCACTTTTTAACTCTGTAATGGTTTATGTAAAACTTTTAACTGTTTTTTCGATTTGCTTTGTAATTTACACAGGCTCTTCGAAAATCAAATTCACTGTCTTCTGATTCTCTGGATAGCTTATTTGATGATAAGGATCCTCCAGAGATTTCCAATGTCAACCTAGCAAAAGAGGTACCTGTTTCTTATTCCTGAGAAATCATCAATTGGTTTATTACAAAATTTAGTCATTTTAGAGAAAAGAGAAACTGGTGTATTATTTCTATTATCTTAATAAGTCGTGGTAGGAGTAGTTTAGTTTTTGAACTTGAATATTTCAAATGAGCCAAATGGTGTGGTGTGATTTATGTTGCTGTACTCAACTAGTGGAACAAGGCTTTTATTTTTTATCAGCTAGTTCTGATCTATTAATGTCACATGTTTGTGGTAGCTGTAATCTGCAACTATATGTTGGTTTAATCTTTTTAATGTTCAGGTATATTCATATGTCGACTTCATCTCAAATTTCAAAGAGATATTTTTATTTTCAAATATTCATGTATCCTATTGTCAACCTTTAAAATTGCTTGTATAATGTTTTTGAAATGTTGTGGCACCTGTCTGTTGCATATACTGTGTGCATCATCTAAAGTTTTAGTCACCAGTTTGTTGCATTCACCTTACATATAATGATTTCAACCAGCATGGTAGGAGAGTATGGGTAGCAAGCATGTGTATCACCAGTGTATTTGGGGAGGCAGAGAATGGATTAAACAAAAGTAGCCTTTCTTAAAAATGTGTCATATTCAAGGGGAAAGATCAGCTATTTCCTTTTCTTTTTGTACAATTAAAAAAAAAAGAAAATATTCACAGCAGTTTCCGGTAGTTACCAAGGGCACCATCCTGCCTAACTGAGAATGTAAATCCTAGCTTAGCAAAGTAAGTCAAAGCTGGGTAAATGAAGGAAAGACAAATCAGGACTATCAAACTAGAGATCTCACTTTCTTAGCCAAGATAGTGTAAAGGTAACAGGTCCTTTTACCGGTGGTTGGGCCCACTCAAAGGGCCTTGACAAAGCCTCACTTTTTAGGGTTTCCAGAACCAGGTCGCACAACCTGATCCACTTTCATGTCTGACCCAGTTGTGGGCAGAATCATATGATTCAACTGATTCATAGTGTGATGTAGCATAAAAAATTATTTGTTGTCAATCTATGTTTTCGGAACTGAGAAATGGATTGGATTGTAATCCGTAGGACTTTGATAATAGTGGTTTGCACCTGTTTGTTGCATCATGTGCATTATCTAAAGTTGTGGTCACTGATTCCCTTTTACTACTAGGAGGTGATGCATTTACTTTTTCTTTCTTGGATTAACTTAAATGTGCATCATGATGTATTTCAGCTAGCCCTTGTTGACCTTGACAATTTAGTCTCTTTGTTGTGTCTTGTAGCAATATTTTCTTTCTACATGGTTCTCATTATGACATAGGTTTTGGCTAATTCAATTTAATTATCAACAAAATCTTTCTTGTAGGAGCTTGATGAACTTAACAGAGACATTGATGATAAAAGAGGTTCCTTATTGATGATGAACTTCTGTATGGAGGAAGTTGAATTTGCAATCCGCAAGCTTGGTATGAGAATGTACTTATTCATTTGCACGGTTCCCATATTCTTCTCGTCATAATTGACATAGAAAGGTATTCTATAGGTCTTGAGTAGCCAAGGAAGTAGTGCATCACTTCAATAGATATGTTTGCTTGAGGCAAAATGCTAGCATGGACCACCATGTGGTCCACCATTCTTGATCACCATTGTTAAAAAAGTGAACTTTAAGTCTAATTCAATCCTACAAAACCGGCTTGTAAGGTGGGGTTTGCACACATTTATATATTATAATTTGGTCATATCTCTAGTCAACATGGGATCTCCAACTCATCCCTCACGTTGAGAAAATCGAGAGTGAGAATAAAGGGCGGCCAATAATGGGATGTATAATAGGCATACCAAACCTCACTAGGATAGACACTAATAAGTTCTAATATCATATTAGATAGTGGACTTTAAGCCTAATTCAACCCTACAAAATTGATTTGTAAGGTGAGGTTTCACCTACTTATATATTATAATTTGGTCATATCTTTAGTTGATGTGAGATCTCCAACAACCATCAAGAACATTTGGTCCTAAACAATATATCATGCACCCTTTGGATAGCATTATGCCCCTTCTTTATTCTTCTCCTTCTCCCTTCTTGATACGAGTCCATAACCATTGTAAGAAAACTTGTGATTTTCTATCACCAAAAATGTCAGTGGCAGCAGTAGAGGTCAAAAAATTATGTGACAGTGGCAGAGAAGTTTGAGCCAAAAGAATTAAAGATAGCACCTCTAGAATGGACCTAAACTTATCCCATTAAGATTTGTGGAGGGCTCTAGGAAACATACTTAGATGAGGATTTGTAGTGGTGAGCCATTAGAAAAGACGGAAGGGGCTTTTAGACCTAGAGGAGTTGGGAAAAGTAATCCTGTGTGGAGAGAGTATGTATAATAATAGTAAAGAGAAGATACATTTGATGGCGGTTAAAAAGGGTGCAGCATTGACCACTTGTAAAAATGGTTATGCAAGCCTTTCCCTTGCTTGAGTTATTAATTCTTGCGTGCTTGCTTGGACTTGATGTCAGTAGTATAACTTACTATGTAAATGAATAAAAGGCTATTGTTGAGCATGTATTGAAGTGTTTAGACTAGACCTGTGAATATTCTATAATTAAGATTTTAGGTAGACCAACATTGGTCTCTTGACAGAAATGAAAACAATACTAACTATGAATAATTTGAGCGAGCTTTAAAATATGCATACTTCTATACTTTTTCTATATAGGTTTTTTACAGTGAAGTGATTGTCAATATCTAATTAACTTCTTGGAATAATATGTATACTTATGCAGATAAAAGTTCATATCTTGCAAGGATTTGAGCAAGTTTATGTATTACTTGCAACAATGAAGATTTCTTGATACATGTTTTATGTAGGTCATGGAGCATCAATTCCTGAGCTGGTGGACTTCATCTTTGCTTTGCAGATTGCTAAAAAATTGAAAAAGGAACCAGAAGATATCACCTATGAGAGAGATGAGGTTTTGATATTTTACCCATTTAATGAGATCTTTTAGGAGATAAAATACTGTGCTATGCAAGTCATGTTTTTAAGTTAATCCTCATCTTTATCATCTAGTAGACAAGATATTATGGTCCTTGTTGCTACATTGTTATGAACTTAATTCATGAGAGAAAAAAGACAATGCTACAAAATAAGCAAGACCTTTGAAGGGAACATAACTATAGCCTCTACTTGTTTTTCTTAAAGACTTGGATGTGATTCTTATGTCATAATTTACGTCTAGCGAAAAAATACAAATTCTTTCTTAAAAGACTATTTATTTAGTTAGTTAATTTCTTCTGTGCATGCCTTTTCCTCTCATGTGAACTGGGGTTTTTAGTTTGAAATGAGTAGAAGCTTGATCCATTTTGAGTAGATTATTTAAGATTTCCAGAGAATAATGAGTGGCCACAATTTTAGTAGTGTTAGAGGGACTTGAGAAAATAAAGAAAAAGAGAAAGTATATATCTGATAGCTTGAAAAGTCTCCCTTAGGTAGTAATATTTATATATAGCAAATCTGGGTGATACATGAAAGAGTAAAAAACAAATAATCCTTGGAACAGATAGGTACTACCCAAAATAGCTTTTGAATAACGCTTAGCCTACTCTGAAGGGTATGAACCCAACATAATAGCGCAAACGGAAACAAAGAGCAATGATTCAGTGTAAATGTATTTAGGAGCAATGGTTTAGTTCAACAAAATTTTATAGGGTTCAATACAACTTTTTTGCATAGAGCATGAAATATTTGAAGAGTTTGATAGTTGGTAACCCAGAAAAATCCAAAAAGTTAAAATACATCCAAAACTTATAAAGTACACTCGTGAATTTAAGGGTAGAACACATACATAGTAGTTTAAGTATAGATAACTGTAGGGAGATGGATTTTGAGAGCAATCCCAGAAAATGCGATAAGATTTCCTTAAACAGTTTGGAGAAGAAGAGGAAACATCTTGAAAGATGCAAGAGGAGCCATTTCAATCAAGTGAAGATAATAAAAGGCACGAGGAATGACGTTTATTTAAAATAATTACAGTGAATGCTTTATGAGGAATTATACATTTTCTATTGATGAGGTTTTTGGGAGATTCAATTAGTGACTTTCAGGTGTCTCCTTGGCAGATATGTGGATGTGTCTGATAGATTTAGTATACATTTGTATTAATGAGTTTTCCCCTTTTTCTTATGTTACACTTTACTTTTGAAATTAGTTTTATCCTCTTTCTTTGTCTTGTACTTGTATCTCCCATATAGAAATCTTCCCGCTTATTATTTTGATTTATCTATCTTGTTATGACTGTATTATGCATCTTATTTTTGTTACTTCTGGGATCTTAGGTCAGCAATGAAAAACTCTTTGGAATTATGGCAAAAACACTTCAATTGTTTGAAATGGGCTTCTCTGAGAATGAAGTATCATCGGCAATTGATAAATTAGGTGAAAACTGATCTTTTCTAAAGTATGCAGCCGTAAGATTAGATTAGTGGTGTTGCCTTTCAAATTGTGAGATAACATCAATGGAATAGAACTTGTATCATTGGCTTTTATAACACTGGATTCTGGAAAATGATATCTATTCCTTTTCATACATGTTTTTTTATCAGGACTTGACTTCAGTTTGCTTATTATTAGTATTACATCTTTAGCTTAGCAATTGTCTGTTGTTCAGGTTCCGAGGCACCGATTTCAGAGCTTGCAAACTTTATTTTTGCTGAACAAAATGGTATCGATTATGTGATGGAATATAAGGTTAGACTTTTTAGTTGTTATATTTCAAATTATATGTTCAATCATTTTTTGTGATTCAGCTTGTTTTTTTTATATATAATTATATTCTTTATTTTATCAATAATGAACATTGTTACGTAGAATCATATTTGCATTTTTTTTAGTTTACGCTTTATGCATGTAAATGAAGTTGTGGTAAGTGACAAGTATGTCCACTGTCTGTATGTCGAAGTGAGCCCCTCTGGGATTTTAGGAGCTTGAAAATTTAAAGGATAACTATTGAATAGCTTTGCCTACATTTTCTACATTGCATGATCAAAATTAAACACTATAGTATTCATGTTCTTTTACAATGAGTCAACATGGTAAATGTTTTCTTGTGCTAACTAAAATAAAAATTGTACCAAAAGAAACAGAAACACAGAAGGATATTTATAACTTAACTATAATATGTCAAAATTTCTCATAAATGAAAATGTTTTTATATATATATATATATATATATATATATATAAATAAATCTTATTTGGTATTGGAAAAATCTTACATCAACTAAAGATAATGATAAAATAAAGCATATGGTGAGGACAATGTTCATCTTACAAACTATTGTAGAATTGAGTTAGGCGTAACATAAAATGAACAATTGTGCTAAGAAACCTAAGGAGTAAAGGTTAAGGTCGTGTTTGGCATGTTCCGTATAAAATTGTATTGTGCCAAGTTATTCTTTTGTACTAAAAACCAGTCAAGTTTTTGCTGAGTGGTGAAATTTCTTGTTCTTGCTTGTGTAGTTTCCCACTACTCCTGCTTATTCTGTGGGGATCAAAGATGAACCAGATATGGATTTATGTGGTACAGAAGAAGTGAAAGCTGAGAACTTTAGCCACGAACCTCCACAATCAAGCCACATCAATGTGGAGGAAATTTACAATGATACTGGGGTGAAGGAGGAAGAAAAAGGAATTGATGAATTTCCCAGCAATGTTTCTGACCAATATTTGAATTTTGTGGAGAATGATAGAGGTAAAAGGCCCAAGTATGAACATGATGATTCAATTTCTTGTCTTGATCCTTGTTTGGTGGAAGAGAGGGTTGACAGCATTGTTGCTGAACTGTCAAAACGTCCCAAACCAAATCCATCCAGGGGTCTTAGTAGCGTGGCAGCAAAGCCACCATTTTTCTTATTTGGGAATGTTTCAAATATATCCTACGACTCATGGGGAAAGATGTCTCAGTTTTTATATGGTATTGAACCTGAATTTGTGAATTCTCAGTCCTTTTCTGCTTTAGACAGAATAGAAGGTTATGTACACAATCTCCCAGTTGAAAACAGGTTCCACATCCTTCCAAAGCCACCTATGACTATCGAAGAAGCAATGCCACGGACAAAGAAATGGTGGCCACCTTGGGATTCAAGGAAGCAGTTGAGCAGCATCTATTGTGAAACCAGTGGAGTAGCTCAAACTTGTGATAGACTAGGAAATATTCTAGCCGATGCGGGTGGGGTGCTCACATCTGAACTGCAGAAAGACATTATTCGTTATTGTCGTGGGTTGAATCTTGTGTGGATTGGAAACTTCAAACTGGGTCCTGTAGAGCCTGAACAGTTGGAGCTCATTTTAGGCTACCCTTTGAATCACACTCGTGCTGCAGAGGACAATTTGGCCGAAAGGCTTAAATCACTGAAATACTGCTTCCAGACAGACACATTGGGGTATCATCTTTCTGTGTTAAAGCCCATCTTCCCTTGTGGACTGACAATGTTGTCACTTTTTAGTGGTATTGGTGGGGCAGAAATTGCCCTACACCGGCTTGATATTAAAATAAAAGCTGTTGTCTCAGTTGAGACTTCTGCACAGAAAAGGAAGATTCTTGAGAGGTGGTGGCGTCAATCTGGGCAAACTGGGTCTTTGGTTCAGATTGAAGATATTCAAAAGCTGACAAGTAAAAAACTTGAAGGTCTAATCACTAAATTTGGTGGTTTTGACCTGGTCATTTATCAGAACCCTTGCTCTTACTCTACTTCCAGGCTTCAAGCAGGTGTAGGTCTCTCAGCTCTTGATTTTTCAGTTTTTTGTGAATGTGTTCGTGTCCTGCAACGTATAAGAGGTCTGTGTCAAAGGAAGTGACTCGTATCTGTCTTTTCTATCTTGTAGAAAATTATGTCATTCAATGCCTTCCATGTCATGTCCCCTTCTTATCTGAACATTTTCCTGCTGTATGGATACCTCTTCCTATAAATTTCAGTCCTGATATTTGGTAGTAGTTATCTTTCTTTGTTAATTGTCATTAAGAATTGTTCATATATGTAAGTAAATGCATTGGTAGATTATCTCGCTAATAATACCCCAAATTACTCCATGGAATTATTGATATCGATTAGTTTAGTTCATAAATTTCTAAAATGTTATCTAAAATATTTTACTTCATTGTGTGAACTGTTTTTGAACAAAAGTAAAATAAAATAATTATTAGGCATGGAAAAATTTAAGAATATTAGGACCCAGATAAAATTTTGATTATTTGTAAGAGGCCAAAATATATTTAACTCAAGTTAAAATTATCATCTTTTTATAATTTTGAAAATTAAATTGATCGATGCTTGTGATTTGATAATTTAATTGTGTTATTCTTTTTTCTTACACAATTCTTCACGAGCAAATGTAAATTGTCTATAACTGATCAGTTGCGAAGTAAGTGATCGACAAAGGATACAGAAAACGCTAGGTTTCAGAAGTTTTTTTTATTTTTTGAAAATATTTTTTTCATTTTCATATCCAGTGATATAAATAAGGCAAAATTACTAAAAAAATCTTTATATTTTATGTTTGCCTGAGTGTTGGAAAGGTTTGAAATATCAATGCTTTAGATTTTCTAATTGTGAAATTTAGAAACTTGAAAACATGAGTTCTATCTTGTAGAAATACATTTTGAATTATGTATTTTAGACTACTCTAATTTGAAAATTATGGATTATATATATTAAAATTTTGGGTTATGTAATTAAAAGATGCATTTCACATTGTATTTATATTTCTTAATTTTCATTCCAGAATCTAGAAATAGAAATGTATTTTGGATAGTAGGTTTTATAATACATTTTCAGTTTCATTAATATATTATGGATTCCATATTATAAAATTTAAAAATATATTTATATTTTATTTTAAGTTAAAATTGTACGGTCTAGATTTTTAAATTATAAAGAATATTTTCAACTGGATAATTTTGGATTTTTCCTACACTTATGGAGATGTAAGAAGAAGGACGGAGATATTAAGATGCTAAAAGAAATATCAATATAAAAGATACTTTCCCACTCATAATTATTATTTAATAACTCTTTTTATATGCTTTGTTTGGATTAGAGGGTGTGGGGAAATGGAAATGTGAATATTTGTGAAAAAAGTGTGAAGAAAATTAAAAGTTGATGTATTTGGATAGTGATATGTTAGAGTGGACGTGTGAGAAAAATTTATTGAAATATGTGAATGATATGATGGTTGTAAGAATATTTTGAATTATTTTTAATTGTGTAAATTGTACAATTACAAATTTACCCTAATATATAAAAAAATGATAATTAATTTTGTGCACATTTCATTTAATTAAAATAATTTAAAATTTCAATTATAAATAAAAAAAAGTGCAGAATTCAAATAAATAAATAAATAAAATATAAAATTTAAATATGTATATAAAAATTTACCGTTTATATAAAAAAAAATGAAATATTAATTAATTTAAAGGATATTTTAGTTAATTAAAATAATTTTTATTATATTATTTAATTTGTATTATATTAATTTATTTATTAACATTCTTAAATTCCATTACTATATTAATATTTTTCATTTAAACTAATGTATATAATTATTTTTGATTAATACGAAAAACTTAATTTATATTACTAATAATAATCCAAATGTAACATTCAATTTTCAGTTTTAATTACTAAAATGTAAACTGTATACATATAAATATATATAAATTAATATGTTCAACTATATATAATATCTCAAATTAATAAAAGATACTGTCAAAATATTAATTAAAATAAAAAAATATTTTTTAATAAAGAATTAAATGTTCAAAAAATACTTTTGTAAAAAAAAGTCTAAAAAGTAAAGGAATATTCTCAAAACAGAAAAGAAAATTCAATATTTTATGACTAATATGAAAATAAACTCCTATTAATCAATAAAAAACAATAATTATATTAATTTAGTCTATATTAAAATTCCATTACTATCTTAATATTTCTATTTTAAATTAATATATAATTAATTTTCATGAAAATAATTATATTATTTTTATTACTAATAATATTTTCAAAAAACATGTTGACATCTGTAATTTAAATTAATGTCAAAGAAAATAAAAACTTATTTTTCATAAAATAAAAATCTTCAAAAACACAATAATAAATTATATAAGCAACTTCACAGGAAAAATTAATTTCCTAATACAATTATTGAATTTCATATCAAAATTCACATATAAAATTACAAATTTATTAACATAAAATTACAAACCCTAAACAAATTAAATATAAAACCATAAACATCCAAACAGAAAATAAATATAAACCACAAATTTGAAACACAAACCAAAAATACATATTAAAAAAAACTAAACAACAACAGAAGAAGATTAATTAAACTTGGATGAAGAATAGCATCACAAGAACACAATATAAAGTTGTGCTTGAAAACAATTCACAAAATTATTATAAAACAAAAAAATCAAAAATTCACAAATCTGGAAAAACACATGAAGATAACCGATTAACCATTGCCTTATAAAAACAGCATAATCGATTATCTAAAGTTTTTAGAGGCATAAACAATTATTACTACAATTATAAATCCAACATAATCAATTATCCAAAGTTTTCAAAGGTATAATTGGTTATTGCTACAATTATAAATCCAACATAATTTATTATTTCAAACCATAATCGATTAACCTCACTTTTACACATAGTGCATAATCGATTATGCTCGGAAAAAAAATAACGGATAATCGATTATGTCATTATGTCACGAGAATAATCGATTATCCACTATTTTTAACAGCATAATCGATTATGTAATCTGTTGTTTTTCACCGATAATCGATTATATGCTCTAGAAAAGTAAGAAAAAGCTAACTGAGGTCAAACAAGCACTACGAAACTCACTCCCCTACCACTTTGCTACCTCACAAACCTCTCCAAGCCCAGTGAACCAATTCACAACTCTGTAAAGATAGTTTGATTTTGTGTTGAGTGAATTCTTAAGTTTACAAAGGCATGACTTTATATACGTGAATCAGTAATTTATTGGCACACATCTACTCTAACCCACTACATTCAAAGCAATTCAAATGGCACTCTGTGGTAAAAGGATTCCTGAGCCAAAGTCAGGAATCTCATTGCATGAACGGTGCATGGCAGTGGTTGTGGTTTGGCATTGCCTGTGGGAAGAATCAAATGAATAATATGAAGGGTAGCATGGTAACTTCTCATGTGTGACGTGGTTTTCCCTTCAATACTCTCTCCTTTCTCTTCATTCCTCACATGAACCACTAGCCCCTCCACTTTCTCACCATCTCCTCCCTCACCCGCATGCAACCATGGAACCAAACGGGAGTGACACTCAACATCCGTCTTCAACAACAGTACCTCCCCTAGATCCAAACATTGTGTTAAAGATAGGGTAGTTTCTTCCTGCACTCCTATGTTTTTCTTCTAGCACCGCCACAGTGTTATGTAAAGAGAAACCTATCTCTAGTATTTTCTAAAAATCCTAAAATGCATATAAAATCCACACTCAACTCTTTCTTCTTCCTTTGCCTACATATTTCACACACAGATTTCATTGCTCTCTGAACGGCGGCGACGCTACTCCATCTCTTGGCACAGGAAGGTGTTTCTGTTGGTTGTGGTCGGTGGTGTCTCGGCGACTTGGTGGTGGTTGGATAGTTTCTCTTGGCGGTTCCTTGTGCGGAGAAGAAGGTAAGTAAATTATTTTTGGTTTTCATATATGTAGTTTTGTTTTGTTTTTTGCGGATTTTCGCTTCTGCAGTTCATACATAGTGATTCCAAACAATGCAATCTGATAGGTTTCATAATAGGAAATCCACATTTGTTTTTTTTGCATTCTTGAATTTAATCTGCACAAATCTTGGATTTGGGCATCCGTAAATCATCTGGATTGGTGAGTCCGATAAGCTTTCGGATTGGCAGATCCGTAGTAGGTCATGTCTTGTTGCTGTCAAATAAATTATTGCGTGAGGGGTAGCAACAGAGTATTAGCAAATGGAGGAGAAAATGGTATTGTTTGACTACGATCTCTTAGCTTTAGTGGCGGACAAGGACAACGTGCTTTGAATGCTACACTTTATGGGCATGAAAAAACTGTAAATATAATGTCCATTGTTGGGTACGAGTTGATATATTTTGGTATTCACTATGATTTTATTTCCTTGTTTGTGTTAGGGTAGTGAACTATGAGGTCAAATGTTGGTAAATTAATCACAGTATTCTAGTAAGATGTCATGTCTATTTTTATGCATTTTATTTATATTTTCTTATAAAGTTTTTACGTAATTGATATATGTCATTTCAGATCCACCAATCCGTAATTCAAAATATGCATTCTGGATTCAGAAATTCATAAGTCAAAATAACTTCTGGATCTATTAATCTTTAATAGAAATTAGGCTTCCAGAATCAACAATCAGTAAGTCAACAATTTATTAAAAAATTGCTTCTGGAACATACCCTCTTATGGAAAACAAAATGATTTACTTATGGAATGACGAATTTGGAACTCACATTTTCACTTCCGAATTGATCAATCCATAACACAATTCGGGATCCCGATTTCCGATAACCACAAAAACTTCATAACTACCCATGCTCTTAAAAAAAACTTAATTTTTACCTCTAAAAGCCAAGCAACACTTCGACAATGCAACCCACTCTTCCACCTTGCTCTGCATAGCTAACATGACCCTCTACCTACGCCTCAAATGAATGAAGAAGAAGAACAGTGCCAAACTAACTCATCCACGGTGCCCTTTTTCAAATAAAAGATCAAGGTCAGTTTCAAAAAAATTTAAATTGTGGGGGTGCAGGAACAAAAACGTAAGGGTGCATGAAGGAACTCCCTAAAGATAGAGTGTCTAACACTCTAAATTCCAAACAAAAGGCAATTTCTTACTACACCTTATATCTTCCTCGTACACCCACATTTCTTAAAAATATTTATTTTGTCTTTTCTTGTGAGTTCTTCTTGCTTTGAACATTGAATCAACAATGTTGATGAGATGAAGTATGCAATGAGAAAGTCTTTTTTTTTAAAATTATATGATCTACAACATGCTTTTAGATTTCACATTAAAAAACATAATATCCAAATTTGTTTCTTCAAATTGGTTAATCCATAATGTTGTTTTAGATTGAAAAATTGGAAATATTATAAATCAACTAGTTCGAAATGTTCCTGACAAAACTAAAACATGAAAAAGACTAATACAACAACAGTAAAGCTCGCAGATAGAGCACTAAAATGACACTTAATACAAGCCAAGAGTGTTGGCTACAATAGGAGCACTCAAAGTAGCAAAATAATGGTTTTGCCAATGTTTGCAGTGTGTGGAGTAGGGATGGAACAAGTGCAAGTTTGACTATCCTCTTCCCTAAAGTAAAATTCATTCTCAACCCATCTCTATATAAAAGAAGGTATTAAATTTTCTCTCTTCCCTATCGATTAAAGGTCATACTTGCATCCGTCCCTTTATGATTTCAAATATTAATTAAATATTTTTTAACACAAATGAAACATGATATTATTAAGGATTTAATGTCAAAAGGGCACACATTCCAAGGTTTGACACGATTGAACATTTTGAGTGGAGAGTCAATGTTCTCATGTGACCAAAATAAATAATAAATGATAATATTAAAAAAGGAATAAAAATAATCAAATGTATGTCCTAAAAACTATTTCATTGATGAAATTGAGGTTTGAGTTCTACAAAGGCAATACATCATTCGAACGAAACGCAACAAAGAAAATATGTGTAATCAATGTTATAAAAAGAAAAAAAATATTTTAGGAATCTAAGTGAACTTTGTAAATATTAAACTAGTCGAACAACAATTGAGAGAAATAATAAAAAATTGTGTAACAAAAGAAAGAAATAAGGGTTATAAAAATGAAACAAAACTAAACACAAAAAAGAATAATAAAAACAATTTATTTTCTTATAAACTATGGTTGTTTTATTAATTTAAAACAAATACGAGTATGAAGACAAAGACAAATATTGTGATGAGTATAATAATAAAGATGAAATATATATATATATATATATATATATATATATATATATATATCATTCTTGTATTTAATTTGAAAAATCAAATATTACATGTAGTCATATTTTATTAATATATAAATATTCTCGTTGAAATTAAGAGGTTTATTGGAAGAGGTTTATTTGCCATTGAAAGATGTAGTTAAAAAAAATCAATCAAGAATATATATATATATATATATAATAACACAATTTAAACTTTTCCTATTACCTAGAAAAGTGGGAAAAAGCCATAGACAATATAAAAAAAAACCATTAATAATGATAAAAGGCACATTTAGAAATATAACTTCCATCACTCACATACTCAAACTCACACCTACGAAAATACTAAAACTTAATCAAAACAATGCTTAACTCTAAGCCATAGACAATATACAAAAATAAAATAAAAAAACCATTAATGTTGATAAAAGGCACATTTAGAAATATAACTTTCGTCACTCATATACTCAAACTCACACCTACGAAATCACTAAAACTTAATCAAAGCAATGTTTCCTCTACATACACTTTTGGGTTTTTGGGTTTGTGCAAATGTGAAAAAGAATTTCAATATTTTATTTAAGTAAAATATGAGTTTTTCATCTTAGGTAATCGAATTAAATATAAATTTATAATATTTTTAATTTTTTTATCAATATATTTTATAAAAAATATTTCATTTTTTTTAATTAAAAATAAAAGGTTAGAAACACTTTTTTTAAAAGTTTATTTTATATTTTAATAAATAATATTTAAAAAAATCATTTTCTGTAAAAGCTTTTTGTCAGGATTCATACAGTTTTTTTTACGAGAGAAATATAAATGTATTTATTAATTTATTATTATTCTTAACTGTAATAAACAATCATATTATTTTTATTGCATCATTCAATGTGAAGATAGTTAAATTTTTAATAAGAATATTATATTATTGTTTAGTTCCTAAAAATGGAAACTATAAAAGCTTGTCTTACATAACTCTGGGTGTTGAAATTTGGAATTCATTACCTTTGTGACTCTTGCACTACATCAAATCCATGCCAAGACAATATTATTTTGTTTTTTATGTTAACACATTTACGTGGTTCTTTTGCGATCAAATGAATTATAATGGCCGGCGTGAATGACGAATAGTAATAATAACTATCCAATTATTGTCACAGTGCTATGCAGAAAAGTTTCAACAAATAGTCCAACTTAGACGGACGCAAGAAGATTACAAAATTGTAAACACTTGCTTTTCTGCCTTGAAGAGACAACTAAGTGTAAACTTGTCCCTCACCTCTCACACTGCTTAATTAATACAACCCAATAATAGAGACAATTAAATGTACTTGTGTCCCTTTGATCTGCACCATTTAATAACCTTTTCTCATATAATTTTATCTCAAACTTCCATAGGAATTAAAGTTCTTTATTGACATACATGAAAATAAAATTCATCTCATGATTTTGTTGTTATTTAACTTTTAAATATTTAAAACAATTAATAATAAAGATAAGTATAATTACAGTTTAAAGGTTAGATGAATGAAACCAGTATTTTTATAATACTAAGAAGTGTATTTTACTTATAATATAATTTTAAAAATCGATAAGTTTATATTCATTTATATATTTTAAATGATTATAATAAAAAAGAAATTAATTTTAAATTTAATTTAACTTTATAAAGTTATTTTATGTTTGTATTTATATATATATATATGAGATTTTCTACTATAATCATTTTTTGGTGTAGACAATTTTTTTCCGATTATATCCTTGTTTATATATCTCATTTTATTAGTACAATGAAGTATTTTGTCATTTTACTAAAAATAAAATTATTTTTTTAATTTTTAAATTAATATTAATGTACAATTTTTATATGCTGACTCCCCACTCTTCCGTTAATTTTTTATTTATTGTCACTTAATGGTTGCTAGATGTGGAGAGAATGGTAAGTTATTTTTCTGATTTTTAAAATTAAAGATATTTGTTGTGTTCTTTTCACTAGGTTTTATTTTGCCCACACAGTCTCGCTTTCTAATACAATAGGAAGATTTAGATGTGCAATAACACCGACAAGAATAGTGTGTCCTTCAATACTCAAATTGTGTCTCCATAAGCACCTTTGTCAAAGTGTTTCTTTCTGTCGCTATCGCCAATCTCGGTTAGGTTTCGACTTCCTAGGCTACATTGTTGATGAAATCAAGTTCGTTCTTGTCATTCTTTTTTTTTTGTGCAAATGGTTAAACCCACCAAATACCTCCGGTAAGAAACCTCGAAACAAACCAAAGTCATATGATGGGAACCAAGGATTGAAACACCACACCACCACTATATTGATGTACGAAAATGATATATTGATTGAGATATTAAAAAAACTATTCAAATTGTATCAATCCAATTTTTGCATAGAGAAAGAAAACTTACATATTGAAGATCGTCCTCATTCACATCATCTTACTGGTAGATAAATTATTCCACTCATTGATTTTTTTTGGGGGATACTATATTGAGGGACACATTTTCATGTAAAATGTTTTACTTTATTATCGCCAAATATCTCTATAGTAATACTAAACTACTTTTAGAATTATATGGTTGATCTTGACAGCTCTACCAACATTAGATGTTCCAATGTGCACCAAATTAGAAAGACAAATTTAACCGTTGTTCATCCCAAACCACTTTCTTCTACTCATTCGGCCATCAAACCATAACAAAAATTTATTTGCTTGAAATGCTTAATGTAGAGCTGGAAGAGATTTTTTTTTTTAATTATAGATAATTTAAAAGAAAATTCTTAAAATTTATTTATAGATATAGAAAAGATAAATTAAAAGAAGATAACGAATAATAGGATGATTATAATTATTTTTGTTTTCTATTTTTCTTTTTGAAAACAAATATAAGTTTTTTTCTCTTTTAATTTTTAAATTTATATTTTTTAAACCAGATGGTTATTTTGTTTTCATATGGTAGATAAAATTATAAAAAAAAAATTATTAAAAATTTGCATAACAAAATTACAAGTTATTTTGTCAAAAATAAATTTTGTATTTAGAAATAGTTTCACATAAAAGACTCTAAATCCTTATAAATACCTTTTGTCAACTATAAATTTATATTATAATATTTTAATTCTTCATATTTAGATTTACAAATTTAGAATCTCTAAGAAAAATATTAAAAGATGTACAATTTAAAAAAGGTTATTTTTTATATATTTTTTTTGAATAAAAGAATAATGTATTTTTTTTTCATTTTAAACAACTCAATAAGAATAATAAAGAAAAATTACATATAAAAATTTAAGAAAGAAAAAAAAATTAGAATTTCACTTTTTTATGAAAAAAATTTGATTAACATTATTTTCTTAGTTTTTTTTTCTAATATTTCTTTTGTTTTGTCTCTAAAAACTAATTTTTTTGGTATTTCTTTATAATTCTGTATTGAATTATGAGATTTTGATGAATAAAAGCTTTATTTTTAAAAAAAAATTGCTCCGATAAACATTAAATATAAGTTTGGTATGAAGGGTTGGTTTCATTAAAGTACATATTTCACTTTCATTTTAGTTTGCACGATATTCTATCATATAAACAATCTTATAACATATTTATTTTTCTTAAATAATTAATAACTTATATTAAAAATTTAGAAATGCATACTTTAAATATTATCAATATTTTTGTATATCTCTTCCATTAATAACTATATTTACAAATATTAATATTTTAATTTTTAAATTTTTTTTTCTAATATTTATTATTTTTCTACATTTTAATAGATTACATAACAAAAGAAAAAATATAAGTAATAAAAGATCAATACTACAAAAACAAATTTGGAGATTGAATATTGCAAATAGAAGACGAATAATGATCCTTCAACAGAAGACAAATAAACTATTTACACCAAGAAGAATGTATAGAAAAAAAAATTGATATGTATTCCACATTTAACTCGATCAATAGTAAAAATAAAAAATTAAATAAATAATAATAAATACAAATACATATTAATAACAAAATAAAAAAATGCAAATACGCCTATGTTCTACTAGTATTAATTATGAAAATAATCTTGTAACATAGACTTATATATAAAATTCAAAACAATTATAAAAAAATAATAGATATAATATGATTTTGGTCTTTCCAAAATTTTTTGAAGTTTAGTTTTACTAATTTTAAATTTTTGTTATTTTTTTTTTAAATTTTTCTAACTTTAAAACACACATCGATTTATCCTTCAAGTCCTATTCAAACTACTTTTTCATTCCTCTAAATTTTTATCTGAATTTTTTGGAGAATTATAAATAGTTTTATTTCAAAATTTTAAAAAAATAAACAGATAAATATTTTGGAAACTACCTTTCTTCCTTTATAAATTTTTATCCAATTCAGTTAGAGAACTAAAAGTAACGCATTTCAAAAAATACATTAAAATATAATAGATAAATAATCTGAGGAAGTAAACCTAGATTTTAAAACTTTTGAAGGAGTTATATTGTCAATTTTTTTTTTGCAGCATTATAAAATAATTCTTTACCATACATGTATGTGAGAACAAGGTTCTTGACATTTTTGAAACACTGCAAAAAGTAAAAATCAAATAAATTGTTTACTATAAAATCAGCTTAACATTATGTGCACGTATATGCACAATGTCTTTCTCGAAATATCAATAATTTTGACTTGTTTGTTAGATTGATATTAATTAGTTGCTATAAATAATCAATATCTCAAAACAAAAATTACTAGTAGGTGATCAAAGGTAGATTAAAAAACAATCAAGGAAATGACTTGAAAAATAAAAACAAAATTTAAGTAAACTTATTTAATGATGCTCTCTAATATTAAACATCAACTTTATTATTTAATAAATACAATATAATTTAATTTTTTTATAAGAATTTGTGAACTTAATCTACTGAAGTGGAACTTTAATATTTAATGTGATATATATATATATATTAGTTTATTTGTAAAATTTAGGTTTATTCGGTACAATTTATCTGCAAATACTTTTAGTAGAAAGAATAGAAAAAATAAAATAATTATTAAAAAAGATATGAATTAATTTGTAGTATTTCTTAAATTTTTTTTCGAAAATAAATTTTTAATTTTTAGAAACTGATTTCATTTTTCTATTTTTATTTCAATTCAAAGAAAGGTTTAAATTGTATAATATAGCTATAGCTATAACCATTGATAAAAATAATAATTAAAAGTTGAATTAATAAATTCATAATATATACAGCTTGAGGTCGCTTGTATTTAATTATGTAATGATATTGGTGTTTTTCTTACACCAGGTTGGAAAGGTAATAATATTAGTTTATTGAGAAAGAGGAGTAAATTAAAAAAGATCTAAAGATATTAAGAAGAGAAAAAGAATACAATATTATTGAAATTATTGGACCGCAGGGTCGGTGTCAGCAAGTACCAGGTTCTGGCATTACATTACATGTCCCCGCTTATAAACTTGGGATTGCGAGTGAACGGGACCTATATAGCTTAAGCATAAGACCAACACATTCTCAACTTTTATCGCCATTTCTTCTATTTAACCGTCCTAATCTCAGGATCACCAGCCCTAATCCATTTCTCTCTCTAATAGTCTTTCATCTAATTCTTCTTCTTCTTCTTCTTCTTCTTCTTCTTCACCATGCATCATTCCCAATTTCATCATTAATTGATCGCACTCTGATTCCTTCACCATGTTCGAAGCTCACGTAAGAATCTCCTTCCTTACTCTCTTTTGCGCAACAATCTCGAACTTGATTTTCAATTTTAATTTCATCTGCGTGCGTGTGTGCAAGTGCGATGTCTCTTTACTCCTCTTTCCTTTCAGCGAGCATGTCGGAGTTGAATTTTAATCTTAATTTGGAATTTCAATGTGCTTCTTGCGTTTGCAATGTTGCTTTCTATTACTTGTTGTTTGTTGAATTTGAGTTGGATTTGAATTTTGTGTGCGTCTTTTGCTTCGGTTTGCGTGATATGTTCTCGGTGAATCCTGTGACGAAGGTGATAGTGACGTTGCTTTGTTGACAGGTTCTGCATTTGCTTCGAAGATATTTGGGTGAATATGTGCACGGACTCTCTACGGAGGCTTTGAGAATAAGTGTCTGGAAGGGTTTGTATTCTGCTATTTTCTCACATTTTACTCACTTCTTTTACTGCGTCTGTTGATTTCGAGCACAAGTTCGATAAATAGGTTTATTGTTTATTCTTTATGGTGTATTATTTTTACATACACTTTCTATACTCTGTATGGACGCATGTTGCTCCACTTTTTTTTTTTTCTTTTCTGATTTATATACCAGCTGGCGACTAACCAATTTTGTCAAATGTCTTTGTAAGTTCTCAATTTATATCAAACTGAGCATATGCTCAGATTTTTTTTCAACTCTTTAAACCTGTTAAAACTTATTGCATTGTGAGGTAAATTGCCAGATATGGAGTACGCTGTTTGGATAACATTGGATTTGTTCTAGTTTGGAATTAATTTTTTTCCTCTTAATTTTATAATTCACTTTAGTAGTTCTGTGGGCACAAAGGAAAGTCAAATATGCTGGAATTATGCTCTTTTAATTGGACTGCTGGCACATTTTGTTGGAGTGCAACTTTATTGTCCTTAGATTGATATTCTTTGACATGGTCTTGTTTTCCCAAACTTTTTTTTTGAGGTCTGTTCTTTGATTTTTTTATTTGTGATGAAACATGTGCAGGTATATTCTTGATGTAGTTTCATTTTCACATGTTTGTCTATATTTTCATTCTACACATTTTATTATTTATGTGTTTTTTCAGTGAAACCTAATTCAAACTTGTGCGAGTGAATATTTTGCATTGGATGAGTTTCTTATAAAATACATTGTTTTCATGCTTATTAATTTTCACATTACTGTAATGATTTGTAACTTGTTAGTTGTTATTCCAACCAAGGCATTATTGGTGTGTGCAGGCGATTAGTTGTTTTATAATTCACTTTAGTAGTTCTGTGGGCACAAAGGAAAGTCAAATATGCTGGAATTATGCTCTTTTAATTGGACTGCTGGCACATTTTGTTGGAGTGCAACTTTATTGTCCTTAGATTGATATTCTTTGACATGGTCTTGTTTTCCCAAACTTTTTTTTTGAGGTCTGTTCTTTGATTTTTTTATTTGTGATGAAACATGTGCAGGTATATTCTTGATGTAGTTTCATTTTCACATGTTTGTCTATATTTTCATTCTACACATTTTATTATTTATGTGTTTTTTCAGTGAAACCTAATTCAAACTTGTGCGAGTGAATATTTTGCATTGGATGAGTTTCTTATAAAATACATTGTTTTCATGCTTATTAATTTTCACATTACTGTAATGATTTGTAACTTGTTAGTTGTTATTCCAACCAAGGCATTATTGGTGTGTGCAGGCGATGTTGTCCTCAGAGATTTGAAACTGAAGGCAGAGGCACTAAATGCACTAAAACTACCAGTTACTGTCAAAGCTGGCTTTGTTGGTACAATTACATTGAAGGTACATTCAGTCATTTAGGTTTACTGGTTGTTCGAGTATTGTTTTACTCGGAAAGTTATATTATTGTTAATCAATTAGAGTATTGTTGATTTTTCTGTTATGCAGTAGTTAGTTAGTTTTAAACCGCTGTTATTATGACAGCTGCTACAATTAGTTAAGCTCTATATAAGAGCATTGTGTACTCTGTTTGTAAGTAACTTTAATACAGCAATAACAAATTTAGTTTCCGCTCTCTATCTTTCTTTTTCTCTATATCAATATGGTTTGTATAGCTTCAATGGTCATCTTCCTCCTCGTCCTTCCTTATCATCCGATGCTTGCTTCCATATATCAGAAGCTTGATGATTCCAACTTATTGCTATTGCGGCAACATGTTGAGCCATGTATTAAATTACATTGTCTTCAATATTTTGTTGTTAATATGTTGATTCCTCTTTGTTTTTTTACCAAAAAAATTACAAATGCTAGAAAATTCAATCTCGTGTATAGTGCTTGGGAACCACTAGATCAAATGCTGTTGACATGGCTCCAGTTGAGATCATCAGACTTGTTTCTTTCTGAAGTCTTAGGAAGTGTTTATTATTATCAAGTTTGGGATAGAGTTCTAAACAAATTTGTTTCGTATTACGACAACTCACGCTGAACTTTGATCCACATTTCTTAAAGACATCCCATGGCAAAGTTTCTTGTTCGTGTTAAACCATTAGTTGATTGTGTTGCTTTTATTGAAAATCCTGTTTCTCTCCAAGAACACAATGATGTTATTCTTGAAGATTTGGTCAAGAATATGATTCTGTCATTGAAAGTAAGTTTGAACCATTACCGATTGAAGAAGTTGAAGCTTTACTTATTGTGCATAAGTCTTGGTTACAAAATTTTAGAAAGAAGCTAAAACACTTGTTATTGGCTTTTGTGGTGGTTGTGGCTCCAGATATCGGGGTTGTGGCAGTGGAATGGAGGCCGCTTTGCCAATATTTAATGTCAAGTGTCTTAACATGGACATACTGCTTCTTTTTGCTATCATTGGTTTGATCAAAGTTATCAACCTCCTACTCACAGTTGCATCCGTTATATTGTTTTTGTGAATGCTTTTTTGTTTACAGTTCTTGGAATGTTGGTTTGAGTCCAACTCAATTTCATAAAACCGGTTTGTAAAGTGAGGGTTGTCCCCACTTGTATATTGTATCTTGGTCTTATTTGTAATCAATGTGAGACTTAGGCTTTTCCTAACCATAATACTTTTTTTTTTTACGTTTTTCACTGTCTCTTGAATTAATCCATGTGCTTTCAAATGTGTGTTTATTTGATTTTTTTTGTTACTAATGTCATATAGGTTCCATGGAAAAGTTTGGGAAAAGAACCTGTGATTGTTTTGATTGATCGTGTGTTTGTTCTAGCTCATCCTGCTGCTGATAGTCGGACTATGAAGGTACAACGATATTCTGTATTTGGTCTATTTCGGGTGTGATTGGAAGATGTTATTTACAACTTATTTTAATATTGTAACATAAGCACAAATATAAGTGTTTGGAAAAACTTATAAAAATAACTTATGATATGTCCATAGTCTGTTTTCAGTTTATTTCAATAAAAAAAACTTAGGATAGCTTAGGAAAACAACTTGTATATAAAAAGTTTAACCATATTTTCTCTTTGGATTATAAAAACATGTTATTCATAAGTCCTTATTTGATTATTACTTGTTAATAAGCACTTAATTGAACTGTTTACCAAATTGTGCCCTTAATATCTATTCTTTCGCTAATTGAGTTTGTTTTGTCATAGGAAGAGGATAGGGAAAAACTTTTCGAAGCCAAGCTTCAGCAGATTGAGGTCAGATTCTATATAGATTTGTATCTTATTTATTAGGGTATATAGATGTTTGTTATTTGTCAGTTGATTGTGGTATTTATAATTATTTTTGTATGCCTATTTTTCGGTATGTAAGCAATATTTTCTATCAATTATATTGTTGAGTGAATTATAATTTACCTGTTTGGGTTTTGTGAAATCTATGGAAACAAAATCCCTTTTAATTTTTGAAATTACAATGGTGATATGGAAATTTACTGCTATGTCGTGGAGATGATCATGTTTATAAGAATCATGTACCAAGTAATTTAAGTAGTAGTATGTTATAATCCTTGGTTACATTTGTGCCTATATTTTTTTCCAAACAAATGGATGGCTTATCTTAAGATTCCTGCATTATAGTCCTTTGTGAATTTCTTATGAGATACGTTTACTTTGAAGAATATCAACTAATTGGGTAATTGTTGTCTAATGTGATACTGGATGATTGGAGGATTTTCTAGCCATAAGATGGTTATTATTTTGTGGCAGTTTACTGGCTATCTTGTTCTTTGTGTACTTGAAGGATCGTTTGTGAAAAATCTTCTGAGATACGGGTGCACTGAAAAATATAAACTAAATGAGAGATTGTCGTCTAATGTGATTCTGGATGAAAAGGATTATTGAGGAATAAGATGATTATAATTTGTGGCAGTTTACTGGCTGTGTAGTTCTTCGTTCTATTTTGTTAAGAAGAATGGATGCCTATATCTCGCAGGGTATCCGTGTGACCTTACATTTTGTTGATGAGAATATAGTGCTTTTGGTTTCTCTTATTTCCCTACTTAGGGTGTTTAGGAACTTCGATTGTTGATGCTAGGACTGCTTTCTAACATTTTTGGGCCACTTCTCTTTTGCCCTAACCAGTTGAATGCACACTCTGCCAGATCTACTATGCTTTCTGTCTTTCTAATACTTTTTCAATAAATTACTTTTCTATCCCCAGAAAGTTGCTTCAAATACTACATCCATTTCTGTAATTTTAAGGAGTTTAGAATTGTACTTCCTTCCCCTAAGTGATGAAATGTGTTATACTTCAGTGCATCTTAATTTTTACGAACCTCTTAGCATTGGTGGTGAGCAACTATATTTCAGCTTCACAAAGGCTTTGTTCCTCTCTCTGTATATGAGCATAAATCTTTGAAACACAACCAAAAATCTTTGTGAACTCCAAATATCAATTACCAAAGTTTTAAAATTCTTTGCCGATAATGCTCAAGAGTCATATAGAGAAAACTTGTCTCCAGTGGCTGTGTCTGGCAGCTGTATAAATATACCCCTGTTCTTTGATAAAATTACAAGTACATATCTTCATTTTTATATTTTGTCCTCTATTTTCTTACATTTTATTAGAGTTAAGAAATAGAGAAAGAAAAGAGAAACGTGAAAGGTAATTTTTTTGCATTGATAAAATGTAGAAAGGAAAACAAGGATATAGAGAATGAAGAGAAACAAAGCTATAAAAGAACAATCTAGAAAAACATAACAAAAACTATATAAATCTTAACACTAACACCACCCTGGAAACTAAAGGTGTGTGAGGATCAATAGAAAGGAAAATCACTTTGAGTTTGCCCCTAATTAGCATAAAACACGTAGGAGAGAGAGGTCCCACCCATTGTACTTGGCCTGAGATATGTTGAACATATAAACATTTGGACATAACATTTTCTTGAACAAAGAAGAGATCAATTTCCATGTGCTTGGTTCGAGTATGAAGTACAAGATTATGAGCTAAGTCCACTACACTTTGATTATCACAAAAGATAGCAGGAGGACCTTGTGATATTGCTAGTTCTGTAAGAAGAGTTTAAATCCATAGAATTCCAGCAGTTGTTTGGGCAAGACTATGATAGTCCACTTCTATACAACCTTCCCGCAATAACTTGTTTCTTAGACCACCAGGAACTGAGATTTGATCCAAGAAAACAACAACACCAGGGCTGGACCTGCGATCATCAAGATCCGTACCCTAATCTGCATCACAACAAGCTTGTAAGGGAAAATGACAGCCAAAAGTCGTAGAAGTAAGAGGAAGACCATGGAAAATAGCCCATTTTAGATACCGAAGAATCCTATTTACAACAGTCTAGTAAGATTCAAGAAGTTGAGCCATAAACTAAGACTCTTTGTTCACAATATAGTTGATTTATGGACGAGTTGTAGTAGGGTACTTAAGAGCACCCACAATAGATCTATAGGAAGTTGTATCAAGAAGAAAATCATAACCTTGTCTTGATAATTTGCAACTAGAGACCATAGGGGAAGAAATAGACTTAACTTCAAATATTAGATTTTTGTAAAAGATCACAAATATATTTTTATTGGGTTAAAGGAAGGTAACCATCCTTAAGTTTTCTGATTTCTATTCCAAAAAAATAATCAAGGTGACTCAATGACTTAAGAGAGAAGGCATAAGTAAGTTGATTAATAATCCTTTGAACAAAAGTGAAAGAGTTACCTATTATTATTTTATCATCAACATAAACTAACAAAGTGATAGTGGTAGTTTGCCATTGATGAGAATGATCACACTTGTTTGGTGTAAAACCATATTGATCAAGGGTTCCTTGCAGTTTGGCTAGCCATTGACAAGGGGCTTGCTTCAAGCCACAGATAGCCTTGTTAAGTTTCCACACTATAGGAGGATCATCAAATTCACAACCAAGAGTTTTTGTTGCATATAAACAGTTTCATGCAAAACACCATTTCAAAAACATTATTAACATCTAATTGAAGAAAACACAAGTGATTAGTAAGAGCCAAAGACAATTAATATGAATAGTAACTAGTTTGATGACAGGGGAGAAGGTTTCATGAAAATCATAACTAGCTTGGTTATGAAAACCTGTATGTACTAGAGAAGCTTTATACTTGTGTGAGAGCCATCAATGGTTTCTTTGACTATGAAAAGCCACTTGCAGGAACAAATGTTGTGTGTAGAAGGAGGGGAAACCTGAATCCAAGTATTGCTGTGGACCAAGGCATCATACTTCTGTTTCATAGCAATGTTCCAATTATGAACTTAGAGGGACATTTTTGCATTTTTGGGTTCAAAATGAGCTAGAAAAACATAAGGGTGAAGCCTTTTTTTTGAACAAACCAAATTTGGGCCTAGTTTGCATAGGATGAGTATTGATAGGAAGAGGTTGAAGGGGAGTAATGACAAGTATGGAATGTGTATGAGAAGTAAATTCGGTGGAAGAAGTGTGCGCAAATTGAACTAATGTAGTGGTATGATACGAAATAGTAGAATCAATATTATTATAGGAAGAAACAAGAGGAGTGGAGCTGAAAATTGGGGAAGAACTAGATGTGGTGTTAGTACATGATAGAAAAATAACTAGTACGAAAACCTATGTTCATTAAAGATAACATTTTTGGAGATGAACAATTTACCACTAGGAGAGAGACATTTGTACTTCTTGTGAAAGGAAGAATAGCCAAGAACAACACATTCATGTCATCAAAAATCAAATTTCTGTTTGTTGTAAGTTCTAAGACAAGGAAAACAAGCACAATCAAAGTCTTTAAGAAGAGAAAATAGGGAGAAACCTTATAGATACCATATAAGGTATTTGAAACTGAAGAGAAGCTTAGGGAAGTCTATTAATAGGTAGACAACAATGGTGAAGGCATGACCCACAACTTGAGAGGAAGAGAAGCATGGCTAATCAAAGTAAGACCAAAGATTAACATGTCTTTGTTTTTGTTCAATAACTCTAATCTGATGATGAGTATGAGGACAAATAATCCTGTGTTGAATTCCCATGTCTACTAGAATCTCAAGAAAGGATCTAAACTCACCACCCCAATCAGTCTTAACACTTTTTAAGGGCTGCTGCAATTGAAGTTCAGTCACAATCTTGAACTATTGCAAAACAATAAAGAAACCAAATTTTTGCTTAAGAGGAGAAATCCAGGTAAATCTTGAAAGAGCATGAACAATTGTTGCACAATATAAAAAACCATTAGTGTTCAATACCGGAGATGGACTACGTAAGTCAGTATAAACAAATTCTAGAGAATAATTATGAACCATTCAAGATAAGGAGGAAGAAATTTTGTGAACTTTGCCAATTTGACACTCTTTACAAAAAGGAAACAACGTTTTTCCTAGGAAAAGGATAATTACATTGCTAAAAAATAAGATTCATAGCATGAGTATTAGGATGCCTTAGTGTCACATGCTAAACGGATTGAATATTATTATTATTGCCACTATTGACAGAAAAACAATATTTAGAAAGAGGAGGAGGTTGATGGATGCCACAGGTGGGAAAGGCACAGAGTCCATCTGGCCCAATATCTCCTTGAACAAGAACTTCATAAGTTACCTGGATTTGACAAGACAACGAGTAGCACAAAATTGAAATAAACAAAATTGTCCTTAGCAAACTTAATATCGCTTATTAGATTTTTTAGTTGTGATAGTAATATGCAGTAATTGATGAAAAGCTAAAGAAACTAGGATTTTTTTGGAGTAGAAAAAATTTGGAAGGACCAAAAGATATAATAGCAAAACCTTTACCATTGCCAGTATAGATCTGTCAGGGACCTTCATAAGGGATGTTTTATTAAATATTTGACTTTTTCCAGTAACATGAAAAGTAGCCCCAAACTCATGGTACCATTTAGAATTGGAATGAGGAACAATGGGGGTTGACAATAAACTAACACTACCGTTGGTTAGCATGGTAGAAAGAGGATGTTGTGAAGTGGAGAGATGAGGTCAGGGAGGATGATAGTTGGTTGGTGGGTACTGAAGATCTGGAGCAAAAGTTTGTTGTTGTTGACCAAACATATTTGTATTTCTTTGAGAGTTGGAGTTAGTATTACTTAGTGGAAGGTTAAAAACTGTGATCAAACTTGTAATAATAGAAAACAACACCGTGCCCAGTCTTGAAGTATAATTGACATTGAACATTTTCAAAACACCCTTTATGGTTGTCCCTGTGTTCACTAACCACCACGAAAAGATGAGCCACAAAAGTTGTTGACCTGCACTTGAGTATCATGAATGAACTAGTCAATGTTAGAGCATTAGAAGGTTCTTCATCTTTGTTTGAAACAAAATTGTTAAAGGTGCATGAGTTAGATTAAGAGAAACAAAATTAGAAATAGTCTTTTTTTTCCGATTTTTTTGAAGACGAGACTCATGTGCAAGAAGAGCTTCAACTTCTTCAATTGGAAGAGGTTTGAACTTACTTTCAATAACATAAATAATAGATTGAAAATCTTGAGGCCGGCCTTTAAGAATAACATCAATGTGTTTTGGAAGAGAAATAGGATCTACTACAAAAGTTAAGACAATCGACTGAAGAATTTATTTGAAGAAGAAAATTACTGATTGAACAATCATTAAGAGTCATGGAACAGAGTTCCTACCAAGTTGCTGTACTCTTGCTCTTGTTTGTTTGTGAAAATAATCATATGCTTTATTTTCAAACTTGATAAGAATGAAGACATCCAAGAATGTGTGAAAGGAAGGATCTTGATATGGTGGATTGCAACCAAATCAACATCATCTGATTTTGTTGTTCCCCGAGAAACTTAGGCTGGATTAATTGTTCCACTATCCCAGTCTGTTTCACTTAGAAACTGAAGAGTTAGAGAGGGATTTACTACAAAATGTTGAAGGCGATGTGATTTGATGCATGGTTCTACTTGTTGACGCCAAAGCAAGAAGATGGAATCATCAAGTTTTTCTGACATTTCGACAAAACTTGTACAGGAAACAGAACAAATAGAGTCACTAGTAGGCGGTGGATGTGGGGGTTGAGGAGGAGGATTATTTTCTGAATCAATGGATCTGAGCTCTTGATACCATATTAGAGTTAAGAGAGTGAGAAAGAGAAAAGAGAAAGAGAAAAGGTATTTTTTGTATTGATAAAATGTACAAAGGATAATTGGTCTTCTCTCTATACAAAGAATGAAAAGAAATAGAGTTGTAAAAGAAGAACTGATAAAAACACCTATAACAAAAACTTTATCAAACTAAATACAACACTAACATGTTTGAACCCATAAAGGATGGTGTGATTTAAACATCTTTATCATGAGTGGAATGGGGGGAGTGGGATTTACCCTATTTTCTGTTATTGAAAAAAGGAAATGGAGGCGGGGAGGTGTTTGATATATGTTTTGATGCAGAACATTAACACCTTGCTTCATTCTGTTTTTTCTCCCTTGGCTTTACACTATCATTCGATATTAATGATTGCGTGGTTTCATGCATAATTAGTTTTTTTATCTTTTAACATTTCTTCCATGTATTTTAGTCTCTTCTTTTCTAATTTGTCTTGGACAATGTCTTTTATTCACTTAAATTGAAAGTTAGAACCAACACTCAATTGAGCTAAGCCAATATGTACACTAGAAATTGTTTTACAGATTTGAATTCTGTTCATTTACCTTTATTTCTTAAACCTACTTTTGTAAGATTGTTTTGACCTATAGTCTCTTTTTCATTTCTCTTCATGCAGGAAGCAGAGGCAGCTACACTTGATGCAATATCCAAGTCCAAGTTGGGAAGTGTATGATGTTGTAATCTGGCTATTGTTTTGAATACATTTGATTCTTTGTTTTAATTACTCATTTTGTCATCAAGTTGTTTAAAGCAAAGACTGACATGTCATACCGAAGTTTGTCCATATATCTGTACATTGTGGCAGTCATCTGTTTTGTTGAAAATAAATCTGAATGACGGTGTTTTGTTTTGATTGTATTTCAGAATAAGTTATTGGTAAATTTTGATCATGTTTCACGCTTTGTTTTCATTAGAGGCTAGAGGCTAGAGGCTATTTATCTTGATCTGTAAGGGTATACGTGGAGGAATATGTCTCCCATTAAAATGTAAAGGATGCACTGATAAAATGTGACTCATTTTTGGTTTCTTTTTAAGAGTGTTGAGAGTTCATGAGAGCTACTTGGAGTTAGTTAATGATAGAGGAATTAAGTAATGAATGATCCAGTCATGTTTGTTGTTTTGGTTAGTAAAATGAATTTGGACATACAATGTATAATTGCATTTGGTTGTATTTAAACAAAATTAGAGAAGAGTGAAGTGGTAGCTTTTTTGGAAGATGTTTTTTCTGAGAATTGAAATGATTAAGTCAAATGGACAGTGAGCATACTTTCTTTCGATACAAGAAATCACATATAAACACAAACATTGAGATAACAAGATTGTTACTATTATCTCACAGCCGTCTTCTGGAAATTCATGGCTGAGTTCTCTAATTTCTACAATCATTGGAAACCTCAAGATATCAATCAGCAATGTGCATATCAGATATGAAGATACAGTCAGGTTGGTTTATAAGTACCATTTTAATTTCCTTTGCACAGAAAAGTGGGCATGAAAAATGGACATTTTTTTTTCAGTTTTTTTAATTGATGAAATTTTCGTTTTATTTATTTTCATTTGCTTACACACATAAGTGTTGTTTGCAGTAATCCAGGCCATCCATTTTCTTCGGGTGTGACTTTGGCTAAGCTTGCTGCTGTTACAATGGATGAGCAGGGGAATGAAACTTTTGATACAAGTGGCGCTTTGGATAGGTTGAGGAAGGTAAAGAGTCCCTCCCTAAGAAAATTTTATTGACAGTATTGAATGTTAGTTCTAACTTGAGAAACCAAATTTATACATTCCAAGATAGTTTTTGATGCAGTAGAGCATTGTCTTTTAAATGTTATTGGAGTTAAGAGATAGAAAGAGAGAAAGAGAAAAGAGAAACAGAAAGGGTAATTTTTGTTTTGACAAAACAGATAGAATTGTTTCCTTTCAGCGTGTAGGGCTATTAATTTTTGTGTTTTTCATATATTTAGAGAAGGAAATAAGTGTGCTGACAGACTTGCTAATTTGGTCTAAATTCTAGGGTAGAGTTTGCTTGGTATGGTAGTAGGTTGCCCACTTGTATTACGGAGGACATTTTAGTAATTAGTATGGGTTTCCAGATTATTGGTTTTCTTGATTGCTACATGGGTTTAGTGTTGCCCCACATAGTTTGGTTGACATTTTGTATCTTTTCTTTTTTTTAATGCATTTTCCTCTAGAAGCACGTGATTGTTGAAGCTTTGGGGTGCTAATCTAGTTGGGATTTCAAAGCTTCATAGTGATGCTTTCTGGAGTGAAACCTTTTATAAAATATGTACAAAGGAAAACAAGGATTCTCTTTATATAGAGAATTAAAAGAAACAAAGCTGTAAAAGAGCTGATAGAAACACCTATAGCAAAAGCTATATCAAACTGAATACAACACTATCAAATGTCTTTTATGTTGTTGTTTGTATACCTGTGTTCTTACTTTTCTATTGTTTGGTTGTTTGTACAGAATTGTTTTTACATTAGTCAGAATTTAGTGGACCCCCTACACACTGTGTAAAGTATGATTCCGTTATCTGTATAATTTTTTTTAATAACTGACCCAGCTCTTAGTCATCTACCAGCTTCTGGATAGTTGAACCAGCTGTCATTCAGATATAACACCTGGAGTTAGTTGCAAATCAATTAAGTGTGAGTTAGTAGCGTCCAGTTTATAGCCTAGCCTATCAGTATATAAAGGTCTGTAGCATTTTTGTCTCTATGTAATCAGAATACATTTTAAATTAATGAACATTTTCAGTTTGATTTCTCTTTTGTTCTGGTTCTTTACATGGTATTCATAATTCTGGAATAAAATGGACAATTTTTGCTCTACTCTTGGTTTAACAAAGCCATTGTTTGGTTCCTAAATTATTTATCCACTTTGATATAGTTTGATTCTTGTTACCTCCATTTTTATTTAATTGTTTAGCTTACAGTTGAAGTGGGATTTTGTATGTTTACAGTAACTTATTATTTTTGATCTGATGTATACTTGTTCTCACTACAGTCAGTGCAACTGGAGAGACTAGCTCTTTATCATGATTCTGACCACCTTCCTTGGGAGATTGATAAGAGATGGGAGGATATCAACGCACCAGAATGGATTGAGGTATTGTACTTTGTTTGATAACTTTAATCTTATGCTATGAGCTACATATATATAATCGTTAAATGCTTTGTCTTATTGCTATGTCATGTGACTTTTTTCTTATTTTTCACATGTCTTTCTTTATTTTTTGGTGCTAGATATTTGAAGATGGCATAAATGAGCCCACTGATGATCCTAAGTTTGTATCTAAGTGGGCTAGGAATCGTGCATACTTGGTTTATCCTATCAACGCAGTTCTACAGTATCATCGGCTTGGAAACCAAGAAAGAGTTAATCCAGAAATTCCATTTGAAAAAGTTACGCTTGTTCTCACAGAGATCTCACTTACTCTCACAGAGGTATTTTATTTTATAATTATTTGATATTTCTATTGAATCAATGATGATTTTAGAGCTAACAGGACCCTGATTAAGGAGATAACTCTACCTGTATTCTATACTTTAAAGAATCTTCCTTGTTTGTAAGATAACTGCCTGAATTGAATATTTACTGGATATTATAATTTATATTTTTAATTTTTGTGCCAATGTAGTTTGAAGTGTAGGATAGCTTTAGTATTTGACAATTGTTGGTTGCCTATTGTGTCTATCTAAAGCTGAGAAAAACGTTTTTCTTTGGTTTTTCTCCTTAGTTATGTTATGTTCAATTTTTTTAAAAATTTATACTAGAGTATGAAGGGGTTCCTTGTTGGATAGTCATCGGAATTGATTTTATGGTTGAGTGGTTCTTCACCCTCCTCCCATATTTTCTTTATCTGATTTTGACCATCTTTTAGATTTGATGTATCACTTGATTTCAATTTTTTCTTTTATTACTTTCTTCCTATTATATTTTTTATTTTGATAAAGGGAGAAAATTTTATTAGAATATTGTGTGTATAAATGGGATCAACAAAGATCTCCAACATACAGTAGTTGGATATGTCGTGTATGTATTTATTTTAATGAATTAGATTCAGAACATAAGAGTAGTAGGACTGGTATAATGCCAGACAAAGAATACTCAAGATGTTCTAACAATTTGCTTGCAAACTTCACATGGTTTAACTAACCCTTAGTCTGCTTTAAAATTGTTGTTTACTTGTTCCTCTGTGAATTATAGGCTCAGTATCATGATTGGATTAAACTTTTGGAAGCTGTTTCAAGATACAAGACATATATGGGAGTTTCTCATTTACGACCTGCAGTTCCCATCTCCAAGGCTCCTTGTTTGTGGTGGCAGTTTGCTGCACAGGCTTCGCTCCAGCAGCAGCAGAAGTGGTAACTTGAATTTTCTGTTGTTAAAATAAGTCATCTTCATATTTTGTTTATTGTACATGGAGAATTTTGAAAAAGATTGTAGAGAATACTATTGTTATTGATGTATTTTCTGTAATTGATACAAAAAAGGGAGATACAATCAGTCATTTATGGAGATCTGAACTATTATCTTAGATTTTAACAGAAGTCTATAGACATAGCAGACACAATGACAACTGTGCTACAAAAATAAACTTTCTAACTACCCAAGAGAGCAAGTTAAAAACAGGTCTCTATACAACATTTGTTGTTGGAACAACCGACTCTAGAAGTATGGTTAAATAGAGCCTGAGCTTTTTTTTATAGAGAACTAAACTAGACTGTCTAGCACAAAAGTAGCACAAAACAACACAAACAAAATTTATACTGGTTTGTCCAAACCCACGAGCTACTTCCAGTTCTTCCTTAGAAGACTGTTCAAGAGGTTTCACTAATTAAATCACTTGATTACAATGAGTACACAAACCACTATTGGTTACAAAGAGTACCCAAACCATTCTTGATTATATCGTCTTAACCGCCCCCTGAGATTCAGACATCTCAGAAAAAAATAAACAATACTTTTAAAGAGAGCACAATTTAAGCTCACTGGGTTTACATCACAAAGTAAATAATTACAAAGGTTTTCGCTCACCCACAAAGAACTATAAGATCATTAGAAGATTCAAAGAATTGTAGAATCTACATTAATCTCTGGCAAGAACGTGCATTATAGTGAAATGTATGCTGAGAGCCTCTTATCTAGCAAAGAACAGGTAAATCTCCATGTGCTAGAGAACATGATTGTGAGCTAGAGAAATAGTATTCTGGTTATCATAGTCACTAGTGAAATCAAGATTCCAATCTTGAATTAGAAGGCCTAGTCTTGAATAGGATCGAATTATGAATCATGAGATTCTTGTTCAATAATAAAGCATAGCATATACAATTAACAAAGACATAAATGCACAAATTTATAAACAATAACTAAACAAACTTAAACCTAAAAGGATTTTAACATAAGGAGACATATCTAACATTAAAACTATTAAGAAGTGGACTATAAGCCTAACTCAACCTTACAAATTCAGCTTATAAGGTGAAGTTTGCAGCCACTTATATATTATGAAATGTCCTTATCTCTAGTTGATGTGGGATCTCCAACACACCCCCTCACGCCAAGACTTTTCAACTCGTGCGTGAGACTAAATATTTATGGGTGGTTCGATACCGTGTGACCTTATAAGCCAAACAAATTCTCTCTAGGATAGACTCTAAATAATTCTGATACCATATTAAAATAAAAGAAAAGAAGAATATGATAAATCCCTGTGTATATTAAACACATAGGGTTATGTTTATATTGAAAAAGAAACATACAGAAAATATAGGCTAAGCCCATTACATTGATAGAAATATTTAACAATATCTATAATATTTAACAATATCTATAATATTTATAATATCTCATAATGTCTAATAGTATCTAACAAAAACATTCTTTGAATTAAATAGCCACAAATCTAAAATGATTTTAACATCAGGAAGTATATTAAACATAAAATCATATTTTGAATTAAATAAAATATCTGACCCATTTATGTGCATAATTAAAATATATATTAAAATTTTAAAGATAATTAGATAATTAAAAAAATACATTTTGTAAATTTATAAAAAATAATATAATTTTAAAAAATACTATAACATAACTCTATATATTTACATGAGGGAGACGCACATGCAACAGTGACATGTGTGTCAAGGTTGTCTCTGAATAATAGCAAGTTGTTCTGCAACCCTTTACCTCGAGCTGGTAAGACTGCAAGCAATTTGAAGGCAGTGCCATTTTTCCTGCTATGAGCACAAGCTAGTGAAGGGCTGAAGACAGTGGCTGCTAAGGGATGCTCAATTTTCCCTGTTTTAACTAATTTCTTGAAAATAAAAAAAGCATTTTAGGCATTGTTTTTGCACCAATATCGTATGATTCACCTGGATTGATCTATTCATCTGCTATTTTTACAATTTGATAAGCTAACAAGTACTTGGGGAACCTACCTTTAAATCTAGTTGCTTAGGGCGGAGAACCAAACTTAAATACTTCATTGAGTTGTCCATACTATCGATGTGACGCTCCATAATATCAAAGTCCTTATCACAATCATATCTGGTTCAGGCACCAAAATGATTAGCAGCGTGGTTCACATTGCGAGCTCCTTGAATCGAATTGTATGTATTATATTGTTGAGACTAAGATCGGTCAGAAGGTTTGTGTAATTTTTTGTGAGCTTGCAGTTAGAGGCAGTAAGGGAGGAGACATACTTGGCCTTGGTCATGTTGGTTTTATGCAGAAGATCTCTAATTTAGTTTAATTGAGTAAGAGAGTAGAACGTTTGGAAGATGTCTGACTTAAATGCCAAAGACGTAGTGTCAAGCTTGCGAAGTTGTTTTATAGCTAAAGTATAGTTTTGTTGAGTATCTAGGATATGATATCATGTCAATGGTACAAAGAGAATTTTGAAAGAACTTATTGAAGAGATAGCTACTGTTATGAATGTACTGATACAAAATGAGAGATACAATCTTTCATTTACAGAGATGATGACACTTAAAAGTTAGCTTATACCTTAACAAAACCCTATAGACAATTATTTATGACAATGAAAGCTGTGTAACTAACTCAGTAACTACTTAACCTCTAATAAGATATGTATCACCATTCATTCCTGGAATGTGGATCTGAGGCTGACTTGATGCTTCTGTATTGAATCAGTTACCGCTTGTCATGGGACCAAATTAGGCATCTTTGTCAGTGTCGACGTCAGTATATTCAGTTGTACGTGGCTTTTCTACAACAATCATCAAATGTCAATCACAAAGAAATCAGAGAAATAGAGAAAGATCTTGATTCGAAAGTGATTCTTCTATGGAGGTCTGAATCATTTTTATCCTATTGTGCTGATGCTTGTTAAAGGTGGTTGTATTTTTTTTTTGAAAAAGATCACGCTTTGTGACTTCTGTTTTGGCATTTCAAGAATAAGATAAAACACATTTCTGTGCATGCGTGATTTACTGAATCAAGAAGCATGTAAGCATTAGTTTCTAAGTAATCTATTTTTATTTATTTTTAAATAACAATTCAATGATATTGAATAGCTCTGGATTCTGAATATGAAAATGAAATGAAGAGAGAGAATAGAGATTCTGGGTTCTGAATCTGGTGATTTGGCAGTGCTTATCTGTGTGTTTCAATCTGCTTTGTGCTCTTTTATGCTGTATCTGATAAGAATGTTGTTGAAATGTAATGTTATTTTATTATTATTTTTTTATGTACCCAGCTTTAGGGTTATGGTTTAAGGTAAGTGCCTTGCCTCTTTTTGTAACCTATATATATACATCAATCAAAAGCACATTAGTGTAGGTTGAGTTGAATACTCTGTATTTTCTCCATTTTTTTTTGTTTAAATAATGTGTTAACAGTCGTTCCAAGAAGTCAGTAGGCTAATTCATATTATTTTTTTCTTTTTCTATATCTTCTTTGTCTTATTCTTCCTTTTGTTGTGTGTGTGGGGGGGTTGGTACCGTTTGGCTTCTTCCTGCAATATATGTCTATTCATACGATGTTGTATCTGTGTTCATTTTGTTTGTTATAGGCTACTAGCTCATGCCAAGGTTGAATCTGTGAAATCAAAGGTAGCAGCCGAGGAAAGAAAGATCAAGAAAAAGAGCTGGTTTTCATTTTCATGGTACATGTGAACTTCATTATTTCTACATATTATCACTTCTGATTCTTTTCATGTTAGTTCTTTTGTGGATTAACTTCAGCAACATTTATTGGTCTTGCTGAATCTGTTTTCATGAGGTTTTTTCAGTATGCGTGAGCATTTATTGTAGTTTCATTTTTATCTAGGGGTGAGACGGAAGAATCTTGTTTGGATGATGCTTCTGAAGAGCAACAACTTAGAGAAGAATGGCAGGCTATCAATAAGTTTCTAAGTTACCAGCCTGAGGAAGACTTGATGTTACGATCTGCAAAAGATATGCAGAATATGGTTCAGTTACTGGTAACTGTATCTGTTGGTCAGGGTGCTGGCAGGATTATCAGTGTTCATCAAGAGGAAATTGTTTGTGGTCGATTTGAGCAACTTCATGTGTCAACCAAATTCAGGCATCGCAGTGTTTACTGTGATGTGTTACTAAAATTTTATGGTTTATCTGCTCCGGAAGGTTCACTTACACAGGTTTGCTTTCTATGAAATGAATGCTGCACAAACATTTTATTATGGCATAAATTAACCTTGTCCAGGTTCCTCTTTTTCCTATTTACCTGTCCCTTTGTTGGGTTCTCCTTAAAATCTAATAGTCTGTCTCAATTGTTAATATAAGTCAAGTCTAACAATTTTTCTTTTTCGATTTTTTGTTTGTTAATTCGGTAGTTGTTGTCTACTTGATGTGCAGAGTGTCCATAGTGAGCAGAAGGTGAACGCATTAGTGGCTAGTTTTGTGTACTTACCGATTGGGGAGAATATTGACTGGAGATTGTCTGCTACAATTGCACCCTGCCATGTTACGGTAATTTCAGTCTTTGGAAGAGTGAAAAAGGAGCCTTTTTATTTACCAATTTCCTCAAAAGTGGATCCGTTTTCTTCCATTTTCTTCCATTTTCAATTTCTTCTCTTTGTTTTATGATTTTCTTATTTTCTTTGGGAATATTTCTCTGGGCCCTGTACTAAGACTCTTCCATTCTCCCTCCATAAATAACTGACCTAAGACTTGATGGCACTAGAAATGAGCTCCTATAAGAGTTTCTAAGGAAGTAATACCTCTAAATGGTGTGTCAAGCCATCTGTTCGTAGCCTTGAAACAGAACAAATCTTTCAAAAAATAGTTGACAGTATGGTTGTTCATCACATATTGTAATTTGTAAGAACTAAATATTGAAAAGATGGCTGCAAACTCATGCTATACAAATAAAAAACTTCTACTTCTAAATGGCTTCAAATCAAACTATTCAATTTAGCAGGTTCTTTATTTTCATCAGTTATATTGTTGGAACCTTTCTTACGCTTTACTTACAGGTTTTGATGGAAAGTATAGATCGTGTCATGGAGTTTGTAAAACGAAGCAAAGCTGTCAGTCCTACTGTTGCATTCGAGACAGCTACAGCCTTGCAGGTGATTATATCCTTGTGCTTAAATTAAAATATTTGTTAATTGAATAAATATTATATATGAGGACACCACTGCCTTCATTCCTGAATTTCTCCTCTCGTTTGTTTTAATTCTGTTTTTTATACCTTAATTACTTTTGATACAAGGGTGCACGGTGAGGTTTTTATCTCATTTTGATACTATAATTTGGCTTTCTCTCTAATCAATACTCTATTCAATTTTTTGCTTCCCTGGGTCAGCAAACTTTTAGGATCAAAGTTTCTTTTTTCTTAAAGAGTAGGCCCTTTATTGGGTTGACTTAATGTATTGAAGAATTTTGTCAACTACTGGTATGTGTCTTTCCCTCAGATCATGCATAAGTTGGCTTAGCACACTAACCGCATGTGCAATGTCCAGTCTTGTGTTTGATAAAGAAATAAGTTTTCCTTCCAATATTTGATATTAGGCTTTTTTCTACAAGAGATCTCTCTTATGTTTATTAGGTATTCATGAGGTTCTACATCCCTAGTTACTTGTCACTTTAAGGAGATTAATGCATATTTTCTGAGAGATGAAAATTCCTTTTATTTTTCTGTCTAAGCAACTTTTATTCCAAGGAAATACTTAAGTTTTCCTAGGTCTCTTTCATTTCAAATTAGGTTGCAATTTTTTCTCTTAAAAGTCAATTTTTCTATTCCTCATCTCTTTCAATAATCATGTCATCTCCATAGACCAACAACACTGAAAGTTTTTCTTGTAAAAGAGTGCTTAGTGAATAAAGTATGATCTCCTTAACTTTGCTTATATTCGAAGGAAACCATTGCTTGTAAATCTCGTAAACCATGCTTTTAGAGATTGTTTAAGACCATATAACACCTACTTTAGGAGACATACCATATTCCTTCCATTGTGAGCTTTAAAACTGGATGGAATTTGCGTGTGCACTACTTCTAATGCTCCGAGAAGATAGACGTTGTTCACATCAGATTGGTGAGTTGAAAGAAATAGATGAAATATATTTCTGAGATATTTTACAAATGTAATTACAGTATCTATTTATAGACTGTTTTACAACCTAATTAAGGAAAAAAACAATAGGTAACGAAAGCCAGAAATAATAGGTGTTTAAAGCTGTACAAATCAAATAAAATCAAATCACTAACAAATCTGTCCTAATAAATATAGAATGGAATCTGCACTTAATTATAAAATAATTCTCCTGATTATGCAACATGGTGTAAGTCTCATCCGAAATGAGTTGCTAGAGTAAGAACAACTCGAACTGTTCATCTTTGCTACAGGAAAAAAAGTCTCCTTCTAGTTAATTCCATAAGTTTGAGTGTACCCTTTCGCAAGCAATCTTGCTTTTTACTTGTCTACTGATCCATTTGCATCCTAAGGCCTTTTTGTCTCTTGGTTTGTCAATAATCTCCTTTGTTGAGTTTATTTTTAATGCATCCATCTATTCTCTCATGGCTTGAGTCCAATGTTCACTTCTCTTGACATCTTTGACTAGGGTAGGAATTTCTGTGGCATCAATAGTAGTACTAAAGTTTCAATGCTTATTAGTAAGATTGGCAATGTAGACATATTTAGAAGTAAAATAGTTAACAAACGATCTTTTGCTTTTCTCAACACTATGGGTAAATTCTCAGTAATACTTACCTCCTCATTATTACCTTTTGAGCTTTTCACTTATGACTTTGACAATTCTTCTTCTTTCGATGTCCAAGTATTGTCTCTTTTGATATTTTTTGCCAAAGAATTTGTCTTTTTCCTCGTTGGTTGGTATGATCCCATTTATGGTGTTTCATCACTTAGATCTTAACCATCCCGGAAAGATAGATATGGTAATGACAGGAAGGAGATCTTCTTGGGTTTAATGGCTTTCTCCCATTGAAGCATAGGGGCTGACAAAAAAAGATTACGTTTTATGGAAGATAAAATCCATGGTGATAAAGACTGAATGGCTCTTAGGATGATAACATTTGTACTCTTTTTTCTTACGTGTATATCTTATTATAAATACACATTTAAGAGCTCTGAGATCTGTTTTACTGTGAGTAGGATTATGAAAGTGAAAAAAATATAGAACATCTAAAGTCTTGACACTAGGGGAGTAGAGAGAACAAAAGATAAAGAAAACTTAATAGGACTATTGTTATTTCAGGATACACGTGGGTAACTTGATTAGGTATGTCTAATTAACACAACTTCTCCCCAGTAGTTTTAAGAGCAAACATGTAGAAAAGGAGGGCTCTATATACTTTTTGGAGAAATTATGATTCACATATTTAGTACCATTATTAGACCTAATTCTTTGGATGTTTTTCCAAATTTGTTTTACAGAGAAATTGACAATTATTTGAAAGACCTCAAATTTAGTTTTTATAATGTATGTTCTTGTGACACGAGTATAATCATCGATAGAAGTTATAAACCACTTTGATATAGAAATAGATTTTGAATTAGGTCCCTAAACATCATAGTGGATCAAGTCAAATAAGAAATTATTATTTTTATAAAAGATTGGATAAGATGCATAGTGATGCTTTGATAGTTGACAAATATAACATTTGAAAGACTTAATAGACTCTTTAGTGAACATATGAGGCAACAAGTTTTGATAAGGTTGAATGAGGGATACCCAAGTGTTTTATGCTGAAGCTATATTTGGGAACTTGCCCATGTTTGCTTGTTGACTTGTGACATTTGTTTTGTTTTGGTCCTTGGATTCCAATAGATACAAATCACTCTGCTCCAATTAAAACCATTTTCGTCATGGCAAAGTCTTGCGTTTATTGAACAATTCAAATTTTTTTATGTTTTTGTATTAAGATAAGACTATTGGTCAATTGTGACACATGTAAAGTTATATTCTCAGATCTGCATATGGTTACACTATTATCATTGCAATTATAATGGATTGTTCATTAATCATTTTGACATTCAAATTGAAGAGCTTATGAAATGTAGTCTTGTGATTAGTTGCTCTTGAATCAAGAATTCAAATACCATAAGACAAACAAACAACCAATAGTATTGAATGTTTCAAGGAATGGGTGTACAACTCAGAGGATTTAGTCATTGATTCAATCATAGTTTTCAAACTATCAATTTCCTCTTTGTAAGCTTTCACATCTGATGTAATCCTTAATAGGATGGTTGGATCTTTATCAATTGAAGAGATGTTGGAGAATCCAAAAATCCGTGGAAAAGAAAGATTGGGTTGGCAGAAGCATAACAATGGTGGCGGCAAATGTAAAACAAGAATAAGTTCCAAAAGGAAATTGAAAATGGATTAACAAAAGGAATGAGTAAGAACACGCTAGTTTTGAAGAGAAATCCAAAGGATAAGTGCAAGAAGGATTCACCACTTGAAGAAGCTCTCTCTGATAAGAATCAGGACAAGAGTAAAACACTCTCAAGACACTCAAAAGTTGTCTCACAAATTCAGTTGTATTCATTAAAGTGTGTTTACAAGAGAGTTTGGCCACATTGATAAGCAAAAAATTTTGTCGAAGGCTTTAAGGAAAAATTCTCAAGCAGTGTGAACACAAGAAAAGGAATCGTAAATGTGAACACAAGTAATGATGACACACAGTGAACACAAGCCTAATTTGTCGTTAAGGTTTCAAGTGGGTCATAAAGGTGTGCCCCCCTCCAGCAATCACAACATCGAACAGTTCATCACTTGAAACCTTAACGACGATGTCGAACAATGTTATGGCCGTAATTAACAGGCAATGAAAATAGGGCTTCTAAGATTATAATCTTTGATACCAACTTGAACTATGTAAGGATATATAGAATTATTTTACTGATAACAATCACACCATTTACTTTCTTGTTTATTTGTAATTATGAAATCCTTTAAAATAATGTAATAAGAATGCATTGAAATGAATAAAAATATTTTAAAGATATTTTCTTCTAACTATTATGGAGATATAAGAATATTTTTATCCTAACAATATGCTATTTTCAGCAACAGTTAATCTGAAATCTTGATCAGATTGCCTAGTAAGTCATTGTGATTTTAAAAATTCCAATGTGACAACACGTTCAATGTTGACACTCATATGGGTTACAAGACTTAATGTACGTGTTGCATGGACTTCACTTTAAATTTTTCTTGCTTATAGGGTTGTATTGCTAAGGATCAAGCTGATGCCAATTTTTTTATGTGTATTATGTAAACAAAATGTTATTTATGAATTAAAATGAGGAGATGTAGTTCCTTGACAAAAAGTGCATTTTGCGAAATTGGGAGTGAGTTGCTTCTCTATAAATTACAAAACCTCTCTAAAGACATGCTGAGGGACCATATAGTTTTCATTGATATTTATTTTATTCTCTTATTTATATTTTTGCTTGGTTGTTCGGAGGTTATGTTATCTTTCTCTCATATATGTAGGTTCTCAAGGCATTGATTATGGTTATGTTGAAATTAAAAGTAAATTGTGGAAAAGGAAGTGTGTGATTAGTATATCTAAATGGAGAAAAGTAAATTCATATTCATCCTAAACTGACTCATGTAACCAACATTTCCGAGGGTAGGTGAAGTTTGAGAAAGTGACTCGTAGAGCACAGGAGCAGTTTCAAATGGCTTTAGAAGAGCAAAGCAGGTTTCATCTATAGTTAATTCTCTTTTTTTCTTTTGGGTGGATGTTTTGGTTTTTCTGTCTTAAATGATTGTTGTTGCCTTTATTTTCTATTTTTTCCAAGTTAATGCCTATTGAAAACCTTTTGACAGTGTTCATCAAGCTAGTTATTTTTTGAAATATTGAATATTTTTGTGAGATGTAGGCAGCCTTTTCTCTTTGAATATATGAGAATAAAATATTTCCTAAGCATTATAATCTTCTGGGTACATTTAGCAAAGGAAATCCCTTCCTTTTTTATTTTTTCATTTTTTGATTCTTGGCATGCATGATTTGAATTACTTGATATGTCAGTACATTTGTTTTTCTGATTATTTTTGTCATTGTTTGTGTTAAATTGAAAAGGCACATTATGTTGAATTACAGATTCTTGTTTCTGACTGAATTTCAGATTTGCATTTGATATTGATCTTGATGCTCCAAAAGTTAGAGTTCCTCTCAGAATTAGTGGTTCAGACAGATGTGGTAGTCATTTTGTTCTGGATTTCGGTCATTTTACACTACACACTGCAGTAAGCTACTTGAAATACAAGATTTTAGTTTGGTCATTTTACACTGTACACCCTGCTTATGATTTGACTTGGCATATTCTTTATTGATTCCTTTTCTCACAGGAAAGCCAGTCTGATGAGAAGAGGCAAAATCTTTATTCTCGGTTTTACATATCTGGTCGAGATATTGCTGCCTTTTTTACGGACTGTGGCTCCGAGTTCGGGAGTTGTAGTATGGTGAAACCAATGTATGAGAGTCAAGTATTGAATTCACCTATTGGCAAAAAAGATGAAAACGTGTATTATCTCATTGATAGGTGTGGAATGGCAGTACTTGTTAATCAGGTTTGTTTCCTAAATGCTTATATCTGAATGGCATTTGGATGTGCATGACTTGTTCATATTCTGTTTCTTTCTCTGGTTATTCTAGATTAAAGTGCCTCATCCTAGTTATCCATCCACTCTTATTTCCATTCAAGTGCCAAACCTTGGCATTCACTTTTCATCAGAGAGAAATTTCAGAATTATGGAGCTGCTGAGCTCATTATATAAGGCTATGGAAACTTGTAATCAGGCTACAACTGATAGTTTCGAATCTAAACCTGTTCCTTGGAATCCTTCTGATCTTACCACTGATGGTAGAATCCTAGTTTGGAAGGTAACTCCACAATTCTTGTTCAAGTTACTTATTTTCCATTTATGTTTAATGTAATGAGTCATTCTTGTCAATGAAATTGAAAATATTGTTTTATTTTACAGGGAATTGGCAATTCTATTGCTACATGGAGTCCTTGTTTCCTGGTTCTTTCAGGATCATATCTTTATGTATTTGAATCCGCAAAGTCTCAGAGTTACCAGCGATACCTAAGGTATTTTTAGCACTTCTTTCTCTTTTGTCTGTTGGACACCAATTCCAATGTTTTTTATGATTTTTTTTAAGAGAAGAGCATTTACTTGGCTTAACAGTTTTTTCCTCCCAGCAGAAAGAACTTATTTGTATTGAAGAATATGGCAAAGATAATTAATGACAAAACAATTTTCTAGAGAATAATTAAGATATTGTTACTTCCGAAGTGGATTGAACATAGCTGTACCAAGTATGCAGGCCACTTGGAAATAAAAAATGAAGAAGCTTTTATCTCTTAAATCATTCCTGTTCCTGACATGTATAGATGTTTAAAAGTGTCAGGAATAATTGAAATGTTTAATAGTGATTAACTTTGCCTCATAAATGATCAAAAGATTTAATGAGTATGCTTGGGTAACTAATGGTTAAATGTTCCTGGAACTGGTTTACGTTACGAGGTTATTGAATGTCTAATGGTAGTTAAAATTGGTTAATTGTGTCTTGTGGATGATGAGTGGACAGTTGCAATGTGATGTTCCTCATTTTTCATAACAAAAATAAGGGTAAGATAAATTTTTTGTGCCTCCAAAATTGGCCTCACTGTAATTGGTACCTCTGAAATGGTTTCAGTGCTTTTGATACACAACATCTCATAAATATGTTAATATTTATTTTTTACAGTAACTTTTTTACTCTTGAATCAATGATGTTGACATATAATCATCATCGTGAGATATTTGCAGGTATTATAGCATATGACCTTATCAAATTAACATGTCAAAACTGTTAATTCAAAGTAAGAGAGAAACTATCAGGAACAAAATAGCATATTTGTTATATGTTGGGTATAAAAAATGCTTAAAGTTTTTGGAGGTACCAATTTTAATATGGGTCATTTTTTGAAGGTATAAAGACTTATTTAACCCTAAAAAGAAAAGGCTGCTGAGTTTGTGTACATGTCAGAATTAGAAACTCTTTTAAACCAATCTGATCAGAACATGATCTTATAGACTAACTTAACCTTAAAAAGTTCATTTGTGAGGTTAACCTCCTATATTAACGTGGAACTTGGGTTTTCTTTCTAATCCTTCTCCTTGCAGATGAACCAATAAATTGCAAATTATTGCTATAAAATGCAGACAAACCAATAAAATAGCCACTTTGATTCTTGTCAAATTTTTTTTATATGAAATACATAATCATTAATTAATAAGCACCAAGGCATATTCAGTTCCCTTTATAGATCACAAATTAACTGCTTTGTAGGAAATCAACTGCATCCTAGTGAAGTAGCTGCTATGCTAGTCCCACTGGAAATAAAATTAAAAAAAAGCAGTAGTTTGTGGGAGGACCTCAGAAAAGATGTATAAACAAGCTTTAGGCTCTGTCTCTACATTGACAGTTGGTTACTCGGGGAATGTGTCTGTAACTGTGACCAACAAGAATTGTAAATAAAACATGGAGTCAGGGGACTAATCTCACTCTGTTATTTTTCTCATTCAAAATTCCTCTCACCTCTCTATCATTCATTTACTTTCTCAGTTTAAAAAATGGAATACAAGTATAAACCAAGTAGATTTGTTGGTATTCTAGTGTTGCATTGCATGCCCACATCACGTACATGCTTGGCAGATCTTCATCCTCTCATGTTACTAGCATTGAGTAGATGATTGTTATTGTGACAGGAAGTAAATATCAAAGGAGCAAGTTATCATTATATTGGGCTTATAATCTAGTCATCATTAGAATTGTTTAAGATCCTCTTGTATTGGGCTTAATTCCATTTTTAATTCCTTTAGTTTAGATAATGTGCGATTTTGGTTCCTGAAGTATTTTTTGAGCAAGTCCTTTTATTTTTAAAATCAAACATATTTGGTCCTTCTGTCAATTTCCTTCCACCCAAAACCCCCAAATTCTCACTTAAAACTCAAAATCCTCACATATCTTTCCTTTCCTCAAAATTCCCTATCCAAAATTTCACAAAAAAAAAAAAAATCTCAAGTTTGTCCACTTTCATACCCTAATCCAGCACCATATAATTTTTTGTAGTTTTATTAAAATTTTATTGATTTTTCCACTAAATTTTTTCTTCTACATCTGTCTCCCAAATCCATGACATTACTCAAATATTTGGATAGAAAATGAAAACCCATTTGAGGGTTTGAGGTAGAAAAAAACCAATGGAAGAGCCAACTTTGTGTAATTTTAAAACTGGAGGAACTAAATTTGCTCAAAATCTTGTAGGTCCAAAGCTGCACATAATCTAAATTTAAACTAAGTTTAAAAACAATAATATCTTTGGAATTTATGTAAATTTGTCTTTCATCTCTGCAGCATGGCTGGTAGGCAAGTCCTTGATGTGCCCTCGACATATGTTGGTGGTTCGGCATATTGTATTGCTTTAAGCATTAAGCGAATGGACATTCAGAAGGTAAGCCAAATATTTCTTTAATCTCTTGGAACGACTATAATTCTCGAAACAGTCCACCCTAATCTGCCACTGGTCATTGTGGACTCTAGTTTTCAATTATATGTGTATTTTCATCACTGGTGTGTTCTAGTCTCACTAGAGATGGAATGCCTTAAGCAAGTTATTCCATAGCATTGTAGCCAGTTTATCGTGAAGAAAATTTGCCCAAATGTTTAAGAACCTGTGCAGTACATTCATTACACTCATCAGGAGAAAGAGTAGTGTGGAAAAGGAATTGTCCTGCAAAATGTCACTGCCCAGCCAACTGAATTGACTGGGTGTTTATGATCTACAAATTGGTTATCAAGAATGAATTTCTGGAGACTGACTTTAAAAACAGAGGTATTTAAAAAACAATTCAGAAAGTCTATAGTACACAATTAGCAGTTTGATTTGGCAAAATTTTGAGTTTAAACTGAAAAGCACTCTTCCTATCTGGCTCCAGAACCACTAAAAATTGAAAATGGGAGACAGATATAGAGAATGAAGTAAATGTGTTTGATAATAGACTTGCTAATTTGAGAAGGAAAGCTCATGTTGTGCACACTAAACTTAATAAATATTAAATAATTTAGCGAGAGAATTTAGAATGAAATTTAAGAAATTGTATTTCTGAAAAGTCGCAGGTAACCAAAGAGATTCAGCTATTTATAGCTTACTACACTTCGTAACTTGCTTTACTAAGTCAAACAACTTATAGGCTAGCAAATGTTTACATAACAGACTTCATTTGAATCAAGTGTATACAAATGCAATACTCTAACACTCACCGTTGTTCTTGTAGTTTGTTTCACTTCGATAAAAATTTTCTATCATTCAATTGTTAACTTCATGATAAGGAAATGGGGTGACAGAAGAGCAGATGATCTTGGGAATTATTAAGTGGAACGTAAACAGTAAATTTTTGTTAGAAATACATTTTTTTGTAACTTTCTGCTGACCTTTTCTCTCTTAAATTATTTTATAGGCTCTGGAATCTTCTAGCACATGGATCTTAGATTTTCGAGATGAGGATGAGAAGGCTAGTTGGTTTAAAGGACTTGTTCAAGCCACGTATCAAGCTTCTGTATGGCATCTTTAATCTACTTTCATATCATGCTTTTTTTTTTGTTAATTTATGATATATTTTTATTTATCATCAGTTTATAAAAGTATACATGTTGCATGTAGACTCCTCCATCAATTGATTTGCTAGGTGACTCAGAGGGTGATGCTATTTCCTACAATGTTCTTAGTACCACTAATTCAAAAACAGCTGACACTGTTATAAATGGGGCACTGGTGGAATTGAAGCTGTTTATATATGGAAAGGTTAGGTGAATTCATTTTAAGATTTGGCCTGGCAAAATAGCACATAGAGTGAGTAATATTCGTTGCATACAGACATATGAGTAGTATTCTCATTCTGGCAATTTTTTGTTTTATTCTCTATTAACAATTACTTTGAACTAATGGGTAGTTTAAGGTCTAATGTTGAACATATGCTTTTTGCTGGTACTTTGGGATATTTTCATCTTTTCTTCCTCGCATTTATTTGTTTATGTTCATTGTTTATAGTTGTTATGTGTGCATGGCAAAATCTATACTGAGATATGTCTATATGTGTATATATATATATACACACACACACACACATATATATATATATATATATATATATTATTTGTGCAGGTTGGGGACACCACAAATGGAAAGCTTGACGAGTCTCTTATTCTTGAAATTGTTGCGGATGGGGGGAAGGTTTGTGCATATATTTCTACAATTTGTGTATAGATAGATACATTTTTTAATTTGAATGGACCTTGATTGATAATTTTTTTAATAGTCATGTTATGCACTTTTTGAGGCGTCCTTGTTTTAAGTTCTATTCCATACGTAACACAATATTGGGGAATGGTCAGAAAAGACTAGTGTAACTTAAGAGTAAGTTAGTGTTCTTGAATATTTTGGTGAAATATAAAAATCCTAAGGGATTATCTTTTTCTTTTTTTATAACAAGCTTCATTTATCTTTTTTAATAATATTTGTCAGAAGCCCTTAATTTGTGTTGTAGATAATATTTTCTTGTACAATTTTAATTACATAGTATTAAAATTACATTCCACAATCTTTGTAGAATATTAGTAGATTTAATTACATTCCACAATTAGAAGGATGGTCAAGAGATTTGGACACCTAAAGGAAATCAAGTTGGAGGACATAATAATGTCCATATGGCACAACTAGGTTAGCTGAAGACAATTCTTCATGACCCACCACAGACTTCAACTCAGGAGAGTATGAAATTAAAGGGGCTGTTGGACACGTTAAGAAAACCTATAGACTCAAGTAATTGCTCCTTAGCATCTGCATGTAATATTCCTTATTCCTATGCACTCAATGCTTTAAATTCCTTCAAAGGTGTCTGGGTAGTTCATTATCGAGCTAGAGACCGCATGACGAAATCATCTTATGGGTTTATATCTTGTCAAAGCAACAAAAAAATTGCACTTGCAAAGGGAAACTTCATTACAATATTAAGGAATATATTGTTGTGTAGCAAGATCAATGTAGTACAAAGATTTCTGAGGTTGATAAGAAACATCAGATCTAAAATGACGGGCTTTAAAAATTGGTAGATTTACCACCTCCACGACTTTTGCCAAAACCACAACCACAAGAAGTAACTATATTGCAACAGCCACCATGATTTCCACCACCAGGATCATACGAGGCTTGAGTATAATTTAGTGAAGGAGATACCAAATTTTGCATCTCCTTGACATACCGATCAAAACAAGTTTCATGGCCATAAAGAAGAGCTTCAATTTCAACAATGGATGGTGTACACTTTTAACTTTCAATAACAAAAAGTATTGGTGTATAATCAGAAGGAAGTCCTTCAAGAGTTGCATTAGCATTTCTTCATGGTACTAAAACTTCAACACCAACGAGTTCATCAACATAAGTTTTAATTTTGAGAAGATAATCTTCCATTGTTTTGCAATCAAGTCGATTTGCATGGTTTGACGACCAAAATATTCATGAATCTTCTCCCCAACCCCAAAAGAGGGATTGGAACCAAGGGTGCGAGTTAGAACAAACTTATAGATGGTAGACTAAAGCCAAACAAGTAATTTGGTCCTAAACTTCCCACACTTCATACTCTGGATTAACACGATCAAGTGTGTGATTATTTTCTGTGAGATAACGAGGTGGAACCACGAGATTCAGAACAGATCGTTGTTGTTTTTACGACAACATGTTCTTGTTAATGAAGATAATTCAAATCATCATGCTTTTCAGGAATGGAGGATGGAAATGATTGTGATGCAAAAGCCATAGAAATAGAGGAAGACTTCACAAAAATGAAGATGCTATGAAGAAGATTTACGAGATTGAATTCAGGAATAAAAATTCAAGAAAACTGTGAAGAGAGATTCTCAGAGCGAAATCGCGAAGAAAATGTTATGAAGATGAATCCTAAATTTGGAGAAGATGAAGCGTAAAAAAACTAGCACTAGATACCATCTTAAAGAAAAAGAACGAGATGAACAAACAAACTTTTATTACTTTTGCTTACATGAAATAAAAGGAATACAAAATTATTTATAGGCACCGCTTACAACAAAAGTAATTGTAGCGGTAAAAGGTAACACTTGTACAAACTAACAATTATTGATTTAGTCTAACAAGCTTTCTCTTGCTTTTCCACATCCTAGATTTATTAAGGAAGGTTACCTACCATATTATCCATATGGAGTTGACTTAAGTTCATTTCCAAATTCTAAAAGAGACACTGTTGGGAGAAATGTAATTTAATTATTTTGGTATTTTGCAGATTAAATATTTTGATCATAAACATGGAGAGCCTGAAGCATCTTATAGTTTCTAGAACCTTGACAAAATTATTTTGAGATGCGTGAATATTATACAGCTGCCAGAAATAGGAATAGACTATTGCTGTGAAAATGTGAGCTCTTAAAGTGGATTATTATCTGCTTATAATTGGAACCCCATAAGAACATGGCCGTGCTCGGTCACATAAAATGATTTGTAGTTCTGACCTAGGAATGGGGAAATTAAAAATATTATGTCAACTAATCCATTGAGTGATTATAACTATGCTTTTTGCCAATAAAATTATTCCAATTTTGGAAGTAGATTTTTGTATTTTTCCTATTTTGTAAGTTGGTTCAATTATAAATGCATTGTGGCTGCTTTTTTCTTTCTCAGGTCCAGGTCCTTCTTGCAGATGGTGACCTGACAGTTAAGTTGAAATTGCATTCTTTAAAAATTAAGGATGAACTTCAGAGTCGTGTATCAGTGGCTCCTTGTTATCTTGCAGTTTCAGTCTTGACAAATGAAACTTTATCCTCCGACATGTTTGATTCTCATGGGAAGGAATTGTTTCATGATGACGATGATTGCTTTACGGATGCATTATCTGATTTCATTGCTCACACTGATGGAGGACATCAGGAATTTGTGGGGATTGCTTCTGATTTTGAGTCTCTGGAAAGAATAATACATGAAAAGGATATTGAGTTGGTAAAAGGCACTCCTCGTGAGGTATATTATGAGGCGCAGGGAAGTGATACTTCAAATTTTGTGTCTGTTTCCTTCATTACAAGGAGTTCTGCTTCGCCTGATTATGATGGTGTAGACACACAGGTACTTGTTGCACCTTGTTGATGATGAATTGGAGTTTCTGGTCTTCTCTTAAGTATGATACATTGTAGTTTTCACTTTTCTGAATGTTATTCTTCAGATGTGTGTTCGTATGTCCAAACTGGAATTTTTCTGCAACCGACCTACTATAGTTGCTTTGATAAATTTTGGCTTGGATATAAGCTCTGGAAATAAAGTCACAAGTTCTACTGACACGGCCACAACTTCTTCAGATAAACTTTCAGTAAAGGATGAAAAAGGGGCCGTTAGGGGTTTGTTGGGATATGGTAAAGACCGTGTAGTATTTTATTTGAACATGAATGTGGACAGTGTAACTGTTTTTCTTAACAAGGAAGATGGTTCTCAGCTCGCTACACTAGTACAAGAAAGTTTCCTTCTGGATCTTAAGGTAATGAGAAACCTTTTTGTTTGCAAGTTAGAGTCTTCCTTTCTCTTTTCCCTGGCTTTCTCAATGCTATTGGTTGTCTATACAAGTTATTCTTTTTCATTTTCCTCTGTTCTAAAAGCACTTGTGCTTTCTATTATTCACTGTCATATGTATGCAAGCTCTGAAATCCAATATTTTTTCTGTCAAGGTTCATCCAAGTTCTCTTTCCATTGATGGAACATTAGGCAATGTTAGACTCTGTGATACGTCCCTTGGGTCAGATCAGTGTTGGGATTGGCTGTGTGACATTCGTAATCCTGGTGTCGACTCCCTTATAAAGGTGTGTTCTCTGCCTATAAATTCTTCTTGCGTATTTTTATTTATTTATTTATTTCGATTACATTTTGCAATATTCCACTATTCAAACAAATTATTCTACCCCTTGTATTGCATTAATTATTTTGGGTTTCATATATCTTTTTATTTTATCAACACACTGTGCCAACTTAAATTGGTTTGTTTTGATTTTGGAGAAGTTTATATTCAATATAATCTATCAAATCTTTGAACAAAGTAAAGAATAATTACAGAACTCATTCTAAATTTATAAAAAAATATTGTTGCTTTTCTTGTTTTTTATGTTATTTGTATGCCTTATAATTTTGTGTTTTTGTTTATCATTTATAATTTACATGTAGATGTGTAATTTTAAAAGAAATTCTTTAAAGTTAATTTTGTGTTATTATTTTTAGTGTTTTATATGTTAAAACTATACTCTGTTTTTATTATGTTTTGTTATTTTTAATTTAATATTATATTTGGATAAAAAAGTTCTGAAGTTTCAAGCTGTTCGTGGAAAACCATAGTTACTAAAACCATATCAGTTTGACTGTGTAAAACACTAGTTTTCCTGGTTACGCGGTTGATTTAAAAATTAAAGGGTAACATTAATATGTGTGAACCAGACTATTCACAACTCGTGAATTTGATAACCATGCACCCATAACAGTCTTTGTGGGCACCCTATTGAAATTCCCAATTCTGTGATGGTCTCTCTCATACACACATACATTTATCTTTGTCTTTTAATATTTAAGAATCCATAATTCGGTAATGTATTCAAAATAGATTTTCACACTGATTAATGTTGGAATGACAACTTTACGATCTTTATTTTTTCAGTTCAAATTTCATTCTTATAGTGCTGATGACGATGACTATAAAGGATATGATTATAGCTTGCAAGGCCAACTTTCAGCAGTTCGCATTGTTTTCCTTTATAGATTTGTGCAAGAGGTATGCTCCAAAACTCAGTAAATTTGGAGTCAGATGTTAATTGGTATTTTTTTGTTTTAAGATTTTAAGGTTAAAATATCTTTAGTCCCTCGAATTTGGGTCACTCTTTCTTTTAGTTCTCCAAATTAAAAGTTGCATTTTTTAGTCCTTGAATTTTAGAAATGTTCTTTTGTATCCTTCAGCTCTAATAGCGTTATGCTTGTTGTTGACATGATTAATGACATGACGTCAACAATGACACGTATACCAAAACTAATGATGTGGAAATTATTTTTAGATTTTTTGGCTGAAATATATTTTTAATTACTTGAATTTAGGTCAAATTTTCATGTAATCTCCAAATTTAAAAATGATATTTTTAGTCGCTCAAATTTAAAATTATTTTTTAGTCCCTCAAATTGGGAAAGAATTAACGTCTATAATTCAAGACTGAATGTGAAAGTTTTGTTTCATTCCACTCCTTTACGTGAAAAAATAAATAAATAAATTTACCCATATAATCTTTGTCAACCTTTTTTTATTGTATGAATAGGTTATCAAATGATATTAAAAAAAATCATGTTAGGTATCACTAAGAATTTTGACATCTTAGCTTGGTGGACATCTCAAAATCCACCAATCATCGGCCATCACATGAAACATAACAAAAAAGAAAACAGAAAAGAAAACAGAACATGGGGGGACCAAACTGAAACCCATGTAATAAAAAGGAACACAACCTAAATACGAAATAAAGAAAATTGGTATTTCTTATGGAAAAAATCGAAAGTAATACAAGGAAGCATAACAGAGTACCAAAAAAGTCTAACTTATTATCAACATCCAAATTAGCCAATATATCAGCATTTCCTTCCCTAAAAATATGAGAAACTTTAAAATCCATGCGAACACATACCTCCCTCTAAGAGTCCAAGGAACCACTTTTGCAGAAGAAAAAGCTTGATAGAGCAAAGTAGAATCACCCTCCAACAAAAGCTTTCTAAACTCAACCCTCTGGCATACAAGGCATTCTGATTACCCAAAAAGCAAGGCATTCTGATTACCCAAAAAGCAGGAAAACTACCTATATTTTTATATTCCTGGGACTCCCTCTGAAGATACCCGCACAAGCAGCAGGGCTTGGAGACCCCCGAGCTGCACCCTCAGTGTTCACTTTAGTCTAGCCCACAGCAGGGAAGTCCCAATACACACAGAGAAGTCATTCATATGATTAGACACACAAATTTTAGACACATATTTCCTAAAATTCAAATACAGTTATGATATATTTGTTCCTGATTTTAGTGAAGCAAAACAAAAACCTTGTATTCACACATTCTATACACAACAAATACTATACTGTCATAAGTTTTATTTTATTTTTTGATCACCAAAGAATGAAATTAAATTAAGAGGGATACAAAAGGGGTATCCCAATCCTTTTACGTAAACCAAACCACATTAAGAATCTCCAAGAATAAAGAGATGAACAAACACCCCAGAAGCAATAGATGGATAATGTTTGCTGCATAAGCTAAACATCCTATTCCAGCTAGCACCGTGCTCGTATTGGAATGCTATAAGCACTGCAAACTGCAGCTTCAATACTATCAAAATACACCAAAATATTGGTTATCTCCACCACCTCATTGACATTCCTTTTACCTAGCTTGCAGTGGCACGATTGTAGCACTTGTCACAGAATTAATCACTTCAATGCATCATCTTCTATTCGCTCCTTTTTGGACTTTGGCTTCCCCCTATTTGCTCCTTTTAAACTCACTTTTATAAGAAACCAACTTCCTACTTGCCAAGGTCCATCTCGCACTTAGATTGGTTGGAGTTTACAACTTCGACTTACATCCCCCAACATGTCTGAATACCCACCACAACCTCTACTGCTACCATCCACATGTGAGACCACTAGTTGATCAGCAAACACACTTAGGGATTTCCACAACAACCAAAACACCACATAAAAAACACAGGATTTGTTTCCTGCATAAAGAAACCTGAACCAGCATACACCCTGCTTCTATTGGTCTGTTATAAGACACACCAAAACAGAATCCTCCATCATGTCCTTAACATTCCTTTTGACTCCCTTGCATACAAGCACATATGTCCTTTCCATCTTGCACCAGCTGCAGGCCGTGACAAACCCACCAACACTTCCAACCAACTATAAATCCAGTATAGGCCGTAGTCTTAAAACTCTTGGCACCTGAGAGTCCTAATTATAACTTCTAATGCAAAACATTGGATTTAGAATCCAGTCTACGAAAGAATAAGTAAAGGAATGCACCTTATGCTTCATCCAAAGCCAGGATTTGAGTTGAGCCTTCTGAAACACCTCTTCCGCATCTACTAGCCCTTTTTTGAATACAATCAAGTTCCTTTGGTCCCAGATACACCTAATAACAGATGTCCAAACACTTTTCCATACCAGGTTTTGCTTCTTGCTTGCATTGCTCAGATAAAAACTCATAAAGTGCAGATTTAAATCATTTTGTTGAACAAAAGAGATACCTATCCATTTGAAGCACAAGGACCATACCCTTTGTGCGTATTTACACTCCAAGAAGATATGTTAACAAGACTCCTCCTTAAGTTGACACATTGCACATAGCGTAGATTTCATCATCACCCCTTTCCTACTCAAACTCACCCTTGTTGGGATTCTATCCAACAACTCTCCAAGCTGTCACGATCACATTTGGGAATGCCTTAGTCTTCCAAAGGAGATTAAACACATCGGATTGGGTTCCACGAGACTGCTTGGCAAGGCACTCATAAGCAGAATTCACAGAAAAAAGGCCTGGTTCTTCCTTCCCCCACACCTGCACATCCACGTCATTCCTTCTCATTAGTGCCTCTGATAGCAGTGTAACAGGGTCTGCTTCCAGTGATGATTCCCACTCAAATCTGGCACCCCTCCATGTCAGCCTCCATCTCCAATCCGAATTAATCCACACGCCAACTTCACCCATTGTTTGCCCCTGGTTTAAGGATAGGGAGAACAATCTAGGAAACAAGGATTTGAGATCAGAGCTCCCAACCCACACCTCCTCCCAGAACTTTACTTTGTCTCCACACCCTAGTTTCCAACTTAGTTCTTCTTGAAACCATCCTTTTCCTCCTCCCTCCTTGCACACTTTGTAGAGATCTTTCCACCACCAAGATTGGAGTTTGACTAGTATATGGACGCTTCCAGGCTCCAACCCATACTTTGAGTCCAATATCTCCTTCCACCTTTCCAACCCATACTTTGAGTCCAATCCACCCTCCTCTTTAGGTTTGCACACATCTTCCCAACTAACCCATCAAATTGGCTTTCTTTCTTTCCCCCAACCCCACAAGAATCTCCTTTGGATAGAGGTAATCTTTTTACAGACTGAGTCAGGGGCTTTGAAAAGGGAGAGATAATACAGAGGTATAGCAGATATGACAGAGTTGATAAGACAAATTCTCCCTGCCATGGATAAAAATCTCCCTTTCCACACACTGAGCTTCGCTTTTAACTTGTTAACGACCGGATCCCAGAACTACTTCTTCCTGGGGTTACCTCCCACTTCAAGGCCCAGATATTTAAACGGTACTCCCATTTGTTTGGAGTTCAACGTCTTTGTATAACATGCTACATCACTACTTTGAACATTGATGCCTGCAAGCTTTGACTTATGGAAGTTGATCTTCAACCCTGAGGCTAATTCAAACCCCCTTGGGATGGCCTTCAAGGTTACCACGTTGTTGAAGGAGTCTTCACATAGAAAAATAGTGTCATCCGGAGGATGCACACCTCAATCTCCTTCCTTCCAAACTTGAAGTCAAAACTCTATTCATGACAAGGTGACAAGACCAAGGAAGATAGAAGATAAGAAGGGACTGCATCGTTGTGGTAGTAGTAGTAATCATCCAGGTCACTACTTGTCTTTCTCAAATTAAACATGTGTCAGTTAGCCAACAAATTTTCAACAATGTCAACTTTCAAAATCAATCGGAAGTATTTAAAAATTGGTAGTATTTAAATACATAAAAAAAATTTAAATTTAGGGGACCAAAATAAAATTTGGTTTAAAATTTTTGCATAATTACTTGAATGGTAAATGTCACTATTAACATGGACATCGGTAGCCACATGGGCAAACAGTGTAACATTGTTTGTAGGGAGAGACCAAAAAAGATAATTTTTTGAAATTTGGGGACAAAATAAACAATTTTTAAATTTGGAGGACTAAAAGAAAAAGTTTGGGTTCATTTAGTATTTTGATTTAAGGAGAAACTGTTTGTATGTTTGTTGGTTGTTACAGATAATGATGTACTTTATGGAACTTGCCTCCCCTAATACCGATGAAGCAATAAAACTTGTTGATAAAGTTGGAGGATTTGAATGGTTCATTCAGAAGTATGAAATGGATGGAGCTACTGCACTTAAACTTGATCTGGCACTTGACACCCCAATTATCATTGTTCCAAGGAATTCAACGAGCAAAGAGTGAGTGATATTTAGATTCGTTTGTGGTGTCAATTGAAGTGTTTATTTAATATGCTTTGTGATTTTTATGATGCCATAACGTTTGGACAAGTTTCTCCATAAACACTTGTAAAAGAGAAAAGAGTAAAAATTAGAACTATCTCCTCTGTAAGCTAATTTGTAAAAGTTCTCTCTCTCATAGTTTCTTTAAATTGTTCTTGTAATTTGTTTATAAGCTAATTTTAGCTTACAGAAAAGTTCATTTCATTTTTTTCTTATTTTTCTATTCTTGATGTACTTATGGAGAAGTTTGTCTAAACAGACTAGACATGTAAAAGTCCAAATTTAATAGGTGAAAATTGCATCACATGATTATTCTATAGTTGATGGTAATATTGAATTGCAATAAGCATGATAGTGTGTGCTTGATTATATGAGAGTTTCAGATGGTAATAGTTCTATTAGAAAATTGTATATATTTATATCTTTCATTTGGTAGGATATGTAAGTATGGAGAAGTTTCTAAATTCTACCATGCAAGATTCCTTTTGACTTGAAGTATAGACAATGCATATCTCCAGGCACCTTATGATTACTTTCTTCTTTTTATTAGAAGATTGTGGGTGGTAAGAACTGAAATTCTGACCACTTTGCCATAGAAACTCTGATACCTTATCAAAGCTACCTCTCCTAAGCTTAAGCTATTATTAGGTGAAAGATGATAAATAGTTGTTAAGAATTGGACTTTAAACTTAATTGAACCTAACATTACAAAACCTCACTATATCAGCTTGTAATGGAAGTTTGTACTACTTATATATTAAAATTTAGTCATATCTCTAGTTGATGTGGAATAGATTTATACTTTAGAAGCTGAAAAATCTTATTCTTGTTCTTTTATTGACTTCCAGTTTTATACAACTTGATCTTGGAAAGCTACAGATTAAAAATGAATTAAGTTGGCATGGATCTCAAGCAGAAGATCCTTCAGCTGTGCATATTGATCTTCTTCATGCTCAGGTACACATTTCTTGTCATAAGTGCTCTCCAATTAAAATCATAGGCATCATCTTTCTGAGTCAAAATGAAATGACAGATTCTGGGTATTAACATGTCTGTTGGAATTGATGGTTGTCTTGGAAAACCAATGATACGCGAGGGTCAAGGACTTGATATATTTGTCCGTCGAAGCTTGAGGGATGTTTTCCGGAAAGTTCCGACATTTTCACTTGAAGTGAAGGCAAGTCCAATTCCAAACCCTATTTTTTAAAGTCTTTTCTGGTATTTCTTTTCCAATTCTGGAACAAATATATCACTTGTACCAAAATAATTGGGTAATGACAAATTTCTGCTGGGATTCTTCATCAAAACATTCACCCATTGTGTGGATAATTATATGTAAAATATTGTGATTCTATATATTTATTGTGTTGTGGTTGGGACAATAATAGTTAAACGTCTCAAATGACTAAAAATGTCATCGAAGTTATTGAAATGCCCCATGATGGTTAATTTTTCCTCGCAACTGGTTAAGAGTAAATGAATGGGTCCATCGAATTATCAATTTGTATGTCACTTAAAAATGATCAATAGTGTCATGATGTTATTAAAATGTCTAATGGTGATCAACTTTTTTTCAGAAGTGGTTATAAAATGAATGTTTGAATACGATTATCAACTTGTGGAACTAATGGTTAAATATGCCTCAAGTAATTAATAGGTCTAGGTCATAGGTTATTGACATATTTAATAGCTATTAACTGGTCAGGTGGATATTGTTGAGGATGTTTTTCGGCTAGACCATTACAACTTTTCAAAATAAGATGAAGTACTTATCCACTAAATGCATAGAGTTGGACGCAAAGGTGTTTATAGTTTTTATTTTCTGTATGGAATAAATTGTGTTTCCATTAATCTCAGTAGAAACTGTTGTATTTATGTTTGGTATTTGTGGTCATATTGGTTACATTGGGAAACAAACATGTTAGTATTTTTTTAAAGCATAATGGTGTGATTCGTTGAGGTGTCATAGGTGAGAACCATCTATTATGTTTTTAAATGCAACAATTGACAAAGTATAAATAAAGAGTCATTCTTTAGTAAGGGTTCTTCTTAAGTATTGACATAAATACATGATTCCTAAATTGGTCTAGGTAGTTGTGGATTCTCCACTAAGAATCAAACCTATGACTTTGATATTAATTGTTGAAAGGAGCATTTTATCACTAAGCTAAAAGTTATAGCTAATAGTTAGGAGACAATTCTTTCTACTTAAGAGCGTAGCTGCCCAAGCATTACAATTCAATTGTGGTTTGACTCACTTGGTCTATGCCGTGGGAAAATTGGTGCAACTTACAATAATCTCCTCCTCAGCAATGCCCCATTATGAATCAAACATGATTCGATTTTGACTTATCCTACCTGATCTTGCCTAATAATCAGGGATCAATGATCCTATTCCTACTTACAAAGCCCATACATACATACATATACATGTATATAAAGAAAGATCAGCTGAAACAAACTACAACTGTAAAACAGAGGAAATAAGCTCTCTAACATATCCAAACCCAAGTACTAGACAACCTTAATGTAGTATGAATTATTGTAGATTTTTAAGCTTTCCAATAAAATTTTGTAGTTAATATTTTTCTAGTGAATCTATTGAAGCAAGTGTAGGGACTCAGATTCTCCCTCAATAAATTTTTATTTCTGTTCCTGCCAAGACACCTAAAAACAACATAGTATACACTGCTATAACATTTTTCCCTAGTTGTCTAGCCTACGGCCCAGCAGTTACTTATAAGGAGTCTTCTAGATCTGACTCAAAGCAAGTCTCCAAACAGAATATATCTAAAAATATGAAAATCTGTGTATCTCATAAATCAGTTTCATACTGCAAGTAGTTGTTATGCTCAAGTTCTTGTATTTCACCCCAAAAAAGGGACCAAATTCTAATTTTTTTGTGCTTGTAAGCAGGTGGATCTATTGCATGGTATAATGTCGGATAAAGAATACAAGGTGATTTTGGATTGTACATACATGAATTTATCTGAAGAACCAAGGCTTCCTGCTAGCTTTCGTGGTGGAAAATCTGGTTCAAGGGATACCATTAGGCTTCTGGTTGATAAGGTTAATCTGAACAGTCAACTTCTGTTGTCACGAACAGTTACAATCATAGCTGTTACAGTTAACCATGCACTGCTGGAGCTTTGTAATGGCACTGGTGGGGAATCTCCATTGGCACATATTGCTGTGAGTTCATACTTTAAGAAAATGAGTTAAATGTCTACACAGTTGAATTCATTTCCATGGCATTTCTTCAATAGTTTGATTTTATTTTAGCTAAATCATTTCACCTTTTGCACTTAGCTTGATATGTGTGAATGGAACATGCACATCTCTCTTTCTGCTTTATGTTATTCTGTATTTTGCAGATGGAAGGTCTATGGGTTTCATATCGTATGACCTCTTTATCAGAGACAGACCTTTTTGTGACTATTCCCAAATTCTCTATACTAGATGTCCGCCCTGATACAAAACCTGAAATGCGTCTGATGCTAGGATCTTCTGCTGATGCTTCCAAGCAAGCAGTTACTGGAAATGTTCCCTTTTTGTTTAACCCGAGTAGCTTTAGAAAGACCACCAGTGAAGTTGGAATTGATGATATGCCTATTTCAACAATGTTCTTGATTGACTACAGGTGGCGGGTATCGTCCCAATCATATGTAATTCGTGTGCAGCAACCTCGAGTCCTTGTTGTGCCAGATTTTCTTCTTGCTGTGGCTGAGTTTTTTGTGCCTTCTTTGGGAGCACTAACTGGAAGAGAAGAGAAACTGGATCCAAAGAATGATCCAATTAGCAAAAATAGTAGCATAGTGCTGATGGAATCAATTTACAAGCAGAAAGAAGATGTGGTTCACCTCTCCCCATCTAAACAGTTAATTGCTGATTGGGTAGGCATTGATGAATATACATATGATGGTTGTGGAAAGGTTATTTGTTTATCTGTTGAAACAGATGCAAAGGAAGTTCGCATAACAAAGTTTAGACCAATTATAGTCATTGGACATGGCAAAAAATTGCGATTTGTTAATGTAAAAATTGAGGTAATATGCTTCCTCTGTCTGTAATTAATTTCTAATTTCCTTCGTTTACTTGAGAGTTCTATAGTTTTTTTTTTCTCGAAGGAATCCAAAGCTTCCTCAATGTTACTAATACTAATTATAATAATTTGTAAAATGTACACCTAGAAGAATACGCACACAATTTATTTGTTCTTACACTGTCCAGTAGCCACTTCAATGTAGAATTTGGGTTACTGCCCTTTCCCTATTTTGCTTGCTTATTAGAAGCTCACAGTTTTTTGTTTATTCACCAGAATGGTTCTCTTCTACAGAAGTATACATACCTCAGTAATGATAGCAGCTACTCAATCTCTAGTGAAGATTGTGTTGACATGGCAGATCCAGGCAATTTTCTATCTAATGATAACAAAAGCCTTGACAATTTGAATCAGTTATCAAGCGCTTCTACATATTCTGAAAGTGGTTCAAATGGATCTCAGAGTTTTTCCTTTGAGACCCAGGTATGATATTTCATGTTTCCATGAATAATATGTACAAAGCTTTTTAGTGCCACATATGCAAAAAGACATTACATTCCTTCTTGTTATTACCATTAGCGTATTTGGACTGCCTGCATATTTTTTGTCGCTTGGTAGTTCATTGATCAGAACTTGTATATTAAATCGTAACACCACCTGCTCACCAAAGCCCTTTTACTGCAACATCAGGTCATAGTTGATCTAGATACTAGAATGAGTGTACTTAAGTTGAATTTTTTTATCAAACTCTGTAATATTTGCTTTTCTCTTTTGACTAAAACTAGTTTTTTGAAATGACAATAAAAAACCGAATGAGGGGATGATTCATTTGTGGAGTAAGTAATTATAATTATTTTAGATTAAGGTGAGTAATTGGCAAGAGAATTATTATTTGTAGTTAGGATATTCAGGTTTATCCCTTTTGTGATATCTTATCCCTAGTCAGCTCAGGACTGTACTTTGATTCTGGATAAGGAATTATTGTTGACCCCTAAGATTGGATTGCCTGTCCTAGTTGTTGTATTGTTGTCTTAGGTTCTCTCAATCTTTGGGGAGCTTGACTCTACTATTGACTCTAAATGTTTAGAATCTGCCATTTTGTGTATTTTCTCTTGGTTCTGTCCTTTGTACATCACCACCTTTTTCTATGCCAGTCTATCAGATTTTGTTGCGTCTTTGAAAACATATTTTTGACATCATAATTTGTTGTTGTGTGACCGTGTATATGGTTTGAGAGGCAAGAGAGATGCATTGCTTTTTATATAGAAGATTCACAAGATAATTATGATCAGAAATTTTATTTTATGTTGGGAAAATTGGTTTTGTACTTCAATAGTTTTTGGAGGAATATAAAGCCCAGACACTGACATACTCCATCGAGCATCCCATACTAAGAGGGGATGTCTTGATGGTTTCATTCTTATCAACTACCAGCTCTTATACCAATTAATAAGTACCCATGCACTTGGGGAACTCCACCAAGCATTGGGCACCTCATAATACTCAAACTCCTAGTACATTGATAATGGTATACTTTTGTCCTTACCAGGATATTTGTTTGATACCAGCCTAGATCATTTGGTATATTCTAATAGAATCTAAACAGCCTTGGCAACTGCATCATTTGTTGCCGCAATTTTGCTTGGTTCTTTCCATTGCTTGGTTCTTCAGTCATGTTGAAGATGTTCAGAAACAGAGAAAATACAATGTATATGAAATTCCTACCAACATTCTTAATTGAAAAAAACTGGCTTTGGTTTTTTGGTTCAGCATGTCTAACCTATCAATCCGCGTTGAACTGAATCAATAATTATCCATGCGTAGGGTCTATTTGGACAAGCTTGTCCACTAAGACTTCCTGGAGAAAAAAAGTGAGAAAAAAAGGAAATGGACTTCTCTGTAATTTAAAAATGAGCTTATGTACACGTTCAAATTGGGTATTTGGAAAGCTATAAGAAGAGACAGCTTGTACAAATTTGTTTGTGCTTAAACTAATTTTTATTTATGGAGAAGTCAATTTCATTTATTTAAACTTTATTTTTTCTCTTAGAAGTCTTTATGAAGAAGTTTCTTCAAACAAGCCCTTAATTTCATCATAATCCAAGCCCAGAATAATAGCTCCCAAAATGCTTTATTGATGCAAGGTAATGTTGTTTAGATATATTTGTCAAACTTTAATCCAAAAGAACTTAGATATTTGTTTAACTTTAAACCTACCCACCCCCCAAGAGATGATATTTTCATATTCTTTTGTTGTCTGATGGCTATTGTACTTTGTTGTTAGGTTGTTTCTTCTGAATTTACCTTCTATGATGGCACTAAGTCATTTCTTGATGATTCATCTTATGGCGAGAAGCTTGTTCGTGCAAAGTTGGATCTAAGTTTCATGTGAGTTTCATTGAATACAGCATTAAATTTTCTTGAGAGAATTATGGTTTTAGAATTCCTGTTAGAAATATTTCCAGTTTTGGAACAAAGTGACCACAGACCTGTTTGGACGTGCTTTTTCATAAGTACTTCTAAGAGAGAAATCTAGAGAAAAATTGAAATTAGAATCTCTCTAAGGTAAAATTAGCCTTTTCGTTTTTCTTTTTATTTTTTTCTCCTAGAAGTGTTTACGATAAAGTTTGTTCAAACAGACCTAATGCCTGTTCAGGGTTAGACCATTAGCTAATTAGTCTTTCTGAACATTATGAAACTTTGTTAATGTTTTTCAGGTGGAATTGTTTTGCGCAAGAATTCCCAAACTATATCTCCTAACTTTCTCATAACATTTTTTGTGTTCAATTTCTCTCTTTTGCATTGATTCTTTCAGAAAAAACTCTAAGAATTTCTCGGACTAGAACTTGACCTGTTAGTTTCTTTAATATATTTGAGTAGGTATGCCTCCAAGGAAAAAGACACTTGGATTAGAGCTCTGTTGAAGGATTTCAGTGTTGAGGCTGGTTCTGGTCTTACCATTCTAGATCCAGTGGATATTTCAGGGGGATATACATCTGTGAAAGACAAAACAAATATATCTTTGCTATCAACGGACATCTGTGTACATCTTTCACTTAGTGCTCTTTCTCTTGTGCTAAATCTGCAAAGTCAGGCATCTGCTGCATTAAGTTTTGGAAATGCAATTCCTCTGGTTCAATGTACCAACTACGACCGAATTTGGGTGTCTGAGAAAGGTTTATTCCTAATTATGGAATTTCCTGGTTGCAATTTTTCTTTTATTTTTATGTAATCAATTCATCAACCTGGCTGATTTTTTTCTTTTGCAGAGACTGGTCATATAACTTTTTGGAGGCCTCGAGCTCCTGCAAATTATGTTGTATTGGGAGATTGTGTAACTTCAAGGTTCTTTATTTTTTTCCATTTATACCTTGCTTTTGCATTCTAATCTTCAGGAATTCACTTTCCCGATGTAATACTTTTAGGAAGTTTTCAACTTGGTCAAACATCAAAATCACATCAGGAAAATGTCATGAAATATAGTTTGAGATGGTCCTTTTCTTGATATTGTTGTACGCTCTATGCTTTGTGAAATAAGAATGAGAGAGAAAAGAGAGATTCTGCACCGCCGAATCTGTTGCATCTGAGCTCTTAATTTGATTACTTTGAATTGCCAAAAACAATTTTGGATTACAACAGATAATATAGTTGTGTTCTATTAGTATTCTACGTTAAATATTTTGCCAGCAGATTTGGTTGTAAATTATGATTTCTTTTCCTCTTTTTTTGATAGGACACATCCTAAGTTACATAGATTCCTTACTGTGTTAATTTTACATTTCCATGTCTTTTCAGGCCAATTCCTCCTTCACAGGCAGTAATGGCTGTTAGTAACGCATATGGCCGTGTAAGGAAGCCAGTTGATTTCCATCTTATTGGGTCATTCCTCAACATTCAAGGGTGTAGTGGAAGTGAAGATCATTCTCTTGATGGAAATGATTGTTCTCTTTGGATGCCCATTGCACCCTCTGGGTACACAGCTCTAGGCTGTGTTGTGCATGTTGGGAACGAACCACCCCCAAATCACATTGTTCATTGCTTACGCTCTGATCTGGTAACATCAGCAAAGTATACAGACTGCGTATTGAATATACCATTAAATAGTCACTTTACTTCTGGCTTTAGCATATGGCGCTTTGACAATGCTATTGGTTCATTTTTTGCACATTCTTCCACTGGTTGCCCTCCCAAAGACAGATGTTATGACTTAAATCATCTGCTTGTCTGGAATTCAAATCGAGCCCCCTTGATAAATCCCGTGCCAGATTATCCTTCTGATCATGAAAATAAAAATGCACAGACAAGCAAAAGTGTGAATACATCTGGATGGGATATTCTCAAGTCCATTTCAAAAGCAACTAACTGCTATATGTCTACACCTAACTTTGAAAGGATATGGTGGGACAAAGGCAGTGACCTCCGCCGTCCAGTCTCCATTTGGCGACCAATTGCACGTCATGGTTATGCTGTCTTGGGTGATTGCATCACTGAAGGGTTAGACCTGTTGCCCTCTATGCCTTTTTCTAACTTTCTATGATCTATATTTACTCAGCCTACTTCAATGTTTTGGTTGGGACTAATATTTTTTTCTTTCTTCTCCTGTCTTCAGCCTAGAACCTCCTGCACTAGGAATAATCTTCAAGAATGACAGTCCTGATATCTCTTCAAAACCTGTTCAATTTACCAAAGTTTCCCATATTGCAGTGAAAGGGATTGATGAAGTTTTCTTTTGGTACCCTATAGCTCCTCCTGGTTATGTTTCTCTAGGATGTGTTGTCTCCAGATTAGATGAACCTCCACGGTTGGATCTGTTTTGCTGTCCAAGGATGGATCTGGTTAGCCAAGCAAACATTCATGAGGTCCCTCTTTCAAGATCTTCAAGTTCAAAGTCTCCTCAATGCTGGAGCATATGGAAAGTAGAAAATCAGGTTAAACATGACATCCAATTCACTTGGCTTACTCTAAAAAATTATTTTCTATTGAAGGCTCTATTTATGTGTGGTATTAAGAAATGGCAGTTATTCTTAGAATTTGGGTTTGGGTCTAAATTCCCACACCTAGCATTATTGAGTTTGGCTCGTGGTTATTGTAGTAGGTAAACCAACAATATAAATGGAACAGTTTTTTATCTCATCTTAAAATTTGAGTCTAACTGGATTTCACAAAATTGATTTATAAGGTAAGGGTTACCTTCAAGTTATATTCACTAATTTAGCTTTATCTCTACTCCATGTGGAATTTGGTGTTTTTCCCAATTTGGGTGATGCTAATTTGATCCACGTGATATGGAAAAAAGCTTAGGGGAGCATCCACATTCCTAATTTATTATACAAACTTATTAAAATAGGAAACTCTTAATTTTGAAAGCAAAAGCAGAGAAATTTTAGCAGGACCTTATGATCATATTGAGCTATTGTTACATAGCATATTTTCAACCCTCTCCCCCTCCTAAGTGAAACAAAAAAAATGTACTTATCATACTGTGTGTCTGCAGGCTTGCACATTTCTAGCTCGTTCTGATCTAAAAAAGCCATCAAGCAGATTAGCATACATAATTGGTGATTCTGTGAAGCCCAAGACTCGTGAAAACATAAATGCCGAGCTAAAGCTGCGATACTTTTCCTTGACAATTTTGGACAGCTTATGTGGAATGGTTTATTTTCTATACCTCTTATGAATTGTGAAAATAGTTGTCATTCTTCCCTATATTCTTCTCCAACAATAATTTTTATGTAGGGAATAATCATTATGTATTATTCAACTTCCCTTGCAGATGAGACCCCTATTTGACACTACAATTACTAATATTAAGCTTGCAACTCATGGAGGACTACATGGGATGAACGCTGTACTGATTGCTTCAATTGTTGCATCAACCTTCAATGCCCATTTAGAGGCATGGGAGCCTGTTGTGGAACCATTTGATGGAATATTCAAGTAATTAACATTATTTAATTTTCTTCGTACAATATTTTAGTTACATATTGATATTGATTGCCTAATATCTTCTTGTTTTTAGCATGAGTCAATCCTGTTGAGAATATTCCATTAATTAGATGCTTACTTTATAACTTGTTTAGGTTTGAAACTTTTGATACCAATGCACAATCACCATCAGGAGTTGGGAAGAGAGTTCGAATTTCTGCTACCAGTATCTTGAATGTAAATGTTAGTGCAGCAAATCTTGAATCCTTTGTAGGAAGCATTCTTTCATGGAGACAACAGTTAGAGCTAGAAGAGAAAACATCGAAGCTAAATGCGGTAAAATTCAGAATCCCTTTTATCCTTTTAAGCTCGCAATTCTTAACCTTGCTGTTTGGATTTGCAGGAGGTTGGTGGTCAACAAGGCAAAGGAGAAAATACTACTTTTTCTGCACTAGATGAGGATGACTTGCAGACTGTGGTAGTTGAAAATAAACTTGGGTGTGATATCTTTGTCAAAAAAGTTGAGCATGATGTAGATACAGTTGACAAGCTGGAACATGGCAATTGTGCTTCTGTCTGGATTCCACCTCCAAGGTTTTCAAATAGGTTAAATGTAGCAAATGAATCTAGGGAAGCACGTTATTATGTTGCCGTGCAGATACTTGAAGCCAAGGTTATAATAAGTTGAAAATGGTTTATACATAATGCCAATCTCCTTCCTGATTTTCCTCCCTACCCAGAACATTGAATTCAATTCATTTCATATTTTGTAGGGCTTACCTATCATTGATGATGGTAACAGCCACAACTTCTTCTGTGCTTTGCGTCTTCTTGTTGACAGCCAGGCATCAGAACAGCAAAAGCTTTTTCCCCAGAGTGCAAGAACTAAGTGTGTGAAGCCTGTTCTATCAAGAATTAAAGATCAGGTTGAAGGTAGAGTAAAGTGGAACGAACTTTTCATATTTGAAGTCCCCCGAAAGGTACTGCATTGTTAATTGATTGGTTTTATAATTTTGCTTCACTTTTTATTCCAATTTGCTCATTAACTGAAAATTTTATAGGAAGATCTTGAGCTGAAAGTTTGGCCTACTAGAAAATAACGCCATTACTTTAGAAATGTTATTTTTATTAGGCAACACTTATTTTCATATATCTACATTGTCATTTTACATCCAGCTGGGGTTTCTCTATTTTATTAATTCTTGCATCAAAGATTGTGTTCATTTAATTCTATACTTCATACCTGCTTTAGTATTAACACAAGCTGTAGCATGGTCATCCCTTGGAGTTTTTGAAATGTTTATTCAGTCCACATTTTCGCCTACCCAACATCACCCTATGTATATATGTGTGTGAGCACATAAGGTGTCTGCATTCATCAATTTAAACTATGTAGGCATTCACCGCATTTACTGTTACATTGAGAAATTCATTACAGGCCCCTGCTAAGTTGGAAATAGAAGTTACAAATCTCGCAGCAAAAGCTGGGAAAGGTAATTCTTTGATGACTTGTTCTGTGAGACTTTATACATATCATGGATGTCCTGTTGACTTTGTTTGTACAAAGTCTAATGCTATTGATTGAATCCATTGGAGTAATTTAATCAATTAAATCAATGTATGTTTTCTTTCAATTTCAACTATTAGTTCTCATTTATTATTTGGAATTATATATTTTCTTCCAACTCAGTTGCTTTTTCCCAAAAATAATGTAGTCAACATGCAGGGGAAGTTGTGGGTGCACTATCCTTTTCTGTCGGACATGGTGCAAATACTCTAAAGAAGGTTGCTTCCGTGAGAATGTTTCAACCACCAAATGATGCCCAGAGTATTAGAACATATCCACTTAGTAGATTGGTCAGTTTCTATAATTTAAATCATCAAATGTCTAGAATTTTCTATTTACTTATATCCTCTTTCACTTATTCAGGTTGAGCAAAATGTTGAAGCCATGCATGATGGATGCCTCTTTGCTTCAACCTCTTATTTTGAAAGAAACAAAATTGCTAACCTTCAAAATGATATGGAAAGTGAGAACGATGGTGATAGAGACATAGGTTTTTGGTTGGGGCTCAGCCTAGAGAGTGAGTGGGTGAGTATACGAGCCCTGCTTCCACTTTCAGTGACTCCAGTATCATTACAGAAGCAATATATTGGTATGGAAGTTGTGATGAAAAATGGAAAGAAGCATGTAATTTTCAGGGGTCTTGTTACAGTAGTGAATGATTCAGATGTTATTTTGAATATTATGACAAGCCATGCATCTCATAGTACTGGTCCCTCACTTGGAGTAAACAGTTCTAATACTGTAACTGAAGAAGTCTTTCAAAATCAGTATTACCAGCCGTCAACTGGTTGGGGTAACAATTGGCCAGGTGTGCACAATGATAATCCTGGACATTGGAGCACGAGGGACTTCTCAAACTCATCTAAGGTCGGTATATTTATATATTTCTGTCATCCCTAGTTAACTCGCCCAAGTAAGATACTGTCATTATGATTATTGTCCTAACTCACTTGTATCATTTTGAAGGATTTCTTTGAACCTCCACTTCCTCCAGGGTGGAAATGGTCCTCAGGTTGGTCCATAGATAAGTCTCAATACGTTGACAAGGAAGGCTGGGCATATGGGCCTGACATTATAAGCTTAAGATGGCCTCCTACTTCTTCACAGTTTTCAACCAAATCAGCCTCTGATGTTGTGCGTCGAAGACGTTGGATTCGTACTAGACATTCTTTTTCTGACCAAGGTACAGAGTGCTTGCAGAGTGGAGCAAGCACTGTGCACCCTGGTGCTTCTGCTGTTTTATCATGGAGAAGTACATCCAAGGACTCTGACCAATGTTTGCAAGTTCGACCTAAATTTGATAATTCTCAGCCCTCATACTCATGGGGTTGTGCTATTGCTGTTGGTTCAAGTTATATATATAGCAAAGATCAACTATTAGATCCAAGTTCTAGATTACCTTCTGTAACACCCAATTGTTCTTTGAAGCTTAATGAGATTGAGAAAAAAGATATACTTCTGTGCTGTAATCCTAATAGTGGAAGTAAACAATTGTGGTTTAGTGTGTGTACAGATGCCTCAGTTCTCAATACTGAATTAAATGTACCTGTATATGATTGGAGAATATCTATCAGCTCTCCTTTGAAATTGGAGAACCGGCTACCTTGTCCTGTTGAATTTTCAATCTCAGAAAAAATAAAGGAAGGAAATTGTATTGAGCGACATCGTGGTACCGTATCTTCTCGTCATAGTGTACATATCTATTCAGCAGATATTCAGAAACTTCTGTATATTACTTTGAGTGTGCAGGATGGCTGGGTCATGGAAAAGGTGATAACTTTTATTTTGAAGAAAGTGTCTTAAATTGTCTGTGTTTTGCAATTTAGCTCATATGGTTAGACTTCTTTACTCTATTCATTTGCTCAGGACCCAATTCTAGTGCTCGATCCTTCTTTCTCGAATCACGTTTCATCTTTCTGGATGATTCACAGGCAAAGTAAAAGGTATGCAATCTGTTTTTCATTCAAAGTAAGTAGCATAAATTTTATTTTAAGTGATTTGCAATTGTGGTGTATTAAATTCTATACAAACATTTCTTTCAATAATGTTCCGAGGGATAAAGTTTTTGGCTTTCATATTTTGATCAGTATTTTTCCTTGAAATACACCCATTATGTTGTATATTTATCATATCATCAAAGCAATATGACTATAACTTGTTAAGTATGTTATATTCTTTTGCAATGAAAACAGAAACATGAATATTTGTTTGTCCTCCAGCATAACGTTGTCTATGTATATGTTAAAATAGAGAACACAAGAATTTGGAGTGAGTACTGTGCGACTGAATATGTGACTGAATACATGACGGATACACGTTTATATATACTCCATACATTTATTATGCATGAATAAAGAATATTTTGTTTCCTCTAAAATAAATATTACATTACTATAATAGTGAACAAAATTATTATTTTGATTGTCAACACTCCCTAAGCTAGAATATATAAATCATGTGTACCAAGTTTCTTTTGGTCACAAATTTGATGAGGCTTGTGGCAATATCTCCTAACTTGATTTTCTCCCTTATGAAAATAGCAGTCAATCTTAATTTGTTTACTTGAGAAGAATCAAACTATATTGGAGAAAAAAGATTTTATTGAATTGAATTGAATAAATGAAACACTACTTAGGCATCTCTATCCGTCAAGAGCACACTTGTAGTGATAACACATGAATTATGTAAGAAAATAATTATTTTATTGATTGATAACAATCACACCAATTACATTCTCATCATCTCTATTTGTAACAATTAAAACCTTTGAAAAAGGAAATAAAAAGTTATTGAAATGAATAGAAAGATTCTAAAGATAAGTTTTCCTAATTACTATGGAGATATCAAGATATACTTTTTATCCTAATAATATGCTATTACCAACAATTACAATATCCTTTTGTAGCTTAACAAATATTTTCTCTTGACTCAACACTCCCTCTCAAGCTAGTGAATGGAAATCTCATTCATAGATTGCATGTGAGATCATGAAATCGTTCTATGGGAAGACCTTTTGTAAACATATAAGATAAACGAAGCCCAGATGGGACATAAGAAGCGGTGATTAGGCCATTATCTAATTTTTCTTTAATGAAGTTTTGGGCTAACTCTATGTACTTGGTCCCATCATATTGAACTATATTGATAGCATTGCTAGTAGCTGATTTATTATCATAATAAAGAGCCATAGGCTTTTCACATGTCGCTTTAAGATCGTTAAGAATAATTTTTAGACGTAACAATTCACACACCCTATGTGTCATAGCTTGGAATTCAGTCTCTACTCTAGACCTTGTAGCAACATTTTATTTTTTCTTCTTCAAGTCATTTAATTTCCACCCATGAACAAGAATATCCTAAGGTGGATCTCTTATCTATATTGGAACATGCATCTCACACCAAGGACTGGACATCGCGAGGATAGGCTTTAATACCATAATCAGTCAAGTAGTACAATAGGTCCAACGAACATAGCTAGAATAGGCTTTAATACCATAATCAGTCAATCTCACAACCAATTGTAAGGTAAGATTTGCACCCCACTTTTATATTCAATTTCGCCATAATCTTGTTTGATATGGGATCTCTAACACACTTGTTCAAGTTGAAGAATGAACATCTCAAGCGTGGGATTAGATTTTTGTTGGTGGTCTAATAGGAGTCCAGTAAGGGGTAGCACAACAACCCCAACAAACTTGACTAGGATAGGCTTTGAATTCTCTGATACCATCTTAGTAAATGGGTTTGTGTCTAACTCAACCTCACAAAAATGACTTCTAACATGAGGTTTGTGTTAGAAGGTACATTAATTGTCCCATGGCTTAGGCCAGGTTGGCCAAGTCATAATTGAATTGTGGCGCTTTGTGTGTTATATACTTAAGTAGAAAAGGTTGCGTCCTAACTATTAGCTAGTTTTTAGCCTAGTGGTTAGCATTCGATCCAACACTTGATATTAGAGCCAAGATCAAGAGTTTGATTCCCAGTGGGACAATTCTTTACGGGGAGATTGTTGCAGGCATAATTAACCTGTGGCATAGGCCAGGTAGGCCGAATCACAATCGTAAAGTTGGATTCCTAGTGGGAAAATTGTTCAGAAAGAGATTGTTGCAAGGTGCATGAATTGTCCCGTGACGTAAGCCAAATGAGCCAAGTCACAATCAAATCATGTTGCTTGGACTATTATGCTATTAACTAGAAAGAATTGCATCTTGACTTTCAACAATTTGCACCCAATTTACATATTATGATTTGATTATATTCTTAACCAATGTGAGATCTCCAATACCCCTGTCATCCAAGGAATGAACATCTTGAGCGTGGGATTAGATATATGACTATGATAGGTTTTGAATGCCCTAATATCATATTATCCGGAAGTGGATTTTAAATCCATCTTAACCTCACAAACTCGATTTATAAGGCGAGGTTTGCATTCACTTATATATTATAATTTGGCTTATTTATGTGGGATCTCTAACATTCTTTTCCATGCCAAGGATTGGACATTTAGAGCATGGAATTAGATATTTAACAACGACTTAATAGCAAGTAGCATGATAGGCCAACAAACCTTGTCAAGATATGTGTTAGATATTATTAGATATAATTAGATATTATTTGATATTATGAGATATTATAGATATTGTTAGATATCTCATATTTATGTAATGGGCTTAGCCCATATGTTTCTTTTCCTTTATAAACATAACCCTATTTTATAAACATAACCCTATGTGTTCAATATACACAAGGGATTTACCCTATTCTTTCTTTTCTAATAATATGCTTTGATACCATCTTGGTAAGTGAGTTTATGCTTGATTCAACTTAACAAAACAGGCTTGTAAGGTGAAGTTTTTACTTTACATATATATTATGAGTTGACCATATCCCTAGTCAATGTAGAGTCTTCAACAAATTTCAATATCCTTTTGTAACTTAACAAAATGTTTTCTCCTAACTCTACATGTTTGATCCTCTCATAGTATACATGATTGCAAGCAATATGTAAATTTGTTTGATTATCATAAATTACTAGCATTGGTGTAGCCCTTTCAAACTTGAGTTCTCTAAGTAGTTGTGTTTGTCATACAAATTCACAAGATTCTAAAGAGATGTACCTTAGCGCTTGATCTTGCTATATCATTTTGCTTTTTACTGAGATATATAATTTCTTCCAATCAGCACTCAATGCCCATAAGTGAATCACCTATGATTAGGTGAACTAATCCAATCAGTTCTAAGTATCTATGCTCATGTCCACTGTCTTCATAAACAAGATCCTTGTTTGGAGCACTCTTAATATACTTGAATATCTAAATCACTACAGTCTAAATACTTGGCAAAGAGAACTCAAGAATTGGCTCACCCTTAGAGGAATATGTACAAGTGATTGTGTAATAGTTTAGTTTACCAACCAACACTTTCTAGGATGTAATTAGGGCTCCCTCTGATTAGGTAGTAGTTTGACATTACAATCCTTGGATTGATATTGCTTGGCCAATTTCTTCTAGTATGTTAAGAATATAGTTCCTTTGCAGAACTTCTATACCTAAAAATACCAAAGCTCTCCAAGGTCTTTAGTCTAGAACTAATAGGTTGTACTTGAGGTTGAGAATTCCATTTTGGCCACTGCCTCTAGTGAAAATATCATTAACAGATACAGTGGGATAAATGCTTTTCTTAGGTGAATGGTGGCGATAGAAGACAAAGTATTTGGTTTCACAAAAAATCAAACCAAATTGTTGTACAATAATCGAATAGCAACCAAACCATATTAAAGAGGATTATCTAAGACCATTAGGGGACTTGGAAAATCAATAAATCATATTGGAGAATTCCCCTTGTGTAACTTAACCATACAAATTGGCTTGTAAGATAAAGTTACACCCCACTTAATTAATATAACTTGGTTATATTTATAATCAATGTGAAATTTTCATTACAACCCCTCTCGCCCAAGATGGGACATCTCAAGTGTTGGTTAGATATTTTCAAAAAATATGATAATGGTTTGATAGTAGGTGGCCAACAAATCTCAATATGATAGATTCTTAGAAAGTGAGTTCATATCTAACTAAATCTTACAAACCAAAATTGTTAGCGGATGTTTGCACATCACATGTATCCTATAATTTGATCGTATGTTTAGTTGATATAGTATCTCCAACAGTATATTTTATCACTCTTGTACCTTTATATTTTTCTACTAGAACTAGTTTACTCCATTAAGGAGTTTACACACTTTGTATTCTTGAAATGAATGTTCTTGTTTATATGATGTGCTTGTTGTGTCGGGTAGAAAGTTAAAAGTGGAATGGTATACTTTCACTTGTGCAAATTTTAGTCTAATAATGCATTATTCCTCCTTACAATTTTATCCCAAGAGTTATGCAATGGTGAACAACTGTTGGCTATTCTTTTTAACAAACTCTTTGTTCAATAACACTGCCAATTTTCATTTTATTTAATTAGAATAAGCTTTATTTTAACCTTGATTATCTTCATCATCATTTTGCAGGAAATTACGTGTGAGCATTGAACATGATATGGGTGGGACCAGTGCTGCTCCAAAAACATTAAGACTTTTTGTCCCTTATTGGATTGTCAACGATACTTCTCTATCATTGGCATATCGTGTGGTGGAGGTAGAACCTCTGGAAAATGCAGAGATGGATTCCGTCTCACTCTCTAGGGCAGTTAAGTCTGCCAAGACTGCCTTGAAAAGTCCCATAAGCTCATTAGATAGAAGGCATTCTAACTCAAGAAGAAGCGTGCAAGTGCTTGAAGTTATTGAAGACAACAATCCATTTCCGAGCATGCTTTCTCCACATGATTATGTTGGGCGTAGTGGAAGTACAATGTTTCATTCTCCTAAAGATACGTATTTGTCACCTAGGCTGGGCATTTCTGTTTCTATGCAGTCTTCTGAAGTTTACAGCTCTGGCATTTCTCTGCTTGAACTCGAAAAAAAGGTGCTTTTTAAAAAAGGGGCTAACCAACTACTCTATCTCTTTTACTTGCATAAGTATTTCCTCAGGATTATATCTTGGTATTTAATGTTCATTGAAACTCTCACAGGAACGTATTGATGTCAAAACTTTCGATTCTGATGGATCTTACTACAAGCTTTCAGCATTGTTGAACATGACATCAGACAGAACAAAGGTTGTCTATAGTCTGTATACATCGTTCCTTGCCTTTACAAGTTAATAAATCAAAATCATTTGATTATCTCCCTTTATTCTTATGGAAATTCTTATTATCAATGCCTATTGCATATCACTTGGTTCAAGACCAACCTACATAATTTTAGAATCGTGATTGTTCATGATGCATTTTAGGAAATTTTATATTACTTAACCTTCCTTGCTGTATTTTTGCTAGTATTAAGAAGTAGGATGAGTCTAACAGTTATGGTTGCGTGAGTTAGGCTACAAGTCCCATCTCACCATCATTGCTGACTTTCTTCCTGCAGAAAATCAAAACAATGAATAAAGATTGATGTTCAACTTTGTCGTGTTATTAAATCCACTATTCACATCTCACACAAACCTAATTCTGTACCTAATGACACAGCGTTTGTATGGTGTGTGTCAAGATCTCTTATCACTTCTTGCTGACGTTTTGAGGTCCTATGTCCACTTATCTTGGGTGATTTCATGCTGCCTTGCCTGATTTCAATGAGTTCCCTCCACCATTTGAATATGTGAAGAAGGAACTTCAAAACCACTATATGTTCTTTACGACCTTGGGCTTTTATGGTTGCTTTAATGGTTTCCCATAAAACTATGTTGCTACCTATGATCAGATTTTGGAATCACCAGTAAACTCTACTATGACTATTGCATCATCTACATTCCTCCCTATCCCTCAGAAAATAAACATGAAGACACATACTTTGACCTCAAGGAAAAAATTGCCTTTGCATAACAAGTAAATTTAGATGCTTTCTCTATGTATTTCTAAATATTGTCAAAAATACGAACATTGTCACCACATTAAACGTACACTTGATAGGTGTTGAAAGCTACATGAAACTCCCTCGTTCACACCATATCAAGAATATATTGTTGAGTCAATTGCTATTTCTACATTAACCTTTAACAACATTTGAAGACTTTAACAAATGGTGTGCAACATGTCAATCCACTAGTAACATAGCTTTGGTGGCATACTCCTTACTTTAGTTTGTGGCTCTGACTCTGGTGTAATTCATCACATATATGATAATTGTTTTCTTTTCTCCTTTTATATTATTGCTATCAATTTGTGTCCATAATTGCTACCAATGCTTCACAGACACTAGCTTGAGACGTTTTGATGACGACTATACACCTGAAGAGTTGGTGGCAGTGGTGAATCTTTAGGTGCACTAGGCACAACAAGAGGAATATTAACTTGATTAGATAAAGACGTAGAAGGAGAAGGACAAGACTTAAAGTAAAGGGAAGATTCATTGAATGTGACATCTGCTGAAATAAAATTACGGTTTAGAGAAGGTGAGAAACATTTATATCCCTTTTGTGATCTAGTGAACCCTAAAAAGACACCCTAAAATAGAATGAAGAATATTGTCATCTAAAACTGAAGATGGCGCATCACCCCAAAAACGCTGAGGAACTTCCCCATGGATTAAATAGTACGAGTTGTTTCAACAAGATGTTTATTCTTGTGCTCAGCTACCCCATTTTGTTGAGGTGTATAAGCACATGAAGTTTGATGAAGAATACCATGAGAAGCCATAAATTTTTTAAAAGAATGAGAAATATACTCACGTCCATTATCACTGCTCAAAATTTGAATGAAAATTCCAAATTTATTTTTAATTTTATTGTAAAATATTTTGAAATATAGAAAACAACTCATAACGGTTTTTCATTAGAAACACCTAAGTACATCTTGAATAATCATCCTGAAATCCTAAATTAGACTTAATACGACTTGGTTCTCAAATGTCAGGGTGAACTAAGGCAAAAGGAGATGAAGCACGTTGTGAGCCACTACTAGGAAAAGAACTATGAATGTGCTTCCTTAACTAACACAACTCACACGATAAACTAGATACAATAGACAAATTTGGAACAAGTTGTTGCATGTTGGCAAGACTAGGATGACCCAACCCGCATGAATGAGAGATGGAGAATCCATAATCGCACCAACATGTGCAGAGATCTGTAGTTGATAAAGTCCATGAGACTCACATTCGGTGCCAATCATCCGTCCCGAACTCCAGTCTTGTAAAGAAACAAAATCTTTGGTAAAAGAAATAACACAATTAAGGGAACAAGTGAAACAACTAATTGATAATAAGTTAAATGGAGATCAGAGGCATAAAGAACATTATGAATAGATAAAGAAGGAAAAAAGATTAATAGTACCAACACCAGGTGATGGTACCCTTTATCCGTTGGTCATGGTAATCGAAGGTAAATAACTCGTAGTACATTATGAAGAGAAAAAAAGATTTATTACCAGTAATGTGATCTATAGCCCTTGAATCTAGAATCCAAGGGCCAAGGGAAGTAGAGTGAGTGAGGCCAACAAAAGATCTACCTGAATGTGCAACAGAAGCAGTGGAACCAGGGTTCTGACGATCCTCATACCATTTAAGATATTCATTGAAAATAACAGGCTAACTTAGGGTATCAAATGAAGATGAAGTATGAGTAGAAGGTTGCACAGGAGTAGTTCGGGCAACCGCAACAGATTTAGGAGGACGACCATGTAAGCATAACATTTGTCAATTTTGTGGCCAAGTTTGCCACAATGGTCACACTTGTGACGCGCTTTGCCTGACTTGTGAGGATGAGCACGAACATTATGCAGAAAGACTAAAGCAGAATAGTCATCAACATGAGGTGTTATATCAGTGGTGTCTTTACCTGACACACACAGAAGGGTACAAGTAAAAGTAAAATTGGGCACGGTAAGAGATCCCAAAATTTGATCACGAACATGAGAGTAATCATTAGGAAGGCCATGTAAACCCAATAACATGAAGAAGTTGGATCTTTGTTCTAGTTCTTGAGAAAGAGTAGGGATAGGAGGTAATAACTCATTAAAATCATGAAGAAGAGCATGAAGTTTACCTAGATATTCCGCCATTGTACCATCAAAACGATTGGGAGCAACAACTTTGAGGAGAATTTGACACACCATAAAGACATTAAGTATCATTGGTGTATAATAATTTTGCTTGTTCCCAACCTTCTGAACATGTCTCATAGGTATGAAAAATTTGTTTTAAAGATGAGTGAATGGTAGATTTGATAACAATGCATAATTGAGCATCAATTTTCGACCTACGGCAAATCTCATTTTCAGTAACATTGGGACGGGTAAGATGATCAACATAACCTTGACTCTTAAGCCATAATTTAATATCTGAGGCCCAAGTGTCATAATTGGTTCCATCCAATTTGTCAATGGACAAAAGGACGTTGACATAATTAATATAGATAGACAGATCAGGCATAATGGCAGCGGAGGAAGGAACGGAAGAAGCCATAGATGATAAGGACAAATCCAATCACTGGTCAATTGGCGGCAGCAGCGGTTCCGGCAGCATCTCCGGCGGCAGCTGCAGCGAGATTCTTGCAGCGGCTTCGGCAAGATTCCGACGGAGGATCCGGCGAGGCGGCGGCAGTGGCGGCTTCGGCGGTGGCTGGAAAATTCTAGTGAACTGTGGGTTCACCAATAAAAATTGAACCCTAACCCTAGCTTTAGATACCATATTAAAGGAAAAGAAAAAATAGGATAAATCCCTTGTGTATATTGAACACATAAAGTCATGTTTATATAAGAAAAGAAACATATGGACTAAGTCCATTACATAAATAGAAATATCTAACAATATTTATAATATCTAAAGAAATAAATCTTTAGACATAAAGACTCTAAATCAGGAGAAAATCTACCAAATAAACTCCTAATGCCAATCCTTAATTTTAAGAATTTCTTGCAAACAAATCTATATTTATTGTACAATAAATGTGCAACATTTACACCCATATTTCAACAAGAATCCTTCAATATTTGAAGATAAGTCCAAGAAGGGGATTATTGTTCTAGAGAAATGAAAAATTAAGAATGGATGTGTATATTAATGCGAATTATGCAAGGTTTGTCACAAATAGGAGATCCACCTCAAGATATTGCATGTTCTTGGAAATTTGGTGACTTGGAGAAGTAAAAAACAAAATGTTGTTGCAACGTCTAGTGTAGATAATTCTGAGCTATGGCACATGGGGTGTGTGTGTGAGTTGTTAAGGTTGAAAATTATTCTAAATGGTTTAAAGTGATTGTGAAGAGTCTATGACTCTTTATTGTGACAATAAATCAGCTATTAGTGTTGTTCACAATTCAATTTAGTATGATTGGACCAAGAACATAGAGATAGATTGATACTTTATTAAAGAAAAACTAGATAGTGGCAATATCATCCTTCTTATGTCCCATCTAGGCTTTAGTTAGCAAATCTATTTATTGAAGTTCTTCTCACTGAACAATTTCATGATCTCACATGCAAGCTAGGAATGATAGATATCACTCATCAACTTAATAGGAGTCTTGACTGATAAGCTATGGTAGAATATTGTAACTAATTACAAGTGTCTTGTTAGGATATGTTAGAAGATTTTAGAAATCTTTGTAATCATTACTTTAGGGTTAGATTTCTCAATATACAGATGTAGATGTACTGTCTCAAATAATCAATTCAATAAAAACTATTCTCTCATTCAAGTTAATATATGACTGATTATTCCTAAAGTTGAGCTATAATTAACTATTAAGCTATTTAATGTCCAGGTTGTTCATTTCCAGCCACACACAATGTTCATTAATAGGTTTGGATGTAGTATCTGCCTGCAGCAATGTGATACTCAGTCAGCTGTATGGATCCATCCCACTGATCCTCCAAAGCCTTTTGGTTGGAAGTTATCAGCCAGAGTTGAACTTTTGAAAGTATGTTTTATCAATTTTCAAAATATATGTCAAACTTACATTACATATTTGTATTATTTTCTATATCCTAATAAAGAATCCTATATTGATTCAGTTGCGGATTGATGGCTACCAATGGAGTACACCATTTAGTGTAAGCTACGAAGGTGTAATGCGCATTAGCTTGAAAAAAGATGTTGGAGATGAACCAATGCAAATAAGGGTAGCAGTAAGAAGTGGTGCCAAGAGATCACGCTTTGAAGTTGTTTTCCGTCCAGATTCACTCTCAAGTCCTTATAGGTTTTTGTTCTTAGTTTCTTCCCTTTGAACCATCATAATACTGTCTGTTCTTTTTTCTATATTGAGGAAGGGAAATATAGGAATTCACTTGTATTCATGTATTATATTGGAAAGTCCTATGTTTCCTACCTCATTTAAATGTCTTTTGGTTTTTAGCTGAAATCAAACCTACTATGTTTTATTAACATCTGAAGTAGAGTGGATTCCCCATTTCTTCATCTATTTATATTGTCATGATCTTGATTTTGTTCAGAGTCAAGACCAAAAGTTTTATGGACTCGTTCATGACACACTTCACAGCATTGTGTTTGTTATTTAGCTTTTTAATGATTTCTAAGTGCATTTATGTTCACAGGATTGAAAATTGCTCCATGTTCTTGCCCATTCGTTTTCGTCAAGTTGAAGGTATTAGTGATTCCTGGCAGCTGCTTTTTCCACATTCTGCTGCTTCGTTTCTATGGGAAGATCTGGGTAGAAGACATTTACTGGAACTCTTGGTAGATGGAACTGACCCAGCGAAATCCCTAAAGTATGATATTGATGAAATTTCTGATCACCAAGCTGTCAATGTAAAAGATGGATCAACTAGAGCCTTGCGTGTTACAATAGTAAAGGATGAAAAATCAAATGTTGTTAAGATAAGTGATTGGTTGCCAGAAAATGAACCTACAGGAGCTCCAAGAAGACATTTATCATCAATGAATGATTCTCAAAAGCAACAACTAATGTCAATTACAGATTGTGAATTCCACATCAATGTTGATCTTGCTGAGCTTGGGATATCTATTGTTGACCATACACCTGAGGAAATTATGTATCTCTCTATTCAGAATCTTGTGCTGGCATATTCAACTGGTCTGGGCTCAGGAATTAGTCGGTAAGATTTGCAATCTTTGAATTTGGCTAGATCTTGCATCATGGTCATTTATCTTCCATTAGTTATTTTCTCATGTGTCTTGGTAGATCTAACTATCTAGTCAACCAAGACAACTTGATCATTTGCATAAAAGATTTAAATTAACTTTAGAAGGTTTATTTCTGTTTAGGTTTCCTGTATGTACAATCATTTGATTTTGAAATACAATTTGAATCCTATTCCAGATTCAAAGTCAGAATGTGTGGGCTACAACTGGACAACCAGCTGCCATTAACTCCAATGCCAGTTCTCTTCAGGCCACAGAGAGTTGTATCAGAAACTGACTATATCCTGAAGTGCTCCATTACAATGCAGTCAAATGGATCACTGGATCTTTGTGTCTATCCGTATATTGGTCTTCATGTGAGCATCACACGATGTTATATTTACTATTCTGAAAAATAAAATGGCAATGTTTTAAGTTTATAAATTATGACACTGTTTTATTTTAATCATGGTTTCTTTCACGCAGGGGCCAGAAAGTTCTGCTGCCTTTCTGATAAACATTCATGAACCTATTATTTGGCGCCTTCATGAAATGATCCAGCAGGTGAAGCTCAGTAGGCTGTATGATTCTCAAACTACCGCTGCATCAGTTGATCCAATCATTCAAATTGGGTATGTAAGACTCTTTGAAATGTCTTGTTATATTTGTACGGTTTGCTTGAAACTGCATATGACATTATATTGAATTACAGTGTACTTAATATTTCGGAAGTTCGATTCAAAGTGTCAATGGCTATGTCACCAAGTCAAAGACCAAGGGGTGTTCTTGGGTTCTGGGCATCCTTAATGACTGCATTGGGTAATACAGAAAATATGCCTGTAAGTATGTTAATTTCTTTCTGTAAGTTACCTTAATTGGTGAACCACTTCAAAATCTGTTGTACTTGCTGAACGCAAGTTGTCAATCTTATGTCTCATTTGTTTTCAAACTAGGAGTACATTGTGTAAGTTTCACAAAGTGATTAAATTTCACCTACAGAATGACAACTGACTACTAGGTTCATAAAATATTATCTTCTTTGTACAAGTAAAGATGAAGCATAGATGTAGGATCACAAGACTTTCTTCATATATTATTTGAATGATTGAACTAGTATAAAAAAGGGTAAAAAAGGAAAGAAAAAAGAGCCAATTCCTATATTAAGTATGAATCCCTAAACACCAATTCTGCAATAAAAAGAAATGGTAAATAATCTCATAAATTATGATACATAATAATATCCCAAATATTTTTTATCACTTTAGCAATGTTTAACTAATTGTATTATATTAAGAAGTGGACTTTAAGCTTGACTCAACCTCATAAAATCGGCTTATAAGGTGAGGTTTGCTCCCACTTATAAATTATGAAATGTCTTAATCTTTAGTCGGTGTGGGATCTCTAACACATGCACACCTCACGCGGAGGCTACCAACTCGTGTGTGGGACCATATATTATGGGTGGTTCGATAATAGTCCGATAGCGGGTGACCTGATAAGCCCAATAAACACTCGCTAGAATAGACTCTAAATGGTTCTGATACCGTATTAAGAAGTGAACTCTAAGCCTAACTCAATCTTATAAAACCGGCTTATAAGGTGAGGTTTGTACTCACTTATGAACTATGAAATGTCCTAATCTTTAGTGTGTGTGATCTCCAACATGTTATAATATCTCAGAAATGTTTATCCTCTTTTAGGATATGGGAACAAGGTGAAATAATGCTAACAATGAATGTTTATTCACTTTTTGGATATGGGAACAAGGTGAAATAATGCTAACAATGAATGTTTATTCATTAACCAGGTTAGGATAAACCAGAGGTTTAATGAGAACGTATGCATGAGGCAGAGTTCTATGATTAGCATGGCTATCTCAAATGTCCGAAAGGATCTTCTGGGCCAACCACTTCAGCTTCTCTCGGGTGTGGATATATTGGGCAATGCAAGTAGTGCACTTGGACACATGAGTAAAGGTGTAGCTGCATTGTCTATGGATAAAAAATTCATTCAAAGTCGACAGAGACAGGTTTGATTGGACATTCTCCTGTGCAATTTTTACCTTGTTTCTAATGCTTAATGTGTTAGACATTTAATATAATATAATGCAAACACCTGCTTTTAATATAACTGTGTGCAGGAAAACAAAGGTGTCGAGGATTTTGGTGATGTTATAAGAGAGGGTGGTGGAGCATTTGCTAAAGGTTTATTCAGAGGGGTAACTGGTATTTTAACAAAGCCTCTGGAAGGAGCAAAATCTTCTGGCGTCGAGGGTTTTGTTCAGGGTGTTGGGAAGGGAATTATTGGTGCAGCTGCACAGCCAATGAGTGGAGTTTTGGATCTTCTGTCAAAAACAACAGAAGGTGCTAATGCTATGAGAATGAAAATTGCGTCTGCTATAACATCAGATGAACAACTTCTCCGGAGGAGACTGCCTCGAGTTATAAGTGGTGATAATTTGCTTCAACTATATGATGAGTACAAAGCTCAAGGACAGGTAACATGGGTTCCGCTTGCTATGGCAGATCTGAAGTTCATCTGTTATTTTAACATTTGAGATTTAATCGTAAAATATTGTAAACGATATATGTTTGATACAAAGAAAGTTAGTTCTAATTGAAATTCAAAAGACACAGTGGTTTAGACCCATGATGAGTAGATTAAAGTAGAGATATTGCCTTCTGTCACTTTTGAAGAAACAAATGTTCGAATTATATACAATTTAATTCTAAATTATGCAACATTTTGACAGATACTGTGTTTATAGGCTAAAAGGCAAAAGCTGGAATTGTATTAATGCAATTGAGGATCCTTCTTTCAAGTAGTATGTTCATTAAAGAGTTTCAGGGTTCAACAAGTCTTACTTATTTTATTGACCATTTCTGACATTAGAGAGTAACTATAATGTCAGACTTTTGTAGTCCCCACCCCTTGTATTTCTTGTTAAACTATCACCTTCCCTGACATAATTTTTCACCTATCTTTCAACTAAATTTATTAACTCACTATTAACGTAGTGACAAAACCTAAAATTTTTCAATTACCTATTTTGAGCTTCATTAGCTGTTATCCTTAATTATGTGGATGGCCATGTTATGAAAATATTTTACTTTGTAATTTACTGATTATACTGCACTAGTAAATAGTCCTATCAATGAAATTACCTCATGTCCTTTTCCTACTCTTGACTATTGCAATACTTCTGTCTTGAAGGTGATATTGCAGTTGGCCGAATCAGGTTCATTTTTTGGTCAGGTTGATCTGTTCAAAGTTCGCGGAAAGTTTGCCTTATCAGATGCTTATGAAGATCACTTTATGCTTCCAAAAGGAAAAATTCTCATGGTCACGCATACAAGAGTCATACTATTGCAAGTATGTAGTCGTGATTGAGAACAATGAATAAAACCTCATTTTCTTTAATCGACTGTTACTTATCAATATTTGTTTGTCATTGCCAGCAACCATCGAATATGATTGCTCAGAGGAAATTCAGCCCTGCAAGGGATCCATGCTCAATATTGTGGGATATTCTGTGGGATGACCTTGGTACCATGGAACTAACTCATGGCAAAAAAGACAACCCGAAAGGTCCCCCCTCAAGGCTCATTTTATATTTGCAGTCTAGGTCATTGGATATGAAAGAAAATCATCGCATTATAAAATGCATCTCTGAAACCCGTCAAGCTCTTCAAGCTTACTCCTCTATTATGCATGCATTGAACACATACGGCCCAGGAGTATCAAAGGTATGTTTTATTTCATAAGTTTCCTTAAACTTTTTAGTTCTTCAAGCAATTGTTTCACTAGTGACCACCAAGCCTAAACTGTTGGAAAACTAACGAACTCATAAAACATGCTTAAAAATCAGTTATTTGTTCGCAATGTTTATGCACACAATATTAAAGCTGACTTCTGAGTGAAATTACTGTCTCATTGTTCAGGGAGTTCAGAAAAATAAAGTGACAAAGCCATATTCACCCCATTTTGATGCCTCTAGTACTGATCTATCCCCCCAACAGATGCCTGGATCAACCCCTCTCTCCTCAACTTTCGGAAGCAGTGCCCGTCACTAGGACCATCATTGTTCATCACTTTCAACAGTCCTGTGCTCTATTGAATTCTATCAGCGTACTTGGTCAAGATGAACCCCAGTTGCCCTTCAGTTTAAATGGTATCACTTTTTTTCCATTTGTCTCACCACCGTATCAGCATTGAGATTATAATGCTGCTTTCTGGAACCATATACCTACCCGATGATAACAGTTACGGTTAGTTGGAGGGAATTGGTTCAATATCTATGAATCCTGTAGAAGGCCCGTGTCTCCCATTTTTTGTTCAAATATAATATCCAATAGTTCTTGTATTATATTGAATGTAATAGCTTTTGTTGTACATATACAAAATCACACAGCTAAGATAGGATAGGAGGATCCTACTTGCCCTCATCATGCCCTTTTCAAGTTTCATATCTTCATATTACGTCTGCTTTGCATGACGGAATACGATATCTGAATGTATCTTCCATTTTTTGGAACCATATTTCAAAAATTGTTAATGCTTCTCAAAAGTTAGTATTTAACTTCCTCTCGCGATCGACTAAGCAAGAATATAAAATGCTTTCTTATTACAATCACAATTTCTGTACACACTATATTAAGACTGAATATTGATAGTCATTAATAATTATATTACTATATCATATTTTAAAATTTACAATAACATTATTAAAGTTATATAACATCATTTTCTCAAATTATTAATTTTCCCATAAATTAAAATTTCAGAAAAAGAGCTGGTGACAATTTCATGTAAAGGACAATGATTGTAGATAATAAGTAGATGGATAAGTTTAGAGAAAAAACACTAAGCAAAGACAATCAATTCTCACCTCTTATTTAAGATTTAAGATAACGCTCTAGGATAATTAAGCAATTTGATTTTTATAATAGAAATACGGTGGTTATGTTTTAATTTTATAAGAATAAATTTATTAATTTATCACGTTAAAAATTATAAACTAAGATAATAATAATAATTTCTAATCAGGTGTCATAATTTAATTTAAATAAAATATACAAAAATTTGCAACGATTATATATATATATATATATATATATATATATATATATATATATCTCCAAGTCATATATGGAGCAATCAAAAACATTATTTTATTTTAATTACAATGACATCTAAATGAAACTATTTATATTAAAATATAAGTATGTCTTTAATTTTTCAAGTTGGGGATATTTTTTTCTTTAGGTTCACCAATTAAGTTTTCTTTTTTAGTTTTGTTACATGTTACTTTTATATCTCAAGGAGTAGACGTGATGTTAAAAGATATAGTAAATAATTAGTGATGTTAAAGATATAGTAAATAATTATATACTCAAATCTTTTTATCTGAATTTAATTGAGTAAAATGATTTTTTTTTGGAAGAATTTAATGAAGACTTAAATATGGTTTTAGTCTTTTGGAGGTGATGTGTATTTTGGTCTTCCAACTAAAAAGTTTCATCTTTAATAATTTATATTTTATTTTATTTATATTTTAAAAAAATATTTTTTTAAATAATCTTATTTAAATTTAAAAAATACTTAATGAAAGAAAAGTATCACAAGTATCACGGTATATGAAAAATTGGATAATGTTATAAAATAATTATCTTTCATCGAATTTCAGCCGCAATTTTGTTATTTTTTGTGTTTTGTAAATGGATCACATATTCAAATAATATAAGTAATGAAAAACAAACTTCAAATTCTTTATAGGCGTCTATGATAATTTTGCATTACTTGATCTCATGTCTCTCTTAGATGCACCAATATTTTACATTTTATTTATGACATTTTTATCAATGTGAAATCGATTAGGGATGGCGAAGCGGGTCGGCCTACCCCGCACTTGGCCTGTAAAATGCGGGTCGGGTTGGCTTGTCCCGCATAATGAATGTGGACTAGATTCTATGCCCCGCCCGACATAAGGGCCAACCCGCGGGTTTATTGGGCAACCTGCATTTTTTTTTTTTTTTAGAAATTCAATAAATTTTTTTTTTACTTTTTGTTCTTGAAATTTCCAAATTAAACCCTTATATTTCCTACTATCAAACATCAATATTTTTTTCTTCCATTTCAAACATAGTCAAACATCAATAATTCAATTAAGATAAAAATCAAATATCAATATTCTTCCATTTCAAAACATTAAAAATAACTAATTTAAAAACATTAAACATAAACACCATTACAATTAACATAGTTAATTCAAAAACATTAATATTTTTTTTCTAGTCCAAGTTATCACTGCCAAGCCCAACCCAAGTCAACATACAATTTTTTTTTTGCGGGCTAGCAAGCCAGCCCGCCTCATCCCGTGGTTGGCCCGCGCGGGCTACGAGTTATGCGGGACGGGTTGAAGCAGTTTAGTGGCTTGAAAAACTAAGCTCGTCCTGCGTTTTTGACTAGCGGGTTGTGGGTCGACCCGATTGGACCACCATGCTCAAGGAGCTCCTCTACATCTTTTTTAAATGGAAAATGGTTTTTCAACATCCCCAAGCCCCTTGCGCCAGATTACAACGCGCTGACATGAGAACTTTGATTAAGTGGTAGTGGCAGTTTTGTAAAATGAGAAAGGCAAAGAGGGTGATTACGTGGCAGGGTCATTTCGATAAAATGAGAAAGGCATATGGGATATTTAAATTACCAAAAGCGCAATTGAGTAGTACATTCGTGGAAGAGAGGACCAACGGGAAAGAGTGCTTGGAACGAACATTGCAACTGCAAAAGGCGACGACGACAAAGTGTGAAGGGTAACAGCGGCGTAGTGCGAAGGGCGACGACGTCGCAGTGCGAAGTTGCAGTGGTTTAGGGTTTAGGTTGTGGTGGTTTACGATTTAGGTTGTGGTGGTGTGTGAGAGGTTGTGACTGAAGTGTGAGGAACAACAAGAAGGTAAGTGGGTTTATTTTGATTTTTCTTGCATTTTAGGGTTTATAGTGGGTTGTTTGTGGTGGTGGCTTCTGCGATATAGGGTTTATTTAGGGTTTTAGTACGTGAGTTTTTCTGTTGTGTGTGTTGTTCTCTTCTTTGATGATTGATATTATTTTTGGACTGAAACCTAATCATTGTATATTTGTTTTCATTTGAAAGTTTGTATTATTGAGAAATAGTATTAAACTTTATCATGAAGGATTGGTGTTGTGGTTTTTAGGTTTTGAAGTTTGAACTGATTTGGATTTCATTGTTTAATATTTTGTGGTCTGCGATTTTGGGACTGGTTTAGAACTCTTTGTGTCTTGTGAGTTACCGGTGATAGAATTTAATGTGAATGTCAGTGTACTGAATTAGTGACAGTGACATGGACAAATGATGACCCATTCTGTTTTATGTGAAGCCCTTTTTTGCACTGTGATGTGTTACAAGTGAATGTTTTCATGTCTTTTTTTTTTGTTTTTGTGAGGGTTCAAAAGGAAGTCCAGTGAGCTCATTGAATATGTTGAACAATTGATTATTTTAAAGGTAGCTTGAAATGTGATATGTGTAGCTAAGTGGTGATCTCTTCATTTTTATGTGGTTTAGGGTATGAAAAACTTTGTCATGTCAAGTTGTCTTTGAAATAAATGTTTGCATGTCCCTTTTCGGTGTTGTGAGGGCCAAAAAGAGAGTCCAGTGAGCTTATTGTAGGTTAGACAAATGATAATTGTATGGACAACTTGAAATGTGGTGTGTGAATAGAAGTGGTGACCCTTTCGCTTTTATTTGGTGACCTGTGAAACACTTTTTGCACTGTCATGTTTGGATGTCCTATTTGGTTGTTGTGAGGGCTGAATAGAGAGTCCAGTGAGGTCAGTGTAGGTTACACAAACGATAATTCTAAGGGCAGCTTGAAATGTGGTATGTAAATGTAAGTAGTGACCCTTTTATTTTTATTTGGTGACCTATGGAGCACTTTTTGCAGTGTTATGTAACATTTTAACTAAATGTTCGCATGTTGTTTTTTGTATTGTGTATGAGAACTAAGTTGGTTTTTTATGTGTTTTTTGTGAGCTTTTCAATTTTTTGTTGTGTTACTTATTGTGTTCTCTGTTTTGTTTTTTATTAAATGAATTGTTTTTTAAGGTTTAGAGAATGGAAAGTTCATTGTCCAAGAATTTTGTCTCCCATGCAAAAGCTGAATTGAAGGTACTTTTTTTATTTATTTTGTGCATATTATTTTAATACTTTAAGAAGTGTCATTGTTGAAAAAATAAATATGGTCTTGTTTTATTTTGTTATTTTGCAGGTACGAGTTAGGCACAATGTGCAAACTCAATATATTGTTCATGTGAACCATAACCTTACCAGCTAGCTATCAACGAGAAAGGATACAAGAAACTCCATTTAAGTGGATGGTTGAAATGGACAAGGTATTGGACATTTCAAACAGTCTTCTGAGAGAGTTGCTAAGTAGATGGTCATCCGATAACAATGCATTTAGGATTACAAAAGGTTTACTTCCTTTTTCAGTTGTTAATGTATGTTTTGTATTAGGATTGTCAGTTGTGGGGGAGGAGGTGAAAATGGAGAATGATGGGGGAGGTTTGGTGAATAGGTTGTTTGATGATGGGGAGGAAATTAAATTAGAAACAATTTTAAAAAAGTTGGGGGACAAGATATTGAATAGAAAGAAAAGTGTAGACAATTTTTGTAGGTTATACATATTACTTGGGTTGTGTGTTTTTTATGTTCTTAGGATTTCTAGGACATTTAGTTGTTTTGCTTTTAAATTGTTAGACAATTTAGATGCGCTAGATTTATATAACTGGGGGTGCAATTTTTAATGTATTATGTACAAGTTTAACGAGGGCATCCGAAGTGTACTATCAAGAGAAGAATGCTAGTGAAATATATTTGGTAGGTTGTGTTGCCATCTTGTAGGTTAGTGAAAATTTGTACAATTATGTTTTTTTAATGAATTGGTCATTTTGATTAAATGTTATTTACTTGTGTATTATTTTTTTTGGAAATAGGTGTGGGCGGTTCACCATGTGGGTGTTGGTGATTGTGCCAAGTGTATTGGTTTTCCACGATTTTTGCACTGACCGTGTGTAAATAATCATGGAAGAAGGTTACATAAACCTTTTTTATCTGCTGAGGTATTTTTTTGATTTGTTAAATTTTTTGTACATGCTTTTGCAGTAATTATAAGTTATTATTTTTTTTCAGATTGTATGGAATTGGTCAGTCACTACTCAAGAGGCAGGTTTAAAAATTGTGAAAGAAGCCTTAGTTGATTCAGATGAGGGAGTTGGGAAAGGTAGTGTTGGACCAAGTGAGTGGGCAACTTACTTGACCAACAGGAAGTTTGTTAGAAGAAAGTTGCAGATAACCAGAATAGAATTGTTGATTTAGATAAGCAACTTAAAGAGGTCCGACAACTGCTTGTTAAAGAAAATCAGTGGTCAGTTGGATTCGTGCGTGAACCCAACCCAACCTCTCCAAGTGCAACCTGTACTGGTTCAAGGTCATGCAGTTTAGATATTTTGGAGATGAAAACATTTTTTGCATTTAAGTTTGACATGAAACGATAAGTAAATATATTGATTCTCCAACATAAGTAATTTAGTCATTACTTTATTTGTTGTTATTGCATGATTGATGATTTGGTGTTAAATGTTTTGTAGTGTTACTCTGGACATACAAAACAATATTTTGACGAGCCTGAATTTGCAATCATTAAGGTCGCGGTCTAGAGTTGACAACATGGTAAAATTTTACATATTGTTGTGTTTTTTGTATTTGCTTATATTATTTACATAGTTATGTTGAATGTGGTTGTAGGTAATGTTATTTGTAACCGGGTTGTTAAATTTGAATCAAATTGTGAAATTTGGAGTGCTGAATCAGTTTTCATTCAATCTGTTTTTTACGATTAGTGTGATTTAAATTTCTTCTTATCTGTTTTAAGTTTTTGGTAATAGTAATAATAGAGTTGTTTGTTGTAGACTCGTGTAATTGAGGAGATGAACATGAATGGGGGACATATTTCGTGGTCCAGTTCTAATTACATGTCATTTTATGGGAATGGTTTATTCCCATATCAGGGAATATGTTATTGTCATTTTGTAAGTTAGTATTAGTCATGTTTTGTGTAAAATTTGTTGGTGTTGTTTAGAATGCTCATGTTGACTGTCAATTTAAATTTTGGACTGTTTTGTAGGTCTTTGTGCCAACTGTGTTCAATGACCATTGGTGGTTGTACGCACTCAATTGTCAGACAAGGCAATTGCATGTGTTGGACTCCATTGGTGATGGAATTGAAGGTCAAGAGAGGATTGATAAAGCAATGGTAAATAGTTGCATATTCTTCAATAGTTAATGAATTTATTTGGTTTGGATTTGTTTATAATTCTTGTTAAATTGCATGTTGTAGATTGGTCGACTACAACATCTTTTTGAAATTATTGATGACTTCTCTAGAAAGAGTGGTTCTCAAATTTCATTGATAAAAGAAAAGGTTCCCCTACAACCAAATGAGTTAGTGTTGATAGTAATAGTGTTATTTATTTTAATGTTATATGTATTTTAATTGGTTTGGACTTAATATTTAGAATTTTTGTTTAGGGTTAAAAATTTATTTGTTCTATGCAGTTATGACTGTGGCATATTAGTTGTCAAATATATCGAGTTGTGGAATGGTTCACAGCACTTGGATGAGAATATCTTTCCCGATTATACTACGGTAATAGTTATTTTGATGAGTTTACACATTTAATTTAGAGTTTGGTCATTGGAAACTGATTCCATCATATATTATTCAAAGGACCTCCTACAGTTTCATCAAGAAATGCTTTTGTCTTGGGTGTTGGATGAACGTAATGTTGAACGACAAACCGTGTTGACAGATTTGGTAGTGGATTGGCCTTGATCTTGATGACATTTTTTCCTTGTAATTTTACAGTTTTGTTATGATTTACAAAAATGTTAGTTATTATGACTACAAGTGAACTATGTATATACATTTCTTTGATGAATGGAAGCAATTTCAATTTGATTTAAGTTATTTAATTAAAGTATGATTTGAATGGAATGCAAGAAATTTCTTTATTGTTTTTGTGTAAGCAGGTATGCATTGTACATAGTGTATTATTGTTATATATCATATTTTCGGCACAAATGTGTCATTGGACGGAAGAATGTGAAGTTGTATGTTAATAGATTCACCGATATTGAATGTTGTTTGTTGAGTGAAAAAAATTATTGGTAGTGTTCGACATACAGGTAACTGAATGATGTGTGTGAATGCACCTAGGTGAAGGGTATGAATGTCAATTGGGTGGGTGAATGAGACATGTAGTGGTGGTTATAGGAGACCTTGTAGTGTAAGTGGGGACCCAGGTGTCAATAATTGGGGACCCATGACAAGGTTTGTGCATGGTGTTTTTTTTCATCTTGGTCATTGGAATTCAGGACTTGGCAGTGCATGATGTGTGTGAATGCACCTAGGTGGAGGGAATGAAAGTCAATTGGGTGGGTGAAGGCATGTAATGGTGGTCATAGGAACCCTTGTAGTGTAAGTGGGGACCTATGACAAGGTTTTTGTGTGGTCATTGTTTTCATCTTGCTTTTTGGGATTCAGCACTTGTCAGTGCATGATGTGTGTGAAGGCACCTAGGTGGAGGGTATGAACGTGAATTGGGTGGGTGAAGGCATGTTGTGGTGGTCATATGAACCCTTGTAGTGTAAGTGGGGACACATGACAAGGTTTCTGCATGGTCATGGCAATGTGGCGTGGATTTAACGAGATTGGGGCAGTTGCAATAAAGCATATTTGTGAAGCCTCGGGTTGTATTTGGGTTGATGAATGGTTGGACAATATGTTATAAGGGCACAGGGGAGGGGATTAATATTATTTTTTCAGGAACCTAATTGCCATTCATTTCTATCAAATTCAATGCAATAAATTATAAATGATTGTATTTTGAACATATCATGCATATCATTCTGTTCATCTCCCGACGTACAACCAACTGGTGCAATAGTGGTTTTTATATAACCATGTATTCAAACAAAGAAGACATGAAATTCATTTGTAAGTTAAACTTACACCACAATAAATATATTCAATACATATAGAAATGTATCCCTTGTATGTTATGGTAGTTAAGAGTTGTGATGCAGAAAAAATCATAAAGGTTCTCTCTTATCTCATATTAAGCACTTCCTTGTGTGCAAAAAGTTTTGTGCTTCCTTCATTACAACCTGCAACCAAAGAATTAATTTAAGTTATATGAACAAATTTAAATGTATACAACATTTGTTGGCTTGGGTAGCAAACCTAAACAACTGTGATGCACTTGATTGTTGGAAAATTGGTAAATTAGTGTCGACTGAGTTCAACAGTGAAAGAAAGCCAACAGACCCTGTACTTGACACCTACAATTTAATTGTACTAATTCAACAAAACAACAACTTCAAAACGTCCAAAATAGTGAATGACTACAACAACAAATACAATTTACACGTACCCCTGGAATTGCATGACTCATCCCATTCAATGTATTCATGTTCACTTCAGTTTCATTGGTCAACACCGAAGAAACACCTCCCACATATCTTTCTTGCTCAATTTCCTGAGGCAATTAATGGTGAACTAGATATAATATTTACATTTCAGACATCATACTAAAGACATTGACAAAAAGGTAATCAAAAGAAATAGTTTAATTAACCGTAGTTCGATGACATGGAAGTTGACGTCTAGTACATCTATTTTTTCTTCTCGGAGCCTTTTCAGACCAAGATTTTTTTCGTGTTGATCACGGCCGACCCTTTCTTTTCACAACTATAGGGCTACGGACATCACCGTTAATGTTCACTGTTGTGGTAGGAATACTTGGTGTTGCTTGTTCAGGACCTCCACACATGTTATGCTTTGTTGTATCTTTATCATGTCTTCGTTGACCGTATTCCATCATAAATGTGTCAAGATGTTTATGCAAGAGTTTTGTTATATTATTTTCCCTGCTGGCATGTTCAGCTATGTCATAAAACTTCTTGCACAACCCATCATACCTTTCAACTTGTGGATCCTTATCTTTTGTGCCATAGGATGATCTTATGTACGTGTTCTTTCGTCTTATGTTTTTACTCCACCTTACCAATACATACTTTGTTGGAACTTTTGTGACTTTTTCTTGGGCAAGGACAATGAGACAGTGTCGGCACAAAATTCTCCTGAATTCAAATAACAAGCAAGTGCAACATACATCTAGGTGTTGCCGGTGAAAAAGAACAACTACATTACGGTGTTCTGGTTGACCATTTCGGAATGGCTCCTCTATAACAGTGAAGCGACATGCATCACCCTCAATATAGGCATTATTAACAACACAATTCATTTTTCCTATAAACTCAGCTTGCACTTCATTGAATTTTGCATGTGTGTATTGTGATTGGAACTGTCTTTCAATGCTAGTGCACAAATTGTTGCAAACTTGTGCTTGAATTAATGTACCCATAAAAAAAGCGTTAATGCTTTCACTCCTCTGCGTTGTTGACATTCCGACCCAAAAAAATGATTTCAGATAACAAGGAACCCAACGTTGTCGTTCTTCAAATAACGTACTCAACCAATCGTTTTGTACTTAAGTCTAACGTATTTATGAAATTCGCCCATGAAGACAAGAAATCATCAACATTTGTGGACTCATAGACTACTATCTTCATTGCACGTTTGATTTCCTTGTACTAACTATATTCTTGAAGTTTTTCTGATATTTTTTTCATATTGTGCTAGAGACACCACTTGTGTCGTGCATTTGGGAAAACAACTTCAACTGCATTTTTCATTGCCCTGCATTGATCGGTCACAATGCCTACGGGGGGCCTGTATGACATGCAACGCAACCAACTCTGAAAAAGCCACACAAATACATTTGTGTCCTCAGAAGATAGGAGTCTACATCCCAACAATATTGATTGATCGTGATGATTTACACTAACAAAAGGTGCAAATGGCATATCATACTTATTTGTTAGGTATGTGGTATCAAAACATAAAATGTCTCCAAAACTATCCCATGCTGCCCTGCTTCTAGCATCAGCCCAAAATACATGTCAGTTATCATCGCCCAAATCAATGTCAAAGTAAAATTATGGATTCAATTCCCTCATCCGACAAAAATGACTTAAAAGAGCTTTTGCATCACCTTCCTTCCTCAATACTCTCCTACTTTGGGCAACATAATTACACACATCTCGTTCAACAAAGTCAAGATTCTCATAACCACTAGCAGTAGACACAAAAGACCTAAAAGTCTTATTTATATGGACCCCAGCATCGTCATTTATATCAAGCACTATTTTTGTGTGTAAACTTATTTTCCTATTACCGTGAAACAATCTAGACTTCGTGGGGCTCATATCATGTGAGTGTTTCCTCATGTACGAACATAATATACCATTTCCCTTCTTTTAAGCCAACAGTTATACGAGCTGGACATTCAACAATCTGAGTAGGGCGAGTGTTCATTTCGGGAGGAATCGCAGACACGTATTTTCTTGCCCTTTCACATGCCAAGATAAAGTACCTCAATTCCTTGCAAGTCCTTTCCTTGAACTTCGTGTTCTAATGGCAAAACCCTTTTTAATGGCATATTGTCAGTAAAAACTTTTGACGCCATCTGTAGTGTCAAAACACATTCCAACTGTAGGAACGGATTCATGGACTACATTTGGAACTGTGTCATGAACATTTATATGAGAATCTGATTCATCAACTATATTTGCCACTGAATCATCAACATTTAAAGGGTTCCAATGCTAAGATTCTTCAAAGAAGGAAATGTCATCAAGTGACAAATTTTCCATTAACTTAGAACTGTGCAGTTTAAAAGGTTGTGCATACTATGGTTAGCTTAAATTACATTAACGAAAAAGATAAATGCATATCAATACAAATTTCTTCATATAACTTGACTTCAATATTTGAAACAATGAAAAAAATAATTCTACATTTCAGATACATTTGAATTGATAAAAAAAAATTAACTAAAGGGAAGACAAAACAAACTTTTTATGCTAACTCTTAGACACAGAGAAGTCTCCCTAAAAGTAACTCATCGTGTTCCTTTTTTTCTCCTTCTAAATATACATTAAAAGATAAAACTATCAAGACTAAGGAATATGATTTTACATTGAATGTATTAACAATTTGGCTAAAGCTATGAATAGTTTTATGAATTATTTAACATTTTGCAGTAACTTATTAATAACCTATTCATATAGAATTGGGATAGATCAACAGCTGTGTTTTGGATTCTCATCCACACACCTCAAACGTGGATTGCAGAAGAAACAAAAGTAGTTGTTGTTTACGAAATTTTACCAGAAGCCATTGTGAAAAATTAATAAATATTAAAGATCTAAAGACGCAAGAAATCTATTAACCAAAACAAAAATATTGAATACTAATTCATTTTAAGATTTTAAATGCATTGACTTTTTCATCCAATAGGTTTTTATAAAGTATACATACCATGCATACAAAAAATTTGTAAACAATTTTAGCATAACTTGTTGCAATTTGCAAAAGCCACATCCAGTCCAACCACCTAACTAATAAGTTGCAATGTGTGTGTCACAGTGGCACCATTAGGAGACTTCAATGTGGGTGAGAATGGAACAAAAAAATTCAATGCACCATAGAATTGGCAAAAACGTCAATGGAATGGAAGGAAAAAAAATTTAATGACTTTCCACCCAACAATGAAACTATATTGAATGTAACTGTACCTTCAATCCCTTGAATGGTTATGCAAAGTTGAATGTGTAGTAAATGTCCTGAACAAGAACGATGGCAGTGAATGAAAGAACCACGTGTGTATGTCTTCACTTTCGAAAGAATTGCAATGGAACCCGGACGCTCATGTAGTTTGATGAAGCCCACGATTTTTTTGTCTTTATTGTGTGCACGGAGATGGAAATTTGGTAACATAAATTCCACGAATATAATATTATTTGTGGGGAAGGTGAGCATTTAAGGAGGCCACCTACCTCCTACAAAATTGTACTTCAATCGAAGCTTTATTTCCATCTTTATAGCTTAAAAAAGTAGTATTTGATCTACTTTTTAGGTAGACTTACTGCAGCTCACCTAACAAATTTTTAAAAATAAATTTGTTTTCCTATTATGTTAATTAATTGACATGACCTAAAGTTATTTGCACAATGCACTTCAGCCATAGTCAATCATCCTTCAACCATTAGGCGTGGGCACCGGTCATACATAAATTGCATGACATTCTTAAGAAATTCTATGTAAACATCCATTCCAAATGGAGCCATGGGAACGACTTGATATCGACGACAAGGACATTGGTAGTTTTGTATGTCGTTGCAATTCTCCTGCTAATGTCATTTCGGGACCAGCTGGTAATGTGCAAGTCGTGATTCTTAATTGGAACTCTGACGATGCAATAAACACTCAAGAATTTATAAACCGTATAGGTCAACAAAGTTATGAGCGTGATTTTACATCCAACCCATGGAAATGGGCAGAAAAAATCCTTCAATTCCAATGTAATATTGAGTCTACCTTTTTATGATTCAACCGCCAAATATAATTATTATGATCTTTTAATTTTATTTTGAAGGACAAATTGATGGACATGATTGTGAACAAATATCATCCCTGGGAAGTTTGAAAGAGTTAGATGTTTTCCCACTCCTAACTTGTGTTATCAAATCATGTAAACCCACTGGTCTAAGACACATGTTAATAACGGTTAAGGTAACATACGTATTATGTAGTCTTTCATACATTGTGCATAAGAAGTTGTATATTAAATTTTTTGCATTACAGGATCCGACGGGGACTACAAGTGGAAGTGTTCATGGAAAGGTCTTAATGGATGCATAATTTGGATGTCTAATTGCAGTTGGCTCTATCTTAGTCTTAAAGAATGTATAAATCCACCAAAAACAACCAATTCTCTTACAATTCCATATGTGATCTCATTCATAGAAGTAGTTTTGTGTGTTTTTTAGGTTCACATTTTCAGTCTAAATCGAAGGAACTTCTACCTTAATATAACTCTTAACAACATTGTCAAGGTAGGTAATCAAACAACATAAGTGTAATACAAGTCTACTTCATAGAATCATAGCTTTCTTTACATTACATTACATGATTTTAATTAAATTGTCATACATGTAAGTTTTCAATTTTGACATATGTCTACCCACTGAGGACTTAGTTCGTGCTTGTTATCCAGTAATAAGACTTCCACCACCTACTCGAGGTACAATACCATAAATGAGCAACACTTTACAAAGTATAATGGAAGTTGCCCATGTTTATTGACAAACATTTCACTTCCTGATGTATTTTCATATGCAAACAAGATGGAGTTATTATTCAAGGTCATCGAAGAATAACGAATTAGACTCATCAATGTTATCCAGGTCGAACTTCTATGTAACGTCGAATAATGTTAAATGACGATTATTAACATTTGCATGAGATATTGTTTCCTATATTTCAATGACATATTGTTTGCTATATTCACCAAATTGGGGTGATGCAAAAAAACGATATGCAAACATTCACTTGGACGCTCACATCACAGTGCATGAAGTTCTACACAGGTCCCCACATAAAATAAAAGGGGTCCCCACTTAGATTCACATAGGACAATTGAAGCTACTCTTGCACTATTTAATTGCATAACCCTCACAACACCAAAAAAACCAGATGCAAACATTCACTTAGAGGCTCGCATGACAGTGCATAAAGTTCTTCATAGGTCCCCACATAAAATCAAAGGGGTCCCACTTAGATTTAGAAACCATAATTGAAGGTATTCTAGAACTATTGAATTGTCTAACCTCCAATGACTTTACTAGAGTCCCATCTAAACCCTGACAACACAAAAAAAATGACATGCAAACATTGACTTCGAGGATCACATGACAGTGCATAAAGTTGTACATAGGTCCCTACATAAAATCAAAGGGGTCTCCACTTTCATTCACACACCAGAATTGAAGTTACTCTTCCAGTATTGAATTGTCTAACCTCTAATGAGCTCACTGGAGTCCCATATGAATTCTCACAACACCAAAAAAACCACATGGAAACATTGACTTGGAGGATCACATGACAGTGCATAAAGTTCTACACAGGTCTCCACATAAAATCAAAGGGGTCCCCACTGAGATTCACATACCAGAATTGAAGCTAGTCTTCCAATATTCAATTGCCTAAACCAATAAGCTCACTGGAGTCTCATCTCAACCCTTACAACACCAAAACAATGACATGCAAACATTGACTTGGAGGATCACATGACAGTGCATAAAGTTCTACACAGGTCCCCACATAAAATCAAAGGCGTCCCCATTTAGATTCACATACCAGAATTGAAGGTACTCTAGCACTATTCAATTGCCTAACCTCCAATGACCTCACTGGAGTCCTATCTCAACCCTCACAACACCAAAAAAACGACATGCAAACATTGACTTGGAGGATCATATGACAATGTATAAAGTTCTACACAGGTCCTAACTTACATTCACACACCAAAATTGAAGTTATTATTCCAGTATTGAATTGCCTAACCTCCAATGAGCTCACTGGAGTCCCATCTGAACCCTTACAACACCAAAAAAACGACATGCAAACATTGACTTGGAGGATCATATGACAGTGCATAAAGATCTACACAGGTCCCGACATAAAATCAAAGGGGTCCCCACTTAGATTGACAAACTAGAATTGAAGCTAGTCTTCCAGTATTCAATTGTCTAACCTCCAATGACCTCACTGGAGTCCCATTTGAACCCTCATAACACCAAAACAATTACATGCAAACATTGAGTTGGAGGATCACATGGCAGTGCATAAAGTTGTACAGAGGTCCTCACATAAAATCGAAAGGGTCCCCACTTATATTCACACACCAGAATTGAAGCTACTCTTCCACTACTGAATTGCCTAACCTGCAATGAGGTCACTGAACTGCCATCTCAACCCTCAAAACACAAAAAAAATGAGATGCAAACATTAACTTCAATGTCTATACCACACTGCATAAAGTTCTTCATAGGTCCCGACCTAAAAAGTAAGGGGTGACCACTTACATTCACATACCACATTTGAAGGTACTCTTTCACTATTGAATTGCATAACCTGGATTAAGCTCAATGCACTCCATGTGGACCCTCTAAAGACCAAAAAAATCACATGCAAACTTTGTAACATAACAATGCATAAAGTTCTTCACAAGTCCGCACTTAAATACATATGGGTCACCAACTACATCCACTGAACTCAATTTACACACAATACAATTGACCACATTCACTACAAAGTTCAACAAAAACATTTGAACAATACAAAACAATCACAAATATAGTTGCAAAGCTGACCAAGGCAATAAACATTTATGAATGAATAACAAAATTATTCCACTCACACATTGTGAGTTTCCACAATAAATTAATCTTCAACAAAAATTTGTGTTACCACAATTTCATAAGAACATAAATTGTACAAAACCACAAATTACAATCGTTTAAACAATGTCAATAAACCATACATTCACTAACTTAAAATAGCAGTCTTGAAACGTTTCTTGGGTTCATGGTTCATTTTAGGAAACATGTTGACTTCTTCATTTGGTTGATCTTCATCTCCATGTAAGTTTTTCTCTTCATCTACATCTTCGTGACTACTTTTTGGCTTTTTGAAGTATGTGCAATCCACTGAAAGAGGTTCAACTTCAACTACTTCCGACCAAGTATCATCAGGAACCGAATTTCTACTTGCAATTAACTCAAGTATGTCGTTGACCTCTTTCTCCATACTCGTGATTAATACTTCATGTTCCTCATATTTGCGCATCAGTTCAACAACTTTCACCGTCATTGCACGAACTTCATCCTTTGTTGTTTTCTTCTTCCTAATTCCACAGCCAATTTGGTGAAAACCTTCTTGAACAAATTCACTACAAAGTTCTTCATTGGAAGCACATAACTCAACAACAACATGTTCGTTGACATATATAATTCCAAACTTAATTATCTACATTTAGAACAACATTAATGTAATACAAATTCCAATACAAATGACATACCTTATTCTTACGCAAACCACGTCGAGGTTCATGGTCATCAACTCTAACATCCATCTAATGTATGATACGAGGATATTTATTTCCACTCCTAGGTACTTGACGCTTATAAGAGAACAAATGCTCCATCGCCCATATCTGAAGAATGAATACAAAAAATTCATTTATTACAAAGTCAAACACATGCACAATTATTACAAACATTTACCAATAAGAAAAATGTTTCATATTACCCGCAAGAGGTAAACACAACCATCCACATGGATAGACGACATACTTTCCTAGGTCATCCATTTTGAAGTCAAACACAAACTATCAACCAAAATGTCATACACTAAACCCCCCAATTATACATACCAAGTTTGTCTAAATCATTAACAATGTTAAACAATCCATCATGAACTAAACTCATTCTAGTAGGCAAAATAAACTTTGACAGACCTAACAGGATGTACAACTTACAAAAGTCCTCTAAGGAAATATCGTTCCCACGTTTCAAACTTAATTGCTTATTCCAAACACTTTGACATGCAATTATGCCTAAACATTTGTATATCAAATCAAATAAAAATACACTTTAATATATAAAATTATAAAAAAATAAATATAACATCATGTCTACTTTAAAACACAAATCATCATTTCAATTAAACCTTAGCTTGAGGCTCGGGATGACGATCAATCATAAGAACCTCCTCATCTGAACATCCGCTAATTGACATTATATCTTGAACAAGTAATTACTTAATCAATTGAAAACCATGAACACCACAATTCAATTATACAAAAACCAAAATAAATACTGCCCCACCAAAATACATGCAAGAAATTAATAAAAAGCACACGAATTTTAACTATGCATATACGTGGTGGCAGGTCACCACCTATTCCCACATATCTCACCCCTTCCCCATCCTCCTTGCCCATCTCAACCCTAAAAAAACCAAATGCAAACATTAACTTTGAAGGTTACAAGGCAATGCATAAATACCTATACAAATTACATTTGAACCTACCCTTACAATAATCAATTCTCTAACCTTCAATCGCCTCAGTGCACTACCTTTTCAACCCTCACAACACCAAAACATCACATGCAAACATAACAGTGGTAAGACAATGTCACAGTGCAAAAAGTGCTTCATAAGTCACCACATAAAAACAAAGGGATCACCACTTCCCCATGACAATGTCACTAATTCAGGACATTAACATTCACATTCAATTTTATCACCACTAACTTAGTCCCTAACCTACTCGACCCACAAAAACTTCAAAACCAGTCCCACAATCGCACAACAAAAAACAATGAAAATCAAATGCATTTAAACTTAAACACTCAAAAACCATAACACCAAACAAACTAACGAAATTGCATTTTGCAGATCAAGTTTTTTTTTAAATTCATTTTTTCAATGGCATAAATTTAGTCGTATTGACCCTTTTCAGTTAAACTACACAAGGTTTTATACCAAATCTATGTTAGGTGGCCTACAACCACTATTCTATTTGCCACTTATCCTTCTTTGGTCCATTATTTTTGCATTATTTCCTTTTCTATTCCTCTAAATTTATAATTCCAAGCACTTCTCTGTTTTTTTTCTTCTAATATGTCCAACAATCTACACATTTTCATGATTTTTATGTAATCAAACCCTCTTATTGAACAGTATGACAATGATGATTACTAACAATTTTACTTATTTATGATTAACAGTCATTACATATTGCACTTTTTCATAATGATACAAATTTTCTTTAACTAACATTCTTTAAAAAAATTATATCAAATTTTCATAGGTGACCACATAAAAAGGGGTCACCACTTACCTAGACAGACCACATTGCAAACATTCACATTAAATTCTATCACCAGCAACTCATAACACACACAACAAGTTGAAAACCACTCCAAAAATCGCAGAGCAAAAAACAAAAAACAATGAAATCCAAATCAATTAAAAATTCAAAACTCAAAAACCACAACAACAAACAATCAAACGCAATTACATTACACTCAACGCTACACTACGAAAATCAAACCAAAAGCAAAACAATCAAACAAATAAGCTTATTGCAAACGAACCAAAATACATACTCGATTCGAAATTGCACTCTTCAACCAAAACCCTAATGCCAACAGACCTCTATGAAACGTCTTTCTACCTTCAATAACCGTCACACAATTGTTTAGCGCCCAATCCAAAACCCTAAACCACTACACTCTGAAACCCCACCAATCGACAACCTCCCAATTCAAAATGCACACAAATTCGAACCTGTTCTTTCGCAATGAAGAACCTCAAACGCAAACGATGTCCACAATCCTTCACAATCTACAATCCTACCTTTCAAACGCACCGATCAATGGATTTAAAATCCCTATTGCTTCGACAAACCCTTTCACGAACGCATTCCAATAACCCTTTCAGAAACACACCTTTCAAATGTTATAATTTTTCCAACTCAACAAGTGGAACCCACACACTCTTTCTTTAATATTAAAATTGACATATCACCTAGTTGTATTCTAGAAAACCTTACTAAAGGTGTCAAAATATCGATATTTTTTTAAATACAAGTGACAAGAAAAATTTTAGAATTTTTAAAAAAATGTTGAATGTAAGTCAGAATTAATCTAATCCAGGAGAATTAGCCGTTTTTTAAACTAGTATTTGACTTACCTTTTACTCTTCTTTCGTAATCCAAACAATATGATTTTTTTTTTTCACTTATTTTTCTGTGCTTTTTTTCACTCCCTAGTCGAAAATACTTCACAACACATTCAAATTTGGAAGATGCAACGTCAGAGATGAAATGAAACAACTCCTTTTCTTTTTAATTTAACATTATTTTTATTAATGAGTGTCACTCTGTTATTGGATGTGTTCAATACATCATATTTAGGTTAGTGTCCACAGTGTCCATCCATGTCTTTCGCATCACCAAACACCAGACGACGTCGTCCAGTGGGTGTAGAGTAGCAGTAAGGAAATGGGAATGGTGGTGCAACTATGGAGGAATTTCAGTGTCACCCATCGTCCCACTCTCTCTCTCTAACTTCAAACCACCATTTCAATGGTCAGTCCCTCTTTTCTCTCTCTTCCGTTCTCCGGATCTTGTTCTTTTGTACACCTTTGTGGAGGAAAAAAAAAATAAAGGTGGAGGCTTTACAACAAAATTTCTTATGCCCCATAAGATTTGAATTAAACGCTGACCAGAACATTATGTTATTCTGGGCTGTTGTTTCAGTTCTACTGCAAAGAACTTGAATATCAGTTGCAGTGACCATTACTTACATTTAAGTACATGTTTTTGTCCCTGAAGTTAGCAACTGAGTCATTTAGTCCATGATGTTAAGGATCTGTCTACTTGGTCTCTATGCTTGACTACTATAGTCATTTTGGTCTTTGACTTTGGTACACATTGGTCAATTTAATAATCCTTATCTTTGATGTGCGTCAAGCATTTGATTCCTAATGTATGTATCTAGTTGATTGATGAGTGTTAAATTTAGCGATCAGTTTGTCAATGTTAACACATGCAGGAACTAAAGTAATTGATTATGTAATCTGAGGGACTAATAGAGACCGATTGGTCAAACCAATTTCAGGGTAAAATTGATTGTCGATTCTGATAATTGGGAACTTGGTTTTCTTATTATAATATCAAGGACTAAATTGAATAGAGCTTATGGTATCAATAATCTGAACTTTATTCACTTTCTCTCTATTATGGTAAATTGAACACCAAATTGCAAATCAAGTGCTTGTGCTCGTAATGCATTTTCAATATTTCAATAGGTTACTCTGATGCCCATCCACTCATATACCATGCCTTATTATGGTATGGATTTCCTATGCGGATGTGAAAAACCTGGATGTGCTCCTTCCCCATCATCAGTTTCAAAAGGGCATAAAAGGAGCGCTGATGATAATTCATTACTATAATAGGATCTCTCCATTGATTAGATCATATCGATTGTATTCTGTCAATAAGCTCTTTTTTTTATTTTTTTTATCGAGTGGGTGGTGCGACTCTATCCATTTATTTTGTAGTGAAAGTTGTGTAATTTATCTGCATGCAGAAAAAAACTATATTTAGTTCAAGGTTTACTGAAAATGAGGAAGTGGTATGGAGGCCTGTTGATAATAGCTTTGGGTATGATGTTGTTTTTCCTCTACAACCTAAAAGGAATTCAGCCACAGAAGCAGTCAGCAAAACAATCAGCCTACAATTTCTTTAATAACCATACACCAGATGATTCTATCAAACAAAGCAGCAATCTTTCAGTAAACTCTTCCGAGATGGAACTAAAAAGGGTACCGAAACCAACAAGAAGGCCACATTTGGTACATGTTGCAGGGCTTAATGATCTGTATGGCATGAAAAATTTATCCAAAGGAGATATGGATTCTGTGCTTATTTGGGATTCCTTACGTACCTTGCTGTCAAGGTCAGATGCTTTGGATGAAACGGCTCAAGGAATTAAAGAGGCTTCTGTAGCATGGAAAGAGTTGCTGTCCACCATTGAAAAGGACAAAGCTTCTAAGGTTAATAGGATGGATGGCCCTGAAAATCAAAACTGCCCATTCTCTGTGACCTCACCTGGTAAGGCTGAACTAGATAGTGGAATCACTCTTGATCTCCCCTGTGGTCTGGTTGTAGATTCTTCTATTACACTGATTGGAATCCCCAATGGACAAAACAGAAGCTTCCAGATTGGCCTTGCTGGGCAAGAGCTAGAAGGGGAGCCAAATCCTCCAGTTATCTTGCATTATAATGTGAGTCTTCCAGGAGAAAACATGACAGAGGAACCATATATTGTTCAAAATACATGGACTAGTGATTTAGGGTGGGGAAAAGAGGAAAGGTGTCCTGCACATGGGTCTGCCAACATCCAAGAAGGTATATTTAGTAATTTTTCATTTTAATCGTGAATTTTTTATTTTTGTAAGTGATGAGCAGTTATAGATCTTTAATTGTTAAATTAGTCTATTCTGCACACTATAATGGATAAAAAGCACTTTTTAACTAGAAATATCTTCCTTTTCTTGTAGAGGATGTAAAATTGTAAATTTATATCGTAACCAGGATGATGTCTTGTTTAAAAATATCATTTCCCCTCTACAATAGGCTATAGCTTTGTAAGACTAATCATATAATAATTCGTAACAAAAAGCTCTTTTGTTTTGTGTTATTGTGGACCCATTATTACTCTTGAGTGCAATTGTTTAAGAGGGAGTTTTGCTGTAACTTCTAAATAATCTAACTGGATGTTGTAGTTGATGGACTTGTTCTCTGCAATGTGCAAGCAGTCAGAAGTAACACCAAAGGGAATGGAAATTTTGGTCAACCTGCTAGTGTACCTTCTAATATTTCCTCAGAAAGTGCACATAGAAATGCTATTTTCCCTTTTTCTGAGGGTAATGCTTTCACTTCCACGTTGTGGGTTGGTTCAGAGGGATTTCATATGACTGTGAATGGAAGGCATGAAACATCTTTTGCATATAGGGAGGTATGGTATGGGAAGAGAAATACTGCTAAAAACAAAAGCTTTTGATAGACTAGTCATTTTAACCTTGTACAGGTTTTATATGAATGCAGAACCTTGAACCGTGGTTAGTCAGCAGTATTAAAGTAGCAGGCAGTTTAAGTCTCTTATCAATCCTGGCTAAAGGTTTACCTGTTACTGAAGATAATGATATAGTTGTTGATGTTGAGAATCTGAAGGCTCCTTCAATCCCCAAAAAAAGGCTTATTTTGTTAATTGGAGTATTCTCTACTGGAAACAACTTTGAGCGTCGCATGGCCCTGAGGAGGTCTTGGATGCAATATGAGGCTGTACGTTCTGGAGAAGTTGCTGTCCGATTTTTCATTGGGCTTGTAAGCAATGCATTTTAAACTTGTACAAGTGAAACTATACATTAGTATAATTCTTGTTCTAGTTTAGCACTAATTCTGCCTCGGAGAATTTTGTTAAAGATCTGCTTTCCTGGTTATTTATGCACTTCTCTTTGTTTGAAAGAAATATGGATGAAATTGGCTGGTTTATAAAGGGATCGATGAATACTGACCTTCATTGTTATACGTATAATCAGTCAATGGTTCCTAAGTCAAGCTCTTCTCTTGGCTTTGTTTTATGATTCCTTAGATCAATTTGTAAAATAGTTTAGTACAACTGGGGTCTGGAGTGCTAGTGCCATATTCATTAAGGAATATACTCAAGTAATTACATTATGTAGAATGACAGTATGAAGTGGTTGGGATATTAGCTGAATTGCTCAAGTTGGATTCATTATTAAAATGAATATTTAATTTATTTTAGTTTTTAGCACAGGAAAATGGTGATCGAAAGCTAAAACCAAAGCTGCTGATCTCTAGCACTCTAGCCCATAAAATTCTGTATCTCGGAGTCCACCAAGCATTCTAAATTATAGCAATTTTTTTAAAATGTTTTTCTCTTTTCAAATAATTGTTGGGTGACATTTATTTGATTTTATTGCAGCACAAGAACAATAGGGTTAATTTTGAGTTATGGACTGAAGCTCAAGCATATGGAGATATTCAATTAATGCCTTTTGTAGATTACTATAGTTTGATTTCTTTGAAGACAATTGCAATTTGCATTATGGGGGTAAGTTGATTAAGATATTATGCACATAATATATTGGGATTGCTATTGTTTATCTCGATTCAAATTATTGAGTCAACTGCTTACAGCCTAAGATAGAGTGGTATGAAGGTATATATATACACTTTTTTTTGGTGTGGTATGAAGTTTTACACTTAATTGCACTTTTGATTCTTCAAATGTCATAATTATACAATTTTGGTCTCTTTGATTTTTTTTGTTAAATATTTAACAAAAGCATTGGATAGCAGTACAGTTGCTAAAATGTTACCTGACGCATATGGTGGTTTAAATTGCACTTTTGGTCTGGTTGATCTGCATGTATACACTTTAATTAAAGTTCTAAGAGCTCTTCAAGAGTTAATTATTCCTGTAATTATGGTTCTAACTTAAGAATGCCAAGAAACAGCCCAAGAACAGAAAGGGGAAAGCTTGAGGGATACAACTGAAAGAGTAATCAAAATTAGAAAAGAAATAGGAATTATCAAAACAGTAAACTTATATTGAAATTGTTGTGAAAGATGTGATACAAAATAAAAAATAAAAAACACTAATTCCTAGTCCTAAAAGATCATGTAAGACACTTTGTATTATAAAGATCCAATAATGATATTCTGAGTTATTCTTTCTAACAACCTTTATTTCTGTGACAGTGTCATTTTTTATCTAAGCAATGGCTTTTGTAACTTTATCTGTTTATCAAAATCAAGAAGTTGCCTGTAACTTTTTTCAAGACCATAAAATGATTTCAACAATTGAACAATTGAACAATTGTTATCCATCTATTCAAATATATCATTTAAAAGTTGTGTAGACTCTCTATTTTGGCCATTACTTTCTACAAGGTATTTAATGTGGTCTTATTTTTGAAAATTGCAGACAAAAATCATCCCTTCTAAATACATAATGAAAACAGATGATGATGCCTTTGTTAGGATTGATGAAGTGCTTTCGAGCCTTAAAGAAAAGCCATCCAAAGGCCTCTTATACGGTCTCATATCTTCTAAATCATCTCCTCAGAGGGATGAAGGCAGCAAGTGGTACATCAGTGAGGAGGTATTCATGCCTGTATGGTGCTATTAATTAATTACATTATCATTTTCCCCAAATTTATTTATATTCTTAATTATTATAATTTCAGGAATGGCCACATGATACATACCCACTATGGGCACATGGTCCTGGCTATGTTATCTCTCGAGACATAGCAAAATTCATTGTCAATGGCCACCAAGAGAGAAAGCTCAAGGTAAGAATTTCTTCTTTCCCATTACAGGATGGCAGATTAAAAATGTGTTTTTTTTAGAGTCTTTTCGATATTTCAAGGATATGCTTGTTAAAGTTTTTTTTTTTAATTAGTATTTTTTATCAAATAAATTTCAAAGTAGTTAATTTTTTTAAAAAAAGTTGATAGTAAGTCACCTTAGACATACTGGGCTATATATTTTTTTCTCTCAACCATGATAAGAGAATGAGGAAAAAAAAATGTTAAACCAATATAAAATATACAATGAGAAAATGAAAATGTTAGGAGAAGAAAGGAAAACATGATAAAATTTATGAAAAAATTTAAAATATAAATGACAGTAGAATGAGAGACTGAAAAAGAATACAAAAAGAACACATGATAATTTGCATCGACTCTTAATCCATACTTTCATTCAATGATGTAAATGCATTGGATGATGCACTGTGTGAAAACTTTCTTCTTGCTAGTTGTAAGTCACCTGACATATTATCTCAACCTATGATAAGAGAACGAGGAAAACAAAATGTTAAGTCAAGATAAAAGAGACATTGAGAAAATGGAAATTTCTGGAGCAGAATGTACAAGAATAATGAAGGAATTTTAATTTTACAAAATTAAATTAGAGAATTTATTAGATTTAAAACAATAACATTTTTTCATTTTTTTATTTAATTAATAGTACCTTAAATTATTCTCACTGTTCCTTTTTAAGTGTCCTTAAGGTTTATGGAGAAACCAAAAAATTTCTTGACTTTAATAAAATGTTTATGAGATTTTCTATTTTACCCTTTTCATATTTACATCAAATAAATGTATACATGTAACCTAATTAAATATTTTGTCTAAATAACAATATAGTAAACAATGTTGTGTTGAATTTTGAAGATGCCAGCTAAACAGAAACAAAAATCTGTCAGAAACGGCACACTTAGAAGAGAATGTAGGAATTATTTATATATCCTCTACTATTTTCTTTAACTTTTTTATTTAGACAAATAATAATATATTCCCTTCGTACCAAATAAAATACAATATTGATTTAAACATTCTTTAAACATGCATAAACGGCGCACAGAAACGTGTGTATATATATGTATATATAAGTTTATAATATATCGGGGAATTTAGCTGAGTTTTAAAAACTGTAACAATTTTTTATTTTATTTTATAGTAATATATAATATTTTAACTGTAATAATAGTGTGTTTAAGTATTAAAGTTTGAAACATTTTAGGTGCGTGATCACGGTTTGGAGATCCATTGAGCTTTAAGAAGCTTTTACAATTTTTAAAAAATGTAACAATTTTTTGTTTATTTCATAGTTTACAATATATAATAATATGGGTTGCATATTGGTCTACTGGGTGTTAAAGACTATAACAGTTTTAATTATGTCTATTTAATATTATGAATTAAAATTTTATTTGTGAATTTTATTTCTACATAAATGGTCTTACAGTAGGAAATAAATTTTATTGTGTGTGGAAATTGATAATATTCCAACTCTAATGGTCAAGAAAAGTTTAGGTGTATGCTACATAGATATATAAATAGATATAGGGTGTGTTTGGTAAGGCTAATAAGCTAGTTCTTATGTATTTGATTAATTTATATAAGTTAGTTTGACTACTATAAGAGCAAGGATATCACACTCGAGAGTCTACTCAAACTCATGGGAGGTGTGCAAATTCGACTTGTAAACCCGACTCAACTCGTTATTTCATATCAAAATTTAATAAAAAAAATATTCATAATACCAATTTTATAATATTAAAATAAACAAGTTCATACACCAACAAAATATTAGTTGTCAAACTGATAAGATAATTAAATAACTAAAACATATCAAGTTTAAATGTCTCATTCATCTAATCCTCTAAGAAAATCATCTCCGAGATTATGATGAAAATTGTTCATCAACATTATCATGAAAAAAATTTATTATCAAGATTAGCTGCATCTAGAATCATTTAAACTTGTTTCAGCTAAGTCAACATTTACACCATCATCTTCAACCTCAACACTGTCTCCTTCTTTAGTTATCCATTTTATTAGACTCAATCTCATCAAATAAGAGAGCAACACAGTTTTTCTAATTTGTTTGTTTCTCAACTTAAAGTTATACATCTGCAAGTCTGTTTGTCTTCCAAAAAACAATTTTACTCAGGATGAACCCCGCAAGTTTGATAACCTTGTATAATTCCAGTATTATCTTAACTATATATGGGTGTATTAGTAAAAAAGTTTAATTGTGATCATTGCACTGCTCCTATGTTCGCCCTGTCATAAATGTCTTTATTGAACAAAATTTTGTATTATTTATTATTTTCAATGTCTTCTGATGGAAGATCACCTTTATTTGACTGCCTTTTGTTATATATTTCTTAGCTCTTTAAACTGGAAGATGTTGCGATGGGCATATGGATTGAACAGTTCGCAAATGGTGGGAAAGAAGTGCGTTATATGAATGATGAGAGGTTTTATAATGCCGGATGTGAATCAAATTATGTCCTTGCCCACTATCAAAGCCCAAGGATGGTGCTTTGCCTTTGGGAGAAATTGCAGAAAGAACGCCAACCACTATGCTGTGAGTAGATTATATCTATGTTTTTATACTTGTAACAGTTGATTCTGAGGTCTTAGCTTTCTTAAATGTTTAGGTTATATGTAACTTACCGCTAATCATCTTACATCTATGTTGTATCCTATTGCTCATTCATTTATTCGTTCATTACAATCATTTCAGCAGAAACAATTAGTTCAATGCTTAAAACTGTTTTGTAACTTCTGGCATTTTGGTGCTGAACAATGAACATTGAATTCTGGATGGTGTTTTTGGTCCTTCAAAATATTACTTTTCCTTTTAATCTCCCTTTATAAAGGGGTTATAATTTAGTCTTGTATTTTTGTTCATTTCCCATGCACTGTCTTTGTTAGTTTTGTTCCAGAAGTGCTACCTTCTGGTCCCTCTATAAATACCACTACTTTCCATTTGGTCCCTTGTATCCTATAATACTACTGTAGCATGTATATAAACACTACACAAAATATTCTGCATTATTAAAGGCTTAATCAGTGTAAGTATACTAGGAGCCAGTTAGTCCAAAAATAATGGTTATCTTATATCATGCTTAAAAAGTAACTCCATATTGATTATAAAAATGAAAAGTTAGTTGTTGTTTAGTGGGTAGAGAGAGCAAAAATCAAACTCAACTCATAATCAGATTATGACTAAACGTGCCACTAACATGGATAACTATATAAAATTAGAGTAGGATTGAAATGGAAACTACTGGTGCTTTCCACAGCTTCTTTTCCAATAGTAATAATAGTCAAACAAAGACTTAACCATGCATGCATTGAATTTGAACATTGTGTGGGAAACTGGGGAGCAGTTACTTCTCTTAGTCAATTCCTTAATAACCTTACTACGTCTATATCGAAGACAACCTATGTATCCACCTGTTAACCCCCATTAATTTTAACAATTCATAGTCATATATGTTACTCGTATAAAAGTTTTTACATTATTTAAGATGATTATGATAAAAATGTTCTTTAATTGGATGTCACTGTGAAGTTTATGTTCACATAAATATTTAACCCCATTAACATCTCCTACATACTAAAATCTCCTTTGTTCGAAAGTAATTTAAACAAAAGATAAACTATTTATTTATTTTTATTTCAAATGCATATTATATATAAGACACTCATCACCATTTTTGATAAAAGTATGGCATCAAACATTAGGATACACGTAAGGTGGAATTTCAGCAATGCGCAATTGGAATTCTTGACTAAGTTTTTTTTTTTTTTAAAAAAAATGTAAGATAACTTGTGAGTGTATTATAATATTTTATATTGTTAGTGTGTTTATTACTTCTTCTTCTTCTAAGATATCATAAAAGCCATTCAAGTATCTTATACAAGGGATTCTCGTTTTAAGTGATGATGTATAGTTATTGAATAAACCCTTCGTCCACAATAATAGCAGCCCAAAATTTCAAGGAATTTGAGAAATAAAAGCAGTATAAATTTAGGAAATGTTAGTATTATTAGATAAAGTTCATATTGAATTAAGGATTAAAGTAAATCATTCTTCTCAAAATTTCATTTTATACTCATAATAATAGTATTAAAAACTTTACAAAATTTATATGGATAAGTTCATCCGTGTTCAGAAAGATTGGAATATTTTATATGCATCCATAGCCAGAACCACAACTTTTTTTTTTTTACGTGGTTGTTAGTTATTCACTAACTATTAAGTCAACGTCTGAAGGCAAAGCTACAATCTTCACTGTTCATAATTACTTATACGCAACCTCAACCTTCAACCATACAACTCATGGATTGCCACGTGCTTAGCCGCAAAGTTAAACTTTTAAATTTGTATTAATTAATTAATCTGTGGGTCACTAAACTAACAACTAACGTTAATCATAAGCAAATCTAGGGATACTTACGTCATTTCATTCCACGGATTCACGAACTTAATTTTATCTTAGAAGAGGCGTGACGACTTCACGCTCTTGTCCTCGCGTCACACATATAACCTTTCAGCGAAGTGTCTAGAAAGAGAGGAAATACAAACACGATACGACACCGTGTTCGAGGGGCATTACTGAGTTTTCATGCCACGCGCACCGACGTGGTTATTAGTGTGTTGGGATTAAGCACCCTTTTAAGTATCATGTGCGCATAATTCGAAGCAGACACATACATAGAGGTGAAAGAAAGAGAAGCCCTAATTTTGTCACTGTTCTCTTCTTCTTCTTCTTCTTCACAGAAAACTCCAAATCTTCTCAAATTCAATTAAGGAAATTCTAGTTGGTTGATTTCGTTGCGGAACGGCAATTGAGGATGATCGTGAGCCCCAAGATGGTAGCGGAAGCGGAAATTATCTGTCAGCAGACCATTCCGATGTTGGACGTGAAGTATCATATTTGCGTTGCGCAAGAACACAACGTCGAGGTCGAGGTTTCGCCCAAATCGCCTTCACCTTCTGTTCCGATCTTTGGCCAAGTATGTTTTTTTATCTCAATCCCTTTGTCTTTTTTTTTTTTTTCCTTTCGGGTTTGATTTTAATTGCGGTTATTATTGGTTTGATATGCTTGAAGGAATTGGTTTTTGAGTCGTCTTTTTAGGTTAGTTTATTGTCAAATCTGAATCGGGTTTGTGAATTTGATTTTGTTTCTTTTTATTGATAAATGTGAGAAGATCAAATACTCCTCTGGGTATGTTTGGTATAGAAGAAATAAGTAGAAATGATGAAAATAGAGAAGGATTAAGCTGAGAAAAGACAAATAGGTAAGAAATAGATTGAATGTTTAATTGTTTGGTAGAGAGGAGAAATATGTGAGAAAGGAGAAAGTATTTTGAAAGTTGAGTAATTTGATAGAAAATAAGAATAATGATAAATTGATGAACATAAATAGTTGATGAATATAGAGTAGTCTCATCAGTTTTTTCTCCTCCCTAAACCAAACAATCAAAATTAGCTCTCTTCTCTACCAAACTAGGGACTAGTGTTTGTGGAGTTTATGAATCTGAATTTTGGAAGTAGAATTTGGATTTGGATGTTTATTTATCGCCATTAACACGTAGGTTCCTCACTCAGTTGAAATTTATAATTTATTTATCGTCTTTTAGTTGTTTCGAGCTGTTATGCTTTGTGAGTTTAATGGTCAGGTTCATGTTTATTCTTTAACACTTTGATTCGATCTCTTTAATTTTGATGTGCTGACTTTTGTGTTACATGTTTGTTAGGCAGTGAATCACTCTGATATCATTAAACGTTCCAGTATGGAGACCCCTGAAGTGAGTTTTGTCCCAAATGCGCGTTCTGGTAGCTATGCTGAGATTGGGCCGCGGGTTTCTATGGATGATGAGCACATTTGTATTGACGATCTAGGTGCTCATCTTGGATTTGTGTTCAAGTACCCGATACGGAGTGCTTTTTATGCAGTTTTTGATGGTCATGGAGGGCCTGATGCAGCTGCTTTTGTTAAGAGGAATGCTATGAGATTATTTTTTGAAGATGCGAACATGCTGCAGACATATGATACTGATGCGTTCTTTCTAGACAAGTTAGAGGATTCTCATAGGAGAGCTTTTATACGGGCAGATCTTGCCTTGGCTGATGAACAAACTGTTAGTAGTTCATGTGGAACTACTGCATTGACTGCCCTTGTACTTGGAAGGCACTTGCTTGTTGCTAATGCTGGTGACTGTCGGGCAGTTCTTTGCCGGAGGGGTGTGGCTGTTGAGATGTCTAATGATCACAGGCCAAGTTTTCTGCCGGAACAGCGGAGGGTGGAGGAGGTAGGTGGATTCTTTGATGATGGATACCTCAATGGTTATCTTTCAGTAACCCGTGCCCTTGGGGATTGGGACTTGAAATTTCCACTCGGTGCTGCATCTCCTCTTATTGCTGAGCCAGATGTTCGACTGGCCACATTGAGTGAGGAGGATGAGTTCTTGATCATTGGGTGTGATGGGATTTGGGATGTAATGTCAAGCCAAGTTGCAGTTAGTCTTGTTCGCCGAGGATTAAGAAGGCATAATGACCCACAGAAGTGTGCTATGGAACTAGTCAAGGAAGCATTGCGCCTGGATACATCGGATAATCTCACTGTGATTGTTGTGTGTTTGTCGCCCATTGAAACCATTGTTGAATCATGTCCACCCCAAAGGCGAAGATTCAAAGCTTGCAGCCTGTCTGAAGAGGCCCGTAATAGGTTGAAGAGCTTGATTGAGCGAAATTGACTGTAAATGCAATTCTTGTGATTCACAAATGTTCCTTTATTAAAAGAAATTATCTGTTTTTTAGGCTGTTTCAGAGAGCTAAAAAGCAGCCAGCAGTTTTGTAGGGATAGAAGAGATATTTGGTAAGGGGTAGAGGGGGTTCAGACCTATTTAGTTCTGGGTTTTGTTGGTATAGAGACAATCGTAATTTTGGCGGATTAGATTCGGTGGCCACCATGGCCGTTCCCATTTTAACAGTTTCTGCTGCTGTAAATAGAAATGATTTTAGAGGCTTTCTCAGTAGTTCTCTGGGTTGCATGCCACTAAAAATTGATACTCATTTCAAATTTATTTCATATTTACTTAGATGAGGTGTCGTCAATAGCCGAATGCATAGCTAATTTCATGTTTGAGCCTTGTTTATTGTTCCTGACCCTCTCCATGTTTTATGGATGGATATGCATGGCCCATCTTATCACTGTAGGACCTATGTAATGGGGCAATATTATCGTTTGGCATCATACAAGTTAATACCTTATCACATGTGATGAATTTTTTCGGTTATAATAGAAATATTATTTTCAACTTGTGTTGTTTTGTCCTCTAGGAGGGGGGAATGGAGCCTGTCAGTTGCCCTAGTCCAACCAAATACTTAGAGGCTTTGGTAAGGTGTGTAAGGCCGTTATTTCGTTATCTAAATCTTGCAAACGTATGACTAGGGAAATTTGTTGTGTGGCATCCTTATTCCCAGATGTTCCAACTATCAGATCCCTTCTTTTCCAGATCCTAAACATATGGCAGCCGTTTCTGCCCCAAGAAGATTTGTATAAGTATGTAATGTAACCTCTAATTGATTATGACCATGAAACTGCAATCTCAAATATATAGTTGTAAAAACTATTTAGTATTTGTTTTTTCGGTGAATATAAAACTCTCTTACAACGATTTCTTGTTGAGTTTTAAACCTTTAATTTAAGGGAGTGATGATAATGGTAATACTAGTGGGTTCAGATAACAGTGTGGTAACAATAATAGAAAGAGCCATTATTAAAGAAATCTGAATTAAAAATTCAAATTTTCTTGATTTTTAAAATAAATTTAAGTTTTTCAAAATTTTATAAAAAAGGTATTTCAATATCTTATCATGCATTGAATTTGACATAGTAAAATATTTAGTACAGACCTGACCAATGTTCTGCAAATTATGCTCTGCAAAGTACATTAATTTATTTCATTAAGTGTATGCTACTCCAATGAGTTTGTTATCAAATCAAAACCCAACAAAGATGCAGCATCACAGCAACAAATAACTCCTTAAACGTGTTTACACTTCAACTCTTGATTGTATGTATAGAAAAAACAAATATATGAGGAAATAAACAAAAAATGCCTCTTCCACTCAAATGTTCCCATTACAAATCATTTCCAAAACTGTAATTGCTTTTTTAAAATGATGTTTTCAAATTATGGAAAATTGAAAAATCAAATATCATGAAAAGTTGAATTTTGAGAATGACAAATTATACTCGAATTTATCATTTAAAAAAATAATATTTGTGTATATTTAAAAAAAAATCATGTCATGATATTTTTTATAAGTAACTTTTCATGTTGTAATAAAACATGAAAGTATTTTTTAGTCAAACACTATAAATTTGTTGAAAACACGATGTTAATTAAAAATAATTTTAAGAAAACAATGTCCCTGCTTAATTTAATTCGATTCTAACTTGTTGGTCCAAAAAGCACAGCCATGCGAGAAAGTAGAATAAATAAAAAGCAATTTAGCAATAATTAACAGAAAAACATGAGATTTAAAAAAAGTGCAATAAAAAATAGTAAAGAAGGGGAAGAAATGCATCTAAGGGCTAAGATGGTAGGGAGAGTTAATCGGAAACATTAGTTATTTGTCATTTTTAATTTTAATTTATTAGAATTATAATATTATAATGTGAGAGATGAAGGAGTTTATATATAATTATATAATAAAGAGAAAGAGCATGGATTGTGTGGTGTGTTAGGTCGTGAGAGGAAGAGTAACAACTAACTCAAATCAAATCAAATCCGAAGACAGAGAAGAATCATGGCCATGGCAAGCTTGGCTCGAAGGAAGGCTTACGCCGTCGTTTCATCATCCAGGTCGTCGCTTTTCCTCACAACTTTCAGGGGATTCGCATCCGGATCTGACGAGAACGATGTCGTCGTCATCGGCGGCGGTCCCGGCGGCTACGTGGCCGCCATTAAAGCCTCGCAGTTAGGTCTCAAAACCACTTGCATCGAAAAGCGTGGAGCTCTCGGCGGCACCTGTCTCAACGTTGGATGCATCCCTTCCAAGGTTCATTACCTTTTCATTTTCTTCTTCACGCTTTGTTTTTCCTTTATTTTAATGAATTTTTTCTTTTCTTTCTGTACGGGATTGGGAATTTGGTTTCCTGATCGTTTATATTTTCTGCGTCGTTTCTGATTGCTGTCTTTTTTTTTGGAAGAGATTAAAAGGAAAAACTCTTGAATTGGGGATTTTCGTAGTTAAAGGCCTTATTTTTGGCGTTGCAGATTATTTTTTTTTTTGGAGTGAGAGGATGATGTTTTGTTATGGTGAGGTGGTGGTGGTGGTGGTGGTGGTGGTAGGGGGAAGTAATTAGGATGGAGTGAAGCTGATGAACTGTGTGTGAGCATGTGTTTTCATTTCCTCTTTGGGGTTTTTACTATCTAGGAATTGAGTGCAAGTATGTTTCTGTGCTCTGTTTTTTTCCGCGGATTTTGTATATTTTTCTTGTTGTGTGGATGAGTTGCTTGATTTGCAATATCAAAATTTAAGGTCTCAACCGGAATATTAGCTGGATGAGAAAACTCTTATTGTTTGGCTTTCCAATTTTTATACAATTAATTGTTTTTTCTTCAACAAGTCTTATCTCACTAGGTGGGACTGGTTTCATGAATCGGTATGGGACTTGGTAAAAAAATTCAGGGATATAATTCACCTTGAGACCCTGCCCTCCAATAAAGTTCATCTCATTCATTGTAATTTATTTGATTTTCCATATAAAGACATTTCACATCCTGCTGCAGATTATACTTTAACTTCTTTTCTATAATTTCTCTGTATTGATCACCAATATGATCTCAATCGTTGTATTTTTAAACAAATATATTCCTATATACAAACAATGTCATCTCATTTGATCCATCCATCTATCTGCTGTGAAAGACTATGGTTTTTGTTGTTGTGTTTCCATTTATAGTTTGAATAAAGTAATTGATTAGCATTTTAGAGATCTATGTACTCATTTAGGAGGGTACCTCCATATTTTGGTTCAGGCGCTTTTGCATTCTTCCCACATGTACCATGAGGCTAAACATGCATTTGCCAACCATGGAGTCAAGTTTTCATCCGTGGAGATTGATTTGGCTGCCATGATGGCCCAAAAGGATAAAGCTGTTTCGAATCTTACCAAGGGTATTGAAGGACTGTTCAAAAAAAACAAGGTAAGCTATGTCAAAGGTTATGGCAAGTTTGTTTCACCATCCGAGGTCTCTGTGGATACCCTTGACGGTGGAAATACTGTTGTGAAAGGCAAGCATATTATAATTGCCACTGGCTCGGATGTGAAATCTCTACCTGGCGTCACTATTGATGAAAAGAAAATTGTATCATCAACTGGAGCTCTTTCTTTGACTGAAATCCCCAAGAAACTCGTAGTTATTGGGGCAGGCTACATTGGGCTCGAGATGGGCTCAGTATGGCGCCGACTTGGCTCTGAGGTAACAGTTGTTGAGTTTGCATCAGATATTGTTCCAACCATGGATGCTGAGGTGCGGAAGCAGTTTCAGCGTTCTCTTGAGAAGCAAGGCATGAAATTCCAGCTGAACACGAAGGTTGTTGGAGTCGATACTTCTGGGGATGGGGTGAAGCTAACCCTTGAACCAGCTGCTGGTGGTGATCAAACTATACTTGAAACTGATGTTGTCCTTGTATCTGCGGGTAGGACTCCATTCACTTCTGAACTTGGGTTAGACAAGATAGGAGTTGAAACTGACAAGATCGGACGGATTTTGGTAAATGAAAGATTTGCCACAAATGTCTCTGGTGTTTATGCGATTGGGGATGTAATTCCAGGCCCAATGTTGGCACACAAGGCAGAAGAAGACGGGGTTGCTTGTGTCGAATACATAGCTGGTAAGGTTGGCCATGTGGACTATGACAAAGTCCCAGGTGTTGTCTATACAACCCCCGAGGTTGCATATGTTGGGAAGACGGAGGAGCAGGTGAAGGCACTTGGAATTGAATACCGTGTTGGCAAATTCCCATTTATGGCTAACAGCAGAGCTAAGGCAATTGATAATGCTGAAGGACTGGTGAAGATATTGGCTGAGAAGGAGACAGATAAGATATTGGGAGTGCACATTATGGCATCCAATGCAGGAGAGCTCATTCATGAAGCAGCAATAGCATTACAGTATGATGCGTCTAGTGAGGACATTGCACGTGTGTGCCATGCACATCCAACAATGAGCGAGGCTGTGAAAGAAGCCGCAATGGCCACTTATGACAAGCCCATTCACATATGAAGAGCTAGTTGCTTCTTCATTCTCGTTTCATTTTTGTCCAACAATTTTACATTGACTTGGAGATGATACCACCTCTGTTAAATTTAGATTCAGGTTTTTAAATGCAAATTATCCCCTTGTTTACTTGTTTGCATAATAAGAGGAATAATTGTGTTGTTCTTGTCTTTGTTCAATAATATATATCTCCCCTTCTCTCTGGGACTATGTTGTAATTCTTACAGGGCGAAGACAACTTAATGGGATTGCGGAACGTTGTTACGATATCTTTATAGATGAAATTAGAGATATTTTCATTTACCGAATCTTTATTTTTGAGTGTGAAGAATAATTTTTTTGGTTAGTTAGAATGTTATAAAATAATATGATTTTTGTTATTTTTCAATAGTTCTATTCTCGTAAAGTTTTTATTTTCATTTCAAGGAAGTGGAAAAGTTAAATAGAACGTGAGAATTATTTTAGTTTTACTTTATTTTAATTATTTTTAAAATTGAGAAAGTTTTTCTAAAATTATCAAAACTAAGTCAAACGCAGTTTTTATTAACTCAAAACAAACTTTTTGAAAGAAAATTTAATTCGGTGTATAATTTAAGAGGAAAAACATTCTTTGTAGGATCAGAGCACAGAGTAAGCAGTTAAACACATGATTTATCTCCATGGTGTATTTGTGATAAAAAAAAATCTTCAAGATGAACAGCTGCCACAATTATGCGTTATCTTATCTATTACCTTCCTACACTGTATTATAAAAAATTATGATTGTTTACGTGACGTGGATTGATGTTTTTTATGGATGTTATTTGTAGTTTAGTCGTATCCTTAAGGACAGTAAGGCAGACTACGGTAACACATACCTTGTTTCAAATCCTTTTAGACATGATTAGCTTTTGGCACGATGGTTAAAAGTAATAATAACTAAAGGTATTTTTTCCTTCAATCCCAAATCTCAAATAGACCACATATATTACTTATTAAGCAGATTGCAAAAGATACAAAACTTACAAAATACCTTAGAAAATACCATTATCAAAGACAAAAATAAAATAACTATTAAGTGGCCGAGAATAAAAACATCGTATAAAACTTTAAAGTTATTAGTAATCTGGCCACGATAACTTACGCCTTGAAACTAAGAATCGAGTTGCTCTGCAAAAAAATCGAGTCCTAGTATTTACTTAAAAGAGGAAATGAAACAACCAAATAATGAACAGACACAAAATCTGTTCTTTGAAACCACCTATGGCGAGTTGTAAATGTGTTTTTTGAGGCTCTCAAGGAATGGAATAAACAAATGTCAGTCTAAAATTTAGACCTGTTTCTCTTTAGCCCCGTATTTTTCCTTCCCATGTCATTGAATAGCATTTCAAATGCTCAACAAGCATCACACTCCATTAATGTGATCAAAGGTCTTATACCTCTTGAGAGACCAAGACCTTCCCATGAACAATAGCACTTAGACCATCAACTGAATACATAACCGTAAATAATTCTTGTAGCAACTCCAATCTTCAACTACCTTCAGTCATATGCAATCCTCTTGCATATTATCTGGTCGCTTCCTGGCTTGCAAAGCCAATCGTGCATCTCTCTCTCGCTCAAATTCACGATAATCTGTTCGTTGTAGGAAAGAAACCTTGTCCAAATACTGGTTGGAACTTTTCTTATAGGCATCAAGCTCTACATCCAATCCCTTATTTTCTTCCTTATATTCTCCCCAGTCCTTTTTGGTCTTGTCAAGTACACTGAGCTTCTGTTTCTTCTTGATTTGTTCAAGGACAACATCCACTGCAGACGGTGGAGGAGCTTTGGCTCTTTCCATTGCCTCCTTTGAGTCAGAATCAACAAGCTTTTTAACTTCAATTTCTTGACCAGCAAAATCCCGAACCTCAGTAATCTGATAAACAAAGGAAATCAACAAACACGGAGAATCATGCCCCACATGGGTGCTGGGAATGCTAGATCATCAACCAAGTTGAAATCCAAAGCATTTCAAATATTCAAGTGTTTTTTTTGGCATGGTACATACTCATTGTGCTGGGCTTGATCCATGACATATTGAAATAGCTGGATATAAACTAAATCATGTCCTGTCTATATCAAAGCATTTTATTATATTACTCAGGCTTCTCTACCTATTGAAATAAAAATAAAGAATCCAAAGCATTTCAAATTTAAAGTGAAAAATTTTGTGCACGGTATACACCGTAATTGCGTTGGGCTTAACAGTAGGCACCCCTAGTATATTACACGTTGAAACAGCCTGATATAAGCTAAATCCTGTTCTATCTATGTCAAAGCATTTTTTTTTTTTGTATATAACTCAGACATCTCTACATATGGAAATATAACTAAATAAAATATTCAAGTCTACATATTTTGCGCTTCCATTTGGCTAAAAGCACACAAAATTTTCCCAATTCAGCTAGATTGCCACATGACCAAAAATAGGTACAATAGATAGCACTAAGCTTACCACAAGTTTCCCCCTGTTTGAGGCAGCCATGGCAGCATCATCTTTCACTGCTGCAAGAGCAGCAGCAGCAATCTTCTTGGCTTCTTCACTGGTGCCGCTCTGTGTCATGCCATGTTCATTATTTGAAGCACCTTGCCCAAAGGATTCAGTTGCCTTTGGTGCCAACCCCAAATAAGACATCCAATTCTATGTTCAAATTTATCAGGAAAGAAATTAAACCCTGTAACAGTGAAAAATGTTTTATTTTATTTTTTTACAAGTGGCTTGAAGAAGAGAACAACAGCAATTCCTTACAGAAGATGTCTTTCTTGCAGTTTTTTTGGGGGCGGATTTAGGCTTGCTTGTAAATCTATTGAGGACCTTGTTAGATACTCCCTTATTCATTTGTTCCCACATGGCATCAGCTTGAGCTTTTATTTCTACCAAGAGAAAGAGCATGTGATGTGACCAAGTTTATCCCCAACAAAAACATTAAACTCTCCACCACAGACACAATCATTGTCAAAGATAAACAAAAGTCTCAACATGCATATCGAAGCCAAAACCTCACCAGTATCCTCCTGTTTTGCTTCCAGGCTAGACCCCATGTCAGGTTCTTTGACAGGCTCAGCAGAACTTGCGTTGACAGTATCTGAAACATAAAACCTAAATTTGATTCAAAGAAACTCCATTTTATATCCCAAAAATAGACCTACAGCGATAAAAACCATATATAGGATTCAAGAAAGAAGTGTACTCGACCATCAAGACCCATAAAGAAAAACTGAAACTTGATTTACCTTTACCTTTACCCATGCGTGTAACGAAACAAAACATCAACCACCACAAAATCAAACGTTAAAATAAATGAAGAAATGGGGAAATGCAGAGAACTAGGGTTTTCACAGTAAGCATGAGAAAAGAAATCTAGTAAAGAGAGTGAGTGTGAAAAGAATGAATAAAATGGGTATTTAAAAGTACGCATAAAATCACGAATCGTGTAAGTAAGATGGTGTAGAAGAGATATCGGCATTTTGAGTAGTTTGTTTTGGGGGAAATGGAATTGTGGGCGTTTGGATTGAAAGCTGAAAAGAAGAGGGAAGGGGAAACAGAGAATGAATAGAATTCAAAAGAAAAGAAAAGCCTTACCGGCAGAGCTCATATCTGGCGGTGACGGTGACGGTGGCGGTGGAGAAGGCGCAGAAACACAGACCAACAATTTGGCTTTACCTCTATGCTCTCCCTAAAATACCTTCCATTTTCTTTACCCAAATCACCCTTCTCACTTTCTCTGTGATTCTCTGTTTTTCTTAATTAACTTTTTGGTTAGGGTCAATATTAATTTATTACAATGATATTTAAAAAAAAAATTAATCTCATTTTTTTAAAAAGTATGCAATTTAACCGTTTTTATTAATTTGTCACAAACAACATTAACTTATGATAATTTTACATACGTGGAGTTAAGACACATGGTACGTCCATGTAGATACTTATGTTTAAGATTTTTTATTTTTTTTTTGCGTGCAACGACTATAGTGGTGGAATGGAATGGGTCTGCGGTGGTTGCAGTTTTTGGGTGTTGTCTTCTTTCTACTTCACTTTCACACTTTTCATCTCAAATCATCATCTTCCTCTAGTTAATCCTTTTCTGCATGGCAATTGCTTCCTGCACCCGATCAATTGTGATTGGCACCCGACACATTTTTTAAAATCCAAAAATGCCCTTGTCTTCTTCATTTATGAAAACATTGAATGGTGAGGAAGAAGAAGTTCATGAATGTGTGAAGCTTTGGTTTGAGCTGCAAAAGAGAAGGTTGTGCTTCGTTCATTGTTGCTAAGTTGAGTGTAAGCTTCGTTTGGCAAGTTAAAGGAGGTAATTAATCCATTTTCGTTCGTCTTTGGTTATTTTCTCGAGCTCAGCTGGTCCCGGATATCGGAATCCGGAATTCAAATTTTCTGCCTACGGATATTAATATCCGGAAGTCAAAATTTTGTATACGGATAATAATATCCGGAACTAGGATTTGCCTACGGACGCTGATATCCGTAGTTCATATTTGCCTTACGGATGAAAATATCCGTAGTTCATAATATTGCCTTACGGATGAAAATATCCGGGACTAGTATTTGCCTTACGGATGAAAATATCCGTAGTTCATAATATTGCCTTACGGATATATATATCCGGAAGTTAACTGTTGATATTTTTTTGGTTATGGATTAATTTATCCGGAAGTGAAGTGTTAATTTTTTTCAGCAACCGAATGGATTCAACAGAGTCATACATGGGAGTTTTAGGGGAGATTGATGTGTGGGATGGATTAGATGATGTTGATCTGGAGCAGTCAACAAGTTATAACGCATTAGATAATGAACACAGGGCACATGAATGTAGTGAGGCATTTTCTACAAATGAGGTATGGTCAATGTTGGGTTGTGAATGTTTTTTATATGAATTATTTTTAAATTTGGCATGATGATCAAGATGTTCTTTTAAATTTTTAAGAATGTTATTGTAGGTATTTCGTGATCGAGATGAGCTGTTAGATTGGGCGAGAAGTGTTGGCTATAGTTATGGGTTTGTCATTGTTATATTAAGGTCAGATACATGGACGGGCCAACGAGGAAGGATGACCTATGTATTGTTAGGTTGTGAGAGAGGAGGTAAATACAGACGGTATAAAAAAGAAGTAGATGTCATTCAAACTGGAAGTAGGAAGTGTGAGTGTCCTTTCAGATTGCGAGGCAAACCAGTCAAAGGTGGTCAAGGGTGGAAGGTTGAATTAATTTGTGGTTCTCACAATCATGACTTGGCAGAGACAATGGTGGGTCATCCCTATGCTGGAAGGTTAAGTATAGAGGAAAAGGTTATGGTTGAGGATATGAGTAAAACTGCGGTGAAGCCAAGAAATATTTTACTAACCATGAAAGAGAGAAATGAGAAGAATGTGACAACGATTAAGCAGGTTTATAATGCAATCACTGTTCACCGAAGATCACAACGAGGTCACAGAACAGAAATGCAACAACTGATGTTGTTACTAGAGCGAGACAGGTACGTGCATTGGTGTAGGTGCGATGAGGTCTCTAATATTGTGCAAGATATATTTTGGACACACCCAGATTCAGTAAAATTGGTGAACTCATTTAACATTGTCATATTAATGGATAGTACGTACAAGACGAACAAGTATAGGATGCCGTTACTTGAGGTTGTTGGGATTACGTCTACAGGTTTGACTTTCTCCGTTGCATTTTGTTTACTAGCAGCAGAAAAGGAAAATAATTTTTTTTGGGCCCTTGACAGACTTAAAGGGTTGTTTTTAAGAGTTGATTCATGCCCTAGGGTGGTGGTATGTGATAGAGATGTTGCCTTAATGAATGCAATTAGAATGGTGTTTCCTGAAGCTTATAATTTGCTATGTCGGTTTCACATTGATAAAAATGTGAAAGCAAAATGTAAAATGCTGGTGCATCCAAGAGAGGCATGGGATCAAGTAATGGAAGTGTGGGGATCTGTTGTGGATTGTGATATTGTTGAGGCCTTTGAAGATCGTGTCAATGCTCTTCGAGTTGTCTGTTCTCCATGGCCTATATTTGTTGATTATGTGATGGATACATGGTTACGTCCACATAAAGAAAAATTTGTCAAGGCATGGATAGATAAGGTGATGCACTTAGGAAACACAACAAGTAACAGAGTTGAGTCGGCACACTGGAGCCTAAAGAGAGTTCTTCAGAATTCGATGGGGGATTTATGTTTCTGCTGGGATTCCATCAATAAGATGATTATTTTACAACATAATGCAATCAAAGATTCATTCCAAAAGAGTTTGCATGTGGTTGGACATCGGTTCAAGGTTACAGCTTACAAAAAATTGTTAGGTTTTGTGTCTAAATATGCTTTGAACCTTATTTCAGAAGAACTTGATAGGGTTAAATCAGTGGGGTTTGATAAAAGTAGGTGTGGATGTAGTCTTACATGTACTCATGGTCTTCCTTGTGCGTGTCAATTGGCTTCATTTGGTGTTGGTAGCATACCACTTAAATCAGTACATGTGATGTGGACTCGTTTAAGTTTTGAAGACATTGCTACTGAACAATCTTCATCTGAGTTGTCAATTGATAAAGAGTTTGAGGTCATCGCGAAGCGGTTTAAAGAGTTGGATGTTGCAGGTAAGGTTAACATCAAGAGTAAATTGCAGGATATTGCCTTTCCAGAGAAAACATCTATTTACGCACCAGATCATAAGGTGAAAACAAAAGGTGCTGTAAAGATGTCTCGTCCTACCAAATTCATGAGATCAACTAAGCGAATCCCTTCTTATTTTGAACATGTGGATTTCTTACACTCACAACATGATAGTTGTGCAAGCAAAAAATCTAATGAAGAAAGCTTACCAGAAATTGTACCAGCAAAATGTATTCCTTTCCTTGATCAGTTCCCTGTAGGGTATCATCCATATATTGTTGATGTTGTTGACGTTAGGGCTGATGGCCATTGTGGCTACCGTGCTGTTGCTGCCCAATTGGGAATGGGAGAGGAGTCATGGGCTGTTGTTCGAATGAATTTGTTAAAAGAACTAAGTGAATGGAGACAAGAATATGTTCAACTCTTTGGTGGTGATGATAGATATGAATACTTGAAGAACTCACTTCTAGTGGAACACATGTCTATGGTACCAACCACTAAAACCATTTCATTTTTACATTGCATTTCTTTATTTAACTTTGTTTGTCAATTGTACTTGCAGGCAGGAACAGATAAGTGGATGACAATTCCAGACATGGGATATGTTATTGCAAATCGGTATAATGTCATTCTTGTTTCTTTGTCCATGTTACAATCATTGAGTATTTTTCCTTTAAGAACCCAAGCACCAAGTAACTTCCGTCAACACCGAATCATTGCAATTGGACATGTCCACGGAAATCATTTTGTCCAGGTATAAACTAAACCAATCAAGATTGATGTGCTAAATCAAGATTTGTGTACCTTATATTTATTACCTTTATAGGTCAAGCTCAAAGATGGTTGTCCAATTCCACCTACGGATATATTGTGGGCATCACATCGTTATCCGGCGGCCCAAACTTGGTCAACATACTACACTAGCCGGATACAAGTTTATACCCAACTAATGTCCATTAGACGATATTTGTAATTATAACATTTGTAATAGCATAATTTAGATTTATGGATGTTTAGTACATTTGCAGTTGTCCTACAATATTCACTGAAGTCACTGTTATGCCTACGGATAAAAAAATCCGGAAGTCACTGTTATGCCTACGGATAAAAAAATCCGGAAGTCACTGTTATGCCTACGGATAAAAAAATCCGGAAGTCACAGTTATGCCTACGGATAAAAAAATCCGGAAGTCACAATTATGCCTACGGATAAAAATATCCGTAAGTCACTATTATGCCTACGGATAAAAATATCCGTAAGTCATACTTTTGCCTACGGATAAATATATGCGTAAGCCAATGATTTCTGTACTAATGATCATATTGAAACATATAAGGATCATATTGAAACATATAAAATAAAAGTAACGTGAAGCAAGAACCGATAAGGATCATATTGAAACATATAATTAAGGTTCAGATACATTGTCATGGATCATATTGAAACATATAATTAAGGTTCAGATACATTGTCATGGATCAAAATATTACATAAAAAGAAATCGTAATACATCTGACATATTGAGAAATCCTAATCAATCATTCCTACGTGCATGTCTCCTGACATAAACAGCTCTTTCATCAGTCGCTCCTCGTGCTAACGTAATGGCTGCTTGTATGCCTTCCCAAACAGGGCTGCCCTCCACGACATCGCCATGATCAAGTAATGGCTGCAATGTCTCTGTAATTCTACGACAAATACCCTACAAGCATGAATGACATACTATTAGAAAAAAACAATAGAAATTAATATCTTAACAAGGTTAGAAGCATACCAGAGCAGAATGTGACTCCTCATGATGACTTGGCACTGCTTCGTGATGACGTGCATCTGAGGGTACCGGTACAGGACGGTCATCCTCATCTGTATTAATCACATATGGATGTGATACAGATCTAAACCAACCCATGTACTCTTGAACGCAAGCGTCAGGATGACGTGCTATGGCATAGTCATGTATGACATAATCATTGAAATGTAACCATCGACGGTCCATTTCATTTGTATCCGGATGACCATGTCCAATTACAGATGGGTTGCGAGGGATGATCTGTGTATAGCCATACTGACGCAGAACACGTTCTGGCATGTGCAGCTGTGTCCAATTTCCAAGCCTCAAATAACCACAGAATAAGGAAATCCACTCGAATGGACGTTCTTCCCTGTGCTCGTTGTATGGACAAAACCGAATGGAAGCTGGTGTCAATGTATCCAACTGTGATCGTACAACAACAATTGAAGTACCTTTTCCAGCATCATACAGCCTGCACCGAGGTTGATCTTCAGAATACAATGCTTGCATACGTCTCATCCCTATAGACGGGAAATGCTCATAAATCCACCCCTGCAACAATGTTGCATAACCAGCTAGTTGCTTTGTATTTGCATAACTACAATCTCCTAGCTGTTCATACATGTGAGTTAGGGCAGCTGCTGCCCAAGAATATCCCCCGGTAAGCCTCAAATCAACAAAAAATCCAAGATAAAACACACTTACTGATGTAGCACTCTTGTCCGCAAAAATAGTGCAACCGACAAGGTGAAGTAAGTATGCTCTGGCAGCCACAGTCCACTGCCTCCTTGAGCATGCATCTTGATACACTTCTCTTAACCAGCTAAGGCGCACATGAGCTCCCCGACAGTGTCTTGTTTCTTCAGATGCAAGTGCATGGTCAACACGGAGGGCTTCTACCAATAAATCAGTCGCCGAATCAGAATCTAAGGTTTCCTGTGTGTAAAACTGACCGACAATGGGTAAATGTAACAAATTTGACACATCATCAAGAGTGATGGTCATCTCCCCAACCGGTAAATGAAAACTGTTTGTCTCTGCATGCCACCTCTCTACAAAAGCACACAACAGTCCTCGGTCTAGACTCTCATAACTAGCATGAAGCAGACCACCTAAGCCAGACAATTCTACAGCAGCTTCTATGCGCTCATGAGGTGCTCCTAACTTATTTATCTTCCTCCCATGTGAAACGACCTTCAGCTCACCACGATCCTACAATAATCAACATATATCATCAATAATCAGGAATACATAACAAATACAAAAATTTATTTTTCATTACTTACCAAACCATCCCACAACTGTTTGGCTACGTGATGTTCATAATTAACAAGTAAGGACTTATCCAATGGCCCTCCTGGATAGCCTTCATCATCAACTTCAACTTCTTCTTGTTCAATATAATCTTCAAACTCTTGATTTGGAATTGAAGTACTAGACCCACCCCGTTTTCTTCTAATCGATGCAGTTGGACGCACACGATCCAAATTAGAACTTCCTCCACCTCTAGTCCGCACCATCTTACATTTCATAAAAGTAACATTCAATCCAACATATATAACAAAATTATAACACATATAGTTTAAAACACTTGTGAAAAATTTCACACTAATACGGATATTAATATCCGCAGACCAATAACAACAATCCGGATAAAAATATCCGCAAGTCAAACGTAGCTTATGGATAAAAATATCCGGAACCCACTTTTGAATTACGAACAAAAAAATCCGGAACCAATTCTTGCACTATGGATAAAAATATCCGTAAGCCATTAATGAAGTCCGGATGAAAAAATCCGGATGCCAATATTCTTCTGCGGATAAATTTATCCGGAACCAAATGGTGGTCTACGGATAAAATTATCCAGAAGCAAAGGGTGATCTACGGATAAAATTATCCGGAATGTACTACTCTACGAAGAAAAATCCATGAACGGTACCTCAACTTCTTTGACGATGAAGCACTCACGACGAAGCAAACCAACTCTGCTCACGGTGGCTCACGGTGGCTCACGGTGTCTCCCTGCAACTTCACGGTGGCTGCTGCTGCTTCACGGTGGTTGCTGCTTCACGGTGGCTGCTGCTTCACGGTGAAGAAGAAGAAGAAGAAGAAGAAGAACCCTATTGTTGGGTGCAGGCATTGGGTGCAGATCATAATTTAAGTGTTTTTAATTTCATTAAGGGTAATATGGTCTTTTCACAAATCTGATTGGGTGCCAGTCACAAAGCATTGGGTGCAGGGAGAATGAGCCTTTCTGCATTGTGAAAAGAAGTAAGTTTTGTTGAGTTTTTTTAAGAATGGTTGTGTTTTCAAATTGCCCCTGTCAAACCCTTTAATTTGTTGGATTTAATTATCTTTGGGCTTAAACTCTACTAATATCTAATAATTAAAATTGAACTAACACGTGAGGTATAATCGAGAGAATATATCGAGAAGTTATACCGAGAAATATATATATATATATATATATATATATATAAGATAAAATAAACATATATATAATCATTGTAGCATGATCCAAATCAAGAGTTCAAATTAATGGGTGTGTATAAAATAATAAAGAGGTGCAGAAAGAAAAGCCTAAACAAGGTATAAGTCTAATAAGAAAATCCTATAAATAGATGATCAACTCTATAGGTAAGGTAGAGTGAATTTTATCTGATGAATGTAAAACTACTTTCGACTTTGGCATTGAAGCGTCTTGCCGGTACACACACTCATCTGTGAGAAGAGAAGTCAAAAGCCCAAACCTGAAGAGAAGCCGAAAGCCCAACCATAGACAAATATGATGGAAATACAGATCCTGATGAACATATTCCAATTTATACAACTCCGGTTAGTTTATACACATGGAATGATGCTATAATGTCCCGAGTGTTTCCAACCACATTGAAAGGAGCAGCTCTGAGTTGGTTTACACGTTTATCACCTTTATGCATTGATTCTTTTGACACATTGGTGGAGAAGTTTATGGCTCAGTTTACGACTAGTCGGGCTCATCATTTAACATCGATTGCGTTGGTAAACATAAGGCAGGAGAAGGGAGAATTGTTGAGGATGTTCATGGAACGATTTGGAAAGGTGGCTTTGGGTATTTGAAATCTTAGCCCATAAGTCACAATGCATCACATGATAACAACACTAAAACCAGGACCATTTTCCAACAGTCTCGGTAAGAAGCCGGCAACTAACCTTGATGAATTAAGGCAACGAGCATCGAAGTTTATGCAGATGGAAGAGCTAAAAGAATTTCGTAATCAAACAAGAGCAGATGGAGGTGAAAAAAGGATAGTTGAGAGAGAAAACAGACCATTGAATACCTAGAAAGGGTAGTCACGGTCTTATTACACATGGGTGTTAATATATTTACCTAATTAATCTAAATAAGAAAACTAATTAATTTAATAAAAATATTATTCTAAATTTATATTTAAAATTTTATTTTTTATTAATTTAAAAAAAAAACATTTATTATGCGAGCTAACCAACCGATTCGCGAACTAATTCTTATACACAAAATACTGATAAAATCAAATCGTATTTTCTTTATGCGAACGAGTCAATCCAATTTTACGCCCAGACTAATTTCTATTCTCATCCTGATTATACAAATAGCAAAAAAAACAGTAGCATTCATTTACTATTTATCTTTCAAGTTTAAAACAACTCTTTCTTTGCCTTTAAGTATCAACTGGATCACCTCAACTAATTCTCCAATAACATTTGTATCATATAAGAACTTCACTAGTTAATAAAAATAATTCAAAAATATTATACAAAAAGGTTATTATTATTGCCTATTAGTAAATCAAAATCAACCTTTAATTGTTTATATCTTCAAACTTTGTGAAATGATACACATTTTTTTTTAATATATGGGATATCTGATGGGAAAAACGCATGCGGAAGCAACACACACAATCACGAATCAACTGTAGAAAAATAAACGACACAAGATTTAACGTGGTTCGGTCGCCAACTGCAACTTACATCCACACGGGCAACTATTAGGTTTTCATTATGTCATGTTGCACACCAATTACAAGTACAATGATCTCTTTAAATAGAGATTATAAAAGGGACATAATGATTAAGCCCACCCATTGAACATGGTGCCTAGTCAGTCCAACCCAATTGGTCCAGGCTTCACACCCAACAATCTCCCACTTGAGGCCACGGAACAATGTTCACTTGCGCTTCAACCGTGTACATGGTGTCTTGTCAGCCCAACCTAATTGGTCTTGACTTCATACCCAACAATCTCCCACTTGAAGTCATGGAACAATGTTCACCTGCGCTTCAACTGTGTACATGTACTTCTGTAATCTGTAGACGGAACTCAATGTTCCACCTCTAGTTGCCACCAACCTTCTTAATCATTTTGAAGACTTCGTTAAAACTCCCCCTGAGTTTTAATACGTCAGTCACTGACCCGTTCTCCGTTCCTACCGACTCCCACTTATAGGAAGTGCCGGATCCTGGAATAACCTGAGAACAAACACTCTCCATATTCAACAAGAAATTTTCTAGAGAAGTTTCAACCGCTGGAATACTGGTTCTCCTAACCCACTATCGTCTAAGAACCTTAGCTGAAGCACGACCCGTGCTCCCACTGCCACAAGTACCTCTGACTGGTCTACCTGAACCTTTCCATGCTCGTTCATCCTGAATCTGACCTATGGCTCTAGGTTTCTCTCTTGTAAAGACAACCCTCTTCTACCCACGAGATTTTGTGAACCGAACTTTGTTTATCTTCTGAACTGGGATGGTCACTCCCTCAGACGCGGTAATCCGACCATATACAACGAACCTCTCTTTCTTTCGCAAGCCATGACAAGATTTCCCTTGACGACCTTCCACTGCTAATTTTCGAACTTCACTTCATGTCCCTGTTCGTCTAACTGCCTAACAGAAATCAAACTTTTTCTCTAGCTTGGAACAACTTTGACATCCTTCAAAGTCCAGAAACCAACTGGTGTCTTCAACACTATGTCACCCATGCCCGTAACATCAAGAGTTCTGTTGTCTGCTAATCTTACCTTTCCAAAGTCTCCAATAACTAGATTCTGCAATGCTTCAGAATACATGACCCAGGAATCCACACTGCTATCCACGCAATAGACTAAAAGGTCCTCGTCCGCGGAGTCTTCTGCAATGTTGACTTGTTTATCATTTGGACATTGATTCCTGAAATGCCCCACCTCCTTGCAGTTCCAACATGTTACACTTGAATAATCCCAAGTCTTTGACTGACTCCTTCTTTTGTTCTTGCTCCCACTATCTCTGATATTTTTCTTACCTCTGATGACATATAGCGATTCACTAGATAATTCCCCAGAACTCCTTCTTCTGACATCCTCGCCAAGAATGAGATCACGAATATTCTCAAAAGTGAATCCATCGGATCCCTCTGAACTGGTAACTGTTGTAACCGTTCCGGACCAACTGTCAGGCAAAGACAATAACAGTAGTAAAGTTTGAACTTCATCATCGAACTTAATGCCCACTGACGTAAGTCTGGCTAAGATCATATTGATGTGCTCAGTAACTGAACTCGCATATCCTCAATTTTCATTTTCCACCAATTGAAATTTGTACCATCGAATTTTCAATTCGGAACCTCCCTTCTTCTGCCATCTCAAATGACTAGACGAGATACTCGGTACAACTAATTTCAGATATTGGCAATTTTTTTTTTTAAATCAAGAACACAAAAATTGCACCACCCAAAATCACTCACCAACAGACCTGGTCGCAGTCCCCACTGCACTGACGCTCTGCACCACCACCGTCGCTGGTCACCACTGTTGTGAAGCAGATATGGGAGCCTCCTCCTTGCACCGTTGTGAAACCCTAAGCCTTGGAATGCTGCTTCAGCCCCTGCGAAACCCTAGCTTTGGGACGCTGTCGTCGCCTCTATGAAACCCTAGCTTTGGGATGTTGTTGCCATCTCTGCAAAACCCTAACTTTGGGACGCTACTGCAGTCGCAATTTTCATGTCTCATCGATTAATTTATGCTAATCGAATCTCTAGTGTGTAAACGAACCAAAGCTCTTGATACCACTTGATGGGAAAAACGCACGCGGAAGCAACACACAATCACGAATCAACTGCAGAAAAATAAACGACACAAGATTTAACGTGGTTCGGTCGCCAACTGCAACCTACATCAACACAGACAACTATTAGGTTTTCATTATGTCCTGTTGCACACCAATTACAAGTACAATGATCTCTTTAAATAGAGATTATAAAAGGAACATAATGATTAAGCCCACCCACTAAACATGGTGCCTAATCAGCCCAACCCAATTGGTCCTGACTTCATATCTAACAATATCTTCAACCTCTACCTTTATTCCTCTGATAAAAGCCAACTTGTAATAGTGTCTACTCTTTAACTTCAAAATTTTGGAGAAAATAAGAAACATCATCCTTTAACTGTTTCTTCCTTCTTCTTTTTTCCGTCTCCAAACGTGTCATTTGAGCATATATTTTGTTTTCCCAAACCATTTTAGAAACACAATACATTATTTGTCAAATATATATATGAAAAAAAATGAGGTAGTATCGATTGAAATCTGAATAACTTATCATTTATAATGATTATATTGAGAAAACTTTGAATATATTGATTCATATCTATTTGAACGCATGACGTAAAAAGATATTGATGTATATGTCATAGAAAATATATATGGAACCAATTTGTTAATTAATCATATTAAGCTAGTGGTGTCATTATATTTCAACTTTTGAAAAATAAAAAGACTAATCTAAGATGGGTTTTGTTGTTTTCCTAGTTCATCATACTCATTCATCTGGAATTCCAAATAAGATAAATTTATACTATTTTTCAAATAAAATGTTTTACTTTGCATTTTATACCATAAACATCAATATCACAATGTAGACATGCCAAAGTTCAAATTATTGAATGGATATATATATATATATATATAATATGCATGTATATGAAATTCTATTCTCTTGAAACATATAATAAAAAGTATATTTTCATATAATAAACATTAAGGAAATATAAGATTTCATTTTTTAAGAGAGGTAAGGTTTATAGATAAGGGTATGATGAGTCAAGTCACAAACAAATTGTGACTATTGAAGTGTTATTCTCTTAAATAAGAAAGAAAGAATAATATTTCTTATCTTTTAAAGGAGGGTATATTCATCCTTGACAAATTTAGTAATATACATAGATTGTTGTAGGTCATCAATTATCCAATGATGCCTCATGGATCAAGTCACAATTTAATTTTGATGCTTAAACGCTCTTAAGTAGAAAAAAACTACACCTTAATTATTAATTATAACTTTTGTCTCAATGAGAAATATGTAAAATTAAATAACATCATACTTCATGAAAATGGCAAAAGTATTATACAATACTTTTATTTCTCCAAAAAAATGAGCTTATATAATGTAAGGTATTTGTTCTCGTCGACGGACCTGGATCGGGTCTAAGTGGTGAACTTTAAGCTAACTTTTCTTTTCTACTATTGTCGCTTTGAGATGTTTGAAATTCAAAGTGAGGAGAGTTCCACCTGTTGACAAGACTTCGATGATCAAGTCCGTGAGAGCATAAAATGTATGAGTGTAGTGTATATTGTATGGAATAATGTTTACCCTTTGCTCAGGGTCTTAGGGCCCTTTTATAACACTCGTCAGTCCTGTTTCAAGAGTTGGTAACTACATAATTAATTGGTTAATATGCTCCCCTGTATTTGGGGTTCTAGATTTTGCAGAGTAACATCTGACTGAGTCTTACCTTTTTGTTGAAACGACTAATTGAATAAGTTATAATGTTAATGTTATTTTTGTTTATTGTTTCTGAAGCATGTTAATTATTTACCAAAGGCCGACCTTCTTCTGGAGCCATTTGACTTATTCGTGTTTTGGGTCGACTTTAAATTATTGGGCTCGAAAGGAGTGTACTAATACCTATTGCTCATATTATTGGGGCAAGGATATGAGTGCTCGAATTGTGGGTCGAGCATATCAAATGGTACACAACCCCCTAGCCTCAAGCCGAGTAGAGCGAGACGAAGATGTTTGTTAGTGTTTTAGGATGACAAGACGTTGGTACGGAAGGTTGGTGGTGCACGGGTTTCAAAGCACCCTTTGATGAGACGATTATATTAAAGAAAACACGATGTGTACACGTGACACTATCAGGAGTATTCTGACGCTTCCACTTCTTATTTTGAAAATAAGTGAACATTTATTCTCCTTTGTACTTTCTTTTGTGCCTTAATCAACATCAGAAATGAGAAAAAAAACACCTCCTCGATAGTGCCCCTTCGTTTCCTTTGCTAATTGATTATCAGGTATGTGAAACTCATTTCGTCTTTTTTACTTGAGTCATTCTTACTTTGACTTATACTCTCTTTGGGATCTGTTGTTTCTGGATTGTTGGGTTTGCTATATTACCTTCGTCATCCTCTTTGCTGAGTTGTTCTTCTGTATTTTTGTTGTTTGTATGTGTTAAATTTTTAGAGAAGAATTATGTTTTCGCCTACCCTTGGGCTAAAAAAGAACTCCGTAGAAAAACCTGTGCATTTACTACCCATTTAAAAATAAGGGAGTTGAGGGAGTCTGGCTGTTTGAGCAAAACGCACTAGTATCTAATTTAGGTAGTTGCATGTGGGGAGAGTGAACCCATATGATGTGATGAATCCTCTGATCCTAAAGGCCCCTTTTGCCTTTTCTATACAACAATTTTCACCAAGATTAAACTATGTCTTCCTCTTTCCATTTTCGAGAAGGAGTTGTTGACCGAACTCAACGTTGCTTCTACCTAGCTGCATCCGAACAATTGGGCATTTATCTAAACATTTGTTATTTTGTGTTCTCAGTTTGGTATACCCCCAACCATAGATGTATTCTTTTATTTTTTTTGAATTTAAAAATTCTAGTATACAGTTGTGGGCATCATTGAATAACGTGTTAGGGAGAAGCTTGTTTTCCTCTTTTCAATCTTTATATAAAAACTTCAAAACATGTTTCATAAAAGTCCGCCCTTCTGTTGGCGATCTGACCTTGTTGGATGACTTTCCTGTTTATTGGTCGCCAAAACCTCATTTCCAATGTCCTCATCGCCTTGAAGACTTGGACCCAAGGGAGTGAGGATGTGCAAATTTTTTATAAATGTACATATCTATTACTTTATAACTTTATTAGTATATTTATTTAATGAATTAAATAATTTATTAAATGATATTTCAGCATAAAATCTATGTCTACTAAATTGAAATGTTGAAAATAATTTGGGTAGCCAGCTAAATTTACATAAGTATTATTATAAGCTTATTATTTTATATCCATGTTGGTATAATTAATTTGTAGCTATATATTTAGGTTGACTATGAAAAATGTATTGAAGTATTTAAAATTATTTAGGAATAAAATTGATAAGTTTTATGTTTAATTATTCTCTTGGTTGGTAAGTTGTAAACATTTGCATAAGCAATGTGATGTAATAAAGTAAAATTGGTGTAATATTAATTAAGGAAAAGATGATGAAAAAGAATTAAGAAAGAGTTAGATCTGAAACGTTATCCTGTTTGTCAAAGTGAGAGGAATGGTTTGAGTGATGATAAGAATGAGACATTATCTGTGGCAATGGCACCACACAGATGGCTTCTCTTGCTCTTCAGTTCACCGCTCTCAAGTGCTCTCCACTCTCTTCTTCTCCCCTCTCCCAACCATCCCTTTTCACCCAACATCGCCACAACCACAGGCGCTCTTCAACTCCCATTGTTAACTCAGTAGCACTATCCAACGCACAGAACAAAGAGAGAACCAAGCTCAAGAAGCTCTTCGAAGAAGCCTACGAGAGATGCCGCACTGCTCCCATGGAAGGTGTCTCCTTCACCCTTGAAGACTTCACTGCCGCTCTCGAGAAGTATGACTTTGATTCTGAAGTTGGATCCAAGGTCACTGCTGCACTCCTTCTTCTTCTTTTCCATTCAATTTTCAATTGGGTCATCGTCAAACTAAGAAAGATCATCTTTTTAATAAACATTGGGTTACGTGTTTCACTCAGGTTAAAGGTACTGTGTTCTACACGGATAACAATGGAGCAGTTGTTGACATCACTGCAAAGTCCTCGGCGTATTTGCCACTACAGGAAGCGAGCATCCGCAGGATTAAGCACGTGCAAGAAGCGGGCATTGTGGCTGGGTTGAGAGAGGAGTTTTTGATCATTGGTGAGAATCAAGCGGATGATAGCTTGATCTTGAGTTTAAGGTCGATTCAGTATGATCTTGCATGGGAACGTTGTAGGCAACTTCAGGCAGAAGATGCTTCTGTGAAGGGTAAGGTGGGTTTGTCTTACTACCAAACTACGCTGACTTCAGTTACTCCTATCCTAACTCAAGCAATAGGGTTATTTTGATAAGATTATTGTATTAACAGATTGTGGGGGTGAACAAAGGTGGAGTGGTGGCTGAATTGGAAGGGCTTAGAGGGTTTGTTCCATTGTCACAATTGTCAACGGTTAGCTCTTGACTTTAGCTGTATTCACATTTATGGACTCACTCCAGGTTTAAGCTTGCTGTATGCCATGTGACAGTTCAAAATATCTTATCAGTGAATAAGTGCAGAACATTTGATAACATTCCATATAGACAGTTAAAATATAACTTCCTGTATTCTCATTGAAGTCCAAATTGAGTCATGCGTTTTTCTTCGAAACTTTTTTGCTTCTTTCTACAAGTTAAAACCTATATCATTTTGTGTGTTGTATCCATGAATAAGTGCACATTGTTAGTGTAAAACATTTACTAACACTCCATGTAAACAGTTAAAAGAAAACTTCTTATATTCTCATTGAAGTTGAAATTGGGTCATGCATTTTTCTTCAGAACTTGTTTGCTTCTACAAGTTATAAATTAGATCAGTTTTGCATTTCTTTCTTTCATTTAGCTTCCGTGACAATGGGTTTAAATTTTTTATACCTTTATCAAACAGCTCAAATTCTTCTCATTTATTATCTTATCAGAACTCAAATGTAGAAGAGCTTCTTGAAAGGGAGCTTCCCCTTAAGTTTGTGGAGGTGGATGAGGAACAATCTAGACTTGTTCTCAGTAATCGCAAGGCCATTGCTGGCAACCAGGCACAGCTAGGAATTGGTTCAGTGGTTACTGGTTCTGTTCAAAGTCTGAAGCCATATGGTGCCTTCATTGACATTGGTGGAATTAATGGCCTCCTTCACGTTAGTCAGATCAGTCATGACCGTGTAACCGATATCTCAACTGTTCTTCAACCTGGTGACATATTAAAGGTAAAAACTATAGTGAGTAATGGAGATTTTTGGCAAGATTGGACATTAAACTTTTACAATTTGTTTAGGTGATGATCTTAAGTCATGACCGTGAGAGAGGTCGAGTAAGTCTTTCCACTAAGAAGTTAGAGCCCACACCTGGAGACATGATCCGCAATCCAAAGCTTGTTTTTGAGAAGGTATGTTATGAACAAGCTTCTTGAACCTTTTACTCATTACATACGTAAATTATAACGTGTGATTTCAAATGCTTCAATTAAAAACTCCATTTATTTCCACTTTTAGCTATCTAATGCCATAGTTTGACATCATATAGGAAGCTTAAAATAGAGGTTTCGTTGTTTATTTTAGTTGTTGGAGATCATTTATACACACACATACAAGTAGATAACCCTTACTCTCTATGTTAGATTTTGAGATTGAGTTAAGCCTAAATGCAAATTCTAAAATAGTATCAAAATTTATCTTAGTAATTTTTTAGACCTATTTGACCATCTGTTATCTGTTGAAATTGAGAGAGACTCTAATGTGAAAATATTCTGTAAAATGAACCAGTAGACTCAGCAGCTTATAGCTGTTTTGTCAGAGCAAGAGCAGTAAAAAATCTAACTACCTGTAACTGAGGTTGCAGATACAGATACAGAATTAATTGGGATAGGTTCGTCTTAGCTATTGGAGTAAAACTGTACTCTAAACTATTCGGCCATTATTGGATCATGCAAATTTTACACTTAAAATAGCTTTCATCCATTCAATTCTCAACCTAAGTGGGAGTTGGAGAATTCTAATTGTTAAAAGGAAGACAATTTTCACCCAATTCTAGAATTAAGTTAAGTGCATACACCAATTTCTAAGCTTTTTCTTCGATTTGTGTTACATGCTTTAAATCTATTTAAATCCATTTTCATTAGCTTTGGCATTTTTGAAGGGGAAGTCACTCACACAATTCTGAACTTCTTTTGTTATATAGGCCGAGGACATGGCTCAAACGTTCAGACAGAGAATAGCCCAAGCAGAAGCTATGGCTCGTGCTGACATGCTTAGGTTCCAGCCTGAGGTATCTATGGGTTTATTATTTCTTCTAAATTCTGAATCTGAATAAAAAGGGAGAAACAGCGAATGATTAAAGTGGGACTAATATTGAAAAACATAGCAAAGTCAGGTTCTTTCTGCAGCTGAAAATTATTGCAGTTTCTGAAATGACTAGAATAAAATTATTTAAAAATGGATCTTACTAGACAAGGAAAGGAATGTCATAGTGCATTTGCATAAAAAAGGAATTTGCTACTTCAGACATGTTTCTCATGCACTTTTACCTGACGTGAGATGCGAACATATATCTGATTCCTGCCACTAGAAATTTATCTTGGGATTTGGTATCTTCCTATAGCATCCATACATACTAGAGATAATGATAGATGCGCATTTCATGGACCTCTCTATGTCACTCATTATTCCATTTTGTTTCGCAGAGTGGATTGACTCTCACCGGTGATGGGATCCTGGGACAATTTACTTCAGACTTGCCCGAAGAGGGACTAGATCTGAGTGAGGTGCCACCAGCTGAAGAATCATGATTGAGAATTTCGAGGTTTTTTTTGTTACATTTTGTAATGTTGCTTGTAGCAATCAAATATTGTTGCCGAACGATGTATTGATGCAAATGTATTACCGAGTCAAATAAATAGAACTATTAATATTATCAATACAATCTGAAGTGATTCTTCGCTAGAATACATTCATCGTTCAAGCAACTCAGAGGAGTATATATATTTATATTCATTGTTACGCATCTACATAAATAGCAAACCACACTAACGCTCACGTCGTCATAATAGGTTATTATAATTCCTGCACTGCAGTTGAGACAACAATGATCATATTCCAGTTCTCCATTTGTTTTCTTCTATCTTTTTCTACAACGTTGAATACTTTAGATTTCTTTATTCTTGAAGAAATCCCATATGCAGAGTTGCATTATGATTATCAAGGGCCAGTGGGTCAATTCTACATAAAGTCGGATGGGTGAACACGACTCGTTTAGTTGTTTTTTCAATTTTAACTACCAATATTCAAACCAGTTCAATGATATAACGTCTAAGTTTTAATCAGGCAGGTAATCGGGATTTATAATTAAAATAACAAAAAAAAATGGAAAAGTTGAAAAGTTGAAAAAGAAACAAAAATATAATTGAAAAAAAAATGATATCTTGCCACAAAAGTCTAAACTAAATGAATGAAATCCTCTAAAACAATAATGATATCTTACATTAAGTTTTTTAGCAGTTTAGTGATGATCGAGTGTGGAATTGTTAAACTTAATATTCACCTCAATCAATATACAAATTTCAATATTATTAAACTCAAATCCACACCTATTTTTTTGTCTTAAAAAAAGATTAAACAGTAGGTTAATATGATAAATCTGTGCTTTCACTTCCCTTTGAAAACCCAATTTCCAGACTCATCACCCTTAAATGCAAAAGTACAAAATGTCCTGGTGGAGTTTTGCTTTTATGATCATAGAAAGTAATCAGGAAAACACCTGCCAAAGTGTGAATTTCAAAAAATAATTCACATTTTAGGTATGTACATTTAGATAAAGGGCATAAATTGGCAATCAATATATATACATATACACACACATACATACAGTAGTAGCACACATGATATTTTTATTCAACTCTATCCATCCGATTATTTGCCATTTCCTGTTCAACTAATCGTCATCGGAGTCAATCTCTACCAAGCTTCACACCTTCCGGATATCGTAAATTCCACTTCATACTTTTAACTTAAATCAAAGCCAGCATCGGAATTTATGGCATACAGTAGTTTGGTTTCCAATTGCTCCTTACTGCAACAATTTTGTCAGGGGAAATGATTTAGAAGAACCACCAGAAACTACTTCAACAAAAAATAATATGAAGCACAACGAGACGATAAGTCATGCAGAAACTCTCCCGAATCATAAATAATATTTTAAAAGCATATTTTTCTAAAAATTCCGTTATATTGTTTATATCTCAATACATACTTTTCCAAAAAATAAAAAGAACATGAGGATGTTACAAATGCTCCCCTCATTCCTATCAAAATTCCAATCTACCAAAAATCGAAAATATTAATTCTAGTTAAGAAGGAATCTACAAAGGATCTATTTTTGACATGAAATGTATATCTCCATACCCTATATCTTGGAATTATTTTTTTGAAATAATTAAATATAAAACTCACTGCCTAGCGCCAATAATGACACATTTAAAAAATCTCGACCTATGCCCTGTGATGATCTTAACCCTGTTCTTTCTCAGAATAAATTGTTTCAAATTCAAACATAATTCCAGCCAAATGCTCGCTATTTCATATACTTTTCACAGACTAAAACAGAATCTCTTAATTTTCGTTCAGCATTATAGTTGAAAGGAATAGAAAGAAATAGATGGAATGTATTTCTAATGTGTATTACAAATGTGATTACAGTATCTATTTATAGACTGTTTTACAATCTAATTAAGGAAGGAAATAATAGGTAATAAAAGACAATTATAATGGTTGTTTAAAGCTGTACAAATCAAATAAAATCAAATCACTAACAAATCTGTCCTAATAAATATAAAATGGAATCTGCACTTAATTAGAGCATAATTCTCCTGATTATGCAACACTCCCCCTCAAGTTGGTGAATGTATATCTATCATTCCCAACTTGCAAGTAAGATCTTCGAATTGTTTTGTGGGAAGTCCTTTAGTAAACATATCTGCCAATTGTAGTCTTGACGGGATGTACTCAGTGGCGCTATAAGACCATCATCCAACTTCTCCTTAATAAAGTGTCGGTCTATCTCTACGTGCTTTGTTCGATCATGTTGAACCGGATTGTGATCATGTTGAACCGGATTGTGTGCAATACTGATAGCAGACTTATTATCATACGCCAAGCCCATAGGAGCTTCATATTTTATTTTAAGGTCATCAAGTATGATCTTCACCCATAATAGTTCAGACACCCCTTGAGCCATGGCTCTAAATTCTGCCTCTGCACTTGATCTTGCAACTACATTTTGCTTCTTGCTCCTCCATGTCACCAGATTTCCACCCAAGAACATGCAGTAGCCTGTGGTGGATCTCCTATCAACAATCGATCCTGCATAGTCAACATCAGTATATACTTTCATGGATAAGTTTTCCCCTTTTTTGAATAACAATCCTTTTCCTGGGGAGGCTTTTAAGTACTGAAGAATTCTATCTACTGCCTGTGAGTGTCTTTCCCTTGGATCATGCATAAATTGGCTAACCACACTAACTGCATAGGCTATGTCTGGCCTAGTGTGTGATAGATAAATGAGTTTCCCCACAAGTCTTTGATATTGTGTCTTCTCCACTTTTGGGTTTTCCTCATCATTCCCAATCCTATGATTTTGCTCTATTGGCACTCCAGTGGGCTTACAACCCAACTTACCAGTCTCTTTGAGAAGATCAAGGATGTATTTCCTTTGAGAAATAAAGATGCCCTATCTTGAGTAAGCAACTTCTATCCCAAGAAAGTACTTCAGCTTCCTAAGATCCTTCATCTCAAATTGAGCAGCTAGTCTCTCCTTCAAATTTTGTTTTTCAATCTCATCATCACCTGTAATAATCATATCATCTACATAGACCAAAAGTAGAGTGAGTTTACCATTATGAGAATGTTTTATAAACAGAGTATGGTCACCTTGGCTTTGTCGGTACCCCAAAGATACCATAGCTTGAGTAAACCTTCCAAACCAAGCAAGAGGTGATTGTTTAAGACCATACAAGGCCTTCTTAAGTCTGCACACCTTATTTTCTTCATTAACATTACCATAACCTGGTGGAATCTCCATGTATACTTCTTCCTCCAAGCATCCATGCAAGAAGGCATTCTTAACATCAAACTGATGCATCTCCCAATCAAAGTGCGCTGCCAAGGAGAGAATAATTCTGACTGTATTCATTTTTGCTACTGGAGCAAAAGTTTCCTCATAATCGATCCCATAGGTTTGAGTGTACCCTTTTGCAACTAACCTTGCTTTATATCGATCGAACGTGCCATTAGACTGATTCTTCACTGTGTATATCCACCGACAACCCATTGCCTTCTTATCCTTTGGTCTCTCTACAATCTCCCAAGTCTCATTCTTTTCTAATGCTTTCATTTCTTCATTCATGGCTCGAACCCAGTTCTCATCCTTTAAGGCTTCTTGTACTGATGTAGGGATTCTAATAGAATCAATAGCTGAAAGAAAACTCTGGTGCTGCATAGAAAGTTTTTCTGTAGACACAAATTGATATAGGATATTTGGCACAAGATCTTTTTTCTTTTCTCAAGGCAATAGGTAAATCATCAAGGTTAGTTTTATTTAAAGTGTCCTCAAGAGTCTCATAGGTATGAGTTCTTACCTCCGGTTCGGACAATTGAAGTTGCTGTTCGATCAGGACGGGTTCTTGTTGCCTTCGTTGGTATTGTTTCCCAAAGTATTTGTCCTCATTATTCTTCTCTGGTAATGATGTTGGCATAGGGTCTTTGTCATTCTACAACAAAGGAAAAGGTGGCAACTCAAGGTCCTCAGCTTCTTGAATACTCTCCCTCTGAAGCTGAGAACTAGGAAAGAAAGACTGTTTCATGGAAGCTGACATCTTTGGAAATATAAACTTTACGACTTTGAGGATGATAACATTTGTACCCCTTTTTGTTGGGGGCATAACCAATGAAGACACATTTGATGGCACGAGGATCTAACTTACCTCGATACGGGCTATGAACATGTACAAAAGCTGGACAACCAAAGACACGACTCTGAAGACTAGTTAACATGTGAATAAAAGGATAGAATATGGTCATAAGCTGAATAGGAGTAACACCCTCTAGAACCCCAGAAGGTAATCTATTAATCAAATAAGTGGCAGTCAGGACGGCTTCCCCCAGTAAGATTTTGGAACAGACATTTGGAAAAGTAAAGCTCTAGTTACCTCAAGGAGATGACGATTTTTTCTTTCAGCAACCCCATTTTGTTGTGGAGTGTCCACACAGGTTAATTCATGAACAACTCCATTTTCCTGAAGAAACTTTGAAAGGTTCTGGTTGACATATTCTCGTCCATTATCAGAACGTAATATCTTAATTAGACTTTCAAATTGTGTTTGAACCATTTTGTAAAAATTTACAAACAAGTGAAAAACTTCAGACTTATCTTTCATGAGGAATATCCAGGTAACGCGAGTACAATCATCAATAAATGAAACAAACCATAGTAGTTTGTTACTGAAAGGCTCCCTTGGCTGGTATGAAAGATCTTGTTTTCTATCTCGTACCATGCTGCAGTATCTTTTTTCATAGAGTATGTTTGACAAAGGTTTTCCCAAATCTCCTTAGCAGTGGAGAAGAACATACAATTTCGGCTAATCTCTGGCGTCATAGAATTCCATAACCTGGTCATGATAAGAGAGTCTTCATCATCCCAGTCTTCATATTTCGAATCAGTTTTGGCTGGAGGGTTCCCTTCTAGGTGACTCAATTTCTTCCTTCCTTTGAGAGTAGCACGAACCAACTGGGCCCATTGCAGGTAGTTGTTTCCATCCAGACGATAACTGCTTTGCAACATCGGCAAATCATTGGAGCTAAGAGAGGTTGTGTTGTTAGTTGCCATTGGTAAGAGTTGACCGAAATACTGGTGGTGATTTTTGTTTGGAAAAAAAATGTTGGAAAAAAAAATTCCAGCGGTCAACGGCGGAGGTCGGCGTTGGAGGTCGGCACGTCGGTCGGTAGCGGAGGTAGAGGTCGGCGTCGGAGGTCGGCAACGAAGGTCGGCGTCGGAGGTCGGCAACGAAGGTCGGCGTTAGCAGCGGTCAACGACGGTCGGCAGCGCAGGTCGGCGTCAGAGGTCGGCACGTCTGTCAACGTCGGGCGGCAGCGGAGGTCGGCCTCCATATTAAGAAGTGGACTTTATGCCTAACTCAATCCCATAAAACCGACTCATGAGGTTGAGGTTTGCACCCACTTATATACAATGAAAGGCTCTAATCTCTAGTCGATGTGGGATCTCTAACACACCCCCCTCACGCCGAGACTGCCAACTCGTGCGTGGGACTATATATTATGGGTGGTCCGATAGCGGCCCGATAACGGGTGGCACGATAGGCCCAACAAATACTCGCTAGGATAGGCTCGAAATGGCTCTGATACCAAGTTGAAAGGAATAGAAAGAAATAGATGGAATGTATTTCTAATGTGTATTACAAATGTACTTACAGTCTCTATTTATAGACTGTTTTACAATCTAATTAAGGAAGGAAATAATAGGTAATAAAAGACAATTATAATGGTTGTTTAAAGCTGTACAAATCAAATAAAATCAAATCACTAACAAATCTGTCCTAATAAATATAAAATGGAATCTGCACTTAATTAGAGCATAATTCTCCTGATTATGCAACAATTATCAATTCAAATATTGCCAATTCTGGTTGTTTTAAAAGTCTACAATTGCAACTACAGAAAATACCGGTCTGCAAAGGTAACCTAGCCTAGGACAAACCTTGTATAAGGCGGAAGCTTTAGTAGATTCATACAAGTAGCCGATGTCGGTAATCGGTCGAGTGATTCCTCCGCAGCATTACTGGAAGCCCTACAACGAGAGACATTAGACAATTCTAATCTGTCATCCTGGTCTTCTAGATATGCTTAGTAATGTTAGAATTAAATATCAGAACATAATTGCTGGAGCAGAATTCACCTTTGTATGCAAAACAAAGGTTCAAGATTTCGGAAACCAAGCAATGGCCCACGAGAGCAACCTGTCACAAACCTGTAGAGATGATAAATTTATTATCCATATTAAGATCTGTCATATAAAAGGGCTACCGATTCATGTATATATGTATTGCTTACTTCAAAAATTTCTTCCTGTTTTCCAACGAAAAGCCTTTAAGAACTTCCCAAAACATCTCGATAACATAGTGCTCCTATCGTAAGAAACCACATGTTAGAATTCAATAGTGTCAACAAGAACAGTGCATTTTAAGCCTAATGGGGTGTGTGGCCTCGTCATCAGAAAATTACGGATTGAGATTTGAGAGGTAAGACTCGGCAGTGTATTTAAACAGAAAAAAGTAAAAATGTATGCTACATCATTCACAAACTTCTCATGTGGATCTTATTGAGTTAACATGTTATTTTGTTCCTTACTGACTAAAAGCACAAAAAAAGCCAGAAGGCTTACACTATTATAACCTCCTGCATAGTTTGTGTGCAGCCGTAGATCAACAATATCCAAGCTGTCAACTGAACCTGATATCAGAAGCTGTGGAAAACAATGATGTCAAGCAAGTTGGATTCCGATGAAACACAGAAGTGTACGATAAAACTACTTAAACATCACGTCCAAAAAAATGGCAATAATAAATACAGAAGTTTAGGATAAGATTTGGTTAACATTGTAATAACTAATGATCACTAGGAACAAAATTACAACTTAAGATAAAATTCAGTTACGTGCCTTTCTAGGTTTTACAAGGTTGAATTATTACATATTCTGGTTGTTGAATACATCCTTAAACCCATCACAGGAGCAAATATCAAAACCAATATAGTTAAAATCGCAATTTAGATGTGGAATTGTCCAATTCCACAATTTCGCACAACTCCATTTCAGATCGCATGCATGATCACGACAGAGTGAGATCCTGCAGATTGTCCAGCAAGATCTTCCATCGGTTGTAACAACATACGTAACTCCCTGTTCACTTTTGCACATCTTTCACATGTCGGTTTTATCTCTTTTGTTTATGCCTCTTCTTTTCTTAACTTAAATTGATTTTACAAACCAAAATGCACAAGCACAATTATAATGGCTTTGGGAGTTGGGGCTTCTAACCCTCTCCCTCTAGTGATGTTGCCATTGCTTCTAGCAATGATGACAGTTCCTCTTCACAAAATGTTCGCTCTAAGAAAGTGGAAAATGCTTCAGGTAGTAGACCAGACTTGGGTTGGAAGATGGAATATGCATTGATGAAGGTTCAAGAAAAATTCAAATCAAATTTTTCCAAAAAGGGGACTTTAATGCCTGAAGCACCATTGGGCAGGAACTCAAAACGATGTTATTTCATGCATTGATGAATGGATTATGGAAAATGTTGAAGGAGACAATGAAAACGTATGTTTAAGTTATGCTCCAAATTCAAATGAATATGATGAGCACTTAGTGAAGGTCGAGGCCAAGGTGGTTGGAAAAAGGATTCTTGCCATCACACCTCTAGAGGAGGATGTTTTTATTGAGGAGGATGTTTTTATTGATGTGCTTTGTGAAGGAAATGGAGCTAATGAAGATCTCGAGTTTTGGTTTTAATTTGAAAGAGTTAATAATGTGTCTACTGTTTAGGGTTTAGCCATCTAGGTGTTCTTTGTCTTGGACTTCTAAGAGGTGTTTGTTACTAAAAAATTATGACTTTCGACATGCTTTCTTTCTTACGGTTTACTATGAACTTAGTTTGATGACACATTAATAATGTGATTGACTTTGTTCCAATTATTTGTTGTTTTCATAGCCATATATATATATACACGATTTTGTTCATATTTTTGTAAAAAGTAGAATTTACAATCAGTGGTCCCACGAATTATAATACTATGAGCCCTTTATGATCAAAACCAAGAATACAGTGGGAAAAGGGAATGGCACAGCTTTCGAGACCCAAAATTGGACAGGGTTACTGGAAAAAACCTGAAGTTCATGTTCATTAAACATATCAATCCAATCCTTCGGAATAAGTCGCTCAAATCCCCTCAAGAAATGTGAACTCTGTTGGCGTATCTGAAAGCACAATTATTTTTATTATTTAATTGCAATATGGAATGATTTGCAGTACAAGATGCAATACAATTACATTTTTCAAAAGAACTTTACCTGAAAATTCAAGCGGTGATTGGCTACAAGATGAATAAAAGTAATAACATTCTCATTAGTGACACGTAGGTTCCTTCCCCCAGGAATGAGTTCCTCCTCTGTTTGTTCTCCATATTCATTATTTACTATAACAAAGTATAGTTCCAACTCCGAAATGTCTCCCTTATAATGCTGTTAGTCAAACAGATTAGAAGGACAACATTGGGTCAATAAGAAAATAGCAGACGTCCTACATAAAAAATATATCATCTGGACAAACTACACATCACATCAAGCCTACAACCCCAAGCCCATACATATTTAACTAGCATAGTTCGTATTTCAAATAACTTAACAGTTGTATATTTTATTTAATAAAAAACTACTAAGTTCATATTAGACTTTTACAGCCTAAATTACAGAACAAAGAAATCAATATTTAGAAAAGGAATTATATGTAAATAAAGTCAGAATATTAAACTGGACGATGAAGTGTATATTTTTTTGTTATTTACCCGTGTTATTTGTATTGGAAAGACTAAGAGTTACCTTAAGCCTCTGTTTGGATCCATTGATGTACTGTTAATGGAGAAAAGGACACACAAATTCATGGCTTACTATTCATGTTTGTATGAGTGCAAAAACAGCGGAATTGTGAAGATGTAAAGCAGAGGGGTAGGGGTGGAAATGCCCCCCCATGATTGTAATGAAAAGAGTGGAACAACAGGTAGCATGTTGTGTTTCACAACGTGGCCCATATTCCAACACAGAATCATGACCCTTTTTGGTTTTGTTTATGTGCATGAAGAAAAATTGTAGAGCATTTGCAGTTATGGACATTGGAAAAGCACAGTATATACTTCTGGTTTATAATCAATTATGTCATCACACATAATCTATTACGTCTAAAGACATAATAATGTTTTGAAACCCATGGAAAATAAATAGAAATGAATCATTTGTCTAGTCCGGTTGCTATGTTTGTCAACAACTACACATGCATAGTTATTGTATTTTTTGAAAATGCATTCTAAACAATGATATAGAAAAAAATTTGAATCAGCTGGCAGCGTTAAATCTGAGATATTTAATTCATCTAATTTAAATGAGTTTATTCTTGTGAAATATATATTTAATTTCAAAAACTAAATAATGTTTTAAGAATATTATTTCCATTACATAAATTAATTATTTCTATTTTATTATTTTTCAAATTTAATTTATACTCATTCTTATTAAAATACAAACAAGGGCCTTTTTGTAATCTATTATATTTATAAAAAAAAAATTTGCTTTCACATCAATCACATTTGGTACAAACTTTCTACTCATTCTCACCCTCTTTTCATTAATCCAAACAACCTCATTTTTCACTCTTTCTTCCTTTCTTTCTTTTTCCACTCCCCTTTTAATCCAAACAAAGCATAATACTAAGGTAGATGCAAGTATATGAAAGTGACAGAGACTGAAGTGACATTACCTTGAGAAAAATGAGATGGCGATATAATTCTGGGTCCAAGGAGGGCAAATCATTCAAATAGTTGTACCTGGTACAAGTTAACTAAAGGTGTAAGAAAGCGTGAAATAGATAATCATATTATAAGCATGCAGTCCAACTTAACACATACTACTACTACTAGTACCTTTGTTCCTCTTATAGTATCTTCTTTAAGGCTGTGGCACATGAACTAGTATAATTAATGTTTTCACTTTTATAAAAAAATTATTCAACTTTTTATAATACACTTTATCTATCTTATTTATGTCATTTATTTGTTTCAATTTCTCGAGAAATGCACAAATAATTAGAAAATAGGTGTGAAAGTAAGGTTACAATTGGAAAAATATTATCTTGAACATTTCAAGTGTAAATTAAAACTGCAGTTGAAAAGGAATATAGGTTGTAAAAGGACTTCAACATATTCAGAGACAACTCATTTGCTACTAACACCACCTTGGCAATATTTTATATATGCATTTTTTACCTAAAATATCTATTTAATCCATGAGAAATATTTTAATAAAGGGGAAAAGGAGCATTAACTTTCTTACTATATACAAATAATTTAAATGCAAAGATCTAAGTTCAAATTTAAAGTTAAACTTCTTGCAAGTTTGTTTGGATTTTTTTGTAAGATCCAGTGATACCCCTATATTAACTGGAAGGGCACAAGGTTAATTGAAATCCAGAAATACAATTTATCCGTCTACAGCTATAAAAGTTATGAAGTCAATTTGTGAATCTCATACTAGTAAAAGCAGTTGTAAGCATGAAAAATAATGTATGAAAATCCAAGATTTGAGCACTTAAACTAATTCAATTTAAACGAACAAACTACCTAAAGCAGAGCAAGAGACTCCTTGAGTCTTACTTTTGTTTCAATTTGCTCAAAAAGAATGTAGCAAATGGTATATCAACCAGAATCCCTTCAAACATAGCCTGCAGACGCAAGTAGTAACTGTGAAGCAAAGTTCCAATTAAGTGCAGGCAGTACAGTTATAGGAGAAATACTGTTCAAACAACATGACAAAAAAGATAAAATAGCACTTTGAAGTAAATTCAGGCATCTAATGCAAAGGCCTTCTTTATTAGAAGAGAGAAATTAAAAAGGGAATGGGAGAGGAGAGGGGATACCTTTGCAAGAAGAGTACCAAGGAAGTGGAAAAATTGGAAATGTTGTTCATGTATCATTCCCGATCCAGGATTAGGATAAAGCAGGTGATCTGCTGTTTCCTAGATGCATTGGCAATCAGCATGGCAAGAATCAGTAAATCAAAAGGATCGAATAAAAGGACAAGGGCAGGATTACAAAATGAAGTAACTTTTGATCACTCCACCTATCCAATTGCATCCATATTCACACTCACTAATACTTCAATAACCTTGATTCTTTAATGCGGTCAAATACATAGTAGAAAATAATCTTCAAGTTAAATATAGACAATAGCACAACATTTCTGACCTTAAATAATCCATACTGCACATCAAAGGCAGCACGTGTGATGTTCTCCATGAAATCTTTGAAAATTCCACCGCCATCAATTCCAGCCTCTTCGACTCCAAATTCATTGACAAAAGTCACCCGCATCTGCAAAGCAGCAAAAAGGAATCACTCTCACATAAAAGGAGGACTTACAAGATCCCTCAAAAAATAGGGAATGAATAACAAATAAGGAAATATGCCTTAGAAAAGGACATACCAATCCTCGAAGACTATCTTCTGTCAACTGACTCATTTGATTATAAGCATCTTCCAAAATATGGTCTCGTTTTATTCTGAACCGATTCCTACTAAATACAGCCTGAGATCCATGCCTTTGCCTAACAGCAGCTAGTTGAGACTAATGAAACAATAAATACACTAAAGTCACTGTAAAGTGCAAATCATTATATTACCGATCCAGTGACATATGATACAGGAACTCCAAAACCTTGCTTGCAGTTGCAGATATCTATTGTAAATAGATAATACAAGGATAACCAGAAATCAAATCAAAGTCAAAAAAGAGTTTCTTACAGAGTATATTTTAACCCTGCTCGTAAATGGTATCAAGAAAGGGGCCTGTTTCAATATTTCATTTGCTCGTGTACTTTCTACTAAAGCCTGTAGAAAAAGGATTACATTATACAAATAGACATTCCAGTTTCCATCATATAACCATAATCAATGAAAGAGAGAATACCTGAGAGATAAATAGGTCATTCACACCATCAGCATGGAAGTTACTGTGGGATGTAAACTGCCGCCTATTGTTCCAATCTTGCAGCTATGGAAGAAATTCAGAATGCAAGTTAGAACAATTCTTATGGTTATTGGTGATGTTTCATATGCATGCCTCTTAAAAACAGACAGCAGGATCTTTAATACAGAAAGAGGGGACAGTAAAGACTTGTTTTCAAATATTTATTCAACAAATAGGGAAAAAAGAACACAAGGTGAAAAAGAAAGTGACACTTTTGGAAAACGTTCTCAAACCAACAGATCCAAAGAAAACTGGAAAGCTTTGGTATCTCTTTTTATTGTGTTGATAGATGAAAAAAATGTCACTAGTAATAGTGAGAATGGAGAAAAAGGCAACAATATAACAAAAGAGAAGATAAGTATCCCCGAAAATAGAATGAGGAAGAAACAAAAAAAATGAAATAACATTGTCCAGTCTCCCTGTTTGCAAATACGACAGAAAATCCTGCCAAACACTATTGAGCATAGAGTAGAAAAGCCTTAATACAAACCTATCCTAAAGCCAAACCCTAAGAGACGCCCTTGTGATATAGATATAATTTTTTCTGCTTCCAAGCAAAATGTAACAGGGAACATGATATAAGATACACGACATATGAGCTATTTCTACCTGTGAGAGAAGCTCAGAGACCGCAATGCTAACCCTCTGTTGAATGGCCTGAACAAACTGCCCCTTTCTAGCTGAACTAATTGGAACTGATTTTACTGAATTAGCAGATGTAGTATGATTCACCCACAGTAGCTGCCACAGAACCTGTGGAAACAGAAAAACTATCCAGAATTAATTGCAATTGCAAAGGTCACATTTTTATCCAGAGATTCTGCAGAAAACATGTTTGCAATATATTCTGGGTCAATGCCACCAATATAAAAAAATACGGCATACTATATTTAGGTTTAACTCAACCAATGTTGTCAAACTCGTGGTATACCCATGAACTAACACAAAGTTGTGAGTTTTGGTGACCAAGCAAGCAAACTTGGTGGTGGCATGGAGATTTCACAAATAGTTGCCAGATTGTGATCTTGCCTGCAAAATTGGAGGATCCTGGGTCACGTCAATCCAAAATGGAGCCTGTGTGGACTTGGTTTTTTCAACCCAAAACAAGTAACCCGAGTTTTTTTTTTTTTTTATCGGCAATAAAGTAACCCGAGTTGTATTTGGACTTAAAATTTTTCAAACACAGACCCATTTCCCCAAGGATTTGCCAATGCAAATTATAACCATTTTGCCATCTGAATGAACTATCGCAACCCCAATGAGCTCCATCACTTTCTTATTGCCATTGCAGGTCGTCTTCAAGCATCGTATCACTGTCTCCAACCCTCCCATCACCATAATCATCCTTGTCCAGGCTCCCATTGTTGTTGTCGATGCTCGTGTGACCATGTCATCCCAAATTGTCAAGGGTGCACAGTATCAAGATAGCTGACTTTTGGTAGTTGTTGGAAGTGTTCTAATTTGATATTTCTTAGTGATGTTTTGCTCTATCATTTCTTCTTAGTATTATGTTATGTCCTTCATTTATCATTATGAGTTATTTTATGACTTATGAACCAATTTTGAGATGTGGTATGTATTGGATCTAAATATTTATGATTATGAGTTATTTTTCTTGTTTATATTATTTTTAATGTATGTGTATGTCTATAAGATTTTCTTATTGCTAACTCTTATGAGTCAAGTTCCGATCTTTTATTCCCCTTCCAATCATCTTGCGATCCACAAGTTTGACAACATTGAACTCAACTGCTTCATTCATTAATGTAATATCTTGTCCTATTCAACCACAAAAATGTCATGAACTTCCCTACAAAAATAAGCCATAAAAAACATATACCTGTCTCAATATAATGATGAGGGTCCTAATATCATTAAGTGATAGCGGTTTCTCCTGCTCATAGAATTCTTCATTATCAACAATCATAAGCATGTGCCTGATAAGAGAAAAATAGGTTATGGTATAATGATTTAGATCACAAAGAATATTGTTGAATAATAATGTTTTGTGAATTGCTAGAGTTAAAAAGAACTCATAAGGCTGTATATTTTATATTGATTCAATTCAAGAGTTAAATACATAAGTACAACAAAGGCAATAAATACAAAACTAATGAATTTGTAAAATCATGTAACCTCCTTTGACATTAAATGCTAGTCACAGACCCCTTTTCAACAAATATATTCAAAATAAAAGAAGTTGGAAAAAAAACACTCATGGTGAGCAGGGAGAATTTCAATGTCTCGCAACAAGCATTTATTAAGACAATGGCACAAAAAGTTGTACTTTTAGACAGGATAGACTACACTAGACTCAACAGGAGTATCATAGAAAATGGTGATATTGACTTGATCAGATAGAGACGCAGTAGGAGAAGGAGACTAAAAGTATAAGGAAGACTCAATGAAGGTGACATCTGCTGAAATGAAATATCGGTTAAGAGAGTGAGAGAAACATTTATACCATCTTTGTGATTTAGTGAATCCTAAAAAACAAATTTGTGTGACCTAGCAAAGAGTTTATCAAGACCAAGACTATAATTGTGAACAAAACATGTAGACCCAAAGACTTTAGGAGGTAAGGGGTGGAGAGGCTCAAGAGGAAATAAAATAGATTAAGGAATTTTGTTATCTATAATCGAGGATGGCATGCAATTAATGAGATAACACACACTAAGAACAACAAAAGACCCCAAAAACGTTGAGGAACCTTACCATGGATTAAAATTGGGTGAGTTGTTTCAATGAGATGTCTATTTTTGCGCTTAACAACCCCATTTTGTTGAGGTGTATAAGCACATAAGGTTTGATGAAATATGTCATGAGAAGCCATAAAATTTTGAAAAAGAAAGAGAAAGATACTCACAAGGCATTATCACTATGCAAAATTCAAACAGTAACTCCAAATTGATTTTTAATTTGATTTTAAAATTTTGAATAATAGAAAACAACTCAGAACAATTTTTCATTAAAAATAACCAAGTACATCTTGAATAATCTAATAAAAGTAATAACATACTTAAATCCTAAATTGGACATAACACGACTTGATCCCAAAATGTCAAAGTGAACTAAGGCAAAAGGAGACGAACCACATTGAAACGCTACTAGGAAAAGAACTACAATTGTGCTTTCCTATTTGACACGACTCACAAGACAAACTCAATAACTTGGAAATTTTTTGAACAAGCTTCTGCATCTTGACAAGACTAGGATGACCCAACTAAGCATGAATGAGAGATGGAGAATTCATTACAGTGCCAACATGTGCAGATGTCCACATAAATACCATGAGATTCACATCCAGTGCCAATCATTTGTCCCGAACTCTCATCTTATAAACAAATAGAATCTTTGGTAAAAGAAATAATACAATCAAGGGAATAAGTGAGACAACTACTAGATAATAAGTTAAATGGAGATCCAGGGACATAAAGAACATTATCAATAGATAAAAAGCGAAGATGAATAGTACCAACACCATTTGATGAGACACTATAGTCATTGGCCATGGGAACAGAAGGTAAATAACCCAAAGTAGATAGAGAAGAGAAAAAAATATTTGTTACCAGTAATGTGATTTGTGGCACCTAAGTCTAGAACCCAAGGACCAAGAGAATTGGAGTGAGGCAAGGATTTTACCCTAGTTCTAGATACCATGGGAAAATAAAGTAAAAAGAGGCATACAATTAATCCCCTTATGTATATTAAAGACATAGGGTTATGTATTTATAGATAAGAAAAATACAAAATGTATGGGCTAAGCCCATTACATCTAACAATATTCAAAATAAAAAAAAAAGGTTGGAAAAGAAACTCATGGTGAGCAGAGGGAAAATTTCATGTCTCGCATCAAGCATTTATTAAGACAATGGCACAAAATGTTTTACTTGTAGACAGGACAGAATACAGCCAGAGGTAACAGACAGCCAGCTGCATCATTTGAGGGGTGTGATGACCATTTTTGGTTCTCATGACACTTCTTCATAAAATTCCAAAGCGTAACAACAAGTTCAGTTCTGTAAGCAAGCACAGTCATGATCCGCTCAAGTGGCAGCTTGCTGAAGGTAACATGCAAAAACCCACAAACCGCATCAACAGCAGTAACTTCTCTATCTTCGGGTCCATAATCTGAATCATTGACAGATGAAATCTCTTTAAATAGTATGTTTGTCTGCACATGTCAAAAAATAAAAATCTTGATTAAATTTCAAAATAAATGTCAATGAGATTTCTAATCAAAAGAGATCCTAGATACAAGTGTCATTTACAAGAAGGCATACCAGTTGTAGAAGGAAGCGAGGATTTATGGCATTATTAATTTGCTGCTCCAATTTCCTATCTAAAGTTATTTCCATGAATTCATCTCCCGTCATATCATCTTCAACGCTCATAGAACCTGAAATTCCCACTCTAGACTTTTTAGAATTTTGAATGGATTGAACCTATCCCCAAAAGGCTAACTCTAGAGGGGAGGTTTGAAAATTCATTATAAGGAGTATTTCCCTGTTATTCTTTTTAACAGAATATTATTTTATCAAAAAATAATAAATGATGGTACTATTTAATAAAGAAGTAAAATATTCAACTAAAAAATTGATCATACAATAGGAAAGCATAGTTTCTCTACCATTGAAAGTTTTCACAGATGGGAGTGCCTCCAGCAAAAGTGTAGTGACAGCCGCAAGGTCTATTGCCTGAAAGGGATCAAACATGGGTCAACTTCAAAACTGAGTTAAGTTATTAAGCACAAGTTTCAAATTCAATTGCATGACAGCATTGAATAATTTAAATGGCCATCCGTGCAAGAAAAAGATTCATTTTCAAAGGAAATCTAAAGAAAACAATTTATCTAAAATGCTCTAGAGATGAAAGTGTTTGCCCATTACCCTAAATTTGTTAGAAGTGCATTAGCAAACTTGGTACCAGTTAGAATATCAGTCAACTTTAGTTATTAAATTATGCTTACAGTTAACATATATAGTACACACTAACTATTTTCTGCAATTAGACCTTGATTAGCTCATGTACTAAATGCACTCATACTCATGCTACGTATAAGATGGTCTAAGTGTAATCAATGCACATGCAAACAAATTATAATCAGTCACTATTTCTGTAAGAATAAAAGAACAGATCAAACTTCCATTCTTTATTGAATATGCAGAACCTTGTGAGCCTTACCTACCAAACCTGTAAATCTCAACCACCCCGTCTCTAAGGTAGATCAACAGTTAGTGGAAAAAAATATTTGGAATTCTAACCAATGAGAAGAAAATAAGAGTCAGCACAGAGTGGAAGAAAGGATGTCATGTCAATACTGTTCATTTAGCACTTCTCTGCTTTGAGTTCTACTAGAATATTAGCATGAAGCCTTGACATGAACGAGCACGAGTTCTATACATACCAACACTGAACTGAAAAATACTCTGTTTATAACTAAATGATTCTTTTGAGATACTTACAAATTGACATTGACAAGAAAAGAACTCTTTTTGCCTAATTCGCAAATTTCTGTAACAAGTATCCTATCCTATATATATATATAGCCAGTTTGGCCACATTTATAAGTGGCAGAAAAGAAAACCAAGTTATCAGGATATGAAAAGACAGCTTTTGTAATAATTATGAATCTGAATGTTGTGCAAAAGGCAATATAAGATGTGGGCTCCTCAGGATGTAAGAAGTCACTGACATTTGATAAATTGTAAGAACTTTGTTCCCGCTACCAACCAAAATAATTTAGCATAAGGTTAATGGCCCATGATTGCACGAGACAAATGAAGGGATACCTCCGTCATCTTATAAAATGTAAAACAACTTGACTCTTTCTTGTCTACTCTTTAATAGAATTTATGTAATATGGACCTAAAAAAACAGAAGATATGTAATGCACTCCTTGTAACTCTCTTCTATGACATAATAAAACCACTTTTATGTAATAAAAGAACCGAAAGCAAAATCTAGTAGACACCATCAGATCAATGTCAATAGAAGTAAAAAATCAAAGTTCCTAATGCATATCCACCACGAGATCAATCTCTGACATAGATAAGTCAAAAAGGGAGATGAATGACGCAAGTTATAGCAGATGGTATACTGCAGTGAATAAGTTCCTTACCATATCAAATGAACAGAGAGGATGAGACAAAGCAATTCCAGCAGTTTCTAATACATTTCCAAGCATACATGCATGGCTAGGAAATTCATTTGATATATCCTTAGGTAGCAAATTGATCAGATTTTGCCCAAACTTTGCCATTTGATGAATGTAAAATTGGCTCAGCTCCTCTGCCGCAAAAACCTGTGTACTAATTCAAACATATTACAAGACTTGCCAAAATTTACATATATAAAATCTTTAAGGCTGGCAAAATTTTCCTTTAACATTTATGAAAAGGATAGACGTCCTTGATGACTAATACATTTCTTCAGCTTCCACTTATTACAAAGGACAGGCACTCCATCAAATAGAATAAATGGAAAACGTACCTGTTGTAAATTAGGGAAAAGATGCCACAAAAAAGGAATTGTGATGATCTGAGATGCAAAACTATATCTTGTATTAATATGTGAACAGATACATGGCTTCTGACCAGCATGACGTACTACAGCCATAAGTACACGCTCCAATGATGAACCCTTGCCGGCAGAAAAGTAATTTTCTGCATTATCCTACAGGGAATCACTGTGAAGTTTAACCATTTGGCTGGTGAATGATATAATACATGATCTGAAATAACAAAACTAGAAATTATAACAAAAATATGGCATTGGATATTTAATCAATAAGCCTACTTTTTTCTTCTGGTGAGGTAGAATGCCCCCAATCAAGATCTAGTAGGGGAAGAGGGAAATTGGTTAGGGATGCACTGCCGGCTTCAGGTAATAATCAATAAATGTTACTGAAGGTAGATGTTGATTCAGGAGAAATATTTTTTATAAGCTAAAATAGGATATTGTAATTAATTACAAGTGAGTTGTTGGAAGATTCTAGAGATCTCTTTGTAATCATTACTTTAGGGTTAAAGTTCTCTATATATAGAGGCTAATGTGTTTCATTGAATTAATTCAATAAAATATTTTCTCTCATACAGTTTAATCTTTTTGAAGTGTAGATATTAAGAATACTACAAAAAACACAATAGAAATAAAGGAATAAGATATATCGACAGCTTTGCTGCATATTTAGAAATGGGCGTTGTCCTTGCTTATTTTCTTTCATGAGAATATTGCAAATTCCCCCAACTTTATTATCTTTTTCTTTAAAACACATAACTGTAAATGCAAAAAGCTCAGAGAAGCAGGCATTTTGAAGAAATTTCTCTTAAAAGATAAATGTATTCTTGTCAGATCACACATTTAGAAAACAAGGATCTTTTTCATCCACAAAAAAAAGATGGAGGAAGAAGAGTTAACCCAAATGATTATTTTCCCTTGCTCACTCGCATATTTCTCAAATACCTATCAAATTATGAATTAACTAACTTGATTCTGAAAAAACATTACCTTCCCTGTAAGAATGATCTCTCTGAGTAGGCCAAGTGCATTGTTTTGAAAAAGATATTCTAGTATCTTACAGCTCCATGGCAATTTGGAATCAACTAACAATACTAAAACCTCCAATAAAGGAACAGCTGATACATTCAATTCCTCAGGAGTCAACAAAAGCTGATCTTTTAGCTGCTTTCTGTCCACATAAATATTAAATAAGCAAGGTAGCAAAGAAACCCAAAAATACTAAGTAGCAAAAATAAAATACAAGGACTTTTTTCAGTTATTAAAAATAAATGGTGCAGCAAGACAAAGAGCAAAGGCAGGAAACTGTCCACAAAGATTACAACTTTTTTAACTTTTGAAATGCTTGCATAGCATCCGATGGCCATCAAGCCTGATGTTGAGTTCAGACACTTGCCTATGTTCAATTCTAACCTCATGCTCCAACTATTCAGCCTTGAGTGAGAGGAGGATGTTAAAATGTCTCACAATTAGAGCTGGCTAATAAACCCGCACCTGCAAGTATTGTCCGAATCTATCCTGAATTTGATGGAGAATACCGGCATTGACGACACAAGTATGAATATGGGTAATACCTTATTTTTTTTAAATCAGAGATGTAAGGACCGAGAAAAATAGTCTTAGAGTAAAAATGGCACCTGAATATTTTATTATTAAAGTGAAAAAGCTATATAAATAGAAAATTAGTTATTCAGGTTTCATTTTAAAAAAACCACCATCTCTCTAGAAGTTTCCTTTTCCTTTCCTCTCCCTTCTCTCTAAGATTCTGACATCCTCGCTCATCTGTTTACCGATCGGAGTCCACCATTAGACTCCTAGCAGCGAGATCTATAAGAATGCCCGATCAGAATCTTTGATAGAGTAAGTTCATTTTTGTTCCCTTTTTTCCTTCCCTTTTCTTTCTCTCTAAGATTCTAATCTTCTTATTTTTTTTAAATCAGAGATGTAAGGACCGAGAAAAATAGTCTTAGAGTAAAAATGGCACCTGAATATTTTATTATTAAAGTGAAAAAGCTATATAAATAGAAAATTAGTTATTCAGGTTTCATTTTAAAAAAACCACCATCTCTCTATAAGTTTCCTTTTCCTTTCCTCTTCCTTCTCTCTAAGATTCTGACATCCTCGCTCATTCATTTGTTTACCGATCGGAGTCCACCATTAGACTCCTAGCAGCGAGATCTATAAGAATGCCCGATCAGAATCTTTGATAGAGTAAGTTCATTTTTGTTCCCTTTTTTCCTTCCCTTTTCTTTCTCTCTAAGATTCTGATCTTCTTGCTTATCAGTTTGACTATCGGAGTCTGTCATTGAACTCCTGGCGGTGAACTCTACGAGACTGCCGATCAGAATTTTAGATAGAGTAAGTTCATTATTGGCTCATTTTCCTTTGAGTTAGTTTTGATTTGGTTAGGTTTGCTCTTAGTTAATCATGCATGTGATGTTGGTATCTTCAGAAGTAGTCTTTGTTAGCTCAGGATCCAAGTGATATAGTCATATTTGTGATCAAGACTCTGTGGTGCAGGTTAGGCTATCCTTAAACTTTTGGTGGGTTTGTAGCTCTTAGTGAGCATTTGCTCAAGTTCAGGTAAGGGAAACTAGTTTTATTTTTTTATTGAACCTTAAGTTAGAAGATATGTATGTGGGAGTGACGTGATCACCAGTTCAAATTTCTGGTTAATTCTGAATATTTTATATTGATTTTAAGGTGAATAAGTTGTTGAAAGTGTTTGTAATTGAAAATTTAAAATGTTGAATGATAATATAAATGAGTTGAACTGCTTTTGAATATTTGTTAAATTACTTAAATGAGATGTTTGATGACAAGTGGTTGTTTGATTTTAGATGATTGATTTAGAAAGCATATATTTGGAACTTAGTTATGTGTTTAAGTGAATTTTTAGATATAATTGAATTGTTTAGAAAATTTTAAAATATTTATATGATTAGTGAATGAATTGTTGTGTGATTGGAAATTCTAAACTTTGGTATGATTTGATTATGTGATTTGGATATTGTGAGAGTCAGAATATGAATTTTAATCAAGACATAGTATTTTCAGGAAAGAAAATAACGTGTTAAGATTGTTTAGCATGTGCATTGACTAGGGATTCGTCTAGAAGGAGATATCATGACTCTCCTGAGATAATGAAATCATATAGATGAAGTTATTCAGGTGGTGAGAGTCGAAGGAGTTCATATGAATGGGTAAGTTGTTTGAAAGATAACTAACTTGACCTATTATATGAATTAACCCTGTCATACTAGGAGAGATGATATTGAGATTATTTATACGCATAGCTGTGTGAATTTCACAGTGAGATAGGATGACAGGTGCAGATCTCTGAGTCTGAGTCAACGCACGATTCTTCCTTCTTCCGGAAGTAGAGTCAAGTGTCTATGTGTTGTGAGTCAGTAGAAGGCTGACATGAGAAAGATGAATATTGAAATTGTTGATAGACACTTGATGGTTATGTGAAATGCATGAGAAATAAAGGATTTATGTGGATGTTTAAAGTTATATTTATGTTATAAGTTTTAAAAATACCTAGTTTACCCTTTGTTTTGTGGTTGTTTTTCTTTGATCTGTGATGATCGTGTATTTTACACGGGAGCAGATGATATTACATGTGATAGAGCTCCTCGGTGAGAAGTTAGATGATGAAAATATTTTATTTTCTTTTGAAAATTTGTTTTAATTTTATGTAAATATTTCAAGTCATATTAAGAGAGAGATATTTTGAAACATTATATGAAAGAAATTATAGATATATTTGTATTATGGTTATATATTTATTTTAATATTTCATACAACATTATGGTTATTAGATATGGAAAAATATAGGGATGTTACAAGAGACAAGGATGATACTCGTCTTCATCCTAGTTTTAAATTACTAAAATAAAACATCTTTAGTTTATTAGGTAACTTAAAAAAATTATTTTCGTTGTTCTATTTGGTGTTTGGTTTCATTTCATTTAAAGAACCCTTCTTTCGCCACATAATTTTTCATTATCTCTCTCTCTCAACTATTTGACTTGTTCGATATCCACTAAGTCTGCTCAGATTCTCAAGGTACTTTCTCTCTCTTTGCAACCTCAATTGCACATTTTTTCCTATGAGTGGTTTCATTCAAACAATGCATTGCCTTTCAAAAATGTAAAATTTCATCGAATTAAATCATTTGTTAGGGCACACATTTGATCATTTCTACTCCTTTTAATATTTTATTTCTTGTTTATTTTTTATCATGTGAGAGTCTAACTCTCAATTTTGAGTGGTTTATTAGATAACCTAAAAGAATTATCTTTTTTTTCTCTTTAATTCTTAGTTTCATTTTATTTGAAATCTTATCTTTAGCTACACATTTTTTTGTTCTCTTTATCAATAGGTCGATCTATTCGATATCTACCAAGTTTACTCAGATTCCAATGGTAATCCTTCTCAACATTTGCAAAACTAATAGATGTTGTAGTCATGGAATTTCAATTATGTGAAATGGTGTACTCTTGTCTTCCTTGATATTTGACATTAAAGAAAAGAAAATGTGTCGTTTGACATTGAATCCTTGATAATAACATGTTTTTTTGCTGTAATTTTTATATTTTGTAAAACAATTATTTAATTAATATTTGGGACAATATGGGAGAGGGTACGAGTATACCTGCTACTCAACGGGGATTGGGATGGGACACAAATTTACCAGACAATGATAGGGGCAAGGATGGGTAAGAATTTTTAATTCAGAGACAGAGATGAGTAGACGGTATAGTCAAACCCACATTGTTGCCATCCCTATTCACATTGGCTAGTAATATACCTAAAATATTCCTTATAAGTCTTGGGCAATACTCCTCCTTTAGGCTAGCCTTGGGTTGACTTAAGCATGCTGATTTCTAATATAGAACAATCATTAAACAAATTACACCTCCCGGTCTAATTATTCGCCAGCATGTATGTTTAAATTAAAAATTCTAATTAAATTTATAAATAAATGAAATAAGATAAGAAATGAAATATGTTAGGGCAAGAGAATGGCACCAGAAAACAACAGTTAGATATTGTTGGGTAAAAAAATTAGAACTGTAACAGGAAAAAAGTTAGTTACTCTGAATTTAAATTGAAAGGTTTTTGGTGAAAATGAAATAATTTATTCCATTTAAGGTCCTTGTATTTCTTGGAATTTTCGCATCTAAATACACTGAGTGATAGAAAACTAACTCGCAAGAGCTCCTTCTACATAAACTGAGTGCTAGAAAAACTAACGCCCAAATATGAGCAATTGCATTTTGAGTTCTTCCGCTGTGTATTTTTAGTTCATTTTCTCAGTTTTCTTTTTCTTACCCAATGACCTAATCTTTAGATACTATACTATTTGCCAGTTCCATTTTGAAGTCTAAAGTTCCCCTATAAATCAACAGCAGATCCCAACATATTTTGGGACATTTGCAATTATTAGGGAAAGAAATGTAATATAAACCACTTATGACCTTTTATTTAACGTCTTGTAAGTTTATAAGAGCTGTCTCACAACATAACATCAGAACCTCTGTAAACCAAGTGGCTTATAATCCAGTCCTTGCCACCGCTATTCTGATGATACAGTTGAATTTCAACACAAGATAGATGGACCAATGCATTGTCCACAATTCAAGTGTAAAGAGATCTTATGTGATGAGTAGTGCTAGATAAGTACTATAAATCATTCATGTGTCTGCACCTAATAGTCTAAGCTTTTGGGAGAGTCGGTTCATGACAAGTTAGAAATCAGTATGTTTTGACAAGCATCTATTATATTTGCTACAAAATAATGTGAAAATAAGCACAAAGTAGCCAAACAGTAATTAAGAGATAAAACCGATCTTGTTGTTAATACTAATAAAGCTGTTGTTAGTGCTTGTAGTCACAAACCACACCAACCACAATAGAGCAAAATTATTACATAATATGAATAAATTTGAGTTCATGGCACGTTGCCAGGAGCTTTAGCAATACAAAAAATACACAGAAAAAAAATACCATCAGAACCAATGTAACATGAACAGGAGAAAACCTCATCAGCAAAACAATATCATAAAAAGATATCAATTTTATAATCCAACATGAAAGATAATGGAAAAAACAGATTGGATAATTTTAAAAAGGCACAAGCTAAGAAAAATTGGATCAAATTATGGCAGGAAAACCAACCTATTCTGATGCAAAGCACGAATACAAGCCTGTACAAATCGCTTCACTCGGTAAATCACGAAAGCACGGGTGGAAGAGTAATCCACCCCCGCAAAAAGTTTCACAACGTCCCCTGTTGCAAATATTTTAGCTCTAAGTTTAGTAACAAACACTTAAGGGAAAAAGACTGGAAGGAATGCAAGAATCTACAATATTTCAAATTGCTTTTCTTCTAGCAAGAACCAGACCTAACAATACTAGCATGGTTTTGTCAAACACTTCAATACCTATGTCTTTATGAGATCATACAAAGAAATCTAAAAACTAGAATTCAACCTTTGTCAAATGACGCAATCATATAGAGATCACAATTTTTTCCTCAAAAGTACAATACAAAAAAAAAAACTGTAAAATCCTGTCCATGAGAAATGGAAGGCTGATTTTGAATTACCATTATCCTGAACAAACCACCAAAGCAACCGGCATATTTGCACAAGAACTAAAAAATCATCAATATTGTCTGCCTTAAAGAAATAGAGGAACTGACAGAGGAAATCAGAATCTGGACCAAAAGAATTCCTGAATGCACAGAAGATGGCATTCATTTGATTAGTAATGGTGCAATTTACAAGTAAGATTGTACCAAACTAAGTTGCATTATTAATTACTACAAAAGCTTATAAAAAAGAAAATGAACAATATTCAACAAATAATTTGTAACTATAAAAAAAATCCACCTGTCCACATTCTGGCAATACTTCCCATAGGCTTCATAGAACTGCTCTCGTAACTTATATTGTTCAGTTTTGACAGCTTTTCTTCCTCTGAAGCATTTCTGTAGCTATAACCAGTCAAAAATTTGCATGACACATGAAATATTTTGACTTCCACAAACATCATGTGCCTTCCCAGCCGTAGGGACACATTGTATTCAATTACCACAGTACCCACCACACATCAAAGTACAAACAGGCAGACAAACTTCAGGAACTACACAACATGCAATAATGCAATCTTGTTTTCACTTTTCATGTAGCAATGAATATACTATGGTGATGTCCGGCATAAATCAACAAAAAAAATTGTACCAAAATTTCATGACAAAAGTGCACGAATTGAAAGTATTAAGTTATTAAATTACTAGAATCAAAACCTTGTAATTGAAATCTTGAGCAAACATTATTGTAACCTTGAACAACATCAAATAATTCATCATAAAGTCTTGATGGTGAGGTGGCAAAGTGAAATAGCAGGAAGTGGCAGGAATCAGGATATAGGAAAATTTGTTATGATACTTCTCCTCTCCTTTGGAACTAGAATTTTGTACATAATTTCGCCATAAAATTGTTTATTATCGAATTTGGTGTCCTGAATTTTCTTGGAAGTAAAGTCCTTTGTTCTTTCACTTAATTGCATATACTCTTTCGCAAGTCAAATAGTTAAATTGGAACGTGGATTGCTCTGATGTATTTAAATCCTTTTTCTTTATTTCGGACTCAATCTCCTGAATTTAGAGATTCAAACATATTTTGCAAGCCTGAAACACATTGTAAGGTCAAGACATTTATTTTTACAACAAAGTAAAATAAAAGGAATAAGATGTTATAAATTAGTAATAAAATGCTCTTTCTCCTAATGACTGCCTCATGTGGAGGTCTAGTTAAAAAAAAATTGTCCATTTATTCCTCGAATGTGAGGAAGCTAACTTGTCATAGCCTCATGAGACAGTGAACAATTTTGTTTGGGGTTTTTGGAGAACCAAAACTTGGTGCAATTTCTTATGAAACATTTTTAAAGGTTTTGGCAAGAATAAGAAAACAATGAATTTACAGCAGTATGTCGTTTTTGCAGTTCTCTGCATGTAACAACTAACAGGTTGGAAATGAGTGCCCAGAGATTCAAGGCTGTAAACTTTTATCCTTGCATCTATAATGGGACAGGATCGTGTTTATGGATTTTACTTTTTGTGCTGCACTCATAGTTATTTCAGTAAGGGAATGTATATCTTTGAAAAGAGACTCCAGAGCTTCATTTCAATTTTAGTTTGCCCTTTCCCTTTTGGTTTCCTTTTGAAGAGGTTTTCCAGCCCTCCCTCAGGTGTACTTTCTCTTCTTTCTCCTTGACAATATTTTTTTTATCGAGAAAAACAATAACAATAATTAGGTCATCTGTGAATATGATAGCACAGTAAAACTAGCGAAAGAAGCTTGAATCCTTATTTATGTGTTTCCTTAATACCAAGGTACCATGACATGTTTACATACCTAGACACTGAGCCAGAATACGCATCACCACTTCTTGTATCATTACTTCTTGCTAAACTTATCCAACATGATGGAACTTGAAACAGCAGAGCGATACTCGACCAAATCGATTTAAATTGCAGGAGCTAGCTAAAGGTGGCCAAAGGTGGTCCTGGCTCCCCAAACTTTTCTCTATAAATTTTGTAGTAAACACACACACACATTGCTCTCCAAAATTCTATTTCAAGTTTTTCGCTCCCAAAATTATTTCAAGCTTTTTGCTACCCAAAATTTTCAATCAAGCTACGTCACTGCCATCAAGCATTACAATGAGAAGAATTTAGGGACCAAACTCGACGACTGCAGTATAGAAACAATGATAATGCAACCAAATTGCAAGACTAAAGGATAAAATCAACCAAATGCCTTAAACCTGAATTCTGAGTACAGCAGAGTTCTGCTGGCGCAACCACAAGCGCCGGTTCCTTTCAACTCGCGTCTGTTCTAGAAGGTTCTTTCGGTCCCTTTCCTTTGAGCTGCGACCTCCCAAATCGACACGCTTCCGCGTAGAAGGATCACCGCTGAAGAACATTGTTTACCGTATTTTCTTCATCTCGGCCAATTCATGCCCTGGTTTCAATCACGACTAAGATCGCAGTACGCAAAACGCGTTTAATTTGCAATGGGAACTCGCTTCAGCTGGAAGAAATGGTTTTAGCTGAAAAAGTTGCCCTATAAATGGAGAAAACTAGGAACCGTGTTCTCTGATGCAAGGCGAGAGGAAAGTCTCAACAGTAATAATGAGAATTCTTAATCGAATAAACCGTTTAATTTAATCACTGCAAAGCAAGATAATAATAACAGCATGGAGAGAAGGGAATATCAGGGTGTGTTTGCTTCCAAGTTTATTTGACTAAATAGACTTTTTTAAATCTTTAATTGAGAAATATCAAGCATATTTAGAATTCCGTAGATCTCCATACCAGATATCCTATATCCACTTTTTTTTAGGGAATCTATTTATGGACTAGCTTATTGTCATGAGTCCTTTTTTATAGAAAATATAGATTATAACAATAAATTTAGTTTATTAATTGTAAAACATTTAAGTACTCGAATGTATCCATAGACTAATTTCATTCTTTTTGCTAACAATTAGAGAGGGGGAGGAGGAGGGTATTTTTTGTATTTGTTTCCATGGTTTTGAGAATGTGGGAGAGGGTGGAGAGTTTTTTTTTTTTTTCTTCACAAAATGAAGAGATTTGTGGGGATTTAGTAGGATTATTGCATTTTATCAAAATACCCTTGTGCATACATTTTATTTTAATATATAAAATTAAATATTACATAAATTTATTTATTATTTATAATTTCAAAAATATTTAATTATACTATTAATAACAACATATAATTATAAATAATAAAATAAAATTATAATATCAACAATATATATAGTTATATAAATTAACAAATGAATATTATTTTCATAAATTTTAATGTATTTAATAAATTTATTTCAATTTAACACCAAAATATTTTATATTATATTTTTTAACTTTTTATTAAAAATATAAATAATTATGGATATTATATATTAAAAATATTTAATTAATTCAAACCTACACACAAAAAAATCATAATTCATTATTTAAATATTTTTTAATAAGAAGGATAATTTTGTAAACTTACAATAAACCATCCTCACAAATCCACTCTATCATCCCTCAATCCAAACAACCTCACGTATCCTCTTCAATCCTCACAAATCCATTCCCTCCCCTCCTCACAAATCTTCTCCTCAATCCAAACAAAGCCTCAGTAGAAGAAGAACACGTAATTTTCCTTAGCTTTTTCTCGTTTTTCCCTCACTTTTCAGAAATGCTGGGTAAGAAAAAAGTCTACCAAGAAGGGTTTTTTTTTCCTTTCAGAAAATATTTACAATAACTATCACCAATGCATTTTTACACATATTGACAACTTTAATTATTTTTATAAAAAATGTGGGCGAAATTTGTTGTACAGATAATATAGAAAAAATAAATTCATTTTTTTATGCTACTGCATTTTTTTGGAAAACTATATTCAATGCAGTTTTTTGTGGTTGAGTAAAACACTTTATTCTCATCAACTTTGAGCACCAGAAGAGACACCCAATCTTGGATTTAATTCCCTTAGAATACAGAGTCAAATTTTCCACCTCCTTATCTTCCAAATACCTTTTCATATTAATTATAACAAATTTATTTTCACTTTTTTAAAATTTTAAATAATCATATATTAAACATCTATACTTATAACATTTAAGGGAGCACAAACAAGCAACTTTCTACACGTGTCGCTCTCACGAATTTTTGAAAAAAATAAACAAAAAATGAGATTTATCAGAAGAAGAATGTTTTACACGTGGCAGATTGTGAGGCTTTAACTGGGAAGAAAACAAGCTCATGGTTATGTTGGCCCAAAATGAGTGAACAGGCCCAATATGCATAGCTGGAGCGAAAATTAGGGTTTTTGAATGTGTGTTTTGTGTGCCTAGCAATGGCTTTTCCAAAAGCGTGTATGGATGTGCAAATGTTGATTCCAGCAGATGTTGCAGAACAATGACAGACCACCCTTCAAGTAATGGTTTTTGAATTTGAATTTGAATTTATGCTTTCTAGCGTTTTTTTCACTTTCCCCATTCTCTCTGCCTCTGAAACCTAATTACTCTCCTTTACTCCTTTTCACAAATTCGCAAACTTCATAGATGCCGTATTTGAAAGCATTTTTTCCCCAAAACACCATTATTTTCACTATATATACAGTGTTGTATAGAACCATTATTTCATTTTTGTTCGGTATTGTTCTTTTCATTTGACATCGAACGAGGTAATCTTTATACCGTTTCTAGGGTTGAGTTCGTGTTCTAGGGTTGTAAGCATGTGTTCATTTCATTTCTCTTTATATTTGCCTTTCTGATAATTTGTTCTTTTGATTTGTTCATCTGATCAACTTTTTCAATGTATTTTACCTCCTTTTTGTTGAATTCGTGTTCCAGGATTGTAAGCATGTGTTCATCTTATTTCTCATTTTTGGATTTTTGTTCATCTCATCCAACTTATTCAGTGTGTTTGTTTTTCATCATTACTGTTGAGTGCACAGATCCTCCATGCATTCAAATAGACCCTACAACTGTTCAGGTTGTTTTCTATTCCTTTTTTTCTATTATATTAGTTTACTTTCTGACATGCAAAAGCTTTCTTCAATTTTTGTTTTTGTTTTTGTTCTCTGTTTTTTATAACATTTGAGGGAGCACAAATAGACAACTTTCTACACGTGTCGCTCTCACGAATATTTGAAAAAAATAAACAAAAAATGAAATTTACCAACAGAAGAATGTTTTACACGTGGCAAATTGTGAGGCTTTAACTGTGAAGAAAACGAGCTCATGGTTCTGTTGGCCCAAAACGAGTGAACAGACCCAATATGCATAGGTGGAGGAAAAATTAGGGTTTTGAATGTGTGTTCTGTGTGCCTAGCAATGGCTTTTCCAAAAGCGTGTATGGTTGTGAAAAAGTCGATTCCAGCAGATGTTGCAGAACAATGACAGAGCACCCTTCAGGTAATGGATTTTGAATTTGAATTTGGATTTCTGCTTTCTCTAGCGTTTTTTTCGCTTTCCCCATTTTCTCTGCCTCTGAAACCTAATTACTCTCCTTTACTCATTTTCACCAATTTGAAAACTTCAGAGATGTCGTATTTGAAAGCATTTTTTTTCCCTAAAACACCATTATTTTTCACTATATATACAGTGTTGTATAGAACCATTAATTCATTTTTTATCGGTTTTGTTCTTTTCATTTGACATCGAACGAGGTAATCTTTATACTGTTTCTAGGGTTGAGTTTGTGTTCTAGGGTTGTAAGCATGTCTTCATTTCATTTCTCTTTATTTTTGCCTTTCTGGTATATTGTTCTTTTGATTTATTCATCTGATCAACTTTTTCAGTGTATTTTACCTCCTTTTTGTTGAGTTTGTGTTCCAGGTTTGTAAGCATGTGTTCATCTTATTTCTTATTTTTGGCTTTTTGTTCATCTCATCCAACTTATTCACTGTGTTTGTCTTTCATCATTACTGTTGAGTTCACAGATCCTCCATGCATTCAAACAGGCCCTGCAACTGTTTAGGTTGTATTCTATTCCCTTTTTTCTATTCTATTAGTTTACTTTCTCACATGCGAAGGCTTTTTTCAATTTTTGTTTTTGTTTTTGTTCTCTGTTTTTTATAACATTTTAGGGAGCACAAACCGACAACTTTCTACACGTGTCGCTCTCACGAATTTTTGAAAAAAATAAAAAAAAAATGAAATTTACCAGCAGAAGAATGTTTTACACGTGGCAAATTGTGAGGCTTTAACTGTGAAGAAAACGAGCCCATGATTCTGTTGGCCCAAAATGAGTGAACAGACCCAATATGCATAGGTGAAGAAAAAATTAGGGTTTTGAATGCGTGTTCTGTGTGCCTAGCAATGGCTTTTCCAAAAGCGTGTATGGTTGTGCAAATGTCGATTCTAGTAGATGTTGCAGAATAATGACAGAGCACCCTTCAGGTAATAGTTTTTGAATTTGAATTTGGATTTCCGCTTTCTCTAGCGTTTTTTTTCTCTTTCCCCATTCTCTCTGCATCTAAAACCTAATTACTCTCCTTTACTCCTTTTCACCAATTCTGAAACTTCAGAGATGCCGTATTTGAAAGAATTCTTTCCCTAAAACACCATTATTTTTCACTATATACAGTGTTGTATAGAACCATTATTTCATTTTTGTTCGGTTTTGTTCTTTTCATTTGACATCGAACGAGGTAATCTTTATATTGTTTCTAGGTTTGAGTTTGTGTTCTAGGGTTGTTAGCATGTGTTCATTTCATTTCTCTTTATTTTTGCCTTTCTAATATTTTGTTCTTTTGATTTGTTCATCTGATCAACTTTTTCAGTGTATTTTACCTCCTTTTTGTTGAGTTTGTGTTTCAGGATTGTAAGCATGTGTTCATCTTATTTCTCATTTTTGGCCTTTTGTTCATCTCATCCAACTTATTCAGTGTGTTTGTTTATCATCATTACTGTTGAGTTCACAGATCTTCCATGCATTCAAACAGGCCCTGCAACTGTTCAGGTTGTTTTCTATTCCCTTTTTTCTATTATATTAGTTTACTTTCTGACATGCAAAAGCTTTCTTTAATACTTTTTTTTGTTTGTTTTTGTTCTCTATTTTTTATAACATTTGATGGAGCAGAAACAGGTAACTTTCTACATGTGTCGCTCTGACGAATTTTTGAAAAAAATAAACAAAAAATGAAATTTACCCGAAGAAGAATGTTTTACACATGGCAGATTGTGAGGCTCTAACTGGGAAGAAAACGAGCTCATGGTTCTGTTGGCCCAAAATGAGTGAACAGACCCAATATGCATAGATGGAGGAAAAATTAGGGTTTTTGAATGTGTGTTCTGTGTGCCTAGCAATGGCTTTCCCAAAAGTGTGTATGGTTGTGCAAATGTCGATTCCAGCAGATGTTGGAGAACTATGACAGAACACCCTTCAGGTAATGGTTTTTGAATTTGAATTTGAATTTCCGCTTTGTAGCGTTTTTTTCGCTTTCCCCATTCTCTCTGCCTCTGAAACCTAATTACTCTCCTTTACTCCTTTTCACTAATTCGGCAACTTCAGAAATCCCGTATTTGAAAGCATTTTTACCCTAAAACTCCATTATTTTTCACTATATATACAGTGTTGTATAAAACCATTATTTCATTTTTGTTCGGTTTTGTTCTTTTCATTTGACATCGAACGAGGTAATCTTTATACTATTTCTATGGTTTAGTTTGTGTTCTAGGGTTGTAAGCATGTGTTCATTTCATTTCTCTTTATTTTTGCCTTTCTGATATTTTGTTCTTTTGATTTGTTCATCTGATAAACTTTTGCAGTATATTTTACCTCCTTTTTGTTGAGTTCGTGTTCCAGGTTTGTAAGCATGTGTTCATCTTATTTCTTATTTTTGGCTTTTTGTTTATCTCATCCAACTTATTTAGTATATTTGTTTTTCATCATTAGTGTTGAGTTCACAGATCCTCCATGCATTCAAACAGGCCCTGCAACTGTTTAAGTTGTATTCTATTCCCCTTTTTCTATTATATTAGTTTACTTTCTCACATGCAAAGGCTTTCTTCAATTTTTGTTTTGTTTTTGTTCTCTGTTTTTTATAACATTTGAGGGAGCACAAACAAACAACTTTCTACATGTGTCACTCTCAAAAAATTTTGAAAAAAATAAACAAAAAATGAAATTTACCAGAACAAGAATGTTTTACACGTGGCAAATTGTGAGGCTTTAACTGTGAAGAAAACGAGCCCATGGTTTTGTTGGCAAAAAATGAGTGAACAGGCCCAATATGCATAGGTGGAGGAAAAATTAGGATTTTTGAATGTGTGTTCTGTGTGCCTAGCAATGGCTTTTCCAAAAGCGTGTATGGTTGTGCAAATGTCGATTCCAGCAGATGTTGTAGAACAATGGTAGAGCACTTTTCAGGTAATGGTGTTTGAATTTGAATTTGAATTTCCGCTTTTTCAGGCGTTTTTTTCGCTTTCGCCATTCTCTCTGGCTCTGAAACCTAATTACTCTCCTTTACTCCTTTTCACCAATTCGGAAACTTCAGAGATGTCGTATTTGAAACTATTTTTTCCCTAAAACACCATTATTTTTCACTATATATACAGTGTTGTATAGAACCATTATTTCATTTTTGTTCGGTTTTGTTCTTTTAGTTTGACATCGAACGAGGTAATCTTTATACCGTTTCTAGGGTTGAGTTTGTGTTCTATGGTTGTAAGCATGTGTTCATTTCATTTCTCTTTATTTTTTCCTTTCTGATTTTTTGTTCTTTTGATTTGTTCATTTGATCAACCTTTTCAGTGTATTTTACGTCCTTTTTGTTGAGTTCGTGTTCCAGGTTTGTAAGCATGTGTTCATCTTATTTCTTATTTTTGGCTTTTTGTTCATCTCATCCAACTTATTCAGTGTGTTTGTTTTTCATCATTATTGTTGAGTTCACAGATCCTCCATGCATTCAAACAGGCCCTGCTACTGTTAAGGTTGTATTATAATCCCTTTTTTTTATTCTATTAGTTTACTTTCTCACATGCAAAGGCTTTCTTCAATATTTGTTTTTTTTTTGTTCTCTGTTTTTTATAACATTTGAGGGAGCACAAACAGACAACTTTCTACACGTGTCGCTTTCACGAATTTTTGAAAAAAATAAACAAAAAATGAAATTTACCAGAAGAAGAATGTTTTACACGTGGCAAATTGTGAGGCTTTAATTGTGAAGAAAACGAGCCCATGATTCTGTTGGCCCAAAATGAGTGAACAGGCCCAATATACATAGGTTGAGTAAAAATTAGGGTTTTTGAATGTGTGTTCTGTGTGCCTAGCAATGACTTTTCGAAAAGCGTGTATGGTTGTGCAAATGCCGATTCCAGCAGATGTTAGAGAACAATGACAGAGCACCCTTCAGGTAACGGTTTTTGAATTTGAATTTGAATTTCCGCTTTCTAGCGTTTTTTTCGCTTTCCCCATTCTCTCTGCCTCTGAAACCTAATTACTCTCCTTTACTCATTTTCACCAATTCGGCAACTTCAGAGATGCCGTATTTGAAAGTATTTTTCCCCAAAACACCATTATTTTTCACTATATATACAGTGTTGTATAGAACCATTATTTCATTTTTGTTCGGTTTTGTTCTTTTCATTTGATATCGAACGAGGTAATCTTTATACCGTTTCTAAGGTTGAGTTCGTGTTCTAGGGTTGTAAGCATGTGTTCATTTCATTGCTCTTTATTTTTGCCTTTGTGATATTTTGTTCTTTTCATTTGTTCATCTGATCAATTTTTTCAGTGTATTTTACCTCTTTTTTGTTGAGTTCGTGTTCCAGGTTTGTAAGCATGTGTTCATCTTATTTCTCATTTTTGGCTTTTTGTTCATCTCATCCAACTTATTCAGTGTGTTTGTTTTTTTATCATTACTATTGAATTCACAGATCCTCCATGCATTCAAATAGGCCCTGCAACTGTTCAGGTTGTATTTTATTCCCTTTTTTTTTATTCTATTAGTTTACTTTCTGACATGCAAAAGCTTTTTTCAATTTATTTTTGATTTTGTTCTTTGTTTTTGTTTTATTAAAGTTGCAAACTTTGATTTTCTCTGTCATCCTTTCTTTTTTTGTTTGTCAATATGTTTTCTCATACTTTTTCTCAATATTTTTTTGTCTTTAGTTCTCTTTTTCTGATAAAAAAAGCTTTCTTTCTAACATGCAAATCCTTTCTGTTTCTTAAATTAATTATATTATAACATAAAAAAATAAAATAAGAATATATTTACAATAAAAACAATTATTAATTATATTATAAATTTTATAACATAATATGTAATCGTTAAGAATTTTATAACATAATCTATTATTATAACATAATCATATATTATAATTTGATATAATAATAATAATAACATAAATATATTTATATAATAAAAATAACATAAATTTATTTATATAATAATAATAATAATATAAATGTAAACATTATAAAATAATAATAATAAAAATTAAATTTAAACAAGTAATAATATATAAAAAAATTAATAAAATATAAATAATAATCCTAAAAACATAATTAAAATCATAATAAAATCATAAATTATAATAATTAATATAAATACAAATTTAAAATGTTAATAATAATTAAAATAAATTTATTAAATAATAATATTAACAATAATATTTTTTATTTGATTTTATTTTCTGAAAATATTTGTATGTGTACCTATACTAAAAATAAAAATATTATTTATTAAATAGATTTATATAGTAAAAATATTAAATAATTAATAATAATTAATAAAATAAAATAAAATTAATTATAGTATATAAATATTAAAATCGTTATTTTAAAATGAAACTAAAGAAAATCTCTCAATTTTTCATGTTGCGACAATTATACAAAATTCATATCTTTTTATTTTTTACGAAGTCTATTTTTAGATGCTGAAAACAATATTTTAATTACAAACAATTAAAATCTACAAATATATCAATCATATTTTTCTATTAATTATTTTTAAATATAAGAAATTTTTTATAATATTACTTTTTTATCAATTAAAAAAATTACAATTTCAATGATACTCACAATATCAGTCACAAACTTTCATAAATTTTTTCTTAATTTTTCAACTTTATATATGTCAATCAAAATAATATCATTTTCTTCACACTTTATTCTCAAATTTATTCCCTCAAAATCATTCCTTAATTTAACAAAATATTATTTTTTAGGCAGTTTCTTCCTGCACCGCCACGTTCTTCTTCCTGCACCCCCACACTCTTATGCAAGGACTAAAACGCCTTTATTAGTTTTTAAAATTTTAGAAATATCCTTAACTTAAAAAAACCCTAGAGAGACTCAGGCAAGGATGTTGTCAGATTGCGCAGCCGTGTCTTTCATGTTCTACAGCAATGGCACCTCCAAATCATTTTCCTTTCATTCTCACATTTTTTGTTGGTGATTTAGAGTACTTTTGACGAAGGTAAGTAAATTTATTTGCTTTCGAATCTACACATCCATTTTTTTATGGATTTTTATTTCCGTAAGTGCTTTCTCACATTTCAGATTGTAGAATCTGGTAGAATTTCGGATCACAAAATACGGTAAAATCCCATATTTATGCTTCCGGTAAAATCCTAGATTTGTGGTTCCAAGAATATTCTGAATTTGTGGATCCATGAAGGTTTCGGATTTGTGATTGTATGGTCTTCCTTTCTACAACATATATAACTTCATCCTAAGATTTTTTCTATCTTCGAATGTAATTGTTCTAGTGGGATATCAATATGATGGAAGTTACAATTTAAATATGACGGGAGTTACAATATAATATGAATGTATACAACTCGAACATCCAATCTATTCCAAAATGCATTTTATTTAATTGGATCATATCAAATACAACGTCCAACACCATTACTATTTTTGGTTAAGCTCTTACAAGAAGATTTGAATTTATGATGTGATCTTAGATACAATATTTAAATCTCTCTCACCTCACTGCTATCACTCAATTATATCTTAATTTTATTACTTCACAAATTATTCTATTTAATTAAATGTTTGTTCAAAATGTTATTTTATTCTGGTTTAAATATTATTTTATTTTTCTGGATTTCGTATATGATTTGCAATGAGCTTCTTTTTTTTCTTCTTTTAATAATTTTTTTGTCTATTTAGTTTAGTTATATTTGTTTAGTACAATGTTTTTTTTTCTCTCTTTTGGTTTCAATAGAATTTATATTTATATTTATATTTATATTTTTTTTGTAGAAATGATACAATTCATCAATACAATGTTAAAGACATTCAATAGCTTCACTGAATCAAGGTGTGTCCAAAATAAATCTTGCACAACATTCGTCCCTTCTTCAAACCTAGATCAATTGACATACATATCTCACTCAAGTAACATCATCAATTGTTACATTTCAATTCTATCACTTCGTACTGATTTTTTGTACATATATCGTGCATTATAAACTTGCTTTATTGTGCTCACATTTTTCTCATTATGTTCTTTCATTGTTAGCAAAATATTTATAGGTTTCACCGAACTATCTGTCATGTCCATAAGCATTGACTTCTCACTACATGTGAACCTACCAGCATATGGATGACCAACCAATGTATTTGCCAACTCATGATTATGAGACCCACAAATTAATTTCAATATTCATCTGTCACCACTCTTTACTGGATACCCTCATAATCTGAAAGGACAACCACATTTCCTAGTTCCACTCTCAGTAACCTGTAAATCCTTCTTATATCGTTTGTATTTACCTCCTCTCTCACAACCTAATAATACAAATGTCTTCCTTCCTTGTTGGTCAGTTGAAGTATCCAATCTCAATATCACAATAATAAAACCAAAGTGAAACGCAACTTTTCTAACCACTTTAGGAGCTCATCCCGAGTACGAAATACCTACAAAAGTTATCATAACAAATTATTTCATTTACTAATTAACAAACAACTTAAACATGCTTTACAAACTTAACTTTACCTCATCTGTAGTAAACACATTTGTACATTCATATCCCTTCGATTTACATAATGAATTCTCGATATCATCATCATCCCACACATCGACCTCATCATATAATTCTTGTTCAAGTTCTTCACTACTGTCCATGCTTCTACAAATAAAAAAAAATGAAACTAAATCATTGCATTCTGGATCCATGAATCCATAAGTCAAAAAAATCATTCCGGATCCAACAATCCATAATTCAAAAAGATCATTCCGGATTCAGGAATCCATAACACAAAAAAAAATAAAAAATCCTGGATTCAGAAATCCATAATGCAAGTTACACATTCTGAATTTAAGAATCCATAACACAAAAAAAAAAAAAAATTCTATATCCACCAATCTGTAATACAATTTAGGCTTCCGGATTCAGTAATCCAGAAAACAACAATTTATGAAATTTTAACTTCCAAAACACCCCTCATCTGGAAAACACAATTTAATCAATTCAAGATTCATGAATTCAGAATACATTACCGGATCTCGATATCCAGTAACCCCAAAATCTCCATAACCACCATGCTCCTAAAAAAACTTAACTCTTACCTCTACAACCCAAACAACACTTCGACAATGTTGCGTAGTCCTCCACCTTGCTCCAAACAATTACAACGATCCTCCACAACAGTTGATATTCAATGATGAAGATGAACAATGACAATGGAAGTCAACACGATGCCTCTTTTCAAATTGTAGGTCAAGGTTAATTTTGGGATATTTAAAATTGTGGGGTTCAGGAAGAAAATCGTCGGGGGTGCAGAAAGAACAAGCCTAATTTTTAATAGTAATACATGGGCCTTCAATTACACGGTTCAGCAAATGTTAGGAAAATATTTCCTGCACCCTCGTAATTTATTTCGGCACTCCACCTTAGGAAAGTTTGTTCTTGGAGATGGTGCCGAGCAAGTCTCCACTAGTTTTTCTTTTCCTTTTAAATTATATAATTTAAAAAATCAATTCAAAATATTTGAAATTTATTTTACTTAGAATTATATCTTAAAAAGGTAAATATAATTTTTTTATCAAATAATCCAAAATAAGCATAAATAAATAAAATGTTTAAGAAAAATATTTGTATACTCTCAAATCCAAAGTAATATTTTTTATCTGAAATTTCAACAGCAATCAATCTAAAAGTATAATTATAACATTAAATTTAACCATTTGAAATACATTTCTTCATTTATGAATTGATCAATTCTATACAGTTTTTTTTATTTATCAAATGGTCATATTGCTTTTATCCAGAAATATACTATGTTAAGGTGGTTAGAAAATAAAATTGTCCATCTTGCTATCATTATTTTTTTTTTCCTGTCATCATGTCTTTTTTTCACCACTATATTTTATATATGTATTGTCTTATGAATGGACTTAAAGAAAAAATTATTCACGATTGTACAATAAAAAAATTCCTTAATTAAATAATTCAAAAACTTATTTTATAAAAAAATAACTTTTAGATGCAAGTCATAAATTTTTTTCTTCTTGCAAAAAATGATTTTTATATACATTTTTTTCATGTAGAAAATCACTTCTAAGTTTTACAATTTAGAAATTACTTTTTTATAAAACCAAAAAGACAAAATAAGGATTTTCGTATTGATAAAGTGTCGTATGAAATTATGAGGGTGCTAAAAGAAATCTCATCTTTATTATTTTATCAAAGGCCCTATTGGGTGAGGAAGTAAAAGTTTAAATTGAGACATTAAATTAATTTCTTTCCCCGCCTCCATATTTTATTCCTGAACCTCCATAAATATTTCAATTCCATAATCACCTTTAGACAAAAGGTGAAGATTTTTTTTTTCATTTATAAATTGTATAATATTTATGAATTGTATAATCCATAGACGTTCCAAAATCTAAAATTCGAATATAATTTTGCAATCCAAATTGTAGAGTTGAGAATGTATTTTTTGGGTTAAAAAATATCTTGTAAATTCTAAAATAAAATTTTCTATTCTGAATTTTAGAGTTTAAAATGTATTTTTAATCCACAAAATACCTTCCAAACTATAGAATTTGAAAAAAAATTGTATTTTGAATTCTATAGTTCAAAATGTATATTCAAAACCATAAAAATCTTCCTAATGTTATCTGAATTCTATAATTCATAAGTTATTTTTAAAACTTAGAAAAAATAAATTCTAAATACAATGTGAATTCTGAAATACAATTTTCTATTCTGAATTGTAGAGTTTAGAATGTATTTTCAAATCCAGAAAATACCTTACAAACTATAGAATTTGAAAAAAATTGTATTTTGAATTCTATAATTCAAAATGTATATTCAAACCCTTAAAAATCTTCCAAATATAATCTGAATTATAGAATTCATAAGGTATTTTCAAACATAGAAAAAATACATTTTAAACTCTAAAATTTATAATATAATTTTGTATTATGAATTACAAAGTTTTGAGATGCTTCAAAACTTTAAATTCAAAATACAAAATTGTGTTCAAATTGAAGAATTCAAAATTTTAGATTTCAGAAAAAAAGGAAGAAATGAAAAAAGAAGAAGATAAATTGCTATTTCACATCTTTTATAGAGGTGAGGAATAAAGCATATGGAGGTGAAGGAAGAATTCGCGTGTAGAGAAATAATACAGTCTAGAAAACACAAATAAAGCTAAATGGGTCTTGAAGCTCAATTCAATTGAATTTCTATCTATGCCAGTTCTATTAGTAAATGTCTGAATGTAGTTTATTTATATATATATATATAAAAACAAATCCAATAACAGTTATTATATGGTTAAATAAGCATTTAGCTGTGGTAGAAATCAAAATTTGGTTCCAATTAAAAAAATGTTAATTTTTTTCTTGTTTATTTTTGTTGTCCATAATTAGACTGTAGAGGTTAAACTTGTTGTCATTTTCCCCATTTTCAAAAAAAAAAATTACAAAAACTAAAACTTAAAATCTGAACTTTGTATGGACAGAAACCCATTTAGCAGAAAAAGAAAAGGCATGTAATAATTTTGCTTAGGTAAAGTATTTGGTGTTACTGAAAAATATGTGATAGAAAATAATAAGTATTGAGCAACAGAACACTAACTGGAAAATAAATTATAGTTTATAGCTACAATGCTTATCTAGCTGACTCACTAAACCTTATTATAAGAATGCAATATTTTGTTATTTCAGCATTTTAATTTGGAGGTTTTGACTCTCTTCCCTTTTCGACCACGCAAATTCTTTTGACTTAGTTTAGCCTTATCTACTTCCTTACAAAAGAGGTCTTCAAGTTGAATGTTAAAAATTGACAGCTTTCAGATACTTGCAATGTTTTAGCAACTACATCAAATCGTTTCGTATAACTTTCCACGACGAATTTAAGGGTGGAATTAGGAATCTATATTTAATGAAAATGAGTAAAATGAATATTATATAAAGAAAAAAAGTCTCTTAAATTATGTTTTATATAATTGTTTAAGTACACAATGAAAATCAAACACAAATTTGGATGTAACGTATTAGAAAGTAGAGAAAACATATTAAAGAAAAACCAATAATTAAAAGTGATAAGTGTAAAATTGAGAAAAATTAAATTTGAAATCTTGGTAAAATTAGAATTCCAACATTTTAACTTAAAATAAATAAAAAATTGTATACCATTAATTTTATTTGAGGGATTAGACTAAATCTATATGGAAAAGAAAAGAAAACAAAGAAACTTTGAAGAACAATAAGCAAAACTATATTGGGAGATTAAGCCTATAAATGAAAAAACCAAACAAAAAGTCAAACAAAAGAACATTCTTTAAAGTGTAACTCCGATAAAAACAACAAAGATGAATGATTGGATTACAACAAATCTCACCAAATTGAGTTATGGTTGCAATAAGCAGAAGTAATGAAATAATTTGATATTCATATATATCACTATCATTACTTGATCTTGGATTTACCTACTTTTGATTTCTTCTTATTGACTTTCATTTCAGTTTCAGGAGGACATCTCAGTTTCCTAGAGGTTTGAACCAGTTCATCATCTTCGCTTAATGATTCCTCTTTATCCATCTTTATAGTCTAGAACTTAGAAACTAAATTGGGTTTTTCTAATAAAATATCAATCGATGTAGATTCAACTATGTCAGGCGCCAAGATAGTCAAACATGACTCTAGAGTCTCTTGTTGATCACCTGAAAGATAATCAAGACAGTTTTACAAGGCTAAATCTTGGGAAACAAATTTATAAGTAATCCGTTTAACAACAACAAATTTAGGACATGTTGCTTTAGTTGCAAATTTAAGTAGAGAGGATCCTTCTAAAAACAAGTAGAATTGTAATAGGCAAGGAGTCATTTTTTGTAACATATTATCTTATTTATTAACACTCTACAAATAGAGCATATCAGCAAAAATAACATCATGGGATCCTAAATCACCTTATATCAATAGTTGCAACAACAAATGCATTATCTATAGTAGATAATACTTCAACAAATTTCTTAACCTCTTGATCACCCAGAGATCCAATATCCACCTTTTGACCAACAACAACTTTAACAGAGACGTCATAAAATTGTCTTATACTACAAACATCTTAAACTAAAATTACAATATATCTAAAACATCTTTAAATTATCAATAATTTCACATGAAAACACTTATGAATAAAGTTATTTTAAACTAAAGTAAACATCGAGTTGTGGCATTTTGTAAGAGATGGAGGAGTAGCGAGAAAGGGAAAAATTCCAGAATAGAGAGGAAGGGAGTATACGAGTAGAAGGGAAGAAAGATTTGATAGGAGGGATGAAAGAAGGGAAGGAAGGGTGGAAAGACAAGAAGAGAGGAATCATCAAAGTCCTTAAAGGGTGGATCCCGAACAAGATGATCCAATGGTGATAACGGTGGAGATAACAGTGTATGCGGTTATGAAAACCCTAGTGGATCAGGGAAGTTTTGTTGATATTTTATTTTGGGAGTGTTTTCATAAGCTAAATTTAAGGGAGGAAGATATTATACCACATCGAGAACAGGTAATTGGGTTTTCGAGTGTGAGAGTGGATACAAGGGGGTATATAGATTTGAAAACAACGTTTGGAAGCGGAAGAGTGATGAAACCAATTAAAATTAGATACTTGGTTGTTGATGCATGCACTTCGTATAATGCTCTATTGGGAAGGTCCTCGTTGAACAAGATGGGAGCCATAGTGTCAACATCGCACTTGGCTATGAAGTTTCCAACTGAAAAGGGAGAGGTTGCAACTATTTATGTTGATCAAAGAGCGACACGAGAATGTTACATGGAAAGTCTTAAAATAGTTCAAGAACCAAGAATGTCGAGAAGATGAAAGGACAAAAGAAATGTGATTGCAATGGTTGATCTTGATCCGAGAATGCATGATGAAGAAAGGATGGAGCCAAAGGAGGAAACAACACCCATTCAATTAAGAGAGAATGAAAAGCAGTGCACATATGTTGGAGGCAACATGCCTGAAGAGTTGATGAATGAACTGGTTAAAACTTTGAGAAGAAATAAGATTTTTTTTGCGTGGAAGGTTACAGACATACTTGGGATTAATCCTAATGTTATTTCCCCACAAGTTGTCTTTATGCTGAAAGGCCAAGTCGATATCTCAAAAGAGAAGAAGGATGGGGGAAGAGAAAAAAAGGAAAACTTTTCAAGAAACCAAGAAGTTGTTACAAGTTGGGTTTATCCGGCAAATTCAGTATACAACTTGGTTGACGAATGTGGTGTTGGTAAAAAAATTGAGTGAAAAATGGAGAATGTGCACTGATTATACAAATTTAAATAAGGCGTGTTCGAAAGATTCATATCCATTGCATAGTATTGATAGGTTGGTAAATGGAGCTTCTGGTCAAGCAATGATGAGTTTTCTAGGTGCATATTCAGGGTATAATCAAATACAAATGTACGAGTTTGATGTACCGAAGACGACTTTTACTATTGAGGTGGTTAATTGTTGCTATAAAGTCATGCCTTTTAGATTAAAGAATGCAGGGCAACATACCAGAGGTTAATGGATAAGGTGTTCAAAGAGTAGATTGGGAGGAACAAAGAGGTGTACGTAGATGACATGATTGTTAAGTCATTTGAAGTGGAAAGCCATGTTAAAGATCTTGAAGAAGTGTTTGCAAGAGTGAGAAAGTATGACATAAGGTTGAATCCTGAGAAATTTGTTTTTGGGGTGAGAGGTGGAAAGTTTTTAGGGTTTATGTTGACCAATAGAGGGATTGAAGCAAATCCCGATAAATGCAAAACAATCTTAATAATGAGGAGTCCAACTAACTTAAAACAAGTTTCTAGAGGTTAGTTGGAAGGTTGATTGCCTTGGCCAGATTCTTACCAGTCCTAGCCGAAAAGACGAAACCTATAATCAAACTATTGAGAAGAGCATAAGCTTTCAAGTGGAATGAGCAGTGTGATCAAACCTTCTTATTGATAAAAAAAAATGTTAGTTGAACCCCCAATTTCAGTGAAACCAGTGTCATCTCAGCCCATCATTGTATACCTAGCAACTTCACATAAAGCCATAAAAGTAGCCTTAATCCAAGAGTTTCCAAAACAAAAGCCGATCTACTTTGTGAGTCGAGCCCTACAAAATGCCGAAACTAGGTACCAACTTGTAGAAAAAATAGCCCTTACCTTAGTGTATGCAGTAAGACATTTTCGACCATACTTTCAAAATCATCAGATAATAGTGAGAATCGATTGTCCAATAGCAAAAGTTTTAAGAAAACCAGAACATGCAGGAAGAATGGTAGCTTGGTCAATTGAACTTTCAGAGTTTGGAATAAAGTATGACCCAAGAGGAACAATCAAAGCACAACCCCTTGCAGATTTCATCATCGAGTTGCCACAACAGCATCTGAAGAAAAAACGCGGACTTTATATGTAGATGGGTCATCAAACAAGAAAGGAAGCAGAATAGGAATATTGTTGGAAGGGCTGACACATTTCCAACTTGAAGTAGCTTTGAGATTTGATTTCAAGACCGACCTCTAATAATCAAGAAAAATATGAAGCTTTAATTGCATGACTATTGCTTGCTAAGGACATGGGAGCTATGAAGGTCGTTTGCTGAAACGATTCTAATTTAACTATGGGATATATAAAAGGTGAATATGAGATAAAAGATCCTTTATTGTTACAATATTATCATAAATTTTAAATATCATGCAAAAGTTCAACAAGGCCAAAATTGAGCATATTTTGAGAGAACAAAATTCAAGAGCATATTTGTTATCCAAGTTAGCCAGTCAAAAAAGACAAACTCAACACAATTCAATTATACAACAAACAATGAATAACCCAACAGTTGGAGTAGAAAGATGTTTGATAACGACAACAACTAAGAATGAATGGATCAAAATGTATAAAGAAGTAATCAAGAATCAATAGCAAGGTGTTGAGTATGACATCAGTATTGCAAGAAAAACGGCCAAATTTGTTATGATAGGAGATGAGTTGTATAGAGAGGACATTCAACTCCGTTGTTAAAATGGCTTCCACGAGAACAAGCTGAATACATTCTCCGAGAGCTGCATGAAGGGCTTTATGGGTTACATTGTGGTGCTTGAACGATGGCAACAAAGATTTTATGGGTCGGGTATTATTGGCTAATAGTATGAGAAGACTGTAATGTTTTTGTTAGGTCTTGCAAGAAATGTCAAGAGTTTGGCAATCTTAACCATATACTATATCAAGAGTTACAAGGAATTGTCTCACCTTGGCCATTTGCAAAGTAGGGAATGGATATCTTATGTCCATTTTCTCTGGGACGGGGACAAATAAAGCTTTTAGTGGTGGAAGTAGATTATTTCACAAAATGGATAGAAGCAAAAGTTCTTACAAGAATAATAGCTCAACAAGTTCAAACAATTATTTGGAAAAGTATTATTTGTAGATTTGGTATCCCACATACCATAATAACTAACAATGGCCAACAATTTAATGATAAATAACTTATAGAATTCTATGCAGATCTAGGGGTCAAGCCAATAACAACCTTAGTTGAACATCCATAAATGGATGGAAGAGCAAAATCTTCCAACAAAGTCATTCTCAGTCAACTAAAAAGAAGACTCGGAAGTCCGAAGGAATTATGGGCTGAGAAGTTGCCTAAAATATTATGGGCATATAGGTGCATGCCACAAACGTTAACTGGAGAAACTCTATTCAACCTTACTTATGGTACTGATGCCATGATACCAGTCGAGGTAGGCGAGCCAACATTACGAAGACAAATTGAAGATTGGGGAATAAATAATGAATGTTTGAGAACAAATTTGGATATAATAAAGGAACTCCAAGAAAAAAACAAAGGTTAGAAAAGAGGCAGTAAAGCAAAGAACATGTAAAAGATTTAATGCAAAAGTAAAGCCAAGAACTTTCAATGAAGTAGATTTAGTATGGCGAATGAGGGCTGAAGCAAGAAAAGATCCAACTCAGGGAAAGCTGGCACCAAATTGGGAAGGACCATTCAGAATAACCAAGAATTTACAAAATGGAGCCTACAGATTAGAAACCCTGGACGGAAAAGCAATTCCAAGAACATGGAATACAAGACATTTGAAGTTTTATTTCAGTTGAAGAGTTGTATGTATGGTATCAAGAATCAATCAAGGTACATAATACTTCTCGGTCAAGGATGTTTTCTCATTCCAAAAGAGAATCCTTCTCGAGAGGGAACTGTTTAATTAATAAATCAATTTTAAAAAAGTATGCTCTCATTCTATTACTTCAAAGAAAGAAAAATAAGCTCTCGGCCAAGGAAGTTTTCGCTCCAGGTGAATCCCTCCCAAGAGAAATACATTTCAGTAAAGCTAATAAGCTTTCGGCCAAGGAAGTTTTCACTCCAGGTGAATCCCTCCTGAGAGAAATACATTTCATTAAAGCTAATAAGTTGTCTTTTAAGCAAGTTTTTATTTCAAGTGAATCCCTCCCGAGAGAAACTTATATAATCCAGTGCTCCAAAACTCTAGGCCAAGGAACTTTTCATCATAAGTGAATCCCTTTCGAGAGAAGTCTATATAATCCAACGTTTCAAAACTCTTAGTCAAAGATGTTCTCACCGTAAGTAAATTCTCCTTCAAGAAAAACTTATCTTGTTTAAGTAGAATCTCTCGGCTTAAGAGAAAACACAAACCTTTCGGCCAAAAATTATTTCAATATAAATAAATCCATTTTGAAAAGCAACTTATCTTGCTAAATGTTCTTAACCAAAGAAATAATCATATCAAGTAAATATAGCTCTTGGTTAGTTTTATTTAAAACGTCGGCTTAAAACCATTTAACCATCTTTACATGATTTGTTTTATCATAAGTTGATATGTTGACGTCGAATGGCCGAGATGTTAAAAGGTTTAAGATCATTTTACCATCTTTACATGATTTTTTTTATCATAACAGTATATGTTGAAAATGTTGAATGACCGAGAGGTTGAAAGGTTTAAGATCATTTAACCATCTTTACATGACTTGTTTTATCATAAGTTGATATGTTGAAAATGTGAAATGGTCGAGAGGTCAAAAGGCTTAAAACCATTTAACCATCTTTACATGATTTGTTTTATCATAAGTTGATATGTTGAAAATTTCGAATGACCAAGAGGTCGAAAGGTTTAAGGTCATTTAACCATCTTTACATATTTTGTTTTTATTATAAGTTGATAGGTCAAAATGTCAAATGTTCGAGAGGTCAAAAGGCTTAAGACCATCTAACCATCCTTGCTTGATTTGTTTTATTATAAGTTGATGGGTCGAAAATGTTGAATGGTAGAGAGGTTGAAAGGCTTAAGATCATTTAATCATCTTTACATGGTAGAGAGGTTGAAAGACCGTAAGCTTAAAACACTTAATTGTTTTTACATGATTTGTGTTAAGTTGATGATGCCGAGAGTGTTAGAATTATAGGCCTTAAACAAGTGGGGGTGAATTATTTATGAAAGATTTTTGCAAACTTTGAAGGTATAGTGAAAGACAACGGAGAATTAATCAATTAGAAAACTGTTTAGCTAATTAGAAAACTACTTTTAATATGATTGCAGAAAATCAACCTGTTGTTTTTACGAAACAATCGGTTGTTTTTATCAGCAGTTTATAAAAACAAAGTTAAAGCAATTTAAAAAGTGTAAGGATAGACAAATTCACACAAAATGTTTATACTGGTTCACTCTTAACCAAGAGCTACATCCAGTCCTCAGAAACCATTGAGAATTCACTATGTAATCAACCATAGATGACAAGCTACACACACCAAGAGTGATGATCTTGAACCCCTCAAGAACACACACCATTCCTTGGAAAAAACCACACCAAAATTTTTTATTTTGATCCCCTCAAGAACACACAACACTTCTTGGCAACACAAGTACATAAATACAATTATGAAGGAAGAAGGGAATAGAATACACCTAGGTAAATCACAAGATCAAAGTCCAGAATACAAGACCAAATCCTATTCCACACTTGAGATGATCCAAAAGCTATTTGAAAACTGTTTTTGATTGATCTCTCTCACTTCATTAATGCATAGGAGCGTAAAACAACCTCTTTATCTTTCAATCAAATGGTTAAAACAAAAAACCAAAAGTTGTTGGAATCATTTAAAACATAAAAACCACTTAATAAATTTTGTTAAGGTTTTCAGAAAAACAATCAATTGATTTATCGAAACAATCGATTGATTTTTGTTTAATAGCAAAGGCAAAGGCAAAGCTTTTCCAAAACATTTTAAAATCCACTAAGTGTCAAACAACCTGTTGATTCGAAATTTCAACCTGTTGAAATTTAACTTCCTTTTAGTAAACCCATCTTTTCAAAAGGTTAAAGATTCAAATGAACTTTGATCATCTTAAGAAGTGCATTAACAAGTTTCAAACAACTAGACAACACACACACCGCAACAAGGTCTTCAAGCTTTCTACTTGGATTTGGAGACATCAAAACATCTTGTTCAATAGAGATGTCGAAAGACTGAAAGAAAAATAAGAGACAAAGGTAATCAAACAATAATGTTGAAACTAGTATATTAAAACTAATAAGGTCAAAATAGTTAACAAAGGCCAAACCAAAGCACACAAAATCGGTAACTAATAACCGAGAAGTACATCAAAAAGAAAAAAAGATATAATGATCTTAATCATTCAACATCCACTACAACATCATTGGTGATGGCGGCTTCTTCTTCTTGATCTTCTTCATAAGGTATTTCTTGAGTAGGAATGAGGTTGTCATTGTAAAAATATTTTCAAACATCAAATTTCCTTCATTCAAAGGAACTTTGTAAAAGTATTCGGCTTGTTGGAGAGCTTTAGAACAACCCAACTTATGTTGTTCTATTAAAAACTTTGGGCTTCCTCTAAATCTTTCTCCAACTGATTTATCTTCTCGGCATCAACACTTTTGGAAGTAGATAAATCGTTCAAACCTCCTTTCAATTTTTCATTCTCGACTTGCAAGGAAAGTCTTTCAAAAACCAAGGCAACAATTTCGTCTTTAAAAGAATCTTTCTCGGCATCACAACAAAAATGAACATCTGAAATCTCTTTAATTTAAGCAATTAAAGTCAAATTTGCATCAAAAGCAAATTGAACACTCTTCCCAGATTCAACAAGCTCTCTCTTTAAATTTTCATGCTCAGTGGTAGAAACACCATTTACAGCTTCTTCCTTAACTTTTTTCAAAATTAGCAAACACCAAGTTGAAAGATCAATAGCCGCATCCGCCAAAGAAAGAATGGTTGTTAACCGAAAAACTTGACCTTCAAGTCCATTTAAATTGATGTTAATAGATTCACAAAACCGCATGGAGGCACCAAAAGACTTTCTAAAAGAGGTAGAGAAGAGTTACCGACACCATGACGATGACGCCTTGGTGAGGAGTGAAACCGTCTACTACCTCTATCCTTTTTCTCTCTATTCTTTTGAGGTTCAACATTAGCGCTTTCAAGAATAGGTTCAACTTGAGAAATGGGCTCAACATTCTCAACTTCTCTTCTCGGCTGAGAGGTAGAGGCACCAGGCTTATTCAAAAGTTTTGGAAAATATGCCCGACCTTTCAGATGAGTAGAAGCCTTTAAATCTACAATTCAAGAGAAAATTTTAAAAAGTTAAAACTCTTTTATAAAGCAAGTCAATTCAGAATAAAACATACTGATAAAGTCTCTTTCCGGTTTGGGGGAAAGGTAAATTCATAGCAAGCCATAAGTTGGAAGCTTATGGGAAAAGTGATCAAGAACTGAAAGGACTTGAAGATCTTTCGGCTTCATTGAATGGCGCAACCAAGAGTTTAACTTCAAAGGACTGTTAGTCCAATAGAAAGCAAACTTTGGAACATTTTCATCATAAAAATATTTTTTCCTGGTTTCCTCTATAAGAATTTTAAAAAATTCTCCTTTGAAATTTTTATAAGAGAAAGTGAAAGGTGAAAGTAAACAAGCCTTAGATCGACTGATGAAAGACAGCCGACCACAACGCTTGTCAGGCCGAGAGCTATAAAAATGAAGAAAAACTTCAGGAGTAGGAGTTAATGGAAGAAATTCACAAACAATATGAAAAGCTTGCATAGAAGCCCAACTATTAGGGTACAAATGAGTAGGAGCTACATTTAAAAGGCGAGGAACACCCATTTGGAGGTCATCAAGAGGAAACCGAACATGAATGTGTGTAAAAAGGCAGTCATAAAATTAAATAAAAATCAAGCCTCACCCTCACGACCATGGCAAACATTATCGATAGCCCGACAACGCCTAGAAAAAATGATTTCCTCAGTAGCTTCAGGAGAATAAATGGAAATATTTGACAAAAAACTTTGAAATGCAGACAACCAACAATACTGGGGAAAATACTCTCGAACTCTATAGTCGACTCATTCATAACCTCTTATGAGGCTCCAATTTTCTTTCGCCCTTTGGGCTCGTTCTTCAGCCTCAAGATCTGGAACTTCATTACTTGAGATTAAATCAGTAGAAGCTTTATTTCTTGTTATTAATAAAGTTGTTGATGAAGCAGCCGAATGAATACTCCTATTGATATCTTCAATCACTCTCCCGACTACTTGTGCACTTGTGCTCGAAAACCTCGAATCCCCATCAGAACCGGAAACAAAGCTTGAGGAAGACATAATACCTTCTTAAAAATTTGAAGAAATACTTCTTGGCAACAAGAAGACAAATCCAATAGAAGTAATGGGCCATTGTCACTCAAGAACGACTATTTATAGAAATAAAAATCCTCTTCCAAACGATACGACACAATATTTTGACCGTTAAATTTCGGTGAATCCAATAGCTAGGGGTTAGAGACTTTTCACATCAAAGGCACAATAATCATCACGCACACGAAACAATACGATCTTTCTTACAAAATGCATTTAATATATAGAGATTAGAGACTTTGTTTTGATGTAGCGAGAGATTGGAAAAAATCTTTGCATAAATTTTTCCTTTACATCCTTCCAGCTAGTGAGACTCTAATTTGGATGTGATTTGAGTCATTCTTTAGCTTTTCGTACCAATGAAAAAGGAAACAAGCACATATAAATAGTTTCAATATCAGCTAATTGAAAACCCATTGTTCCCACCAATTCATAAAATGTAGCCAAATGTGTATATGGATCCTCATGATCCATTGCTGTAAATTGGTGGGTACTGATGAGACTAGAAAACAAGTTTCATCTCTAAGGCCCTGGTGGTAGCAGGTATTGCAATACTAGAAAAATGTCTTAGTCCCTACTGCATGGCATAATCTCCAAGGATCTTTCTAGGGGGTGGTGTTTGCTTTTCTGCCATATTGCTTTCCTCGTGAAAAAATTAGTGGAAAAGAAGAAATGGTTGAGGATTCATGTCTAGTGTCTCCTTGTCTCTCTTTTGTCTTTTCTTTTTGTTTCTTTTGGTTGCCCTTTCAATCCCTGCTTCAAATAATAATTGGTCTTTGGAAATTTGACCTCTTAATATCATATAAGACAACTATTTCAAGGATTAACACAATGATTCACTAGCAGTAACAAAATATTTTTTTTCTTAAAATTTAACATTGCAAACAAATAAAAACAAATAAATTCAAAATAAATTAAAAAAATCAAATCAAATCTGTAAATTAAAATAAATAAAAATTAAATTAAATTAAAAAAATTTGTAACAAAAATAAAACAAAATAAAAACAGTAAAAAAATATAAACACAATAACAAATATAAACAAAAATTAAAAAAATTTAGAATATTCACAATATTTAAGAATTTGTCCCTAAGGATGGATATCGAGCCCACAAAGAATAATTGAATAATCAAGTAAAAGATTCACTGAATATAAAACAAAATAATAAAAGTTTATTGAGATTTGTTATGATGTCAATGATTAATAAGAAAACAAGTCAAAGAGTTTGTTGCTTCAATTGAAAAAATAGGGATTGAGGTTCATCTTTCTCACTCTTTTGTATTTTGATTAGCATGACAATATTGTATCCTTTTATTGATATTGATGTCCGTATAAAAATAATTTATATTGATTCCTCGCATATAAAATTATTAAGATGCTTCCTAAATATCGATTATTTGCATATTTATAAAAACAACATATCATTAAGATTATACGTTGATATCAAATAACATTTCAAATCTATTCCTAGCATTCAAATCTGTTAAGCATTATCATTTTGGTCAGAACCTTAGAAGTACTTTCCAGTCAAATCTAAGTTTCGAGATCATGGAAAACCAAGCATTACAAATAAAACAATAATATCAATCTTCAATCAAGAACAAAATATTATGTTTAGATATCACCTCAATACATAAGAGTTTGAACAAATTATTCCCAATCCCAACGGGTAGAATTAGCCACACATGATGGTTATTACAAACAGAGAGAGCAAGAAAATAAGATTCCGGATAATTCTCCTTGATGGCTACCTTTTCTAGGGTTTTCTAACACCTTATATTCTCTCAATTGGATTACAGTTTACTCAATGATGTTTTGCTCTCAATCACTGATTTCTAGGGTTGTCTCAAACCTCCTATTTAACCTAATTATCTTGGGCTTAAGTGACTTCTCGCTTGGGCGCTAATGGGCTCGCTTGGACGAGTTTCACATAAAAAGGCCCAACATTATTGAGCTCGCTTGAGCGAGATTCACTGGTGGCGTCTTGGCTTTTTTTTTAGCTTGGGGCAACTTTGGTGAATGTTGGTGCATTCCAACTTTCCCTTTTTAGCTTTGTATATATATATTTTTTTGCCCAATCCTCTCCATTTTTTCCTAAAATCCTGAAATTAACACAAATTTGGGAATAAATCGCTCTTATTTAAATAAAAATCACAAAATAGGTAAAAGGTATAATAAATTAGGGGTTATTTTATACTTATTTTAAAAATTAATACTCATAAGGACCTATATTTTAATAGAAAATATTACTGAAATTTTGCACTTATCATGTCAGAATACTGAAAGTTAAAATAATATAAATAAATAATAACACTGTATCAAAGTCTAATAAATAGGCCCAAAACACTAAAAATATACTTAGTAACTGCAAGGTGTGAAAAGTAAAAGTCCAAACAAGTTAAAGCCCAACAACAACCACTATAAATAGGTGGTCTGTTTAACAGGTAAGTAGAGTGTTTTTATCTGATAACTGAACAAAATGATTCTAACTTTATCATTGGAGCCCCTTGCAAAGAGTGATCTTGGACCTTGAAGCCGAGAGTTGACCTACATCCAATAGCTGAAAACAAGCCCAAGCCTATATAACAAAGTCAAAGCAAGTTGATCCAGTAACCGAAAGCCCAAGTCAATAACAAGAGACCGAGAATCCGATAGGAGGAGAAGAAGGAGTTAATTGTTTCCAAGACCCTGTAAGAACATTTTGACGCCCACCGTGGAGCTGAGAAGCAAGTTAACTAAAGAGATGAAGAATGACAAGTAGAAGAGGAGACCAAACGGGAGGACAGGAAGACAACTAGAATGTCATCCCAATGACCCATTTCACTACTCTTATAGAATTATAACTTATTTTATCATTGTGGCTTCTTGAAAAAATTATTCATATTTTTAATATTAACCACTGTAACGTTCCATAAACTATAACTATATTAAGTGTATAAATATATGTTTTTTTTTATATATATATATATATAATATAATATAATAATGTTTTAAATCATCGTACTTATATGACACTACATAAAAAAAATATTAAAAAGGAAACAAGAAAACAAACATAAAACTCTTATGTGTCTAGTTTTAATTGATATCCTGACTTACACTATTATATGTTTTTGTATACGACTTTAACAATCATCACAAAATAAAACACATAAAAGGATAAACCAACTTGAATTAATATTCCACTAGAAATACACATACAAACTTATAACACTAACACTCCTCGTTATAAATCATCATACATAATCATTACTCTCATTATCATAATCGACATCATAACTCATAAAATTCAAGAAATCACTCCAACCACAAAATTAACAATCATGAATCAAAATATTTTGGTATATCAACCTCATCAAAGTAAAATAACGGTGATTAATAAAAAAAATGATATTTTTCAAAAGATATGTATTAAATATGTCTTACTAGATATTAACGCCTAATTCACTACAAGTCATTTTGATATAGCAACCTTATGAGTAAAGGTAATTCTTTGCACAAAATCTATAAAAGTTGTGTTATAACTTCCTTTGTTTCCCCCCACTTGATATCTTAATTATATGAGTAAAATTAAGATATTTCATTTACTTAATACAACAAACCACAACTCAGTGAGATTATCATCTGAAGTATATATTATTTATCATTCAATCAAGTTCATATATAATTAATTCATAAATTTTCAAACAAACATTAATCATATATATAACATTTTAGTTTTATAAAAAAGACATGCATGTGGAAATAGAGTAATGTCACTTGAGTGAGCATCATTGTTTGAACCATACTTCAAGAGGATAAGGAATTAACACTAATTCTCCCTTACTCAACCTATGAACCAACACTTTGGTGATAGGATATGTCATTTAAGCAATATGATATGTCACTTAAACAATATATCTTTAAAGAAAAGAGAATAGATTTAGCTTATTCCTCACTTAAGTGTCCAAATGAACATTTGAGTGACCAACTCTCACTAAAGAGGAAATCAAAGTCGACTCTTATTGCTCAAATTATCGCTTTAACAACATTACTCCTTATTCAAAATCACAAAAAATCATTTCAAGTTATTGAATATGGTTGCTTGAATGATTAAAATTTCACAAGAGAGATATTTGTCTTAGCATCTCTCTCACTCAAATTTTAAACTATGGTTAGAGCGAGAAGCTATATCACTTAAGTGATCATAAATGCTTTGTACATGCATTTAATGTTACTATTTGAGCTTCACTCGAGTGACCAACCTAACACTAAAACAATAGTACACATAGATGAAAATGAAACTCCACTTTAAAACATATTCTTGACAACTTCCAAAACAATTTTATTCAATTCAAACCAACTAGCTTAGTTTTAAGCACTAATATACTATCTAAATAGACATATTCAATATTTACATGATTATTTTGATTTTGATTTCATAACCATTGTAATAACATCAATACCAATAACACATTTAAGTAAACAAAATTAAATCTAAGTAATTTCAAATTCCAATTCTTTCCAAATGCTCCGTATAATCCACTATATAGTTTTCTTCACCATCATTCTAAACAAAGGATGTAATCATCTTTCTCAATTCCATTTAGATTAATTTCCCTTACTAGAAGATAGCTTATTCTTAAAAAAAAAATACTTAAAAAACACATAAATTTCATAAAAGCCTTAAATCACACACCTAGAAATCAAAACGTCTTCATTAATATATAAAAAAAAAAACTATTTTTAAGTGATGTTATCAGTCCCTCCTTGCCTTGTACCGCCATTGATGGTTTTCTTCTTCATGGAATCTGACAGGTATAGGTCAAACAAAGGAAAGATAAAAAAAAAAGATTTGTCTAAAAAAATAACAATAATATGCTAAGATAAAAATTATGATAAGATGTATTTGATTTTATTTTCGTCCCGTTCTATAAGTGCGATCTAATTTTAAAATTATTAATGGTTAGTCTTTAAATTTAGAAAAAATTATAATAATTTATTAAAAAAAAGGAGTGAAATTTTATAATAAATAAAGAATAAATTTTTTTATATCTATTTATAAAATAATCACTCTATTTAATTTAAATATTTTCCAAAATCAAATAAATTGCATCTTTTTAATATTTAAATATTATATATATATATATATATATTTTTATGTGTGTGAGAGAGTTAGGGGCTAAACAAATCAATATTAATAAGTCATATGTTATAATGCATCAAATCAAAATCTTAAAACCTTAAATTTATTTACAAGTTTCTAACATTGTTTAATTTATTCATTTTTATAATGATTTTTTTTATTGACAAAAGGATTTTAAAAAATGTTTGTCTTCCACATTTGACATGCTTTCTTTTATGAAAAAGCATTTTTATCCACCTTAAGATACATAAACATCATATTACCTTATAAGCTTCATATTATTATAAAGACTTCACAACAACAAAATAATTAAATAGCAACTAAATTAGAACCAATTAATTAATTTAGGTAAAAAATTATTAATATCTAATTTCTATTATTAATAAAAATTTATAAAGTAATTTCTAAATTAATATATAATATTTGTTGAACCAAGTGGTGTTCAAGCTTTGAAGAATCCAAACCCTTTGAAGGATGTTGAAGCCTTGGCTGTGCTTGCTGTTGCTGTGCTGGTTTAGTTTAGTTCTGGGGTAGTTTGAGTGTTGTAATCCACCCCTTGATCGAATCTAAAGCATAGGCATTCTCAATCTTTGTGAAAGTAAAATGTTTTTCAAACTAAGTTAAAACAACCGATTGTTTTGTCGAAACAACTGATTGTTTATACTTAGATGTTTTGAGAAAATATTGAAAATTGTTTTTCAAATGGTTGAGCTGTTAAAACCAAAACAACCGATTGATTCGAGGAAACAACCGATTGTTTGTTTTGGGACCATAATAGAAAAACTGTTTTATCTTTGACTGAGCTTTAAATGATTTAACTACTTACGCTCCGGTCATTAAATGCTTTGACCAATCTTTTAATGCAATTTAAGAGTTTGTTAAGATTTGATAACAAACATCATCTTTGAATAAATTCAGAAAAACATATTTGAGTAACAATCTTTTACAAGATTTTGAAAAGAGTTTTTGAGTTTTTCAGAGAGCTGAGATTGCTTAGAGTTTGTGATTGATCAAAGTGTGTGGAATAGGATTCTGCTTGTATTGATTTCATATTATCTTCTGTAACAAGTGTAATCCTTGTACTCTGCTGAACAAGTTTCGTTTCTGTGTTTGCTGAGATTGGTTGTGTGTTCTTGAGGGGATCAAGATCAGCAATCTTAGTGTTGGTGTGTTGGCCAAGAAGAGTGTGTGTTTTGAGGTGTTCAAGGTCACTTTCTTGGTTGTGGTGTAAGTGATCAAGTTGTGATTGCTTAGTGGATTTCCTCATAGGGTTTCTGAGAAGACTGGATGTAGCTCTGGATTTGGAGTGAACCATTATAAACATTTGTGTGCATTCTCTTTATCCCTAACTCTTTAAAATTCAGTTTTGATATTTGTTAAATGGTATAAACAACCGATTGTTTCGGTAAAACAACCGATTGTTTATACTAGTGTTGTGCCTTTTGCTTTATGTTTTGAAAAACTGATTTCTTAATCAAGGTTTTCTTGAAATAATTTCATTCAAGGCTGAAAAGTATACGAAAACTCTCTTTAAACAATTCACCCCCCCTCTAGTTTAAAGTCATATATTCTAACAATATTGACTATCAACTACTTCATATTCTAAATTAGTCTTTAATTAAATTAGTGACTAAACCCACCATGCTTGAAGGCGGACGACCCATCAATAAAGAGCAAATAAAATTAAATTAAATTTTAATATTCTAATGAAAGAATGTTTAATACCTAACAAAATAAAGTAAATACCAATAATACTTCAATAAATCAAATAATATATAAAGAAATTAATGTAAATAAAATTGTATATAAAACATTGACCACCAACAACTTTTATTACAAAATAAAGCCAATCCGTTCCACCTGTGATCCAACGGGTTAGTGGGTTAGGCGGACCAAACCAATGTGGGTTGACAGATTAAAAAAATTAACTCACTCAGTCTAAATGATGACGGACCGACTCAATCCTGAATTTTATCATACTTTAATATTTAATTAAAACAATAACAAAGTAATGACATGAACTCTGATATAATTAAAAATAAAAATAAACGAATACCTCTTGACATTCATTAATAAAAAAAAAAAACAAATAAACCCTTATAAATGAGTGCTATTGAGATATTTCATAAAAATAGTAGTATGCATAACTTAGTAGAAACAACAAATCACAAACAAACTTCTTCGCACCTTGTTGATAAATTCAAACCTGATTGTTGTATTATAAGTAACTTACATTCTAATATTACCCTTAAAAATTGTCATTATCTTTTAAATTTGAAGTGAATCTCTCACACTTGAGAAGTTCAACATAAGATTTTCAGGTGGACAAATATACATGGAGCTAAAACAGATGAACCTTTGAGTTATATAGCACAGTATGCACCACTAAATGATGTTGGTGTTTGATCACTTAAGGAAAAACTTAGACATGTAACATGATGACTCACTAGTATTTCTCAAACAAGCAATAACAATAGATGAGCACAAGAAGATCATCATGCAAAATGACAAAATAGCTTGAAGCCAAAAAAAAAAAAGAGTTGATTTCTAATTATGAAAAGAAAGGGAGAAAATAAGTTTCTGCTTAGAGCGAGGCATGAAAAGAGAGAAACGAAAAAGGAAATTACCAATCATGGGATAATGGGGGAATATATTAGCATTATAAGAAAGCAAAGCAATGTATTAAAAAAATTACAAGTAGAAAGTGGTGTGTTCCAAAAGACATAACGTGGAGTTGAGTTCATGAGTGCCATTGAATCTGGACTTCCTATATACCTTTCTCCAATCTTATTCACATTTTTTTTTCCACAAATTTGAAGACTTTCATACGTCACTTTCTTCAGCTTTCTCTTGTCACAACTTGTGTACTTCCATGCCCACCTCGTCTTAATCTTCATCTTTTCCCTCTTTATCTTTATCGTCTATCTTCATCTTTTTCTATTTCCGTATTCTCCCCTCATTGGGCCAAAACACAAATTCCACCATAACATTGCTTAAGTAATGAAAAAGGAAAATACCATGCTTCACTTGATTATCACCAATGATCTAAACGTGAAGAGGAGAGCATGTACATATGTATTTTAAAAAATTCGAGTAAGTCTTATGTTAATTCAATTAAAAACATATTAGGAAACACAAAAATCCAAAAAAAGGTAATTAACACAATATACAGGCGAAAAAGGAAAAATAAAAAAGATACAAATTTGAACAAATCAACTTTTCTTACACTAAAATAAAATCATTAAATAAAAACTAATTTTAAAGATAAAAAAATTAATTAATTATTATAGTAACTAAATTAAATACTATTTTAGAAACTAAAAAAAATTATTGATATTTAAAGTAATTTTTATTATTAGTCATTTATAAACTAATTTCTAAATTGGTATCTAATTAGTTATCAATTAATTTATATTCTAAAGAAAGTAGGTATATACACTACTTTATGTTTACACATAAGAACTTGCATGAAATTAATTAATGGATTTTATAAATATATCCTTAGTTTTTTCTTATTTTATTTTCATTTTTTATGATATTTGTGAGACATTTTAGATCAAGTAGAAATAAAACTAAATTACGTCCCAATTCTTATTTTAAAAATAAAACTAAATTACACCCCAATTCTTATTTTAAAAATTATTTGTGAAAATTAGTTAAATTTAAATTCACGATGTTAACCGACTATAAATATTTAGTGTGGTTAAAAAAAATAAAGATAAATAAAGAAGAATTAGTCTTTAGTGTTTTGTAAGACAAATTCTCTTTTTACTCACTACAAGAAAATCATGAAATAGAAACCAGTTTTTAGAAATCAAAATAATTAGTTACAATAGTAACTAAATTAGAGACCATATTAGAAACTAAAAAAAAATGGTTTCTAAATTAGTTTCTATTATTGTTAAATAATTTTTAATTTTGTATTTAATTAGCAACCAAGGTTTTAGAGACCAAATTTATAAATTAAATAATTGGTAGTTAAAACATTGGTTGCTAATTAGATACCAATTTAGAAACTATTTAACAATAATAGAAACTAATTTAGAAACTAATTTTTTATATAATTTCTAAAATGGTCTCTAATTTAATTATTATTGTAACTAATTATTTTGGTTTCTAAAAATTAGTTTCTATTTGATGATTTTGCTGTAGTAACTCCTCAAATTCATCCCATATGAGATACACGATTATAAGTTTTCATTATTTTGTTTTGTCTAGTAAGTAAAGAATGAGACATTTTTAATTTTTTTGGATGTAGTGAGAAATAGTTAGAAACGTGAAAAAGAAACAAAAAAGGAAGGAAGTGTTCTGATTAGGATAATCTTATAATGGCATTGATTTGAGCATCTATTATTGATAGTGGGAGTGTACGTTTTGATGACTAGGCTTTGTATTGGATCCAAGTAATTAAAACGACACATGCGATAGTTACCACTGATGATGCTCAATTTTCCATCTCACAACGTAACCACCAACGTTAACGGTTATCTAAATAATCTACACTTAGATATCCTCAATCTTTCATCCTAACCTACGAATCTTTCAAAAAACAACACCCTATTTCAACACAACACAACCCTCTCTAGCACCAATCACAGTTCGACATCAACCATGCACCAGATACGAATAGTTTCAACCAAAGATCATATCTTGCGATCTTTTTTTAAGAAAAAAAAAAAGAACCAAATCCAATCATACACATGTCTTCGATCTCAAATAAAAGTTCACCAAACCCAAAAGTGGGTTTGAGAAACTAAAATGAACACATGTTAATGGTCCCCCACATAGCCCCTAGTTAAACTAAAGACATGTGTCGTGGCATGAGACTGTTACTGTGCAGGTGGCCACAACTCAAGAAACCTCCATTACCATGGTGTGAACAACAACCTAGATAATGGCAAGCCCTCTAATTTTGAGCATTGAACAATCAAATACGTTGGAAAGAAGAGGGTACATGTGCAAGTTGATGACATTAAATTATCCAAGACCAAGCTTATAAGGTATATTATGTTTATAATTATGATGATGGTGGTGGACATTTTCAATTTGAATAGTGAGAGCAATGAAACATATACAACACGCTCTGGCAGGCTTCACGAGGGGCTGCTTCTGTCTGATTATTAATTTTATGTTGCGACTGTAGAGTTTGAAACCAACATAGTTACGTATATCATACAAAAACCGGCAAAGACTAGGGAACACAGATTCATGCTTCGGATTAAATATTGCTTTGCAACCTTAATAATTTAGTTCCCAAACCCTAGTGTGCGTCGAAAGGACACGACAACGCTGCTCCTCTTTTTCTTTTGTGTTTTGCTTTGGCGGCTTCTTTTACCACGTTTTATTGGATTTCTACGAGTTTCTTTCTTGCATATACTACTTCTCAAGAAATTAATGTTCATGTATGTTACTCAATCACGAGAGCACTCACGTTTTAATTAAAATGGACTATACTAGAAGGCCACAATTGCAAATGAACTTTGATTATGCACTTACATAACTTTGAGTAAAGATAGCCCACAAAATTAATTTAAATAAATGGAATAATGGGAGGACCCTTCTTGTCTTCAATAGAATATAAAGGAAGAATATGTTTCATAATGCACATAATGGTTAACTAGGGTTGGTAGATGGGCATCTGAATTAACTTAAACTATTTGTTCACATCAATTTAATTTGAGTGAGTTACTTTTTTTTTAAAGTTTGTAGCATGCTTTTTTCTGAAATATATAATTTAGTATATTAAACTTTTTTTTATCAATAATAAAAATTATATTATATTATATGAGACACTTGAGTTTACTCTAAACCCTAAATCATATAAAAGATCTTGTCATAAAATTGATGCTTCAAGTGTGAAAATAAGCTCATGCCTACACACAAAAAAAACCTAAACGAATAATGAAATATACCATCCAATTTTACATCGTTAAAATAAATTAACTTTCATTTTCTAATATATATGTGAGTTTTACTTTAACTTTTTCTTTCTTAGAAATTATTACTTTATAAAGTGAGAATTGCATTATATTTATATATTATAATAAAATTTTATTTTTAATTAATGTTATATCTTCAATACACAACATAAATAATATTTGATGATATTTATTTTTAAGAAAAGTTAACAAAAAATATTTAGATGAAGTAAAGTGATATTCACTTGAAGTTGTACTTGCATCTTTCAAGTAAAAGGAACCCAACTTATTCCGTTGTCACTAAATAGAAATGATTTTTTATTACGTTAGAAATATGAAAGTGTAAGAAACTTTTAATAATAATAACAAAACTTGTCCATTGTAGCTTATTTAAAATAAGTTCTTTTGCCCTCAAATTTTAAATTAATCTCAAACAAATTATAGCTTGTACGTTACTAATAAATAACTAAGTAAAACACCGTCTGTATTGAAACTTTGTTTCTTTCTTACAGTGGCTAAACTCGGTGCTTAATAATGTTTTTTTTTTTTCTTGTTTTAAAGAGGTTTTTGTATAATTCGTACATTTCCATATTTCAAGCACAGTACAGATATTTAATTTTGAGTAACCAATAGCATGAAAAAAAAAACAGGTTTAACTGAGAAGAATTAGCCATCACAACCATGTTATAATTTTAGTATTAGTTAGGTCACAAATATCTTTTACATCGGATAATTCTATTTTATTTAAATAAACTAGTATAAACAGTAATTTTTTAAATATATTTAATGTATCAGTACAATTAAAAAATTAAATACGATCCATTAAGATAAAAAAATGAACAATTCATATATATATATATATATATATATATAGGTTTTTCATGAAAATAATTAAATGAATATAATTGAAACATTCAAGAAATACTCCAACTCTTATATCAGAAATTTTAGGAAATATATGAAAAGATTATATCATTTAAAAAATATTTTTAAGTTATACATAATCTAATTTAAATTTATGAAAACATAGTATTTTTATGAGAAATATAATGTGCATTGATTAGTGACTTATTTTTCCTAGCAACAAAATGGGTGGAAATGAAATTGGTGAACAATAATAAAGAAATCCCTAATTTAAGCATATATTGCATTTGAAAGTAGTCAATATAGTGTGCATTGGCATTAGATTAAAGACAATAGATCACATAAGGCATTTGTTGAGAACAATTAATTAAAGTAAATGGTAAGCCATAGCGTGAATACAATGGATTGTTGAATTTTCTTTTGTTTCCATTTATTTTTGTTTGATTGAGTTTGGATGCACTCTTTCCACTGTTCTTCACCTTTTATACCTAACATGGGCATAGAATTGGTAAGAGAGGGGAGAAAACACACGCTTTGGCTAAAATTGAAAGAGGTCAAAGATTAGGGAGAAGGGGAAAAAAGGGTAACGATGAAGAAAGTGAAGTGGGGAATTTAAGTCAAAGACGCTTTCGGATGAATTAAGATGTATAATTAATTGAAGATGGATGAAGAAGAAGAAGAAGAAGAAGAAGTAGAAGGAAGTGTAGTGACTTTTAAATTTTGATTTGAAAATGTCACACAAACTCATAGAGGATAGTGTTTGTTTGCAATTCGATGGAGAACGCCGTCCATAAGAGAAAAGTCAACGCCATAAATCCTGAAAATCCGGCAATCTTTTGACCAAATAACAGGAACCTATGTCTCATTTAACTGTCACCCTCACTCAACCCTAAATATTCCTAGTGCCATGCCTCCCAACAAACTCACCTATATTCTGTCAATTTTTTCAATTTTCACTCACTAATTATTAGTTTAAGTATAATTTTATCAGTTTCAAGAGATGGGGTTGGCATAGCTGTCCTTTTATGGCATAATCACTGCTTTTATATCACCAAATTTCATCACTTCCTTCTCATAATATCTTTGCCATCTTTACCTAACAAACCATATACATTTGCGGTTTCAACTAGTGCTAATTAAGAACAACCATTGTGGTATATGTTTTCAAACTATGCCATTATTTTTTAGTATGAACAAAAATGTTAGTACAAGAAAACGCGCTTTCATTATTAACCAAAATACTCAAATAACAAAGTATTGTTATTTTTAACCATTGAAAATAAAAGAAACTGCCTTAAAAGTTAGAATATTGCCTTAAAAGTTTGAATATTGAATAACTAGTGTTTCTCATACTATATCTTAGTTTTGTTAATGTTGAAAAATAATTAATGTTGATGTTTTATTATGCTGAACAATTCTAAACTAATTTTTGGACATCAATCATAATTTTTGCTATATAATTTCTTAGATAAAAATTTTTGTATTTTGACTACTAAGTTCACTACAAGTTATTTGTTTCTGTATCCGTCTAGTCAGTAACAGATATAGTTTGTTCAGTCGAGCAAGAAATATATTGATTGTAGTTTGAAAGATACTCTTTTTTTTTGTTGATTTTTTAGAGTTATGCAATAACTTGTATAGATTGTAATAAGATTAGAACATTTATAAAATGCTTTTAAGAAACCTATGTCTTTTCTGATATGGGTTCTGGTTTGTATTGGGTTGAGACACTCCATTAATGTCTCCTACAATTTATTTAATTCTTTGCTGATAAAAAAAATGTTTCATTTTTTATTGTTAATAATTTTTTTTTTAACGATGATACTAATAATTTTCACTCAACAATATACCATCAAGATTTTGAATTTAGAGAAAAAATTGTTATTTTCACTCCTATTGTATCTCAGCCCTTGTTTTGTGTTCCATTTTAGCAGTTTGGTATGTATGTAAATGAATAATGAGTGGTGTAAATTTCAACTCCTTTTGTGTGTATTATTATATAATATAATATAATAAAAGGTAGTGGAAGATAAAATGGCAATGAAAAACGAAACACAATTAAAATTAGTATAGCACTAATAATGCTGATAATTAAAGCTCCCATTGGTGGGGCTTGACAAGATGATATCCTGAAAAAGCGTTGCATAGGATGGGAGGCTAATGGCACGTGTCTTAGATGAATGAGAATCCTGATCTAACTTCTGACTCTAGTTTCCTTGTGGGGTGTAGGAACAACTCATCCTTCCAGAATACCTACACACCTTGTCTCTTTATTAGAAACCCCTTTTCACACTCTATACAACACTGCTGTTCCAACATAATATTATATTATTCTCAAACTAATCTAACATCTTAGTCATCCATTTCCTTCTTCTATTTCCTTCCTATAAAAACATTATCGTTTCATGTCTGATACAAATTATTTAACCAAAAACCAGTCATGCCAAATAGGTTTCAGTTCTTATAATAACAGTCATTTGTTGCACTTTTGTAATTACAAATGGTGAATAAAACAATGTGCAAAATGGAACTTTGAGACGAATGCATTACCCTAGTTTTGGTTTGAGGATATTGCAATCGATATACAGTCTAAAAAGTTTGCAGTTACTATCAGACAAATTGTAAACTGTTTAGAACAATAATTGGGATAGTTTGTTGAGTTATGAGAGATTCCTACAATTTTCTCCATCAAAATCAATAATGGGGTGGGGACGCCCTTGGAAATTATGTAAAATGTGAGAATCTTATACATCAAATTAAAGGTTGTTGGATTCATTATTTTATTGTGTATTTGGATTAGGAAGTGGAGTTAAGATAGATAATATTAAGAAAAAGAAATGAGAGAGAAAGTAGAAAATAAAGGTGTTTAGATTTGGGGAAAGTGAGTTAAAAATAAATAATGATTTTATTGATATAATAAATATTAGAAAAATTATAAAATAATATATCTTTAAAACCATTCAATTATATTTTTTTATTATAAATTAATTTCAGTTAAATATTAAATTGTAATTTTATAAATTTAATGTTATTATTATTAAATTTAATTTTTTTATTATTTATAAATTTTTCTTATTATTTTATTACAATTTTACATTTTTTTTATTTTATAATTATATTATCATTATTTTATAAGTTTATTTCATTTCTTGTTATTAAATGTTGGAGATCTCACGTCAAGTAAAAGTGTCAATAGTATATAAGTGAGTGTAAATATCATTTTATAAAGTCATTTAGAGTTTATCCTAACGAAACTTTGTTGGATTTATTATGTCACTCATTATTGGGCTACTATCGGAATTTGAGTAAGTTGATTTTGTGGTGTTTTTCCTTTCGGTGTCCCTGTTGATTTTGAGTTGGCAGCTTTGGTAAGCTTATAGGATTTCTCTTTTGAAATGAGTTGTTTTTTAAAAGGGTTGGATTACGTGATTCATATTTATTTATTTTTTCTTGTTGATAAAAAAAAGTTGAATTAAGCTTAGAATCTATTTCTTAATTTTTTTTTTACTATTTTATAAATTTATTATTATTATTTATTCAAATTTTATTGTCTTATTATTATTATTTTATAAATTTTATTATTATCCTATAATTTTATTTTTATTTTATAAATTTTATTTTTAATAAAAATATTATTATTTTAATACTTTTTATTTATAAATAATCCTATTATTATTTTATAACTTTACTATTATTGTTATATTATATAATTAATGATTATCTATACATATATATAAAAGATATTTTCCATTATAACCGTTTTTTGTGTATACAAATATTTTCTGATTATATCCTCTTTTAATATATCTCATTTTATTAGTATAATGAAATATTTTGTCATTTCATATGAATTACTTAAAAAATAAAATTATTGTTTAATTTTTTAAATTAATATTAATGTACAATTTTTTTTATATAGAGAGAGCATACTATCATTCATTCTCACACAAAATCTCACATATCAAATAAAATAACATTCATTTCCAATCACTCTCTTCACTCCATTTCAAGCAACTATAAGAAGAGAAGAAGCTTGAAGAAGAACAGAGACCTAAATCAGGAAAAAAAATGTTGTTTAATCAATTCATTATTTTTCTTTTACATATTAATTTTGTTTTTCAATTTCGACTCATCTAAATTTATTTTTGTATGTATGTTAAATTTTTATCATCGCAAAATATGAGTAAAAGAAAAAAATGCAGATACACAAACACAATTATGTTTGTATTTTCGCTAGTATATATATAATGTAATTGATTATATTATTGATATAATCGATTACGTGGGTAACGTGATGTTATGTTATATAAGATAATTGATTATTTTATATATATAACTAATTTATTTTATTTTATAATAAAATATAATATATTTTTTAACTTTTTGATTTGATATTTGTGAAGATAAATGTGTAATTATTTATTTTATTTTATTTTTTATTTTTTAAATATAACAATTAGTTGAATGCATGCTTCATATGTTTTTGTTTAAATTATTTAAAGTAAATAAAATGATTCTGGGTTTTGTTTTATACCTTTTTTTTATTAAAAATTACAAATAAATAAATATGAGTATTTAAGGGATACTCAAATTCTTTTACAAAAAAGTATAGACAAATTCTCTCTCCTTTACACCTTCATGTTTTTTAGTTTCAACAATATTCTTCTTAGTATGATAGAGAGTATAGTGTCTTCTTCTTTATTTTCAAATGATGGTGGTGGTTGAAGTAAATTTTGTGGTATATTTGCAGATGGTGATTATGCTTTTGTTTACTTATTTTTTATTTTTCATTTTTTTTAAAGTCTTAAAACCTAGTAAAAAACCAATAAGATAAAAAAAAAAAAAAAACTAAAAAAAAATATCTTCACACGAGGAATACAACTATTAACTCTCATGTATGCTTAAATGATAAAATTCTCTATCAAAACAATGTAATTGAAAGTGAGATATTGAAATGTCTGGTGCAGCTTAAGCTATTTAAAAATGTGAGGTGGAATGAAATGCATAGAATATGAATTGAAAATTTCCCAAAAAGGATATTATTGTTGAAGAAGAGGAATTGCTGTAGCTGAAGAAGAAGCTAAGAGGGTTCCATCAACTTTATGAAATTTCAATTCTCTTTTGAAAGCAGCCAACGGAACCCTCTGCCTAACTAACTACAAGTCCTATCTAATTCATAGGCTTAATCATTATCTTCACACTCAATAAACCCATTATCAAACATTTTTCAATGTCTCTTCAATCTTCTAAATATCTAAACTAAAATATCATTTGCTTGCTTATTGTCACATTATATGCTTCTTTTCATTCTTCTTTTTCTCTCTCCATCAATCAAATATTTACATTTTAATAATATAAAAGATTAAAATAAACTAATCAACACAGTAATTATTGACTCTATAGAGCTTACATATCCAAATTCCTCTGTCATGGACAAAAGAATATGAAATATTTCTTATGAACCATTATTTAATTCATATCCAAAAATGAAGAGTAATTTCAGTAGTGAATGATGTCACTTTCAGCTTGATACCCTATCATGTATACAAATTCATTACCCTTCATGTAGCTCTCACACAACATACATTAATTCTGTATTTTAATAATTTTTATTTTATTTTTTAATTTAAATTTAAATATATTATTATATTATTAAAGTAGATGTGAAGTGGATGTAAATTTCTAAAGAAGTGTCAAAAGTATTATTTTCTTTTTATAAATATACAAACCTTCAATAAAGAAAACATTTTTTTTCCAAATTTCCTGAGAAAAAATACACGTGAAGAAAAATCATTTTTAAAATTGCAAAAGGACATGTCTCACCAACTACTAAACATTGTTGAATTGCTTTTACACACAGATTTCCATATCTTTCCGACACTCTGTTGGTTTTGCTCATTCCTAAGTTACTCCAACTAGGCTTTAAATTAAATTATAATAAAATGCATCAGACAAAAAGTGATATGCGAATACTTAAAACTGAATCGATAAAAAACGAAATTTATCAAAATAACATTTTTTCAACCTTATTTGGTTTGGATTTTGAATTAATTAACAATTAATAAATATCCGTGTGAGTATTGAATTTTACTGTTTTTATTATATATTTCTAACAATATATTTATATTTGTCAAAATAGTACATTTATATTGTAATTTTAAATATGAGATTATCTAATTTGTTTATAAAATAGAAAATGAAATTGAAATTATAAATATAAAAATAACTATAGAAAATTCCACAACTTTTACTATAATTAATACTAAAAAATAAATCTCATGTAAAAGCACATAAACAATTATTATTATTATTATTATTATTATTGATTTGGTCTAAGAATTTTTGGATTTCAGTCACTAATTATTTTTTATATCGTTTTTGTTGTTATTATGTTTTTTTATTGTTTTTAAGGATGTATTAGTTTTTGTTATGCTCTGAGGACATTATCTTTTTTTCTTCTTACATTTTGATAGATTATTAATGATATCAGATAGCATCTAAATCGTTCAGATTATAAATGATAATCATTATTTCCCATTAATTGGTAGTAATATTTAAGGTATTTATAGTTAAAATATTTTTGCAATTCTCACATACTATCATCATATTTTTTTTAGGGTTCGAACTCATACTATTAAGACTCGTCCTATGGCTAAGACTAGTGATGGCCCATCCATCAATGAACCTGGATGGTTCACAGGCCCTAACCTTGAGTTGATGAGTGTGAATATGTTTATCAAGGATTATTTTAATACTCTAAACAACGTGGACAACTCACAACCCCCAACCTTAAGTCAAGGAGTGCGAAAAACCTAACCAAGGATCAACTTAATATTTCAAACAAGTTAAGTCATCAACCCAAACGACTCACAACTCTCAACGTTGAGTCTAGGAGTGTGGAAAGGTTTATTAGGGATCGACCCAAATGACTCACAACTCTCAACGTTGAGTCTAGGAGTGTGGAAAGGTTTATTAGGGATCGTCTTAATAACCTGAATAATAGGTTCGACCATCAATTCAAACGACTCACCATCCTCCAACATTAAACCAAAGAATACAAAAATGCTTATCAAAGATTGTTTTAATACCCTGAACAACAGGTTCAACAACCCAAGCGACTCATAGTCTCCCAACCTTCAATCACGGATTACGAAATGACTTACCAAAAATTTCATATACTTCACAAATAATGTTATCTTGCAATCGGATTCTAGAATCATCCTAACACTCAAACGTGGCATCTTCCCATCAACCTCTACCTCATCATTAAGGACATGCCACCTAGAGCTTTACAAGTAAAGAGAGAAAACAAATAAAGAAAAACCATCTTACATGTAGAGCTTTCAAGTTATCATTCAATAAAGTTTCACATAGAGGGTTAGCTGGGATGGGAAGGGTGGCAGAAGAAAAGAAGTTGATTGACAGTCTGAAAGTTGGCAAGGATAAAGTGAAGGTAAATATGTTACAGTATGCGGATGATACTATGTTTTTTTGCGAAGCAAACTCCAAAAGTGGGTTTAACATTAAGGCAATTTTGCATTGCTTTGAGTTGGCTTTTGGACTTAGGGTTAATTTTTTGAAGAGTAGACTTGGCGGGACGGGGATGGATCATGTTTCGCTTCAGCGTTTTGCAGCTATCCTTAACTGTGACACGATGGTTTCTCCATTCGTCTACTTGGGTCTGCCAGTTGGTTGGAATCATAAGCATAGTGCTTTTTGGAACGGGGTGATAGAGAAAGTCCAGGTTAGATTAAGCAGGTGGAAAGGTAGGTGCTTGTCGATGGCTGGGAGGATTTGTTTGATTATGTCTGTTCTTTCCTCTATCCCGTTATTCTTTATGTCCTTATTCAAATTACCTTCCGGGGTGGCAGAAAAGTTGGTCAGGATTCCAAGGAATTTTCTCTGAGGGTGGGGTTCTGAAGGAAGGAAGATCGTTTGGGTTTCTTGAAAAATGGTTTGTAAGCCTCGCGAGTTTGGGGGGCAGGGTATCATTGACCCAAAGTTGTTTAACTTGCCTTTGCTAGGTAAGTGGATTTGGAGGTTGGGTGCGGATAAGGGAGGTCTGTGGAAGGAGGTTGTCTTCTCTAAATACAGCGAGTGGAGAAGTTTGGGAGAGGGAGGAAGAAGTCATAGAAGCTCTCTTTGGTGGAAAGATTTGAAAGAGGTGTGGGTTTCAGAGGGTTGGGGGAGAAGCTTTAAGGATGATTTTAAGTGGAAAGTTGGGGATGGAAAGGATATTTCTTTTTGGGATGACAGATGGTTGAGTAGTGATGCACTGAAAAGAGTTTTTCCGAGACTATTTTCTATCTGTTCGGCAAAAGACGCAAAGGTGGCAGAGCTTGGGTTTTGGGCTAATGGCGTGTGGATTTGGCAGCTTGCTTGGCGAAGATCCTTTTTTTATTGGGAGCAACCTTTGGTAGACCAGTTGAGTTAGGTTTTGCTTGAGGCTGGATTGGTTCAAGGAGTGGCGGATAGTTGGGTTTGGAAGGTTGGGGGTATTCAAACGTTTTCAGTTAACTTTTCCAATAACCTTGTTAGGAAATACAGTGAGGTGGGCTCCTCTCCGGTTTTCAGTAAGTTGTGGAGATGTAAAGCAGTTCCTTCTGTTGTTCTCACTGCGTGGAGGACGTTGGAAAATAAGTTGGCTACTAGGGTCAATTTGTTAAGAAGATGGGTGCTGGTTGAAAATTTTGCGTGTTGTTTGTGTGGGGAGGACGTAGAGTCTTGTCGCCATCTGTTTTTCTATTGCAGGTTTGCTTGGCATGTTCGGTGTCTATGCTTTAAGTGGCTTGGAGTTTCGTTCGTGTATCACAATGACCTTAAGTCAAACTTTGATCAATTCAGGATAAGCATGTCTTTAGATTCGGTAAATGATGTGTGGAGCACAATTTGGGTCAGGGTGGTGACAAAAATCTGGAATCACAGAAATTTTATCATTTTCAAAAAGGGTGTGGCTGACGCGTCTGAGGTGTTCGTTCTAGTACAAGTTAAGGTGTGGTCTTGGATTTCAGTTAAAAATCGCTCTTGTTTTCCTTTTCTAATTGGTGTTTGGAACCAATAGTGTGTAAGAGGATGGTGTCTTGAAGTTTGTTTTTCAGGGTATAGTATGGGCAAGGTTTTGTAGTCAATCGACAGTAATCATATGAAGTTGGTCTTTTTGAGTATTATATATAAAGGTTGAACCACTCTTAAAATAGTTCTCATTTATTATTTTTTATTACTGATAAAAAAAAAGACATTTATGACAGACACTCAAAATTCGTTTGCATTTGATCCCTTTTTAGTGTAACTTAGAACTGGGGAACTTTTAATTTCGCATTAAAAACTCCCAAAGCTAGGTTGTTTGCTCGTTTGCATTTGATCCCTTTTTAGTGTAACTTAGAACTGGGGAACTTTTAAGTTCGCATTAAAAACTCCCAAAGCTAGATTGTTTGCTCGTGTGACGTGGATCAAAGTCACAAAATTTTGGTTTATACTGTACTTTACTCTATATTAAAGTTTTTACCTTCAACAAATAGATAATTTTATGATTTTAAGGAAATTTAAATATATTAAATTGAAATTGTTTTTATTTTAAACTTTTGATTATTAAATTTTAATTTATAGAAATCAATTTTAGAGAAAAATAATAATTAATTGTTATATTAACAAAATTAAATATTATTTTAAAAATTTAAAATATTATTAGTATCTAAATTAGTTTATATTATAGATAAATAATTTCTAAATTAATATATAGTTAACTCTAAAAGTTTTAGTTGACAAAATTAAATATTATTTTACAAATTAAAAAATATTAATATTTAAATTAGTTTATATTATTAATAAATAGTTTCTAAATTGATATTTAGTTAGTTATTAATATTTTAACTAACAATTTTATAACTAATTAATAGTTAAAATCTGAATAATTAATTAGATATTAAATTAAAAATTATTTATTTTAATTAATATAATAATTAATTAATTATTTTTTTTCTTTAAAATTTATTTTTTATTAAACTATTTTTTAGTAGTGACTATTCAAATTCACACATAAAAATCACTATATATTTTATTAAAAAAATATTTGACTTTCTACTGAAAATAATCTTCATTCACATTAATCGACAAAATCCTAATAAACACCAATAAAAGAATGATAGTCTCAAAATAAATAAACTAGAAAATTATTTCTATAAGTGTAAACTAAAAAACTTTAACATACATAAATCAAAGAATAATTTTATTAGCGAGAATAAAAAATTCTAAGTAACATTGATAAAAATCTAACCCTTTCAATATTCATCGAGGAAATCTTGAATAATGTTAGTTAAGAAATAATATCAATCAACCTTTTAATTAAATTTGGTCGAAAAATAAATCAATTAACATCAACTGAAAATATCATTTTGCACATGTTTCCAAAAACAAATAGTGTTTGACAATAACCGAAAAAATTATTGATGTTAACATAAAAATTCTTATTAATATTAGTTGAAAAATAACATAAACCTATACTGATAAAAATATGACGACTCGTAATAGTTAATTTTAAATTGATTGATTATTGTCTTCAAATTCAATTAAAATTTTTAATGTGAAGTACTATTATTAGAAAATTATTAAATATAAACTAATTTTAGAGATATAAAATAATTTATTATTATATTGATTAAATTAAATACTGTATTATAGACTGCGAAATTATTGGTATCTAACTTAATTTCTAAATTTATAAATTAGTTTCAAAATTGATATCTAATTAACTATCAAAGTTTTAACTATTAATTTTAGAATCTAAAGTAGTTGGTAGTTAAAACTTTGGTATACATAGCATGTATAATAAAACTCAGTAACCATAACTTTAAGAAACACAAAGAAACCACAAATAAACTCTCATACTCCCACGAAAAATACCTCCACAAGTAGCAAGACCATTAGTGTTAATTTTAACTCAACACAGTGAAGGAAACATTTATCTAAACATTCATCTAATCATAAGAGGATGAAAACTTTATCACTACGAGTATTAATACCAAAAAACTTAATCACTTTGAAATCCAACATATTATTCTTCATTGAAGTTTTAGACGAATTTGTCATTAGACTATTTAAGTCTTTAATTACCAAAATAGCCCTAGAAACATTAATCCCATTAAAATCTAGCATAATTTCTCATATGTCATATCATCCAAATAAAAAATACCCTACTCTTAATAAAAATCTTAATAAAAGAAAGAAAATAATCATTTCTCCAGTCATATTTTCAAATGCAATTCTCAAACACACAGGAAAGCAAGATGGGACAAAATAACATAATTCTTTTCTGATATTTTTTTCAAAAAAATAAAGAATGAATAGCTTTACCTCCGTACTATAGTTTAACGCATCGTTGGTATATGGCACTTGGTAGCAGTCGTTTTTGTCCTTTTAAGAAATATTTTACTCCTTAATAATAAAAACTATTTTATATATCAATAATTTTATAATCTTTAAAATTATATATAATTTAATTAAAATAATAATTAATTAATTTTTTTAAAATTATATTTTATTTAATGATTTTTTTAGTCTTACGAACATGTCTCAATTTCGATCTGAATGGAGAATGTTCTAATGAAAGTAAAAATAAATAAATTTAAGAAGTAAAAAAATATTTAATTTATTATTCTTTTAAGTAACATTTAGAATTATTCAATTCTAAGTAATTAAATTACATCATCAATTTTCGAAATTTTGATTTCTTTTAAAATTATTTATTTAAATAACATATTTTAATTTTTTTTATAAAAACTAAATAAACACAAACGGTTAAGTCCTTTTTGTCTACTTTTTTATGAATAAAACTATAATTTAAAAAATTAACTTTTAAATTAAAAATATTAGTAAGATTTATATTGAAATTGTAACACTCTAGAAAAAATGACATCTAACTATTACAATACAAGTTATAATTGTTTCTATCCAACCTTGAAATATTTCAAAACATTCTTATTACAAGATTATGCCATATAGAATTACAAACAATTACCATATAATGTTCAAAAAATCATCATAAAGTCCTTTAGGACTTCTGACACCTGTATGATCATTTGCTCGTATACATAGTACAATCATCGCAATTCACAACACAACAAGAAAAACAAGGATAAGCTAGTGAAAATAAATTTTTATAATATATACAGATCAATCAAAAGAGAAAACTAATTAATTTTTCAATTATTCAACATTCTTCAAATTCCAACATAAAACGATCACATAGATCTCACATGGATCTCCACATCCAAGATATTTAGCAAACATAATAACAACTAATGTCTTTTGGAAGACCCATATTAAGTAAGTCCTACCAGAGACTAACACCTGATCCATAGATTACCAATGAATCCAAGAGAAAGGATCATGGTAAGTTCAATACAACCAAAGTCGTGCATCTCATGTGTCACGGTGTGCATGAACTTCCCGATCAGTTTCTCACCACCTGATATCTTAGTGTATGTGACTTAGATCATCAGTGAAGCTCGAAGATTTTTGTTACCAGATATGCATCAATAATTAATACACAAACAAACATCAATCCATACATTATCCCAAATGTATGGATTCAATCTCATACCATTTTGATCATACAATATCATTCAAAATGCAATCCACAACATTCAAAATCCTATTTAACATTAAAAATACAACACTTAAATATTAAACCATCAAAATATAATATTTTTACAAGTTTAAAATATATATAAACAAACAACATCTCTACAAAAGAAATTGAATATTGGGACTACATCCCCACCACATCCAGATCTTCTAGCCTAACAACTTCTATAATTTTTATCCTCTCCGTTTGGATAAGCTTCAAGATTTAAGGGCCTAATGCAAGTTATCCAAACAAAACAAAAATTCATTATATAATAGAATAAGTTGAGAGGATTACTCTTTTCAACTGACCCCACCAAAGATTGATACTAAATCCTAATGAAAAACAGAGAATAAAGAATCTTTAGAGTAAAAATGAACTTATTATATTTGAAAATTTGATCGGGTAGAAATGTCCTCTAACTCTTCAACATTAACTTGGTCCAATCAAATTATAAAATAGATGATGTATTGAGTGACAAATTTATAAAGAAGGAAAAAAGTTAACGAGATAGAAAGAGTTAGAAGTTACCGATGTTGGGGAAAAGACTTTTTTATTTATTTCTGTACGCTGCTACATAAATAAATAAAAAATCAATATAAAAAAACGTAAATAGTTACATAATGGATGTAAAAAAAACAGTTAAAAAAATTATTGTTATTAATTATTAAGTAGGTTTCTTAAAGATAAATAAAAAATAAGATAAAAGTTATACTCATAAAAAGTAAGATGAACTACATTATATATATATATAATAATAAAATTATTAAAAAAGCATCTCATTAGTAATATTTATACATAATTAGTCTCTAAATTTCTTATCCAAATACAACATTAGGTTACATGAGCTCTCTGTGAACGCAAAACAAGTTAATCAATATAATAATTCGTTAGGGTTGTGAGACAAAAGTCTTAATAACATGAACCCTAAGAAAAGTCTGATTTTTTTTATAAGATAAAGAAATTTGTTATCTTTATCAACATGCAATAAGGTTATTGATATGTGTGAATGTAATGATTGTCAATTGCAATACAACAAATTTTAAAAATGTTTAGTTTATCATTCTTTATGAATGTTTACCTTTATACATTACTATATAACTTTAATTCTCATATTAATGATAATGAGTAATATTACCATCATTAAATAATCTCAAAGACGAAAATGAATTTAAATTAAACTGGAATACATAAAACATAAAAAAGAAAAAAAAATATCAATAATAAAAAATAAAACAAAATTTGAGTACTCGAGTTTTTCAAACCCATATACAAAAATCTCCCTCGAGATATAGATGATATCTCATTCTCACACGAGATATAGATGATGATATCTCATGATAGGACTAAATGTTATCTAATCAAAGAATTTTTTTAAAAAAACATGTTATATAAAAAAGAAAGAAAGAAAAGCGTGTCTATATAAACATTTTTTTTGCCACAACCCTTCTCATTGAGGACCCTTCTCATTGAGGACAGATAAATGTCATTTAGTGAAAGTATTTCTTCCCTTCATCAACTAAAAAAGACACCAATTAGTGATATGTTCCTAAACTAATAGTTGTCCCTCTCATATGATCAACAAAATGTACAAATAAAAGTGTGTCAATTGATTGATTTTAAACATGTACTCAGATTCAAGCACCAATCAAAATATGAAAAATTTGTATTAGAAAATTTATGATTCACTCAGACCCTAATATATGTTACTAAAGATTTCAACCAAATCCACCACTTTACCAATAAAAATGACATTATTTATGTGGTTATAAATTTTTCAAATAATTGCTACTCATATATATCTCCATATGTTATAAGAAATAAAGTGTATAAAACATAATATAAGTTTTAGTTTTTAAAAAATTGACAACCACAGCATTTGAACGTATAAAATTTTAGATATTAGTTTCAAAAAAACACCAGTATTTTTATAAGTACATTATATAGATTTTCTTCATTAATTAATTATAAAGCTTCCCGACAAGAACACAAAGACTAAAAAGAAAAATTGATTAGAAAAACTTGTGTTCATACTATAAGTGACAAAGAAACGAACTATTAAGAAATCTAGCTTTAGTTTTCCATCCCACGTGATTTTCATGTGAAAAGATTAATGTTTCGTCTTTCTTGTGCACATATCACAATCTCATTACAGACACACAAATATGATAATCAATAGCCCTAATTTTTGAAACATTATTAATGACCAATGATCTAAAACAGTAAGCATAGGTTGATCCAAGTTTTAGATTCCACTACTTAAATTATTCCTTGGTTTGGTTTTCAATATTATCCAAAGGAAATGCTTTCCTTTTCTGAGAGAAAAAAAATCATGGTCGTGGTGTTAAAAACCATTCCCTTTCTGAAACACGTTTTTAAAGGTCCATTAAGAAAATCATAAGGTAGGCCACTGAAGCTCAATATATAATGGAAAATTGTGATGTGGTAATATTTTAACATATATGTCTTACTCTCCCTCTGTGTAATCCTTGTCGACATTCATGGAACCCAGCTTCTTCATCTCACTCCCTTTTGCTTTTATGATTTTATATCAAGATGAAGAAACCTAACTCATATTATATTTCATATGAGATAATAAGTGTTAAACTTTTTTATTAACTTTTTTATTAAAGTGTGAGATCACTACAAGAAAATCATTAAATATAAATCATTTTTAGAAAAAAAATAATTAGTTGCTATAGTGATTAAATTAAAGATTATTTTAGAAACTAAAAAAATTATTGGTTTCTAAATTAGTTTATATTATTAATGAATAGTTTCTAAATTGATATCTAATTAGCTACCAAGATTTTTGCTACCAAATTTAGAATTTAAATTATTGGTTGCTAAAACTTTGGTAGCTAATTAGATATCAATTTATAAACTATTTATCAATATTAGAAACTAATTTAGAAATCAATACTTTTTTTAGTCTCTTAAATGATATCTAATTTAGTCACGATAACAACTAATTATTTTTAGTTTTTAAAATTGATTTCTATTTGATAATTTTCTTGTAGTGCACACGGTTAAATCAATCAATAATACCTTTGTGTTCATCATCATATTTATTAATTTTTTATGTTTTTTTCTCGACGAAGTAAGTATTTAAAAGATAATCTAATCTTTATAAAATATGACTAATTAACCATCAGTAAAAAAAACTCTCCTAATAAAAAATACTTACACTAGATAATTGAGTTACTCTCCCAATCAAAGTTTTTCAAAAGTATAAAATTATATTTATGTATATAAAATTATCTAACTTTTTTAAATTTAACAAATATAGTGATTTTATAAGGATAATTTTTTTGTTTATTTAGTTAATTATAAAAAACTTAGCAACTTTTTTAAGTTTTATTAGTAAGATTTGATATAAATAAATTTGATAGACAAATGAAAGTGGTTGATGAAAAATTAAAGGTAATATAGTTTTAAAAAAGTAATAAATGTTATTTTAAGTTTTTTATATTTTAAATTATTTCATTTTTTCTTCTCTTTTATACCTACATTCTTTTTGTTTTATTTTTCTCTTATCATCTTTATCATTATTAGTGAAGTTATTAAGTAATTTTTTTGTCACAAGTTAAAAGATCCAAAACACAATTATAAAAGATCACTGAGATATTGAGAGCAAATACGTATGCACACAACATTGTTGCATAAACATGTGCATGAGAAATACAAAAAGTAGTTTAGAGAATAGAATTATATTTGGAGGGGTAACATTTTATAAAATATCATCACTTTGATACATTAGAGGTTGAATTCCTTCAACTTATTAATTAGGTTGTTATTTCATCTTTTTATTATATAGTTTTTTTTTATGTTTAATACCTAAAGCGTTTCTATATTAACATTTTTTTCCTTAAAAAAATCTATATTTTTTTCTTTATTTAATTATCCTTTTTATCTCTTCCCTAAGTCTTTCTTTAGTACTTGAAGACTCTTAATGTTATATTTAAGCAATTTAATAGTAAAATTTAAATTTATCTTAATAGATTTCTAAATTAAGAAAAATTATAGGATAACAAACATTAAAAAAATATTTATCACGAAAAATTATCGATAGAATTATATTTGTAAGTAACTTTTATTAATTACCATATTTAACAACGGATTTTTGTCTGTTAATAATTATCAATAAATATAAACATTAAATATAAATGAATATCTTTAAGTAATTAAACACTAACACAGTTTGTCGGTAGAATTCATATAATAAACATAATAATAATCATAATTTGATCACTAAATATATTTATGATTTGTTTGGATTGGGAATAAAATGTGTCAGGATTCGAGAGAGTAAATTTGGAGTGATTTGAGAAAAAAGTGTGAAAAAAGTGAGGTTATTTGATTAAGGTATCTAAAGTGGAATTGTGGTAAATTTTTATTGAAGTTTGGGAATAATGCGATAGTTATGAGAAAATTTTTAATTTTTTTAAAAGTTTAAAATATAAGTTTATAAATTTATTCTTATCTTTTACTATATTTGAATAATAAAATATGAAATATTTTATTATTTTGTGAATTAAAATTTTACAAATTATTTTATAACACTACACGAAAATCATGAAATAGAAACCAATTTTAGAGACAAAAAATATTTAGTTGTTATAGTGACTAAATTAGAGACTAAAAATTTTTTGATTTCTAAATTAGTTTTTATTATTCTTAAATTGTTTCTAAATTGGTATCTAATTAGCTACCAAGGTTTTGACTACCAATTCTTTAAATTCTAAATTTGGTAGCTAATTATATACCAATTTAGAAACCATTTAAAAACTAATTTAGAAACCAACAATTTTTTTAGTTTTTAAAATAGTTTCTAATTTAGTCAATATAATAACTAATTATTTTTTATTTTTAAAGTAATTTTTATTTAATGATTTTCTTGTTTTAATGTAGATTTGAGTAAATTAACATTTTGTAAATTATTTTTCATATCATTCAATCATTATTTAAAAAAAAATATGAACTACTAATCATTTTCGGAACATGGAAAATTTTCATAAAAGAAATTATCCGTTTAAAAAATAATTTCATATAATAAATATAATTGATTAATTTTTAATTATTAATAAAAATATATAATTATAATTAATTAAAAAATTAAATATTTATATATAAAATCTATTTTCAAATCTTATTAATCAAATATTTCTATTAAAAAATATAAATTATCTAATTATAAAACAGAATTAAAAGTAAAATTTAATAAATATAAACAATATTTAAATATTATAATTATAAAAATTTAATAAAAAATATTTTTTATTAAATAATAATATTATTTTTATTTTAAATTTCTTAAAATTAATACTATTATTATATAGATTTTTATTTTTATCATAAATAATTATATTTATTGTTATTATTTTAAAATTATAATTTTATTATTATTATTATTAATATTATTATTAAATATTTTTTAACATAAAGTTATTTAATATTTAATATATTTTTATTTTTTTAAATATTATTTTTTATTTTCATTATATTATATTTAATATATAATCGATTATATATATATATATATACAATTTTCTGTTATAATATAAATTATATAATCGATTATATATATATAGCATAATTAATTATTTTAATTTATTTTTTCAATTTTGACACAAATTGTTTTAAAAAAATTAAGGGCAAGGTTAAATATTATAATTTATGTGGCTTTCTTTGTGAATTATGGCTCATACGAGGATTGTTAAATATAATTTCTTTGTCTTTCTGCAACTTTAAATTTACAACAATCATTTGATACAAACATATACAATCGACGTCATTCAATTTAAATGAACAGTATTTACTTGGATCAAAGCACATACTTAATCTAATGATTATAAATTAATCTAGTTGTAATAAGATGTTGTAGTTAATGAATTTAGATTCAAACTTTTCTGTATTAAAACAGTAACATTAACTTTAATATTAATAATGAATAATAATTTTTAAATTACTAATAGTAATTGAGAATACTGATAAAACTATTTTTTTTAGTATAAAAATTAAAAAGTATATATTTTATATATTTTTACAATATAATATTTTATTTTATGTGTGATTATATAACAATAAAAAAATCTACATTTTTTGACTTATTAGTTATTTATTATGCAATTTCTTCCGTTTCTTTAAATTAATGTTTTTTATAAACTTACATTATTACTTATTTATTTATTATATATATACAGCACTTATGATATTTTTTTTAAATGGATGTGTCATATTTCAAATGGTAAAAGAAAATAAAAGAAATTATGATTTTTTTTATCAAATAAATAGGGTAAAAGGTTGGTTCTATATAGAAATGTCATTTAAAAAATCCAGAATTAAAAGTTAAAATATAAGTAAATTTAAATTAAAGTTTATAATACAGTCGATAAAAAATATCTTTAAGTTTGAAGTTGTATAACTCTTAAATAATATGTAATATATTTGCAAAAGAAAAATTTTCCTAATTTTAAAATATGATAATATATATATATATATATATATATATAAATTGAAATATCTTATGTAAATAATTATAGTACATAATTTAAAGTTAAGAATAAGTATCTTTACCATGTAATTTTAGTTATGATTTACGGATGAATTACTTAAGATAATGTTTAATCACTTTAGTATTATGTTGGAATTTGTTTTTAATGTTATGCATGAATAGTTTACCAGAGAAAAGAAACAGAAGATCAAAGGTTTATTCAGAATGTAAAATTAAAGAAGAAACAGTTTTGGGGTTAAACATGCTTTTCCTTAATTTTCATCTCTAATCTAAATTTTAATTTTTTTTATACCTATAATAAGAAAATTATTATAATGGTTTATTATTTTTTATTAATATTTTTTTAATTTCTTTTTCACATAAATATACAAGTCTTTCACAAATAGGGGCCAGGTCCCAGCCATGTAGCTCCTATATACAATCCCCACACCACCCTCAAAAACCTATTTTTCTTTCAAATTTAACAACTGGATATATACTTATTCATGGAAAAATTTATTATAAAAAATTATGTAAGGGATTATGTATATTAATTTCTTTTCAAATATAACAGCTTCATAGATTTTACAAATTTAATACATTTAAAAAAAATGTAGGTTCTAAAAAGACATAGGGTATGCCCACTGGCCATAGATGGGACTAACCCTGATGATGTGATTTGACAAAGATTAATACCCTTTTTTTTCTCTCACACAACCATGTGTTAACAGCATATTTGCTTGATTTTTATCATGATTTCCATTAAACTTTTTTAATGCAACGGTACATAATATATTATTCTTTTTCTTATACTCTATTGTCATAATTTTGGCATTTTCATTTCTGTCAACACTGTTTCTTTCAACTGGAATATTTCAATTGTAGTTGAATTCCGTTGAAAGTAAAAGTTGCGGGAGAAAAAGGTTTCATTCAAGGTGCATTGAAAATCGAACAAGTTCATAAACCAAACACGGTATAAGTATCTACTAATAACTGATATGTATATATATGAAAAATACTACTAATCAAATAAAAATCAATTTTTAAGATTAAAATAATTAATTGCAATAGTAACTAAATTAAAAATTATTTTAAAAATTAAAAAAAAAATTGATTTCTAAATTAATTTCTATTATTGTTAAATAGTTTTTAAATTGGTATCTAATTAACAACCAAATTTTTAACTACCAATTATTTAGTTTCTAAATTTGGTATCTAAAACCTTAGTTGCTAATTAGATACCAATTTAGAAACTATTTAACAATAATAGAAACTAATATAGAAACTAATTTTTTTTTAGTTTCTAAAATAGTATCTAATTTAGTTACTATTTTGATTTTTAAAAATTGGTTTCTTGTTCATGATTTTCTTGTAGTGAAAGTTAACCTTTTTTGGTATTTTATGGAGAAAAAAAAATAAAGGAGAAACAAATTTAAATTTGAAAAATCTAGTTATTTTCATTTCTATTAAATTAAAAAAAGTATCATTTTATCTATTTATTTTGCATTCATCTTATTCATACTCGTTTCTATTTTTTAAACAAGACAAATCTCATCACCATTAATTAGCGTAAACAATGGAGGAAACCTCGAGAATCAGAAGATCACATTGAGTACTGTTGAAAAAACCATGATAGAAAAAGGAACAGATGAGAAAAGTGTGATGGTGAGAAGATGGAATTAATATGGAAAAATGGTCCATGGAAAGGTGGAGAAAATTCAAAGGATGGTAAATGAAAATTTGATTGCAGCCGTCCTAGACGAAGCACATGACACAACATGTATAAATATTGGCCTTATTAATTTGCATCATTACTTTACTTACAGAGAGAATGACAAATTTTTACTGTACTCAGTTTCAATGCCTGAGATTAGTGCCTGAACTGCTGGGTAATATCACCAATATTAAATCCGTAGTTATTAACAAACACTTCATCCTTCAATTCCCCTAAGCATTTCACCTACGTAATCAAGACAAAACCCACTCTTATACCACACTATTTTTATAAAGATTCTTAAGTGGGTTTTGTTTATTACTTCCTTCAAGTGTTTGACCATAAAACTATAAAACCTAATATATATACAGTCATAGAAAAGTTGATGCTGAGTGAACAATGTGCAATGCATGCTTATGGCTAAAGACATGTTTGTTTTTTAGTTGCATATTCCAGTTTAACAAACGTGTCATAAAGGAAAATTAAGCTTAGTATATATGGGTCTTTGGTGACACTACTCGTTGAACTATTGAGGCCATTTAACTCAAATTACTTCCATTAACTTCAATATATCTCGTCCTCTTCTAAAAGTAGAGAAGGCTTGGTGACACTACAAGAAAATCATGAAATAGAAACCAATTTTTAGAGACCAAAATAATTAGTTACAATAGGAACTAAAATAGAGATCATTTTAGAAACTAAAAGAAAAATTGATTTCTAAATTAGTTTCTATTATTTTCTATTATTGTTAAATAGTTTCTAAATTGGTATCTAATTAGCAACCAAGGTTTTTGCTACCAAATTTAGAAACTAAATAATTGGTAGTTAAAACCTTAGTTACTAATTAGATACCAATTTAGAAACTATTTAACAATAATAGAAAATAATAGAAACTAATTTAGAAACCAAAGTTTTTTTTAGTTTCTAAAATGGTATCTAATTTAGTTACTATTACAACTAATTATTTTGGTTTCTACAAATTGGTTTCTATTTCATGATTTTCTTGTAGTGTGATGTAGCTGAGAACGATTGAAAAGAAGAAGTGAACAAAGTGATCAATAAACCTGGCCTTAATTCCTATAGATGTTTAAAGTTAAACAACTATATTAGTTTCTTTGGATAGATGAATAAGAAGGGGTGAAATCACTCTTCAAAATGGTTTTCTTTTGACTACTAGGTAAATTAAACTTGACAACTAATGAGAATGTCGTATGTTGCAAAGTACCTTTTGTCCCCATGAAATGTTTTATCTACTAATTATGGTGTATACCCTTTTGAAAACGTATATTTAGAATATATATACAAGCCTTGTTTTGTATTATTATTTTCAATAGCTATCAAAATTAAGCTACATCTCACAATTCTATTCTCTTACTGATTACCTGAATGTTCAACCAACCTTTCAAATATCTTATTATCTTCAATAACTATTTTGTCATTTGAAGTTTAAAAGTGGACCTTTAATAAAAAAAATTGAACCCACATTATTTGCACTAAAATCAAAATCAAACCAAATTTAATATTTGTTAAATATGTTCCAAAATCCAAGTTATAAATGTACCTTAAAGCTAGGTTAAATTATCATATCAAAGAGATCTTATAAGTGATTTTATCATTTTCTCGATGAAATTAATTACGAGTAAGATCTTATTATTTTTTAAGAATGCAATTAGACTAATATTAAATCTGAATGGACTTAAATAATCTTTTTCTGAAAAGAGAATCATGACAAAATTATAAATAGGTGAAAACTTTTAAGTAAAAGATAATCTGAACTTGTAACCTGATCTGATTAGAAAAGATGATTTGAACTCGTAACTTGAATATCGTTACATCTGATTTGAGCATCGAAATGTTTTTGGAGATAATATAGTCATACCAATAAGACAAGAAAACGGGAAACGGATATTGACGTAAGAATAATATATTTTTTTGGTAAAATAATATAGTAGTTAAGATAAGTATAAATACATAAATAGAAAATTATTTTGCAAATGTAATCCAATTAATTTTAGAGAGAATTAAAAGCAGGTGTATTTTGTGTTGTGGAGATGAAGATATATTTGTGTTAGTAACATGTAGAGAGGAAGGTGAGTGGTGAGAAGAGTTGAACAGGTGGTAACTTGAAAACGCTTGAAGTTAAAATTGAAAGTGTGTTGTGAGCATTGGTAGGCACGCGCACACAAGAAAGGAGGAAAGAAAGTCAAAGTGTCATACATACAAACTACAATTAATTATGCTCCAAATTGCTACACATTCTTAAGTGATACTTAATTAATCATCTTCTCTCTCTTCTATCGTTTTCCCTTTCTCCCACATTTTCAAAACCCCTTCCTTCCGTATTTATAAGAACCCCCACCCTTCTTTATCTCACTTGTAACAATCCAACACAACACAACACAACTCCCTTTTCTCTCCCTACCTATCTCAATCTCATTCACACCTCTTCACCAAACACACCTCTTTTCTTTGGTCTCAGAGAAGTTGTGTCATCAATGGATGAAAAAGGAAGAAGAACTACCAACACCCTTTTGAGTGAGGACGAGATGGACCTTCGAAGAGGCCCCTGGACCGTCGATGAGGACCTCACTCTCATCAATTACATTGCCACTCATGGCGAAGGTCGCTGGAACACCCTCGCCCTCTCTGCTGGTATCTACATCTCATCACTTTTCCTATATATATATATATCTCTTTTAATTCATTCAAATTTCTGTTTTTCAATCTTCCTCTGTCATTCTGGTGTCATGTCTCCACTTATTCTACCTTTTAATAGCCTCCAATGAATTTGGGGAAGCCAAAGTTCAATTTTTTTGTGTGTGCGGATAAGCTTATAGATATATATGTATATATATCGTATGGTATAAAATTGATGAATATTGGTTGGTGGTAATTGCTTGGCCGCACCCACTTGTGAAAAAAGGGAAAAGAAAATGAATTGATGCCTCCTCTCTCAATCATTAACGTTTCAGAAAAAGAAAGTGCCATATAAAGGAGGGAGGCAATGCTCTTTCGTTTTCCCTCCTTTGCAGTGTTGTGTTATGCTCAGTGCTTTACCGATCTGAATAATAACTTATAACCTTTCTGCTCATAATTTTATAGGGCTGAAACGAACGGGGAAGAGTTGCAGATTGAGGTGGCTCAACTACCTTCGTCCTGATGTTCGACGTGGAAACATCACGCTTGAAGAACAACTTTTGATCCTGGAACTCCATTCTCGCTGGGGAAACCGGTAATTAATTAACCCAAAGATGCATGCATTCCTTCAAAAATACCTATTCTTGTTTTCTTCTTTTCTATATCTTATGCGTCTATTGCATAAACTGTTGAACTGAGATCAATGATCTTAGTTATTATAAATCATTTCATGGTTTTGATTATATAATAAATGTTTTGTTTTCATTTAATTGTGACTACCAAAAGAGAAAGCAGTATATACATATATTATATAGAGTTTTTTTTAGTAGAAATTGTCCTAATAGAAGAAATTAGTATTTTATTAACAATTGTTTATTTATGGGTTCAGATGGTCGAAAATTGCTCAATATTTGCCTGGTAGAACGGACAATGAGATAAAGAACTATTGGAGAACTCGTGTTCAAAAGCATGCCAAACAACTCAAATGTGACGTGAACAGCAAACAATTCAAGGACACCATGCGTTACCTTTGGATGCCGAGGTTGGTGGAACGCATTCAAGCAGCTGCAACTGCCTCAGTCACCACCAACAAAGCATACACCTCTGAGAACAACCTTAAAAACAACGAAATAGAGGTTCATAATCTCAAGGATAAAATGGGATTAATCGATCCTTCAGCGATGAACAGTGACTTTGTGGGTTCCTATGTCATGCAAAGTCACACTCCAGAGAATAGTAGCACAGCTTTGTCATCATCAGACTCATTCGGGACTCAAGTCTCAACAAAATCTGATCTCACTGATTATTACAGTGTTCCGGTTAGCAGAAACAGTAATAACACTAATCCTGCAGATTATTATCAACCCTCTCAAACCAGTTACTCCAATTGCATCACAAGCCCATCTGGGGCTTTCCCTCAAGGATTGGATTTTCAATCCCTAGATCCGTGGAACCTGCAGAATGGTGACTCGTCTGACAATTTTTGGAACGTTGAAAACATGTTGTTCCTAGAGCAACATCTCATGAATGACTACATGTGAAACATTGGAAAGCAAAACATAAAAACTTAGATGCAATTCTTTAAGTAAGTTTAGTGTTGTATTTTAATTAAAGTTAAAGTTAACGTTTATTGAAGTGAAACTTTAATTTTAATTGAATAACAGTACTAGAAATAAGAGTTGTTTGCAAGTTACTATAGTCTTTTACAGATACCAAGAGCAGGGTTTGATTGTGAAATATGGAGAGGTGGCAGTAGAAAATAGAGACATGAAATAAATCATTCATGTGTAGCACACACCTAGGGATTGTGGATTATAAGGATAGAGAAGGAATTGGGGATTGTTTTTCAGCTTATAGATACAGTTGTTTTTTATTTTTGATTTTTATTGTAATGGAGGAAGGTGATGAAAGGAGTTGTAACTTGTTTGTTTCTTTACAGATGATGATGATTTCATTCTTTGATATTATTAACCTTGTTTGATTCGATTCTTGTGTTTCATTCCCTTGGTTCTTTAGTAGGTACCTAGTGAGGGCATTATAGATGGAGAATGGTACATATAATTAAATAAGAATTTAAGGACAAGCATATACTTGGCTCCACACACACCCTTTTTCATTTTCTTCTCTATAAGTGTTATTATATTTAGATTATGAGTAATCCCACTCTTGAAACCTTGTCCACGGGAGCTGAACCAGCACCTATCTTCCAAAGTTTCTAGATTGCTAAAGAAAAGGTGAGAAAGTATTGGCAATTTTTTAGACGTGGTGCACTGTTATTGGTGAGGTAGCTTCAATGTTCAAGTAGGCCATTAGGGAGAGTTTCTTTTCTAAAGTTCCAAAATATGCCCCCAAAGTACCACTCCAATAACCCTAAACCTTCTCACGCTTGTTGCCTTTCGTACGGACAATATTATTTTTTCACTCGCCTCCAAACTTATTTACTTTCTCATCATCAAAATTTCTTCATCGGTAATATCACACTTTCACCTCCTAACTTTATTCTATTCTCTTCTCTTTAATATTTCACGGATGGGTCCCTCCGCTACACGTGCCAACCAAGAAAAACAAACACACTTTCTTCTCACTATCACTTCTGAATACGAAGTTTCTTACTCACATATATGAACTGAACATTGAACTAGCTAATATTCATACATAAAAGAACGTGTTTGATGAAGGTGAAAGAAATTGCAATAAAGGTTTTTGAACATAACAATGGTGAAGGAAAACTTTTGATAAAGATAGTAAGGATGAAAAAAGGAGAGCTTGCCCAAAATGGCATATATGGAGTGTGTTGAGGAGGCTTTTCAATATAACTTTTAATTTATTTGATTACTTTAAAATTTTATATTACCAAATTAAACCTATTTAGGAAAAGATTTTATATTTGGTGAATCGTAGTATTTTTTTTGTGAAATATCATTGCATGCATTGTTTGAACTTGCAAATGCTGAGAATTTTAACTTTATTCTTCCTATTAGGCGAGGTTGACACTTTACAGAGTTTTCAATGTAATTGTTTAAATTTTGTTGTGGCATTCTTTAATGTGAAAGTTATTTTAAGTTAAACATGTTTAGTATAAAACTTTCTATTTAAACATATATAACGTGACATTAATTATACAAAGAAAACGCAGCTTAATTATTTGTATGTGTTTGAGGTGGGTCCCATGAATTCAATGCCACGGTGGATTCCGACGTGGATATATTATGGGTCCCACCCAGGCTTGACTTGAAATTTGGAAGTCGCTTCTGGTGGTCCCACACACCAAGGTTGATTTTCAGTTTGATTTGAATTGCATTTGGATTTGCATTTGTATTGCGGGGTAGAAAATCAAATTCGGCACTCAAGAATAAAAATAAAGTCTTGTTTGGTCCGCACACTTTTCTTTTCTTCTTTCTTTGCGTTGTGGAGTCCAGTTATACAATACTTTTTCTACTTTCAACTTTTCTAATTCCTCTACTCAACCCTAATACGTTTCTCATACGTATATATCATTTTCGTTTTCTAAACAAAAATACGACCCTCATTCTTATAATTCCACTTTTATTTTATTTTTCACACTAAAAAAGGTAAGTGCCAAAATTCACTTTTATTTTTCTTTAAGGAGTTCATTTATTTTTATTTATACAAAACGTACCTAGAAAAAGTTTCCATTGTATTGTAAATTAAACTATTGATTCTGTTTCTGAGAAAAGAAACATATATATCTATTTATTGGCGGGACATAGATGAATACTGAGATATTCTTAACCTTTAAAAAGTTTAGGATTTAGCTGACCTATATAAAGTTCCAACTTAGTTCTAGAAAACTGACTCATAAGATAGATTTGAGTCACTTTATGAATTATATTTTATAAATAATATATTATGTAATATCTTTATTTTTAGTTAAGCTGTATTAAGTTATTTTTTTGGTCAACATAAATTATATATGTTTTTATAAGTAAAAGTTTTATAAACTATTTTTTTGTTTGATGTAAGTTGGAGCTTTTTGCGTTTGACATTGTTCATATGGTTTCTTTTACCAAAATACACCAGAAATTATTCCTTGATCTATATCATTTACATTAGTCTCAATCAATGTTGGTAACATTGATAAAATAATTATATGATTAGTAACATATAAATAATAATCTTGATTAATATCAATAAACAATAACTTCGATCCATATTAATAGAAAAAAATCCTTTATTAACATTAACTAAAAAACTCTGTAAATTTTGCTTTTAATTAACATGGATTTAAATATCATCAGGTGATAATTTTAAATTATTAAATATTTTTTAATTATGTAGTAATTAAACTATTCCATCCAAACAAAATAATATTTTATCTAAAAAATGTTTGAAGAGTAAAATAATTTAAATTACAAACAAATTAACTGTAATGTATTTTTATTTTCTTAAAATTGTTAAATTTCTTATTAAAACACACTATTGAGGTTTTTTTATGACCTTTAACTTTTTTTTAAAATTATTTAAACAAGTGATCATATATAATAAATATTACTCGTTACACTAATTAGCTTCTTCATAATGTTCTTCCAAAGAGAGAAAAAAAAAATCAACTTCTTCATAAAATATAATTATTTTGTACATAGATTTGTAAAAAAAAAAATCATACCAAATTTTATTTTTAACTTATATATAAGTTAATTTTGATTTATAGAAAAACTACTCTGTAATTTTTCCCCTGAAAATAACTTATAGAAAATATCGCCCAAGCATGTTTAAGACTTTTCAACAACAATATCATCTTAGAAGAATAAATACATTTTACGACATATGTATGTAAATTTTTTGATGAGCTATGTTTGCGAAAGAGAAATAAGAAAAAGTTAAAATTTATTATTTCATAATTAATATGTAGAATTTCGCTAATGTGATTTTTTATTTTTATTTTTACATAGGTTAATTTTAACTTATTTAATTTTTTTTCTTGTCTATATAACTAATTATTACAAAAAAAAATATGAAATTAAAAATAATTATTATATTTATTAAATTAAATATTATTTTAGAGATAAAAAATTATTGATATTTAAGTTGATTTTTATTATTAATAGATAATTTTTAAATTATATTTAATTAATTATCAAAATTTTAACTATCAACTTTAAGTTTTAAAATTTAAAATATTTGTGTTTTATAATTGAAGTCTTTATATGATCTAAACATGCACTTAAGTAATGCAAACCGAAATAAAGTACATAGTTTGAGAGGTCATAGATTGAGAGGTTGAAATTGAAGTTCAACGGTTGGGGCTGCGAGTGTTTGGTTTAAGCAATATTTTTATTTTAAAAAAGAAAAACACGTGGGAACTTGTAAACACGCACACCAAAGCTTTGTCACAGGCACGCACGCGCCCTATATAGATTCCCCGCCGCCACTCTTTCTAATTCCTCACACCACAAAATACATTTTCTTTTTCTTTTTAATTACATTCTTTAATAATCTATGTTTTCTGTTATTATTTCAATCTTCGGAGCTATTTTTGTTCCTGTTCCAGAAGTCCAGTTACATGATAATCAAATATATTTTTATATTTTAAATTTTATTTTTATTTTAATATATTTAATATAATCTTATATTATTTAAGAGTCAGATTAATAATAATTTATATGCACTTTTTTTTAATTCCTGATGTATTTTTAAAGATAAAATTATCACAAAGTTTCAAATTAGTGTGGAAAAAAAAAATTCTAACAGTTTGGTGTTGGAATTTCCCTGGCGACATCATTAAACCCAACACCTCTTTCTCTTTCAACCATAATGAGTGGGAGAAAACAGCACCATTTTCATAAACATTGTTTGTGCAAACTACATACATCAGAGATGTGTCCTTTTCATTTATCATTCATTGCGTGAAGCATTGTGATCAAACATGGTTGCAACCTTCTTTTTTATAAAGGCCAATTCCTCACACCCACATGCTGCTTAATGCTCATCTCGTAATTACCCTAAAAAATATACACAATTTTTTTCCAATCCGTAATTAAAAATCTTCATTCTTCCTTTCTCCTTCTACTTCAAGTAAATACACGTTTTCTGCTTCTTTCATTCTTATCCAACACAAGTGTTTGTAAGGTCTGAGGTTTGAGTATGTCTAAGGTTTAAATCACATAAATGGAAGTTTGTAATTATGATCATACTCTGCTAATTGAAGTCTAATCATTCATTTCACTGCGTATGGAGATGGAATTCGACATTAATTAGCTTCAAACTTCTGCAGGTTCTAAAAAAATTAAAAAGAAAAGAGGTGGTTAGTAACAAAATATTGCTGTTAATAATAAAAAAAAAATGAATGATTTTTACACTCGTATCGTATCAGTAATTGAAATTAAATTATTATAATAAATTGAATATTATAATATTAAATTAAACCTTAAAACAAATTTGAAAAAAAAATTGAGTTATGTAATAATTTAAATGAATTGAATTAAACATATCATCATGTTTTGAATGAAACAAATTAAATTAAACTACTTTTAATTATTTTTAATTGGTGATTCATGATTATGAATTATATGTGTTTGTGCTGCACCCACTCTGGTTTCTGTATGGGGTATCTTTTTACATAATGGCACAACAATTAATTCACACACAAAAGATTAAAATAACTTGAAATAATTGGAAGAACAAGATGTACTAATAATTAGAGAAGACAAGTAATTCTTAGAACAAGATTACTGGTTTGACTCGAGAGAAGACAAGTAGAAAATATGGCGTAATAACTTTAAGACATGAAACACGAGTAAGGTAGGGTACATAATTATTATTATAAGATCACATATATGTTGGTCTAAACCTATATCACTGCTTACGCAAGAGATTATTAAAATTAAAATCGTGTGAACACTTTCTTATTCTATACCTTTGGTTGGCACCACGCGTTTGTCTTGTGTTTAAAGATTCAAACCTTAATTTATATTGTTTTAAAATATTAGCGACTCATAATTGTTTTAGATTTTGTATTTATTTTCGTGAAGGGTTAAAATAACGACATAAATCAATATAATTTCAGACAAAATCTAAATGATTAATGATAATGATACTATTTTAAATCCGATCTTCTAGAATTACACAAAGCAACTACTTATAATCTCATTGAGGTTTTTTAACTATAAATCACAATAATAGAATGATCAAAAAACGAAAAATCTGCTAGTGTTGGAGAAATTAGATATAGTTTTTACTAATCTCTTAGTGACGAAATTGTATAGTTAGGAGATATTTTTGTGACTAATCATTCACTAACGATAATACAATAATTAGAAAGGCAACATTTTGCAATAATTAAGGTTTTAAAACACAAAAAATGTTGAACTTTTTAGGCGTGAATGTTCGTTGTCCTTAAGACTTATCCATGGTATATTGTGCAAGTCTCTCAACATACAACAAGAACTTCTCGCAAATTATCGATGATAGCAGAACTAGCAAACAACTCTTAAAAGAGTGATAACCCAGGATACAGAAAATATTTAGAACAAAAACAAGAAAAGAGAAAGAATGAATGAGAGAAAAGAAAAAAGAAAATGATCAGATGCTTTGAGGAGGTAGACAAAGCCCTAGTTTATAAAGTGGAAAAAAGGATAACAACCCCAAAACTGCCACAACTCCAAAATCGTCATTGACAACACTACTTCATGTCCCAACAACACAACTTGTCGAGAAGAACAAATGAGATTTTAGAGGTTCGAGTCTTGCGCGTGGAGCACCTACTTTATCAAAGATCGTGAGTTACATGAAGGTTGCCGAAAAACAACAATAAAACTGAACCCTAATGAGTTTGTGAAGCAAAATTGATATCTCTTTCTTTTGCTACATCCTTTTGCTATATCTCATATGCAGTATTACAACAAAATTATGTTTAACAAGAAAATAATCCCAAGCTATTTCCATGTTATATTGCGTAGGATTTATTCGTTTTAAAACTATATCCAATAAAAAAAATATATATATATTTTTTTAAATTATTAGAACGTATTTCCTTAAAAATTCTTTACAACTTTGTGAGAAGTATTTTTTCTTACAAACCCCACACAAGTTTATCCATAACGTTTTAATTTGACAAGTATTCTCCATTCTAATTTATCTTTGCGTAATTTCATATTTCAATATCTTTGAAATCTTTTGCATTTGTTGTATATTATAAAAAAAGGTGAGTTGAAAATTATCTATGTTTTTAGTAAAACTTTATTTCGAATATTAAAATTTTAAACAATATGTTAAATTTTCAAAATATTTACTTTAAATGGTTTATAATAATATTGATAAAGTATAAACATCGGAATTCTTAATTATCATCTCTCCACCATAATAATTTTTTGTCTCTATTGAGACATCATTATTCTCCACGTTCATCTATGATTGTGCAAATATATGAAGAATCTTGTGTGCATCAGACGTAGACATGTGTTGTTTGAGTTTATTTAGTACACATGTGTTGTTTGAGTTTATTTAGTACACATGTGTTGCTTGAGGTTTATTTATAGCATATTGTAGAATGTTTAATATTTACATAAAAGATGATGATGAATGAACGATGCTGTCATAAGTAAATATATTGTACCTTAAATTTTTCAATAACTTTAGGTTGTGCGAAGGATAAATCCGCCTATTTGAGAAATCAACTAATAAATATATCATAGGTTAAAAAATTAACTAGTTTTGACCTTTCAAAAAAATTATAATCCATAACTACATTAAATATAAATTTATTATTGTGAATCCTAATACCATATTTACCACTATTGCTTGAATACCTAGGAAAAAAACCAAGAACTTTAATAAAACTATTTAATTTCAACATCTACAAAACCTTCACTTCCAACAATATCTTTTTTTTTTCAAATCCAATGTTAAGACAAGAGGTTACCAAGCAATGAATAACATCAAATTTTGGATGTTGAATAAGTTATAAAACTAAAAGGGTAAAATGGACATTTTAGTAATTAAGGGGTGAAGGAGAAAAATAGATGAATGAGGGAAGTAAAGGCCCAGTTTGAATTAATGGAAAACTTTCAAGGCAAATTCTTCCTGCACCATATCAATTTTAACCTCCACCATATCAATTTTTTAAATTTCCAAAACTACCCTCCTGCACCATATCAATTTTAACCTCCACCATATCAATTTTTTAAATTTCCAAAACTACCCTTATTCCAAATTTAAAAATCCAAAATAATAATTATAATTGAGAAATAAAAAAAATTATGAACACAAAACTAAAAAATACATTCTGGATAAAAATATTCAGAATTCAAAAATATGTTCCCAAAATTGAAATCCAAAATATTTCAGATAAAAGTTTCAAAAATAATTTTTTCCATTTTTGTATAAGATTATTTTTATCATTTAAGGAGGGGTATTTTTGTCATTTTCTAGAGCCGATTAGGTACATGCTGAAATTGATACGGTGGAGGGAGAAATTGCCAACTTTCAATTTTGTATAGAAAGCTCATTCTTGGGCTACAAATTGCCTATTAAGAAGATACTGTTATTCTCGCCCTAGTTTTTATGAGTTCACTTCCAAGTTTTGCAAAATAGATTTGAAAAAAATCATTATGTAGTTCTGCTGTTTTAATTAAGAAAGCGTGTTTTCAGTGTTAATTTTTTAGGATCGGAATTTACAAACAAATTGTACAATGTAGATATATTTCATTTGTGCCGTTAATTATATATATGGGTATTTTATTGAGAAAAATGTGACCTTTTAATTGAAATAATTTAATTACAGAAAGATATAATTTTCAATCTAGTCAAATTAATCATTTAAATTGTTTGAATGATGACACACGTTTAATAGGAATCAAATTAGTCATAAGTAATTTGATGTAAATTAAACATAGTGATTTTTCTATATCATATTTAATTTGATTATTATTAAGAATAGTAAATAAAATCACAATTAAATTTATTAAATCATAATTATTATTTTTTAAATGTTTTGCTATCATGTGCCCTTCAGCGCACTTTAATTATGATTTAAAGTTTTTTTTTTAATATCAGTTTTGATACACTTTTTAGATGAGGTAACTTATATTTAAAGAGTATTAGTTTTACTCTTTTTTTTATATATATTACTGTTTTTCATTTTCAACGACTTTTCTCACCATCTTTAATTAGTTGTCTATTTAAAAAATGTTAAAAAACTAAATTTAAAAAAATATATTTTACTTTTATTTCTTAAACTAATATGGTTTAAAATACAAACTTTTTACATCATCATATAATAAAAATTTGTCATATGATATTTTTTTTGTCTTATGAATATTTATCATAAAAATCATATCTATCAATTTTTATAATTAAATGATAATATAATCTATATGAAATATCAAAATAAATATATAAACATAATATAAATATTTTTATCACTTTTTTATAAAATAGTTCAAAAATATATCCCTTTTCATAAGGACTTTAAATATTTATATAAAATTAAAATAAATATTCAAAAGAAATAAATATTTCCATCATCCCGCTTATCAGGAGTTCTATCACATGTAACACCATCTGCTCTCTTATAAATACATGATCATTGCAGATTAAAGAAAACAAAACACAACAAACAACAGGTAAGGTAGTTATTTTTAAAATTTCTAATATAAATATAACTTTAAATATTCACATAAAGTCATCAATTCTGATGCATTTCCACATAACTATAAGTATGTGTTTGGATTGGGGAGTGAATGTGTGAGGATTTGAAGGAGTGGATGTGTGAGGATATGAAAAGAAAGTGTGAAAAAAGTGAGGTTGTTTGGATTCGGGTATGTTATATAAGATGTGTGAGGAAAGCTTATGTGAGTTTGTAAGTGATATGATGGTTGTGAGAGAGTTTTTTTTTTTTAAATTGTTAAATGTTACTTTACAAATTTATTCTTGCATATTAAATTTTTTTAATAATGAAATGAGTTATTTTTGTTTAAAAATAAACAACTTTCCCATATTTCGTAGATTTAAAAATTAAAATTAGAAAATAAATATATATTAAATATAAATAGATACAATTTAAAAATTATAATTAGAAAAAAAATGTATTCGACAAATTAAATAAAAATTAAACTTCAAATAATTTCTTTAAATATTAAACATTCATTATAAAATTAGAAAATAAAGCAGAAAATAAATCAGATCTTATATAAATAAAAGATAATGTTTTTTATTATTAAAAACCCTATAGTAATGAATAATAATAAAAAAATACTAAAAAAATATAACGTAATTAAAAAATTTAATACATGCTGATGTGACTTTCCCTCTACATCTCTTCATTTTGAGGGGAGAGGATATTTACTGGTTCACATGTATATCCTTTCCTCCTCTTCCTTACAAAACCCTGGATCCAAACAATTGATATCCTCTCACTTCTTTCCTTGTGAACAGTACATCCACATAAGCAAACAAAGCTTAAGTGTCTTTCATAATTCATTTTTCTCATGTCAGACTTCTATTGACTCACAACACATAGAAGCTTGACTCTAATTTCAGAATAACATCCTAGGACTTGCATCTATCATACTACTCATTGTTAATCCACACAGACATACACATAAACATGTCAATATCTCATCATCTCATTATCTCATATGAAAAGGTAAGTTCAGTAACGAGACCTAACAAATCAATACACCGTAATAATAATCTCAACACAGTATTTCCTTTCCTGAAAATACTATGTTTTGATCACACTTTCACATAATTGCATACTTCATTTAACCCATAAATCACATCATAATTTAAACGTTCTAAACATTCCAGATATATCTAAAATTTAAGTTAACAATAATAAGCAATAATAAACTATGCTAAATAATATTAGTAATTTTTTTTTTTAAAATGGCTTGAGCGAATTTCTTTTAGTTTGAGCGAACATGAACTAGCGTGTACCCAGGATTTTTGGCTTGAGCAAATTTTTTTTGGTTTGGGCGAAAATGGACCAACGAGCACTCCAGAATTTCCCCATCTTTGCTTGAACGAAATTCCATTTCTTTCAAGCAAAAGTGGACCAGAAAGTACCTTAGAATTACCCCATTTTCGCTTGAACAAGATCTTATTTCGTTTGAGCAAAAATGAACCCTAGAGCACCTTATATTTTCATTTAAATTGTTATTTTACCAAATATACTAAACCAAAGTAACAATCTGCTTGCTAGAGTTGGATAATTACTCTAAATCAAAATCACACCACCAATACCTAACAACATTATCCTTTAAGTAATTCATCAAACTATTTACATACATGCATTTACTTATTCAAATAAAAACAATATAATTTTATAACATCTACCATATCTAAAATTTCACATTCTAATCTCAATCAAATTCTAATATACTCAAAATAATCAATCCTGCAATAAATTTTGAAATTGGTGATCACGTCACCTCCACATACAGATCTTCTAGCCTAGGGTTCTATTGGAAATTTAAAACTAGCATCCATTACCTGAACTTGGCAAATGTTCACTAAGAGCTCAAAAATCTTATAATTGTTCTAGGGTAGCTTAACTTGGACCACAAAGTCTTGATAAAATATCTAACTATATCATTATGATCCTTAACGAACAAAGACTTATTCTGAAGGCAAACCAAACCATATCAAAAGTAACTAAAAGGAAATGAGCTAAAATGAACTTACTCTATCTGATATTTTGATCAGACAATCTTATAAAGTTCACTAACAAAAGTTCAATGGTGTTGATATGATAAGCGAAGAGGTTAGAATCTTATAGAGAAGACAGAGGAATGGAAAAATGAATGTTTAGAGAGAAGATGGTTATTTTATAATGAAACCTGAATAACTAATATTTATATAGACTTTTCACTTTAATAATAAAGGTATAATTACCTTTCTGGTCCTTACATTTGGGGTAAATATTCAATTTAATATAATGATGTTTAAAAAAATCATTTTAGTCCCAAGATTTTTTAAAAAGGTTCAATTTGGTCCCTTTCGTCAAGTTTCCACCAATGGCGTTAATTGTTGATGATGTGGCGCACACAGTCGTATTGGTCTACACACGTGGCGCATCATAAACTAAGGCTAGAGTCTTGCGTCTCCACCTTTTTGGTACCTTATATTCCCTTCCCTCACCTAATCTCACCTCTTTCACCCAACTTCTTCTGCACGACCCACTTTCTCTCTTTAACACAAGCTTCAATTTTTTTTTATGTTTTTGTTCTCTTTACTCACAACATGGGTTCTTCTGCAGTACAATTTCTTCTCCATCTTGAGGCTTTTGACTACTTCATGCATTGCACAAGCCCCAAGGGATGCACCCACGCACGTGTTGCCTATTTAAAATGGTATTCGGAAGAAAAGGGGATGGGTTTAGTGGGGGAGGTGAGGATACTTCAAGGAAGATGCTACCTGGGATGGACTTTTAATGAGTGAGATTCCCTCTGCAAAGTTATAAACAAAAGTGCTAGAATGGAAGTGTGTTTGCTCGTTTATTGAAGTCGTCTTACCAAACCAAGAATTACATTTTTTCTACGAACAAATGATTGTAGAGTTGTTAAGCCAATTGAAGAAGGCTTTGTTTCAATAAAGAAACCTCCTCCCTACAAAACATGGAAGGTATGATGTTTTTCATTTAAAGCATTGCTTATGTAACTACAATTATGGTGTTGCGCACAAACATCCCCTTGTTTACTCTTATAGAAGGACGATGTTAGCAACCTATTCTTAGACCAAAATGCCTATTTATTATAAGGGTATTTAAGACATTTTAAGAACCTTTGAAGCAATTGGGTAGAAGAAAATATGAGTTTTATTTATTGAATGAAATCAAACGCGAAGCAGGAGACATTTTTTTCTCCAATGGTTTCCCTTTTTCACAAGATTTGTAATTATTTGGTTGAATCCCACCTTCATTCCATTTACCTATTAAAACGATCTCTTATTACTAAATAACTGCTCTAATTGTCCCTAATCAACTATCTCTAATTAATTTTCCTTTTGTTCTGTTTTAGCTTCACAATTACAATCTTTTAAAATTTAAATTAATTAACATCTTTTTTTTCTTATTCTTTATCTCTCCTGACTTTTTCATCATTTTCTAAATGTAAGTCTATTAAGACTCAGAAAGATTCCACTAATGGAAAAAACATGAATAGGTGCAGGTGGCAATGGTTGTTCTCAAAATTATAATTGTTCATTTTGTTGGAACGAATCGGTGATTCATAAAATTTTCATGCTTAGAAGTTGTGGACAACAATCATTAGGCAACATTAAACCCAATGAGTATGTTTGCATCCTACAATTTACGATAGTTGCAGTATGCAAAGAAAAGAATGGTATGATTGAATCAAGCTTTTGCTAGATCATCTTTGTGAAAGAGGTGCAGTTGTGGTTAAAATGAGAGTCGTGTAGAAGAAGTTGGGTGAAGAAGGTGAGGTGGGTCGTGCAAAAGAAGTTGGGTGAAGGAAGGGGATAGAAGGTACCAAAAAAGGTGGAGGTCCAAGACTGTAGTCTCAGTCTGTGATGCACCACATGTGCAAACTAATACCACTATGTGCGTCACGTCATCAACAATTAACGTTATTGGTGGAAACTTAACATAATGGATCAAATTGAACATTTTTAACAAATCTTAAGACTAAATTGATTTTTTTTTAAAACCACTATATTAAATTGAATATTGATCCCAAATATAAAGACCCAAAAGGTAATTATACCAATAATAAAATATTTAAGCTTCATTTTAATTGTATCACTTCTATTCTAAAACTAATTTTCTCATTCCTTACAACAAGTGTACAAAATTCCACTTATATGATTTAACAAAAACTAACACTAATAATATATATATATATATATAATGTTATAAATAATTATACTTGTTATAGAATAAATTAAATAACTACTGTTAAAACTTTATTTTAAAGTTTTTAAATTATATACGTGGTCAAAATTACAAAATTTAACAGTTTTTAATATTATGAATAAATATAATTGATGCAGTTATAAATACAGACACACACTAAGTTAAAAATAGTTTATTACATCAGAATAATTTCTACTATGTGTAATTACATTTTTTCACTCGGTATATAATATTTAACGTAAAAAAATATATCAGTCTTATTTTTAATAATACAAAAGTAGAACTTGGTTCTCAAATATTGCTCTTCACTTATGGTGTATAATGTTTCTTATCATAAAAATTTAAATATTTTTTTTAATATAAAATATTTCACACATGTAACAAAAAGGTGTGGATGTGAACTTAGAAACAGGTAGGGTGAAAATAAGAAAACATTTAAAAAGGATATTTGGGCCCAAATAATCCATTCTAAGTTGCAAGGAGATTCTATTCTTTGGGTTTTGTGTAAACGCAACTTTAACGTGCGCAAATAACTGTTTGTCTGGTGCGCAAATATAGGTTGCACGTGGGAAGAAAAATGAAAATATCACAATATTTGAGACACTGAAGGAGACCAATAAATATTTGCCACGTAGATTTACGCGGCGTGCACCGTAGGGACTTGTAGTTGAAAAACATGTGCTTTTGCAATACTTGTAGGGTCAGAACTTGTTTGTTGCCTAATCCAATCCAAATATCTAAGTTTTTGAACACCCGAATAGACGGTTTTACCCTCTATGCTTATCCTCACCGCTTCACCATTATTTTTCATTTCCCAATTTGTCCCTTTGCGTACTTGCTTTTCCTTCTTAAATTCGCTTCCCATAGAAAGGGAATCCAACCTTACAAATTACAATACGTAAATACAAAGAAAACAACGTAGACTATACGTCCTTACCAAAATACATACGTCTCATGAGAGGAAAAAAAATGTATTTTTAACATATATGTGAAAAAAATCTTACAATCCATTTAAGAATTCAGATCAGTGAGACTCTTACAAAAATTATTTTTTATATTAGTATGTTAAGATGTGTTGAAATAAATCAAAAATAACATTGAATCCAATAATATTACAAAAAGCTAACAAATTTAATATATAATAATTTATGTTTTAACAGTAATATAAATTTATTTTATATTATCATTAATTAAAAGAAAAAAAAATTAAAAAGTGAGGATTTTTAATTAAAGATAAAATTATAATTTTTTCTGTTTTGAACTTATTATAATTAAATTCACAAGTATATGACGTGAAAATATTTGTTTAATAGCTCATCTAGTTAAGCTAGTAAGTGTCAGAAGGTACCTTTATTATGGTTTTTTTTAACTGTTTTTTGCTGGGATGGACAAGTTCAATGAACCAACCAAGGCTATTAGTGTAATATCATATGTGGTAACTCAAAGAAGGGCAACTCAGCACGTGTGAGGGACAGTAACGTAATTACAGTTTTCGTCAATTTGGGAAGGTGTCCTCTTTCTCCTCCCAACTTTCCTCTCTGAGCGCCTATAAAATGGCGATGCGAGTTTCATTCTTCATTTCTTCAAATCTTAAACACTTTTCGCTGTCGTGTTCAAACCATTTGATCTCATCATCGCCTTTCTCAAATAGTAAGTAAACCCACAAATCACTTTACATTTTGCCATTACCATTCTTTTAGCTTTTAACTTAGAATCTTCCCTTTCTAGATTTATAATTATAATCATTCTTCTGTATAAATACGTTGGACATACATACTTAGTTGAACATAAGAAAAGTGTTGGTTTTTCATAGTTCAGAGTGGTTTCATTTTCTGGGCTGTGGTTGTTTGATCATACCAAATGACTAGTGGTAGTTCTATTGGAATTTCTACCATGAAGCCTTGCTGTAGAATCTTATGTAACTACAAAAGTCCGTCCATTTTTGGGTTTTCTCCAACCAAGTTCAGTGATTCAGCGATCATGGGCATGTTGTCCAGATCAGGTCATCACAAATCAACCCATTGTTGTAGATATAATACGTGTGATACTCAGGTTGCAGGGTACATAAATGTGATCAAACCGAATCGGAGAGATTTTAGTGTTTCCGGTTCGAATTGGGGTCTTGCTAGGGATTTTAGCACTAGTGTTTGTGTAAATATTGGTAGTTTTAGGCCTAGGGTTGTGTCCTTGATACCGCATGTAGCGTCGGATTTTAGGAACCAGTCTACATCGGTTGATTCTCATGCTCATGACACGAGCTTTGAGAAGATTTACATTCAGAGTGGCTTGAATGTGAAGCCATTGGTAATTGAAAAAACTGAGACTGATCAAAGTATATTGGAGGAAGTATCTGAGTCAAATGTCAATTTAGATAATTTAAAGGATTTGAGTGAGAATAAGGTTCAGAGCAAGGTCTCTGAGGTTGAAAAGGAAGCTTGGAAGTTGCTTCAGGATGCTGTCGTCACTTACTGCGGGAATCCGGTTGGGACTGTTGCAGCTAATGATTCCGCTGACAAACAACCGCTGAATTATGATCAAGTCTTTATCCGTGATTTTGTTCCATCGGCGCTTGCCTTTTTGCTCAATGGTGAAGGGGAAATTGTCAAGAATTTTCTACTTCACACATTGCAATTGCAGGTATGTTATGGCCTTAATAGCTCAATTAGATTGTTTCTGCATACACTTATTTTCTGTTCTTCTACAGAATAGTTTCATCTGTAGTATCTGTTAAATTTTGATAAACGCCTAGAGACTTGCTTGTGTCTACACCGCTATATGTTGTGTATACTCTGTTGAGATGATGTCATTTAGCTTTAATGCTGCATAATAAATAACTGATGTTCTTTTCTATCCATCAATTGTATATTTCAAAGGAATTTAGACATAGATTGTTTCTTCTATGTGAATGAAATAAAGATAAGACATCATGTATCCAGTTCTCTTTGTCGCTCTTATTTCAAATTGTCCCATGTCAGACATTACAGAAGAAATGTCAAACCGCATGTTTGGATTCATGTTAGAAAAACCTAAACCATGGTTTGGCCAAAATCTTCCCTTTTGTAACTTTTGGTCAAACGTTGGTTTGGAGATTCCCAACTTCAAGCCAAACATTCTCTAAATGCTTCTCATGTACTGAACCTATTTAAACTTTTCCTAACTTAAGAAACAAAGAATCCTCGCAAATGCCTGACTACTCACAAGCTAAGTTAACATGTAACCAATGAATGGAGGGAAGGACTATTATTTAAAGTGTTGTCGACAAACATGTAGATGAAGCTGATATTGGACTTGAATTAATTTCTTTTGGTGTATTTGTTTCTTATTTAGTATTTTAATTAAAATTTTATGTTTGCCAGAGTTGGGAGAAGACTGTTGACTGCTACAGCCCAGGTCAAGGGTTGATGCCAGCAAGCTTCAAGGTTAGAACTGTGCCTCTTGACGGAAGCAATGAAGCACTTGAGGAAGTTTTGGATCCTGATTTTGGGGAATCAGCTATTGGTCGTGTTGCACCTGTCGATTCAGGTATATTTGTTGTTGTGGAAGCTTAAGATATTTTCTATTACATTAAATGTTACCTACACTGTCATTATTATACTCTTTTTCTGATATAGTCTTGCTATATTTTTGCTTATTCAAAATTAGCTTGACATCTATATTTTACAAATCAGATTTAGGCCAACATTTTAAAGTTTATTCTACATTCTTCGTTACAGGACTGTGGTGGATTATATTGTTGAGAGCTTACGGGAAATTAACGGGTGACTATACTTTGCAAGACAGAGTGGATGTCCAAACAGGCATAAGACTGATCCTTAAGCTGTGTCTGACTGATGGATTTGACATGTTTCCTTCTTTATTAGTCACTGATGGTTCCTGCATGATTGATAGAAGGATGGGTATTCATGGTCACCCTCTTGAGATCCAGGTAAGCTGATAACTACTTATCTCTATTTATATAAGCAAGTAGGAATTATCAGTTATTTTGCTCTTCGTAATATATGGTACTGAAAGAGGGATTTTTTTTTCATTGATAATATATTAACTATCACCATTTATGAAGGAGTTCAGTTATTTGCTCTTCCTAATATGTGGTACTAAAAGAGGGGATTTTTTTCCTTGATAGATAATATATGAATATGGTTTCCTGCTCTGTATTTGGAGCAGCATGTTCTTTCAGTTCGATTATTTGAGCAAGAACAAGTGAGGTCACTGTGATTCAGCAAAACTTAATTATTTGCCATAGAAGTAGAACTCTTAGTTTGAGAGTTTGAAATGTATAAATTTTCAGTTACTCACTGTTGGACACTGACTGATGTAACTTTTAATATTAAAAAATTAAACTTAATTCAGCATTTCAAGTTCACAACGTGCATTGCTGAATATCTACTACTTACCTAGTGCTTGCTACATCTTTATACAATTAGTTTTAAATTGGATTACAATCAGTTTTGGGCTGCGGCGTTGTGGACTGTCTTTAATAACCTTTTCCCCCATGCGTACTTCAGTAGCATGGAGCTGTTGATAATGCATGTTATATTGTATTGAAGAGACTTAGAAAGATAATAACTAAAGCCACTGGCCTTTTAAACCGGTATTAACATTTTGTCACCATTGATCAGATTCTATCCTGTTTCCCTTTTCTTACGTGTTGGTTGCTGGGTGTCTGAATATATGCCTCTATACTTATAAATTCATCCTTGGGTGGATTTGAATTGCTCATTTGCAGGCATTATTTTACTCGGCTTTACGCTGCTCCCGGGAGATGCTGATAGTCAATGATGCAACTAAGAACCTGGTGGCTGCTGTTAGTAATCGCCTGAGTGCACTCTGCTTTCACATGAGAGAGTATTATTGGGTTGATATGAAGAAGATTAATGAAATTTATCGGTATAAGACGGAAGAGTATTCTACTGATGCTGTAAACAAGTTTAACATCTATCCTGAGCAAATTCCTTCATGGTTAGTAGACTGGATATCCGAGGATGGCGGATACTTCATTGGCAATGTGCAACCTGCTCATATGGACTTTAGGTTTTTCACACTCGGAAACCTTTGGGCCATTGTTACTTCTTTAGGAACAACAAGACAAAACCAGGGCATTTTGAATTTAATTGAAGCAAAATGGGATGATATTGTTGCTCAAATGCCTCTCAAGATTTGTTATCCAGCACTGGAGGGTGAGGAATGGCGTATCATCACTGGCTGTGACCCCAAGAACACGTAAGGCTCTTCTAAATTTCTTGTTATTTTTTTACATTCGAAGTATTTCTAGGCACAGCCATTTACAAACAATGATTCAATATCTTGCCGGAGATAGTTGTGTTTTCTGGTATTGTAAAGGTTTTGGCAGTTGACTTAGGCTTGTTTGCTATTTATCTCCTCATTTGTCTCGAAATTACAAACTTTACTGATAATTGCTTAAACTGCTTGCAGCCCTTGGTCATATCATAATGGAGGATCTTGGCCAACGCTTCTGTGGCAGGTCAGTTGGATATTTGTTTGGATCAAATAATCCATGTGATTGTTTATTACTTCTTCTGGTTTTATATACAAGAAGTTAATATTTAATTCACCAAGACCAATAATTCTATTTATAGTTTTTTTCAACCAATTGGTGCGAATTATATTATATATGGTTAATAGTCCAGTGAATGCATCCACTTTCACCATAAATGAGTGAATGTCTTGTTAATAGATTTCACAATAAATTAAGGATGTAAAAAATTACACGTTGACAATTAATACATTTAAAATTGGGTCTGTGTTTGTCATAATAGAATAAAAAATGATTTTATTTATTTCTTTTACAAAGGACGAGAGGAAGCAAGCATTGACTACACAAAAATTGTCAACTGATTTCAACCGGTCGTTTTCATTTTTTATATCTAAAATATTTTTATGATAAATAGAAAAACATATTTACGCATTTCACGTTAGCATTTATTATGTTGTTCTATTATTAATTTTCATCTTTTAAAACATATAATTTGGTACCTATATTAATTTACAGTTTTTTAGATCCTGTTTTATAAAAAATTTATGGCTAAATGTATAAATTTAATTACTACTTGTTCGATGACAATTTAGCATATATATTGATGTTTATGTCGTCCATTGACATGGATTTAAAAGTTATATTTGAATCAATTTATAATTAGTTGACAATGCAAAAAATTTAACATGACTTAGTTATATTTGCTAACAAGTATGATATGTTTAAACTTCAGTTCACATTAGCCTGCATGAAGATGGGAAGGCCTGACTTGGCACAGAAGGCTGTTGATTCAGCGGGGAAAAGGCTTTCATTGGATAAGTGGCCCGAATATTACGACACACGAAATGGAAGGTTCATTGGGAAACAATCTCGGTTGAAGCAAACATGGACCATTGCTGGTTTCTTGACCTCAAAGATGCTTCTAGAAAATCCAGAAAAGGCATCCTTGTTGTTTTGGGAGGAGGATTTTGAAGTTCTTCAGAACTGTGTCTGCATGCTAAGCAAAAGTGGTGGAAGGAAGTGTTCCCGTTTTTCTTCAAGGTCTCAGTTTCTTGTTTAATGTCAACAATCTCTCAATACCAGAGAGTCATCTTTTGGTGGAGAACTAATTCATTGCAACAATTGATTGATGCCATTTTTCAAACGTAGTATGTTAACTATTTATGTTGTTTGGTGACAACGGGTAACTGTATAACATGGTTATGTTGCATCATTTATTTATGCGGTGTAACTCACTCCATGTATATATAGCCTTGGAGTTTCTACTTTTACTGCATAACTATGTATCATATTTTAACAGTAGTCACACTCGTTCTATAAGAACCGGTTATTGTATCACCAAAGTACTTTCGTAAATCTTGCTAATTGAAGGATTGATATATCTTGTGAAAGTTTATGAAACTATTTGATAACTTTCTTTAGAATTGAATTAGGTTGAGTGGTTAGCTTTAGGAATTAGATTGAGAATTTTTTTTTCTAGGGGTATTGGTTAAGGAGTCAAAAAGGGGATTTATTCTAAGTATTGAAAATGAACTTTTGATTCAAATGGTGACAGTCATTTAGTATCCATTTAAGGTAGGAGAGATACTGTCTCGATAAATTGGTTTGGAAGGATTTGTGCAGCTTTTTGTCAAAAGTTAAAAATCAAGTCTTAACAAACAGGGTTAGTTTTCCTTGCTACTTTTATAAACAATTTTTTAGAGTTAATATAGAAAAGGAAATGTTTGTCTATAAAAATATAAACATCATAAGCATGGTTGTCCAAAAATTGAAAGAATTGTACACGTCCTTTTTTAAAGTCAATTATTTTCTTACATAAGCATTTTGGTAGAGAAATAAGTATTTGGGTGGTGCTTACTGTAAAAAAAAGTTGGGTAGTTGAAGTTATGATAGCATGCATACATACATAAAAGTAAAAGATTGATACGATGAAGGAAACACAATTTTGGTTAGAAGGAAATAGAAAGAGAAAAAGTAGAAGAGAGAGATGAATTGCAATTGATGATGATTGGTTGAAAAGAGTACAGAGAGTTATCTTAGGGTTGTGAAGTTAATGAGTGGGGAAGGGTATGGAAAAAATGTTGACAGATAAGGGTTGGAAGGACAGGAAAAGAGTGGTGGTCAGCGTTTGCAGTTTCTGAAAAGCTGAAGGCGTGTGTCTCCAAGCTTGAGAGAGTATGTGGCTTTCTTGTATTCGGCCCAAGTGAAGGGTCTGAAGAGAGAGGGCCTCTGAGGTGTGACCATAACTGAGGGAGCAACAATGGTTGCATGCAGAGGTGGAGCCCCAAAATATGCCACTGACATTCTACACTTGTATGAGTTCGTCATTGCCCTGTGTCTCACGCTCACAAATCTTCCATTTGTCATAACCTTAACACCACACAACACAACACCCACATAATCAATCACTTCCTTTTTTGTTCCAACTCTTGTACCACACTTCAACCCCCACTTTCCCAAAATTCATTCATTTCTCATTCTATTACTTCCATCAAAATTCATGCTAATGTTAAAAATTAAATCAAAAACTCAAACACTGTACACTTTTTTATTGTTTGAAAAAAGACTAATCAGATCCACTCCCAAAGTGAAAGCATTTAGGTGCAGCAGACAAAATTTTGGTGGGATTATTAGAACAATGTAAAATATGTTATTAAAGATAAATATATGTTTGTGAGACACATTTTTTATTTTGTTTCTACTTGTGACAAACAAAACAAAACAAACAGCTAAATTCTATTTATCTTTTTACTTGTGTCTGACTCCAGTTTAATACATTTCATCTGAGTGTTAACATTTTGCCTTTCTCTAAAATCTTACACTTGTCATTAAACTTATTTTGATTAAAACAAATATTTGAAGGCAGGAGGTTGAGTAGATTGATTCAGAGTGAGTGGACCGTGACTGAAATTCAGTCCAAAAATACATTGATTCCCATATGTCATTTTTCACCTCACTTCACTTCCCATCAACTTTTAGGATTTTTTTTTCTCTTTCTGTGCCAGCATACGAACCAGGCCCCCCACTCACCTTTTTTTCTTTCCTTTGCAAATCGAATCAACCCTCTGTGTTGTGTTCTCTTGTGTGGGGTTCAAAGATTATTATAATGCGTGTATGTAGCAAACACACATAGGAAAAGTGAGCATGTTGTGAACTAATGGTAATGAAAAAGAATTAGAAGTGTTTAGTTGATCGAGTGATTATGGAGAGAAACACCAAAGCATACATGCATAGACACATTATACGTACGTACCTGTAGTACATCACCCACATTCACATAGAATGCAGAGGGGTCAGGGGTGACTGGGATCCACACCCCATCTGGAAGAGAAATTTGTAGGCCTCCCACGTCGTTGGATCTGAGAATGGTGAGGATCTGAGGGTCAGAATGCTCCCCAAACCCAACCTTGCTAATTTGTGATGACTTGTCCTTATCTTTGTCCTTCTCCATGCACCACTCTCTGTTAATTATAGGTGGGTAGTGATTGAGCCTCAGCACTGAGTCACTTTCACCATCCCTTATCAATCTGCTGAAAACCCAAGTGTCCGGGACCCCCAGCCCCTCTGCCATCACCTCCAATATCTCACATGCTAGCTCTTTCACTGCTTCTGTGTATGCACTCAAGCTATTGCTGCATGCCATGTGCAATCACACACTAATCACAATTTACATCACCATTAACATTAATGCAGGACATGTCTTTTGTTGTCAGTGACAAGTGTGCCATCACCCCAAGTTTCAACAAAAAAACCTCAACTCTCATTTTTACTTCTACAACATGTTTTCAGGTTGTAACTTCAAAGTTCACATCTGTTTCACACTAATTGTGTTTCAACTCTTCAAAATGAAAAAAACATATCTACATTTCTTAGCACATATATTATTCCCATACAGTCATAACAATTGTTTTTTATAAAACTATAGATATATTTTTTTAATGTTTAGGTGAGAAATAATCATACACATGCTGATTCCCTTAAAAGTAACAAAGTTGGTGGCGTGTACGGAAGACGAATATAATGTTTTAATGAAGAAGAATAAAAATATAATTGTCGCTTTCTTAAGGGGAATGCCATTGCCATCGTCAAAATAGTAGATTTGGAGTATGAACACAGTCCCGAGACATTGAAAAGTTAAACAGTGTTATATATAAAAGAAACAGAGAGAGAATAAGGTCTAGTTGTAGCATAATGACACATGAGTTGCCACATTTTTTCAGAGATTGATTATTGGTTGACTCAGTTTTATCACTTGTACTTGCAAAGGGAACACGTTGAAACCATTATTGATACTTATTCATTGAACGTTGCTTGTAATAGTGTTTGCTTCTATTTTTTTCTATATCATATTAAACATATTAATACATGATATCCACTAATTTTATTAATAATTATTGTAAAATTTGACTAATCATTTTAGTAAAAGGAATGATATATTTACAATTTGTTCTATTATACAACTTCTAATAACTCTACTATACTATTCAACCTCTAATTGATAATATAAAAAAAAAATTACCATAAAAAATTGAAATTTTTTAAAGAAAAAGATGCTATACACTATAAAATTTCTAATTAATAATATAAAAAAAAAGTATTTTGATCATTTCATAAAAAATTGAATATTTTTTAAAGAAAGAGAGTTGAGCAAGTTGTTAATGCATATTTTTCTTAGTAGAATCTCCTATTTTAATCCTATTTACTCATCAATGATATTTCAGCTTCAGACCTTGGTCTAACCTTACCCTAAGGAGACCAAATCCACTTCTACATTGTTGGATGGTATGGTGTCTATGCGCATATATTGATGAATTTACCATGTGTGTGTGTATATATTATATCTAATAAGTATGTATACATATATAATAAGTCTGAATTGTGTAAAACTATATACATGTTATTACAGAACGAAAATATTATTTCTATATGTGACATGTGTATAATAACCTAATAGTCCAAGACTATAAGGCTATTACAGTTCTGATAATTTCGTGTATAGCATGCAACCAAGTTTTATTTATTTTTCCTGTAAATGGTAAATATGCATAATATTTTAGATAAGAAAAATGATGAGCAGCAAAGTGGGTGTAGGATCTGTGGAATGGTAAAGGGTGAGATAATTGGCAGAAGAATTGTAGGTGGAGGATATAAAAAATGGTGGTAGTTTGGGAGCATGTGGAGTGTGGTTAACAGAAAAAGAAGCATGCAATAAATAAAAATGGTGGTGAGAGAGAAAAGGGTAGATGCATAGTAATAAGTGGTAACATGATGCATATATAGATAGATAGATAGAAAGAAAGATACCTGAGATTTAATGGGTCAGTGGATATGGTTTTGGAAATGTGAGCAATGGAGTCGGTGGTGGCACTGAGGAGAAGGTACTCCACCTCACCCATGTCTCCATTGACACCTATGTTCTTGCACCCATATGCAGGTGCCGCCACTTTCTTTTCCACCATCGCTTTCCCAAAGAAACCGAACCCTGCTTCTTCAGTTTTCGCTATAACTTCCTTGCTGATACCGTGGTTTATCACTTTGAAGAAACCGTATTCTTCACACGCTTTCACGATCACTTTTGCCACTTCCGCCCTCTCGCCTGAGAGGTCCACCACGGGAAGCTCACTGGGGAGAATCCCATCGCTCCTTATTGGGATTGGGGCAGCCAGCACCATGTTTGTTAAAGACTAACGTGTTTTTTATAGATGTTGCAGTGGAAGCTGGAAGAGCAAAAGAGAAGAAGAAAAAGTGAAGGAAGAAGAAGAGAAGGAAGGTGGTGAATTGTGGTGGAGATAGTGGGCTATTTATGCACCAAGAATAGGAGAGAATCCATGGGAGGAAGGAGATTAAGATAATCTACATCTCATGAACAAGGCTTAACAATGTTTCTTCAGAAAAAAAAAACTGCTGTAATTTCTAATTGAATAGTGTGGTAAAATCCGTTCGTTTAAGCTGTAATTAATTAATATTACTGAATGAGTTTAATGAGAAAGCTTTCTTTATGATATGTAGAGTAATTTACGTTTTTATTTAATCATAAATTATAATTGATATGATTATTTTAGTTTGTGATTAAATGATAATATAAAAGTTATTTATAGGATTAATGTAAAATTAATATTATAAAAGGTTTATACTTTGATAATAAGAATTTTAATGAAGGAATATTATAGAAAATATTGATATGAAAGATGAAGTTGATCTAAAAATGTAAAATTTGCTTTTATTATTATTGAAGGGAATGGATGAAAATTGTACTTTATGTTGTTGGTGTTGGAAGTGGGAGAAATTTATAGTTAAAAATGAAGTACAATGCAAGTAGGAAAATTCCCAGAAAAGAATGTTGACTTTCTACACACTTTCTTGACTCCACCATTGGCTTTTTCACTTTAGTTAGTATTTACTGGTCTAAATCGTCCTTTTCATCAACCTTTTTTATTCTCTTTTTGACTTCCTCTCTTCGTTGCCCACTTCACGTGCCAAATGTTTCTGCATCCTTCAAATACTCAACATAAATTAAGAAAGAATCATTCTTTCATTTTTCTTTAACCTTTTCTTCTATTTTAAAAAAAAAATCATCAAATTTAAAATCATTCTAAAAAAATAAATTGATTTCTAAATTAGTTTATATTATTGTTAAATAGTTTCTAAATTGATATCTAATTAGCAACTAAAGTTTTAACTATCAATGACTTAGTTTCTAAATTTGGTAGAAAAACCTTGATGGATACCAATTTAGAAACTATTTAACAATAATATAAACTAATTTAAAAATTAAAATTATTTTTAATTTCTAAAATGATATCTAATTTAGTTATTATTGTAATTAATTATTTTAATCTTTAAAAATTAATTTTTATTTTATAATTTTCTTGTAGTGTAAAGATTGTTCCATCTTTTCATAAATCAAATATTTATTTTTTTCAATTGTAATTTGATTTCTCAATATATCACCACTCATTTTTTATGATAATCTTATACCTTATTATAATTGAAAAGAAAAATATTTTTTTTATGAAATGAAACTATTTAAAAATTATATATTTAAAGGTGTGAAAGCAATATTTAATAGTAATTAAGAAATTTGTTTAGTTTTGTTGAGGGTGGGTTTGAAAATGAAAGTAATGTGGTTTAGGTTTAGGGTTAGGGTTAGGGTTTCCATGCACACTTGCTTTAAATAGTGGCTTGACGTTCCCACAGAATCGATATGATAGGAGGAGGGTTTGGTGTTTAGAGTACCCTAATTATATAGGAAAGGCAGCTAACAGTATAATCCTACACGTCCCTATCAAATCCTAGTGGTATTGAGTACTCACATGTCTTTAAAGGGTGACCCATTTTTTGAAGTTCAAATATCACTTACACACCTATCACCTATCTTCAACACTTTCAATTCAATTGTTTGTTTATACTTCCTTTTCTTGCTTGCCCTATTTGTACCCAAATCCTGCACCCTTGCAGATGCAATCTTCACATTTATGATTCTTCCCTCTTTGAATTTTTCAATCATGGAATTGCCAATTGAGTGTGGTGTGACCAGGTTTTGATAGTGAAATATCAATTTTAAAGGCCCCATTCAACCCATCTTAATTCCCACACTCATTATTCTATCAAATATTAACCTAATTTTCTTTTTCATATCACTAAATTTTAAACCTAAATTTCTTTTGTATGAAATTGGTTTGTTAAGGTTCTCCATGATTTTTATCTTGGTATTAATAATTTTGTCTATTTGATAAGGTCTCTTGGAAGGACGAAGAAGGTTAAACGTGATTGTATAAAGGTTGGATCTTCATATTTATTAAGTCATTTTGCTAAAAAAGAAAATTCTTAAAAAATCCAAACATGTGAGTTCATTCACATTTGGTATGAGTAATTAGTAAAATAATTAGGTTTAAGATGGAAGAAAAAGTGGTGTTCTTTGACTTGTAACATTGTTGGAATGCGTAAAATAATTATTTAATACATAAAGTATGGTTATGATGTGATACTATGGAAGAGGAGTAAGTGAGTGTGAGAATTTAAAAATGAGAAATATACAGTATTATTTGTTTATAGTACGGAAGATATTTTAAAGCTGACTACGACCTATGGCTGTACAATTTAAATATAAAGACGTTATAATATTTATTAGCACACATAACTATTCTATTCTTTCAATATACAAACTTAATTTAAATCTAATATTAATTTAGTTGCTTAATCTAAAAAATAATCGTTTACCATTCATATAAATCAAATGTTAAACAATCTATTCATTGCTTTACTTGTAATTACAAACCTTTAAGGTTGACCTAGTATTAAAAAAATTAAGTAATTTGCATCAAGTCTTATATTTAAGTAATTAAAAAATATAGTCCTTATATTATATTAAAATAAAAATATTTTATAGTATATAAATAGATATGATTTTATAAATTAGGTTCCAAAGTTAGGGTGCAAAGTTAGGTTTATCAAAGACAACAATAATTGAGCAAGAGTAAACTTTGGTAAAAATAGTTTGAGATGCCAAATTTAATTTAATTTCTGTGTTGGCTGGTTATGAGGTTGTGTAGGTTTGCTTTTTCCCATGCACTCAGAAGATTATCCCATACTTCAATGTCAAAACTTATTACAACACAATTCACTTAAACTCTATTATTTGAGTCACTAAGTTCCTAATTATTATTTGGTTGTTAAAATTTCGAATTTAGTTAAAAAAATAGTATAATATTTTAAATATGGATTAAGTTCAATCTGTCTTACTTAAGATATGCATTAAACGGATTTTAATTGAATTAAATGATAATTCTTTTTATTGTAGTTATAATTATTTATTTTTAATTATGTAGATTAACACTCTGTTTTTATTAAAATTAATAAAATATTGTTTAATAATATTTAAATAGTTTGATTGCTTGTTTTTTTTATTTGTCTGATAATATAAATTAATATTTTGATTTATTATTTTTATAATAGTTCCTGTAATTGTATATTTAGTGAAATAAGTAAACATCCTTATAACACTTCAATAAACAAAACATAATTAAATAAGTTAACTTACTTAATTCATTATCTTATTCACCATCAGGAAGTCTGAGAACACATTTTGGGGTTTAGTCTATCTTGAGTGAATCAACAGGTGAATAGACACTACAAGAAAATCATGAAATAAAAATCAATTTTTAGAGATCAAAATAATTAGTTGCAATAGTAACTAAATTAGAGACCATTTCAGAAACTAAAAAAAAAATGTTGGTTTCTAAATTAGTTTCTATTATTGTTAAATAGTTTCTAAATTAGTATCTAATTAGCAACCAAGGTTTTAGAGACCAAATTTAGAAACTAAATGATTGGTAGTTAAAACCTTAGTTGCTAATTAGATACCAATTTAGAAACTATTTAACAATAATAGAAACTAATTTATAAACCAACATTTTTTTTTTAGTTTCTGAAATGGTCTCTAATTTAGTTACTATTGCAACTAATTATTTTGGTTTCTAAAAATTGGTTTCTATTCCATGATTTTCTTGTAGTGAGAATATGAGATTGCGTGTGGATTGTATTAATAGGAGAGATATGGAAGCACATAAACAAAGTCATTTTTTAGAAAGATAAAGTTGATCACATTGAGGTTTTCACGTTAGCTCAATTAAAAGTTTGGTCATGGGTGACGAGCAAGGAAAGTGTAGTAGTTTTTTCTTATGCTCAATGGTGTATTGATCTTAAGTATTGTATGAAGTCTTACGGTGGGTAAGTATCTGTATGGTGGACACAGTTTTGGAGAGGATTAAGGAAGACGAAGTAAAAAGAAGGTGGAGAAGTAGGGATTTGGTCGGTGTTCACTACTGTAGTGGTTTTGATTAGGATCAACATCTCACAGTGTGCAACGGATACGTGAATCTGTTATCTCTTTTTTTGGTGTTACGCTGGTTAGAGTTTTACCTCTTTTTTGGTATTGGGATTTAAGCTTTGCCTTTTAGAGAAGACCTAGTGGTTTTTTACAGTGTTTATATAAGAGTTATGACACCCTCAAATATTTTTTCTACTAAATTCATTCTTTCTCGATAAAAAAGAAATTTAACTCACGACTGATGTATCAAGTCAAGTTACAAAATTTCTTACTTATTAAAAATAAACACAATCATTTTTCATCGACTTACTCTAAGAACTAGTGTTTCATGTTTATGTCAATGGGTTTAATCTTGGAACAACATGCACTATAGGTTTATTTTATGGGTGAGTGAGTTGTAGTTCTAATTTTAAACATTAATGTTTGTTTGATAAAGAGCAAACAAACAGAAAGGAGAAGTTAAAAGAAAATAAAATAAAAAGAAAAAAGAAAAAATATTTAATTAAATAAATAATTAATTATTGATATACCCCATTGTTTTTGTTTATTTATTTTTTTACTTAAGCTTTATAAATTTAAATATTTTTAATTTAATTCTTATCGAAAAATTATGTTTTATTAAATGTTTAAAATATTTTTTTTAATTTTAATATAAGTACCATATCTACCATTTAATGTCATCAACGGGATCGTGTGACCATATTTTTGTTTTATTATTTCTGATTTATATACCAATTCACTTGATCATTATCCAATATCCTTAAACTCCTCAGTCAACTCAATAACAACGAATTGGAGAAGATTGAAGAAAAAATAAACAAATTAATCAATAAATTGAAAATGAAAAAATGAAATTAACAATCACGTCATTTTGTTAACGAAAAACTCAAATAAACAATAAAACACTTAGATAAAAATAAAAATAACATTTTTAAACACTTAAATCAAACTAAATCTTTTAAAAAAAAATAATAGAAACTTGATTAAAAATATTGAAAATTGTAAAGTAATTAATACTCAATTAAGTCTACCTTTTGGAGGAAAAGTTCAATTTTTTTTCATATTTTTTTTTTCTTTTACACATCCAATCATTTAAACTAGTTATCCTTCATATTTATTTTTTTCTGGGTCCCTTGCATAGATGATGTTGGAAAGAAACATGAATTGAATGGGCGAGGTTGTTTTTGGATAAAGAAATGATAATATGAATATTAATATTATAATTGAGTTTAATGGAATAGGTGTTTGTTTGGAAGTAGATGGTAGGGACTTAGGGTCGTCCTTGTGTTATAGGGTATGGTTTGGTAAATAGGGGTCCAGATAGAGTCCTCTTTGCCCTTCAATTATTAATACACGAGATGGAATTATTATTTCACACACATAATTGCCCAACAAAGCAATAGTACACTGTGTATTATATCACCCTAATAATTGCCCATAGTACACTCTTTCTATACCCTCTCTTCAATTCTAATAATCATCCATTTCTATTTTCACTCTCTCAATCTTTTCTTTTTCTTTTCCTCTAACAAAACAACATTCTTTCATTCAACAAAAACAAATTTGTGATTTCACTTAAACTCAATTTATAATTTTTCTAATTTAATTCATTTTTTCTTCTTTTATTTTATCGTATGATATAATGTTTAAACATGTTTTTACTGTTGAATGGTTATATTAAAATATTGAATTATTTATAAAAAAAATTTCGTCCACACAACACTACAAGAAAATCATGAAATAAAAACTAATTTTATATAAAAATAATAATTAGTTGTTATAGTGACTAAATTAGAAACAATTTTAAAAACTAAAAAAAATTAGTTTCTAAATTAGTTTCTATTATTGTTAAATAGTTTCTAAATTGTTATCTAATTAGCTAACAAAGTTTTAACTATCAATAATTAAGATTCTAAATTTGATAGCAAAAGCCTTGGTTGCTAATTAGATATCAATTTAGAAATCATTTAATAATAATATAAACTAATTTAAAAATTAAAAAAAAAATTAGTCTTTAAAATAATTTTTAATTTAGTTACTATAACAATTAATTATTTTTTTCTTTAAATTTAGTTTCTATTTCATGATTTTTTTTAGTGTAATTTTAAGATTATGATATTTAAAAGCATAGAAGTTGGAAAGCATATATATTCTCTATGATTTGTTTATATTACTCTCGTACATGTAATGAGATGTGAAAAACATAGTGTCTGTGGGATATATAAAATTATTTTCATTTATGTATTGGTTAATGCAGAAGTACGTACTGGTTTCATAACTCTGTTATGTGATATTGGATGAATGTAGTATTGTTTTTATATGAATTTGAATCCTCTAAAACACAATGATCGTCAAAATAATATTATATATATACACAACATTTGATTAAAAAAATAAAAATTGCTAGAAACCCAAAAGTCCATGCCACCTTGGAAGAATAAAAATGTAAAGACCATAATTGCTTGCTATAAACAAAATATATAATGTAAAAAGTAAAGTAAAGGATTAACATGAAAGAAAGGTCCATCTCTCGAGTGTTTCCAAAATATCCATAAATGCTTGTGGTCCATCAAAATATGACCATGGTTTGAAGAGGATGGCCAATAGGACCACACTCCAATTCAACAAGATAATACATTTTCTGTTCTTGTTTACTCATCTATTCTCATTTCCTTTTCGATTACAAACTTTAAAAATGAGGTCAGATGAAATGAAAATAACCTCAATAAAAGATGAATTAAAAGATTATTAAGTATACTAGTGTTTTAATGGTTTTACTGTGAATTAAATTAAACTCTCACGAAATATATAAGCCACCTCCGACATTAAAGTAATAATGAATTTATGGGAATATGATATTGCTTATGAGTATTTTAAAAGAGAATTTATTTTGACAAAAATAAGACTTGATTTAAATCACATAAAAATTATATAATCTTTAATCCAAAAATCTTAAGATAACAAATGTATAAATATTTTGTCATACGTTATTCAACTTTTTTATTTATATTTAAAGTAAGACTTAGACTCACACTTAATTACTAACAATCTTCTTATTAAAACTGAATCTCTTTTACATAGTATATTATATATGGAAGGGTTTGTAATTTTTGGTAAAAAAGTTGCACTAGAGGATTTGTAACGTTTGCCAAAAAAAAGTTGCACAATTTGCAATTTTTGTTAGAAATATGGTATGTTGAGTAATATTAATTTTGTTAAGTATTTGTAGATGTAAGAGCCGAAATGTCCAACCACTTTAAATTTATTGTGTACTTTTATTTACTATGTGCTCTTATTTATGGGTGCGCTTCCATTATAAGAGTTGGGTTCTAACCAAGGAGAAAGAGGAACAATTTTACTTGAGGAGAGTCAACATTGTGTGTTACACCTTTGGAGAGAGGTTAGTTGTGATGGTTTTTTATTTGTGCAATGACTTCGTTGATGCATGTATGATGAGATTTGACATGGTCGGTGTAACAATGTTGATGGTGGATTTCACCTTGAGTATCATCAATTAGTAGCGATGATGACTTGAAAGTTGTCAATTGTGAGTTTGAGGTGCAAGATAATGAAGATTGATGATGAGGAAGGATTTTCGACTTCAATGAGTTTGTGCAAGTCACCAATGGCAATATTAGATGTTCATTTCAGAAGATGAAGAAAAAAAAAATTGGTGTTGAAACTTTGTTATGGGATTACTCCCTTTATATATATGTGAGACTTTTGATGAAAGAATGATAAATTAATGAGTATTCACCAAAGTAGCAAGGTGAATATGTTAAGAAGAAAAAAAAGTAATAAATTACTATAAAAATAAAAAGTTTTAAGTGTTGTCATCACATTTCAATAAGTATTTTAGGTAGTAGTTTTGCATCATGAGAATGTTTGCAATTTTTGGCAAAATAATTGCAAGAGAAAGTTTGTAATTTTTGGCAGAAAAATAGCACCAGAATGTTTGCACATTTTTAGAAAAATTGCATAAATAATAATATTTTTGTTGAGTAATTGTGGATGTAGGATTTGAGATATTGAACCATGTTAAATTTATTGTTTTCTTTCATTTAAATTTACACTCCTATATGTAAGCTTGCTTTGATATAAGAGATTATTTTTCTATTAGGGTGATTCCAACGTCATACACAGTTATAAATGTTTACTTTATACAAGTATAATTTATAATAAATAAATATTTTTGAACATGTACATTATATTACAATTTAAAATTAGTAAAGAGTACTTAAATAATAATACATGTACATTTATATTACAATAAATAATAGTTAGAATTGATTTATAAATAATAGTTAGGATTGATTTATAATGCTCATTTCCTTCTTCCGCACAACTCTAATTTTCATCTTCATTTACATGTGAGATTCATTAATTTATCAAGAAATATTAACTAAATTTTTTATATAAGTGAATTGAAAAAATAGTTCTTAAATCAGTTGTCGAAAATAATAAATACTATTGTTCTTAAAGGTAATCATACAATGCATAATATACTATTATTAAATTATTAAATGAATGTGTGAGGAAGAGAAAGGTATTTTCTTCTACCAAATATTGTAATTCCTCTTATAAGCATTATATATTTCGTTAAAGGTGATAAGAATGAATATGATGACTAGATAGGGGAAAGGTATTGAGGGAAAGCTGAATAGCTGGCATTGATGGAAGGATATACAAAATATATATGGGAGGATAATAAACCTAGATGGTTTAATTAATAAATTAATATGGTAACAATATATAATAAATTATTTTCTTAGTCTAAAATGCAAGAAGAAAAGAGTGTAAGAGATGGTGCAATCAGTGAGTGACAAGTGAGAGTGAAATTCCAAATTTGAAGTGGAGAAGGGAATTATTTGAATGAGATGAACAATTAGTGGGAATTCTGCAAAGAGATTTGGATAAAATAAAGATACAGAGGTAAATAATGAGTGGTGTTGGAAGGCTTAATAAAGTGAAATTTACTTTGTAAATTTTGCATATAATATATTCACAATATTAAGGTGAGAAGTCAATCAAATAGAATATATGTAGGACCTAAAACTGACTTTTTTTTCTTATGGAGGCTAATAATAGGTTAATTACAAGAGAACAGATGAAAAAGAGAAAGGGTGTGTACAATGATTTTAACCTTTGTTGTCTTTTTTTTTATCAAGACTTCGAAACTATAAAACCTCTTGATTTCACAATAAGAAAAACATAAAATATAAACAAATTTTAGATAAAAAAATAATTAGTTGTTATAATAATTAAATTAAAGATATTTTAAAATAAAAATAAATTAATTAATTTCTATTATTTTTAAATGATTTTTAAATTAGTATTTAATTAGCAACCAAAGTTTTAACTACCAATTATTTAGATTCTAGATTTGATAGCAAAAATTTTGGTTGCTAATTAGATACTAATTTAGAAACCATTTAACAATAATAGAAACTGATTTAGAAACCAAAAGAAAAAATAGTCTCTAAAATGATCTCTAATCTAGTCACTATAACAACTAATTATTTTTTGTCTCTAAAATTAGTTTCTATTTCATAATTTTGTTGAAGTGTTCTTTCAAATTGTGCATAAATAAATCCATGAAAACATGAGATTAGAAATATATTAGGTGCATGGAGGTAGCATGGAAATATATTAAGGAATTGAAGATGGAAAGTTTATTATAAACTCAATATTAAGTCTAATTCAATTTTGTAAAATAAACTTATAAGGGGAGCATCCATTTATATATTATAAAATATTTTTATATATCTTCAACACACGTCCACTACATTAAGATTTTCCAACTCATACATGTGATTATATATTTGTGGGTGATCTAATAACAACTGATAGTGGGTGATTCGATAACAGTTCAATAGTGGATGGTTCGGTAGCGGTCAGTAGGTGATCAGATAAACCTAATAACTCTTATACAATTTTAAAAAATACATTCTAAGTCGAACTTAATAATATAAAATCGACACTTAATAATATAAAATCGACTCATAAAATAATATTTACATTCATTCCTATACTATAACTTTAAGACTTTTGGGTAATATCATACGTATTTTTTTTTTACTTTTTATTGGTTTTTTATGTTATAGTAGGGGTTTTGGTAAAATCTTTCTTGTATTTTTGTTCATTAAGCTTAAATATAATGTAACCATCTGCTATTTAATATGAGTTAAACATTATTGTTTACACATATATTATTCTAACCTTATTGCTAAAAAAAAATCTGTAAATATATGAAAAAACGGTAAGAAAAATTACAAAACACTATTTATAACTAAGAATACACTTTAATAAAATAATACTTACAACGATTTAAACGATGGTTTTTAATTAGCAAAGCTTTTTATAAATTTATAAAAAAAATTGGATGTAATTTTGATTGTGAGGAAGTAGAATAAATAGTCATGTTTTGTCCCTTCTTCCTTTTCATTGACATTGATGAACAAAATCAATTGGAATTGTAACTGAGTTGGGTTTGTTTAATAAATTCAAATTCGTTAAGGTTAATGTCAACAAGAGACAAAACATTTGTGTTCTCCAAAAGGGTTTACAAATGCTTGTAAAAAGAATTTAAAACACAGTTGAAGAAAGTTTTGGTGTATTTTACATGACTTGGTTTGTTCCAATAATGTAGTCTAACAATTTATGAATGCAAGAATTTTTACTGCTTCAATACTAATTTGGGCAGAGATTGAAGTTGCTTACGTGTTACATATAATATGAATTAAGAAAATGCATTAAATTTGATAAGAAAAAAATATTATTTGAAATAGTTAATTAAATAAAATAGAAAAATGTTATTTTTGACAGTGCAATAAAAAGTACTTCCTCTTAACAACTATGACGTTACAAAGGTAATTTTATTTTTGTAAATAATTAAAATTTTGAAATTTATAAAGAAAATATTGGGAAATATAGAAGACGTATTTAAGTTTAAAGAATTTTTGACGAATTTGAATAGAAGAGTGTTTAAGATTCGACTTGAAGAGGACTTGATTTGTGGCTCAGTGGAAAAATCAGGAAGAGCGTGTTTGGCTCTTGGTTCAATCCAAACAAAAAAATAGCCTCATACCAAAGAATTGAAGGAGAGAAGAGTTCATGCAGAAATATCATGTGATGATCACGTACCACAGTCGAAATTCGCCCAGATCTAAAAAATTAAACGAGGAATGACTGAAATCACCACCATCACAAAAAAAAAAATATAAAAAAAATAAAGAAAAAAAACCAATAAAAATATTTTTTTTTTAAAAATTTATTCTTTACTACAACAAAATCATCAAATAAAAACTAATTTATAAAAAAAATTTAATTAATTATTATAATAATTAAATTAAAAATATTTTAAAAACTAAAAAAAAATTATTTATAAATTATTTTATATTATTGTTAAATAATTTTTAAGTTGGTATCTATATACCAATGTTTTTTCTATCAAATTTAAAATCTAATTAGATACTAATTTAGAAACTATTTAACAATAATAAAGATTAATTTAAAATTTAAATTTTTTTTAATCTTTAAATTTGTTTCAGTCACTTTATCAATTAATTATTTTTTATCTTTAAAATTAATATTTATTTTATGATTTTTTTATAGTGTATTTTTATTAAAATATCATCCCACATTTTAAAAAAAAAATAACCATGCCACATAGAGAGATAGTTGTTAACGCATGGGACTCAATCAAATTTTGGAATGAAAAATTGATGCACCGTCTTGTTTCTGCCATCAGCCAGCCTGTGCCTACCATTCACACTACTCACCCTATACTCTTATCATTTTTTTTTATTTCTCTCCCTCTCTCTCTCTCTCTCTATATATATATATATTCTACCACATTATATTATTTTAATATAATTTTTTCTCCAAAAAAAAAAAGATAGGATTGAAGATTGAGAAAAAAAACATTTAAGAAGTCTATAAAGTTGTATAATTTCTGTTTTTTCTTTCACTTTTTTGCCATTAAGAAGTTAAAATCTTTCATGATTTAAAAATCAACCACATTGAAATGTAATGTATGATCAATCTTGTGTTCCTTTGCAACAAATTCAAAGAAGGAGAAGTTTTCTCACTTTAGCTTAAGATTTAAGATAATGATTAGCACAACTTTGTTGAATTATATTTTGGTGATTTTTTTCATGAAATGATTTAGGTTTAATTAATTGTAACTATCTTATAAATTTAATTGTTTTTAGTTAAGTTTTTATCAAAAAATAATTTTTATTTTTGGTTCAATACGTTATCATTTAATTTTGTCGTTAATGGAATAATTTTGTTGTTAGTTTTATCTTTTTATCATGAACTGAGTTTTTTTTCTTCATTTTTAAAAAAAAATAGTTAACTGATAATTTTAAAAGAATTGAAGAGAAAATAAACAAACTGATCACTAAATTAGAAATGACGAGATACAAATAACCGTCCTCCTATAATGATATTGACAATAAAAAAAATAAAAAAGATAAAATATTTTAAAAAAATAAAAATATTTTAAATACTTGATAAAATATTTTTTTTTAATAAAGAAAACCTAAATTTTATGTTAGTAAATTAGAAATCATGATAACTATATAAATTTTAAAGTAATTATCATAACCGTTAAAAAAAGTACTCCTTCCATTTCACTTTCAATTGTTTTAGTTTTTTTAATAAATATTTAAATAATATAAAAAAAAATTGTTATTAGTTTCAAACTAGGTGAGAGAGAAAATGACTGGGTGCATTGGAAGCTAGAAACCAGTTAGGTGAGATAGCAACCGTTAGTATTTATATTCCAAAAACAATTTATTATTACATATGTGCTTGTAATTAGTGTCAATTTAATTCTGAAACAGTTATGAAGAATAATGAAATAGATAAGATTGGAGGGGCATTTATTAAAAAATATTTTCATTAATTAATTTATTGTTTATCTTAATGTATTAGAAAATGTTAAACAACAGATAAAATAAAATTATTCGATTATATGTGAGCTTGAGTTTTGAATGATCTCATCTTTTTTATTTAACATTTGTTTAAGAACATATTCATCAAAAATAAATTCTTATAAGAGTTGCTTAAATAATTATTAACTTAACAGAGAATCAATAATTCGTTTAACCTGTAATTCATAAAGTGTTTAATTGAATTGATTTAATTTCAACTTGGTAATTAATAATGTAAACTATTCTCTCCTTTTCAAATTAAGTAAGGTTTGTGATTTTTTACATGGATTAATAAATAATAAAAAGTAGATTAATTTGTTGAATTATTTTTTTTGGTTGTTAAAAAATGATGTCCAGTGCATATCAAAACCTTCATACCGATACTTTTTTTTAAGAAGAAATTGTAAGAAAAAAATAATATTTTAAAAATTAACACCTTACTTAATACGGAAATCAGTGAAGAACCAACATGAAAAGAGTGTTTAAAGATATTCTGAGTTGAAAAAATTACAATTAAATATTTTTATTTTTAATATTTTGCTTCTTGTATTTTTGTTATGTATTTGGAACTATTGCTCCAAATATTGCAAACTAAGGTTGAAACAAAGAGTGAACACAGAGGTATGCTTAAAATAATGGGCACACAGGTGATTGAAAGTAGTTATATTTTGTTAAACTTATTTTTTGAAAAAAAGAGTCATTTTCAGTTGTTTAAGAAAACTTTAATAAACGTGATTAAATATAAAAAATGTTTACCCACGAATTAAATGTGTCACAATACCAACACTCACACTCTTCTTCTTTAATGTGGTAAGTATTTTAGTACATTTCAATATTTTATTAAATAAATTAACTTAGTATTTTTATAATTTATTTAAGACTAAATATCTCTTATCAAGTTTTTTTCATCTTTTTTCTCCTCAATTTTTCAGTTGTCCTTTTGGGTATGTCCGTGAATGTGAGGTACCTGCAAAGACACTCTGACGCTCAAGTCAGTTGAAATGTATATTAATTATTTAATTAATGGTTGAATTAGTCATTACCTTTTACCATGAGATTCCCTGTTATTTATATTTTTCTATCAGACTTTGTGTTGTGTAAAGATTAACATAGGTCCAATGATCTCTTAATCATACTTCATCTCTTTTAATCAAGCTTAATTGATTTAATATGTGAATTAACGCGATACTTGTTTTGGCCGAAAGGTCGTGCTACCGCATAAGGTGATCAACTTTTTGACTTTTCAATTCTTGGTAGAACACTTAGTTTATAAAATCACAATTTTCCTTAATTCATAAGCTTTGTTTATAATAATCTCAATTCATTTTATTTACGTATTATACATTAATTTTAGGTTTGAATAAAATGCAGTTTGAGAAAGTGTATTTTATTAAATATTTTTATAGAATTTCACCATACCACTTAATATTAGGGTTAACCATGTCTTAACAACATGCTTAGTAATTTTGATAAGGTGTGGTATAATTCTCACATTGCAACTTTGTCTACTTCTACCCAAAAAAATGGACACAGAAGGAAGACAACAAATTTATGCATATTTGCATGATACGAAACTATAGATTCCGTACTTGAATCCATCCATCATCAATAGATTAAATGGGTTAATATAAAAAGAAAGTGAGAGTACAATTAGCAATTTTCTTAAATATTTTTCATATATGATTTATTTTAAGAAATTTTTGGTTATTTTATAAATCTTACACTTAATATATATTTTCTATTTTATTATATTATCGAACACTTACAATCTTTTTAATTATTTTTTCAATTCCTATTTTATTTCTATTAATTCAAACAATCTTACATATCATTTATTTATATTATGTTCCTTTCTTTTTCACTCTTTTCATTTTTTTCTTAATCCAATAAAAAGCTTAAAGTTCTTCGGGCACAAGTGCTGGTTTGTAATTTGTTCTGATAAAAAAAGGGAAAGAACAAAGCACAATATAAACAGTGAGTACAGAAATTGGCAGCTACGCCTGTAATTGAATTTGCCTGTTGCCTACATATACAAGTCCAAGTAGTTTTAACAAATAGTTCTTTACCCAATCCAAATTGACCAATTGAAATTGAAATGCACTTACACTCAGCTCAAATTTTCTATATACAAACCCAACAGAATACACTGTAAACACCTCAACTCATAATTCCTGAAATTGAATGTCATTTCACAGTCTGCAAGCTTCAAACCAACCAAGACATCGTGTTCACAATACAAGGACTTTGAAACGAAGCATATACATATTCTAACTTGAGTGAGCCGTTTGGAAACCTTTTCTTTTAATTTAAATGTCAGAACCTAGTGAATGTTACACAATAAAACAAGCATGCTATCGTTTATATAGATCTAATACTGTTGTACAACAATTACACAAGAGCTAGAATAAAACATTAGTCACAGATGGAGGACTTCAAATTAATCCTTTTGGCGTTTGGGCAGGGGAAACGACACTCTCTGATGGGGATTCTGCTGCATCTCTACCCTCTCTTCCTGAGTGGGATTGGGAATGGTAGTTTCTTCATCCTCTGTTTCTTCTAAAGGTTCAACAGGCCTTTTGTTTCGAATTCCAAACTGGTAGTTAGGATTGATTAATGTGTCCTGGTCAGGTGGAAGTGGGATACCGGGTCCTGATATAGTCTTTGGCAATGGTATCTTGTTGCGGTTCTGAGCCAACTCCAGAAGCACCTGGTAAGTGATTATAAGAAACATTTTATTTTTCAAAGATGAGACAGAATGCTTTAGGGAAAAAAGTGTTGGAAATCCATATTGACTAAAGATATGATTAAATTATAATATATAATTGAATGTAAATTTCATCTTACAAGATAGTTTTATGAAGTTAAGTTAGACTTAAAATTCATTTTCTAAGAGCAAATGGTATTGGATCACCAAAGAGACAAAGATCCTTTCAAGCAAACAAATATTTCCAGAGTGCAGCTCATGATATGGTAATTAGTAACTAATAAAATCAATCTTAGCAAAATATTTATTGATAATTTAGAATGTAAGCGAAAATCTGGTCCTACCAAAAGGCTATCTCAGCCATAATTATCAAACAAACGAATATTAAAAATTAGAACAAGATTATTATCTGCAAGTTAGTAATAAAACTGCAATACAGAAAGGTGGGGGACCTCTCACAGAAGAGAAAAGAAGACAAGAATAATTTACATGAAATTTCTTACTTAATCCAGTTTGATCATTTAAAAACAAATTTATCAAAACTATATAGCACAGGAGCTTGTGCTATGGGTCTCAGATTGAAATTTATATAATTGTGCTAGTTTACAATTCAAGGCAAAGAAAGAACATCAACTCGCTTGAAAACTTGTTGCACAGACTTGGACAGACTTGAGTGGATACTAGATTCATTCATAGTTTCATGCAAACTTGGTCGGTCAAAGTCTAGAACAAACCAAATAATCTTCTCTAAAACATCAGCAAAACAACTGCATTTTAGGTGTTAGGTCCTTCTATTCTATCCAATATGCTGTACTACTGGTCATGCAAGTTTACTGGAGTACTCTGTTCATACTGCCAGTGCAGGTTTTGATTTGAAGACAGTGGATAAGATCTGCAGATTGTTCTTTCTTATAGTCTAGTCCTCCTGATACAAGAACAAAGGGAATGTTGATTGGAAATTTGCCGCCTTTTAAAATAAGGAGCTCAGAACTTCGTCAACGGAGTGGAATAAAGCTGGCTGCTATGAAGCAGCATGTCTGGGTTCTGGCTCAAGAGTCCTTCTATCCTGGTATGAATCTTACATACAATGCTTCTAAAAATTAAAAGCATTTTTTGTTGTATTAAACCACCAAATAATGGTAGCTAGATTTGTAGGAAACTTTTACAAGTTAGAGAGATGGCCACAAGATATACCATACATGATTCTTGGCAATGAAACCAAGTAGAGAGGCATGTATGGCAAGCGGATCATAGGGTTGTCTACTGTTCCCCAAAATGTAAAAGTTGTAGATTTGCTTTCTCCTTGCAGCTACAAATCAAGATCTAAAAAATCGGGGAGTGTATCAGAGCCATAAGGCCCTTACACAGTGATCAACAATACACGGTCATATGGGTGCCCAATTACTCAGTTTTCCATAAAAATATGCACCAGGACAGGAGGTAAATAAGACATAGATGTGTCAGGACAGGACGCCTATGTTGCGAACATGGGTAGTTCTGCGAGCTTTGTGTCTCAATCCTCCTCTCTTGCTCCATAAATTCTTTACTCTGGTGCATCGAACCATATGTCGAATAACAAAAATCCCCTTTCTCACATTCGTAACAAGCTTGATGCAAGTAATCCATAAGCTCCAGTTTAAAGGGGAAGTGATAAATAGAACATGCAGCACTTGTAGTTATTAGTTTTAGCACATGTATTACGAATACGATTGGATTACAAATTAGCCTATGTTAAGGATATCATTGAACACGTACTGTTCTCAATATGAATATAAATGTGTGTGGTCAACATTTGACACACAATTATCAAGCCTAGTACATAAAAAGAAATTTAATCTTTGCAAGTAACAGAACCCAACTATTTTTCAAGTCCTGTGGCGGACTTAGCTTGAGTTGCGACACAGACATTTAAACTTCACACAAACAAGGCAACCTCTCTCACACTACCTTAACTCTTGCAAACTCCAGCATATTGCTTCAAACTATCAGCACACCCAATTAAGCCAACAAAATTAACACCCTTAAGTTTTAACCACAAACAACAAATAAAGAATCCATGCGTTTTCTCTCATAAATTTTATAATCAGCATAAATTCACACGAAACACGGTTGAACAATTGGAAAGGCGAATTATTAATTACTGTTATTACCTCACGAGGCGGTGGTTGCGAGAAGCTGAAGTTAACCTTGGATTGAATCGCAAGCTTGACATCGTCACAATCGATTGCGGATTTTCCCGCATGCTCTGAATAGACTTGTGCGTCGGTTAAAACATCGACGACGTATCGATACCACAGTTCAAGAAACTTGTGAATGACGCGAGGCTCGTACCCCTCCACACCCATTGACTTCAACAAAGACTTCACAATCTTTGCATCCCTTGGCATTCCCGACTCTTCGTCCTTGTCACCCATGCCTCTCCACTGCTCCGCCGGAAGAAAAAATTAATTCAAACCCACGGTGGCCGAAGTCGCCGTGGACGGTGTCGGACAGACGCTGGTGATTCGAATAGAAAGACTTAGGAGGAAAAGCTAGGGCACAAAAGCTCTTCCTTTTGCCTTGGGCTTTGTTATTCGCACTCCCCAGTTTTATCTTTCTGTCTTCAATTATTTTAAGCAAGTTTAGATGTTGTCACTATTTAAGCAAAATTTTATAATACGAGAGGAGGTTGTCACACACTACCCATGCTGTACTTAATTTATTTGTATTTCTTTTATTTTCATTAAATTTTGTAAATAAGGTTAATAACTTTAGAATAAAATATTAACTGATTTACTTAACTTTTGTACGGGATTCATTTATTTTAAATATTTTAATTGTTGAATATAAATGATAAATTAGAAGAAAGTATAAAATAAATCAAACTAAGACATTTAAATATATAGAATTTGAGTAATTCTCATTTTAAATTGTCTTATTTTTAAATACATTCTTTGGATAAATAAATTTAGTGAGTTTTTTTTAAATGGATAAAGTATTTTAATTACCACCAATTTTTTAAAATAATATTCAAATTTTAAATAATTATTAAAAAATTCAAAAATATTAATATTGATAATCTTTTGTAACAGTTTTTTATGTTTTTTTTGTCAATTTTTTTCGAAATCTTTTCCATTTTATATTTGGAAATTTTTTCTCAATTTATATTAAAATATAATATTTTAAAGTTATAAAATATTATACTAGATTAGATCCAAGTAAGATAATACTGGATCATGTTCATGCAAGGTCAGGTCAAGTTAGTTCGTATTAGAGTCAAGTCAATTCTCAAGTCTAGGTTAAGTCAATTCATATCCAATTAGGTTAAATCAAGTAAGTAATAATACAGTTCAAGCCTAGTCAACAACCCGAGTCTAAGAAAAGCCAAGTCGGGATGAGATCACATTTAATCAAGTAGGGATAAACCCATGTCAAGTCAAGTTCGATTAAGTTAGGTCAAGTCAGATCCAAGTCAGGTTGGGTCCAGATGCGATAGAGGCAAAACAAATTAGATTTGACCATGTTGATTTAAGTATGTGTTAGGTCAATACATATGTCAAACTAAGTTAGGTCGCTCCAACGTCAGGTTGAGTCAAGTTGACCCGATTCGAACTGAATCACGGGCCTAACTTGACTCAAACTACAAAGACAAAAAATCTAAATTTGAGAATATGAAAATTTTTAAATTCTTCCTTTTTTTTAAGTAAATTTTAAAATTCTTTAACTTTAAATAATCTAAGTTAATAAAATTTTATAATTTCAATGTCTTTCAAATTCTTTATCAAAAAAAATATTTTTGTTAAATATTTCAAATTTTCTAAAAAATAAATACCATCTTTAAATGTTGTTTATCCAAACACAAGAGTATTTTACCATTAAACTTTTATGTGTTTTTCGAATGTCATACTTACTTTTTCTTTTTATGAATATTACTATCTAAAATTTAGAATTATATATATATATATATATATTATTTTTTACTATTAATTTTGCAATTTTATATTTTTTTACTATTTAATTTTCAATTTTATCGGAATTTTGATTACTGAAACTTCAATTTCACAAATTTTAACATTGGATTTTTAATTTTATGACTATACCACTGAACTTTCAATTATGTGAATTTCAAAATTACAGATATTTACTTCTTTTTTTTATTAGATGTCAATTTACTAATAATAGAATAATATAACCAGTAATAACATCGTTTTGTACTTGAGTGTAGATTTGAGGTGAAAGGCTATTTACTTGGAAAATATTAAAGATATAAGAGTAAATATCAAACACAAATTTGTGTGCATAAATTGTTATAATAATAATTTAAAATATTTGGATGATATCGTATGATAATTTTTAATACTTTCCAATTGATCACAAAATATTTTTTCTTTATTTTTTATAATTATTAGATGATAAAATAATTTTAAAATTATTAATTGAGAGAAATTAAATAAAATATTTATAGTCATTTTAGACCAAAATAATATTGAAAAAAACTAAATTATTTTACAAATATTAAGAAGTATTTTCACAATTTTTACTTTTATATGATCTTAAAGTAATTATTTTCACATAATATCTAATTAAGTAATAGTCATGATAATTATTTATGATTTTTATTGAATTTATTATTTTAATTTTTTCTTTTTTCTTAAATTTTCTATGATTTTCTGAAAAATATATTAGTAATTCTATTATTACTACTTTAAATCAACTCGGAAAAAGTATTAAAAATATAAGATAGATAAGATTTTAATTATGAACATGACATCTTAAGATTTTAAACTATTTTGATACAAATAAATTAAAAAGTTAGTTTAATATTGAGAAATATGAGTGTTAATATATTTTCTACTCAATACAGCATGAAATATTTTTACTTTTGTTTATCACATCATCGCACTTTTATATTTTTCATCTTATTGGTTGATAATGTGATTACACAATTAGTAAATTAACATTTAGATGACGAAAATATAAAATGCTTATAATTTTGAAAGTAAAATTCATAAATTTGAATTTGAATGTTCAATGATAAAATTTACAAAGTTAAAAGCTTAGTTACAAAATTTATAAAATTGGAAATTCAATGGTAAATATATACAAAGTTACAAAGTTCAAATAAGATGAAAATATAACTTTGAAAAAAAAAAACATGTTTAAAATTAGAAAAGATATAAATTTTCTAGTGGTAATTCCAAAAGATGTATATTAAGAACATAAAATGGGTAATTTTCTTCCATATATTTATTTCATATGCAGAGTAAATACCTTTAAATCACTTTATAGTTGGTTAGTGTCCTATTCAGAATTAGTCGACCGAGTGGCTGACAAGACGAAAGGTCACACGACCTCTCGATCAAGGTCACAAAGCAGAAATCTTGTGGATTAATTAGACTAATCTAAATTAGGGGTTACAAAATATCATTAAGAACTTATTGGGCCTGGGCTAACGTCATTAAGAAGGAAAATCCAATAGAAAACTATAAATAGGCGAAGACCCTTGTAGTAAAAGGTAATGACTATTCTAACTTTAAACCTTAATAAACACATCAACACCTGAGCTGACTTGAACGTTGAAGTATCTTTACAGGTACCCCACCCTACAAACTTGACAAACGGATAGCGAGAGAAGATAGAAGACCAAAGATACTTGATAGGTGATATTCGATCTCTTATATTATAAGACTAGATAGTGTTTAATTAGTTTAGGACATTTCACTCTTAAATTACCTTATGTTAACGGATTTTCTTAGGCTATAGGACTGATTTTAAGTTAATCTATAATTCAAAATTTAATTGCAGTTAAAATTTTCCACTCCTTGCTAACAATGTATCCAACTCTAGCTTCCCAACATCAATATTCATCATAATTTATGTTATGTACTTTCAGCATTATTAAATAAAGAGACATAAATAATAAAAATAAAAAGTTCAAATTATTAATAAAAAAAAAGTTTTTACTAAAATAATTGAATTCGAGTCCTGTAAAAACAGTTTGTTATTAATATAAATAATAATATTGATAACATAAATAATAATCATAATTAATAATTATAAATAATAATAATAGTTAATAACATAAATAATAATTATAATTAATAATTATAAATAATAATCATAATTTTTGTTTGTTACAATAAAAAATAATAATATGTATTCATACAATACATTTTTTTTTAATTTTTTTATCTAGTTTCTTTAAGAAAATTGTTAATTGTCTATATGAATTTTTCAATGTGATGAAATAATTATTTACTTGATATATTCTCATTTTTTTCACTTATTAGATTTTGACAGATTTTGTTTTTGGTCAAAAACTTTTCATGATTTTTGCTTTTAGTATATTAGATAAAAAATTCAAATTTTGGTTTAGTTAAAGATTTTTATACTTTTTTTCAATTACTCATTGTAACATTTCACTTAATAATTTTTTTTTGTTAGATCTAGTGATAATTAATTTTTTATGATTTTTATTTTTTTATGAAAGTCTTTATTAAAATTAAAACAAAATTTAATAATTAAAAATTATTAAACATTCAACCGTCTCACATTAAGAACGTATGTGAGAATGAACTATTTTCAACACTACATTTACAACGTTTTTTTACAGTCAAACGTTGTCTTTTAAAATGCGGTGACATTTTTTAAATTAAATTACTTTAAAAAGGCAGCTATGAGGTAAAACCGTCAAACACTTTGTTGTAAGAAGGCAACTTTACCTCATAACCACCTTTTTAGAGTCTTTTTATTACCTTAATTCATAGCGCGTCAATTATGTTTTCATATTTTTTTTGTCTTCTAGCACTTCATTTTCGTTTTCTTCTTTATGCTTCTTCTTCATCTCGAGTCATTGTCATCTTCAAACCATTATGTAAGTTTCTTTTGAGCTCTCTGCTTCTTCTTCATTATTTTTTTTTCTCTTATTTGTTTCTTTTCTCCCATTGTTGTCAAGGTTCTTCACCATTCCTACTGTTTAATTTCCTTGCACGCTATTCTTTGGGATTTTGATGTTCCTCCATTTGGTTCTTCGCCGATGTCGTTCGCTGCCGCCGTTGCCGCTCTTCACCACCACCGTTGCCTTCACACATAAGATTGGTGGTGTTTTAATTTTTTTAAAATATTTTTTTAGTGTTATTAATTTGTTTATTTTTATTTATTATAATTTGTATTTTTTTAATTTAAATTTATATTATGTTAGTTTTTAGGTTATTATAGAATTATTAAATTATTAGATTCTAGATAGATTTATATTATTTAGTATTTATAATTAATTTAATGAATTTTAATTTGTATATTTAGTATTTATTATAATTTATATTTATTATTAATTTATATTATGTTAGTTGGTAGATTAGAATAAAATTATGGTTTTGGTATTGAGTCCGAGGGTAATCGACTCTCGACAATTGATACATATTGGTATTGATTGCGAGGGTGTTTGGTCATCAACAATTGATACGTTTTGGTATTGAGTTCGAGGGTGTTTGACCCTCGACAATTGATATGTGCTGGTATTGAGTTCGGGAGTGTGTCAACCCTCGATAAACGTGAGATTTCACACTCATTAGTAAACACCTGAATGACTATTACAGATATAATGAATCGAAATTGGATTAGTTCTGTTCGCATAAGTGATGAGTACGAAAGAGGAGTAGAATAATTTATATGCGCAACGTAATGCCAATAATAATTGTCATGATGGAGCAAAGATTAGGTGTCCGTGCGTTAATGATTTGAATGGAAGGAGACTAGGTGTTAAGAAAATTAGGGAGCACCTTCTATGTGATTCTCCGATCTTATACAAATTGGACATGACATGGTGAATTATTAAATTTATCACGTGTTTCCGTAACTGAAGAATATATGGGGTCCACCATGAATGAAGCTGTACATGGTGAAGTACATGATGATCGATTGAAGGACATGATTCGTGATGCAGGAGTTGATTCTTTTGCATAAGCACATGGATATGGAAGTATGTCAAGCGATGCAAAGATTCCATTGTATCCTGGATCAACTAACTTCACATGGTAAAAACCACCCTTTTACACCTCATGGTTTATGAGGGCATGCATACATCTTATATGGAGGTGTAAAAGGACGGTTTTTATCATAACTGCTCTCTTTGTTTGAATCTAAGAAGGCGACTAAATAGCCACCCTCTTAGTTTTGGAATATAAGTCTACGTGCTGATCAACAACGGTTGAAAAAGTGTCGTTTTACATTAAAATAACCGTTATCTTTAACCTTGTTTCCACCAGTAATAAATGAGGTAGATTTCTGATAAGTGTCTAATTTCAGTAATATTTCATATTAAAATATAGGCACTTATGAGGATTTATTGCTAATTTACATATAAAATAATCCTTAATTTATGAATTTATACATTTTTACATTTTTTATGATCTTTATTTGAATAAGAGTATTTTATTCCCAAATTTGGTGTTAATTGCAGATTTCTAAGGAAGATTGGAGATTTGGATTAAAGATGAATGATTTGAGCTAAAAAGATAAAGATAGAATGTCCCAGAATGGAAAAAGATGCAAAGGAAGATTGGGTCTTTTTTTATGTTTTATCATTTAGCCCATTAGCGCGACACAATAAACAACCTAACCCTAGAAAACTAGGATAAATAGAGGGCTAGAGGCTCAACCTTAGTGTGCCAGATTGAGAGGAAAACACCATAGAGTGAGTTGTAACCCAATTGGGAGAATGGAAGGTGATAGAAGTATGCGTGGCTAATTCTACCCTTTGGGATTAAGAGTAATCTACTCAAACTCTTATGTATTGAGGTGATATTTTATATATTAATATTCAGTTCTTGATTGATTATTGATATTGTTGTTTTACTTTTAATTTTCCGTGACAAATTGAGAATCTTAAATCTGACCGGGAGGTATTTTTAGGGTTCGGACCTAAACAACAATACTTAACATATTTGAGTGCTAGGAATAGACTTGAAATGTTAATTGCTATTAAACGTCTGAGTTTCGTTCTAAGTTGTTCTTATAATTATGCGAGGGATCGATAGTTAGGGGACATTCTTAAGGATTTTATATGCGAGGAATCGATATAAATGATTTTTATACGGGCATCAATTTCAATCAAAGAACTTAATATTAACATGCTAATCAAAATACTTGAGAGTGAGAGAGATGAAACTAATCCTTATTTTTCCAATTGAAACAACTAATTCTTTGTTTGTTTTCTTATCGATCAGTGCCAACACAATTAATTCAAAACTCTTTTAATTGTTCTGTTTTTATATTTAGCGATTATTGTACTCGATAATTCACTGTTCTTTGTGGGATCGATATCCGTCCTTAGGGACAATTATTACTTTTGACAAACACGGTGCACTTGCCGTAAAAAGTCATCAATTTCTCACACTATATTCATTTATGGGAAGAATTTTAGGCTTTTTTTTTAAAAAAAAGAAAATATTTTTTTATCAATAACTTCTTCTATTCGTAATTTGTATTTAAAAATAAATAAAAAAAGGAAAGTAACTTGCATATGCTCTATCAAATGCTGTTATTTGTGACCATGGTAATAGGAGAACAACATTGTATATATAACAATTATATGTATATAATACTAAAATGAATAGTATCTTCCTACTTAGGTTTTTTATGCTATAACCTTTAATATTAGTTGTTCTTATATGAAGCGCAAATTAAAAAAAGAAAAACTGATAAAATATAAAATTATTTTTCATGACAAAATACAAAGCCAAAGTGTCATTTAATATCAATTTAAAATTACTCATCATTTATCAAGGAAACTTCACTTAGGAAAATATTTTACTACAAGAAAAACCTAAAAGTGATACTTCAGTTCAAATTTACAATATTAGGATTCAATTATACACCAACTTATATTAACATGCACCAATTTTTTCAGCAATTTATCTTTTCATGTTTAACAAACTCAACAAGTTCAAAATATCCATAAAGAACTATTAATATTTACTAAATTATAATATTATAACTTTAATTAACCTCTCAATTTATACCAAACACGTAATATTAAATCCTTTTACCGTTATCATATACACTTCTAAAAGAAGAGCATAAGTCAAACCAACCTAAGAAAACCTTAACTTGCTTCTACATATTCTAATTCATAAATAGAAAATATTAATATCAATTTAAATTATTAGAAACTCATCTAAATTTCTAATAAAAACTTTAATCTAAATTTTTTATAAGATATGAGATAAGATTTTTATATTCTGAGTTCCTACAAGATAAATTTTGATTGGAGAAAAAATAATTAAAATTATAATTTTCTTTTATCAGTAAAGAATATAATAGAATAAAAAGGGGTACTTCAGGGGTACCCCAACCCATATACAAAAGACCAAGTAGCACAAGACAAAGGCAAATATACATATTAATAAAAAAAACAGAACAAACATATCCTAGCTTAACAAGACTTTTCCATCTGCTCCACACAACCCCTCATCCACCTATTTAATCACATCTTCAACAAAAACAGATCTTGACCACCTGGCCTCTTATGTTACGTGTCTTCATATGCTACCCCAACACAACTTTCTTTTAAACCCTTGATGTGTGCAAATCAGGAACACCAACAAACTGATATACCTCCACATGGCTTCTATCACTGACCACGACACCAGAATTTCGTGCAAACCACCTCGCTCACCCAAACATCCTTGGAGCAACCCTTGAACCAGCTCCTTCTCTAAACCAGAAGCACCTTAATTCCTAACCTCACATCCACCGAAAACCTGTAGAAAGAAAGGAAAAAGAAACAACCTCCAACAAGAGTAATATTTTCCTTTACTGAATCTACACAAAACCAGCACATATTCCACCCTACAGCACCCTGTTTCTCCTTAAACCTAAGTCCTGTAATTTTTGGCATCATTTCCACCGCACCTACCAACCATCTAGCTAACACAGATACCTTATGCTTAACGCAGAGATACAAGATCATCTCATCGCCCACCTTCATATCAGTAACCCTGCAGACAAATGTTTGGATTAAGAATCCAATCCGAATACGAGAAACTAAACGGAGCCGCACCAAACTTCAAATATAACCACATAGCCAATTGAGCTGAGTGGAATATTTCTTCAGTGTCCGGAATCCCTTGTTTGAACACAATCAGATTTCTCTGATCCCATATGCTCTTAATGATTGCGATCCAAAGGCCCTTCCAGACTTGATTATGCTTATTGGTTAAATGAGGGAGATGGAAGCTCTCAAAGTGAACTAAGAGATCCCTGTGCTGAACAGACACTATACCCATCCACCGTAGGCAAAGTACCCAGATCCGTTGTGCACACAAACACGTCAAAAAAATATGTTGAGCTGATTCTTCAGCTCCATTACAGAAAACACACACAGAGGAATTGACAGCAAGGCCTCTCCTTATGAGGTTATCATACGTTGGTAACCTCCCAATTAGAACCCTCCATGCCGTACACACATCCTTGGGTACCACTTTGGCTTGCCACAACAACGGAAATACATTAGGCGAGCTGCCGTTGGGATAATTAAACAGAGTTAAATATGTAGATTTGACAGAGAACACACCTTTGGGATCCCCATTCCATTCAATAATATCCTCAGAATCCTTGTTCAAAGTCTTTCTTGTAATGAGGTTCATCATTTCTTCCTCTACAGAATTTTCCCACTCAAATCTAGTCCTTCTCCACCCTAACCTCCAGGACCAGCCTAACTCCCCCCATGAGCCTACCTCACCCACCATTTTTCCTTGCTCTAAATATATGGTATACAATCTAAGAAACATAAATTTGAGCTTATTATTGCCCAACCATGTATCTTCCCAAAACATGATTTTGTCCCCGTTTCCCACTTTCCATGAAACATGGTTACGGAACCAACCCTCACCTTCTCCTTCTTCGCATACCTTTCCAAGGTCACTCCACCACCAGGAATGATTTTTACCACAACCTTGAATACTTATCGTACCATTATAGTACTTAGATACCAAGATCTCTTTCCATTTCCCTTTTTCTTCACTCATCATCCTCCACTTCCATTTTGCTAGCAAAGCCCGATTGAACTTCTTAATATCCTTGACCCCCAATCCCCCTTCCTCCTTTGATTTGCATACATTTTCCCACCGAACCCAGGCTATATATTTACTTTTTTTGCCCCACGCCCAAAGAAACCCCCTCTGAATACTAGATATCTTATCACAGACTGATGTTGGTGCTTTGTAGAAAGACAAATAGAGCAAAGGTATAGAGGTTAAAACCGACTTAATCAGACATAGCCTACCGATAAACGATAGACATTTCCCCTTCCACGCGCTAAGTCTGACTTTAACTTTCTCCACCACTGGTTCCCAAAACTGTATCCTCCTTGGGTTACCACCAACTTGCATTGCCAAATAGATAAAAGGTATTTGCATGACATCACAATTGAGAGTTTTCGCATATAGCTCAAGATTGCTTCGATCTACCTTTAGCCCTGCTATCTTTGATTTATAAAAGTTAACTTTGAGCCCAGAAGCCAGCTCAAAAACCCTGAGAATCGCCTTGATTGTAAAAACATTGGAAAAGGAGTCTTCACCATGAATAAGGTATCATTTGCAAATTGCAACAAGCAGCAATCTACCTCGTCTCTCCCCACCTTGATACCTCTTAACAAGTCCTCCTTTACAGCTTTACGTACTAAACCCGCCAGCCCTTCTGCTACAATAAGAAACAAAAACGACGCCAGAGGATCTCCTTGCCTCAACCCCCTCGTAGGTTTGAACTCCTCTGTTGGACTACCATTAACCAGGACTGACACCGTAGCCGTCTCCAAACATCCTTTCACCCACTTAATCCACTTGCTATGAAACCCCATCCTTTGTAACATGTCCAGCAGAAAAGTCTACCTTCAAGCACACCCCACTCTTCCGATTTCTTCGAACCTCCTCAATTACCTCATTTGCCATCATGACACTGTCTAGCATACCCCTATCTTCCAAGAAGGCTGACTGAACATCATCTATAACTAAATGCATGACTTCCTTGATACGGCACGACAAAACCTTAGTGATAATCTTATAAAGAGCTCCCACTAGAGATATAGGTCTGAAGTGCTCAACCAAGACATGATTCTTCATTTTAGGAATAAGAGCAATAAACGACGCATTGCAGCCCTTTGAGAAGCTCCCAGATTCTTGAAACATGTACACTGCTTCCAAAATATCCTCCTTTAAAATCTCCCAATTACTCTTGATAAAATTAAAATTATAGCCATCTGGACCTGAACTTTTTGATCCCTCACACATCCACACTACAACCCTGACCTCCTCCTTAGAGAAATCCTCTACCATTTTCAGACTAGCCACCTCTGGGAGAGTCATGAAGTCCACAAGACCAAGCCTAACACCATGATCAGGAGTGGCCTTGAACCTCTGTTCAAACACACGTTTCACTTCCCTACGCACAGCTTTCGGTTCTTCGCACCACTGGTTATCTATTTCAACATCTTTGCCTTTGTTCCTAAGCTTCCTCCACCTAATAACAGAGTGGTAATACTTGGAATTTGAATACCCATGCTTATACAAAGTAGATCTAACTTTCTGCTTATTTATAGATTCCATCTTTTTATTTAAGATCCTTTTTTTACTGAGTAACTCCAATCTTCTTAATTTTCCCCTTCCAAAAGATCACATTCAGCATCCTTGACATCAAGATTCTCAATCTCCATCATGATTTCACGCTTACACTCCTCAATATTTCCAAAAACGCTCTTGTTCCACTCCTTGATGTCTGTTTTCAGCAACTTCAATTTATCTTTGAGCCTGGACATTCTGTTTCCCTGTACCTCATAATTGTTCCACTTGCCTTTCACCAAGTCCTTAAATCCAGGTTCCAAAAGCCAAGCGTCAATAGTTTTGAAGGGTCTAGGACCCCAGTCTTTAGCCCAAGATTTGGCCACTATAGCACAATGATCGAAGACTTCCCTCTGCAAAACATACTGCTTACTCGTAGGCCACCTTTGTAACCATTCCAAGGATACTAAAAATCTGTCTAATATGCTTTTGGCGGACCCATCTGACTTATACCAGGTGAACTTTTTACCTACAAGAGGTAATTCCACCAGTACATTCCTATCAATGAACTCATTGAAGTCTCTAATCTCTTTCTTCTAGCTGGAAAAACCTCTAACACCTTTCCTTTCCTCTATAAACCTAATAGCATTAAAATCCCCACAACAGCACCACACCTCATTATGATTAGCACTTTTAATGGTTGACAGAGCATCCCACATGACAACTTTATCACTAATCGAACATGTTGCATACACATTCACAATTACACATAAGCAGTTCATTTTGACATGAGTCCCAGACACAACTATGAAACCTCTTCCTTTAACATGAGACCTGTACTCGAACGCTTCTTTGTTCCACATAGAGAGAAGACCTCCTGCCCCATTTTCTCCTTCATTAAGTACCCAACCAATTTTATTATCCCCCCATAAGGCAACACATTTAAAATCAAAGAAACCCGTAACTTTTGTCTCCTGCAAACACAGAAACTCGACACCCTCCTTGTAAATAATATGCTTAAGATATTTAGCTTTTACCCCTCCTCCTAACCCTCTGATATTTAAATTGATAATAATCATAAACAACCTGTTTTCGTGCCCTTCTTCATCTTGCTCAAGACTTGTCTATCCCTATCCCCCATCACCTCCACTTCTTGTAACATCATAACATCTCCCCATGGACATGTCGTACCTAACCTTTTTGCCAATTCTCATATCCTAACTGATTCAGATTTAATAGCTTCTTTCCTAATTCGGTTATTACATTTAACAATTTCTGAATCAGACAACGCACAAGTTAAAGAACGTGACCTGGTTGGGTATCTATTCCCGGAGTGTAGCGATCCCGTGCCCTTTTAGAACGCCACCGTCGCTGGATCGTTCGACCCCCCTGCTCCCATAGCGCACGTAGATGACGCACTCTATCTGGGGTTTGATGATCATCCACCTCTATATGTTCCTCCTCGTCGCGATCAACGCCACACATCTTCTTCCCCAAATCTCCCTCACAGCCTTTACTGATCAAAAACTTCCGACCGCTATTCGATTTGGATAGGGAATTGTTTACCCGACTTAACGAACAAGCACCCCCTTTACTATCACCCATGAAAGAGTGCTTCAATGGCTGCTCCACCCTTGGACTCTTCGGCGTTGATGATTGTACACCGTCAAAACCCATTGCACATACGCCTTCGAGGAATTTTTCTGAAACTGATGCACACCTAGCATTGGTGTCCACATGGGCCTCTGTTCCACTAACCTGCAAATGGGCCTTAGATAACACTGGGCTTTCGTTAAGAGAGTTAATAGAGTTCCCCACTTTTACTAAGTTGACCAAGGAACTTTGTATAGCCCCACACGCCACATTGACCTGCTGAGCGGCAAATGCTGTTGTCCCCTCCTTTGATCCTCCCTGCAGCCTCACCTCCTCTTTTGTGAAAGAAGAAACAAACTTTCCCTGACCTGACACAAGTTCTTCTGCACCTTCCTTTTCTAGACCCTTTTTTGTCTTATTCATAGACCACCCCTTCCCTTCCCTTTTCTTTTCCTCTGGCCACCCTCTGCTTCCTTCTCCGTTCCCCCCCTTTCATTACTCAGATTTGCAGAAAAAAGAGAGTCTTCAACAAAAGTTTCAAAAGATGAAACACTATCCGATGATCCTTCAAGGCTATGTTCACAGTTGCATCCGAACTTGACTCCATCATAATAATTCATCTCCTCCACCAAAGTAATATTATACAGACACCCATTAATCCGAAAACCTTTGGACAACTCTGCCTTACGAGATTTCAACATTCTTACTTGAAACCGCGCATACTCCAACCGATGCCATGACAAAGAGGCTTCATCCACCTCCATCAGCGTTGCTACATCTTCTACCACTTTCGAGAAACACTCCTTGCTCCATAAGTGAATAGGCAACCCATAACATCTAACCCACACCCGCTTGTAGCTGACCGCAAGAGATTCTGACCAAGGTTTAAGTTCCTCAAAGAAACAATCAAACCATTCAGTATTAGATTTCACTATGTCCTCTATTTTCTCGCCGGACTTAGAGGTCAACAGAACAAGATTGTCTCCCAAAAAGCGTGTTATGAGCATGCTCATCCCTCCTTAAAACATTCTTCCTGCAAAGCCTCATGTTCACACTCCGGCTTCATACGACCAACCATGTTGTTCTTCATCCACGGTAAGATATTCGCCTTAGTCATAAAAGAAGGCCCTTTCCAAGGATCACGAATTGGGCTTCTTACTACATCAGCATAGGTTTGCTTACCTAGGTCATTTCCAATAGCATCCTTCCCTACTTCATTCCTGATAACTTCTTTCCCTCTTTTTTCCATCCACACCTCCTTGTTCTTCCTCTGTGGGTTTCGAAAGGGAAGCCCACCACTTCTACTTTTCTCCTCCAACAAAGGGGCACTACCTTTATTCTCAAAACTTTCCCTCCTGTACCTTGGTACGTTAACATGAAGTTTCATGTTTTCGATGAAACAGTTATCTAACTCCCTCTCCAGGCTTAGAACATTTCCTACCTCAAAAAACCTTACAAAACCAAACCTTCTGCCCCATCTATTCAAACGTTTAGATATGAACACTTCTTTAACCCTGACCCATTTCTGAAACAGTTTGAACATTTCATATTCACCATGATTTTCTGGAAAGTTTGAAAAGAAGAAGGTTGGAAAAGACTTTGTCGAGTGTTGATGATGATGACGCACCACCTGCCTTCTCCGGTTTTCCTCGTCCTCTCTCACCGCACTCCACGAGCCTTCATCCCTATACCTTAATTAAAATTATAATCTACTTAAAATTATAATTTTTTTGTTTCAAATTCAAAAAACAAGACTCCTAAAAGTAAACAATTTGAATGAAATATTTGTTTATATGTAGCTCTTAGCACCTAAAAATTAATAAATACGTTTACCAAAAACTTTCTAGAATATAAAATATTAGTTATCTTGTAAAAAAGTATTCTTAAATTTAATTTAATGTTATATAGCCGCTTAATGATCATAATAAAAAATACATTAAAACTACAGACAAATAAAAATTTGATGAACAAAAACAGTCAAATTTGTGCTAATAGATAAAAATAAAAATTTTACTGAAAAAATGAAAAATGATCAAAATTTGTCATAAAAATGAAAATGTAAAATAAATAATTTCCATTTTATTTTAATTATTTAGATTTAAAAAGTTATGTAAGTTTTAAACAAAAGTAAGCCTATTATACGGAGATAAATTGATCTTTTTCTATAATAAAAATGAAAAATAAAAACCATCAAGATATTTTGTATGAGAAAACATATTTCACAATTTTATTATAATCTTATTTTCTATTTTTTTCATATTTTTAATAGTCTCATATTAGAAATTAAGCATATTTTAAATATATATATTTTTATTATTTTTAAAGACAAAATTATTACATTACAGAGTTTCAAACGTGAAAGCAAAAATAATATAAATTGTCTTAACAACTTTTATCATTTATTATTTTCGTTGTCTTTTAGTCAGAGTTTACAACCTTGTGTTGTAAATTGTAGTTATACTACACAGTATCTTATTGTAAACACATACAAAAACTAAATAAACACCAGCAAAGTTACATATTCAAAATTAAAAATAGAAATTATATATAAGAGTAACATAATATTCTTGTTGTGAATCTTCATGCATCTTTGTTTCTGGAACATCGAAGAGAAATAAAAAAAAAAGACGTTATCCAAGAAAAATTCCATCTAGAAACTCCGTAGCTGGCACGCGCCACGTGGATCACTCGCTCTCAATCTTTCTCAGTTGAGAGACGAAGTTCAGAAAACGCCGGCGAAAGAAGCGTTGTTGATTTGGGTGGGCTGACGTGGAGATCACGCGCACCACGTTATGTTCTTCTATTTGCCATGACTTGGAGAGTTACTTAGCAACTGAAACACGCATTTCCATGACGCTGATTGCACTCTTCCTCACTGCCACCAAGCTCGCCGGAGCTCTCTTTACTCTCACCGTCGCCGCCAACGCCATCTCCTACTCCCGCTTCCGCAAGAACAACCTTCGCCGATTCCGCTCCCCTATCGACGAATCGTCCGAAACTCTCGCCGACTTCAACTTCGCCGGTAACTTACAATTAAACGCTCTCTCTTCATCAATTAAACTTCAAAAGCCTTTGTTCTCAACGACCTAGGGAAAGGGAGCGTTTTCAGGCGTAATTAAGTGAAGTTACGAAATGTCATCTAATCATTGTAGATGAAATTCGTGTTTAGGATAATTTCTGCAGCATTTTCAAGGTTTATGTAGAGTGATGTATAAGCCGTAACTTCCTGTAATATCAAGGATTACAATGAAATTGGAACTGTGACTGAGCTTAAGAGGCTGTAAATTTTCAGGTGTATGAAAAGTGAGCTATTTAGGTTGTTTGTTTCAAAGCATACGGATAAGAGTTTATTTTTCTTGCAGAAGAGGAGTTTTTCTTTGGTTTGGCTACAGCACCGGCTCATGTCGAGGACAGGCTTGATGATGCTTGGATCCGGTTTGCTGAGGAAAAGAGTGACGACTCCAACGGGAGGCAGACAGTGGATGCTGTGATGGCTTCTGCTTCTGGCGATGGTGGGTCCCAGCGGGCCGCGACGTCTCCGCGGGGCAGGAAGCCTATTAAGGTGGCTATGGAGGCCATGATTAGGGGATTTGAGAAGTACTTGGAAGTGGAAGGAAAAGAAGGGGAAGTAGAACCTCGTCCTAATGTAACTGCTTGGCATAATGTTCCACGCCCGTAAGCCTTGAGATTATTTTGTTTTTATGTTAATTGCGGCAAGAGATGGATCTTTCTAACCTCGGGTTTTTGTTTGGTTTTGGGGAAATGGAAGGGAGTGCAATTTTTTTTCATTTCATGCATATATTCTTTAATTATTTTTTACAATGAAAGAAATCAAATCATATGGGGTATCATGAAAGGAAACTGTCATAAGTTGGGTGACTTTTATAGTAATTACGTCAAAATCAATGATGATATTGGGAGTGTAAAAACTTGCGCAGATGCCTATAAAACTCCTTCTGTAAATATCATGCAACTCTTAGTTCAAAATTGAAAAATTTACCCTCCCAAACTCCATGAAGTAAAATACGCTGTAGTTTAATGGCTATCTAGTAAGAAATTTCTGATTTTCAGGGAGGAGAGGTTAAGATTTTGGTCTGATCCTGAAACAGAAATAAAATTGGCCAAGGATACCGGTGTTACTGTTTTTCGCATGGGAATAGATTGGACAAGAATCATGCCAGTGGAGCCAGTAAACAGCCTTAATGAATCTGTAAGTTAGAAGCTGAACTTTCAAAATGATGATGAATTACGGTGCCATGCATGACTAAGCTTATGTCAGTCAACAGCTTCTTTAATGGAGCTTATTTATATGCTATTCAATTTTCAGCTTTATGTTGAGCCTTATCAACCAATTGAACTGAGTAACTCAAGTGTTATTCTTTCTTAGGTTAACTATGCTGCGTTGGAACGGTATAAGTGGATTATCAATAAGGTTCGATCATATGGAATGAAGGTGATGCTTACTCTTTTCCATCACTCACTTCCACCCTGGGCTGGTGAGTATGGCGGTTGGAAGCTGGAAAAGACAGTGGATTATTTCATGGACTTTACCAGGTTAGTTTTCCCTTTAGTGTTTATTATCTGTATGATATTATTTTCTTATCAAAGCACCAATCGAACCACGCTAAATTGCTAAGAAAATCATTTGAAAGTTAAATGAAAAACTGATAGTTCAGTATGAAATGTCTTCCTCTGTGAATTGTCCATTGTAATATTTTAGTTTCTGAGTTTTCAGGTCACATTTAACCATCCTTCCATCTCTTTACTTATGAAGTTATGACTACTAATTCCATGCACGTGTTTTTCTAATGCATATTGGGAAAGTTAAGAGATTGAAATTCCTGCTTCAGTAGATTATTTGCTCTTTTCATGAATATCAATTTTCCAGTTTAGATCACATTATTGTCTAGTCCTATTGAGTTACTCCTCTTATGATAGTATATTGATGAAACTCTTTCTCATATCCTCTCTTTTCACGTAGGCTTGTTGTAGACAGTGTATCAGATTCGGTAGACTATTGGGTAACATTTAATGAGCCCCATGTCTTCTGTATGCTTACTTACTGTGCTGGAGCTTGGCCTGGAGGCCATCCTGATATGCTTGAGGTCGCAACTTCAGCACTTCCAACCGGTGTTTTTCAACAGGCCATGCATTGGATGTCTGTTGCACACTTAAAGGCATATGACTACATCCACGGACTAAGGTTTTTCTTTTTCATAAAAGCTTTAGATTTATTGCAAGTTTTATCTTTCTTTCTCATAAAAGCTTTAGATTTATTGCAAGTTTTATCTTTCTTTCTCATAAAAGCTTTAGATTTATTGCAAGTTATATCGGCCATATAGATCATCATAGACCTGCTTATGAAATTTAAAATTATTTCTTATGATACTTATCCTTTTTTCTGGGGATCATCTGTATTAACTTTTATTTATTAGCTTCTGTCTATGTCCATTCTCTGTTTGAGTTCTTGGCTACTATATCTTTCTAGTGCAATCAGTTGTTTTATGCCTTATCCCTTCGTATTTGTAAGCTAAACAGTTGGAGTTGATCACTTAGGCACTTTTCTATTTTTATGTTTGTAGTTATCTGAACTATAATATCTTTTTGGCAGTAACCCATTAAATCCAATAGTTGGTGTAGCACATCATGTGTCATTTATGCGACCCTTCGGTTTGTATGACGTCGCTGCTGTTTCTCTGGCTAATTCATTGACTCTCTTCCCGTACATTGATGGAATATCTGAAAAGCTGGACTATATAGGCATAAACTACTATGGCCAGGTTTGCTTTATTAACCTTGATATGCACTATGCATGATATTTGGCATACACACTAACAATTGTGACATTTCAGGAAGTGGTTTCCGGTGCAGGCCTGAAGCTGGTGGAAAATGATGAGTATAGTGAATCTGGTCGCGGGGTATACCCTGATGGCTTATACCGCATGTTGCTTCAGTTCCATGAAAGATACAAACATCTAAAAATTCCCTTCATCATCACTGAAAATGGTGTTTCGGATGAGACAGATTTGATCCGCCGGCCATATTTCTTGGAGCATTTGCTTGCTGTTTATGCTGCTATAAACATGGTTTTATTTATGGATTAAATTTTATTTCCTTAAAATTAAACTATTATTTCATAAACAACTAATTTGATTGTAGACTTCTTGTAATTGTTCTACAGGGTGTACGTGTACTTGGTTACCTGTTCTGGACTATTTCTGATAACTGGGAGTGGGCCGATGGATATGGTCCCAAGTTTGGACTTGTTGCGGTTGACAGGGCAAATAATCTTGCACGGATCCCTCGCCCCTCTTACCATCTATTTTCTAAAGTTCGAACTCCCTGTCTGCATTTGCTTTTCCGTGACATTTGATCTGTCTAGTTTGGATCACTAACTATGGGCTTTTGATTGCAGATTGTGAATACCGGCAAAGTCACACGTGAAGATCGTGAAAGAGCATGGGATGAACTCCAAAGAGCTGCCAAAGAGAAGAAAACAAGACCATTTTATCGGGCTGTGAATAAACACCGTCTAATGTATGCAGGTAATTATTTACTGGTGATATAATTGTAAAGTTTCATATTGTTTTTTAACTGTCTTAGTATGATATGGCCTTGTTAATAATGTAGTTGATGCCTTAGCACTTTGGCAACAAATTACATGAAAACCCAATAGTTAATGGCTTCGACAGCAGTTGCATAATAAGTACTACTTTAGTCAAGATCAACCAATTACAATGGACTGTGAACCAAACCAACTAAATTTATATAAAGCCCATTTAAGATCCACGGCAGTTAGATTTAAAATGTGTAATTAAGAGTGCCTTTATTGTTTGAATATTAGCTTTAAACCTCAGGTAGACTGCGTATGCTTACAATTCAGAAAACTGAACCCGCTATACATTAGTCCCAAAATACTGTTCCCTCAGACCATTTGTCCCTTAGCCGCCACAATCAGAATACTGCTTCTAATCCTTGCAGAACATATAGAAGCTGTTTAGATTCTAATTCCTGAGTGCTTCCCACTGAATTTGGGTTTTGGCTCCTTTGGGAAAGGCCAGACCAGACAAATATAACACCTTGTGTCAGGGTGATCATGTTGAAAAAGAAAATGTTGGGCAATGGTACTCCATCTGAAACATTTAAAAGCTTATGTTAATAGGTATATAGACATTGTTAGAATTTTCTTATAGGGGTTACATGGAAAAGTGTCCAAGTCTTCTTGCTTCTCGTGACAGGTGGACTTGATGAACCTGTACAGCGACCTTATATAGATAGAGATTGGCGGTTCGGTCATTACCAGATGGAAGGACTCCAGGATCACTTGAGCCGCTTCTCAAGAGTCATTATTCGACCCTTCTCCCCCAAAAGGAAAACAAAATCTCAGGAGAAGAATCCCAAATTAATTCTTCAGCCTCTTGAAACTTAACAATTGACAAGTTGCCCATTTCTCTTGTCCTAAATTCTATATTTTGAGCGAATTAGCACTTTCAATTTCAATATTCAACACTAGATACACACCAGTCTTTGTTGCATTAAGTCTGTGTAATATACAGATTATTAGTAATGATGCATTCTTGTTGTAAAGCTTATTTATCTCATTTTACCAAGTCAACACATGAAGATAATCACAGGATATAAATATGGGTTATTTATGGGGTGCTTACCCTGGACATGCACAAAGAATAAGTACCTGCCACTTTTGAGGGGATTTATAATAAAGATTCAACAACAATAAGATTTGACTCATAGTTATATGATGAATTTAGATGACATCCAAAATCTTAAAACAATGCGAATCTATCTTTTATTTCTCAAAATAAGATTCACACATATCTATTAGCTTTGTCAGTTAGAGGTAATGTTTACTTATTTTGTTAATTTAGTAATCTTATATACTTTTTAAGTTTAAAATTATTACTTTTTGGTCCGTGAATTTATTAAAAGTAAAATTATTAAAATAAATAAGAACCAACTTATTTTAATATATTTCATGAATTTGTAATTTTACTCCACAAAATTCTGGTGATACCTTGAGTTTATGGAAAACAATTATATTTCCATTACAATTTTGCAAGTTATGTTACGAACTAACTTTATTCTTTATATATAAAAAAACTAAATTATATTTTCAGTCATTTAGCATTGTATTTATATTCAGTTTAGCCTTTTACAATTTTCAAAAAGTTGAATTAAATCCTTTATTTTAAATATTATCTTTTAGTTTAATATCAATTATATTAATATTTTAAACACATTCGTCGCTTAATATAATGACAAAACAATACATTATTTTTAAAGTGTTTACTTTTCAATCACTACTTTAATTATTGTCCTAATCGCCTTTTAAAAGTTTTATTATAATTTTGAGTAAACATTTTGAAATTAAATATTGATTTTTTTTTTTTATCTAAACATGTATATTTCACTATTTGATAAGATGACAAAGAGCAATACAATTTGACTTTTAAATATTTGATCACAATAACATACATGATATCAGTAGTTAAATTGGAATACTCTTAAACAGTCACACATTAAGAGATTTTGAGTTGAATTAAAATTAGACCGAATTTTTAAAATTTCATATTATATAAGGTATTCAAGCCGGTTAATAGAGCCCATTACGTTTTGAAGCCTTTTCTTTCCGCACCTCCATATCTTCTTGTGTCACCCTATAAGCTTTTGTATTTTAAAAATGTCTTTATATAAAAAAGTTAAAACATATGATATTTATGATGTGGTGTAGTTCATATTTTTGATCACATAATTCAATTTTTTTTTTCAAACTAGGGATTAACTTTCGAATTATGTAATCTAAAAGCCTTTTTCAGATTCAAGATTACCTTATGAATTACATAACCAAAAATTATTTTTTGACAAATTATTTTTTGACAAATTATTTTTTGACAAATTATTTTTTGAATATGAGATCAACTTATGTATGTAATTTGTAATATATGTGAATTACATAGTCCATAAGTTAATATCAAATCCAAAAAACTTTTGAATTACGTAATTCAGAATATTATTTTTTTAATATATATTTTGGATTACATATTCTAGAAGATATTTTTGAATCCAAAATTAGTTTCTGGATTATGTAATAATATATATATATATATATATATATATTTAAATTGCTTTGGATTCTACAAATATAAAAAACACTTTCAAATTTAAAAATATATTTCGAATTATCTAATCCAAAATATTTAAAATAATAATAATTAAAGATGCAAGAAAAAGATGAAGGTCCTTGAATAAAATGAAAGAAAAAAAAAGTGTGTAAAATTTTAAAGATTAATTTATTATTTTACTAAAGGATAAAAATACAAAATTACCAAGAAATGTATCGAGGTAAAAGAAGTAGCAGCCAAAGTTGTGATATGTCCTTCCCAAAATCTTCTCCTTATCATCAATTCGAAGACAATTTTTTTCCTGCACTTCCATGCTTTATTATTTTACCTCTATAAAAGACATGAAAGCACAACTTTTTTTTTCTTCATATTTTTTATTAATATTTTTTTTTTAATTCTAAAATTTGAAATACAATTTTATATTCCAAATTATAAAGTTTATAATGTATTTTCGAATTCAATTTTTTTTTTAAATTATAAAATTTGAAAAAAAAATATTATATTCTAAATTTTGAAATTTGGAATATAATTTTGTTTTACAAATTTTAGAGTTTGAAAAATATATAAATTATATAAATTGAAAATGAAAAAATAAATAAATCATATATTTTTTGTTTGAGGGTAATTTTGGAATTGAAAGATTTATAGAGGTAGAGTAAGAAGATGTGGAGGTGAAGGAAGAAATTCCAATTCCTATTCACACAATTTTTTTTTCCAGTTCCTTGCCATTTTTATTGTAAAGAGATGTCTATGCTCCCCATAATTCTGCGCCCTGCTGCAATTTATCCCTTCGTGTAAAGTTTTAGGTTCCAAGCATGTATCATTCACACTAACACGGGTATTGATACGATACGGACATAGAGATATGTAAAATCTATTCACACTAACACGGGTATTGATACGATACGGACATAGAGATATGTAAAATCTTTAAAATGTAAGACACAGAGACATAGATCTATATATTATATAATTATAAATTATATAAATTGACAATAAACATTTATGTGCACATGTTTCCAATTATTTTTTGGAGCAGAAAGATGTTTTTCATTACTAGTTCACAAGGATTTGTTTCTTATTTTTATAATCATAATAACAATTTATACAATAAAGTTTGAGTTTTTAGAAAATTAATATATTTTTCCTCTTTAAAATTGTGTTTTTACCGTACTAGAATTGTCATAAATCTAATAAATACTTTTTAAATTGGACACTTCATGGATACGTGTTTTGCAAGTGTCATACAAGTATTGGACACCGACACGTCATTTAAGAGGAGTGTCCGAACTTCATAGGTTCCAAGTGCTGCAATGTTTCCTCCAAGCTCCACGTAGGTTTTTTCTTTCTTTTATCTGTAAATAAAAAAAATTGGAAAATCCCAAAGTAATATCTTGCTCCCCATATTTACATATTTATAAATGAATTGGAGACACCCGAATTCACACTACCTTTACTTTCTTGTTTTTTCATTCTTTTGAATTTATTATTTAAGAATTAAATTAAATTATAGTAAATGAACAATACAATAATTTATGCATTTAAATTTTAAATATTAAATTCTCAAACTATAGCTTTATAACTAATAACTAATACTAATTTTAATAATTATTTAGTTAATACATATGTTAATAAATAAATTTAATTTAAGAAACATATTAAATTTACTAATTATTTAATTAATAAACATTTAATATTTTTGTTATTAAAGTTGCCAATATTAAATATATAAATTATAATATAATAAATAACATTAATTATTTAATCAATGCTTGTTTAATACTTAAAAAGAAATTAAATAATTATAAAGAAAATAGTTTCTATTGATACCTAATGCTTCACCACCCAAAGTGGATATATGAAACAAGAAGCAAGGACAAGAACAAAAAGTAGTACCACTTGTACATTGGCCATTTCCTACATATCCAAGTGATTTCACAGTCACCAATGTTAGCACTATAAGAATAATGAACTCAATGGTTTGGCCAAAAAAGTCCACTTTAGTAGTAGCAGTTTTCAAGAAGAACATCATCAATGTTATTCTGATTCTCCCTTTCCTATGTTTCTTTCTTCTGAGTACTTCCTTCATTAAAGCTTCTGCATTAAATGCAACCTATGAGTCTGATAGAATAATCGATCTTCCTGGTCAACCTTCCAGCCCCTCACTATCACACTTTTCAGGTTACATCACTGTCAATGAAAACCATGGAAGGGCCCTTTTCTACTGGTTCTTTGAAGCTCAGTCTGAACCCTCCAAGAAGCCTCTCCTTCTCTGGCTCAATGGAGGTTTGTGATTCATTATAATTTGTTGTCATTGTCAGCCACCATTGTCATATTATTGCTTTGTTTTTCACTTTTAATTCCTCTAATGTTATCCATAGTTAGAGATCTTAATGTATTGAAACCATTTCATTTGATTGGTTGGCATTTGGAGGACCTGGATGCTCCTCTATTGGGTATGGTGCCGTTGTTGAGATTGGACCTCTTATAGTCAATAAAAACGGGGAAGGACTACTTTTCAACAAATATTCTTGGAATCAAGGTTTTGTGTTTGTTTGGTTATTGTCTCTTGTTGCTTCCAAATATTTGTTTTGGACTTGTTCTGAGCTAAAAAGTATTAAGAAGGGTAGAGATTGACGATTTGCTTGAAAATTTGAAACCCTTGCAGAAGCAAATTTGTTGTTTGTGGAGTCCCCTGTTGGAGTTGGATTTTCTTATACTAACACCTCTTCTGACACCATATTAGAGGATAACTTTGTCGGTGAGTTTCCTTGACAAAAGATAAAATTCTTCTGATTTTTTTGATTAAAGTGGTCATGTTTGACAAACTACTTGAATCAGCTGAGGATGCCTACAATTTCTTGGTGAATTGGCTAGAAAGATTCCCACAGTTCAAATCCCGGGACTTTTTTATATCAGGAGAAAGCTACGGAGGTCAGTGGTTAACTTCACTATGATTTCTCTGTCTCATACCTTACTAGCATAATCACATTTCCATTTTCCAGGACACTATATCCCTCAGCTTGCAGAGTTAATCTTTGATCGAAACAAAGATAGCAACATTTACCCCTTTATTAATCTTAAAGGTTTTATTGTAAGTAAATTAGACACAGTTCATTCTTTAGTAAAAATTAAAGTTTTATCTCAATAATGTAGATTTATAATGTAGATTTCTGAACTTCCTTTGTGATTAGAAAAACAACATGCATTTTTGTCTAAAATTAAAAATTATGAAACATCTGAAATATGCACCACAGATGATTTCTTTGCTTTCTAAATATATTCACATGTTCAGGTTGGTAACCCAGAGACTGATGACTACTATGACTATAAAGGACTTCTGGAATATGCATGGAGCCACGCAGTTATATCAGACCAGCAATATGAGAAAGCAAAACAAGTATGTGATTTTAAACAATTTGAATGGTCAAATGAATGCAACAGGGCCATGAACGAAGTCTTCCATGATTACTCAGAAATTGACATATACAACATTTATGCCCCGAGATGTCCTTTAAACAGCACATCCTCAATAGCTGATGAGAGCAACAGTATCGGCCATGAATTATTTACCAAGGTTGATAAATAATATCCCAGGTTTATTAGCTATTTTCACTAATTTATTCCATGTCAAGTTATTTAAGTTGAGGGAAAGTTTGCCTCTTGCAGGTGAGAAATGATCATAGAGAAAGGAGGATGAGAATTTTTGGAGGCTATGACCCTTGTTTTTCCAATTATGCAGAAGAATATTTCAATAGAAAAGATGTTCAATCATCTTTTCATGCAGATACTAAAAGAGCCACTAACGTGGCATGGAAGGTTTGCAAGTAAGCACTGAAATTAGTTCCTTGAATGAACTTTATTTATTTTTGGCAATGAACATTGAATATTAATTTCCATGTTTCATGCTCAGCAATTCCATATTGAGGGCTTACAACTTCTCTGTTTTCTCGGTCCTACCTATATACACCAAACTCATCAAGGGTGGGCTTAAGATATGGATTTACAGGTATTTTTACTGCCTTCTATCTTTCTCTCTTTCAAGATCACATACTGTCTAATCACTAACATGATTGTTAAGTTTAGATATGAACAATGTGCATTGAATGAGTAGAGGAAATTTGTACTTGGTTTGGGCAAAAGGGTCACGTACTCATGTGGTATCCGTGCAGGGATTACAATCCCTGCTTTTTACCGTGATTTCCTTTTTCCAATCATCATTCTTATGTCATGACTCCCATTAATTAGGTTCAGTTTCTGATTAGTTGGGTACAAAAGTTCCTACTCAGCATTAACAAATTAAAGAGATGGTTTGTTTGTGGTACAGTGGAGATGCAGATGGGAGAGTGCCGGTTATAGGGACACGATATTGTGTTGAGGCTCTGGGATTACCTCTCAAGTCTAGGTGGCAAACATGGTACCATGATAACCAGGTATATATACAGTCACTAATGATGTTGTAATTTGTAATTGACTATGTAATTTGTTTATTTGTGACATGTTTTGTTCTAACATGATTAACTTAAGCAGGTTGGAGGAAGAATAGTGGAATATGAAGGACTGACATATGTGACAGTGAGAGGGGCTGGTCACTTGGTGCCATTGAACAAGCCCACTCAAGCTCTCTCCCTTGTTCATTCTTTCTTAACAGGCAACCATCTTCCTACTCGTGGATAATCATCTATAAGCACTCATTCTACCAATTTCAGTTCCCAAATTTTCTGGCAACTATTATATCAACATCATATGTATGAGATGTATGAGTATTAATAAATCAGCAACGTTATACAGCCACTCTTTCATCATTAACCATTCAATTCAAATGTCATTTTTATCAAGCTTCTGTCTTATCTTTCACCATCCTAGGTTTTTTTAATAAAAATATTATAATAAAAAAATAAGGTTTTAGCTGTTAATTGAATGAAAGTTTTTTTAGGATAAAATAATATTTTTTTAGGTGTCAACTGAATGAAATTGGAAAAAGGGTCTTTCTGACCATTTTAACCGACTAGTTAAATGTAGAAAAAAATGTCACATAAATCCACAAACATTCATTAAGAATAAATTAATTTGTAAAATTTATCTGATATAATTTCTCTAAATTCTTATTTTAAATTTATTTGAGTTAATTTAGATTATAAAAAGTTTTTTTTATTTGATTTATTTCTCTTAAAATATTCTTCTAAATGAGTTTATTCAAATATGCCTATGCTGAATTGATGACATGGTTATTTGGTAGAGAAATTATTAATCACCAGTATAGTCCCAACCAATTTTTAAGTGATACATATTTAAGTTTTAAAATAAAATAAAATAATTAATAATATTTAATTATGCTATATAAGTATTAATTAATAAATGAAAAATAATGCCAAAAAACTTAAGCTTTCTGTCCATGTCTACTACATTACACTCTACTTAGATTGAGATATGAAATCTCTTGATAATGGAACACTCATCCTCTGTTGCCTCTACAACAAGGTTTTCTCTGAAACTTCAACCACTCATCTTACCCTCTCTCTTCACTTATTTACACCGCAATAGTTAATTAATGCTTCAAATTTGCACAATGGTAGTTCTAAATCATCAAGTTCTTGATAATGATAACATGCTTTAACATGATAGCAGATTTCATAAGATAAGATTAAATTATAGCCTGTAAATCTCTGAGATTAAATTAAACATAAACTCCTTTACTAAAATAGCCTTTACTAAAATAGTATTAGTGTTAAAATTATCTAGTGTTAAAATTATCCTAATCAGTTGCGAACTATGAAGTCCAGACACTCATTTTAAATGATGTGTCGGTGTTAGATACTCGTATTGGATACTGACACTCGTATGACACTTGTAAGACACGAACTATCAAGTCCAAACACTCATCTTAAATGACGTGTCAGTATCAGATACTCGTATCGGACAACGATACTTGTATGACACTTGTAAGACACGTATCCGTGAATATGAAATTCAAAACATATTTTTTGGATTTATGACAACTCTAGTACATTTCTAGACAATTTTTTTTTAAAAAATACATTAATTTTCTAAAAATAAAAATTTATTATATAAATTTTTATTATAATTATAAAATTTAAGAAAAAAACATCTTTTTATTATCTTATTATTAATTTATATAATTCATAATTATATAATTTGTATTACCTTTCGAACGGGGAGATTATACATTTCAGTAGTGTCTCTGACATATAGGTTTTGTGAATCTCCCGAATCTTATATAAATAAACTCATCTCAACCTTCTTGCATGATAAACGGAAAAAAAACTTTAATTCAACTTTTAACCAACTTTTCTTTTAATATTTAGTCTTATTTGATTGAAGCTGATTAATAAAATATAATTGTTCATTGTGGTCTAATTAAAATTGATTGGCATCACTTGTGAATTCCTAAAAACGATATTATTATTTTAACGACAAAATTTAGATTTTTTTTGCCTCTGTTTTTTACAAGTTTCCCGATGCACACATGGGCTTGGCAGATTGAAGCAAAAGTTATATATATATATATATATTCTCTTATAGTAACTAGATTCCTCTAATTATATTTAACTTAGCTTTCCTTCACACCTCATCTCACGTAACCTATGCCATGCAAATGAAAGGCACACGCCTCCTCCAAGAGTATTACGTGATCAATTTGGAAAAGACACTTCAATAACCACCTCTTCGCATATTCTAAACCAAACCAATAATATTATGCAGCATATTCTTTCTCTTCCACCTCCTCTTTTTCACACTTTCATTTTTTTTAATGAACTACTACAACTAAATCATTCAAAATATGTTTTGAGAAAAATAAGAAGCTTAAATACAAGTGTTATCTCAATAATCTGCTAAATAGATAGTTCTACATCACATATTAGTGAGACAACATTTTAAATTTACCATGATCAACACTAACAGAAGTTATAATACTACTTTTTTCTCACTAATTACAGTTTGATCTTTGCTTCATCCCTGGCTTATTTTGAAGAAAGAGAATGGAAAAGACATGGACAAGCCAACCAAAGATTTGAAGGTGATGACAGGTCCTTCTGGTCGGCTCCTAACATAAATCTCACTCAAAGAGAACCAAACCAAGAAGTCCCTGACCTTAACCCCAGTTAGATTCTTGATCTTGTTTGGCTCCACATAAGCAGTGATCACTGAATCATAGCAGACAAGTATGTTATCAAACCTGTGCTCCTTCTTCTTCTCCAGCTTTAGCCAAACAAACCCTATTTCCTTCACATAACCACATTCCTCAATGTCCTCAATGCTCAGTAACCCTTCAGGTAGACCTTTTTCTGCCAGCAGCAAAGAGAACTTCTCCCTGCAAGCTTTGTCCCCGTGATAAACCTCAGCTTTGGACTTCAATTCCTCTGTTAGCATAGACTTTGCTGCTGCTTTGTGCATTGTGAAAAGATTGCTATTTATCAAACAAGTGGTGGTGGTGTTTATACAAGTTTTTGTAGAAATTGGCCTACATATATATAGTGGTTTGGACATGATAGAATAACTTTGAGGCCTTTTAACCGCCTTGGTCGAATATTCAGGTTTTTATAATGTACACCTAAGGTACTCCACCAAACAGTTGAAGCTTCTTCCATACTACCAAACGGTCACCACATCATTTTAGGAATAATTCTAATTCCCCCATCTTCTTCATATATAATTACTCAATTATCCTTTTTTTTATTATTAAGATATTGAATGTTTATTTTGTATCAATAAAAAAATGTTAGATGGAGTTATATTATAGGAGGACGTTATTGTAGTAACTACTTAAATGAAATAAGAGAAGACAAAAAGTTGTAACAATTGATTGAATGTAATTGTACAAAATTGCAAAATAGATCTTATTCATTTTGATTTTCACTCAATTATATATATATATATAATAATAATAATAATAATAGTTACAATTATTGAAAATATAAACTAAAAATAATAACATGTCTGTAAATTGACCATTAATGCAATATAACGGTAAAATAATTTAAGAGTAATAAAATATGAATTAATAATAATAAAATCTGAATTAAAAACTAAGAAAAGTTTGACCGAATTATAAACTATAATGTACAAGCAACTCGTAATTTGGGGGTATATAAACTTGCAAAATGGCACATACCAAAAAAAAAAAAAAAATCATTAATTTTTTTGAAAGAGTTTCAAAAGAAGAAAGAGGGTGAGATTGTATTTCCTTCGTGGGAGATAAAAGTGTGGATGAAAGGAATCAATGATAATAAAAAAGATGAGAATGAGAAAACATACATAGAAAATTGAGAGAGAAAAATTACTTGTTTTACTTGATTAAAATAAAATTTCACGGATTACAACACTTTATGGTCTTTAAATTTAAGATTTTAGATTGATTATTATTTTATGTTACGAATATACAAATTCATAACAAATAAATGAAATTAGGTAACTTAAACAAATTTTAAAAATATATTATATTAAAATTGCTCTAATAAACATTAACTGAAATAAATAATAAAATAAATAAAGTTAATAATAATTTAACTTATGTTAAATTAAATAAATATTACTATATCAGTTAATTAACATTGACACAAATATTTTTACTAATTAAAAAAATAAAAAATTATTAATATCGACTAAAACCACATCACGCCAATACAAATATTTTTACTCAATTTTTTTTTTAAATAATTAGCATCAACTCAAAATTAGCTAAACTTACTCTATTGGTATTTAACAGTAAATAGACATTATTACTTAGCACTTATTCTTCTAAAAATAATTTATCCTTTCTAACTTTTTTAAGAAAAAATCACCTTTGCATTAAGTTTGAATCTACTTAATCAACTCTTGATATTTTCTTATAAAGAACAATACACTAAAAAAAACTCATAAGGATTTAACAATTATTTTGGATAAATTCATAAAAGAACTCTTCAAACACCAAAAATGCACTAATGGAGAAAAAAAACCATCAATAAAAGGTTCCAACATAGAATGCACTGATAACATGTACTGTTTTTATTCTAGGCTTTTCCTTATTTTGTATATGGCCCGGATTACCAACCCATTCCTTTTTGCACCTCTCCATGTACTATCTCTGTGTACTCTTAAAATAGATATCAATAATTATACATTGTTTTTACTTCTTTACTTTATAGGGTTTTCATACTCGGAAGTACTGTTTTGCCTTAATCTCCTTCCAATATGGTATCAGAGCTCTGCCGTGTTCTCTGATATTTGTTCTTCTTTATTTCTTCTGCCATTCTTGTTTCGTTTTTTCATTTTTCTTGTTCTTCTTTTCAGTTATGGGAGAGGAACAATTCGACCAGACCTATCTTTCATTACATCCGAACGAAAACCCAACCACATCGCTAGTATCACCGATCCTCGACTCTTCCAATTATCACTCTTGGAGTCGATCCATGACGACGACACTGAGTGCGTAAAACAAAATCGAATTCATCCTTGGGACACATCCATGCGTTGCCGCAAATCACTCAACCCTTTCGACCTGGAAACGTTGTAACAACATGGTTGTTTCTTGGTTAATACATTATGTCTCAGTTTCTATTAGGAAAAGCATTATTTGGATGGATTTAGCCATCGACATATGGAACGATTTAAAAACTAGGTATTCACAAAGTGATCTCTTTAGAATTTCTGATTTACAAATGGATGTTGCCACCTTGTGTCAAGGGAATCAGTCTATGACTGAATATTTTACAAAACTTAGAGTTATCTGAGATGAAATTGTGAATTTTAGGCTTAACCCTGTCTGTAGTTGTAAAATCAAATGTTCTTGTTCTGTATTATCAATCAAAGAAAACATGAGGATCAGGCTATGCAACATTTACGTGGGTTGAATGATCAATATCATAATATAAAATCTCATGTTCATCTTTTGGAACCCATACCTCCTATCACCGAGATTTTTTCTCTTGTGGTGCAACAAGAACGTCAATTGATCAATAATGATTCTTCTTGTGTATGTGGATGACATTGTACTCAATGAAAATAATGTTGAGGAAATCTCTCACATTACCAAACTCCTGGATGAGCACTTTCGAATAAAGAGTCTTGGGGACCTATCGTATTTTTTGGGACTTGAAGTGGCGCGTAACCATACCGGAATTCACCTAAGCCAGAGAAAATATACTTTGGATCTCCTGCTTGAAACTAGGACGCTTGATTGCGCACCTATGCCTACCCCATGACTCAAACCTCACAGCTATCCTTGAATGAAGGCACCTAGCTCTCTGAAGCAGAGCCCTCTACTTACCGACGACTCATTGGTCGTCTTTTATACCTCACCAACACCAGATTGGACATCACTTTTAGTGTCAACAATCTCAGGAAATTTGTTATTGCACCTACAAAAGATCATCAACAGGCTGCTTTTCGAATTCTGAGGCACCTCAAATCTGCTCCTAGATTTGGTATCTTCTTCCACAACTCTAACTCTATTCAACTAAGGTCTTTTAATGACTCTGATTGGACAACCTGTCCTACCATAAGAAAATCTATTACTGGATTCTCTATTTATCTGTGAAATTCTCTTATTTTCTAGAAATCTAAGAAACAACAAATCATTTCTTGAAGTTCATTGGAAGTTGAATACAGGGCACTTGCTGCCACCACTTATGAGATACAATGGCTAACATATCTTCTCCAAGACCTTCACGTTTCTTATGTCAAGCCAGCTATTCTATATTGTGACAATCATTCTGCAATACAAATTGCCTCTAATCCCGTTTTTCATGAGCAAACCAAACATACAGAGATCGACTATCATATTGTCCGTGAAAAAGTCATGGCTAGTCTCCTCAAGCTGCTACCTATATCATCTTACATGCAAGCAGCAACACCTTCACCAAACCTTTACCTCCCACCACTTCCAAGCTTATTCATTCCAATCTGATAATGAAAAATATATATTCTATTTTGATTTTGATTTTTATATGTATATTTATAGTGTTTGAAAGTTTAAAATCGGTTTTTCTTGTAAAAATGTTTTTTTATTTATTTTATTTTTAATTATAAATTTATCATTTTATGTTTTCTTATTTTTTTAAAAATATTTGTAAAAAAATAGTGAAGAAAAAAGTGTTCTTTTGGGTTTAGTTATTATGGAAGTCATAATAAATTAATGGACAGTCATTTGGATATATTTTCTAGTTGGTTATTGTGATGATCTTATAACTAAACAAATAAATTTTAAATTAAAATTTGTCGATACATAATTATTTTCTATGAACAAATTGTGTACTTTTGATTTTCATTATATTTGGGAAACATAAGAGAATTTTGGCCGATTTAAAAATAAATAAATAAAATCTAGTTCTTCATTATTTAAAAAATCTGTCTTACATAAATAATCATTACATGAACAAACTTGTAAAATGAAAAAAGTTGTTTCACACTCTAATAATAAAAAATAACTGTTTTTTGAAATAAAATATTATATTATAATAAAATAATTTAAATTAAATTTTTTCGATACGTAATTATTTTCTATGAACAAATTATGTACTTTTGATTTTCATTATATTTGGAATAGATAGGAGAACCTTGGCCGATCAAAATCTAGTTCTCTATTATTTAAAAAGATTTGTCTTACATAAATAATCGTTACATGAATGTACTTGATAAATGGATAAAGTTTGTTTGACAGTCTACTAATAAAAGATAACTTTTTTAAAATAAAATATTATAATGGTATCGATATATCATTACTTTTGTTATATATAGTTTTAGTATAAATATAATGACGATGATAATAATATAATAATATTAGTAATTGACGCCATTACGAGGAATAATACATAAGAATATTTAATAATATCTTTTGTGTGAAACCATTTTTGTCGATTTATAAAATATTATAAAAAATAATTAAAAGAAGAATTATTAAAAGTAGTTAGGTATAAACACAATTTAGTTTAGGGTTACTCATATTTTTCGTGAAGAGAATGTGTGTGCTGATAAGTTGGCTAATTTATGATTTATTCATAGAGAATCCTTTCATTGGTATAATAAGCTTCTATCTAGTCTGTTCTTAGAATTCTTTATTAATAAGTATAATCTACCTATGTATCGTTTTTGTTAACATGTGAGTTTTGGTCTAGTCCTCCCATATTTTTGTATTTTCTTTCTTTTTCCTTTTTTTAATAATATTTTTTTTCTGTGATGAAAAATGATTGTTGTTATTTGAGTTGTCAGCCTAGCTGAGATGTCAAGTAGCACAGTGATGCCTAACATGAAAACTTTTTATAAAAAAAGACACAATTTAGTTTCTTTAAACTTAAAATAGAAGGAAACTCCCCCATTCATGTACAACTTAATATTACTTCTTATTTTTTAAGTTTATATTTCTAATACATATTTAAATTTCACAAGTTAATAAATAAAAAGATACATATATTTAAAAGTTAAAAGACTTAGAAAATCCATGTATATATTGTTTAGGGTTTAGGGTTTATATATATATATATATATATATATATATATATATTCAAGAAATATTAGTGTAAAAAACGCATATAAGATCGATTTTAGGAGACATATAACACTGGTTTTCTCATCAATGTAGATTTCAGCGATGTAAAATGTCAATCACATATAACATCAGTTATAAAAATTGGTGTAATATGTACCAAAATCTAAATAAAATATTAAATAATATGTACTCCAAAGGACACATATAACATCGGTTGAGAGCCACAACCGTAATTATATGTGGTTTCAATATGTGACTCTGAAGCACATATAACACCAGTTGTGACTCTCAACCTGTGTTATATGCGCTCCAGAGTAAAATACTGATGCCACATATTACACTGGTTAAGATCACAACTGGGTGTTATATGTTACATATTACATCGGTTAAGGTCACAACCAATGTAATATGTAATAGTTTTTTTTTTTTATAAATTCATTAAAATGTGTTTTTTCACAAACCTGTAAATTTTATAAAACCAAAATTCCAGTCATATTGATTTGTATATAAAAAATATGAAAACATGTTTCTAATACATGTATTTATTGTTCCAGCAGAAATAACAATCTATATTTAAATTAATGATAAAAAACCCTGTTATTTCTTTATTTTGTTTATTGGTTAGATTTAAATGTTAGGGTATATGTAATATATTTATATATTTATATATTTATATATTTATATATATATATATATATATATATATATATATATATATTCAAGAAACATTAGTGTAAAAAACGCATATAACATCGATTTTAGGAGACATATAACACTGGTTTCCTCATCAATGTAGATTTCAGCGATGTAAAATGTCAATCACATATAACATCAGTTATAAAAATCAGTGTAATATGTACCAAAATCTGAATAAAATATTAAATAATATGTACTCCTGAGGACACATATAACATCGGTTGAGAGCCACAACCGGGATTATATGTGATTTCAGTATGTGACTCTGAAGCACATATAACACCAGTTGTGGCTCTCAACCTGTGTTATATGCGCTCCAGAGTCAAATACTGATGCCACATATTACACTGGTTAAGGTCACAATTGGGTGTTATATGTTACATATTACATCGGTTAAGGTCACAACCAATGTAATATGTAATAGTTTTTTTTTTTCTATAAATTCATTAAAATGTGTTTTTTCACAAACCTGTAAATTTTATAAAACCAAAATTCCAGTCATATTGATTTGTATATACAAAAATATGAAAACATGCAATTGAAACTAAACAAAAGTGTATAATTACATATAAATAAAATGTACACATATGTAGAAAGTTACAAATCTTTACATGTTTTGATTCCTAATTTGTAGAAAATATTTGAACTATTTTTGACGAATTTGTTCAAGAGTTTGTGTGCTTAGTGACTCGGATTCATGAAAAAGTTGAGAAATGTAATAGTATATTAGTGTTAACAAATATGAATTTACAATGACAAGTTAGAGCATTTAAAATCTTATAATTCATACATGCTCCTAAGAGTCTATAATAGTCACACAGGCTATGGTCCATATCCAGTGCATTACATAACCACATTCAAAGTTTCCTTGTTGCTTATTGCACTATTATGAAATATAAGTAACAATTAATTTAGTTGAACTAAAAAAAGTAAAACTTATAATGAAGAGGTAAATATATATCTTAGGTTAAATCCAACGTAGACTTTGTGATGATGAAGTGGATCTACCCCCTAAGACACTGCATACATTAATTGCACTAAAAAGAGAAAAATCATTAGTAATTCATAATAAATTATATAATTTACAATAACATACCTTTGTAATACGACCTTCATATCTTGACTTGGCTTACTATGCAGTGAACAAAACCAGACAACAATATTGTCCATGAGGCAAATAAGCATTAATTGTCAATGAGACCTAGTATAAAACATTTCATTAGTCATTTTTATAATTATGTAGACTCTAAATGTAACAAGTTTTACTCACCCATTTATAAAAGGAGGCATATAAATCCTTTTTCTAGATGTTTGAGTGCATCTTTGAATGCAAATCTGACAATCAATTTTTTTATTCCCAAACTTTTGTATTTAAATAGAAAGAGTGCATAAGTAAAAATGGTGCTTTGCACTTCATTCAATGTTGGTTTCTTAAAATTTCTTCTTCTAGTTCTATACACCCCAACGTCTTATTCTTCCAAGATCAAAGAAAGACAACAAATATTTATTTGTTGAATTCTGCTTGATGAGTGTTATGGTTCATGGATTGGATGCTTTTGCTCTAGGGTTAGCACAGGGAGAACCCCTCCATCGGTGGCAAAATGGCCAATTTGGATCCCCTCATAGAAATCTCACCTTAAAATATTGTTTCATTGCATATGGACATTTGAGGTTGTCTCTAGTCTTTCTTCTGCGTCTGTTGATTTGTTTGTCTTCTTAAAATGAATCCCATAGGATTGTAAAGTAAGTGAAGTTGTTGCATTTATAAAACACGTAGTAAAAAGGTATCTTAGGTCATTACCGTAGTAAATAAGGGTTTAAAACACGAACAATGTTGATTTTTTGAGGTATGGGTGATCACTGTCCGTAAGGACTTATTCGCGGTGTATTGCGCAAGTCACCCAGGATACAACAAGAACTTCTTGGATAATCTGAGGATATTAGAACTAGTAAGTAACTCTTGGAGAGTAAAACCCAGGATATCAGAAAATGTAAATAAAGAGAAGAACACTAAAAATATTCTATTTTGGAGAGTAATATAAAAGAAAAAGAGAGAAGTTTGGATGATGTGTTTTGGAGCAGTCTGGTGCCTCTATATATAGGCAAAGAAGAAAGCTCAAAAACTACAAAAAAGGAGAAAAATAGAAGTTGTTCCGCAGGATTGGAAGTGTTGTCGGAAAGCGCGCCAGAAAAAGAGGAAGACGCTCATTCGATCTAGATAGTGTCGAATCTGGAACTTCCTATGAGACTGGGTAACACTGGAACAACATGAAACTGCAGCGAAAAACATTCCAACTTCCATTTGTTTTTCAGGTCCGCAAAACCCTCCCCTTAGATTTAAATCGGAACATGGCACGTTCGCTGCATAACTTTCACAACTCTTGCTTAATTTCCACAACACTTTGTTTTGATATCTTTTGCGATATCTAAAGGGTCCCAACAATCCCCCACATATTGCAAGAGATAGAAGATAAAAAGAAAGAAAGAAATCTTGGGTTGGAAAAAGATGTAATGCATTAGAGCTGGTGTAATAATCTACATGAACTAGCCCTAAATCTCATGCAAACGACCCCACTTGATACTCATATAGGTGATTTAATCAAGTGTACGATGCAAATCATATACCACCCATAAGGGATATGAAAATCATTAAAACTTTGTTAATTGCTAAAATTGTTATACCTCATAATTTTAACCAAAAACTTTATCATCTCAATAGTGCAATATCTAGCACTTTTATACATCACAGGAATGGACAAATTTGATTTTAAATCAAGTTTAGGGCTAGTAGAACTAACAAGTGACTTGTTTTACCCATATGAACCTTATTCATGGGATATCCAATCACAAAGGTTGAGTTTCCATCACTTGTTTGTTTGCAAGTGGCTTAAGTTCCATTCCCTTCGATGTTTCTAAATCAATTTTCTCCCTAAGGGTTTAGTCAGAGGATATGCCAAATTCCGTTATGACTTGACATAGTCAATATAAATCATTCCACTCTTTAGCAGTTGCTTCACCAAATTATGTCTCAATTGTATATGTCTATTCTTTTCATTGCAATTTTTATTTTTAGCTATAGCTATTGCCAATGCATTGATACATATGGGATTGGTTTCATTCCTAACAAAATGTTTACTAAGAAGTTTTTCAACCACTCAGCTTCACTACCAGCCATTTCGAGAGCAACAAACTCAGATTCCATTGTTGATCTTGTAATAATAGTTTTCCTGGTTGATCTCCATGTAGCTGCGCCACCCCTAAGTGTAAATACATAACCACTAGTTGATTTGGTCTCATATGAATCAGAGATCCACTTAGCATCACTGTACCTTTCTAGCACAACGGGAAATCCACTATATTCCATGACATAATCTATTGTACCTCTCAAGTATTTCATGAGTCTCGCAAGCATATCACAATGGTCATGGCTATAGGATATTGAGTGTACCTACTTAGTCTACCTACTGCATAAGCAATATCTGGTCTAGAAAAGCTCATTAAATGCAATAAGCTCCCAATTATCTGGGCATATCGAGTTTGAGAAATAATTCTCTTATGTTCTTTAATTTAGAGTTAACATCATTAGGGTTGCTCACTGACTTAAAGTCATGGTAACCAAACTTCTTAAGAACTTTCTCAGTGTATTGTTTTTGGGATAGTAATATACTATCTCCCTTCCTAATGATTTTAACTCTTATAAATCAAAGTTATTCCACCCATATCTTTCATCTCAAACTTAGATCCAAGAAAAAGTTTTGTTTTAAAAACAATATTATCGCATGTACAAAAAATTAGCATGTCATCCACATATAAACACACAATGACACATTCACCATTTTCAGATCTAGAATACCCACATTTATCAGCATCATTGGTAGAAAAACCTTCACAAAGTAAAACATTATCAAGTTTTTCATGCTATTGTTTTGGTCTTTGTTTCAAAGCATACAGAGATTTTAAAAGTTTGCATACTTTTTTCTCTTGACCTGGAACTACACATCCTTCAAGTTGAGTCATATAAATTTCCTCTTATAGTTCACCATTCAGAAAAAAATGTTTTAACATCCATTTGGTGAATTACTAACTTATGAATAAATGATAGAGCTAGCAACACATGGATAAAGGAAATCCTAGTAACTGGGACAAAAATATCAAAGTAATCTATGTTAGGTTTTGAGTAAAACCTGTAGCTAATCTTGCCTTATATTTCTCTATGGATCCATTAGGATGATACTTTTTCTTACAGACCCACTTACAACCAATGAGTTTTGCTCCTTTAGGCGGATCTACTAAGGTTCAAGTATTATTTTTCTTAATTGAATCAATATCAGTCCTAATGGCCTTATGCCAATGTTTAGCATCATGAGCACTAATAACTTCTAAAAAACTTATTGGATCATTTTCAACTATATAAGTGTAAAAATCATCTGCAAATGAGGTTTCCTTTCTCTGCGTTTTACTTCTCCTAACATTCTCACTCATGACATCACTAGCACTATCTATAGGTTATTCAAAAGTACCACCACTCTTTAAAGGAAAGATATGTTCAAAGAACTCTAACATTTTTCATCTCTACTATAGTGTTACATTTAATTATATCACTATTAAGAACTAGAAATCTATAGGCATCACTATGTTCTGCATATCCTAAGAACATGCAATTAGATGTTTTAGAGCCTATTTTCCTTTTCTTAGGACTAGGTAACATTAGTTTACCTAAGCACCCCCACTCTCTTAGGCATTTTGGATTAGGTTGATAAATTTTCCACAACTCATAGGGTGTTTTACCAGTTTTCTTATGTGGTATCCTATTTTCAAAAAACACGCGGTAAGCAGATTCATTCCACAGATTATCAGGAGCATTAGAAATAATAAACATGATATTCATAATTTCTTTAAGAGTCTTATTTTGTTTGTCATGCATGTTGATTAATCCTAGTCATTACAATTTTATAACATACGAATAATTCACTTGTCCTAATCTAGCATGCCATACATCATACGAATCAACAATATAAGTAGAAAGCTCAGATTCATTAATAACTTCATAAATGCTCAATACAAAAAGACCTTGATCACAATATCTATTCTCCACAAAAACATTATTTTTTGTCATAACAATCTTGTAAGATTCAAATGACACTTTAACCCCAACTTTCCCTAGCAATGCTATAGAGATAAAATTAACTCTAATGGATGGCACATCTAGCACATCACTCAAAGCCAGAGTTTTACCAGATGTGATATTCAGAAGAACCTTTCCATTTCCTAAGACAAGAGTTGTTCTGGAATCATCAAGATAAACTTGTTCTTCTCCATCCCCCACACTTGTGTAGGAGGTAAACACATTTTTGTTTGCAAATATGTGTTTGATAGCTCTAGAGTCTACCATTCATTTACTCACATTGGTCACAATATTTACTTGTGAAACGAATGCAACAATGGTGTCTTCCTCTTCAACTACTTTTTTTGAAGAAGAGCTTTGATGCCTCCAAATATCCATGGATTGCTTGAAGGCTGATTGTAGCTTAGTTAGGTGTGTTCTAGGGTAGTTTGAATTTGTTAATTCACTCTTAGTTTGAATCCAAAGTTGGTTTAATTCAAATCTTTTTGAAAAGAGTGTTTTATGAAGAAGGATAAAAACAACCATTTGTTTTATCGTTTCAATCAGTTGTTACATACTTAAGGTTTTTGAAATTGGTTTTAGCAGATTTGAATTTGGTTGACTTTGCTGTCAAACCAATTCAATCGGTTATTTCGACAAAATAACTGACTGTTTTTTTAATTGTCTTAACAAAATTCTGTTAAGTTAGTTAAATCTGCTTTAAATGATTTGAAACTGACTTGGCTTTTATAATAAATGTTTTCAACTGCTAATTGGAGTATACATGTTCTGTTTTACGCTCCTAGCATTAACTTTACAATATCTGTTTGTGAAATCTAGTTTTCTCCAAGATTGCTTAAGGCTTTGGATATTTCTCTAAGAGTGAAGTAGGACTTGCTGTGTACTTTGATTTGATTTGTACCATGTGTGATCAATCCTATTTGTTTCTTCATTTGTAATTCTGTAAGTACTGGTGTTCACAAAGTCAGAGGTTTTTATGATCTATGGTGTGATTGTGGTGTGCCAAAGGAAGTGTGTGTTCTTGAGGGGATCAATATCACTTCTTTGGTGGTTGTGCGTTTGTAATCTGGTTTTTGATTGCATAGTGGATACCCAGAGTTTTCTGAGAACTGGATGTAGCTCTGGGTATAAAAGTGAACCAGTATAAAACTTCTTGTGTGATTCTTTTTCTCCCTTAACTCTTCTCTATATGTCTTTAGTTGTTTTTATACTCTGCTAATAAAAACAATCGGTTGAATCGAATAAATAACCAGTTGAATTTATGGAATTCAACTAAAACTGTTTTATAACTTGTGTTCTTTCATTCCTTTGGTTGTGATTCTTCTTTGACTTTCATTATACCTTCAAAGTTTGCGAAAATCGTTTATAAACAATTCATCCCCCTCTTATTTAAGGCCCTCAATTCTAACACTTTTGTCTTAGGAAAATTTTCGATTTTGGCACTATGTCTGCATTGAGGTGCATGATGACCTGACTTTCCATAGACAAAGAAATTTCCCTTTTTCTTAAAGGTTGGGTTAGTTCCTGATGAATATAATTTTATTCACATTTATTAACTTTAATCATAAATTATTGGAATGTAATAATAAATAAATCCATTATTTTAATTAATATTCTTCTAATTAGGTTTATTTGGGCCTTTATTGTTATTTATGTTAATTTTGCATTTTTAACCTAAGTTGCTTCTTTTGGATCAAGATAGGAGACAAAATCTGAAATAAAGAATTAGAGAATTAAATCTGCAAATATCTGAGAAAAGGAATTGAATGCAAATTTATGCCAGGATATTCTCTAAAAATCCCGCAATTAAAATTAATCTGCTATATCCTTCAAAAATAGAGCAAATATAATTTGAAGATGTTATTCAAGAAAATCTTCTGCAATATCTTTCACATCAATGTTGGAATCAATTACAATCAATGCACAAATTTGAAGAAAATTGGAAACAATATTTCTGGAAGAGATGCAAGAATAAAATCTGAGGTTATTTGGAAAAGAATATTATAAAAGAGACTGCAGCGGAAAGAAAATGGAGCTTTTGGGGATCACGTTTCATAGTAGCTTCATAGGGTTTTCTTAGTTTCTTTTCTTCTTTGTAATTCTTTTGTTTTGCTCCGCATGGAAGGTTAAACCTTTTTGGTTGTTTCCTTTGTAATTTCCCATTGAGTTCTGAGGTTTTGGTCAATAAAAGTTTCGATTTTTAATTCTCTATAACAGCTGTTTTAATAGTCTAATCTCCTGGAAAACTGGTTTTTGTGAGAGGTTGTACTTGAACTCATGATTGACAGTCTTCCTTATCCTAAACTTTGGTTTCTTAGTTAGTTTGTATTGTTCTAATTAATGTCTTAGGAGCATGATTCAAGAGAGAGGAGATAAGCATTCCCATGGAGTATATGTTAGAATATATGGCCTTAAACAAGAGGAGGGGGGGGGGGGTGAATTGTTTATAAGAGATTTTCGAAAACTTTTGAAGGTTTAATGAAACTCAGTGAAGAAATCCAGAAGAGGAACCAAGTTAGCCAAGAACACAATCTGTTTTAAAGTGAAACATAGAAAATAATCGGTTGTTTATACCAGTAAAGATTTAAACAACTTAAAAACAAAATTTAAAAGAGATAAGAGAAAGAGAAATGCACACAAGCAGTTTATACTGGTTCACTCTTACAACAAGAGCTACATCCAGTTCCCAGAAACCACTGGGTAATCCACTAAACAATCAAAACCAGATTACATACACCACACACCAAAGTAGTGACCTTGAACCCTTCAAGAAACACACTACCTTTGGCAAACCACACAAAGAGTATTGATCTTGAACACATCAAGAACACACAAAACTCTCTGCAATACAACTACAGAAATACAGAAGATAGAGAAAAGGATTACACCTGATCAAAGTACAACTGAAAAGAATACAATTGCAATCTTATTCCACTCTCAGTTGAAAATCCAAAGCTTGATGTGAATCTTGAAAACTTGAGATCAAATTTTTCAAACTGAATTTCTCAAAACTGTTTCTTACTCCTCAGAAACATATAACAAACTATATATATACTTTCAAAGATTGGTTAAAACATTTAATGAAGGAGCGTATTCAATTAGAAATCATTTAAGACAGATTCACCAATCAAAATTGAATTCTGTTAGGATTTTCAAAGAAACAATCGGTTGAAAACACGAAATAACCGATTGATTTGGTTTGACAGTTAAGTCAACCAAGTCAAACAGCTTTCAACCTTTTTCAAAAACCTCTAAGAGCAAAACAACAGGTTGTTTTTTCACTTAGTTGGAAAAACATCTATTTTCAAAAAGGTTTCAATTCACATCAGTTTTAGATTCAACAAAAGAGTGGATTACACTTTAACCTACCCAGATCCCACCCACACACAACAGCAACACAAGCCTTTCATCAAACACCTTGGATTTGGATTCTTCAAAGCTCTTAATCACTCTTGATCAACAATCTCTCCTTATTTGATGAAGACAAATCCCTGGTTGCTTGTGTTGGTCTAGTTTGAATCTAAACAACACCTGCAAAACATAAACTGTGCAATCCCAGATCATCTCTAACAGTAGGTTATGATGACAGATCAACTAGTTTTCTACATAACCACAAGAGTAGAAAATCCATCCACAAACAATGCCAAAATTATCAAAACTGCAGCACCAAATCAAACCAGCATATGCAACAGAAACTAAAGCATACTTAAATCAGAGTTATAGTAGGTTATAGCCATTTTAAGGCAACACATAAACCATATTCTCCCCCTATTTGTCTTCACAAATAGAATTAGGAAGAGATAAAAACATAATAGTTCAAAATAAAGAAATACTAGCATAGATATTCGAGAAAACTTGGCTTTAATCTTCTTTCCCATACTGCAGCTCAAAAAGTTGGTTTTGAACAACTTCAATCTGTTCATCAAGGTTCTGAAAAACGTGTATTCATGCTTTGAAATCTGTCATCAAAGTTATGAAAATTTGTAGCACAAAGATCATGAAGATTCCTTTGATTTTCAGCAAAGCTGTCCAACCTATTGACCATAAATCTCTCAAAAGGGGACATTGAGAGAATTCTATTTCCTTGGTTTCCAGCACTTGTTCCAACACCTATGTCAGTAGCAGGTTGATCTTCATTTGACCATCAATATTAACACCTTCAGCAGCATCTTGTTCTTCTTCATCATGTTCAACATGTGCACCACTTGAGAAACCACGTTGTTCTCCATCCTTGCTTTCCCATCTTCCACCATTCGTAGTAAAACCCATCTTGCTTAGTGAACCATTGTTCACTTCATGTGTTGATTTCACCAATTCAAATGTTTCTTCCTCAAGATCTACTTCAAAATAGTTTAAGAATTTTGAAATCAAGATAGCATAAGGATAATGATTGTCACTTAACCTCATTGATTTCTGCATGTGTTCCTTGATGATATGGATCCAATTGATCTTGACTTTGCT